>NW_027224845.1:1287010-2574020 GCF_041296235.1 Equus asinus
GGTAAGAGATGTTGCCGGTACTCTGTTAGAGCACTGGGCAGAGACAGTTGTTTCTTAGCTTCCCAAAGAGCTGGAAGCAAGATGCTTTGGGGCCTCTCTGCCCCTTTGCAAACAAGGCATCCCTTTGGGCCTTTCAGCTCTAGGCCAATGGAGCACACCCAGAGCAGAAGTCCTACTTCAGCCAGATCAGGCCTGCCAAGGAACTGCGTTTCAGAGGCCTTTGTATGTGACGTTCCCGGTAGGCTGTGAGAGCACGGTGCAGAGCCAGTTGTTTCCTTGTTTCCCAAACAGCTGGAAGCAAGACGCTTTGGGGCCTCTCTGCCCCTTTGGAAACAAGGCAGCACGTTGGGTCTGGCAGCTCTAGGGCAATGGAGCACAACCAGAGCCGAAGTTCTACTTCTTCCAGATCAGGCCTGCCTAGACAGTGCGTTTCCCAGGCCTTGATAAGAGATGTTCTCTTAGGCTATAAGAGCACTGGGCACAGCCAGTTGTTTCTTAGCTTCCCAAGAGGTGGAAGCAAGATGCTTTGGGGCCTCTCTCCCCCTTTGGAAACAAGGCAGCCCTTTGGGCCTTTCAGCTCTAGGGCAATGGAGCACACCCAGAGCAGAAGTTCTACCTCAGCCAGATCAGGCCTGCCAAGAAACTGCTTTTCACAGGCCTTCGTAAGAGGTGTTCCCGGAAGGCTGTAAGAGTACCTGGCAGAGCGAGTTGTTTCTTAGCTTCAAAAACAGCTGGAAGCAACATGATTTGGGGCCTCTCTCCCCCTTTGGAAACAAAGCAGCCTTTGTGCCTGGCAGCTCTAGGCCAAAGTAGCACACCCAGAGCACAAGTTCTACCTCAGCCAGATAAGGCCTGTCAAGAAGCTGCGTTTCACAGGCCTTTGTATGTGACGTTCCCGGTTGGCTTTGAGAGCACTGTGCAGAGCCAGTTGTTTTAGCTTCCCAGAGAGCAGGAAGCAAGATGCTTTGGGGCCTCTCTCACACTTTGGAAATAAAGGCAGCCCTTTGGGCCTGGCAGCCCTAGGCCAATGGAGTACACCCAGAGCAGAAGTTCTACCTCAGCCAGATCAGGCCTTCCAAGAAACTGCGTCTCACAGGCCTTTCTCTGTCACGTTGCCGGTAGGCTGTGAGAGCACTGGGCAGAGCCAGTTGTTTCTTACCTTCCTGAAAAGCTGGAAGCAAGATGCTTGGGACCCCTCTGCTCGTTTGGGAACAAGGCAGCCTTTTGGGTCGGGAAGCTCTAGGCCAATGGAGCACACGCAGAGCAGGAGTTCTACTTCAGCCTGATCAGGCCTGCAAAGAAACAGCGTTTGACAGGCCTTGGTAAGAGATGTTCGCGGTAGGTGTAAGAGCACTGGGCAGAGCCAGTTGTTTCTTAGCTTCGCAAAGACCGGGAAGCAAGATGCTTTGGGCCTCTCTGCCTCTTGGAAACAGGGCAGCACTTTGGGCCTGGCAGCTCTAGGGCAATGGAGCACACCCAGAGCCGGAGTTCTACTTCAGCCAGATGAGGCCTGCCAAGAAACTGCGTTTCACAGGCCTTTCAAAGACATGTTCCCGGTAGGCTGTAAGAGCACGGGGCAGAGCGAGTTGGTTCTTAGCTTCCCAGAGAGCTGGAAGCAAGATGCTTTGGGGCCTCTCTGCCCCTTTGGAAACAAGGCAGCACCTTGGGCCTGGCAGCTCTAGGGCAATGGAGCACACCCAGAGCAGAAGTTCTACTTCAGCCAAATCAGGCCTGCCAGGAAACGGCGTTTCACAGGCCTTGGTAAGAGATGTTCCCGGTAGGCTGTAAGAGCACTGGGCAACGCCAGATGTTTCTTAGCTTCCCGAAGAGCTGGAAGCAAGATGCTTTGGTGCCACTCTCTCACTTTGGAATCAAGGCAGCCCTTTGGGGCAGGTAGCTCTAGGCCAGTGGAGCACACCCAGAGCAGAAGTTCTACTTCGGCCAGTTCAGGCCACCAACAAACTGCGTTTCACAGGCCTTGGTAAGAGATGTTCCCGGTAGGCTGTAAGAGCACTGGGCAACGCCAGATGTTTCTTAGCTTGCCGAAGAGCTGGAAGCAAGATGCTTTGGGGCCTCTCATCCCCTTTGCAAACAAGGCGGCCCTTTGGGCCAGGCAGCTCTAGGCCAATGGAGCACACCCAGAGCAGAAGTTCTACTTCAGCTAGATCAGGCCACCAACAAAGTGCGTTTCACAGGCCTTGGTAAGAGATTGTCTCTTAGGCTGTAAGAGCACTGGGCAGAGCCAGTTGTTTCTTAGCTTCCCAAAGAGCTGGAAGCAAGATGCTTTGGGGGCTCCCTGCCCCTTTGCCAACAAGGCCGACCTTTGGGCCTTTCAGCTCTGGGCCAATGGAGCACACCCAGAGCAGAAGTTCTACCTCAGCCAGATAAGGCCTGCCAAGAAACTGCGTTTCAAAGGCTTTGGTAAGAGATGTTGCCGGTACTCTGTTAGAGCACTGGGCAGAGACAGTTGTTTCTTAGCTTCCCAAAGAGCTGGAAGCAAGATGCTTTGGGGCCTCTCTGCCCCTTTGCAAACAAGGCATCCCTTTGGGCCTTTCAGCTCTAGGCCAATGGAGCACAGCCAGAGCAGAAGTCCTACTTCAGCCAGATCAGGCCTGCCAAGGAACTGCGTTTCAGAGGCCTTTGTATGTGACGTTCCCGGTAGGCTGTGAGAGCACGGTGCAGAGCCAGTTGTTTCCTTGTTTCCCAAACAGCTGGAAGCAAGACGCTTTGGGGCCTCTCTGCCCCTTTGGAAACAAGGCAGCACGTTGGGTCTGGCAGCTCTAGGGCAATGGAGCACAACCAGAGCCGAAGTTCTACTTCTTCCAGATCAGGCCTGCCTAGACAGTGCGTTTCCCAGGCCTTGATAAGAGATGTTCTCTTAGGCTATAAGAGCACTGGGCACAGCCAGTTGTTTCTTAGCTTCCCAAGAGGTGGAAGCAAGATGCTTTGGGGCCTCTCTCCCCCTTTGGAAACAAGGCAGCCCTTTGGGCCTTTCAGCTCTAGGGCAATGGAGCACACCCAGAGCAGAAGTTCTACCTCAGCCAGATCAGGCCTGCCAAGAAACTGCTTTTCACAGGCCTTCGTAAGAGGTGTTCCCGGAAGGCTGTAAGACTACCTGGCAGAGCGAGTTGTTTCTTAGCTTCAAAAACAGCTGGAAGCAACATGATTTGGGGCCTCTCTCCCCCTTTGGAAACAAAGCAGCCTTTGTGCCTGGCAGCTCTAGGCCAAAGTAGCACACCCAGAGCACAAGTTCTACCTCAGCCAGATAAGGCCTGTCAAGAAGCTGCGTTTCACAGGCCTTTGTATGTGACGTTCCCGGTTGGCTTTGAGAGCACTGTGCAGAGCCAGTTGTTTTAGCTTCCCAGAGAGCAGGAAGCAAGATGCTTTGGGGCCTCTCTCACACTTTGGAAATAAAGGCAGCCCTTTGGGCCTGGCAGCCCTAGGCCAATGGAGTACACCCAGAGCAGAAGTTCTACCTCAGCCAGATCAGGCCTTCCAAGAAACTGCGTCTCACAGGCCTTTCTCTGTCACGTTGCCGGTAGGCTGTGAGAGCACTGTGCAGAGCCAGTTGTTTCTTAGCTTCCCAAAGATTTGGAAGCAAGATGCTTTGGGGACTCTCAGCCCCTTTGGAAACAAGGCGGCCCTTTGGGCCTGGCAGCTCTAGGCCAAAGTAGCACGCCCAGAGCAGGAGTTCTACTTCAGCCAGATCAGGCCTGCCAAGAAACTGCGTTTCACAGGCCTTGGTAAGAGATGTTCCCGGTAGGCTGTGAGAGCACTGTGGAGAGCCAGTTGCTTTAGCTTCCCACAGAGCTGGAAGCAAGATGCCTTGGGGCCTCTCTCTCCCTTTGGACACAAGGCAGCCGTTTGGGCCTGGCAGCTCTAGGCCAATGGAGCACACCCACAGCAGAAGTTCTACTTCAGGCAGATCAGTCCTGCCCAGAAACTGCGTTTCACAGCCCTTGGTAAGAGATGTTCACGGTAGGCTGTGAGAGCACTGGGCAGAACCAGTTGTTTTTTAGCTTCCCAAAGTGCTGGAGGCAAGATGCTTTGGGGCCTCTCTCACCCTTTGGAAACAAGGCAGCCCTTAGGTCCTGGTAGCTCTAGGCCTATGTAGCACAACCAGAACAGAAGTTCTACTTCAGCCAGGTCAGGCCTGCCAAGAAACTGCGTTTCACAGGCCTTTCAAAGAGATGTTCTCTTAGGCTGTAAGAGCACTGGGCAGAGCCAGCTGTTTCTTAGCTTCCCGAAGAGCTGGGAGCAAGATGCTTTGGGTCCACTCTCCGTCTTTGGAAACAAGGCAGCCCTTTGGGCCTGGCAGCTCTAGGGCAATGGAGCACACCCAGAGCAGAAGTTCTACTTCAGCCAGATCAGGCCTGCCAGGAAACTGCGTTTCACAGGCCTTGGTAAGAGATGTTCCCGGTAGGCTGTAAGAGCACTGGGCACAGCCAGTTGTTTCTTACCTTCCTGAAAAGCTGGAAGCAAGATGCTTGGGACCCCTCTGCCCGTTTGGGAACAAGGCAGCCTTTTGGGTCGGGAAGCTCTAGGCCAATGGAGCACACGCAGAGCAGGAGTTCTACTTCAGCCTGATCAGGCCTGCAAAGAAACAGCGTTTGACAGGCCTTGGTAAGAGATGTTCGCGGTAGGTGTAAGAGCACTGGGCAGAGCCAGTTGTTTCTTAGCTTCGCAAAGACCGGGAAGCAAGATGCTTTGGGCCTCTCTGCCCCTTGGAAACAGGGCAGCACTTTGGGCCTGGCAGCTCTAGGGCAATGGAGCACACCCAGAGCCGGAGTTCTACTTCAGCCAGATAGAGCCTGCCAAGAAACTGCGTTTCACAGGCCTTTCAAAGACATGTTCCCAGTAGGCTGTAAGAGCACGGGGCAGAGCGAGTTGGTTCTTAGCTTCCCAGAGAGCTGGAAGCAAGATGCTTTGGGGCCTCTCTGCCCCTTTGGAAACAAGGCAGCACCTTGGGCCTGGCAGCTCTAGGGCAATGGAGCACACCCAGAGCAGAAGTTCTACTTCAGCCAAATCAGGCCTGCCAGGAAACGGCGATTCACAGGCCTTGGTAAGAGATGTTCCCGGTAGGCTGTAAGAGCACTGGGCAACGCCAGATGTTTCTTAGCTTCCCGAAGAGCTGGAAGCAAGATGCTTTGGGGCCTCTCATCCCCTTTGCAAACAAGGCGGCCCTATGGGCCAGGCAGCTCTAGGCCAATGGAGCACACCCAGAGCAGAAGTTCTACTTCGGCCAGTTCAGGCCACCAACAAACTGCGTTTCACAGGCCTTGGTAAGAGATGTTCCCGGTAGGCTGTAAGAGCACTGGGCAACGCCAGATGTTTCTTAGCTTCCCGAAGAGCTGGAAGCAAGATGCTTTGGGGCCTCTCATCCCCTTTGCAAACAAGGCCGACCTTTGGGCCAGGCAGCTCTAGGCCAATGGAGCACACCCAGAGCAGAAGTTCTACCTCAGCCAGATAAGGCCTGCCAAGAAACTGCGTTTCAAAGGCTTTGGTAAGAGATGTTCCCGGTACTCTGTTAGAGCACTGGGCAGAGCCATTTGTTTCTTAGCTTCCCAAAGAGCTGGAAGCAAGATGCTTTGGGGGCTCCCTGCCCCTTTGCCAACAAGGGCGACCTTTGGGCCTTTCAGCTCTAGGCCAATGGAGCACACCCAGAGCAGAAGTCCTACTTCAGCCAGATCAGGCCTGCCAAGGAACTGCGTTTCAGAGGCCTTTGTATGTGACGTTCCCGGTAGGCTGTGAGAGCACGGTGCAGAGCCAGTTGTTTCCTTGTTTCCCAAACAGCTGGAAGCAAGACGCTTTGGGGCCTCTCTGCCCCTTTGGAAACAAGGCAGCACGTTGGGTCTGGCAGCTCTAGGGCAATGGAGCACAACCAGAGCCGAAGTTCTACTTCTTCCAGATCAGGCCTGCCTAGACAGTGCGTTTCCCAGGCCTTGATAAGAGATGTTCTCTTAGGCTATAAGAGCACTGGGCACAGCCAGTTGTTTCTTAGCTTCCCAAGAGGTGGAAGCAAGATGCTTTGGGGCCTCTCTCCCCCTTTGGAAACAAGGCAGCCCTTTGGGCCTTTCAGCTCTAGGCCAATGGAGCACACCCAGAGCAGAAGTTCTACCTCAGCCAGATCAGGCCTGCCAAGAAACTGCTTTTCACAGGCCTTCGTAAGAGGTGTTCCCGGAAGGCTGTAAGAGTACCTGGCAGAGCGAGTTGTTTCTTAGCTTCAAAAACAGCTGGAAGCAACATGATTTGGGGCCTCTCTCCCCCTTTGGAAACAAAGCAGCCTTTGTGCCTGGCAGCTCTAGGCCAAAGTAGCACACCCAGAGCACAAGTTCTACCTCAGCCAGATAAGGCCTGTCAAGAAGCTGCGTTTCACAGGCCTTTGTATGTGACGTTCCCGGTTGGCTTTGAGAGCACTGTGCAGAGCCAGTTGTTTTAGCTTCCCAGAGAGCAGGAAGCAAGATGCTTTGGGGCCTCTCTCACACTTTGGAAATAAAGGCAGCCCTTTGGGCCTGGCAGCCCTAGGCCAATGGAGTACACCCAGAGCAGAAGTTCTACCTCAGCCAGATCAGGCCTTCCAAGAAACTGCGTCTCACAGGCCTTTCTCTGTCACGTTGCCGGTAGGCTGTGAGAGCACTGTGCAGAGCCAGTTGTTTCTTAGCTTCCCAAAGATTTGGAAGCAAGATGCTTTGGGGACTCTCAGCCCCTTTGGAAACAAGGCGGCCCTTTGGGCCTGGCAGCTCTAGGCCAAAGTAGCACGCCCAGAGCAGGAGTTCTACTTCAGCCAGATCAGGCCTGCCAAGAAACTGCGTTTCACAGGCCTTGGTAAGAGATGTTCCCGGTAGGCTGTGAGAGCACTGTGGAGAGCCAGTTGCTTTAGCTTCCCACAGAGCTGGAAGCAAGATGCCTTGGGGCCTCTCTCTCCCTTTGGACACAAGGCAGCCGTTTGGGCCTGGCAGCTCTAGGCCAATGGAGCACACCCACAGCAGAAGTTCTACTTCAGGCAGATCAGTCCTGCCCAGAAACTGCGTTTCACAGCCCTTGGTAAGAGATGTTCACGGTAGGCTGTGAGAGCACTGGGCAGAACCAGTTGTTTTTTAGCTTCCCAAAGTGCTGGAGGCAAGATGCTTTGGGGCCTCTCTCACCCTTTGGAAACAAGGCAGCCCTTAGGTCCTGGTAGCTCTAGGCCTATGTAGCACAACCAGAACAGAAGTTCTACTTCAGCCAGGTCAGGCCTGCCAAGAAACTGCGTTTCACAGGCCTTTCAAAGAGATGTTCTCTTAGGCTGTAAGAGCACTGGGCAGAGCCAGCTGTTTCTTAGCTTCCCGAACAGCTGGGAGCAAGATGCTTTGGGTCCACTCTCCGTCTTTGGAAACAAGGCAGCCCTTTGGGCCTGGCAGCTCTAGGGCAATGGAGCACACCCAGAGCAGAAGTTCTACTTCAGCCAGATCAGGCCTGCCAGGAAACTGCGTTTCACAGGCCTTGGTAAGAGATGTTCCCGGTAGGCTGTAAGAGCACTGGGCAGAGCCAGTTGTTTCTTACCTTCCTGAAAAGCTGGAAGCAAGATGCTTGGGACCCCTCTGCCCGTTTGGGAACAAGGCAGCCTTTTGGGTCGGGAAGCTCTAGGCCAATGGAGCACACGCAGAGCAGGAGTTCTACTTCAGCCTGATCAGGCCTGCAAAGAAACAGCGTTTGACAGGCCTTGGTAAGAGATGTTCGCGGTAGGTGTAAGAGCACTGGGCAGAGCCAGTTGTTTCTTAGCTTCGCAAAGACCGGGAAGCAAGATGCTTTGGGCCTCTCTGCCCCTTGGAAACAGGGCAGCACTTTGGGCCTGGCAGCTCTAGGGCAATGGAGCACACCCAGAGCCGGAGTTCTACTTCAGCCAGATGAGGCCTGCCAAGAAACTGCGTTTCACAGGCCTTTCAAAGACATGTTCCCGGTAGGCTGTAAGAGCACGGGGCAGAGCGAGTTGGTTCTTAGCTTCCCAGAGAGCTGGAAGCAAGATGCTTTGGGGCCTCTCTGCCCCTTTGGAAACAAGGCAGCACCTTGGGCCTGGCAGCTCTAGGGCAATGGAGCACACCCAGAGCAGAAGTTCTACTTCAGCCAAATCAGGCCTGCCAGGAAACGGCGTTTCACAGGCCTTGGTAAGAGATGTTCCCGGTAGGCTGTAAGAGCACTGGGCAACGCCAGATATTTCTTAGCTTCCCGAAGAGCTGGAAGCAAGAAGCTTTGGTGCCACTCTCTCACTTTGGACTCAAGGCAGCCCTTTGGGGCAGGTAGCTCTAGGCCAGTGGAGCACACCCAGAGCAGAAGTTCTACTTCGGCCAGTTCAGGCCACCAACAAACTGCGTTTCACAGGCCTTGGTAAGAGATGTTCCCGGTAGGCTGTAAGAGCACTGGGCAACGCCAGATGTTTCTTAGCTTCCCGAAGAGCTGGAAGCAAGATGCTTTGGGGCCTCTCATCCCCTTTGCAAACAAGGCGGCCCTATGGGCCAGGCAGCTCTAGGCCAATGGAGCACACCCAGAGCAGAAGTTCTACTTCGGCCAGTTCAGGCCACCAACAAACTGCGTTTCACAGGCCTTGGTAAGAGATGTTCCCGGTAGGCTGTAAGAGCACTGGGCAACGCCAGATGTTTCTTAGCTTCCCGAAGAGCTGGAAGCAAGATGCTTTGGGGCCTCTCATCCCCTTTGCAAACAAGGCCGACCTTTGGGCCAGGCAGCTCTAGGCAAATGGAGCACACCCAGAGCAGAAGTTCTACCTCAGCCAGATAAGGCCTGCCAAGAAACTGCGTTTCAAAGGCTTTGGTAAGAGATGTTCCCGGTACTCTGTTAGAGCACTGGGCAGAGCCATTTGTTTCTTAGCTTCCCAAAGAGCTGGAAGCAAGATGCTTTGGGGGCTCCCTGCCCCTTTGCCAACAAGGGCGACCTTTGGGCCTTTCAGCTCTAGGCCAATGGAGCACACCCAGAGCAGAAGTCCTACTTCAGCCAGATCAGGCCTGCCAAGGAACTGCGTTTCAGAGGCCTTTGTATGTGACGTTCCCGGTAGGCTGTGAGAGCACGGTGCAGAGCCAGTTGTTTCCTTGTTTCCCAAACAGCTGGAAGCAAGACGCTTTGGGGCCTCTCTGCCCCTTTGGAAACAAGGCAGCACGTTGGGTCTGGCAGCTCTAGGGCAATGGAGCACAACCAGAGCCGAAGTTCTACTTCTTCCAGATCAGGCCTGCCTAGACAGTGCGTTTCCCAGGCCTTGATAAGAGATGTTCTCTTAGGCTATAAGAGCACTGGGCACAGCCAGTTGTTTCTTAGCTTCCCAAGAGGTGGAAGCAAGATGCTTTGGGGCCTCTCTCCCCCTTTGGAAACAAGGCAGCCCTTTGGGCCTTTCAGCTCTAGGCCAATGGAGCACACCCAGAGCAGAAGTTCTACCTCAGCCAGATCAGGCCTGCCAAGAAACTGCTTTTCACAGGCCTTCGTAAGAGGTGTTCCCGGAAGGCTGTAAGAGTACCTGGCAGAGCGAGTTGTTTCTTAGCTTCAAAAACAGCTGGAAGCAACATGATTTGGGGCCTCTCTCCCCCTTTGGAAACAAAGCAGCCTTTGTGCCTGGCAGCTCTAGGCCAAAGTAGCACACCCAGAGCACAAGTTCTACCTCAGCCAGATAAGGCCTGTCAAGAAGCTGCGTTTCACAGGCCTTTGTATGTGACGTTCCCGGTTGGCTTTGAGAGCACTGTGCAGAGCCAGTTGTTTTAGCTTCCCAGAGAGCAGGAAGCAAGATGCTTTGGGGCCTCTCTCACACTTTGGAAATAAAGGCAGCCCTTTGGGCCTGGCAGCCCTAGGCCAATGGAGTACACCCAGAGCAGAAGTTCTACCTCAGCCAGATCAGGCCTTCCAAGAAACTGCGTCTCACAGGCCTTTCTCTGTCACGTTGCCGGTAGGCTGTGAGAGCACTGTGCAGAGCCAGTTGTTTCTTAGCTTCCCAAAGATTTGGAAGCAAGATGCTTTGGGGACTCTCAGCCCCTTTGGAAACAAGGCGGCCCTTTGGGCCTGGCAGCTCTAGGCCAAAGTAGCACGCCCAGAGCAGGAGTTCTACTTCAGCCAGATCAGGCCTGCCAAGAAACTGCGTTTCACAGGCCTTGGTAAGAGATGTTCCCGGTAGGCTGTGAGAGCACTGTGGAGAGCCAGTTGCTTTAGCTTCCCACAGAGCTGGAAGCAAGATGCCTTGGGGCCTCTCTCTCCCTTTGGACACAAGGCAGCCGTTTGGGCCTGGCAGCTCTAGGCCAATGGAGCACACCCACAGCAGAAGTTCTACTTCAGGCAGATCAGTCCTGCCCAGAAACTGCGTTTCACAGCCCTTGGTAAGAGATGTTCACGGTAGGCTGTGAGAGCACTGGGCAGAACCAGTTGTTTTTTAGCTTCCCAAAGTGCTGGAGGCAAGATGCTTTGGGGCCTCTCTCACCCTTTGGAAACAAGGCAGCCCTTAGGTCCTGGTAGCTCTAGGCCTATGTAGCACAACCAGAACAGAAGTTCTACTTCAGCCAGGTCAGGCCTGCCAAGAAACTGCGTTTCACAGGCCTTTCAAAGAGATGTTCTCTTAGGCTGTAAGAGCACTGGGCAGAGCCAGCTGTTTCTTAGCTTCCCGAAGAGCTGGGAGCAAGATGCTTTGGGTCCACTCTCCGTCTTTGGAAACAAGGCAGCCCTTTGGGCCTGGCAGCTCTAGGGCAATGGAGCACACCCAGAGCAGAAGTTCTACTTCAGCCAGATCAGGCCTGCCAGGAAACTGCGTTTCACAGGCCTTGGTAAGAGATGTTCCCGGTAGGCTGTAAGAGCACTGGGCAGAGCCAGTTGTTTCTTACCTTCCTGAAAAGCTGGAAGCAAGATGCTTGGGACCCCTCTGCCCGTTTGGGAACAAGGCAGCCTTTTGGGTCGGGAAGCTCTAGGCCAATGGAGCACACGCAGAGCAGGAGTTCTACTTCAGCCTGATCAGGCCTGCAAAGAAACAGCGTTTGACAGGCCTTGGTAAGAGATGTTCGCGGTAGGTGTAAGAGCACTGGGCAGAGCCAGTTGTTTCTTAGCTTCGCAAAGACCGGGAAGCAAGATGCTTTGGGCCTCTCTGCCCCTTGGAAACAGAGCAGCACTTTGGGCCTGGCAGCTCTAGGGCAATGGAGCACACCCAGAGCCGGAGTTCTACTTCAGCCAGATGAGGCCTGCCAAGAAACTGCGTTTCACAGGCCTTTCAAAGACATGTTCCCGGTAGGCTGTAAGAGCACGGGGCAGAGCGAGTTGGTTCTTAGCTTCCCAGAGAGCTGGAAGCAAGATGCTTTGGGGCCTCTCTGCCCCTTTGGAAACAAGGCAGCACCTTGGGCCTGGCAGCTCTAGGGCAATGGAGCACACCCAGAGCAGAAGTTCTACTTCAGCCAAATCAGGCCTGCCAGGAAACGGCGTTTCACAGGCCTTGGTAAGAGATGTTCCCGGTAGGCTGTAAGAGCACTGGGCAACGCCAGATGTTTCTTAGCTTCCCGAAGACCTGGAAGCAAGAAGCTTTGGTGCCACTCTCTCACTTTGGACTCAAGGCAGCCCTTTGGGGCAGGTAGCTCTAGGCCAGTGGAGCACACCCAGAGCAGAAGTTCTACTTGGGCCAGTTCAGGCCACCAACAAACTGCGTTTCACAGGCCTTGGTAAGAGATGTTCCCGGTAGGCTGTAAGAGCACTGGGCAACGCCAGATGTTTCTTAGCTTCCCGAAGAGCTGGAAGCAAGATGCTTTGGGGCCTCTCATCCCCTTTGCAAACAAGGCGGCCCTATGGGCCAGGCAGCTCTAGGCCAATGGAGCACACCCAGAGCAGAAGTTCTACTTCGGCCAGTTCAGGCCACCAACAAACTGCGTTTCACAGGCCTTGGTAAGAGATGTTCCCGGTAGGCTGTAAGAGCACTGGGCAACGCCAGATGTTTCTTAGCTTCCCGAAGAGCTGGAAGCAAGATGCTTTGGGGCCTCTCATCCCCTTTGCAAACAAGGCCGACCTTTGGGCCAGGCAGCTCTAGGCCAATGGAGCACACCCAGAGCAGAAGTTCTACCTCAGCCAGATAAGGCCTGCCAAGAAACTGCGTTTCAAAGGCTTTGGTAAGAGATGTTCCCGGTACTCTGTTAGAGCACTGGGCAGAGCCATTTGTTTCTTAGCTTCCCAAAGAGCTGGAAGCAAGATGCTTTGGGGGCTCCCTGCCCCTTTGCCAACAAGGGCGACCTTTGGGCCTTTCAGCTCTAGGCCAATGGAGCACACCCAGAGCAGAAGTCCTACTTCAGCCAGATCAGGCCTGCCAAGGAACTGCGTTTCAGAGGCCTTTGTATGTGACGTTCCCGGTAGGCTGTGAGAGCACGGTGCAGAGCCAGTTGTTTCCTTGTTTCCCAAACAGCTGGAAGCAAGACGCTTTGGGGCCTCTCTGCCCCTTTGGAAACAAGGCAGCACGTTGGGTCTGGCAGCTCTAGGGCAATGGAGCACAACCAGAGCCGAAGTTCTACTTCTTCCAGATCAGGCCTGCCTAGACAGTGCGTTTCCCAGGCCTTGATAAGAGATGTTCTCTTAGGCTATAAGAGCACTGGGCACAGCCAGTTGTTTCTTAGCTTCCCAAGAGGTGGAAGCAAGATGCTTTGGGGCCTCTCTCCCCCTTTGGAAACAAGGCAGCCCTTTGGGCCTTTCAGCTCTAGGGCAATGGAGCACACCCAGAGCAGAAGTTCTACCTCAGCCAGATCAGGCCTGCCAAGAAACTGCTTTTCACAGGCCTTCGTAAGAGGTGTTCCCGGAAGGCTGTAAGAGTACCTGGCAGAGCGAGTTGTTTCTTAGCTTCAAAAACAGCTGGAAGCAACATGATTTGGGGCCTCTCTCCCCCTTTGGAAACAAAGCAGCCTTTGTGCCTGGCAGCTCTAGGCCAAAGTAGCACACCCAGAGCACAAGTTCTACCTCAGCCAGATAAGGCCTGTCAAGAAGCTGCGTTTCACAGGCCTTTGTATGTGACGTTCCCGGTTGGCTTTGAGAGCACTGTGCAGAGCCAGTTGTTTTAGCTTCCCAGAGAGCAGGAAGCAAGATGCTTTGGGGCCTCTCTCACACTTTGGAAATAAAGGCAGCCCTTTGGGCCTGGCAGCCCTAGGCCAATGGAGTACACCCAGAGCAGAAGTTCTACCTCAGCCAGATCAGGCCTTCCAAGAAACTGCGTCTCACAGGCCTTTCTCTGTCACGTTGCCGGTAGGCTGTGAGAGCACTGTGCAGAGCCAGTTGTTTCTTAGCTTCCCAAAGATTTGGAAGCAAGATGCTTTGGGGACTCTCAGCCCCTTTGGAAACAAGGCGGCCCTTTGGGCCTGGCAGCTCTAGGCCAAAGTAGCACGCCCAGAGCAGGAGTTCTACTTCAGCCAGATCAGGCCTGCCAAGAAACTGCGTTTCACAGGCCTTGGTAAGAGATGTTCCCGGTAGGCTGTGAGAGCACTGTGGAGAGCCAGTTGCTTTAGCTTCCCACAGAGCTGGAAGCAAGATGCCTTGGGGCCTCTCTCTCCCTTTGGACACAAGGCAGCCGTTTGGGCCTGGCAGCTCTAGGCCAATGGAGCACACCCACAGCAGAAGTTCTACTTCAGGCAGATCAGTCCTGCCCAGAAACTGCGTTTCACAGCCCTTGGTAAGAGATGTTAACGGTAGGCTGTGAGAGCACTGGGCAGAACCAGTTGTTTTTTAGCTTCCCAAAGTGCTGGAGGCAAGATGCTTTGGGGCCTCTCTCACCCTTTGGAAACAAGGTAGCCCTTAGGTCCTGGTAGCTCTAGGCCTATGTAGCACAACCAGAACAGAAGTTCTACTTCAGCCAGGTCAGGCCTGCCAAGAAACTGCGTTTCACAGGCCTTTCAAAGAGATGTTCTCTTAGGCTGTAAGAGCACTGGGCAGAGCCAGCTGTTTCTTAGCTTCCCGAAGAGCTGGGAGCAAGATGCTTTGGGTCCACTCTCCGTCTTTGGAAACAAGGCAGCCCTTTGGGCCTGGCAGCTCTAGGGCAATGGAGCACACCCAGAGCAGAAGTTCTACTTCAGCCAGATCAGGCCTGCCAGGAAACTGCGTTTCACAGGCCTTGGTAAGAGATGTTCCCGGTAGGCTGTAAGAGCACTGGGCAGAGCCAGTTGTTTCTTACCTTCCTGAAAAGCTGGAAGCAAGATGCTTGGGACCCCTCTGCCCGTTTGGGAACAAGGCAGCCTTTTGGGTCGGGAAGCTCTAGGCCAATGGAGCACACGCAGAGCAGGAGTTCTACTTCAGCCTGATCAGGCCTGCAAAGAAACAGCGTTTGACAGGCCTTGGTAAGAGATGTTCGCGGTAGGTGTAAGAGCACTGGGCAGAGCCAGTTGTTTCTTAGCTTCGCAAAGACCGGGAAGCAAGATGCTTTGGGCCTCTCTGCCCCTTGGAAACAGGGCAGCACTTTGGGCCTGGCAGCTCTAGGGCAATGGAGCACACCCAGAGCCGGAGTTCTACTTCAGCCAGATAGAGCCTGCCAAGAAACTGCGTTTCACAGGCCTTTCAAAGACATGTTCCCAGTAGGCTGTAAGAGCACGGGGCAGAGCGAGTTGGTTCTTAGCTTCCCAGAGAGCTGGAAGCAAGATGCTTTGGGGCCTCTCATCCCCTTTGCAAACAAGGCGGCCCTATGGGCCAGGCAGCTCTAGGCCAATGGAGCACACCCAGAGCAGAAGTTCTACTTGGGCCAGTTCAGGCCACCAACAAACTGCGTTTCACAGGCCTTGGTAAGAGATGTTCCCGGTAGGCTGTAAGAGCACTGGGCAACGCCAGATGTTTCTTAGCTTCCCGAAGAGCTGGAAGCAAGATGCTTTGGGGCCTCTCATCCCCTTTGCAAACAAGGCCGACCTTTGGGCCAGGCAGCTCTAGGCAAATGGAGCACACCCAGAGCAGAAGTTCTACCTCAGCCAGATAAGGCCTGCCAAGAAACTGCGTTTCAAAGGCTTTGGTAAGAGATGTTCCCGGTACTCTGTTAGAGCACTGGGCAGAGCCATTTGTTTCTTAGCTTCCCAAAGAGCTGGAAGCAAGATGCTTTGGGGGCTCCCTGCCCCTTTGCCAACAAGGGCGACCTTTGGGCCTTTCAGCTCTAGGCCAATGGAGCACACCCAGAGCAGAAGTCCTACTTCAGCCAGATCAGGCCTGCCAAGGAACTGCGTTTCAGAGGCCTTTGTATGTGACGTTCCCGGTAGGCTGTGAGAGCACGGTGCAGAGCCAGTTGTTTCCTTGTTTCCCAAACAGCTGGAAGCAAGACGCTTTGGGGCCTCTCTGCCCCTTTGGAAACAAGGCAGCACGTTGGGTCTGGCAGCTCTAGGGCAATGGAGCACAACCAGAGCCGAAGTTCTACTTCTTCCAGATCAGGCCTGCCTAGACAGTGCGTTTCCCAGGCCTTGATAAGAGATGTTCTCTTAGGCTATAAGAGCACTGGGCACAGCCAGTTGTTTCTTAGCTTCCCAAGAGGTGGAAGCAAGATGCTTTGGGGCCTCTCTCCCCCTTTGGAAACAAGGCAGCCCTTTGGGCCTTTCAGCTCTAGGCCAATGGAGCACACCCAGAGCAGAAGTTCTACCTCAGCCAGATCAGGCCTGCCAAGAAACTGCTTTTCACAGGCCTTCGTAAGAGGTGTTCCCGGAAGGCTGTAAGAGTACCTGGCAGAGCGAGTTGTTTCTTAGCTTCAAAAACAGCTGGAAGCAACATGATTTGGGGCCTCTCTCCCCCTTTGGAAACAAAGCAGCCTTTGTGCCTGGCAGCTCTAGGCCAAAGTAGCACACCCAGAGCACAAGTTCTACCTCAGCCAGATAAGGCCTGTCAAGAAGCTGCGTTTCACAGGCCTTTGTATGTGACGTTCCCGGTTGGCTTTGAGAGCACTGTGCAGAGCCAGTTGTTTTAGCTTCCCAGAGAGCAGGAAGCAAGATGCTTTGGGGCCTCTCTCACACTTTGGAAATAAAGGCAGCCCTTTGGGCCTGGCAGCCCTAGGCCAATGGAGTACACCCAGAGCAGAAGTTCTACCTCAGCCAGATCAGGCCTTCCAAGAAACTGCGTCTCACAGGCCTTTCTCTGTCACGTTGCCGGTAGGCTGTGAGAGCACTGTGCAGAGCCAGTTGTTTCTTAGCTTCCCAAAGATTTGGAAGCAAGATGCTTTGGGGACTCTCAGCCCCTTTGGAAACAAGGCGGCCCTTTGGGCCTGGCAGCTCTAGGCCAAAGTAGCACGCCCAGAGCAGGAGTTCTACTTCAGCCAGATCAGGCCTGCCAAGAAACTGCGTTTCACAGGCCTTGGTAAGAGATGTTCCCGGTAGGCTGTGAGAGCACTGTGGAGAGCCAGTTGCTTTAGCTTCCCACAGAGCTGGAAGCAAGATGCTTTGGGGCCTCTCTCTCCCTTTGGACACAAGGCAGCCGTTTGGGCCTGGCAGCTCTAGGCCAATGGAGCAAACCCACAGCAGAAGTTCTACTTCAGGCAGATCAGTCCTGCCCAGAAACTGCGTTTCACAGCCCTTGGTAAGAGATGTTCACGGTAGGCTGTGAGAGCACTGGGCAGAACCAGTTGTTTTTTAGCTTCCCAAAGTGCTGGAGGCAAGATGCTTTGGGGCCTCTCTCACCCTTTGGAAACAAGGCAGCCCTTAGGTCCTGGTAGCTCTAGGCCTATGTAGCACAACCAGAACAGAAGTTCTACTTCAGCCAGGTCAGGCCTGCCAAGAAACTGCGTTTCACAGGCCTTTCAAAGAGATGTTCTCTTAGGCTGTAAGAGCACTGGGCAGAGCCAGCTGTTTCTTAGCTTCCCGAACAGCTGGGAGCAAGATGCTTTGGGTCCACTCTCCGTCTTTGGAAACAAGGCAGCCCTTTGGGCCTTTCAGCTCTAGGGCAATGGAGCACACCCAGAGCAGAAGTTCTACTTCAGCCAGATCAGGCCTGCCAGGAAACTGCGTTTCACAGGCCTTGGTAAGAGATGTTCCCGGTAGGCTGTAAGAGCACTGGGCAGAGCCAGTTGTTTCTTACCTTCCTGAAAAGCTGGAAGCAAGATGCTTGGGACCCCTCTGCCCGTTTGGGAACAAGGCAGCCTTTTGGGTCGGGAAGCTCTAGGCCAATGGAGCACACGCAGAGCAGGAGTTCTACTTCAGCCTGATCAGGCCTGCAAAGAAACAGCGTTTGACAGGCCTTGGTAAGAGATGTTCGCGGTAGGTGTAAGAGCACTGGGCAGAGCCAGTTGTTTCTTAGCTTCGCAAAGACCGGGAAGCAAGATGCTTTGGGCCTCTCTGCCCCTTGGAAACAGGGCAGCACTTTGGGCCTGGCAGCTCTAGGGCAATGGAGCACACCCAGAGCCGGAGTTCTACTTCAGCCAGATGAGGCCTGCCAAGAAACTGCGTTTCACAGGCCTTTCAAAGACATGTTCCCAGTAGGCTGTAAGAGCACGGGGCAGAGCGAGTTGGTTCTTAGCTTCCCAGAGAGCTGGAAGCAAGATGCTTTGGGGCCTCTCTGCCCCTTTGGAAACAAGGCAGCACCTTGGGCCTGGCAGCTCTAGGGCAATGGAGCACACCCAGAGCAGAAGTTCTACTTCAGCCAAATCAGGCCTGCCAGGAAACGGCGTTTCACAGGCCTTGGTAAGAGATGTTCCCGGTAGGCTGTAAGAGCACTGGGCAACGCCAGATGTTTCTTAGCTTCCCGAAGACCTGGAAGCAAGAAGCTTTGGTGCCACTCTCTCACTTTGGACTCAAGGCAGCCCTTTGGGGCAGGTAGCTCTAGGCCAGTGGAGCACACCCAGAGCAGAAGTTCTACTTGGGCCAGTTCAGGCCACCAACAAACTGCGTTTCACAGGCCTTGGTAAGAGATGTTCCCGGTAGGCTGTAAGAGCACTGGGCAACGCCAGATGTTTCTTAGCTTCCCGAAGAGCTGGAAGCAAGATGCTTTGGGGCCTCTCATCCCCTTTGCAAACAAGGCGGCCCTATGGGCCAGGCAGCTCTAGGCCAATGGAGCACACCCAGAGCAGAAGTTCTACTTCGGCCAGTTCAGGCCACCAACAAACTGCGTTTCACAGGCCTTGGTAAGAGATGTTCCCGGTAGGCTGTAAGAGCACTGGGCAACGCCAGATGTTTCTTAGCTTCCCGAAGAGCTGGAAGCAAGATGCTTTGGGGCCTCTCATCCCCTTTGCAAACAAGGCCGACCTTTGGGCCAGGCAGCTCTAGGCCAATGGAGCACACCCAGAGCAGAAGTTCTACCTCAGCCAGATAAGGCCTGCCAAGAAACTGCGTTTCAAAGGCTTTGGTAAGAGATGTTCCCGGTACTCTGTTAGAGCACTGGGCAGAGCCATTTGTTTCTTAGCTTCCCAAAGAGCTGGAAGCAAGATGCTTTGGGGGCTCCCTGCCCCTTTGCCAACAAGGGCGACCTTTGGGCCTTTCAGCTCTAGGCCAATGGAGCACACCCAGAGCAGAAGTCCTACTTCAGCCAGATCAGGCCTGCCAAGGAACTGCGTTTCAGAGGCCTTTGTATGTGACGTTCCCGGTAGGCTGTGAGAGCACGGTGCAGAGCCAGTTGTTTCCTTGTTTCCCAAACAGCTGGAAGCAAGACGCTTTGGGGCCTCTCTGCCCCTTTGGAAACAAGGCAGCACGTTGGGTCTGGCAGCTCTAGGGCAATGGAGCACAACCAGAGCCGAAGTTCTACTTCTTCCAGATCAGGCCTGCCTAGACAGTGCGTTTCCCAGGCCTTGATAAGAGATGTTCTCTTAGGCTATAAGAGCACTGGGCACAGCCAGTTGTTTCTTAGCTTCCCAAGAGGTGGAAGCAAGATGCTTTGGGGCCTCTCTCCCCCTTTGGAAACAAGGCAGCCCTTTGGGCCTTTCAGCTCTAGGGCAATGGAGCACACCCAGAGCAGAAGTTCTACCTCAGCCAGATCAGGCCTGCCAAGAAACTGCTTTTCACAGGCCTTCGTAAGAGGTGTTCCCGGAAGGCTGTAAGAGTACCTGGCAGAGCGAGTTGTTTCTTAGCTTCAAAAACAGCTGGAAGCAACATGATTTGGGGCCTCTCTCCCCCTTTGGAAACAAAGCAGCCTTTGTGCCTGGCAGCTCTAGGCCAAAGTAGCACACCCAGAGCACAAGTTCTACCTCAGCCAGATAAGGCCTGTCAAGAAGCTGCGTTTCACAGGCCTTTGTATGTGACGTTCCCGGTTGGCTTTGAGAGCACTGTGCAGAGCCAGTTGTTTTAGCTTCCCAGAGAGCAGGAAGCAAGATGCTTTGGGGCCTCTCTCACACTTTGGAAATAAAGGCAGCCCTTTGGGCCTGGCAGCCCTAGGCCAATGGAGTACACCCAGAGCAGAAGTTCTACCTCAGCCAGATCAGGCCTTCCAAGAAACTGCGTCTCACAGGCCTTTCTCTGTCACGTTGCCGGTAGGCTGTGAGAGCACTGTGCAGAGCCAGTTGTTTCTTAGCTTCCCAAAGATTTGGAAGCAAGATGCTTTGGGGACTCTCAGCCCCTTTGGAAACAAGGCGGCCCTTTGGGCCTGGCAGCTCTAGGCCAAAGTAGCACGCCCAGAGCAGGAGTTCTACTTCAGCCAGATCAGGCCTGCCAAGAAACTGCGTTTCACAGGCCTTGGTAAGAGATGTTCCCGGTAGGCTGTGAGAGCACTGTGGAGAGCCAGTTGCTTTAGCTTCCCACAGAGCTGGAAGCAAGATGCCTTGGGGCCTCTCTCTCCCTTTGGACACAAGGCAGCCGTTTGGGCCTGGCAGCTCTAGGCCAATGGAGCACACCCACAGCAGAAGTTCTACTTCAGGCAGATCAGTCCTGCCCAGAAACTGCGTTTCACAGCCCTTGGTAAGAGATGTTAACGGTAGGCTGTGAGAGCACTGGGCAGAACCAGTTGTTTTTTAGCTTCCCAAAGTGCTGGAGGCAAGATGCTTTGGGGCCTCTCTCACCCTTTGGAAACAAGGTAGCCCTTAGGTCCTGGTAGCTCTAGGCCTATGTAGCACAACCAGAACAGAAGTTCTACTTCAGCCAGGTCAGGCCTGCCAAGAAACTGCGTTTCACAGGCCTTTCAAAGAGATGTTCTCTTAGGCTGTAAGAGCACTGGGCAGAGCCAGCTGTTTCTTAGCTTCCCGAAGAGCTGGGAGCAAGATGCTTTGGGTCCACTCTCCGTCTTTGGAAACAAGGCAGCCCTTTGGGCCTGGCAGCTCTAGGGCAATGGAGCACACCCAGAGCAGAAGTTCTACTTCAGCCAGATCAGGCCTGCCAGGAAACTGCGTTTCACAGGCCTTGGTAAGAGATGTTCCCGGTAGGCTGTAAGAGCACTGGGCAGAGCCAGTTGTTTCTTACCTTCCTGAAAAGCTGGAAGCAAGATGCTTGGGACCCCTCTGCCCGTTTGGGAACAAGGCAGCCTTTTGGGTCGGGAAGCTCTAGGCCAATGGAGCACACGCAGAGCAGGAGTTCTACTTCAGCCTGATCAGGCCTGCAAAGAAACAGCGTTTGACAGGCCTTGGTAAGAGATGTTCGCGGTAGGTGTAAGAGCACTGGGCAGAGCCAGTTGTTTCTTAGCTTCGCAAAGACCGGGAAGCAAGATGCTTTGGGCCTCTCTGCCCCTTGGAAACAGGGCAGCACTTTGGGCCTGGCAGCTCTAGGGCAATGGAGCACACCCAGAGCCGGAGTTCTACTTCAGCCAGATAGAGCCTGCCAAGAAACTGCGTTTCACAGGCCTTTCAAAGACATGTTCCCAGTAGGCTGTAAGAGCACGGGGCAGAGCGAGTTGGTTCTTAGCTTCCCAGAGAGCTGGAAGCAAGATGCTTTGGGGCCTCTCATCCCCTTTGCAAACAAGGCGGCCCTATGGGCCAGGCAGCTCTAGGCCAATGGAGCACACCCAGAGCAGAAGTTCTACTTGGGCCAGTTCAGGCCACCAACAAACTGCGTTTCACAGGCCTTGGTAAGAGATGTTCCCGGTAGGCTGTAAGAGCACTGGGCAACGCCAGATGTTTCTTAGCTTCCCGAAGAGCTGGAAGCAAGATGCTTTGGGGCCTCTCATCCCCTTTGCAAACAAGGCCGACCTTTGGGCCAGGCAGCTCTAGGCAAATGGAGCACACCCAGAGCAGAAGTTCTACCTCAGCCAGATAAGGCCTGCCAAGAAACTGCGTTTCAAAGGCTTTGGTAAGAGATGTTCCCGGTACTCTGTTAGAGCACTGGGCAGAGCCATTTGTTTCTTAGCTTCCCAAAGAGCTGGAAGCAAGATGCTTTGGGGGCTCCCTGCCCCTTTGCCAACAAGGGCGACCTTTGGGCCTTTCAGCTCTAGGCCAATGGAGCACACCCAGAGCAGAAGTCCTACTTCAGCCAGATCAGGCCTGCCAAGGAACTGCGTTTCAGAGGCCTTTGTATGTGACGTTCCCGGTAGGCTGTGAGAGCACGGTGCAGAGCCAGTTGTTTCCTTGTTTCCCAAACAGCTGGAAGCAAGACGCTTTGGGGCCTCTCTGCCCCTTTGGAAACAAGGCAGCACGTTGGGTCTGGCAGCTCTAGGGCAATGGAGCACAACCAGAGCCGAAGTTCTACTTCTTCCAGATCAGGCCTGCCTAGACAGTGCGTTTCCCAGGCCTTGATAAGAGATGTTCTCTTAGGCTATAAGAGCACTGGGCACAGCCAGTTGTTTCTTAGCTTCCCAAGAGGTGGAAGCAAGATGCTTTGGGGCCTCTCTCCCCCTTTGGAAACAAGGCAGCCCTTTGGGCCTTTCAGCTCTAGGCCAATGGAGCACACCCAGAGCAGAAGTTCTACCTCAGCCAGATCAGGCCTGCCAAGAAACTGCTTTTCACAGGCCTTCGTAAGAGGTGTTCCCGGAAGGCTGTAAGAGTACCTGGCAGAGCGAGTTGTTTCTTAGCTTCAAAAACAGCTGGAAGCAACATGATTTGGGGCCTCTCTCCCCCTTTGGAAACAAAGCAGCCTTTGTGCCTGGCAGCTCTAGGCCAAAGTAGCACACCCAGAGCACAAGTTCTACCTCAGCCAGATAAGGCCTGTCAAGAAGCTGCGTTTCACAGGCCTTTGTATGTGACGTTCCCGGTTGGCTTTGAGAGCACTGTGCAGAGCCAGTTGTTTTAGCTTCCCAGAGAGCAGGAAGCAAGATGCTTTGGGGCCTCTCTCACACTTTGGAAATAAAGGCAGCCCTTTGGGCCTGGCAGCCCTAGGCCAATGGAGTACACCCAGAGCAGAAGTTCTACCTCAGCCAGATCAGGCCTTCCAAGAAACTGCGTCTCACAGGCCTTTCTCTGTCACGTTGCCGGTAGGCTGTGAGAGCACTGTGCAGAGCCAGTTGTTTCTTAGCTTCCCAAAGATTTGGAAGCAAGATGCTTTGGGGACTCTCAGCCCCTTTGGAAACAAGGCGGCCCTTTGGGCCTGGCAGCTCTAGGCCAAAGTAGCACGCCCAGAGCAGGAGTTCTACTTCAGCCAGATCAGGCCTGCCAAGAAACTGCGTTTCACAGGCCTTGGTAAGAGATGTTCCCGGTAGGCTGTGAGAGCACTGTGGAGAGCCAGTTGCTTTAGCTTCCCACAGAGCTGGAAGCAAGATGCTTTGGGGCCTCTCTCTCCCTTTGGACACAAGGCAGCCGTTTGGGCCTGGCAGCTCTAGGCCAATGGAGCAAACCCACAGCAGAAGTTCTACTTCAGGCAGATCAGTCCTGCCCAGAAACTGCGTTTCACAGCCCTTGGTAAGAGATGTTCACGGTAGGCTGTGAGAGCACTGGGCAGAACCAGTTGTTTTTTAGCTTCCCAAAGTGCTGGAGGCAAGATGCTTTGGGGCCTCTCTCACCCTTTGGAAACAAGGCAGCCCTTAGGTCCTGGTAGCTCTAGGCCTATGTAGCACAACCAGAACAGAAGTTCTACTTCAGCCAGGTCAGGCCTGCCAAGAAACTGCGTTTCACAGGCCTTTCAAAGAGATGTTCTCTTAGGCTGTAAGAGCACTGGGCAGAGCCAGCTGTTTCTTAGCTTCCCGAACAGCTGGGAGCAAGATGCTTTGGGTCCACTCTCCGTCTTTGGAAACAAGGCAGCCCTTTGGGCCTTTCAGCTCTAGGGCAATGGAGCACACCCAGAGCAGAAGTTCTACTTCAGCCAGATCAGGCCTGCCAGGAAACTGCGTTTCACAGGCCTTGGTAAGAGATGTTCCCGGTAGGCTGTAAGAGCACTGGGCAGAGCCAGTTGTTTCTTACCTTCCTGAAAAGCTGGAAGCAAGATGCTTGGGACCCCTCTGCCCGTTTGGGAACAAGGCAGCCTTTTGGGTCGGGAAGCTCTAGGCCAATGGAGCACACGCAGAGCAGGAGTTCTACTTCAGCCTGATCAGGCCTGCAAAGAAACAGCGTTTGACAGGCCTTGGTAAGAGATGTTCGCGGTAGGTGTAAGAGCACTGGGCAGAGCCAGTTGTTTCTTAGCTTCGCAAAGACCGGGAAGCAAGATGCTTTGGGCCTCTCTGCCCCTTGGAAACAGGGCAGCACTTTGGGCCTGGCAGCTCTAGGGCAATGGAGCACACCCAGAGCCGGAGTTCTACTTCAGCCAGATGAGGCCTGCCAAGAAACTGCGTTTCACAGGCCTTTCAAAGACATGTTCCCAGTAGGCTGTAAGAGCACGGGGCAGAGCGAGTTGGTTCTTAGCTTCCCAGAGAGCTGGAAGCAAGATGCTTTGGGGCCTCTCTGCCCCTTTGGAAACAAGGCAGCACCTTGGGCCTGGCAGCTCTAGGGCAATGGAGCACACCCAGAGCAGAAGTTCTACTTCAGCCAAATCAGGCCTGCCAGGAAACGGCGTTTCACAGGCCTTGGTAAGAGATGTTCCCGGTAGGCTGTAAGAGCACTGGGCAACGCCAGATGTTTCTTAGCTTCCCGAAGAGCTGGAAGCAAGATGCTTTGGGGCCTCTCATCCCCTTTGCAAACAAGGCGGCCCTATGGGCCAGGCAGCTCTAGGCCAATGGAGCACACCCAGAGCAGAAGTTCTACTTGGGCCAGTTCAGGCCACCAACAAACTGCGTTTCACAGGCCTTGGTAAGAGATGTTCCCGGTAGGCTGTAAGAGCACTGGGCAACGCCAGATGTTTCTTAGCTTCCCGAAGAGCTGGAAGCAAGATGCTTTGGGGCCTCTCATCCCCTTTGCAAACAAGGCCGACCTTTGGGCCAGGCAGCTCTAGGCCAATGGAGCACACCCAGAGCAGAAGTTCTACCTCAGCCAGATAAGGCCTGCCAAGAAACTGCGTTTCAAAGGCTTTGGTAAGAGATGTTCCCGCTACTCTGTTAGAGCACTGGGCAGAGCCATTTGTTTCTTAGCTTCCCAAAGAGCTGGAAGCAAGATGCTTTGGGGGCTCCCTGCCCCTTTGCCAACAAGGGCGACCTTTGGGCCTTTCAGCTCTAGGCCAATGGAGCACACCCAGAGCAGAAGTCCTACTTCAGCCAGATCAGGCCTGCCAAGGAACTGCGTTTCAGAGGCCTTTGTATGTGACGTTCCCGGTAGGCTGTGAGAGCACGGTGCAGAGCCAGTTGTTTCCTTGTTTCCCAAACAGCTGGAAGCAAGACGCTTTGGGGCCTCTCTGCCCCTTTGGAAACAAGGCAGCACGTTGGGTCTGGCAGCTCTAGGGCAATGGAGCACAACCAGAGCCGAAGTTCTACTTCTTCCAGATCAGGCCTGCCTAGACAGTGCGTTTCCCAGGCCTTGATAAGAGATGTTCTCTTAGGCTATAAGAGCACTGGGCACAGCCAGTTGTTTCTTAGCTTCCCAAGAGGTGGAAGCAAGATGCTTTGGGGCCTCTCTCCCCCTTTGGAAACAAGGCAGCCCTTTGGGCCTTTCAGCTCTAGGGCAATGGAGCACACCCAGAGCAGAAGTTCTACCTCAGCCAGATCAGGCCTGCCAAGAAACTGCTTTTCACAGGCCTTCGTAAGAGGTGTTCCCGGAAGGCTGTAAGAGTACCTGGCAGAGCGAGTTGTTTCTTAGCTTCAAAAACAGCTGGAAGCAACATGATTTGGGGCCTCTCTCCCCCTTTGGAAACAAAGCAGCCTTTGTGCCTGGCAGCTCTAGGCCAAAGTAGCACACCCAGAGCACAAGTTCTACCTCAGCCAGATAAGGCCTGTCAAGAAGCTGCGTTTCACAGGCCTTTGTATGTGACGTTCCCGGTTGGCTTTGAGAGCACTGTGCAGAGCCAGTTGTTTTAGCTTCCCAGAGAGCAGGAAGCAAGATGCTTTGGGGCCTCTCTCACACTTTGGAAATAAAGGCAGCCCTTTGGGCCTGGCAGCCCTAGGCCAATGGAGTACACCCAGAGCAGAAGTTCTACCTCAGCCAGATCAGGCCTTCCAAGAAACTGCGTCTCACAGGCCTTTCTCTGTCACGTTGCCGGTAGGCTGTGAGAGCACTGTGCAGAGCCAGTTGTTTCTTAGCTTCCCAAAGATTTGGAAGCAAGATGCTTTGGGGACTCTCAGCCCCTTTGGAAACAAGGCGGCCCTTTGGGCCTGGCAGCTCTAGGCCAAAGTAGCACGCCCAGAGCAGGAGTTCTACTTCAGCCAGATCAGGCCTGCCAAGAAACTGCGTTTCACAGGCCTTGGTAAGAGATGTTCCCGGTAGGCTGTGAGAGCACTGTGGAGAGCCAGTTGCTTTAGCTTCCCACAGAGCTGGAAGCAAGATGCTTTGGGGCCTCTCTCTCCCTTTGGACACAAGGCAGCCGTTTGGGCCTGGCAGCTCTAGGCCAATGGAGCAAACCCACAGCAGAAGTTCTACTTCAGGCAGATCAGTCCTGCCCAGAAACTGCGTTTCACAGCCCTTGGTAAGAGATGTTCACGGTAGGCTGTGAGAGCACTGGGCAGAACCAGTTGTTTTTTAGCTTCCCAAAGTGCTGGAGGCAAGATGCTTTGGGGCCTCTCTCACCCTTTGGAAACAAGGCAGCCCTTAGGTCCTGGTAGCTCTAGGCCTATGTAGCACAACCAGAACAGAAGTTCTACTTCAGCCAGGTCAGGCCTGCCAAGAAACTGCGTTTCACAGGCCTTTCAAAGAGATGTTCTCTTAGGCTGTAAGAGCACTGGGCAGAGCCAGCTGTTTCTTAGCTTCCCGAACAGCTGGGAGCAAGATGCTTTGGGTCCACTCTCCGTCTTTGGAAACAAGGCAGCCCTTTGGGCCTTTCAGCTCTAGGGCAATGGAGCACACCCAGAGCAGAAGTTCTACTTCAGCCAGATCAGGCCTGCCAGGAAACTGCGTTTCACAGGCCTTGGTAAGAGATGTTCCCGGTAGGCTGTAAGAGCACTGGGCAGAGCCAGTTGTTTCTTACCTTCCTGAAAAGCTGGAAGCAAGATGCTTGGGACCCCTCTGCCCGTTTGGGAACAAGGCAGCCTTTTGGGTCGGGAAGCTCTAGGCCAATGGAGCACACGCAGAGCAGGAGTTCTACTTCAGCCTGATCAGGCCTGCAAAGAAACAGCGTTTGACAGGCCTTGGTAAGAGATGTTCGCGGTAGGTGTAAGAGCACTGGGCAGAGCCAGTTGTTTCTTAGCTTCGCAAAGACCGGGAAGCAAGATGCTTTGGGCCTCTCTGCCCCTTGGAAACAGGGCAGCACTTTGGGCCTGGCAGCTCTAGGGCAATGGAGCACACCCAGAGCCGGAGTTCTACTTCAGCCAGATGAGGCCTGCCAAGAAACTGCGTTTCACAGGCCTTTCAAAGACATGTTCCCAGTAGGCTGTAAGAGCACGGGGCAGAGCGAGTTGGTTCTTAGCTTCCCAGAGAGCTGGAAGCAAGATGCTTTGGGGCCTCTCTGCCCCTTTGGAAACAAGGCAGCACCTTGGGCCTGGCAGCTCTAGGGCAATGGAGCACACCCAGAGCAGAAGTTCTACTTCAGCCAAATCAGGCCTGCCAGGAAACGGCGTTTCACAGGCCTTGGTAAGAGATGTTCCCGGTAGGCTGTAAGAGCACTGGGCAACGCCAGATGTTTCTTAGCTTCCCGAAGAGCTGGAAGCAAGATGCTTTGGGGCCTCTCATCCCCTTTGCAAACAAGGCGGCCCTATGGGCCAGGCAGCTCTAGGCCAATGGAGCACACCCAGAGCAGAAGTTCTACTTGGGCCAGTTCAGGCCACCAACAAACTGCGTTTCACAGGCCTTGGTAAGAGATGTTCCCGGTAGGCTGTAAGAGCACTGGGCAACGCCAGATGTTTCTTAGCTTCCCGAAGAGCTGGAAGCAAGATGCTTTGGGGCCTCTCATCCCCTTTGCAAACAAGGCCGACCTTTGGGCCAGGCAGCTCTAGGCCAATGGAGCACACCCAGAGCAGAAGTTCTACCTCAGCCAGATAAGGCCTGCCAAGAAACTGCGTTTCAAAGGCTTTGGTAAGAGATGTTCCCGCTACTCTGTTAGAGCACTGGGCAGAGCCATTTGTTTCTTAGCTTCCCAAAGAGCTGGAAGCAAGATGCTTTGGGGGCTCCCTGCCCCTTTGCCAACAAGGGCGACCTTTGGGCCTTTCAGCTCTAGGCCAATGGAGCACACCCAGAGCAGAAGTCCTACTTCAGCCAGATCAGGCCTGCCAAGGAACTGCGTTTCAGAGGCCTTTGTATGTGACGTTCCCGGTAGGCTGTGAGAGCACGGTGCAGAGCCAGTTGTTTCCTTGTTTCCCAAACAGCTGGAAGCAAGACGCTTTGGGGCCTCTCTGCCCCTTTGGAAACAAGGCAGCACGTTGGGTCTGGCAGCTCTAGGGCAATGGAGCACAACCAGAGCCGAAGTTCTACTTCTTCCAGATCAGGCCTGCCTAGACAGTGCGTTTCCCAGGCCTTGATAAGAGATGTTCTCTTAGGCTATAAGAGCACTGGGCACAGCCAGTTGTTTCTTAGCTTCCCAAGAGGTGGAAGCAAGATGCTTTGGGGCCTCTCTCCCCCTTTGGAAACAAGGCAGCCCTTTGGGCCTTTCAGCTCTAGGGCAATGGAGCACACCCAGAGCAGAAGTTCTACCTCAGCCAGATCAGGCCTGCCAAGAAACTGCTTTTCACAGGCCTTCGTAAGAGGTGTTCCCGGAAGGCTGTAAGAGTACCTGGCAGAGCGAGTTGTTTCTTAGCTTCAAAAACAGCTGGAAGCAACATGATTTGGGCCCTCTCTCCCCCTTTGGAAACAAAGCAGCCTTTGTGCCTGGCAGCTCTAGGCCAAAGTAGCACACCCAGAGCACAAGTTCTACCTCAGCCAGATAAGGCCTGTCAAGAAGCTGCGTTTCACAGGCCTTTGTATGTGACGTTCCCGGTTGGCTTTGAGAGCACTGTGCAGAGCCAGTTGTTTTAGCTTCCCAGAGAGCAGGAAGCAAGATGCTTTGGGGCCTCTCTCACACTTTGGAAATAAAGGCAGCCCTTTGGGCCTGGCAGCCCTAGGCCAATGGAGTACACCCAGAGCAGAAGTTCTACCTCAGCCAGATCAGGCCTTCCAAGAAACTGCGTCTCACAGGCCTTTCTCTGTCACGTTGCCGGTAGGCTGTGAGAGCACTGTGCAGAGCCAGTTGTTTCTTAGCTTCCCAAAGATTTGGAAGCAAGATGCTTTGGGGACTCTCAGCCCCTTTGGAAACAAGGCGGCCCTTTGGGCCTGGCAGCTCTAGGCCAAAGTAGCACGCCCAGAGCAGGAGTTCTACTTCAGCCAGATCAGGCCTGCCAAGAAACTGCGTTTCACAGGCCTTGGTAAGAGATGTTCCCGGTAGGCTGTGAGAGCACTGTGGAGAGCCAGTTGCTTTAGCTTCCCACAGAGCTGGAAGCAAGATGCTTTGGGGCCTCTCTCTCCCTTTGGACACAAGGCAGCCGTTTGGGCCTGGCAGCTCTAGGCCAATGGAGCAAACCCACAGCAGAAGTTCTACTTCAGGCAGATCAGTCCTGCCCAGAAACTGCGTTTCACAGCCCTTGGTAAGAGATGTTCACGGTAGGCTGTGAGAGCACTGGGCAGAACCAGTTGTTTTTTAGCTTCCCAAAGTGCTGGAGGCAAGATGCTTTGGGGCCTCTCTCACCCTTTGGAAACAAGGCAGCCCTTAGGTCCTGGTAGCTCTAGGCCTATGTAGCACAACCAGAACAGAAGTTCTACTTCAGCCAGGTCAGGCCTGCCAAGAAACTGCGTTTCACAGGCCTTTCAAAGAGATGTTCTCTTAGGCTGTAAGAGCACTGGGCAGAGCCAGCTGTTTCTTAGCTTCCCGAACAGCTGGGAGCAAGATGCTTTGGGTCCACTCTCCGTCTTTGGAAACAAGGCAGCCCTTTGGGCCTTTCAGCTCTAGGGCAATGGAGCACACCCAGAGCAGAAGTTCTACTTCAGCCAGATCAGGCCTGCCAGGAAACTGCGTTTCACAGGCCTTGGTAAGAGATGTTCCCGGTAGGCTGTAAGAGCACTGGGCAGAGCCAGTTGTTTCTTACCTTCCTGAAAAGCTGGAAGCAAGATGCTTGGGACCCCTCTGCCCGTTTGGGAACAAGGCAGCCTTTTGGGTCGGGAAGCTCTAGGCCAATGGAGCACACGCAGAGCAGGAGTTCTACTTCAGCCTGATCAGGCCTGCAAAGAAACAGCGTTTGACAGGCCTTGGTAAGAGATGTTCGCGGTAGGTGTAAGAGCACTGGGCAGAGCCAGTTGTTTCTTAGCTTCGCAAAGACCGGGAAGCAAGATGCTTTGGGCCTCTCTGCCCCTTGGAAACAGGGCAGCACTTTGGGCCTGGCAGCTCTAGGGCAATGGAGCACACCCAGAGCCGGAGTTCTACTTCAGCCAGATGAGGCCTGCCAAGAAACTGCGTTTCACAGGCCTTTCAAAGACATGTTCCCAGTAGGCTGTAAGAGCACGGGGCAGAGCGAGTTGGTTCTTAGCTTCCCAGAGAGCTGGAAGCAAGATGCTTTGGGGCCTCTCTGCCCCTTTGGAAACAAGGCAGCACCTTGGGCCTGGCAGCTCTAGGGCAATGGAGCACACCCAGAGCAGAAGTTCTACTTCAGCCAAATCAGGCCTGCCAGGAAACGGCGTTTCACAGGCCTTGGTAAGAGATGTTCCCGGTAGGCTGTAAGAGCACTGGGCAACGCCAGATGTTTCTTAGCTTCCCGAAGAGCTGGAAGCAAGATGCTTTGGGGCCTCTCATCCCCTTTGCAAACAAGGCGGCCCTATGGGCCAGGCAGCTCTAGGCCAATGGAGCACACCCAGAGCAGAAGTTCTACTTGGGCCAGTTCAGGCCACCAACAAACTGCGTTTCACAGGCCTTGGTAAGAGATGTTCCCGGTAGGCTGTAAGAGCACTGGGCAACGCCAGATGTTTCTTAGCTTCCCGAAGAGCTGGAAGCAAGATGCTTTGGGGCCTCTCATCCCCTTTGCAAACAAGGCCGACCTTTGGGCCAGGCAGCTCTAGGCCAATGGAGCACACCCAGAGCAGAAGTTCTACCTCAGCCAGATAAGGCCTGCCAAGAAACTGCGTTTCAAAGGCTTTGGTAAGAGATGTTCCCGCTACTCTGTTAGAGCACTGGGCAGAGCCATTTGTTTCTTAGCTTCCCAAAGAGCTGGAAGCAAGATGCTTTGGGGGCTCCCTGCCCCTTTGCCAACAAGGGCGACCTTTGGGCCTTTCAGCTCTAGGCCAATGGAGCACACCCAGAGCAGAAGTCCTACTTCAGCCAGATCAGGCCTGCCAAGGAACTGCGTTTCAGAGGCCTTTGTATGTGACGTTCCCGGTAGGCTGTGAGAGCACGGTGCAGAGCCAGTTGTTTCCTTGTTTCCCAAACAGCTGGAAGCAAGACGCTTTGGGGCCTCTCTGCCCCTTTGGAAACAAGGCAGCACGTTGGGTCTGGCAGCTCTAGGGCAATGGAGCACAACCAGAGCCGAAGTTCTACTTCTTCCAGATCAGGCCTGCCTAGACAGTGCGTTTCCCAGGCCTTGATAAGAGATGTTCTCTTAGGCTATAAGAGCACTGGGCACAGCCAGTTGTTTCTTAGCTTCCCAAGAGGTGGAAGCAAGATGCTTTGGGGCCTCTCTCCCCCTTTGGAAACAAGGCAGCCCTTTGGGCCTTTCAGCTCTAGGGCAATGGAGCACACCCAGAGCAGAAGTTCTACCTCAGCCAGATCAGGCCTGCCAAGAAACTGCTTTTCACAGGCCTTCGTAAGAGGTGTTCCCGGAAGGCTGTAAGAGTACCTGGCAGAGCGAGTTGTTTCTTAGCTTCAAAAACAGCTGGAAGCAACATGATTTGGGGCCTCTCTCCCCCTTTGGAAACAAAGCAGCCTTTGTGCCTGGCAGCTCTAGGCCAAAGTAGCACACCCAGAGCACAAGTTCTACCTCAGCCAGATAAGGCCTGTCAAGAAGCTGCGTTTCACAGGCCTTTGTATGTGACGTTCCCGGTTGGCTTTGAGAGCACTGTGCAGAGCCAGTTGTTTTAGCTTCCCAGAGAGCAGGAAGCAAGATGCTTTGGGGCCTCTCTCACACTTTGGAAATAAAGGCAGCCCTTTGGGCCTGGCAGCCCTAGGCCAATGGAGTACACCCAGAGCAGAAGTTCTACCTCAGCCAGATCAGGCCTTCCAAGAAACTGCGTCTCACAGGCCTTTCTCTGTCACGTTGCCGGTAGGCTGTGAGAGCACTGTGCAGAGCCAGTTGTTTCTTAGCTTCCCAAAGATTTGGAAGCAAGATGCTTTGGGGACTCTCAGCCCCTTTGGAAACAAGGCGGCCCTTTGGGCCTGGCAGCTCTAGGCCAAAGTAGCACGCCCAGAGCAGGAGTTCTACTTCAGCCAGATCAGGCCTGCCAAGAAACTGCGTTTCACAGGCCTTGGTAAGAGATGTTCCCGGTAGGCTGTGAGAGCACTGTGGAGAGCCAGTTGCTTTAGCTTCCCACAGAGCTGGAAGCAAGATGCTTTGGGGCCTCTCTCTCCCTTTGGACACAAGGCAGCCGTTTGGGCCTGGCAGCTCTAGGCCAATGGAGCAAACCCACAGCAGAAGTTCTACTTCAGGCAGATCAGTCCTGCCCAGAAACTGCGTTTCACAGCCCTTGGTAAGAGATGTTCACGGTAGGCTGTGAGAGCACTGGGCAGAACCAGTTGTTTTTTAGCTTCCCAAAGTGCTGGAGGCAAGATGCTTTGGGGCCTCTCTCACCCTTTGGAAACAAGGCAGCCCTTAGGTCCTGGTAGCTCTAGGCCTATGTAGCACAACCAGAACAGAAGTTCTACTTCAGCCAGGTCAGGCCTGCCAAGAAACTGCGTTTCACAGGCCTTTCAAAGAGATGTTCTCTTAGGCTGTAAGAGCACTGGGCAGAGCCAGCTGTTTCTTAGCTTCCCGAAGAGCTGGGAGCAAGATGCTTTGGGTCCACTCTCCGTCTTTGGAAACAAGGCAGCCCTTTGGGCCTTTCAGCTCTAGGGCAATGGAGCACACCCAGAGCAGAAGTTCTACTTCAGCCAGATCAGGCCTGCCAGGAAACTGCGTTTCACAGGCCTTGGTAAGAGATGTTCCCGGTAGGCTGTAAGAGCACTGGGCAGAGCCAGTTGTTTCTTACCTTCCTGAAAAGCTGGAAGCAAGATGCTTGGGACCCCTCTGCCCGTTTGGGAACAAGGCAGCCTTTTGGGTCGGGAAGCTCTAGGCCAATGGAGCACACGCAGAGCAGGAGTTCTACTTCAGCCTGATCAGGCCTGCAAAGAAACAGCGTTTGACAGGCCTTGGTAAGAGATGTTCGCGGTAGGTGTAAGAGCACTGGGCAGAGCCAGTTGTTTCTTAGCTTCGCAAAGACCGGGAAGCAAGATGCTTTGGGCCTCTCTGCCCCTTGGAAACAGGGCAGCACTTTGGGCCTGGCAGCTCTAGGGCAATGGAGCACACCCAGAGCCGGAGTTCTACTTCAGCCAGATGAGGCCTGCCAAGAAACTGCGTTTCACAGGCCTTTCAAAGACATGTTCCCAGTAGGCTGTAAGAGCACGGGGCAGAGCGAGTTGGTTCTTAGCTTCCCAGAGAGCTGGAAGCAAGATGCTTTGGGGCCTCTCTGCCCCTTTGGAAACAAGGCAGCACCTTGGGCCTGGCAGCTCTAGGGCAATGGAGCACACCCAGAGCAGAAGTTCTACTTCAGCCAAATCAGGCCTGCCAGGAAACGGCGTTTCACAGGCCTTGGTAAGAGATGTTCCCGGTAGGCTGTAAGAGCACTGGGCAACGCCAGATGTTTCTTAGCTTCCCGAAGAGCTGGAAGCAAGATGCTTTGGGGCCTCTCATCCCCTTTGCAAACAAGGCGGCCCTATGGGCCAGGCAGCTCTAGGCCAATGGAGCACACCCAGAGCAGAAGTTCTACTTGGGCCAGTTCAGGCCACCAACAAACTGCGTTTCACAGGCCTTGGTAAGAGATGTTCCCGGTAGGCTGTAAGAGCACTGGGCAACGCCAGATGTTTCTTAGCTTCCCGAAGAGCTGGAAGCAAGATGCTTTGGGGCCTCTCATCCCCTTTGCAAACAAGGCCGACCTTTGGGCCAGGCAGCTCTAGGCCAATGGAGCACACCCAGAGCAGAAGTTCTACCTCAGCCAGATAAGGCCTGCCAAGAAACTGCGTTTCAAAGGCTTTGGTAAGAGATGTTCCCGCTACTCTGTTAGAGCACTGGGCAGAGCCATTTGTTTCTTAGCTTCCCAAAGAGCTGGAAGCAAGATGCTTTGGGGGCTCCCTGCCCCTTTGCCAACAAGGGCGACCTTTGGGCCTTTCAGCTCTAGGCCAATGGAGCACACCCAGAGCAGAAGTCCTACTTCAGCCAGATCAGGCCTGCCAAGGAACTGCGTTTCAGAGGCCTTTGTATGTGACGTTCCCGGTAGGCTGTGAGAGCACGGTGCAGAGCCAGTTGTTTCCTTGTTTCCCAAACAGCTGGAAGCAAGACGCTTTGGGGCCTCTCTGCCCCTTTGGAAACAAGGCAGCACGTTGGGTCTGGCAGCTCTAGGGCAATGGAGCACAACCAGAGCCGAAGTTCTACTTCTTCCAGATCAGGCCTGCCTAGACAGTGCGTTTCCCAGGCCTTGATAAGAGATGTTCTCTTAGGCTATAAGAGCACTGGGCACAGCCAGTTGTTTCTTAGCTTCCCAAGAGGTGGAAGCAAGATGCTTTGGGGCCTCTCTCCCCCTTTGGAAACAAGGCAGCCCTTTGGGCCTTTCAGCTCTAGGGCAATGGAGCACACCCAGAGCAGAAGTTCTACCTCAGCCAGATCAGGCCTGCCAAGAAACTGCTTTTCACAGGCCTTCGTAAGAGGTGTTCCCGGAAGGCTGTAAGAGTACCTGGCAGAGCGAGTTGTTTCTTAGCTTCAAAAACAGCTGGAAGCAACATGATTTGGGGCCTCTCTCCCCCTTTGGAAACAAAGCAGCCTTTGTGCCTGGCAGCTCTAGGCCAAAGTAGCACACCCAGAGCACAAGTTCTACCTCAGCCAGATAAGGCCTGTCAAGAAGCTGCGTTTCACAGGCCTTTGTATGTGACGTTCCCGGTTGGCTTTGAGAGCACTGTGCAGAGCCAGTTGTTTTAGCTTCCCAGAGAGCAGGAAGCAAGATGCTTTGGGGCCTCTCTCACACTTTGGAAATAAAGGCAGCCCTTTGGGCCTGGCAGCCCTAGGCCAATGGAGTACACCCAGAGCAGAAGTTCTACCTCAGCCAGATCAGGCCTTCCAAGAAACTGCGTCTCACAGGCCTTTCTCTGTCACGTTGCCGGTAGGCTGTGAGAGCACTGTGCAGAGCCAGTTGTTTCTTAGCTTCCCAAAGATTTGGAAGCAAGATGCTTTGGGGACTCTCAGCCCCTTTGGAAACAAGGCGGCCCTTTGGGCCTGGCAGCTCTAGGCCAAAGTAGCACGCCCAGAGCAGGAGTTCTACTTCAGCCAGATCAGGCCTGCCAAGAAACTGCGTTTCACAGGCCTTGGTAAGAGATGTTCCCGGTAGGCTGTGAGAGCACTGTGGAGAGCCAGTTGCTTTAGCTTCCCACAGAGCTGGAAGCAAGATGCTTTGGGGCCTCTCTCTCCCTTTGGACACAAGGCAGCCGTTTGGGCCTGGCAGCTCTAGGCCAATGGAGCAAACCCACAGCAGAAGTTCTACTTCAGGCAGATCAGTCCTGCCCAGAAACTGCGTTTCACAGCCCTTGGTAAGAGATGTTCACGGTAGGCTGTGAGAGCACTGGGCAGAACCAGTTGTTTTTTAGCTTCCCAAAGTGCTGGAGGCAAGATGCTTTGGGGCCTCTCTCACCCTTTGGAAACAAGGCAGCCCTTAGGTCCTGGTAGCTCTAGGCCTATGTAGCACAACCAGAACAGAAGTTCTACTTCAGCCAGGTCAGGCCTGCCAAGAAACTGCGTTTCACAGGCCTTTCAAAGAGATGTTCTCTTAGGCTGTAAGAGCACTGGGCAGAGCCAGCTGTTTCTTAGCTTCCCGAACAGCTGGGAGCAAGATGCTTTGGGTCCACTCTCCGTCTTTGGAAACAAGGCAGCCCTTTGGGCCTTTCAGCTCTAGGGCAATGGAGCACACCCAGAGCAGAAGTTCTACTTCAGCCAGATCAGGCCTGCCAGGAAACTGCGTTTCACAGGCCTTGGTAAGAGATGTTCCCGGTAGGCTGTAAGAGCACTGGGCAGAGCCAGTTGTTTCTTACCTTCCTGAAAAGCTGGAAGCAAGATGCTTGGGACCCCTCTGCCCGTTTGGGAACAAGGCAGCCTTTTGGGTCGGGAAGCTCTAGGCCAATGGAGCACACGCAGAGCAGGAGTTCTACTTCAGCCTGATCAGGCCTGCAAAGAAACAGCGTTTGACAGGCCTTGGTAAGAGATGTTCGCGGTAGGTGTAAGAGCACTGGGCAGAGCCAGTTGTTTCTTAGCTTCGCAAAGACCGGGAAGCAAGATGCTTTGGGCCTCTCTGCCCCTTGGAAACAGGGCAGCACTTTGGGCCTGGCAGCTCTAGGGCAATGGAGCACACCCAGAGCCGGACTTCTACTTCAGCCAGATGAGGCCTGCCAAGAAACTGCGTTTCACAGGCCTTTCAAAGACATGTTCCCAGTAGGCTGTAAGAGCACGGGGCAGAGCGAGTTGGTTCTTAGCTTCCCAGAGAGCTGGAAGCAAGATGCTTTGGGGCCTCTCTGCCCCTTTGGAAACAAGGCAGCACCTTGGGCCTGGCAGCTCTAGGGCAATGGAGCACACCCAGAGCAGAAGTTCTACTTCAGCCAAATCAGGCCTGCCAGGAAACGGCGTTTCACAGGCCTTGGTAAGAGATGTTCCCGGTAGGCTGTAAGAGCACTGGGCAACGCCAGATGTTTCTTAGCTTCCCGAAGAGCTGGAAGCAAGATGCTTTGGGGCCTCTCATCCCCTTTGCAAACAAGGCGGCCCTATGGGCCAGGCAGCTCTAGGCCAATGGAGCACACCCAGAGCAGAAGTTCTACTTGGGCCAGTTCAGGCCACCAACAAACTGCGTTTCACAGGCCTTGGTAAGAGATGTTCCCGGTAGGCTGTAAGAGCACTGGGCAACGCCAGATGTTTCTTAGCTTCCCGAAGAGCTGGAAGCAAGATGCTTTGGGGCCTCTCATCCCCTTTGCAAACAAGGCCGACCTTTGGGCCAGGCAGCTCTAGGCCAATGGAGCACACCCAGAGCAGAAGTTCTACCTCAGCCAGATAAGGCCTGCCAAGAAACTGCGTTTCAAAGGCTTTGGTAAGAGATGTTCCCGCTACTCTGTTAGAGCACTGGGCAGAGCCATTTGTTTCTTAGCTTCCCAAAGAGCTGGAAGCAAGATGCTTTGGGGGCTCCCTGCCCCTTTGCCAACAAGGGCGACCTTTGGGCCTTTCAGCTCTAGGCCAATGGAGCACACCCAGAGCAGAAGTCCTACTTCAGCCAGATCAGGCCTGCCAAGGAACTGCGTTTCAGAGGCCTTTGTATGTGACGTTCCCGGTAGGCTGTGAGAGCACGGTGCAGAGCCAGTTGTTTCCTTGTTTCCCAAACAGCTGGAAGCAAGACGCTTTGGGGCCTCTCTGCCCCTTTGGAAACAAGGCAGCACGTTGGGTCTGGCAGCTCTAGGGCAATGGAGCACAACCAGAGCCGAAGTTCTACTTCTTCCAGATCAGGCCTGCCTAGACAGTGCGTTTCACAGGCCTTGATAAGAGATGTTCTCTTAGGCTATAAGAGCACTGGGCACAGCCAGTTGTTTCTTAGCTTCCCAAGAGGTGGAAGCAAGATGCTTTGGGGCCTCTCTCCCCCTTTGGAAACAAGGCAGCCCTTTGGGCCTTTCAGCTCTAGGCCAATGGAGCACACCCACAGCAGAAGTTCTACCTCAGCCAGATCAGGCCTGCCAAGAAACTGCTTTTCACAGGCCTTCGTAAGAGGTGTTCCCGGAAGGCTGTAAGAGTACCTGGCAGAGCGAGTTGTTTCTTAGCTTCAAAAACAGCTGGAAGCAACATGATTTGGGGCCTCTCTCCCCCTTTGGAAACAAAGCAGCCTTTGTGCCTGGCAGCTCTAGGCCAAAGTAGCACACCCAGAGCACAAGTTCTACCTCAGCCAGATAAGGCCTGTCAAGAAGCTGCGTTTCACAGGCCTTTGTATGTGACGTTCCCGGTTGGCTTTGAGAGCACTGTGCAGAGCCAGTTGTTTTAGCTTCCCAGAGAGCAGGAAGCAAGATGCTTTGGGGCCTCTCTCACACTTTGGAAATAAAGGCAGCCCTTTGGGCCTGGCAGCCCTAGGCCAATGGAGTACACCCAGAGCAGAAGTTCTACCTCAGCCAGATCAGGCCTTCCAAGAAACTGCGTCTCACAGGCCTTTCTCTGTCACGTTGCCGGTAGGCTGTGAGAGCACTGTGCAGAGCCAGTTGTTTCTTAGCTTCCCAAAGATTTGGAAGCAAGATGCTTTGGGGACTCTCAGCCCCTTTGGAAACAAGGCGGCCCTTTGGGCCTGGCAGCTCTAGGCCAAAGTAGCACGCCCAGAGCAGGAGTTCTACTTCAGCCAGATCAGGCCTGCCAAGAAACTGCGTTTCACAGGCCTTGGTAAGAGATGTTCCCGGTAGGCTGTGAGAGCACTGTGGAGAGCCAGTTGCTTTAGCTTCCCACAGAGCTGGAAGCAAGATGCCTTGGGGCCTCTCTCTCCCTTTGGACACAAGGCAGCCGTTTGGGCCTGGCAGCTCTAGGCCAATGGAGCACACCCACAGCAGAAGTTCTACTTCAGGCAGATCAGTCCTGCCCAGAAACTGCGTTTCACAGCCCTTGGTAAGAGATGTTCACGGTAGGCTGTGAGAGCACTGGGCAGAACCAGTTGTTTTTTAGCTTCCCAAAGTGCTGGAGGCAAGATGCTTTGGGGCCTCTCTCACCCTTTGGAAACAAGGCAGCCCTTAGGTCCTGGTAGCTCTAGGCCTATGTAGCACAACCAGAACAGAAGTTCTACTTCAGCCAGGTCAGGCCTGCCAAGAAACTGCGTTTCACAGGCCTTTCAAAGAGATGTTCTCTTAGGCTGTAAGAGCACTGGGCAGAGCCAGCTGTTTCTTAGCTTCCCGAACAGCTGGGAGCAAGATGCTTTGGGTCCACTCTCCGTCTTTGGAAACAAGGCAGCCCTTTGGGCCTGGCAGCTCTAGGGCAATGGAGCACACCCAGAGCAGAAGTTCTACTTCAGCCAGATCAGGCCTGCCAGGAAACTGCGTTTCACAGGCCTTGGTAAGAGATGTTCCCGGTAGGCTGTAAGAGCACTGGGCAGAGCCAGTTGTTTCTTACCTTCCTGAAAAGCTGGAAGCAAGATGCTTGGGAGCCCTCTGCCCGTTTGGGAACAAGGCAGCCTTTTGGGTCGGGAAGCTCTAGGCCAATGGAGCACACGCAGAGCAGGAGTTCTACTTCAGCCTGATCAGGCCTGCAAAGAAACAGCGTTTGACAGGCCTTGGTAAGAGATGTTCGCGGTAGGTGTAAGAGCACTGGGCAGAGCCAGTTGTTTCTTAGCTTCGCAAAGACCGGGAAGCAAGATGCTTTGGGCCTCTCTGCCCCTTGGAAACAGGGCAGCACTTTGGGCCTGGCAGCTCTAGGGCAATGGAGCACACCCAGAGCCGGAGTTCTACTTCAGCCAGATGAGGCCTGCCAAGAAACTGCGTTTCACAGGCCTTTCAAAGACATGTTCCCGGTAGGCTGTAAGAGCACGGGGCAGAGCGAGTTGGTTCTTAGCTTCCCAGAGAGCTGGAAGCAAGATGCTTTGGGGCCTCTCTGCCCCTTTGGAAACAAGGCAGCACCTTGGGCCTGGCAGCTCTAGGGCAATGGAGCACACCCAGAGCAGAAGTTCTACTTCAGCCAAATCAGGCCTGCCAGGAAACGGCGTTTCACAGGCCTTGGTAGGAGATGTTCCCGGTAGGCTGTAAGAGCACTGGGCAACGCCAGATGTTTCTTAGCTTCCCGAAGAGCTGGAAGCAAGAAGCTTTGGTGCCACTCTCTCACTTTGGACTCAAGGCAGCCCTCTGGGGCAGGTAGCTCTAGGCCAGTGGAGCACACCCAGAGCAGAAGTTCTACTTCGGCCAGTTCAGGCCACCAACAAACTGCGTTTCACAGGCCTTGGTAAGAGATGTTCCCGGTAGGCTGTAAGAGCACTGGGCAACGCCAGATGTTTCTTAGCTTCCCGAAGAGCTGGAAGCAAGATGCTTTGGGGCCTCTCATCCCCTTTGCAAACAAGGCGGCCCTATGGGCCAGGCAGCTCTAGGCCAATGGAGCACACCCAGAGCAGAAGTTCTACTTCGGCCAGTTCAGGCCACCAACAAACTGCGTTTCACAGGCCTTGGTAAGAGATGTTCCCGGTAGGCTGTAAGAGCACTGGGCAACGCCAGATGTTTCTTAGCTTCCCGAAGAGCTGGAAGCAAGATGCTTTGGGGCCTCTCATCCCCTTTGCAAACAAGGCCGACCTTTGGGCCAGGCAGCTCTAGGCCAATGGAGCACACCCAGAGCAGAAGTTCTACCTCAGCCAGATAAGGCCTGCCAAGAAACTGCGTTTCAAAGGCTTTGGTAAGAGATGTTCCCGGTACTCTGTTAGAGCACTGGGCAGAGCCATTTGTTTCTTAGCTTCCCAAAGAGCTGGAAGCAAGATGCTTTGGGGGCTCCCTGCCCCTTTGCCAACAAGGGCGACCTTTGGGCCTTTCAGCTCTAGGCCAATGGAGCACACCCAGAGCAGAAGTCCTACTTCAGCCAGATCAGGCCTGCCAAGGAACTGCGTTTCAGAGGCCTTTGTATGTGACGTTCCCGGTAGGCTGTGAGAGCACGGTGCAGAGCCAGTTGTTTCCTTGTTTCCCAAACAGCTGGAAGCAAGACGCTTTGGGGCCTCTCTGCCCCTTTGGAAACAAGGCAGCACGTTGGGTCTGGCAGCTCTAGGGCAATGGAGCACAACCAGAGCCGAAGTTCTACTTCTTCCAGATCAGGCCTGCCTAGACAGTGCGTTTCCCAGGCCTTGATAAGAGATGTTCTCTTAGGCTATAAGAGCACTGGGCACAGCCAGTTGTTTCTTAGCTTCCCAAGAGGTGGAAGCAAGATGCTTTGGGGCCTCTCTCCCCCTTTGGAAACAAGGCAGCCCTTTGGGCCTTTCAGCTCTAGGGCAATGGAGCACACCCAGAGCAGAAGTTCTACCTCAGCCAGATCAGGCCTGCCAAGAAACTGCTTTTCACAGGCCTTCGTAAGAGGTGTTCCCGGAAGGCTGTAAGACTACCTGGCAGAGCGAGTTGTTTCTTAGCTTCAAAAACAGCTGGAAGCAACATGATTTGGGGCCTCTCTCCCCCTTTGGAAACAAAGCAGCCTTTGTGCCTGGCAGCTCTAGGCCAAAGTAGCACACCCAGAGCACAAGTTCTACCTCAGCCAGATAAGGCCTGTCAAGAAGCTGCGTTTCACAGGCCTTTGTATGTGACGTTCCCGGTTGGCTTTGAGAGCACTGTGCAGAGCCAGTTGTTTTAGCTTCCCAGAGAGCAGGAAGCAAGATGCTTTGGGGCCTCTCTCACACTTTGGAAATAAAGGCAGCCCTTTGGGCCTGGCAGCCCTAGGCCAATGGAGTACACCCAGAGCAGAAGTTCTACCTCAGCCAGATCAGGCCTTCCAAGAAACTGCGTCTCACAGGCCTTTCTCTGTCACGTTGCCGGTAGGCTGTGAGAGCACTGTGCAGAGCCAGTTGTTTCTTAGCTTCCCAAAGATTTGGAAGCAAGATGCTTTGGGGACTCTCAGCCCCTTTGGAAACAAGGCGGCCCTTTGGGCCTGGCAGCTCTAGGCCAAAGTAGCACGCCCAGAGCAGGAGTTCTACTTCAGCCAGATCAGGCCTGCCAAGAAACTGCGTTTCACAGGCCTTGGTAAGAGATGTTCCCGGTAGGCTGTGAGAGCACTGTGGAGAGCCAGTTGCTTTAGCTTCCCACAGAGCTGGAAGCAAGATGCCTTGGGGCCTCTCTCTCCCTTTGGACACAAGGCAGCCGTTTGGGCCTGGCAGCTCTAGGCCAATGGAGCACACCCACAGCAGAAGTTCTACTTCAGGCAGATCAGTCCTGCCCAGAAACTGCGTTTCACAGCCCTTGGTAAGAGATGTTCACGGTAGGCTGTGAGAGCACTGGGCAGAACCAGTTGTTTTTTAGCTTCCCAAAGTGCTGGAGGCAAGATGCTTTGGGGCCTCTCTCACCCTTTGGAAACAAGGCAGCCCTTAGGTCCTGGTAGCTCTAGGCCTATGTAGCACAACCAGAACAGAAGTTCTACTTCAGCCAGGTCAGGCCTGCCAAGAAACTGCGTTTCACAGGCCTTTCAAAGAGATGTTCTCTTAGGCTGTAAGAGCACTGGGCAGAGCCAGCTGTTTCTTAGCTTCCCGAAGAGCTGGGAGCAAGATGCTTTGGGTCCACTCTCCGTCTTTGGAAACAAGGCAGCCCTTTGGGCCTGGCAGCTCTAGGGCAATGGAGCACACCCAGAGCAGAAGTTCTACTTCAGCCAGATCAGGCCTGCCAGGAAACTGCGTTTCACAGGCCTTGGTAAGAGATGTTCCCGGTAGGCTGTAAGAGCACTGGGCAGAGCCAGTTGTTTCTTACCTCCTGAAAAGCTGGAAGCAAGATGCTTGGGACCCCTCTGCCCGTTTGGGAACAAGGCAGCCTTTTGGGTCGGGAAGCTCTAGGCCAATGGAGCACACGCAGAGCAGGAGTTCTACTTCAGCCTGATCAGGCCTGCAAAGAAACAGCGTTTGACAGGCCTTGGTAAGAGATGTTCGCGGTAGGTGTAAGAGCACTGGGCAGAGCCAGTTGTTTCTTAGCTTCGCAAAGACCGGGAAGCAAGGTGCTTTGGGCCTCTCTGCCCCTTGGAAACAGGGCAGCACTTTGCGCCTGGCAGCTCTAGGGCAATGGAGCACACCCAGAGCCGGAGTTCTACTTCAGCCAGATGAGGCCTGCCAAGAAACTGCGTTTCACAGGCCTTTCAAAGACATGTTCCCGGTAGGCTGTAAGAGCACGGGGCAGAGCGAGTTGGTTCTTAGCTTCCCAGAGAGCTGGAAGCAAGATGCTTTGGGGCCTCTCTGCCCCTTTGGAAACAAGGCAGCACCTTGGGCCTGGCAGCTCTAGGGCAATGGAGCACACCCAGAGCAGAAGTTCTACTTCAGCCAAATCAGGCCTGCCAGGAAACGGCGTTTCACAGGCCTTGGTAAGAGATGTTCCCGGTAGGCTGTAAGAGCACTGGGCAACGCCAGATGTTTCTTAGCTTCCCGAAGAGCTGGAAGCGAGAAGCTTTGGTGCCACTCTCTCACTTTGGACTCAAGGCAGCCCTTTGGGGCAGGTAGCTCTAGGCCAGTGGAGCACACCCAGAGCAGAAGTTCTACTTGGGCCAGTTCAGGCCACCAACAAACTGCGTTTCACAGGCCTTGGTAAGAGATGTTCCCGGTAGGCTGTAAGAGCACTGGGCAACGCCAGATGTTTCTTAGCTTCCCGAAGAGCTGGAAGCAAGATGCTTTGGGGCCTCTCATCCCCTTTGCAAACAAGGCGGCCCTATGGGCCAGGCAGCTCTAGGCCAATGGAGCACACCCAGAGCAGAAGTTCTACTTCGGCCAGTTCAGGCCACCAACAAACTGCGTTTCACAGGCCTTGGTAAGAGATGTTCCCGGTAGGCTGTAAGAGCACTGGGCAACGCCAGATGTTTCTTAGCTTCCCGAAGAGCTGGAAGCAAGATGCTTTGGGGCCTCTCATCCCCTTTGCAAACAAGGCCGACCTTTGGGCCAGGCAGCTCTAGGCCAATGGAGCACACCCAGAGCAGAAGTTCTACCTCAGCCAGATAAGGCCTGCCAAGAAACTGCGTTTCAAAGGCTTTGGTAAGAGATGTTCCCGGTACTCTGTTAGAGCACTGGGCAGAGCCATTTGTTTCTTAGCTTCCCAAAGAGCTGGAAGCAAGATGCTTTGGGGGCTCCCTGCCCCTTTGCCAACAAGGGCGACCTTTGGGCCTTTCAGCTCTAGGCCAATGGAGCACACCCAGAGCAGAAGTCCTACTTCAGCCAGATCAGGCCTGCCAAGGAACTGCGTTTCAGAGGCCTTTGTATGTGACGTTCCCGGTAGGCTGTGAGAGCACGGTGCAGAGCCAGTTGTTTCCTTGTTTCCCAAACAGCTGGAAGCAAGACGCTTTGGGGCCTCTCTGCCCCTTTGGAAACAAGGCAGCACGTTGGGTCTGGCAGCTCTAGGGCAATGGAGCACAACCAGAGCCGAAGTTCTACTTCTTCCAGATCAGGCCTGCCTAGACAGTGCGTTTCCCAGGCCTTGATAAGAGATGTTCTCTTAGGCTATAAGAGCACTGGGCACAGCCAGTTGTTTCTTAGCTTCCCAAGAGGTGGAAGCAAGATGCTTTGGGGCCTCTCTCCCCCTTTGGAAACAAGGCAGCCCTTTGGGCCTTTCAGCTCTAGGGCAATGGAGCACACCCAGAGCAGAAGTTCTACCTCAGCCAGATCAGGCCTGCCAAGAAACTGCTTTTCACAGGCCTTCGTAAGAGGTGTTCCCGGAAGGCTGTAAGAGTACCTGGCAGAGCGAGTTGTTTCTTAGCTTCAAAAACAGCTGGAAGCAACATGATTTGGGCCCTCTCTCCCCCTTTGGAAACAAAGCAGCCTTTGTGCCTGGCAGCTCTAGGCCAAAGTAGCACACCCAGAGCACAAGTTCTACCTCAGCCAGATAAGGCCTGTCAAGAAGCTGCGTTTCACAGGCCTTTGTATGTGACGTTCCCGGTTGGCTTTGAGAGCACTGTGCAGAGCCAGTTGTTTTAGCTTCCCAGAGAGCAGGAAGCAAGATGCTTTGGGGCCTCTCTCACACTTTGGAAATAAAGGCAGCCCTTTGGGCCTGGCAGCCCTAGGCCAATGGAGTACACCCAGAGCAGAAGTTCTACCTCAGCCAGATCAGGCCTTCCAAGAAACTGCGTCTCACAGGCCTTTCTCTGTCACATTGCCGGTAGGCTGTGAGAGCACTGTGCAGAGCCAGTTGTTTCTTAGCTTCCCAAAGATTTGGAAGCAAGATGCTTTGGGGACTCTCAGCCCCTTTGGAAACAAGGCGGCCCTTTGGGCCTGGCAGCTCTAGGCCAAAGTAGCACGCCCAGAGCAGGAGTTCTACTTCAGCCAGATCAGGCCTGCCAAGAAACTGCGTTTCACAGGCCTTGGTAAGAGATGTTCCCAGTAGGCTGTGAGAGCACTGTGGAGAGCCAGTTGCTTTAGCTTCCCACAGAGCTGGAAGCAAGATGCCTTGGGGCCTCTCTCTCCCTTTGGACACAAGGCAGCCGTTTGGGCCTGGCAGCTCTAGGCCAATGGAGCACACCCACAGCAGAAGTTCTACTTCAGGCAGATCAGTCCTGCCCAGAAACTGCGTTTCACAGCCCTTGGTAAGAGATGTTCACGGTAGGCTGTGAGAGCACTGGGCAGAACCAGTTGTTTTTTAGCTTCCCAAAGTGCTGGAGGCAAGATGCTTTGGGGCCTCTCTCACCCTTTGGAAACAAGGCAGCCCTTAGGTCCTGGTAGCTCTAGGCCTATGTAGCACAACCAGAACAGAAGTTCTACTTCAGCCAGGTCAGGCCTGCCAAGAAACTGCGTTTCACAGGCCTTTCAAAGAGATGTTCTCTTAGGCTGTAAGAGCACTGGGCAGAGCCAGCTGTTTCTTAGCTTCCCGAAGAGCTGGGAGCAAGATGCTTTGGGTCCACTCTCCGTCTTTGGAAACAAGGCAGCCCTTTGGGCCTGGCAGCTCTAGGGCAATGGAGCACACCCAGAGCAGAAGTTCTACTTCAGCCAGATCAGGCCTGCCAGGAAACTGCGTTTCACAGGCCTTGGTAAGAGATGTTCCCGGTAGGCTGTAAGAGCACTGGGCAGAGCCAGTTGTTTCTTACCTCCTGAAAAGCTGGAAGCAAGATGCTTGGGACCCCTCTGCCCATTTGGGAACAAGGCAGCCTTTTGGGTCGGGAAGCTCTAGGCCAATGGAGCACACGCAGAGCAGGAGTTCTACTTCAGCCTGATCAGGCCTGCAAAGAAACAGCGTTTGACAGGCCTTGGTAAGAGATGTTCGCGGTAGGTGTAAGAGCACTGGGCAGAGCCAGTTGTTTCTTAGCTTCGCAAAGACCGGGAAGCAAGGTGCTTTGGGCCTCTCTGCCCCTTTGAAACAGGGCAGCACTTTGGGCCTGGCAGCTCTAGGGCAATGGAGCACACCCAGAGCCGGAGTTCTACTTCAGCCAGATGAGGCCTGCCAAGAAACTGCGTTTCACAGGCCTTTCAAAGACATGTTCCCGGTAGGCTGTAAGAGCACGGGGCAGAGCGAGTTGGTTCTTAGCTTCCCAGAGAGCTGGAAGCAAGATGCTTTGGGGCCTCTCTGCCCCTTTGGAAACAAGGCAGCACCTTGGGCCTGGCAGCTCTAGGGCAATGGAGCACACCCAGAGCAGAAGTTCTACTTCAGCCAAATCAGGCCTGCCAGGAAACGGCGTTTCACAGGCCTTGGTAAGAGATGTTCCCGGTAGGCTGTAAGAGCACTGGGCAACGCCAGATGTTTCTTAGCTTCCCGAAGAGCTGGAAGCAAGAAGCTTTGGTGCCACTCTCTCACTTTGGACTCAAGGCAGCCCTTTGGGGCAGGTAGCTCTAGGCCAGTGGAGCACACCCAGAGCAGAAGTTCTACTTGGGCCAGTTCAGGCCACCAACAAACTGCGTTTCACAGGCCTTGGTAAGAGATGTTCCCGGTAGGCTGTAAGAGCACTGGGCAACGCCAGATGTTTCTTAGCTTCCCGAAGAGCTGGAAGCAAGATGCTTTGGGGCCTCTCATCCCCTTTGCAAACAAGGCCGACCTTTGGGCCAGGCAGCTCTAGGCCAATGGAGCACACCCAGAGCAGAAGTTCTACCTCAGCCAGATAAGGCCTGCCAAGAAACTGCGTTTCAAAGGCTTTGGTAAGAGATGTTCCCGCTACTCTGTTAGAGCACTGGGCAGAGCCATTTGTTTCTTAGCTTCCCAAAGAGCTGGAAGCAAGATGCTTTGGGGGCTCCCTGCCCCTTTGCCAACAAGGGCGACCTTTGGGCCTTTCAGCTCTAGGCCAATGGAGCACAGCCAGAGCAGAAGTCCTACTTCAGCCAGATCAGGCCTGCCAAGGAACTGCGTTTCAGAGGCCTTTGTATGTGACGTTCCCGGTAGGCTGTGAGAGCACGGTGCAGAGCCAGTTGTTTCCTTGTTTCCCAAACAGCTGGAAGCAAGACGCTTTGGGGCCTCTCTGCCCCTTTGGAAACAAGGCAGCACGTTGGGTCTGGCAGCTCTAGGGCAATGGAGCACAACCAGAGCCGAAGTTCTACTTCTTCCAGATCAGGCCTGCCTAGACAGTGCGTTTCCCAGGCCTTGATAAGAGATGTTCTCTTAGGCTATAAGAGCACTGGGCACAGCCAGTTGTTTCTTAGCTTCCCAAGAGGTGGAAGCAAGATGCTTTGGGGCCTCTCTCCCCCTTTGGAAACAAGGCAGCCCTTTGGGCCTTTCAGCTCTAGGGCAATGGAGCACACCCAGAGCAGAAGTTCTACCTCAGCCAGATCAGGCCTGCCAAGAAACTGCTTTTCACAGGCCTTCGTAAGAGGTGTTCCCGGAAGGCTGTAAGACTACCTGGCAGAGCGAGTTGTTTCTTAGCTTCAAAAACAGCTGGAAGCAACATGATTTGGGGCCTCTCTCCCCCTTTGGAAACAAAGCAGCCTTTGTGCCTGGCAGCTCTAGGCCAAAGTAGCACACCCAGAGCACAAGTTCTACCTCAGCCAGATAAGGCCTGTCAAGAAGCTGCGTTTCACAGGCCTTTGTATGTGACGTTCCCGGTTGGCTTTGAGAGCACTGTGCAGAGCCAGTTGTTTTAGCTTCCCAGAGAGCAGGAAGCAAGATGCTTTGGGGCCTCTCTCACACTTTGGAAATAAAGGCAGCACTTTGGGCCTGGCAGCCCTAGGCCAATGGAGTACACCCAGAGCAGAAGTTCTACCTCAGCCAGATCAGGCCTTCCAAGAAACTGCGTCTCACAGGCCTTTCTCTGTCACGTTGCCGGTAGGCTGTGAGAGCACTGTGCAGAGCCAGTTGTTTCTTAGCTTCCCAAAGATTTGGAAGCAAGATGCTTTGGGGACTCTCAGCCCCTTTGGAAACAAGGCGGCCCTTTGGGCCGGGCAGCTCTAGGCCAAAGTAGCACGCCCAGAGCAGGAGTTCTACTTCAGCCAGATCAGGCCTGCCAAGAAACTGCGTTTCACAGGCCTTGGTAAGAGATGTTCCCAGTAGGCTGTGAGAGCACTGTGGAGAGCCAGTTGCTTTAGCTTCCCACAGAGCTGGAAGCAAGATGCCTTGGGGCCTCTCTCTCCCTTTGGACACAAGGCAGCCGTTTGGGCCTGGCAGCTCTAGGCCAATGGAGCACACCCACAGCAGAAGTTCTACTTCAGGCAGATCAGTCCTGCCCAGAAACTGCGTTTCACAGCCCTTGGTAAGAGATGTTCACGGTAGGCTGTGAGAGCACTGGGCAGAACCAGTTGTTTTTTAGCTTCCCAAAGTGCTGGAGGCAACATGCTTTGGGGCCTCTCTCACCCTTTGGAAACAAGGCAGCCCTTAGGTCCTGGTAGCTCTAGGCCTATGTAGCACAACCAGAACAGAAGTTCTACTTCAGCCAGGTCGGGCCTGCCAAGAAACTGCGTTTCACAGGCCTTTCAAAGAGATGTTCTCTTAGGCTGTAAGAGCACTGGGCAGAGCCAGCTGTTTCTTAGCTTCCCGAAGAGCTGGGAGCAAGATGCTTTGGGTCCACTCTCCGTCTTTGGAAACAAGGCAGCCCTTTGGGCCTTTCAGCTCTAGGGCAATGGAGCACACCCAGAGCAGAAGTTCTACTTCAGCCAGATCAGGCCTGCCAGGAAACTGCGTTTCACAGGCCTTGGTAAGAGATGTTCCCGGTAGGCTGTAAGAGCACTGGGCAGAGCCAGTTGTTTCTTACCTTCCTGAAAAGCTGGAAGCAAGATGCTTGGGACCCCTCTGCCCGTTTGGGAACAAGGCAGCCTTTTGGGTCGGGAAGCTCTAGGCCAATGGAGCACACGCAGAGCAGGAGTTCTACTTCAGCCTGATCAGGCCTGCAAAGAAACAGCGTTTGACAGGCCTTGGTAAGAGATGTTCGCGGTAGGTGTAAGAGCACTGGGCAGTGCCAGTTGTTTCTTAGCTTCGCAAAGACCGGGAAGCAAGATGCTTTGGGCCTCTCTGCCCCTTGGAAACAGGGCAGCACTTTGGGCCTGGCAGCTCTAGGGCAATGGAGCACACCCAGAGCCGGAGTTCTACTTCAGCCAGATGAGGCCTGCCAAGAAACTGCGTTTCACAGGCCTTTCAAAGACATGTTCCCAGTAGGCTGTAAGAGCACGGGGCAGAGCGAGTTGGTTCTTAGCTTCCCAGAGAGCTGGAAGCAAGATGCTTTGGGGCCTCTCTGCCCCTTTGGAAACAAGGCAGCACCTTGGGCCTGGCAGCTCTAGGGCAATGGAGCACACCCAGAGCAGAAGTTCTACTTCAGCCAAATCAGGCCTGCCAGGAAACGGCGTTTCACAGGCCTTGGTAAGAGATGTTCCCGGTAGGCTGTAAGAGCACTGGGCAACGCCAGATGTTTCCTAGCTTCCCGAAGAGCTGGAAGCAAGATGCTTTGGGGCCTCTCATCCCCTTTGCAAACAAGGCGGCCCTATGGGCCAGGCAGCTCTAGGCCAATGGAGCACACCCAGAGCAGAAGTTCTACTTCGGCCAGTTCAGGCCACCAACAAACTGCGTTTCACAGGCCTTGGTAAGAGATGTTCCCGGTAGGCTGTGAGAGCACTGTGGAGAGCCAGTTGCTTTAGCTTCCCACAGAGCTGGAAGCAAGATGCCTTGGGGCCTCTCTCTCCCTTTGGACACAAAGCAGCCGTTTGGGCCTGGCAGCTCTAGGCCAATGGAGCACACCCACAGCAGAAGTTCTACTTCAGGCAGATCAGTCCTGCCCAGAAACTGCGTTTCACAGCCCTTGGTAAGAGATGTTCACGGTAGGCTGTGAGAGCACTGGGCAGAACCAGTTGTTTTTTAGCTTCCCAAAGTGCTGGAGGCAAGATGCTTTGGGGCCTCTCTCACCCTTTGGAAACAAGGCAGCCCTTAGGTCCTGGTAGCTCTAGGCCTATGTAGCACAACCAGAACAGAAGTTCTACTTCAGCCAGGTCAGGCCTGCCAAGAAACTGCGTTTCACAGGCCTTTCAAAGAGATGTTCTCTTAGGCTGTAAGAGCACTGGGCAGAGCCAGCTGTTTCTTAGCTTCCCGAAGAGCTGGGAGCAAGATGCTTTGGGTCCACTCTCCGTCTTTGGAAACAAGGCAGCCCTTTGGGCCTGGCAGCTCTAGGGCAATGGAGCACACCCAGAGCAGAAGTTCTACTTCAGCCAGATCAGGCCTGCCAGGAAACTGCGTTTCACAGGCCTTGGTAAGAGATGTTCCCGGTAGGCTGTAAGAGCACTGGGCACAGCCAGTTGTTTCTTAGCTTCCCAAGAGGTGGAAGCAAGATGCTTTGGGGCCTCTCTCCCCCTTTGGAAACAAGGCAGCCCTTTGGGCCTTTCAGCTCTAGGCCAATGGAGCACACCCACAGCAGAAGTTCTACCTCAGCCAGATCAGGCCTGCCAAGAAACTGCTTTTCACAGGCCTTCGTAAGAGGTGTTCCCGGAAGGCTGTAAGAGTACCTGGCAGAGCGAGTTGTTTCTGAGCTTCAAAAACAGCTGGAAGCAACATGATTTGGGGCCTCTCTCCCCCTTTGGAAACAAAGCAGCCTTTGTGCCTGGCAGCTCTAGGCCAAAGTAGCACACCCAGAGCACAAGTTCTACCTCAGCCAGATAAGGCCTGTCAAGAAGCTGCGTTTCACAGGCCTTTGTATGTGACGTTCCCGGTTGGCTTTGAGAGCACTGTGCAGAGCCAGTTGTTTTAGCTTCCCAGAGAGCAGGAAGCAAGATGCTTTGGGGCCTCTCTCACACTTTGGAAATAAAGGCAGCCCTTTGGGCCTGGCAGCCCTAGGCCAATGGAGTACACCCAGAGCAGAAGTTCTACCTCAGCCAGATCAGGCCTTCCAAGAAACTGCGTCTCACAGGCCTTTCTCTGTCACGTTGCCGGTAGGCTGTGAGAGCACTGTGCAGAGCCAGTTGTTTCTTAGCTTCCCAAAGATTTGGAAGCAAGATGCTTTGGGGACTCTCAGCCCCTTTGGAAACAAGGCGGCCCTTTGGGCCGGGCAGCTCTAGGCCAAAGTAGCACGCCCAGAGCAGGAGTTCTACTTCAGCCAGATCAGGCCTGCCAAGAAACTGCGTTTCACAGGCCTTGGTAAGAGATGTTCCCAGTAGGCTGTGAGAGCACTGTGGAGAGCCAGTTGCTTTAGCTTCCCACAGAGCTGGAAGCAAGATGCCTTGGGGCCTCTCTCTCCCTTTGGACACAAGGCAGCCGTTTGGGCCTGGCAGCTCTAGGCCAATGGAGCACACCCACAGCAGAAGTTCTACTTCAGGCAGATCAGTCCTGCCCAGAAACTGCGTTTCACAGCCCTTGGTAAGAGATGTTCACGGTAGGCTGTGAGAGCACTGGGCAGAACCAGTTGTTTTTTAGCTTCCCAAAGTGCTGGAGGCAACATGCTTTGGGGCCTCTCTCACCCTTTGGAAACAAGGCAGCCCTTAGGTCCTGGTAGCTCTAGGCCTATGTAGCACAACCAGAACAGAAGTTCTACTTCAGCCAGGTCGGGCCTGCCAAGAAACTGCGTTTCACAGGCCTTTCAAAGAGATGTTCTCTTAGGCTGTAAGAGCACTGGGCAGAGCCAGCTGTTTCTTAGCTTCCCGAAGAGCTGGGAGCAAGATGCTTTGGGTCCACTCTCCGTCTTTGGAAACAAGGCAGCCCTTTGGGCCTGGCAGCTCTAGGGCAATGGAGCACACCCAGAGCAGAAGTTCTACTTCAGCCAGATCAGGCCTGCCAGGAAACTGCGTTTCACAGGCCTTGGTAAGAGATGTTCCCGGTAGGCTGTAAGAGCACTGGGCAGAGCCAGTTGTTTCTTACCTCCTGAAAAGCTGGAAGCAAGATGCTTGGGACCCCTCTGCCCGTTTGGGAACAAGGCAGCCTTTTGGGTCGGGAAGCTCTAGGCCAATGGAGCACACGCAGAGCAGGAGTTCTACTTCAGCCTGATCAGGCCTGCAAAGAAACAGCGTTTGACAGGCCTTGGTAAGAGATGTTCGCGGTAGGTGTAAGAGCACTGGGCAGAGCCAGTTGTTTCTTAGCTTCGCAAAGACCGGGAAGCAAGGTGCTTTGGGCCTCTCTGCCCCTTTGAAACAGGGCAGCACTTTGGGCCTGGCAGCTCTAGGGCAATGGAGCACACCCAGAGCCGGAGTTCTACTTCAGCCAGATGAGGCCTGCCAAGAAACTGCGTTTCACAGGCCTTTCAAAGACATGTTCCCGGTAGGCTGTAAGAGCACGGGGCAGAGCGAGTTGGTTCTTAGCTTCCCAGAGAGCTGGAAGCAAGATGCTTTGGGGCCTCTCTGCCCCTTTGGAAACAAGGCAGCACCTTGGGCCTGGCAGCTCTAGGGCAATGGAGCACACCCAGAGCAGAAGTTCTACTTCAGCCAAATCAGGCCTGCCAGGAAACGGCGTTTCACAGGCCTTGGTAAGAGATGTTCCCGGTAGGCTGTAAGAGCACTGGGCAACGCCAGATGTTTCTTAGCTTCCCGAAGAGCTGGAAGCAAGAAGCTTTGGTGCCACTCTCTCACTTTGGACTCAAGGCAGCCCTTTGGGGCAGGTAGCTCTAGGCCAGTGGAGCACACCCAGAGCAGAAGTTCTACTTCGGCCAGTTCAGGCCACCAACAAACTGCGTTTCACAGGCCTTGGTAAGAGATGTTCCCGGTAGGCTGTAAGAGCACTGGGCAACGCCAGATGTTTCTTAGCTTCCCGAAGAGCTGGAAGCAAGATGCTTTGGGGCCTCTCATCCCCTTTGCAAACAAGGCCGACCTTTGGGCCAGGCAGCTCTAGGCCAATGGAGCACACCCAGAGCAGAAGTTCTACCTCAGCCAGATAAGGCCTGCCAAGAAACTGCGTTTCAAAGGCTTTGGTAAGAGATGTTCCCGCTACTCTGTTAGAGCACTGGGCAGAGCCATTTGTTTCTTAGCTTCCCAAAGAGCTGGAAGCAAGATGCTTTGGGGGCTCCCTGCCCCTTTGCCAACAAGGGCGACCTTTGGGCCTTTCAGCTCTAGGCCAATGGAGCACACCCAGAGCAGAAGTCCTACTTCAGCCAGATCAGGCCTGCCAAGGAACTGCGTTTCAGAGGCCTTTGTATGTGACGTTCCCGGTAGGCTGTGAGAGCACGGTGCAGAGCCAGTTGTTTCCTTGTTTCCCAAACAGCTGGAAGCAAGACGCTTTGGGGCCTCTCTGCCCCTTTGGAAACAAGGCAGCACATTGGGTCTGGCAGCTCTAGGGCAATGGAGCACAACCAGAGCCGAAGTTCTACTTCTTCCAGATCAGGCCTGCCTAGACAGTGCGTTTCCCAGGCCTTGATAAGAGATGTTCTCTTAGGCTATAAGAGCACTGGGCACAGCCAGTTGTTTCTTAGCTTCCCAAGAGGTGGAAGCAAGATGCTTTGGGGCCTCTCTCCCCCTTTGGAAACAAGGCAGCCCTTTGGGCCTTTCAGCTCTAGGGCAATGGAGCACACCCAGAGCAGAAGTTCTACCTCAGCCAGATCAGGCCTGCCAAGAAACTGCTTTTCACAGGCCTTCGTAAGAGGTGTTCCCGGAAGGCTGTAAGAGTACCTGGCAGAGCGAGTTGTTTCTTAGCTTCAAAAACAGCTGGAAGCAACATGATTTGGGGCCTCTCTCCCCCTTTGGAAACAAAGCAGCCTTTGTGCCTGGCAGCTCTAGGCCAAAGTAGCACACCCAGAGCACAAGTTCTACCTCAGCCAGATAAGGCCTGTCAAGAAGCTGCGTTTCACAGGCCTTTGTATGTGACGTTCCCGGTTGGCTTTGAGAGCACTGTGCAGAGCCAGTTGTTTTAGCTTCCCAGAGAGCAGGAAGCAAGATGCTTTGGGGCCTCTCTCACACTTTGGAAATAAAGGCAGCCCTTTGGGCCTGGCAGCCCTAGGCCAATGGAGTACACCCAGAGCAGAAGTTCTACCTCAGCCAGATCAGGCCTTCCAAGAAACTGCGTCTCACAGGCCTTTCTCTGTCACATTGCCGGTAGGCTGTGAGAGCACTGTGCAGAGCCAGTTGTTTCTTAGCTTCCCAAAGATTTGGAAGCAAGATGCTTTGGGGACTCTCAGCCCCTTTGGAAACAAGGCGGCCCTTTGGGCCGGGCAGCTCTAGGCCAAAGTAGCACGCCCAGAGCAGGAGTTCTACTTCAGCCAGATCAGGCCTGCCAAGAAACTGCGTTTCACAGGCCTTGGTAAGAGATGTTCCCAGTAGGCTGTGAGAGCACTGTGGAGAGCCAGTTGCTTTAGCTTCCCACAGAGCTGGAAGCAAGATGCCTTGGGGCCTCTCTCTCCCTTTGGACACAAGGCAGCCGTTTGGGCCTGGCAGCTCTAGGCCAATGGAGCACACCCACAGCAGAAGTTCTACTTCAGGCAGATCAGTCCTGCCCAGAAACTGCGTTTCACAGCCCTTGGTAAGAGATGTTCACGGTAGGCTGTGAGAGCACTGGGCAGAACCAGTTGTTTTTTAGCTTCCCAAAGTGCTGGAGGCAACATGCTTTGGGGCCTCTCTCACCCTTTGGAAACAAGGCAGCCCTTAGGTCCTGGTAGCTCTAGGCCTATGTAGCACAACCAGAACAGAAGTTCTACTTCAGCCAGGTCGGGCCTGCCAAGAAACTGCGTTTCACAGGCCTTTCAAAGAGATGTTCTCTTAGGCTGTAAGAGCACTGGGCAGAGCCAGCTGTTTCTTAGCTTCCCGAAGAGCTGGGAGCAAGATGCTTTGGGTCCACTCTCCGTCTTTGGAAACAAGGCAGCCCTTTGGGCCTTTCAGCTCTAGGGCAATGGAGCACACCCAGAGCAGAAGTTCTACTTCAGCCAGATCAGGCCTGCCAGGAAACTGCGTTTCACAGGCCTTGGTAAGAGATGTTCCCGGTAGGCTGTAAGAGCACTGGGCAGAGCCAGTTGTTTCTTACCTTCCTGAAAAGCTGGAAGCAAGATGCTTGGGACCCCTCTGCCCGTTTGGGAACAAGGCAGCCTTTTGGGTCGGGAAGCTCTAGGCCAATGGAGCACACGCAGAGCAGGAGTTCTACTTCAGCCTGATCAGGCCTGCAAAGAAACAGCGTTTGACAGGCCTTGGTAAGAGATGTTCGCGGTAGGTGTAAGAGCACTGGGCAGTGCCAGTTGTTTCTTAGCTTCGCAAAGACCGGGAAGCAAGATGCTTTGGGCCTCTCTGCCCCTTGGAAACAGGGCAGCACTTTGGGCCTGGCAGCTCTAGGGCAATGGAGCACACCCAGAGCCGGAGTTCTACTTCAGCCAGATGAGGCCTGCCAAGAAACTGCGTTTCACAGGCCTTTCAAAGACATGTTCCCAGTAGGCTGTAAGAGCACGGGGCAGAGCGAGTTGGTTCTTAGCTTCCCAGAGAGCTGGAAGCAAGATGCTTTGGGGCCTCTCTGCCCCTTTGGAAACAAGGCAGCACCTTGGGCCTGGCAGCTCTAGGGCAATGGAGCACACCCAGAGCAGAAGTTCTACTTCAGCCAAATCAGGCCTGCCAGGAAACGGCGTTTCACAGGCCTTGGTAAGAGATGTTCCCGGTAGGCTGTAAGAGCACTGGGCAACGCCAGATGTTTCCTAGCTTCCCGAAGAGCTGGAAGCAAGATGCTTTGGGGCCTCTCATCCCCTTTGCAAACAAGGCGGCCCTATGGGCCAGGCAGCTCTAGGCCAATGGAGCACACCCAGAGCAGAAGTTCTACTTCGGCCAGTTCAGGCCACCAACAAACTGCGTTTCACAGGCCTTGGTAAGAGATGTTCCCGGTAGGCTGTGAGAGCACTGTGGAGAGCCAGTTGCTTTAGCTTCCCACAGAGCTGGAAGCAAGATGCCTTGGGGCCTCTCTCTCCCTTTGGACACAAAGCAGCCGTTTGGGCCTGGCAGCTCTAGGCCAATGGAGCACACCCACAGCAGAAGTTCTACTTCAGGCAGATCAGTCCTGCCCAGAAACTGCGTTTCACAGCCCTTGGTAAGAGATGTTCACGGTAGGCTGTGAGAGCACTGGGCAGAACCAGTTGTTTTTTAGCTTCCCAAAGTGCTGGAGGCAAGATGCTTTGGGGCCTCTCTCACCCTTTGGAAACAAGGCAGCCCTTAGGTCCTGGTAGCTCTAGGCCTATGTAGCACAACCAGAACAGAAGTTCTACTTCAGCCAGGTCAGGCCTGCCAAGAAACTGCGTTTCACAGGCCTTTCAAAGAGATGTTCTCTTAGGCTGTAAGAGCACTGGGCAGAGCCAGCTGTTTCTTAGCTTCCCGAAGAGCTGGGAGCAAGATGCTTTGGGTCCACTCTCCGTCTTTGTAAACAAGGCAGCCCTTTGGGCCTGGCAGCTCTAGGGCAATGGAGCACACCCAGAGCAGAAGTTCTACTTCAGCCAGATCAGGCCTGCCAGGAAACTGCGTTTCACAGGCCTTGGTAAGAGATGTTCCCGGTAGGCTGTAAGAGCACTGGGCAGAGCCAGTTGTTTCTTACCTCCTGAAAAGCTGGAAGCAAGATGCTTGGGACCCCTCTGCCCGTTTGGGAACAAGGCAGCCTTTTGGGTCGGGAAGCTCTAGGCCAATGGAGCACACGCAGAGCAGGAGTTCTACTTCAGCCTGATCAGGCCTGCAAAGAAACAGCGTTTGACAGGCCTTGGTAAGAGATGTTCGCGGTAGGTGTAAGAGCACTGGGCAGAGCCAGTTGTTTCTTAGCTTCGCAAAGACCGGGAAGCAAGGTGCTTTGGGCCTCTCTGCCCCTTTGAAACAGGGCAGCAGTTTGGGCCTGGCAGCTCTAGGGCAATGGAGCACACCCAGAGCCGGAGTTCTACTTCAGCCAGATGAGGCCTGCCAAGAAACTGCGTTTCACAGGCCTTTCAAAGACATGTTCCCGGTAGGCTGTAAGAGCACGGGGCAGAGCGAGTTGGTTCTTAGCTTCCCAGAGAGCTGGAAGCAAGATGCTTTGGGGCCTCTCTGCCCCTTTGGAAACAAGGCAGCACCTTGGGCCTGGCAGCTCTAGGGCAATGGAGCACACCCAGAGCAGAAGTTCTACTTCAGCCAAATCAGGCCTGCCAGGAAACGGCGTTTCACAGGCCTTGGTAAGAGATGTTCCCGGTAGGCTGTAAGAGCACTGGGCAACGCCAGATGTTTCTTTGCTTCCCGAAGAGCTGGAAGCAAGAAGCTTTGGTGCCACTCTCTCACTTTGGACTCAAGGCAGCCCTTTGGGGCAGGTAGCTCTAGGCCAGTGGAGCACACCCAGAGCAGAAGTTCTACTTGGGCCAGTTCAGGCCACCAACAAACTGCGTTTCACAGGCCTTGGTAAGAGATGTTCCCGGTAGGCTGTAAGAGCACTGGGCAACGCCAGATGTTTCTTAGCTTCCCGAAGAGCTGGAAGCAAGATGCTTTGGGGCCTCTCATCCCCTTTGCAAACAAGGCCGACCTTTGGGCCAGGCAGCTCTAGGCCAATGGAGCACACCCAGAGCAGAAGTTCTACCTCAGCCAGATAAGGCCTGCCAAGAAACTGCGTTTCAAAGGCTTTGGTAAGAGATGTTCCCGCTACTCTGTTAGAGCACTGGGCAGAGCCATTTGTTTCTTAGCTTCCCAAAGAGCTGGAAGCAAGATGCTTTGGGGGCTCCCTGCCCCTTTGCCAACAAGGGCGACCTTTGGGCCTTTCAGCTCTAGGCCAATGGAGCACACCCAGAGCAGAAGTCCTACTTCAGCCAGATCAGGCCTGCCAAGGAACTGCGTTTCAGAGGCCTTTGTATGTGACGTTCCCGGTAGGCTGTGAGAGCACGGTGCAGAGCCAGTTGTTTCCTTGTTTCCCAAACAGCTGGAAGCAAGACGCTTTGGGGCCTCTCTGCCCCTTTGGAAACAAGGCAGCACGTTGGGTCTGGCAGCTCTAGGGCAATGGAGCACAACCAGAGCCGAAGTTCTACTTCTTCCAGATCAGGCCTGCCTAGACAGTGCGTTTCCCAGGCCTTGATAAGAGATGTTCTCTTAGGCTATAAGAGCACTGGGCACAGCCAGTTGTTTCTTAGCTTCCCAAGAGGTGGAAGCAAGATGCTTTGGGGCCTCTCTCCCCCTTTGGAAACAAGGCAGCCCTTTGGGCCTTTCAGCTCTAGGGCAATGGAGCACACCCAGAGCAGAAGTTCTACCTCAGCCAGATCAGGCCTGCCAAGAAACTGCTTTTCACAGGCCTTCGTAAGAGGTGTTCCCGGAAGGCTGTAAGAGTACCTGGCAGAGCGAGTTGTTTCTTAGCTTCAAAAACAGCTGGAAGCAACATGATTTGGGGCCTCTCTCCCCCTTTGGAAACAAAGCAGCCTTTGTGCCTGGCAGCTCTAGGCCAAAGTAGCACACCCAGAGCACAAGTTCTACCTCAGCCAGATAAGGCCTGTCAAGAAGCTGCGTTTCACAGGCCTTTGTATGTGACGTTCCCGGTTGGCTTTGAGAGCACTGTGCAGAGCCAGTTGTTTTAGCTTCCCAGAGAGCAGGAAGCAAGATGCTTTGGGGCCTCTCTCACACTTTGGAAATAAAGGCAGCCCTTTGGGCCTGGCAGCCCTAGGCCAATGGAGTACACCCAGAGCAGAAGTTCTACCTCAGCCAGATCAGGCCTTCCAAGAAACTGCGTCTCACAGGCCTTTCTCTGTCACGTTGCCGGTAGGCTGTGAGAGCACTGTGCAGAGCCAGTTGTTTCTTAGCTTCCCAAAGATTTGGAAGCAAGATGCTTTGGGGACTCTCAGCCCCTTTGGAAACAAGGCGGCCCTTTGGGCCGGGCAGCTCTAGGCCAAAGTAGCACGCCCAGAGCAGGAGTTCTACTTCAGCCAGATCAGGCCTGCCAAGAAACTGCGTTTCACAGGCCTTGGTAAGAGATGTTCCCAGTAGGCTGTGAGAGCACTGTGGAGAGCCAGTTGCTTTAGCTTCCCACAGAGCTGGAAGCAAGATGCCTTGGGGCCTCTCTCTCCCTTTGGACACAAGGCAGCCGTTTGGGCCTGGCAGCTCTAGGCCAATGGAGCACACCCACAGCAGAAGTTCTACTTCAGGCAGATCAGTCCTGCCCAGAAACTGCGTTTCACAGCCCTTGGTAAGAGATGTTCACGGTAGGCTGTGAGAGCACTGGGCAGAACCAGTTGTTTTTTAGCTTCCCAAAGTGCTGGAGGCAACATGCTTTGGGGCCTCTCTCACCCTTTGGAAACAAGGCAGCCCTTAGGTCCTGGTAGCTCTAGGCCTATGTAGCACAACCAGAACAGAAGTTCTACTTCAGCCAGGTCGGGCCTGCCAAGAAACTGCGTTTCACAGGCCTTTCAAAGAGATGTTCTCTTAGGCTGTAAGAGCACTGGGCAGAGCCAGCTGTTTCTTAGCTTCCCGAAGAGCTGGGAGCAAGATGCTTTGGGTCCACTCTCCGTCTTTGGAAACAAGGCAGCCCTTTGGGCCTTTCAGCTCTAGGGCAATGGAGCACACCCAGAGCAGAAGTTCTACTTCAGCCAGATCAGGCCTGCCAGGAAACTGCGTTTCACAGGCCTTGGTAAGAGATGTTCCCGGTAGGCTGTAAGAGCACTGGGCAGAGCCAGTTGTTTCTTACCTTCCTGAAAAGCTGGAAGCAAGATGCTTGGGACCCCTCTGCCCGTTTGGGAACAAGGCAGCCTTTTGGGTCGGGAAGCTCTAGGCCAATGGATCACACGCAGAGCAGGAGTTCTACTTCAGCCTGATCAGGCCTGCAAAGAAACAGCGTTTGACAGGCCTTGGTAAGAGATGTTCGCGGTAGGTGTAAGAGCACTGGGCAGTGCCAGTTGTTTCTTAGCTTCGCAAAGACCGGGAAGCAAGATGCTTTGGGCCTCTCTGCCCCTTGGAAACAGGGCAGCACTTTGGGCCTGGCAGCTCTAGGGCAATGGAGCACACCCAGAGCCGGAGTTCTACTTCAGCCAGATGAGGCCTGCCAAGAAACTGCGTTTCACAGGCCTTTCAAAGACATGTTCCCAGTAGGCTGTAAGAGCACGGGGCAGAGCGAGTTGGTTCTTAGCTTCCCAGAGAGCTGGAAGCAAGATGCTTTGGGGCCTCTCTGCCCCTTTGGAAACAAGGCAGCACCTTGGGCCTGGCAGCTCTAGGGCAATGGAGCACACCCAGAGCAGAAGTTCTACTTCAGCCAAATCAGGCCTGCCAGGAAACGGCGTTTCACAGGCCTTGGTAAGAGATGTTCCCGGTAGGCTGTAAGAGCACTGGGCAACGCCAGATGTTTCCTAGCTTCCCGAAGAGCTGGAAGCAAGATGCTTTGGGGCCTCTCATCCCCTTTGCAAACAAGGCGGCCCTATGGGCCAGGCAGCTCTAGGCCAATGGAGCACACCCAGAGCAGAAGTTCTACTTCGGCCAGTTCAGGCCACCAACAAACTGCGTTTCACAGGCCTTGGTAAGAGATGTTCCCGGTAGGCTGTGAGAGCACTGTGGAGAGCCAGTTGCTTTAGCTTCCCACAGAGCTGGAAGCAAGATGCCTTGGGGCCTCTCTCTCCCTTTGGACACAAAGCAGCCGTTTGGGCCTGGCAGCTCTAGGCCAATGGAGCACACCCACAGCAGAAGTTCTACTTCAGGCAGATCAGTCCTGCCCAGAAACTGCGTTTCACAGCCCTTGGTAAGAGATGTTCACGGTAGGCTGTGAGAGCACTGGGCAGAACCAGTTGTTTTTTAGCTTCCCAAAGTGCTGGAGGCAAGATGCTTTGGGGCCTCTCTCACCCTTTGGAAACAAGGCAGCCCTTAGGTCCTGGTAGCTCTAGGCCTATGTAGCACAACCAGAACAGAAGTTCTACTTCAGCCAGGTCAGGCCTGCCAAGAAACTGCGTTTCACAGGCCTTTCAAAGAGATGTTCTCTTAGGCTGTAAGAGCACTGGGCAGAGCCAGCTGTTTCTTAGCTTCCCGAAGAGCTGGGAGCAAGATGCTTTGGGTCCACTCTCCGTCTTTGTAAACAAGGCAGCCCTTTGGGCCTGGCAGCTCTAGGGCAATGGAGCACACCCAGAGCAGAAGTTCTACTTCAGCCAGATCAGGCCTGCCAGGAAACTGCGTTTCACAGGCCTTGGTAAGAGATGTTCCCGGTAGGCTGTAAGAGCACTGGGCACAGCCAGTTGTTTCTTAGCTTCCCAAGAGGTGGAAGCAAGATGCTTTGGGGCCTCTCTCCCCCTTTGGAAACAAGGCAGCCCTTTGGGCCTTTCAGCTCTAGGCCAATGGAGCACACCCACAGCAGAAGTTCTACCTCAGCCAGATCAGGCCTGCCAAGAAACTGCTTTTCACAGGCCTTCGTAAGAGGTGTTCCCGGAAGGCTGTAAGAGTACCTGGCAGAGCGAGTTGTTTCTGAGCTTCAAAAACAGCTGGAAGCAACATGATTTGGGGCCTCTCTCCCCCTTTGGAAACAAAGCAGCCTTTGTGCCTGGCAGCTCTAGGCCAAAGTAGCACACCCAGAGCACAAGTTCTACCTCAGCCAGATAAGGCCTGTCAAGAAGCTGCGTTTCACAGGCCTTTGTATGTGACGTTCCCGGTTGGCTTTGAGAGCACTGTGCAGAGCCAGTTGTTTTAGCTTCCCAGAGAGCAGGAAGCAAGATGCTTTGGGGCCTCTCTCACACTTTGGAAATAAAGGCAGCCCTTTGGGCCTGGCAGCCCTAGGCCAATGGAGTACACCCAGAGCAGAAGTTCTACCTCAGCCAGATCAGGCCTTCCAAGAAACTGCGTCTCACAGGCCTTTCTCTGTCACGTTGCCGGTAGGCTGTGAGAGCACTGTGCAGAGCCAGTTGTTTCTTAGCTTCCCAAAGATTTGGAAGCAAGATGCTTTGGGGACTCTCAGCCCCTTTGGAAACAAGGCGGCCCTTTGGGCCGGGCAGCTCTAGGCCAAAGTAGCACGCCCAGAGCAGGAGTTCTACTTCAGCCAGATCAGGCCTGCCAAGAAACTGCGTTTCACAGGCCTTGGTAAGAGATGTTCCCAGTAGGCTGTGAGAGCACTGTGGAGAGCCAGTTGCTTTAGCTTCCCACAGAGCTGGAAGCAAGATGCCTTGGGGCCTCTCTCTCCCTTTGGACACAAGGCAGCCGTTTGGGCCTGGCAGCTCTAGGCCAATGGAGCACACCCACAGCAGAAGTTCTACTTCAGGCAGATCAGTCCTGCCCAGAAACTGCGTTTCACAGCCCTTGGTAAGAGATGTTCACGGTAGGCTGTGAGAGCACTGGGCAGAACCAGTTGTTTTTTAGCTTCCCAAAGTGCTGGAGGCAACATGCTTTGGGGCCTCTCTCACCCTTTGGAAACAAGGCAGCCCTTAGGTCCTGGTAGCTCTAGGCCTATGTAGCACAACCAGAACAGAAGTTCTACTTCAGCCAGGTCGGGCCTGCCAAGAAACTGCGTTTCACAGGCCTTTCAAAGAGATGTTCTCTTAGGCTGTAAGAGCACTGGGCAGAGCCAGCTGTTTCTTAGCTTCCCGAAGAGCTGGGAGCAAGATGCTTTGGGTCCACTCTCCGTCTTTGGAAACAAGGCAGCCCTTTGGGCCTTTCAGCTCTAGGGCAATGGAGCACACCCAGAGCAGAAGTTCTACTTCAGCCAGATCAGGCCTGCCAGGAAACTGCGTTTCACAGGCCTTGGTAAGAGATGTTCCCGGTAGGCTGTAAGAGCACTGGGCAGAGCCAGTTGTTTCTTACCTTCCTGAAAAGCTGGAAGCAAGATGCTTGGGACCCCTCTGCCCGTTTGGGAACAAGGCAGCCTTTTGGGTCGGGAAGCTCTAGGCCAATGGATCACACGCAGAGCAGGAGTTCTACTTCAGCCTGATCAGGCCTGCAAAGAAACAGCGTTTGACAGGCCTTGGTAAGAGATGTTCGCGGTAGGTGTAAGAGCACTGGGCAGTGCCAGTTGTTTCTTAGCTTCGCAAAGACCGGGAAGCAAGATGCTTTGGGCCTCTCTGCCCCTTGGAAACAGGGCAGCACTTTGGGCCTGGCAGCTCTAGGGCAATGGAGCACACCCAGAGCCGGAGTTCTACTTCAGCCAGATGAGGCCTGCCAAGAAACTGCGTTTCACAGGCCTTTCAAAGACATGTTCCCAGTAGGCTGTAAGAGCACGGGGCAGAGCGAGTTGGTTCTTAGCTTCCCAGAGAGCTGGAAGCAAGATGCTTTGGGGCCTCTCTGCCCCTTTGGAAACAAGGCAGCACCTTGGGCCTGGCAGCTCTAGGGCAATGGAGCACACCCAGAGCAGAAGTTCTACTTCAGCCAAATCAGGCCTGCCAGGAAACGGCGTTTCACAGGCCTTGGTAAGAGATGTTCCCGGTAGGCTGTAAGAGCACTGGGCAACGCCAGATGTTTCCTAGCTTCCCGAAGAGCTGGAAGCAAGATGCTTTGGGGCCTCTCATCCCCTTTGCAAACAAGGCGGCCCTATGGGCCAGGCAGCTCTAGGCCAATGGAGCACACCCAGAGCAGAAGTTCTACTTCGGCCAGTTCAGGCCACCAACAAACTGCGTTTCACAGGCCTTGGTAAGAGATGTTCCCGGTAGGCTGTGAGAGCACTGTGGAGAGCCAGTTGCTTTAGCTTCCCACAGAGCTGGAAGCAAGATGCCTTGGGGCCTCTCTCTCCCTTTGGACACAAAGCAGCCGTTTGGGCCTGGCAGCTCTAGGCCAATGGAGCACACCCACAGCAGAAGTTCTACTTCAGGCAGATCAGTCCTGCCCAGAAACTGCGTTTCACAGCCCTTGGTAAGAGATGTTCACGGTAGGCTGTGAGAGCACTGGGCAGAACCAGTTGTTTTTTAGCTTCCCAAAGTGCTGGAGGCAAGATGCTTTGGGGCCTCTCTCACCCTTTGGAAACAAGGCAGCCCTTAGGTCCTGGTAGCTCTAGGCCTATGTAGCACAACCAGAACAGAAGTTCTACTTCAGCCAGGTCAGGCCTGCCAAGAAACTGCGTTTCACAGGCCTTTCAAAGAGATGTTCTCTTAGGCTGTAAGAGCACTGGGCAGAGCCAGCTGTTTCTTAGCTTCCCGAAGAGCTGGGAGCAAGATGCTTTGGGTCCACTCTCCGTCTTTGTAAACAAGGCAGCCCTTTGGGCCTGGCAGCTCTAGGGCAATGGAGCACACCCAGAGCAGAAGTTCTACTTCAGCCAGATCAGGCCTGCCAGGAAACTGCGTTTCACAGGCCTTGGTAAGAGATGTTCCCGGTAGGCTGTAAGAGCACTGGGCACAGCCAGTTGTTTCTTAGCTTCCCAAGAGGTGGAAGCAAGATGCTTTGGGGCCTCTCTCCCCCTTTGGAAACAAGGCAGCCCTTTGGGCCTTTCAGCTCTAGGCCAATGGAGCACACCCACAGCAGAAGTTCTACCTCAGCCAGATCAGGCCTGCCAAGAAACTGCTTTTCACAGGCCTTCGTAAGAGGTGTTCCCGGAAGGCTGTAAGAGTACCTGGCAGAGCGAGTTGTTTCTGAGCTTCAAAAACAGCTGGAAGCAACATGATTTGGGGCCTCTCTCCCCCTTTGGAAACAAAGCAGCCTTTGTGCCTGGCAGCTCTAGGCCAAAGTAGCACACCCAGAGCACAAGTTCTACCTCAGCCAGATAAGGCCTGTCAAGAAGCTGCGTTTCACAGGCCTTTGTATGTGACGTTCCCGGTTGGCTTTGAGAGCACTGTGCAGAGCCAGTTGTTTTAGCTTCCCAGAGAGCAGGAAGCAAGATGCTTTGGGGCCTCTCTCACACTTTGGAAATAAAGGCAGCCCTTTGGGCCTGGCAGCCCTAGGCCAATGGAGTACACCCAGAGCAGAAGTTCTACCTCAGCCAGATCAGGCCTTCCAAGAAACTGCGTCTCACAGGCCTTTCTCTGTCACGTTGCCGGTAGGCTGTGAGAGCACTGTGCAGAGCCAGTTGTTTCTTAGCTTCCCAAAGATTTGGAAGCAAGATGCTTTGGGGACTCTCAGCCCCTTTGGAAACAAGGCGGCCCTTTGGGCCGGGCAGCTCTAGGCCAAAGTAGCACGCCCAGAGCAGGAGTTCTACTTCAGCCAGATCAGGCCTGCCAAGAAACTGCGTTTCACAGGCCTTGGTAAGAGATGTTCCCAGTAGGCTGTGAGAGCACTGTGGAGAGCCAGTTGCTTTAGCTTCCCACAGAGCTGGAAGCAAGATGCCTTGGGGCCTCTCTCTCCCTTTGGACACAAGGCAGCCGTTTGGGCCTGGCAGCTCTAGGCCAATGGAGCACACCCACAGCAGAAGTTCTACTTCAGGCAGATCAGTCCTGCCCAGAAACTGCGTTTCACAGCCCTTGGTAAGAGATGTTCACGGTAGGCTGTGAGAGCACTGGGCAGAACCAGTTGTTTTTTAGCTTCCCAAAGTGCTGGAGGCAACATGCTTTGGGGCCTCTCTCACCCTTTGGAAACAAGGCAGCCCTTAGGTCCTGGTAGCTCTAGGCCTATGTAGCACAACCAGAACAGAAGTTCTACTTCAGCCAGGTCGGGCCTGCCAAGAAACTGCGTTTCACAGGCCTTTCAAAGAGATGTTCTCTTAGGCTGTAAGAGCACTGGGCAGAGCCAGCTGTTTCTTAGCTTCCCGAAGAGCTGGGAGCAAGATGCTTTGGGTCCACTCTCCGTCTTTGGAAACAAGGCAGCCCTTTGGGCCTTTCAGCTCTAGGGCAATGGAGCACACCCAGAGCAGAAGTTCTACTTCAGCCAGATCAGGCCTGCCAGGAAACTGCGTTTCACAGGCCTTGGTAAGAGATGTTCCCGGTAGGCTGTAAGAGCACTGGGCAGAGCCAGTTGTTTCTTACCTTCCTGAAAAGCTGGAAGCAAGATGCTTGGGACCCCTCTGCCCGTTTGGGAACAAGGCAGCCTTTTGGGTCGGGAAGCTCTAGGCCAATGGATCACACGCAGAGCAGGAGTTCTACTTCAGCCTGATCAGGCCTGCAAAGAAACAGCGTTTGACAGGCCTTGGTAAGAGATGTTCGCGGTAGGTGTAAGAGCACTGGGCAGTGCCAGTTGTTTCTTAGCTTCGCAAAGACCGGGAAGCAAGATGCTTTGGGCCTCTCTGCCCCTTGGAAACAGGGCAGCACTTTGGGCCTGGCAGCTCTAGGGCAATGGAGCACACCCAGAGCCGGAGTTCTACTTCAGCCAGATGAGGCCTGCCAAGAAACTGCGTTTCACAGGCCTTTCAAAGACATGTTCCCAGTAGGCTGTAAGAGCACGGGGCAGAGCGAGTTGGTTCTTAGCTTCCCAGAGAGCTGGAAGCAAGATGCTTTGGGGCCTCTCTGCCCCTTTGGAAACAAGGCAGCACCTTGGGCCTGGCAGCTCTAGGGCAATGGAGCACACCCAGAGCAGAAGTTCTACTTCAGCCAAATCAGGCCTGCCAGGAAACGGCGTTTCACAGGCCTTGGTAAGAGATGTTCCCGGTAGGCTGTAAGAGCACTGGGCAACGCCAGATGTTTCCTAGCTTCCCGAAGAGCTGGAAGCAAGATGCTTTGGGGCCTCTCATCCCCTTTGCAAACAAGGCGGCCCTATGGGCCAGGCAGCTCTAGGCCAATGGAGCACACCCAGAGCAGAAGTTCTACTTCGGCCAGTTCAGGCCACCAACAAACTGCGTTTCACAGGCCTTGGTAAGAGATGTTCCCGGTAGGCTGTGAGAGCACTGTGGAGAGCCAGTTGCTTTAGCTTCCCACAGAGCTGGAAGCAAGATGCCTTGGGGCCTCTCTCTCCCTTTGGACACAAAGCAGCCGTTTGGGCCTGGCAGCTCTAGGCCAATGGAGCACACCCACAGCAGAAGTTCTACTTCAGGCAGATCAGTCCTGCCCAGAAACTGCGTTTCACAGCCCTTGGTAAGAGATGTTCACGGTAGGCTGTGAGAGCACTGGGCAGAACCAGTTGTTTTTTAGCTTCCCAAAGTGCTGGAGGCAAGATGCTTTGGGGCCTCTCTCACCCTTTGGAAACAAGGCAGCCCTTAGGTCCTGGTAGCTCTAGGCCTATGTAGCACAACCAGAACAGAAGTTCTACTTCAGCCAGGTCAGGCCTGCCAAGAAACTGCGTTTCACAGGCCTTTCAAAGAGATGTTCTCTTAGGCTGTAAGAGCACTGGGCAGAGCCAGCTGTTTCTTAGCTTCCCGAAGAGCTGGGAGCAAGATGCTTTGGGTCCACTCTCCGTCTTTGTAAACAAGGCAGCCCTTTGGGCCTGGCAGCTCTAGGGCAATGGAGCACACCCAGAGCAGAAGTTCTACTTCAGCCAGATCAGGCCTGCCAGGAAACTGCGTTTCACAGGCCTTGGTAAGAGATGTTCCCGGTAGGCTGTAAGAGCACTGGGCACAGCCAGTTGTTTCTTAGCTTCCCAAGAGGTGGAAGCAAGATGCTTTGGGGCCTCTCTCCCCCTTTGGAAACAAGGCAGCCCTTTGGGCCTTTCAGCTCTAGGCCAATGGAGCACACCCACAGCAGAAGTTCTACCTCAGCCAGATCAGGCCTGCCAAGAAACTGCTTTTCACAGGCCTTCGTAAGAGGTGTTCCCGGAAGGCTGTAAGAGTACCTGGCAGAGCGAGTTGTTTCTGAGCTTCAAAAACAGCTGGAAGCAACATGATTTGGGGCCTCTCTCCCCCTTTGGAAACAAAGCAGCCTTTGTGCCTGGCAGCTCTAGGCCAAAGTAGCACACCCAGAGCACAAGTTCTACCTCAGCCAGATAAGGCCTGTCAAGAAGCTGCGTTTCACAGGCCTTTGTATGTGACGTTCCCGGTTGGCTTTGAGAGCACTGTGCAGAGCCAGTTGTTTTAGCTTCCCAGAGAGCAGGAAGCAAGATGCTTTGGGGCCTCTCTCACACTTTGGAAATAAAGGCAGCCCTTTGGGCCTGGCAGCCCTAGGCCAATGGAGTACACCCAGAGCAGAAGTTCTACCTCAGCCAGATCAGGCCTTCCAAGAAACTGCGTCTCACAGGCCTTTCTCTGTCACGTTGCCGGTAGGCTGTGAGAGCACTGTGCAGAGCCAGTTGTTTCTTAGCTTCCCAAAGATTTGGAAGCAAGATGCTTTGGGGACTCTCAGCCCCTTTGGAAACAAGGCGGCCCTTTGGGCCGGGCAGCTCTAGGCCAAAGTAGCACGCCCAGAGCAGGAGTTCTACTTCAGCCAGATCAGGCCTGCCAAGAAACTGCGTTTCACAGGCCTTGGTAAGAGATGTTCCCAGTAGGCTGTGAGAGCACTGTGGAGAGCCAGTTGCTTTAGCTTCCCACAGAGCTGGAAGAAAGATGCCTTGGGGCCTCTCTCTCCCTTTGGACACAAGGCAGCCGTTTGGGCCTGGCAGCTCTAGGCCAATGGAGCACACCCACAGCAGAAGTTCTACTTCAGGCAGATCAGTCCTGCCCAGAAACTGCGTTTCACAGCCCTTGGTAAGAGATGTTCACGGTAGGCTGTGAGAGCACTGGGCAGAACCAGTTGTTTTTTAGCTTCCCAAAGTGCTGGAGGCAAGATGCTTTGGGGCCTCTCTCACCCTTTGGAAACAAGGCAGCCCTTAGGTCCTGGTAGCTCTAGGCCTATGTAGCACAACCAGAACAGAAGTTCTACTTCAGCCAGGTCAGGCCTGCCAAGAAACTGCGTTTCACAGGCCTTTCAAAGAGATGTTCTCTTAGGCTGTAAGAGCACTGGGCAGAGCCAGCTGTTTCTTAGCTTCCCGAAGAGCTGGGAGCAAGATGCTTTGGGTCCACTCTCCGTCTTTGGAAACAAGGCAGCCCTTTGGGCCTGGCAGCTCTAGGGCAATGGAGCACACCCAGAGCAGAAGTTCTACTTCAGCCAGATCAGGCCTGCCAGGAAACTGCGTTTCACAGGCCTTGGTAAGAGATGTTCCCGGTAGGCTGTAAGAGCACTGGGCAGAGCCAGTTGTTTCTTACCTCCTGAAAAGCTGGAAGCAAGATGCTTGGGACCCCTCTGCCCGTTTGGGAACAAGGCAGCCTTTTGGGTCGGGAAGCTCTAGGCCAATGGAGCACACGCAGAGCAGGAGTTCTACTTCAGCCTGATCAGGCCTGCAAAGAAACAGCGTTTGACAGGCCTTGGTAAGAGATGTTCGCGGTAGGTGTAAGAGCACTGGGCAGAGCCAGTTGTTTCTTAGCTTCGCAAAGACCGGGAAGCAAGGTGCTTTGGGCCTCTCTGCCCCTTTGAAACAGGGCAGCACTTTGGGCCTGGCAGCTCTAGGGCAATGGAGCACACCCAGAGCCGGAGTTCTACTTCAGCCAGATGAGGCCTGCCAAGAAACTGCGTTTCACAGGCCTTTCAAAGACATGTTCCCGGTAGGCTGTAAGAGCACGGGGCAGAGCGAGTTGGTTCTTAGCTTCCCAGAGAGCTGGAAGCAAGATGCTTTGGGGCCTCTCTGCCCCTTTGGAAACAAGGCAGCACCTTGGGCCTGGCAGCTCTAGGGCAATGGAGCACACCCAGAGCAGAAGTTCTACTTCAGCCAAATCAGGCCTGCCAGGAAACGGCGTTTCACAGGCCTTGGTAAGAGATGTTCCCGGTAGGCTGTAAGAGCACTGGGCAACGCCAGATGTTTCTTAGCTTCCCGAAGAGCTGGAAGCAAGAAGCTTTGGTGCCACTCTCTCACTTTGGACTCAAGGCAGCCCTTTGGGGCAGGTAGCTCTAGGCCAGTGGAGCACACCCAGAGCAGAAGTTCTACTTCGGCCAGTTCAGGCCACCAACAAACTGCGTTTCACAGGCCTTGGTAAGAGATGTTCCCGGTAGGCTGTAAGAGCACTGGGCAACGCCAGATGTTTCTTAGCTTCCCGAAGAGCTGGAAGCAAGATGCTTTGGGGCCTCTCATCCCCTTTGCAAACAAGGCCGACCTTTGGGCCAGGCAGCTCTAGGCCAATGGAGCACACCCAGAGCAGAAGTTCTACCTCAGCCAGATAAGGCCTGCCAAGAAACTGCGTTTCAAAGGCTTTGGTAAGAGATGTTCCCGCTACTCTGTTAGAGCACTGGGCAGAGCCATTTGTTTCTTAGCTTCCCAAAGAGCTGGAAGCAAGATGCTTTGGGGGCTCCCTGCCCCTTTGCCAACAAGGGCGACCTTTGGGCCTTTCAGCTCTAGGCCAATGGAGCACACCCAGAGCAGAAGTCCTACTTCAGCCAGATCAGGCCTGCCAAGGAACTGCGTTTCAGAGGCCTTTGTATGTGACGTTCCCGGTAGGCTGTGAGAGCACGGTGCAGAGCCAGTTGTTTCCTTGTTTCCCAAACAGCTGGAAGCAAGACGCTTTGGGGCCTCTCTGCCCCTTTGGAAACAAGGCAGCACGTTGGGTCTGGCAGCTCTAGGGCAATGGAGCACAACCAGAGCCGAAGTTCTACTTCTTCCAGATCAGGCCTGCCTAGACAGTGCGTTTCCCAGGCCTTGATAAGAGATGTTCTCTTAGGCTATAAGAGCACTGGGCACAGCCAGTTGTTTCTTAGCTTCCCAAGAGGTGGAAGCAAGATGCTTTGGGGCCTCTCTCCCCCTTTGGAAACAAGGCAGCCCTTTGGGCCTTTCAGCTCTAGGGCAATGGAGCACACCCAGAGCAGAAGTTCTACCTCAGCCAGATCAGGCCTGCCAAGAAACTGCTTTTCACAGGCCTTCGTAAGAGGTGTTCCCTGAAGGCTGTAAGAGTACCTGGCAGAGCGAGTTGTTTCTTAGCTTCAAAAACAGCTGGAAGCAACATGATTTGGGGCCTCTCTCCCCCTTTGGAAACAAAGCAGCCTTTGTGCCTGGCAGCTCTAGGCCAAAGTAGCACACCCAGAGCACAAGTTCTACCTCAGCCAGATAAGGCCTGTCAAGAAGCTGCGTTTCACAGGCCTTTGTATGTGACGTTCCCGGTTGGCTTTGAGAGCACTGTGCAGAGCCAGTTGTTTTAGCTTCCCAGAGAGCAGGAAGCAAGATGCTTTGGGGCCTCTCTCACACTTTGGAAATAAAGGCAGCCCTTTGGGCCTGGCAGCCCTAGGCCAATGGAGTACACCCAGAGCAGAAGTTCTACCTCAGCCAGATCAGGCCTTCCAAGAAACTGCGTCTCACAGGCCTTTCTCTGTCACGTTGCCGGTAGGCTGTGAGAGCACTGTGCAGAGCCAGTTGTTTCTTAGCTTCCCAAAGATTTGGAAGCAAGATGCTTTGGGGACTCTCAGCCCCTTTGGAAACAAGGCGGCCCTTTGGGCCTGGCAGCTCTAGGCCAAAGTAGCACGCCCAGAGCAGGAGTTCTACTTCAGCCAGATCAGGCCTGCCAAGAAACTGCGTTTCACAGGCCTTGGTAAGAGATGTTCCCAGTAGGCTGTGAGAGCACTGTGGAGAGCCAGTTGCTTTAGCTTCCCACAGAGCTGGAAGCAAGATGCTTTGGGGCCTCTCTCTCCCTTTGGACACAAGGCAGCCGTTTGGGCCTGGCAGCTCTAGGCCAATGGAGCACACCCACAGCAGAAGTTCTACTTCAGGCAGATCAGTCCTGCCCAGAAACTGCGTTTCACAGCCCTTGGTAAGAGATGTTCACGGTAGGCTGTGAGAGCACTGGGCAGAACCAGTTGTTTTTTAGCTTCCCAAAGTGCTGGAGGCAACATGCTTTGGGGCCTCTCTCACCCTTTGGAAACAAGGCAGCCCTTAGGTCCTGGTAGCTCTAGGCCTATGTAGCACAACCAGAACAGAAGTTCTACTTCAGCCAGGTCAGGCCTGCCAAGAAACTGCGTTTCACAGGCCTTTCAAAGAGATGTTCTCTTAGGCTGTAAGAGCACTGGGCAGAGCCAGCTGTTTCTTAGCTTCCCGAAGAGCTGGGAGCAAGATGCTTTGGGTCCACTCTCCGTCTTTGGAAACAAGGCAGCCCTTTGGGCCTGGCAGCTCTAGGGCAATGGAGCACACCCAGAGCAGAAGTTCTACTTCAGCCAGATCAGGCCTGCCAGGAAACTGCGTTTCACAGGCCTTGGTAAGAGATGTTCCCGGTAGGCTGTAAGAGCACTGGGCAGAGCCAGTTGTTTCTTACCTTCCTGAAAAGCTGGAAGCAAGATGCTTGGGACCCCTCTGCCCGTTTGGGAACAAGGCAGCCTTTTGGGTCGGGAAGCTCTAGGCCAATGGAGCACACGCAGAGCAGGAGTTCTACTTCAGCCTGATCAGGCCTGCAAAGAAACAGCGTTTGACAGGCCTTGGTAAGAGATGTTCGCGGTAGGTGTAAGAGCACTGGGCAGAGCCAGTTGTTTCTTAGCTTCGCAAAGACCGGGAAGCAAGATGCTTTGGGCCTCTCTGCCCCTTGGAAACAGGGCAGCACTTTGGGCCTGGCAGCTCTAGGGCAATGGAGCACACCCAGAGCCGGAGTTCTACTTCAGCCAGATGAGGCCTGCCAAGAAACTGCGTTTCACAGGCCTTTCAAAGACATGTTCCCGGTAGGCTGTAAGAGCACGGGGCAGAGCGAGTTGGTTCTTTGCTTCCCAGAGAGCTGGAAGCAAGATGCTTTGGGGCCTCTCTGCCCCTTTGGAAACAAGGCAGCACCTTGGGCCTGGCAGCTCTAGGGCAATGGAGCACACCCAGAGCAGAAGTTCTACTTCAGCCAAATCAGGCCTGCCAGGAAACGGCGTTTCACAGGCCTTGGTAAGAGATGTTCCCGGTAGGCTGTAAGAGCACTGGGCAACGCCAGATGTTTCTTAGCTTCCCGAAGAGCTGGAAGCAAGATGCTTTGGTGCCACTCTCTCACTTTGGAATCAAGGCAGCCCTTTGGGGCAGGTAGCTCTAGGCCAGTGGAGCACACCCAGAGCAGAAGTTCTACTTCGGCCAGTTCAGGCCACCAACAAACTGCGTTTCACTGGCCTTGGTAAGAGATGTTCCCGGTAGGCTGTAAGAGCACTGGGCAACGCCAGATGTTTCTTAGCTTGCCGAAGAGCTGGAAGCAAGATGCTTTGGGGCCTCTCATCCCCTTTGCAAACAAGGCGGCCCTTTGGGCCAGGCAGCTCTAGGCCAATGGAGCACACCCAGAGCAGAAGTTCTACTTCAGCTACATCAGGCCACCAACAAAGTGCGTTTCACAGGCCTTGGTAAGAGATTGTCTCTTAGGCTGTAAGAGCACTGGGCAGAGCCAGTTGTTTCTTAGCTTCCCAAAGAGCTGGAAGCAAGATGCTTTGGGGGCTCCCTGCCCCTTTGCCAACAAGGCCGACCTTTGGGCCTTTCAGCTCTGGGCCAATGGAGCACACCCAGAGCAGAAGTTCTACCTCAGCCAGATAAGGCCTGCCAAGAAACTGCGTTTCAAAGGCTTTGGTAAGAGATGTTGCCGGTACTCTGTTAGAGCACTGGGCAGAGACAGTTGTTTCTTAGCTTCCCAAAGAGCTGGAAGCAAGATGCTTTGGGGCCTCTCTGCCCCTTTGCAAACAAGGCATCCCTTTGGGCCTTTCAGCTCTAGGCCAATGGAGCACACCCAGAGCAGAAGTCCTACTTCAGCCAGATCAGGCCTGCCAAGGAACTGCGTTTCAGAGGCCTTTGTATGTGACGTTCCCGGTAGGCTGTGAGAGCACGGTGCAGAGCCAGTTGTTTCCTTGTTTCCCAAACAGCTGGAAGCAAGACGCTTTGGGGCCTCTCTGCCCCTTTGGAAACAAGGCAGCACGTTGGGTCTGGCAGCTCTAGGGCAATGGAGCACAACCAGAGCCGAAGTTCTACTTCTTCCAGATCAGGCCTGCCTAGACAGTGCGTTTCACAGGCCTTGATAAGAGATGTTCTCTTAGGCTATAAGAGCACTGGGCACAGCCAGTTGTTTCTTAGCTTCCCAAGAGGTGGAAGCAAGATGCTTTGGGGCCTCTCTCCCCCTTTGGAAACAAGGCAGCCCTTTGGGCCTTTCAGCTCTAGGCCAATGGAGCACACCCACAGCAGAAGTTCTACCTCAGCCAGATCAGGCCTGCCAAGAAACTGCTTTTCACAGGCCTTCGTAAGAGGTGTTCCCGGAAGGCTGTAAGAGTACCTGGCAGAGCGAGTTGTTTCTTAGCTTCAAAAACAGCTGGAAGCAACATGATTTGGGGCCTCTCTCCCCCTTTGGAAACAAAGCAGCCTTTGTGCCTGGCAGCTCTAGGCCAAAGTAGCACACCCAGAGCACAAGTTCTACCTCAGCCAGATAAGGCCTGTCAAGAAGCTGCGTTTCACAGGCCTTTGTATGTGACGTTCCCGGTTGGCTTTGAGAGCACTGTGCAGAGCCAGTTGTTTTAGCTTCCCAGAGAGCAGGAAGCAAGATGCTTTGGGGCCTCTCTCACACTTTGGAAATAAAGGCAGCCCTTTGGGCCTGGCAGCCCTAGGCCAATGGAGTACACCCAGAGCAGAAGTTCTACCTCAGCCAGATCAGGCCTTCCAAGAAACTGCGTCTCACAGGCCTTTCTCTGTCACGTTGCCGGTAGGCTGTGAGAGCACTGTGCAGAGCCAGTTGTTTCTTAGCTTCCCAAAGATTTGGAAGCAAGATACTTTGGGGACTCTCAGCCCCTTTGGAAACAAGGCGGCCCTTTGGGCTTGGCAGCTCTAGGCCAAAGTAGCACGCCCAGAGCAGGAGTTCTACTTCAGCCAGATCAGGCCTGCCAAGAAACTGCGTTTCACAGGCCTTGGTAAGAGATGTTCCCGGTAGGCTGTGAGAGCACTGTGGAGAGCCAGTTGCTTTAGCTTCCCACAGAGCTGGAAGCAAGATGCTTTGGGGCCTCTCTCTCCCTTTGGACACAAGGCAGCCGTTTGGGCCTGGCAGCTCTAGGCCAATGGAGCACACCCACAGCAGAAGTTCTACTTCAGGCAGATCAGTCCTGCCCAGAAACTGCGTTTCAGAGCCCTTGGTAAGAGATGTTCACGGTAGGCTGTGAGAGCACTGGGCAGAACCAGTTGTTTTTTAGCTTCCCAAAGTGCTGGAGGCAAGATGCTTTGGGGCCTCTCTCACCCTTTGGAAACAAGGCAGCCCTTAGGTCCTGGTAGCTCTAGGCCTATGTAGCACAACCGGAACAGAAGTTCTACTTCAGCCAGGTCAGGCCTGCCAAGAAACTGCGTTTCACAGGCCTTTCAAAGAGATGTTCTCTTAGGCTGTAAGAGCACTGGGCAGAGCCAGCTGTTTCTTAGCTTCCCGAAGAGCTGGGAGCAAGATGCTTTGGGTCCACTCTCCGTCTTTGTAAACAAGGCAGCCCTTTGGGCCTGGCAGCTCTAGGGCAATGGAGCACACCCAGAGCAGAAGTTCTACTTCAGCCAGATCAGGCCTGCCAGGAAACTGTGTTTCACAGGCCTTGGTAAGAGATGTTCCCGGTAGGCTGTAAGAGCACTGGGCAGAGCCAGTTGTTTCTTACCTTCCTGAAAAGCTGGAAGCAAGATGCTTGGGACCCCTCTGCCCGTTTGGGAACAAGGCAGCCTTTTGGGTCGGGAAGCTCTAGGCCAATGGAGCACACGCAGAGCAGGAGTTCTACTTCAGCCTGATCAGGCCTGCAAAGAAACAGCGTTTGACAGGCCTTGGTAAGAGATGTTCCCGGTAGGTGTAAGAGCACTGGGCAGAGCCAGTTGTTTCTTAGCTTCGCAAAGACCGGGAAGCAAGATGCTTTGGGCCTCTCTGCCCCTTGGAAACAGGGCAGCACTTTGGGCCTGGCAGCTCTAGGGCAATGGAGCACACCCAGAGCCGGAGTTCTACTTCAGCCAGATGAGGCCTGCCAAGAAACTGCGTTTCACAGGCCTTTCAAAGACATGTTCCCGGTAGGCTGTAAGAGCACGGGCCAGAGCGAGTTGGTTCTTAGCTTCCCAGAGAGCTGGAAGCAAGATGCTTTGGGGCCTCTCTGCCCCTTTGGAAACAAGGCAGCACCTTGGGCCTGGCAGCTCTAGGGCAATGGAGCACACCCAGAGCAGAAGTTCTACTTCAGCCAAATCAGGCCTGCCAGGAAACGGCGTTTCACAGGCCTTGGTAAGAGATGTTCCCGGTAGGCTGTAAGAGCACTGGGCAACGCCAGATGTTTCTTAGCTTCCCGAAGAGCTGGAAGCAAGATGCTTTGGTGCCACTCTCTCACTTTGGAATCAAGGCAGCCCTTTGGGGCAGTTAGCTCTAGGCCAGTGGAGCACACCCAGAGCAGAAGTTCTACTTCGGCCAGTTCAGGCCACCAACAAACTGCGTTTCACAGGCCTTGGTAAGAGATGTTCCCGGTAGGCTGTAAGAGCACTGGGCAACGCCAGATGTTTCTTAGCTTGCCGAAGAGCTGGAAGCAAGATGCTTTGGGGCCTCTCATCCCCTTTGCAAACAAGGCGGCCCTTTGGGCCAGGCAGCTCTAGGCCAATGGAGCACACCCAGAGCAGAAGTTCTACTTCAGCTACATCAGGCCACCAACAAAGTGCGTTTCACAGGCCTTGGTAAGAGATTGTCTCTTAGGCTGTAAGAGCACTGGGCAGAGCCAGTTGTTTCTTAGCTTCCCAAAGAGCTGGAAGCAAGATGCTTTGGGGGCTCCCTGCCCCTTTGCCAACAAGGCCGACCTTTGGGCCTTTCAGCTCTGGGCCAATGGAGCACACCCAGAGCAGAAGTTCTACCTCAGCCAGATAAGGCCTGCCAAGAAACTGCGTTTCAAAGGCTTTGGTAAGAGATGTTGCCGGTACTCTGTTAGAGCACTGGGCAGAGACAGTTGTTTCTTAGCTTCCCAAAGAGCTGGAAGCAAGATGCTTTGGGGCCTCTCTGCCCCTTTGCAAACAAGGCATCCCTTTGGGCCTTTCAGCTCTAGGCCAATGGAGCACACCCAGAGCAGAAGTCCTACTTCAGCCAGATCAGGCCTGCCAAGGAACTGCGTTTCAGAGGCCTTTGTATGTGACGTTCCCGGTAGGCTGTGAGAGCACGGTGCAGAGCCAGTTGTTTCCTTGTTTCCCAAACAGCTGGAAGCAAGACGCTTTGGGGCCTCTCTGCCCCTTTGGAAACAAGGCAGCACGTTGGGTCTGGCAGCTCTAGGGCAATGGAGCACAACCAGAGCCGAAGTTCTACTTCTTCCAGATCAGGCCTGCCTAGACAGTGCGTTTCACAGGCCTTGATAAGAGATGTTCTCTTAGGCTATAAGAGCACTGGGCACAGCCAGTTGTTTCTTAGCTTCCCAAGAGGTGGAAGCAAGATGCTTTGGGGCCTCTCTCCCCCTTTGGAAACAAGGCAGCCCTTTGGGCCTTTCAGCTCTAGGCCAATGGAGCACACCCAGAGCAGAAGTTCTACCTCAGCCAGATCAGGCCTGCCAAGAAACTGCTTTTCACAGGCCTTCGTAAGAGGTGTTCCCGGAAGGCTGTAAGAGTACCTGGCAGAGCGAGTTGTTTCTTAGCTTCAAAAACAGCTGGAAGCAACATGATTTGGGGCCTCTCTCCCCCTTTGGAAACAAAGCAGCCTTTGTGCCTGGCAGCTCTAGGCCAAAGTAGCACACCCAGAGCACAAGTTCTACCTCAGCCAGATAAGGCCTGTCAAGAAGCTGCGTTTCACAGGCCTTTGTATGTGACGTTCCCGGTTGGCTTTGAGAGCACTGTGCAGAGCCAGTTGTTTTAGCTTCCCAGAGAGCAGGAAGCAAGATGCTTTGGGGCCTCTCTCACACTTTGGAAATAAAGGCAGCCCTTTGGGCCTGGCAGCCCTAGGCCAATGGAGTACACCCAGAGCAGAAGTTCTACCTCAGCCAGATCAGGCCTTCCAAGAAACTGCGTCTCACAGGCCTTTCTCTGTCACGTTGCCGGTAGGCTGTGAGAGCACTGTGCAGAGCCAGTTGTTTCTTAGCTTCCCAAAGATTTGGAAGCAAGATACTTTGGGGACTCTCAGCACCTTTGGAAACAAGGCGGGCCTTTGGGCCTGGCAGCTCTAGGCCAAAGTAGCACGCCCAGAGCAGGAGTTCTACTTCAGCCAGATCAGGCCTGCCAAAAAACTGCGTTTCACAGGCCTTGGTAAGAGATGTTCCCGGTAGGCTGTGAGAGCACTGTGGAGAGCCAGTTGCTTTAGCTTCCCACAGAGCTGGAAGCAAGATGCTTTGGGGCCTCTCTCTCCCTTTGGACACAAGGCAGCCGTTTGGGCCTGGCAGCTCTAGGCCAATGGAGCACACCCACAGCAGAAGTTCTACTTCAGGCAGATCAGTCCTGCCCAGAAACTGCGTTTCACAGCCCTTGGTAAGAGATGTTCATGGTAGGCTGTGAGAGCACTGGGCAGAACCAGTTGTTTTTTAGCTTCCCAAAGTGCTGGAGGCAAGATGCTTTGGGGCCTCTCTCACCCTTTGGAAACAAGGCAGCCCTTAGGTCCTGGTAGCTCTAGGCCTATGTAGCACAACCAGAACAGAAGTTCTACTTCAGCCAGGTCAGGCCTGCCAAGAAACAGCGTTTCACAGGCCTTTCAAAGAGATGTTCTCTTAGGCTGTAAGAGCACTGGGCAGAGCCAGCTGTTTCTTAGCTTCCCGAAGAGCTGGGAGCAAGATGCTTTGGGTCCACTCTCCGTCTTTGGAAACAAGGCAGCCCTTTGGGCCTGGCAGCTCTAGGGCAATGGAGCACACCCAGAGCAGAAGTTCTACTTCAGCCAGATCAGGCCTGCCAGGAAACTGCGTTTCACAGGCCTTGGTAAGAGATGTTCCCGGTAGGCTGTAAGAGCACTGGGCAGAGCCAGTTGTTTCTTACCTTCCTGAAAAGCTGGAAGCAAGATGCTTGGGACCCCTCTGCCCGTTTGGGAACAAGGCAGCCTTTTGGGTCGGGAAGCTCTAGGCCAATGGAGCACACGCAGAGCAGGAGTTCTACTTCAGCCTGATCAGGCCTGCAAAGAAACAGCGTTTGACAGGCCTTGGTAAGAGATGTTCCCGGTAGGTGTGAGAGCACTGGGCAGAGCCAGTTGTTTCTTAGCTTCGCAAAGACCGGGAAGCAAGATGCTTTGGGCCTCTCTGCCCCTTGGAAACAGGGCAGCACTTTGGGCCTGGCAGCTCTAGGGCAATGGAGCACACCCAGAGCCGGAGTTCTACTTCAGCCAGATGAGGCCTGCCAAGAAACTGCGTTTCACAGGCCTTTCAAAGACATGTTCCCGGTAGGCTGTAAGAGCATGGGGCAGAGCGAGTTGGTTCTTAGCTTCCCAGAGAGCTGGAAGCAAGATGCTTTGGGGCCTCTCTGCCCCTTTGGAAACAAGGCAGCACCTTGGGCCTGGCAGCTCTAGGGCAATGGAGCACACCCAGAGCAGAAGTTCTACTTCAGCCAAATCAGGCCTGCCAGGAAACGGCGTTTCACAGGCCTTGGTAAGAGATGTTCCCGGTAGGCTGTAAGAGCACTGGGCAACGCCAGATGTTTCTTAGCTTCCCGAAGAGCTGGAAGCAAGATGCTTTGGTGCCACTCTCTCACTTTGGAATCAAGGCAGCCCTTTGGGGCAGGTAGCTCTAGGCCAGTGGAGCACACCCAGAGCAGAAGTTCTACTTCGGCCAGTTCAGGCCACCAACAAACTGCGTTTCACAGGCCTTGGTAAGAGATGTTCCCGGTAGGCTGTAAGAGCACTGGGCAACGCCAGATGTTTCTTAGCTTGCCGAAGAGCTGGAAGCAAGATGCTTTGGGGCCTCTCATCCCCTTTGCAAACAAGGCGGCCCTTTGGGCCAGGCAGCTCTAGGCCAATGGAGCACACCCAGAGCAGAAGTTCTACTTCAGCTACATCAGGCCACCAACAAAGTGCGTTTCACAGGCCTTGGTAAGAGATTGTCTCTTAGGCTGTAAGAGCACTGGGCAGAGCCAGTTGTTTCTTAGCTTCCCAAAGAGCTGGAAGCAAGATGCTTTGGGGGCTCCCTGCTCCTTTGCCAACAAGGCCGACCTTTGGGCCTTTCAGCTCTGGGCCAATGGAGCACACCCAGAGCAGAAGTTCTACCTCAGCCAGATAAGGCCTGCCAAGAAACTGCGTTTCAAAGGCTTTGGTAAGAGATGTTGCCGGTACTCTGTTAGAGCACTGGGCAGAGACAGTTGTTTCTTAGCTTCCCAAAGAGCTGGAAGCAAGATGCTTTGGGGCCTCTCTGCCCCTTTGCAAACAAGGCATCCCTTTGGGCCTTTCAGCTCTAGGCCAATGGAGCACACCCAGAGCAGAAGTCCTACTTCAGCCAGATCAGGCCTGCCAAGGAACTGCGTTTCAGAGGCCTTTGTATGTGACGTTCCCGGTAGGCTGTGAGAGCACGGTGCAGAGCCAGTTGTTTCCTTGTTTCCCAAACAGCTGGAAGCAAGACGCTTTGGGGCCTCTCTGCCCCTTTGGAAACAAGGCAGCACGTTGGGTCTGGCAGCTCTAGGGCAATGGAGCACAACCAGAGCCGAAGTTCTACTTCTTCCAGATCAGGCCTGCCTAGACAGTGCGTTTCACAGGCCTTGATAAGAGATGTTCTCTTAGGCTATAAGAGCACTGGGCACAGCCAGTTGTTTCTTAGCTTCCCAAGAGGTGGAAGCAAGATGCTTTGGGGCCTCTCTCCCCCTTTGGAAACAAGGCAGCCCTTTGGGCCTTTCAGCTCTAGGGCAATGGAGCACACCCAGAGCAGAAGTTCTACCTCAGCCAGATCAGGCCTGCCAAGAAACTGCTTTTCACAGGCCTTCGTAAGAGGTGTTCCCGGAAGGCTGTAAGAGTACCTGGCAGAGCGAGTTGTTTCTTAGCTTCAAAAACAGCTGGAAGCAACATGATTTGGGGCCTCTCTCCCCCTTTGGAAACAAAGCAGCCTTTGTGCCTGGCAGCTCTAGGCCAAAGTAGCACACCCAGAGCACAAGTTCTACCTCAGCCAGATAAGGCCTGTCAAGAAGCTGCGTTTCACAGGCCTTTGTATGTGACGTTCCCGGTTGGCTTTGAGAGCACTGTGCAGAGCCAGTTGTTTTAGCTTCCCAGAGAGCAGGAAGCAAGATGCTTTGGGGCCTCTCTCACACTTTGGAAATAAAGGCAGCCCTTTGGGCCTGGCAGCCCTAGGCCAATGGAGTACACCCAGAGCAGAAGTTCTACCTCAGCCAGATCAGGCCTTCCAAGAAACTGCGTCTCACAGGCCTTTCTCTGTCACGTTGCCGGTAGGCTGTGAGAGCACTGGGCAGAGCCAGTTGTTTCTTACCTTCCTGAAAAGCTGGAAGCAAGATGCTTGGGACCCCTCTGCTCGTTTGGGAACAAGGCAGCCTTTTGGGTCGGGAAGCTCTAGGCCAATGGAGCACACGCAGAGCAGGAGTTCTACTTCAGCCTGATCAGGCCTGCAAAGAAACAGCGTTTGACAGGCCTTGGTAAGAGATGTTCGCGGTAGGTGTAAGAGCACTGGGCAGAGCCAGTTGTTTCTTAGCTTCGCAAAGACCGGGAAGCAAGATGCTTTGGGCCTCTCTGCCCCTTGGAAACAGGGCAGCACTTTGGGCCTGGCAGCTCTAGGGCAATGGAGCACACCCAGAGCCGGAGTTCTACTTCAGCCAGATGAGGCCTGCCAAGAAACTGCGTTTCACAGGCCTTTCAAAGACATGTTCCCGGTAGGCTGTAAGAGCACGGGGCAGAGCGAGTTGGTTCTTAGCTTCCCAGAGAGCTGGAAGCAAGATGCTTTGGGGCCTCTCTGCCCCTTTGGAAACAAGGCAGCACCTTGGGCCTGGCAGCTCTAGGGCAATGGAGCACACCCAGAGCAGAAGTTCTACTTCAGCCAAATCAGGCCTGCCAGGAAACGGCGTTTCACAGGCCTTGGTAAGAGATGTTCCCGGTAGGCTGTAAGAGCACTGGGCAACGCCAGATGTTTCTTAGCTTCCCGAAGAGCTGGAAGCAAGATGCTTTGGTGCCACTCTCTCACTTTGGAATCAAGGCAGCCCTTTGGGGCAGGTAGCTCTAGGCCAGTGGAGCACACCCAGAGCAGAAGTTCTACTTCGGCCAGTTCAGGCCACCAACAAACTGCGTTTCACAGGCCTTGGTAAGAGATGTTCCCGGTAGGCTGTAAGAGCACTGGGCAACGCCAGATGTTTCTTAGCTTGCCGAAGAGCTGGAAGCAAGATGCTTTGGGGCCTCTCATCCCCTTTGCAAACAAGGCGGCCCTTTGGGCCAGGCAGCTCTAGGCCAATGGAGCACACCCAGAGCAGAAGTTCTACTTCAGCTAGATCAGGCCACCAACAAAGTGCGTTTCACAGGCCTTGGTAAGAGATTGTCTCTTAGGCTGTAAGAGCACTGGGCAGAGCCAGTTGTTTCTTAGCTTCCCAAAGAGCTGGAAGCAAGATGCTTTGGGGGCTCCCTGCCCCTTTGCCAACAAGGCCGACCTTTGGGCCTTTCAGCTCTGGGCCAATGGAGCACACCCAGAGCAGAAGTTCTACCTCAGCCAGATAAGGCCTGCCAAGAAACTGCGTTTCAAAGGCTTTGGTAAGAGATGTTGCCGGTACTCTGTTAGAGCACTGGGCAGAGACAGTTGTTTCTTAGCTTCCCAAAGAGCTGGAAGCAAGATGCTTTGGGGCCTCTCTGCCCCTTTGCAAACAAGGCATCCCTTTGGGCCTTTCAGCTCTAGGCCAATGGAGCACACCCAGAGCAGAAGTCCTACTTCAGCCAGATCAGGCCTGCCAAGGAACTGCGTTTCAGAGGCCTTTGTATGTGACGTTCCCGGTAGGCTGTGAGAGCACGGTGCAGAGCCAGTTGTTTCCTTGTTTCCCAAACAGCTGGAAGCAAGACGCTTTGGGGCCTCTCTGCCCCTTTGGAAACAAGGCAGCACGTTGGGTCTGGCAGCTCTAGGGCAATGGAGCACAACCAGAGCCGAAGTTCTACTTCTTCCAGATCAGGCCTGCCTAGACAGTGCGTTTCACAGGCCTTGATAAGAGCTGTTCTCTTAGGCTATAAGAGCACTGGGCACAGCCAGTTGTTTCTTAGCTTCCCAAGAGGTGGAAGCAAGATGCTTTGGGGCCTCTCTCCCCCTTTGGAAACAAGGCAGCCCTTTGGGCCTTTCAGCTCTAGGCCAATGGAGCACACCCACAGCAGAAGTTCTACCTCAGCCAGATCAGGCCTGCCAAGAAACTGCTTTTCACAGGCCTTCGTAAGAGGTGTTCCCGGAAGGCTGTAAGAGTACCTGGCAGAGCGAGTTGTTTCTTAGCTTCAAAAACAGCTGGAAGCAACATGATTTGGGGCCTCTCTCCCCCTTTGGAAACAAAGCAGCCTTTGTGCCTGGCAGCTCTAGGCCAAAGTAGCACACCCAGAGCACAAGTTCTACCTCAGCCAGATAAGGCCTGTCAAGAAGCTGCGTTTCACAGGCCTTTGTATGTGACGTTCCCGGTTGGCTTTGAGAGCACTGTGCAGAGCCAGTTGTTTTAGCTTCCCAGAGAGCAGGAAGCAAGATGCTTTGGGGCCTCTCTCACACTTTGGAAATAAAGGCAGCCCTTTGGGCCTGGCAGCCCTAGGCCAATGGAGTACACCCAGAGCAGAAGTTCTACCTCAGCCAGATCAGGCCTTCCAAGAAACTGCGTCTCACAGGCCTTTCTCTGTCACGTTGCCGGTAGGCTGTGAGAGCACTGTGCAGAGCCAGTTGTTTCTTAGCTTCCCAAAGATTTGGAAGCAAGATACTTTGGGGACTCTCAGCACCTTTGGAAACAAGGCGGGCCTTTGGGCCTGGCAGCTCTAGGCCAAAGTAGCACGCCCAGAGCAGGAGTTCTACTTCAGCCAGATCAGGCCTGCCAAAAAACTGCGTTTCACAGGCCTTGGTAAGAGATGTTCCCGGTAGGCTGTGAGAGCACTGTGGAGAGCCAGTTGCTTTAGCTTCCCACAGAGCTGGAAGCAAGATGCTTTGGGGCCTCTCTCTCCCTTTGGACACAAGGCAGCCGTTTGGGCCTGGCAGCTCTAGGCCAATGGAGCACACCCACAGCAGAAGTTCTACTTCAGGCAGATCAGTCCTGCCCAGAAACTGCGTTTCACAGCCCTTGGTAAGAGATGTTCACGGTAGGCTGTGAGAGCACTGGGCAGAACCAGTTGTTTTTTAGCTTCCCAAAGTGCTGGAGGCAAGATGCTTTGGGGCCTCTCTCACCCTTTGGAAACAAGGCAGCCCTTAGGTCCTGGTAGCTCTAGGCCTATGTAGCACAACCAGAACAGAAGTTCTACTTCAGCCAGGTCAGGCCTGCCAAGAAACAGCGTTTCACAGGCCTTTCAAAGAGATGTTCTCTTAGGCTGTAAGAGCACTGGGCAGAGCCAGCTGTTTCTTAGCTTCCCGAAGAGCTGGGAGCAAGATGCTTTGGGTCCACTCTCCGTCTTTGGAAACAAGGCAGCCCTTTGGGCCTGGCAGCTCTAGGGCAATGGAGCACACCCAGAGCAGAAGTTCTACTTCAGCCAGATCAGGCCTGCCAGGAAACTGCGTTTCACAGGCCTTGGTAAGAGATGTTCCCGGTAGGCTGTAAGAGCACTGGGCAGAGCCAGTTGTTTCTTACCTTCCTGAAAAGCTGGAAGCAAGATGCTTGGGACCCCTCTGCCCGTTTGGGAACAAGGCAGCCTTTTGGGTCGGGAAGCTCTAGGCCAATGGAGCACACGCAGAGCAGGAGTTCTACTTCAGCCTGATCAGGCCTGCAAAGAAACAGCGTTTGACAGGCCTTGGTAAGAGATGTTCCCGGTAGGTGTGAGAGCACTGGGCAGAGCCAGTTGTTTCTTAGCTTCGCAAAGACCGGGAAGCAAGATGCTTTGGGCCTCTCTGCCCCTTGGAAACAGGGCAGCACTTTGGGCCTGGCAGCTCTAGGGCAATGGAGCACACCCAGAGCCGGAGTTCTACTTCAGCCAGATGAGGCCTGCCAAGAAACTGCGTTTCACAGGCCTTTCAAAGACATGTTCCCGGTAGGCTGTAAGAGCATGGGGCAGAGCGAGTTGGTTCTTAGCTTCCCAGAGAGCTGGAAGCAAGATGCTTTGGGGCCTCTCTGCCCCTTTGGAAACAAGGCAGCACCTTGGGCCTGGCAGCTCTAGGGCAATGGAGCACACCCAGAGCAGAAGTTCTACTTCAGCCAAATCAGGCCTGCCAGGAAACGGCGTTTCACAGGCCTTGGTAAGAGATGTTCCCGGTAGGCTGTAAGAGCACTGGGCAACGCCAGATGTTTCTTAGCTTCCCGAAGAGCTGGAAGCAAGATGCTTTGGTGCCACTCTCTCACTTTGGAATCAAGGCAGCCCTTTGGGGCAGGTAGCTCTAGGCCAGTGGAGCACACCCAGAGCAGAAGTTCTACTTCGGCCAGTTCAGGCCACCAACAAACTGCGTTTCACAGGCCTTGGTAAGAGATGTTCCCGGTAGGCTGTAAGAGCACTGGGCAACGCCAGATGTTTCTTAGCTTGCCGAAGAGCTGGAAGCAAGATGCTTTGGGGCCTCTCATCCCCTTTGCAAACAAGGCGGCCCTTTGGGCCAGGCAGCTCTAGGCCAATGGAGCACACCCAGAGCAGAAGTTCTACTTCAGCTACATCAGGCCACCAACAAAGTGCGTTTCACAGGCCTTGGTAAGAGATTGTCTCTTAGGCTGTAAGAGCACTGGGCAGAGCCAGTTGTTTCTTAGCTTCCCAAAGAGCTGGAAGCAAGATGCTTTGGGGGCTCCCTGCTCCTTGGCCAACAAGGCCGACCTTTGGGCCTTTCAGCTCTGGGCCAATGGAGCACACCCAGAGCAGAAGTTCTACCTCAGCCAGATAAGGCCTGCCAAGAAACTGCGTTTCAAAGGCTTTGGTAAGAGATGTTGCCGGTACTCTGTTAGAGCACTGGGCAGAGACAGTTGTTTCTTAGCTTCCCAAAGAGCTGGAAGCAAGATGCTTTGGGGCCTCTCTGCCCCTTTGCAAACAAGGCATCCCTTTGGGCCTTTCAGCTCTAGGCCAATGGAGCACACCCAGAGCAGAAGTCCTACTTCAGCCAGATCAGGCCTGCCAAGGAACTGCGTTTCAGAGGCCTTTGTATGTGACGTTCCCGGTAGGCTGTGAGAGCACGGTGCAGAGCCAGTTGTTTCCTTGTTTCCCAAACAGCTGGAAGCAAGACGCTTTGGGGCCTCTCTGCCCCTTTGGAAACAAGGCAGCACGTTGGGTCTGGCAGCTCTAGGGCAATGGAGCACAACCAGAGCCGAAGTTCTACTTCTTCCAGATCAGGCCTGCCTAGACAGTGCGTTTCACAGGCCTTGATAAGAGATGTTCTCTTAGGCTATAAGAGCACTGGGCACAGCCAGTTGTTTCTTAGCTTCCCAAGAGGTGGAAGCAAGATGCTTTGGGGCCTCTCTCCCCCTTTGGAAACAAGGCAGCCCTTTGGGCCTTTCAGCTCTAGGGCAATGGAGCACACCCAGAGCAGAAGTTCTACCTCAGCCAGATCAGGCCTGCCAAGAAACTGCTTTTCACAGGCCTTCGTAAGAGGTGTTCCCGGAAGGCTGTAAGAGTACCTGGCAGAGCGAGTTGTTTCTTAGCTTCAAAAACAGCTGGAAGCAACATGATTTGGGGCCTCTCTCCCCCTTTGGAAACAAAGCAGCCTTTGTGCCTGGCAGCTCTAGGCCAAAGTAGCACACCCAGAGCACAAGTTCTACCTCAGCCAGATAAGGCCTGTCAAGAAGCTGCGTTTCACAGGCCTTTGTATGTGACGTTCCCGGTTGGCTTTGAGAGCACTGTGCAGAGCCAGTTGTTTTAGCTTCCCAGAGAGCAGGAAGCAAGATGCTTTGGGGCCTCTCTCACACTTTGGAAATAAAGGCAGCCCTTTGGGCCTGGCAGCCCTAGGCCAATGGAGTACACCCAGAGCAGAAGTTCTACCTCAGCCAGATCAGGCCTTCCAAGAAACTGCGTCTCACAGGCCTTTCTCTGTCACGTTGCCGGTAGGCTGTGAGAGCACTGGGCAGAGCCAGTTGTTTCTTACCTTCCTGAAAAGCTGGAAGCAAGATGCTTGGGACCCCTCTGCTCGTTTGGGAACAAGGCAGCCTTTTGGGTCGGGAAGCTCTAGGCCAATGGAGCACACGCAGAGCAGGAGTTCTACTTCAGCCTGATCAGGCCTGCAAAGAAACAGCGTTTGACAGGCCTTGGTAAGAGATGTTCGCGGTAGGTGTAAGAGCACTGGGCAGAGCCAGTTGTTTCTTAGCTTCGCAAAGACCGGGAAGCAAGATGCTTTGGGCCTCTCTGCCCCTTGGAAACAGGGCAGCACTTTGGGCCTGGCAGCTCTAGGGCAATGGAGCACACCCAGAGCCGGAGTTCTACTTCAGCCAGATGAGGCCTGCCAAGAAACTGCGTTTCACAGGCCTTTCAAAGACATGTTCCCGGTAGGCTGTAAGAGCACGGGGCAGAGCGAGTTGGTTCTTAGCTTCCCAGAGAGCTGGAAGCAAGATGCTTTGGGGCCTCTCTGCCCCTTTGGAAACAAGGCAGCACCTTGGGCCTGGCAGCTCTAGGGCAATGGAGCACACCCAGAGCAGAAGTTCTACTTCAGCCAAATCAGGCCTGCCAGGAAACGGCGTTTCACAGGCCTTGGTAAGAGATGTTCCCGGTAGGCTGTAAGAGCACTGGGCAACGCCAGATGTTTCTTAGCTTCCCGAAGAGCTGGAAGCAAGATGCTTTGGTGCCACTCTCTCACTTTGGAATCAAGGCAGCCCTTTGGGGCAGGTAGCTCTAGGCCAGTGGAGCACACCCAGAGCAGAAGTTCTACTTCGGCCAGTTCAGGCCACCAACAAACTGCGTTTCACAGGCCTTGGTAAGAGATGTTCCCGGTAGGCTGTAAGAGCACTGGGCAACGCCAGATGTTTCTTAGCTTCCCGAAGAGCTGGAAGCAAGATGCTTTGGGGCCTCTCATCCCCTTTGCAAACAAGGCGGCCCTTTGGGCCAGGCAGCTCTAGGCCAATGGAGCACACCCAGAGCAGAAGTTCTACTTCAGCTAGATCAGGCCACCAACAAAGTGCGTTTCACAGGCCTTGGTAAGAGATTGTCTCTTAGGCTGTAAGAGCACTGGGCAGAGCCAGTTGTTTCTTAGCTTCCCAAAGAGCTGGAAGCAAGATGCTTTGGGGGCTCCCTGCCCCTTTGCCAACAAGGCCGACCTTTGGGCCTTTCAGCTCTGGGCCAATGGAGCACACCCAGAGCAGAAGTTCTACCTCAGCCAGATAAGGCCTGCCAAGAAACTGCGTTTCAAAGGCTTTGGTAAGAGATGTTGCCGGTACTCTGTTAGAGCACTGGGCAGAGACAGTTGTTTCTTAGCTTCCCAAAGAGCTGGAAGCAAGATGCTTTGGGGCCTCTCTGCCCCTTTGCAAACAAGGCATCCCTTTGGGCCTTTCAGCTCTAGGCCAATGGAGCACAGCCAGAGCAGAAGTCCTACTTCAGCCAGATCAGGCCTGCCAAGGAACTGCGTTTCAGAGGCCTTTGTATATGACGTTCCCGGTAGGCTGTGAGAGCACGGTGCAGAGCCAGTTGTTTCCTTGTTTCCCAAACAGCTGGAAGCAAGACGCTTTGGGGCCTCTCTGCCCCTTTGGAAACAAGGCAGCACGTTGGGTCTGGCAGCTCTAGGGCAATGGAGCACAACCAGAGCCGAAGTTCTACTTCTTCCAGATCAGGCCTGCCTAGACAGTGCGTTTCACAGGCCTTGATAAGAGCTGTTCTCTTAGGCTATAAGAGCACTGGGCACAGCCAGTTGTTTCTTAGCTTCCCAAGAGGTGGAAGCAAGATGCTTTGGGGCCTCTCTCCCCCTTTGGAAACAAGGCAGCCCTTTGGGCCTTTCAGCTCTAGGGCAATGGAGCACACCCAGAGCAGAAGTTCTACCTCAGCCAGATCAGGCCTGCCAAGAAACTGCTTTTCACAGGCCTTCGTAAGAGGTGTTCCCGGAAGGCTGTAAGAGTACCTGGCAGAGCGAGTTGTTTCTTAGCTTCAAAAACAGCTGGAAGCAACATGATTTGGGGCCTCTCTCCCCCTTTGGAAACAAAGCAGCCTTTGTGCCTGGCAGCTCTAGGCCAAAGTAGCACACCCAGAGCACAAGTTCTACCTCAGCCAGATAAGGCCTGTCAAGAAGCTGCGTTTCACAGGCCTTTGTATGTGACGTTCCCGGTTGGCTTTGAGAGCACTGTGCAGAGCCAGTTGTTTTAGCTTCCCAGAGAGCAGGAAGCAAGATGCTTTGGGGCCTCTCTCACACTTTGGAAATAAAGGCAGCCCTTTGGGCCTGGCAGCCCTAGGCCAATGGAGTACACCCAGAGCAGAAGTTCTACGTCAGCCAGATCAGGCCTTCCAAGAAACTGCGTCTCACAGGCCTTTCTCTGTCACGTTGCCGGTAGGCTGTGAGAGCACTGTGCAGAGCCAGTTGTTTCGTAGCTTCCCAAAGATTTGGAAGCAAGATACTTTGGGGACTCTCAGCACCTTTGGAAACAAGGCGGGCCTTTGGGCCTGGCAGCTCTAGGCCAAAGTAGCACGCCCAGAGCAGGAGTTCTACTTCAGCCAGATCAGGCCTGCCAAAAAACTGCGTTTCACAGGCCTTGGTAAGAGATGTTCCCGGTAGGCTGTGAGAGCACTGTGGAGAGCCAGTTGCTTTAGCTTCCCACAGAGCTGGAAGCAAGATGCTTTGGGGCCTCTCTCTCCCTTTGGACACAAGGCAGCCGTTTGGGCCTGGCAGCTCTAGGCCAATGGAGCACACCCACAGCAGAAGTTCTACTTCAGGCAGATGAGTCCTGCCCAGAAACTGCGTTTCACAGCCCTTGGTAAGAGATGTTCACGGTAGGCTGTGAGAGCACTGGGCAGAACCAGTTGTTTTTTAGCTTCCCAAAGTGCTGGAGGCAAGATGCTTTGGGGCCTCTCTCACCCTTTGGAAACAAGGCAGCCCTTAGGTCCTGGTAGCTCTAGGCCTATGTAGCACAACCAGAACAGAAGTTCTACTTCAGCCAGGTCAGGCCTGCCAAGAAACTGCGTTTCACAGGCCTTTCAAAGAGATGTTCTCTTAGGCTGTAAGAGCACTGGGCAGAGCCAGCTGTTTCTTAGCTTCCCGAAGAGCTGGGAGCAAGATGCTTTTTGTGCACTCTCCGTCTTTGGAAACAAGGCAGCCCTTTGGGCCTGGCACCTCTAGGGCAATGGAGCACACCCAGAGCAGGAGTTCTACTTCAGCCAGATCAGGCCTGCCAGGAAACTGCGTTTCACAGGCCTTGGTAAGAGATGTTCCCGGTAGGCTGTGAGAGCACTGTGGAGAGCCAGTTGCTTTAGCTTCCCACAGAGCTGGAAGCAAGATGCTTTGGGGCCTCTCTCTCCCTTTGGACACAAGGCAGCCGTTTGGGCCTGGCAGCTCTAGGCCAATGGAGCACACCCACAGCAGAAGTTCTACTTCAGGCAGATCAGTCCTGCCCAGAAACTGCGTTTCACAGCCCTTGGTAAGAGATGTTCACGGTAGGCTGTGAGAGCACTGGGCAGCACCAGTTGTTTTTTAGCTTCCCAAAGTGCTGGAGGCAACATGCTTTGGGGCCTCTCTCACCCTTTGGAAACAAGGCAGCCCTTAGGTCCTGGTAGCTCTAGGCCTATGTAGCACAACCAGAACAGAAGTTCTACTTCAGCCAGGTCAGGCCTGCCAAGAAACTGCGTTTCACAGGCCTTTCAAAGAGATGTTCTCTTAGGCTGTAAGAGCACTGGGCAGAGCCAGCTGTTTCTTAGCTTCCCGAAGAGCTGGGAGCAAGATGCTTTGGGTCCACTCTCCGTCTTTGGAAACAAGGCAGCCCTTTGGGCCTGGCAGCTCTAGGGCAATGGAGCACACCCAGAGCAGAAGTTCTACTTCAGCCAGATCAGGCCTGCCAGGAAACTGCGTTTCACAGGCCTTGGTAAGAGATGTTCCCGGTAGGCTGTAAGAGCACTGGGCAGAGCCAGTTGTTTCTTACCTTCCTGAAAAGCTGGAAGCAAGACGCTTGGGACCCCTCTGCCCGTTTGGGAACAAGGCAGCCTTTTGGGTCGGGAAGCTCTAGGCCAATGGAGCACACGCAGAGCAGGAGTTCTACTTCAGCCTGATCAGGCCTGCAAAGAAACAGCGTTTGACAGGCCTTGGTAAGAGATGTTCCCGGTAGGTGTAAGAGCACTGGGCAGAGCCAGTTGTTTCTTAGCTTCGCAAAGACCGGGAAGCAAGATGCTTTGGGCCTCTCTGCCCCTTGGAAACAGGGCAGCACTTTGGGCCTGGCAGCTCTAGGGCAATGGAGCACACCCAGAGCCGGAGTTCTACTTCAGCCAGATGAGGCCTGCCAAGAAACTGCGTTTCACAGGCCTTTCAAAGACATGTTCCCGGTAGGCTGTAAGAGCACGGGCCAGAGCGAGTTGGTTCTTAGCTTCCCAGAGAGCTGGAAGCAAGATGCTTTGGGGCCTCTCTGCCCCTTTGGAAACAAGGCAGCACCTTGGGCCTGGCAGCTCTAGGACAATGGAGCACACCCAGAGCAGAAGTTCTACTTCAGCCAAATCAGGCCTGCCAGGAAACGGCGTTTCACAGGCCTTGGTAAGAGATGTTCCCGGTAGGCTGTAAGAGCACTGGGCAACGCCAGATGTTTCTTAGCTTCCCGAAGAGCTGGAAGCAAGATGCTTTGGTGCCACTCTCTCACTTTGGAATCAAGGCAGCCCTTTGGGGCAGGTAGCTCTAGGCCAGTGGAGCACACCCAGAGCAGAAGTTCTACTTCGGCCAGTTCAGGCCACCAACAAACTGCGTTTCACAGGCCTTGGTAAGAGATGTTCCCGGTAGGCTGTAAGAGCACTGGGCAACGCCAGATGTTTCTTAGCTTCCCGAAGAGCTGGAAGCAAGATGCTTTGGGGCCTCTCATCCCCTTTGCAAACAAGGCGGCCCTTTGGGCCAGGCAGCTCTAGGCCAATGGAGCACACCCAGAGCAGAAGTTCTACTTCAGCTACATCAGGCCACCAACAAAGTGCGTTTCACAGGCCTTGGTAAGAGATTGTCTCTTAGGCTGTAAGAGCACTGGGCAGAGCCAGTTGTTTCTTAGCTTCCCAAAGAGCTGGAAGCAAGATGCTTTGGGGGCTCCCTGCCCCTTTGCCAACAAGGCCGACCTTTGGGCCTTTCAGCTCTGGGCCAATGGAGCACACCCAGAGCAGAAGTTCTACCTCAGCCAGATAAGGCCTGCCAAGAAACTGCGTTTCAAAGGCTTTGGTAAGAGATGTTGCCGGTACTCTGTTAGAGCACTGGGCAGAGACAGTTGTTTCTTAGCTTCCCAAAGAGCTGGAAGCAAGATGCTTTGGGGGCTCCCTGCCCCTTTGCAAACAAGGCATCCCTTTGGGCCTTTCAGCTCTAGGCCAATGGAGCACACCCAGAGCAGAAGTCCTACTTCAGCCAGATCAGGCCTGCCAAGGAACTGCGTTTCAGAGGCCTTTGTATGTGACGTTCCCGGTAGGCTGTGAGAGCACGGTGCAGAGCCAGTTGTTTCCTTGTTTCCCAAACAGCTGGAAGCAAGACGCTTTGGGGCCTCTCTGCCCCTTTGGAAACAAGGCAGCACGTTGGGTCTGGCAGCTCTAGGGCAATGGAGCACAACCAGAGCCGAAGTTCTACTTCTTCCAGATCAGGCCTGCCTAGACAGTGCGTTTCACAGGCCTTGATAAGAGATGTTCTCTTAGGCTATAAGAGCACTGGGCACAGCCAGTTGTTTCTTAGCTTCCCAAGAGGTGGAAGCAAGATGCTTTGGGGCCTCTCTCCCCCTTTGGAAACAAGGCAGCCCTTTGGGCCTTTCAGCTCTAGGGCAATGGAGCACACCCAGAGCAGAAGTTCTACCTCAGCCAGATCAGGCCTGCCAAGAAACTGCTTTTCACAGGCCTTCATAAGAGGTGTTCCCGGAAGGCTGTAAGAGTACCTGGCAGAGCGAGTTGTTTCTTAGCTTCAAAAACAGCTGGAAGCAACATGATTTGGGGCCTCTCTCCCCCTTTGGAAACAAAGCAGCCTTTGTGCCTGGCAGCTCTAGGCCAAAGTAGCACACCCAGAGCACAAGTTCTACCTCAGCCAGATAAGGCCTGTCAAGAAGCTGCGTTTCACAGGCCTTTGTATGTGACGTTCCCGGTTGGCTTTGAGAGCACTGTGCAGAGCCAGTTGTTTTAGCTTCCCAGAGAGCAGGAAGCAAGATGCTTTGGGGCCTCTCTCACACTTTGGAAATAAAGGCAGCCCTTTGGGCCTGGCAGCCCTAGGCCAATGGAGTACACCCAGAGCAGAAGTTCTACCTCAGCCAGATCAGGCCTTCCAAGAAACTGCGTCTCACAGGCCTTTCTCTGTCACGTTGCCGGTAGGCTGTGAGAGCACTGTGCAGAGCCAGTTGTTTCTTAGCTTCCCAAAGATTTGGAAGCAAGATGCTTTGGGGACTCTCAGCCCCTTTGGAAACAAGGCGGCCCTTTGGGCCTGGCAGCTCTAGGCCAAAGTAGCACGCCCAGAGCAGGAGTTCTACTTCAGCCAGATCAGGCCTGCCAAGAAACTGCGTTTCACAGGCCTTGGTAAGAGATGTTCCCGGTAGGCTGTGAGAGCACTGTGGAGAGCCAGTTGCTTTAGCTTCCCACAGAGCTGGAAGCAAGATGCCTTGGGGCCTCTCTCTCCCTTTGGACACAAGGCAGCCGTTTGGGCCTGGCAGCTCTAGGCCAATGGAGCACACCCACAGCAGAAGTTCTACTTCAGGCAGATGAGTCCTGCCCAGAAACTGCGTTTCACAGCCCTTGGTAAGAGATGTTCACGGTAGGCTGTGAGAGCACTGGGCAGAACCAGTTGTTTTTTAGCTTCCCAAAGTGAGGGAGGCAAGATGCTTTGGGGCCTCTCTCACCCAATGGAAACAAGGCAGCCCTTAGGTACTGGTAGCTCTAGGCCTATGTAGCACAACCAGAACAGAAGTTCTACTTCAGCCAGGTCAGGCCTGCCAAGAAACTGCGTTTCACAGGCCTTTCAAAGAGATGTTCTCTTAGGCTGTAAGAGCACTGGGCAGAGCCAGCGGTTTCTTAGCTTCCCGAAGAGCTGGGAGCAAGATGCTTTTTGTGCACTCTCCGTCTTTGGAAACAAGGCAGCCCTTTGGGCCTGGCACCTCTAGGGCAATGGAGCACACCCAGAGCAGGAGTTCTACTTCAGCCAGATCAGGCCTGCCAGGAAACTGCGTTTCACAGGCCTTGGTAAGAGATGTTCCCGGTAGGCTGTGAGAGCACTGTGGAGAGCCAGTTGCTTTAGCTTCCCACAGAGCTGGAAGCAAGATGCTTTGGGGCCTCTCTCTCCCTTTGGACACAAGGCAGCCGTTTGGGCCTGGCAGCTCTAGGCCAATGGAGCACACCCACAGCAGATGTTCTACTTCAGGCAGATCAGTCCTGCCCAGAAACTGCGTTTCACAGCCTTTGGTAAGAGATGTTCACGGTAGGCTGTGAGAGCACTGGGCAGCACCAGTTGTTTTTTAGCTTCCCAAAGTGCTGGAGGCAACATGCTTTGGGGCCTCTCTCACCCTTTGGAAACAAGGCAGCCCTTAGGTCCTGGTAGCTCTAGGCCTATGTAGCACAACCAGAACAGAAGTTCTACTTCAGCCAGGTCAGGCCTGCCAAGAAACTGCGTTTCACAGGCCTTTCAAAGAGATGTTCTCTTAGGCTGTAAGAGCACTGGGCAGAGCCAGCTGTTTCTTAGCTTCCCGAAGAGCTGGGAGCAAGATGCTTTGGGTCCACTCTCCGTCTTTGGAAACAAGGCAGCCCTTTGGGCCTGGCAGCTCTAGGGCAATGGAGCACACCCAGAGCAGAAGTTCTACTTCAGCCAGATCAGGCCTGCCAGGAAACTGCGTTTCACAGGCCTTGGTAAGAGATGTTCCCGGTAGGCTGTAAGAGCACTGGGCAGAGCCAGTTGTTTCTTACATTCCTGAAAAGCTGGAAGCAAGATGTTTGGGACCCCTCTGCCCGTTTGGGAACAAGGCAGCCTTTTGGGTCGGGAAGCTCTAGGCCAATGGAGCACACGCAGAGCAGGAGTTCTACTTCAGCCTGATCAGGCCTGCAAAGAAACAGCGTTTGACAGGCCTTGGTAAGAGATGTTCCCGGTAGGTGTAAGAGCACTGGGCAGAGCCAGTTGTTTCTTAGCTTCGCAAAGACCGGGAAGCAAGATGCTTTGGGCCTCTCTGCCCCTTGGAAACAGGGCAGCACTTTGGGCCTGGCAGCTCTAGGGCAATGGAGCACACCCAGAGCCGGAGTTCTACTTCAGCCAGATGAGGCCTGCCAAGAAACTGCGTTTCACAGGCCTTTCAAAGACATGTTCCCGGTAGGCTGTAAGAGCACGGGCCAGAGCGAGTTGGTTCTTAGCTTCCCAGAGAGCTGGAAGCAAGATGCTTTGGGGCCTCTCTGCCCCTTTGGAAACAAGGCAGCACCTTGGGCCTGGCAGCTCTAGGGCAATGGAGCACACCCAGAGCAGAAGTTCTACTTCAGCCAAATCAGGCCTGCCAGGAAACGGCGTTTCACAGGCCTTGGTAAGAGATGTTCCCGGTAGGCTGTAAGAGCCCTGGGCAACGCCAGATGTTTCTTAGCTTCCCGAAGAGCTGGAAGCAAGATGCTTTGGTGCCACTCTCTCACTTTGGAATCAAGGCAGCCCTTTGGGGCAGGTAGCTCTAGGCCAGTGGAGCACACCCAGAGCAGAAGTTCTACTTAGGCCAGTTCAGGCCACCAACAAACTGCGTTTCACAGGCCTTGGTAAGAGATGTTCCCGGTAGGCTGTAAGAGCACTGGGCAACGCCAGATGTTTCTTAGCTTCCCGAAGAGCTGGAAGCAAGATGCTTTGGGGCCTCTCATCCCCTTTGCAAACAAGGCGGCCCTTTGGGCCAGGCAGCTCTAGGCCAATGGAGCACACCCAGAGCAGAAGTTCTACTTCAGCTACATCAGGCCACCAACAAAGTGCGTTTCACAGGCCTTGGTAAGAGATTGTCTCTTAGGCTGTAAGAGCACTGGGCAGAGCCAGTTGTTTCTTAGCTTCCCAAAGAGCTGGAAGCAAGATGCTTTGGGGGCTCCCTGCCCCTTTGCCAACAAGGCCGACCTTTGGGCCTTTCAGCTCTGGGCCAATGGAGCACACCCAGAGCAGAAGTTCTACCTCAGCCAGATAAGGCCTGCCAAGAAACTGCGTTTCAAAGGCTTTGGTAAGAGATGTTGCCGGTACTCTGTTAGAGCACTGGGCAGAGACAGTTGTTTCTTAGCTTCCCAAAGAGCTGGAAGCAAGATGCTTTGGGGCCTCTCTGCCCCTTTGCAAACAAGGCATCCCTTTGGGCCTTTCAGCTCTAGGCCAATGGAGCACACCCAGAGCAGAAGTCCTACTTCAGCCAGATCAGGCCTGCCAAGGAACTGCGTTTCAGAGGCCTTTGTATGTGACGTTCCCGGTAGGCTGTGAGAGCACGGTGCAGAGCCAGTTGTTTCCTTGTTTCCCAAACAGCTGGAAGCAAGACGCTTTGGGGCCTCTCTGCCCCTTTGGAAACAAGGCAGCACGTTGGGTCTGGCAGCTCTAGGGCAATGGAGCACAACCAGAGCCGAAGTTCTACTTCTTCCAGATCAGGCCTGCCTAGACAGTGCGTTTCACAGGCCTTGATAAGAGATGTTCTCTTAGGCTATAAGAGCACTGGGCACAGCCAGTTGTTTCTTAGCTTCCCAAGAGGTGGAAGCAAGATGCTTTGGGGCCTCTCTCCCCCTTTGGAAACAAGGCAGCCCTTTGGGCCTTTCAGCTCTAGGGCAATGGAGCACACCCAGAGCAGAAGTTCTACCTCAGCCAGATCAGGCCTGCCAAGAAACTGCTTTTCACAGGCCTTCGTAAGAGGTGTTCCCGGAAGGCTGTAAGAGTACCTGGCAGAGCGAGTTGTTTCTTAGCTTCAAAAACAGCTGGAAGCAACATGATTTGGGGCCTCTCTCCCCCTTTGGAAACAAAGCAGCCTTTGTGCCTGGCAGCTCTAGGCCAAAGTAGCACACCCAGAGCACAAGTTCTACCTCAGCCAGATAAGGCCTGTCAAGAAGCTGCGTTTCACAGGCCTTTGTATGTGACGTTCCCGGTTGGCTTTGAGAGCACTGTGCAGAGCCAGTTGTTTTAGCTTCCCAGAGAGCAGGAAGCAAGATGCTTTGGGGCCTCTCTCACACTTTGGAAATAAAGGCAGCCCTTTGGGCCTGGCAGCCCTAGGCCAATGGAGTACACCCAGAGCAGAAGTTCTACCTCAGCCAGATCAGGCCTTCCAAGAAACTGCGTCTCACAGGCCTTTCTCTGTCACGTTGCCGGTAGGCTGTGAGAGCACTGTGCAGAGCCAGTTGTTTCTTAGCTTCCCAAAGATTTGGAAGCAAGATGCTTTGGGGACTCTCAGCCCCTTTGGAAACAAGGCGGCCCTTTGGGCCTGGCAGCTCTAGGCCAAAGTAGCACGCCCAGAGCAGGAGTTCTACTTCAGCCAGATCAGGCCTGCCAAGAAACTGCGTTTCACAGGCCTTGGTAAGAGATGTTCCCGGTAGGCTGTGAGAGCACTGTGGAGAGCCAGTTGCTTTAGCTTCCCACAGAGCTGGAAGCAAGATGCTTTGGGGCCTCTCTCTCCCTTTGGACACAAGGCAGCCGTTTGGGCCTGGCAGCTCTAGGACAATGGAGCACACCCACAGCAGAAGTTCTACTTCAGGCAGATCAGTCCTGCCCAGAAACTGCGTTTCACAGCCCTTGGTAAGAGATGTTCACGGTAGGCTGTGAGAGCACTGGGCAGAACCAGTTGTTTTTTAGCTTCCCAAAGTGCTGGAGGCAAGATGCTTTGGGGCCTCTCTCACCCTTTGGAAACAAGGCAGCCCTTAGGTCCTGGTAGCTCTAGGCCTATGTAGCACAACCAGAACAGAAGTTCTACTTCAGCCAGGTCAGGCCTGCCAAGAAACTGCGTTTCACAGGCCTTTCAAAGAGATGTTCTCTTAGGCTGTAAGAGCACTGGGCAGAGCCAGCTGTTTCTTAGCTTCCCGAAGAGCTGGGAGCAAGATGCTTTTTGTGCACTCTCCGTCTTTGGAAACAAGGCAGCCCTTTGGGCCTGGCACCTCTAGGGCAATGGAGCACACCCAGAGCAGGAGTTCTACTTCAGCCAGATCAGGCCTGCCAGGAAACTGCGTTTCACAGGCCTTGGTAAGAGATGTTCCCGGTAGGCTGTGAGAGCACTGTGGAGAGCCAGTTGCTTTAGCTTCCCACAGAGCTGGAAGCAAGATGCTTTGGGGCCTCTCTCTCCCTTTTGACACAAGGCAGCCGTTTGGGCCTGGCAGCTCTAGGCCAATGGAGCACACCCACAGCAGAAGTTCTACTTCAGGCAGATCAGTCCTGCCCAGAAACTGCGTTTCACAGCCCTTGGTAAGAGATGTTCACGGTAGGCTGTGAGAGCACTGGGCAGCACCAGTTGTTTTTTAGCTTCCCAAAGTGCTGGAGGCAACATGCTTTGGGGCCTCTCTCACCCTTTGGAAACAAGGCAGCCCTTAGGTCCTGGTAGCTCTAGGCCTATGTAGCACAACCAGAACAGAAGTTCTACTTCAGCCAGGTCAGGCCTGCCAAGAAACTGCGTTTCACAGGCCTTTCAAAGAGATGTTCTCTTAGGCTGTAAGAGCACTGGGCAGAGCCAGCTGTTTCTTAGCTTCCCGAAGAGCTGGGAGCAAGATGCTTTGGGTCCACTCTCCGTCTTTGGAAACAAGGCAGCCCTTTGGGCCTGGCAGCTCTAGGGCAATGGAGCACACCCAGAGCAGAATTTCTACTTCAGCCAGATCAGGCCTGCCAGGAAACTGCGTTTCACAGGCCTTGGTAAGAGATGTTCCCGGTAGGCTGTAAGAGCACTGGGCAGAGCCAGTTGTTTCTTACCTTCCTGAAAAGCTGGAAGCAAGATGCTTGGGACCCCTCTGCCCGTTTGGGAACAAGGCAGCCTTTTGGGTCGGGAAGCTCTAGGCCAATGGAGCACACGCAGAGCAGGAGTTCTACTTCAGCCTGATCAGGCCTGCAAAGAAACAGCGTTTGACAGGCCTTGGTAAGAGATGTTCCCGGTAGGTGTAAGAGCACTGGGCAGAGCCAGTTGTTTCTTAGCTTCGCAAAGACCGGGAAGCAAGATGCTTTGGGCCTCTCTGCCCCTTGGAAACAGGGCAGCACTTTGGGCCTGGCAGCTCTAGGGCAATGGAGCACACCCAGAGCCGGAGTTCTACTTCAGCCAGATGAGGCCTGCCAAGAAACTGCGTTTCACAGGCCTTTCAAAGACATGTTCCCGGTAGGCTGTAAGAGCACGGGCCAGAGCGAGTTGGTTCTTAGCTTCCCAGAGAGCTGGAAGCAAGATGCTTTGGGGCCTCTCTGCCCCTTTGGAAACAAGGCAGCACCTTGGGCCTGGCAGCTCTAGGACAATGGAGCACACCCAGAGCAGAAGTTCTACTTCAGCCAAATCAGGCCTGCCAGGAAACGGCGTTTCACAGGCCTTGGTAAGAGATGTTCCCGGTAGGCTGTAAGAGCACTGGGCAACGCCAGATGTTTCTTAGCTTCCCGAAGAGCTGGAAGCAAGATGCTTTGGTGCCACTCTCTCACTTTGGAATCAAGGCAGCCCTTTGGGGCAGGTAGCTCTAGGCCAGTGGAGCACACCCAGAGCAGAAGTTGTACTTCGGCCAGTTCAGGCCACCAACAAACTGCGTTTCACAGGCCTTGGTAAGAGATGTTCCCGGTAGGCTGTAAGAGCACTGGGCAACGCCAGATGTTTCTTAGCTTCCCGAAGAGCTGGAAGCAAGATGCTTTGGGGCCTCTCATCCCCTTTGCAAACAAGGCGGCCCTTTGGGCCTGGCAGCCCTAGGCCAATGGAGTACACCCAGAGCAGAAGTTCTACCTCAGCCAGATCAGGCCTTCCAAGAAACTGCGTCTCACAGGCCTTTCTCTGTCACGTTGCCGGTAGGCTGTGAGAGCACTGTGCAGAGCCAGTTGTTTCTTAGCTTCCCAAAGATTTGGAAGCAAGATGCTTTGGGGACTCTCAGCCCCTTTGGAAACAAGGCGGCCCTTTGGGCCTGGCAGCTCTAGGCCAAAGTAGCACGCCCAGAGCAGGAGTTCTACTTCAGCCAGATCAGGCCTGCCAAGAAACTGCGTTTCACAGGCCTTGGTAAGAGATGTTCCCGGTAGGCTGTGAGAGCACTGTGGAGAGCCAGTTGCTTTAGCTTCCCACAGAGCTGGAAGCAAGATGCTTTGGGGCCTCTCTCTCCCTTTGGACACAAGGCAGCCGTTTGGGCCTGGCAGCTCTAGGACAATGGAGCACACCCACAGCAGAAGTTCTACTTCAGGCAGATCAGTCCTGCCCAGAAACTGCGTTTCACAGCCCTTGGTAAGAGATGTTCACGGTAGGCTGTGAGAGCACTGGGCAGAACCAGTTGTTTTTTAGCTTCCCAAAGTGCTGGAGGCAAGATGCTTTGGGGCCTCTCTCACCCTTTGGAAACAAGGCAGCCCTTAGGTCCTGGTAGCTCTAGGCCTATGTAGCACAACCAGAACAGAAGTTCTACTTCAGCCAGGTCAGGCCTGCCAAGAAACTGCGTTTCACAGGCCTTTCAAAGAGATGTTCTCTTAGGCTGTAAGAGCACTGGGCAGAGCCAGCTGTTTCTTAGCTTCCCGAAGAGCTGGGAGCAAGATGCTTTTTGTGCACTCTCCGTCTTTGGAAACAAGGCAGCCCTTTGGGCCTGGCACCTCTAGGGCAATGGAGCACACCCAGAGCAGGAGTTCTACTTCAGCCAGATCAGGCCTGCCAGGAAACTGCGTTTCACAGGCCTTGGTAAGAGATGTTCCCGGTAGGCTGTGAGAGCACTGTGGAGAGCCAGTTGCTTTAGCTTCCCACAGAGCTGGAAGCAAGATGCTTTGGGGCCTCTCTCTCCCTTTTGACACAAGGCAGCCGTTTGGGCCTGGCAGCTCTAGGCCAATGGAGCACACCCACAGCAGAAGTTCTACTTCAGGCAGATCAGTCCTGCCCAGAAACTGCGTTTCACAGCCCTTGGTAAGAGATGTTCACGGTAGGCTGTGAGAGCACTGGGCAGCACCAGTTGTTTTTTAGCTTCCCAAAGTGCTGGAGGCAACATGCTTTGGGGCCTCTCTCACCCTTTGGAAACAAGGCAGCCCTTAGGTCCTGGTAGCTCTAGGCCTATGTAGCACAACCAGAACAGAAGTTCTACTTCAGCCAGGTCAGGCCTGCCAAGAAACTGCGTTTCACAGGCCTTTCAAAGAGATGTTCTCTTAGGCTGTAAGAGCACTGGGCAGAGCCAGCTGTTTCTTAGCTTCCCGAAGAGCTGGGAGCAAGATGCTTTGGGTCCACTCTCCGTCTTTGGAAACAAGGCAGCCCTTTGGGCCTGGCAGCTCTAGGGCAATGGAGCACACCCAGAGCAGAAGTTCTACTTCAGCCAGATCAGGCCTGCCAGGAAACTGCGTTTCACAGGCCTTGGTAAGAGATGTTCCCGGTAGGCTGTAAGAGCACTGGGCAGAGCCAGTTGTTTCTTACCTTCCTGAAAAGCTGGAAGCAAGATGCTTGGGACCCCTCTGCCCGTTTGGGAACAAGGCAGCCTTTTGGGTCGGGAAGCTCTAGGCCAATGGAGCACACGCAGAGCAGGAGTTCTACTTCAGCCTGATCAGGCCTGCAAAGAAACAGCGTTTGACAGGCCTTGGTAAGAGATGTTCCCGGTAGGTGTAAGAGCACTGGGCAGAGCCAGTTGTTTCTTAGCTTCGCAAAGACCGGGAAGCAAGATGCTTTGGGCCTCTCTGCCCCTTGGAAACAGGGCAGCACTTTGGGCCTGGCAGCTCTAGGGCAATGGAGCACACCCAGAGCCGGAGTTCTACTTCAGCCAGATGAGGCCTGCCAAGAAACTGCGTTTCACAGGCCTTTCAAAGACATGTTCCCGGTAGGCTGTAAGAGCACGGGCCAGAGCGAGTTGGTTCTTAGCTTCCCAGAGAGCTGGAAGCAAGATGCTTTGGGGCCTCTCTGCCCCTTTGGAAACAAGGCAGCACCTTGGGCCTGGCAGCTCTAGGACAATGGAGCACACCCAGAGCAGAAGTTCTACTTCAGCCAAATCAGGCCTGCCAGGAAACGGCGTTTCACAGGCCTTGGTAAGAGATGTTCCCGGTAGGCTGTAAGAGCACTGGGCAACGCCAGATGTTTCTTAGCTTCCCGAAGAGCTGGAAGCAAGATGCTTTGGTGCCACTCTCTCACTTTGGAATCAAGGCAGCCCTTTGGGGCAGGTAGCTCTAGGCCAGTGGAGCACACCCAGAGCAGAAGTTGTACTTCGGCCAGTTCAGGCCACCAACAAACTGCGTTTCACAGGCCTTGGTAAGAGATGTTCCCGGTAGGCTGTAAGAGCACTGGGCAACGCCAGATGTTTCTTAGCTTCCCGAAGAGCTGGAAGCAAGATGCTTTGGGGCCTCTCATCCCCTTTGCAAACAAGGCGGCCCTTTGGGCCAGGCAGCTCTAGGCCAATGGAGCACACCCAGAGCAGAAGTTCTACTTCAGCTACATCAGGCCACCAACAAAGTGCGTTTCACAGGCCTTGGTAAGAGATTGTCTCTTAGGCTGTAAGAGCACTGGGCAGAGCCAGTTGTTTCTTAGCTTCCCAAAGAGCTGGAAGCAAGATGCTTTGGGGGCTCCCTGCCCCTTTGCCAACAAGGCCGACCTTTGGGCCTTTCAGCTCTGGGCCAATGGAGCACACCCAGAGCAGAAGTTCTACCTCAGCCAGATAAGGCCTGCCAAGAAACTGCGTTTCAAAGGCTTTGGTAAGAGATGTTGCCGGTACTCTGTTAGAGCACTGGGCAGAGACAGTTGTTTCTTAGCTTCCCAAAGAGTTGGAAGCAAGATGCTTTGGGGCCTCTCTGCCCCTTTGCAAACAAGGCATCCCTTTGGGCCTTTCAGCTCTAGGCCAATGGAGCACACCCAGAGCAGAAGTCCTACTTCAGCCAGATCAGGCCTGCCAAGGAACTGCGTTTCAGAGGCCTTTGTATGTGACGTTCCCGGTAGGCTGTGAGAGCACGGTGCAGAGCCAGTTGTTTCCTTGTTTCCCAAACAGCTGGAAGCAAGACGCTTTGGGGCCTCTCTCCCCCTTTGGAAACAAGGCAGCCCTTTGGGCCTTTCAGCTCTAGGCCAATGGAGCACACCCACAGCAGAAGTTCTACCTCAGCCAGATCAGGCCTGCCAAGAAACTGCTTTTCACAGGCCTTCGTAAGAGGTGTTCCCGGAAGGCTGTAAGAGTACCTGGCAGAGCGAGTTGTTTCTTAGCTTCAAAAACAGCTGGAAGCAACATGATTTGGGGCCTCTCTCCCCCTTTGGAAACAAAGCAGCCTTTGTGCCTGGCAGCTCTAGGCCAAAGTAGCACACCCAGAGCACAAGTTCTACCTCAGCCAGATAAGGCCTGTCAAGAAGCTGCGTTTCACAGGCCTTTGTATGTGACGTTCCCGGTTGGCTTTGAGAGCACTGTGCAGAGCCAGTTGTTTTAGCTTCCCAGAGAGCAGGAAGCAAGATGCTTTGGGGCCTCTCTCACACTTTGGAAATAAAGGCAGCCCTTTGGGCCTGGCAGCCCTAGGCCAATGGAGTACACCCAGAGCAGAAGTTCTACCTCAGCCAGATCAGGCCTTCCAAGAAACTGCGTCTCACAGGCCTTTCTCTGTCACGTTGCCGGTAGGCTGTGAGAGCACTGTGCAGAGCCAGTTGTTTCTTAGCTTCCCAAAGATTTGGAAGCAAGATGCTTTGGGGACTCTCAGCCCCTTTGGAAACAAGGCGGCCCTTTGGGCCTGGCAGCTCTAGGCCAAAGTAGCACGCCCAGAGCAGGAGTTCTACTTCAGCCAGATCAGGCCTGCCAAGAAACTGCGTTTCACAGGCCTTGGTAAGAGATGTTCCCGGTAGGCTGTGAGAGCACTGTGGAGAGCCAGTTGCTTTAGCTTCCCACAGAGGTGGAAGCAAGATGCCTTGGGGCCTCTCTCTCCCTTTGGACACAAGGCAGCCGTTTGGGCCTGGCAGCTCTAGGCCAATGGAGCACACCCACAGCAGAAGTTCTACTTCAGGCAGATGAGTCCTGCCCAGAAACTGCGTTTCACAGCCCTTGGTAAGAGATGTTCACGGTAGGCTGTGAGAGCACTGGGCAGAACCAGTTGTTTTTTAGCTTCCCAAAGTGAGGGAGGCAAGATGCTTTGGGGCCTCTCTCACCCAATGGAAACAAGGCAGCCCTTAGGTACTGGTAGCTCTAGGCCTATGTAGCACAACCAGAACAGAAGTTCTACTTCAGCCAGGTCAGGCCTGCCAAGAAACTGCGTTTCACAGGCCTTTCAAAGAGATGTTCTCTTAGGCTGTAAGAGCACTGGGCAGAGCCAGCGGTTTCTTAGCTTCCCGAAGAGCTGTGAGCAAGATGCTTTTTGTGCACTCTCCGTCTTTGGAAACAAGGCAGCCCTTTGGGCCTGGCAGCTCTAGGGCAATGGAGCACACCCAGAGCAGGAGTTCTACTTCAGCCAGATCAGGCCTGCCAGGAAACTGCGTTTCACAGGCCTTGGTAAGAGATGTTCCCGGTAGGCTGTGAGAGCACTGTGGAGAGCCAGTTGCTTTAGCTTCCCACAGAGCTGGAAGCAAGATGCTTTGGGGCCTCTCTCTCCCTTTTGACACAAGGCAGCCGTTTGGGCCTGGCAGCTCTAGGCCAATGGAGCACACCCACAGCAGAAGTTCTACTTCAGGCAGATCAGTCCTGCCCAGAAACTGCGTTTCACAGCCCTTGGTAAGAGATGTTCACGGTAGGCTGTGAGAGGACTGGGCAGCACCAGTTGTTTTTTAGCTTCCCAAAGTGCTGGAGGCAACATGCTTTGGGGCCTCTCTCACCCTTTGGAAACAAGGCAGCCCTTAGGTCCTGGTAGCTCTAGGCCTATGTAGCACAACCAGAACAGAAGTTCTACTTCAGCCAGGTCAGGCCTGCCAAGAAACTGCGTTTCACAGGCCTTTCAAAGAGATGTTCTCTTAGGCTGTAAGAGCACTGGGCAGAGCCAGCTGTTTCTTAGCTTCCCGAAGAGCTGGGAGCAAGATGCTTTGGGTCCACTCTCCGTCTTTGGAAACAAGGCAGCCCTTTGGGCCTGGCAGCTCTAGGGCAATGGAGCACACCCAGAGCAGAAGTTCTACTTCAGCCAGATCAGGCCTGCCAGGAAACTGCGTTTCACAGGCCTTGGTAAGAGATGTTCCCGGTAGGCTGTAAGAGCACTGGGCAGAGCCAGTTGTTTCTTACCTTCCTGAAAAGCTGGAAGCAAGATGTTTGGGACCCCTCTGCCCGTTTGGGAACAAGGCAGCCTTTTGGGTCGGGAAGCTCTAGGCCAATGGAGCACACGCAGAGCAGGAGTTCTACTTCAGCCTGATCAGGCCTGCAAAGAAACAGCGTTTGACAGGCCTTGGTAAGAGATGTTCCCGGTAGGTGTAAGAGCACTGGGCAGAGCCAGTTGTTTCTTAGCTTCGCAAAGACCGGGAAGCAAGATGCTTTGGGCCTCTCTGCCCCTTGGAAACAGGGCAGCACTTTGGGCCTGGCAGCTCTAGGGCAATGGAGCACACCCAGAGCCGGAGTTCTACTTCAGCCAGATGAGGCCTGCCAAGAAACTGCGTTTCACAGGCCTTTCAAAGACATGTTCCCGGTAGGCTGTAAGAGCACGGGCCAGAGCGAGTTGGTTCTTAGCTTCCCAGAGAGCTGGAAGCAAGATGCTTTGGGGCCTCTCTGCCCCTTTGGAAACAAGGCAGCACCTTGGGCCTGGCAGCTCTAGGGCAATGGAGCACACCCAGAGCAGAAGTTCTACTTCAGCCAAATCAGGCCTGCCAGGAAACGGCGTTTCACAGGCCTTGGTAAGAGATGTTCCCGGTAGGCTGTAAGAGCCCTGGGCAACGCCAGATGTTTCTTAGCTTCCCGAAGAGCTGGAAGCAAGATGCTTTGGTGCCACTCTCTCACTTTGGAATCAAGGCAGCCCTTTGGGGCAGGTAGCTCTAGGCCAGTGGAGCACACCCAGAGCAGAAGTTCTACTTCGGCCAGTTCAGGCCACCAACAAACTGCGTTTCACAGGCCTTGGTAAGAGATGTTCCCGGTAGGCTGTAAGAGCACTGGGCAACGCCAGATGTTTCTTAGCTTGCCGAAGAGCTGGAAGCAAGATGCTTTGGGGCCTCTCATCCCCTTTGCAAACAAGGCGGCCCTTTGGGCCAGGCAGCTCTAGGCCAATGGAGCACACCCAGAGCAGAAGTTCTACTTCAGCTACATCTGGCCACCAACAAAGTGCGTTTCACAGGCCTTGGTAAGAGATTGTCTCTTAGGCTGTAAGAGCACTGGGCAGAGCCAGTTGTTTCTTAGCTTCCCAAAGAGCTGGAAGCAAGATGCTTTGGGGCCTCTCTGCCCCTTTGCAAACAAGGCATCCCTTTGGGCCTTTCAGCTCTAGGCCAATGGAGCACACCCAGAGCAGAAGTCCTACTTCAGCCAGATCAGGCCTGCCAAGGAACTGCGTTTCAGAGGCCTTTGTATGTGACGTTCCCGGTAGGCTGTGAGAGCACGGTGCAGAGCCAGTTGTTTCCTTGTTTCCCAAACAGCTGGAAGCAAGACGCTTTGGGGCCTCTCTGCCCCTTTGGAAACAAGGCAGCACGTTGGGTCTGGCAGCTCTAGGGCAATGGAGCACAACCAGAGCCGAAGTTCTACTTCTTCCAGATCATGCCTGCCTAGACAGTGCTTTTCACAGGCCTTGATAAGAGATGTTCTCTTAGGCTATAAGAGCACTGGGCACAGCCAGTTGTTTCTTAGCTTCCCAAGAGGTGGAAGCAAGATGCTTTGGGGCCTCTCTCCCCCTTTGGAAACAAGGCAGCCCTTTGGGCCTTTCAGCTCTAGGGCAATGGAGCACACCCAGAGCAGAAGTTCTACCTCAGCCAGATAAGGCCTGCCAAGAAACTGCTTTTCACAGGCCTTCGTAAGAGGTGTTCCCGGAAGGCTGTAAGAGTACCTGGCAGAGCGAGTTGTTTCTTAGCTTCAAAAACAGCTGGAAGCAACATGATTTGGGGCCTCTCTCCCCCTTTGGAAACAAAGCAGCCTTTGTGCCTGGCAGCTCTAGGCCAAAGTAGCACACCCAGAGCACAAGTTCTACCTCAGCCAGATAAGGCCTGTCAAGAAGCTGCGTTTCACAGGCCTTTGTATGTGACGTTCCCGGTTGGCTTTGAGAGCACTGTGCAGAGCCAGTTGTTTTAGCTTCCCAGAGAGCAGGAAGCAAGATGCTTTGGGGCCTCTCTCACACTTTGGAAATAAAGGCAGCCCTTTGGGCCTGGCAGCCCTAGGCCAATGGAGTACACCCAGAGCAGAAGTTCTACCTCAGCCAGATCAGGCCTTCCAAGAAACTGCGTCTCACAGGCCTTTCTCTGTCACGTTGCCGGTAGGCTGTGAGAGCACTGTGCAGAGCCAGTTGTTTCTTAGCTTCCCAAAGATTTGGAAGCAAGATGCTTTGGGGACTCTCAGCCCCTTTGGAAACAAGGCGGCCCTTTGGGCCTGGCAGCTCTAGGCCAAAGTAGCACGCCCAGAGCAGGAGTTCTACTTCAGCCAGATCAGGCCTGCCAGGAAACTGCGTTTCACAGGCCTTTCAAAGAGATGTTCTCTTAGGCTGTAAGAGCACTGGGCAGAGCCAGCTGTTTCTTAGCTTCCCGAAGAGCTGGGAGCAAGATGCTTTGGGTCCACTCTCTGTCTTTGGAAACAAGGCAGCCGTTTGGGCCTGGCAGCTCTAGGCCAATGGAGCACACCCACAGCAGAAGTTCTACTTCAGGCAGATCAGTCCTGCCCAGAAACTGCGTTTCACAGCCCTTGGTAAGAGATGTTCACGGTAGGCTGTGAGAGCACTGGGCAGAACCAGTTGTTTTTTAGCTTCCCAAAGTGCTGGAGGCAAGATGCTTTGGGGCCTCTCTCACCCTTTGGAAACAAGGCAGCCCTTAGGTCCTGGTAGCTCTAGGCCTATGTAGCACAACCAGAACAGAAGTTCTACTTCAGCCAGGTCAGGCCTGCCAAGAAACTGCGTTTCACAGGCCTTTCAAAGAGATGTTCTCTTAGGCTGTAAGAGCACTGGGCAGAGCCAGCTGTTTCTTAGCTTCCCGAAGAGCTGGGAGCAAGATGCTTTGGGTCCACTCTCCGTCTTTGGAAACAAGGCAGCCCTTTGGGCCTGGCAGCTCTAGGGCAATGGGCACACCCAGAGCAGGAGTTCTACTTCAGCCAGATCAGGTCTGCCAGGAAACTGCGTTTCACAGGCCTTGGTAAGAGATGTTCCCGGTAGGCTGTGAGAGCACTGTGGAGAGCCAGTTGCTTTAGCTTCCCACAGAGCTGGAAGCAAGATGCTTTGGGGCCTCTCTCTCCCTTTGGACACAAGGCAGCCGTTTGGGCCTGGCAGCTCTAGGCCAATGGAGCACACCCACAGCAGAAGTTCTACTTCAGGCAGATCAGTCCTGCCCAGAAACTGCGTTTCACAGCCCTTGGTAAGAGATGTTCACGGTAGGCTGTGAGAGCACTGGGCAGCACCAGTTGTTTTTTAGCTTCCCAAAGTGCTGGAGGCAAGATGCTTTGGGGCCTCTCTCACCCTTTGGAAACAAGGCAGCCCTTAGGTCCTGGTAGCTCTAGGCCTATGTAGCACAACCAGAACAGAAGTTCTACTTCAGCCAGGTCAGGCCTGCCAAGAAACTGCGTTTCACAGGCCTTTCAAAGAGATGTTCTCTTAGGCTGTAAGAGCACTGGGCAGAGCCAGCTGTTTCTTAGCTTCCCGAAGAGCTGGGAGCAAGATGCTTTGGGTCCACTCTCCGTCTTTGGAAACAAGGCAGCCCTTTGGGCCTGGCAGCTCTAGGGCAATGGAGCACACCCAGAGCAGAAGTTCTACTTCAGCCAGATCAGGCCTGCCAGGAAACTGCGTTTCACAGGCCTTGGTAAGAGATGTTCCCGGTAGGCTGTAAGAGCACTGGGCAGAGCCAGTTGTTTCTTACCTTCCTGAAAAGCTGGAAGCAAGATGCTTGGGACCCCTCTGCCCGTTTGGGAACAAGGCAGCCTTTTGGGTCGGGAAGCTCTAGGCCAATGGAGCACACGCAGAGCAGGAGTTCTACTTCAGCCTGATCAGGCCTGCAAAGAAACAGCGTTTGACAGGCCTTGGTAAGAGATGTTCCCGGTAGGTGTAAGAGCACTGGGCAGAGACAGTTGTTTCTTAGCTTCGCAAAGACCGGGAAGCAAGATGCTTTGGGCCTCTCTGCCCCTTGGAAACAGGGCAGCACTTTGGGCCTGGCAGCTCTAGGGCAATGGAGCACACCCAGAGCCGGAGTTCTACTTCAGCCAGATGAGGCCTGCCAAGAAACTGCGTTTCACAGGCCTTTCAAAGACATGTTCCCGGTAGGCTGTAAGAGCACGGGCCAGAGCGAGTTGGTTCTTAGCTTCCCAGAGAGCTGGAAGCAAGATGCTTTGGGGCCTCTCTGCCCCTTTGGAAACAAGGCAGCACCTTGGGCCTGGCAGCTCTAGGGCAATGGAGCACACCCAGAGCAGAAGTTCTACTTCAGCCAAATCAGGCCTGCCAGGAAACGGCGTTTCACAGGCCTTGGTAAGAGATGTTCCCGGTAGGCTGTAAGAGCCCTGGGCAACGCCAGATGTTTCTTAGCTTCCCGAAGAGCTGGAAGCAAGATGCTTTGGTGCCACTCTCTCACTTTGGAATCAAGGCAGCCCTTTGGGGCAGGTAGCTCTAGGCCAGTGGAGCACACCCAGAGCAGAAGTTCTACCTCAGCCAGATAAGGCCTGCCAAGAAACTGCGTTTCAAAGGCTTTGGTAAGAGATGTTGCCGGTACTCTGTTAGAGCACTGGGCAGAGACAGTTGTTTCTTAGCTTCCCAAAGAGCTGGAAGCAAGATGCTTTGGGGCCTCTCTGCCCCTTTGCAAACAAGGCATCCCTTTGGGCCTTTCAGCTCTAGGCCAATGGAGCACACCCAGAGCAGAAGTCCTACTTCAGCCAGATCAGGCCTGCCAAGGAACTGCGTTTCAGAGGCCTTTGTATGTGACGTTCCCGGTAGGCTGTGAGAGCACGGTGCAGAGCCAGTTGTTTCCTTGTTTCCCAAACAGCTGGAAGCAAGACGCTTTGGGGCCTCTCTGCCCCTTTGGAAACAAGGCAGCACGTTGGGTCTGGCAGCTCTAGGGCAATGGAGCACAACCAGAGCCGAAGTTCTACTTCTTCCAGATCAGGCCTGCCTAGACAGTGCGTTTCACAGGCCTTGATAAGAGATGTTCTCTTAGGCTATAAGAGCACTGGGCACAGCCAGTTGTTTCTTAGCTTCCCAAGAGGTGGAAGCAAGATGCTTTGGGGCCTCTCTCCCCCTTTGGAAACAAGGCAGCCCTTTGGGCCTTTCAGCTCTAGGGCAATGGAGCACACCCAGAGCAGAAGTTCTACCTCAGCCAGATCAGGCCTGCCAAGAAACTGCTTTTCACAGGCCTTCGTAAGAGGTGTTCCCGGAAGGCTGTAAGAGTACCTGGCAGAGCGAGTTGTTTCTTAGCTTCAAAAACAGCTGGAAGCAACATGATTTGGGGCCTCTCTCCCCCTTTGGAAACAAAGCAGCCTTTGTGCCTGGCAGCTCTAGGCCAAAGTAGCACACCCAGAGCACAAGTTCTACCTCAGCCAGATAAGGCCTGTCAAGAAGCTGCGTTTCACAGGCCTTTGTATGTGACGTTCCCGGTTGGCTTTGAGAGCACTGTGCAGAGCCAGTTGTTTTAGCTTCCCAGAGAGCAGGAAGCAAGATGCTTTGGGGCCTCTCTCACACTTTGGAAATAAAGGCAGCCCTTTGGGCCTGGCAGCCCTAGGCCAATGGAGTACACCCAGAGCAGAAGTTCTACCTCAGCCAGATCAGGCCTTCCAAGAAACTGCGTCTCACAGGCCTTTCTCTGTCACGTTGCCGGTAGGCTGTGAGAGCACTGTGCAGAGCCAGTTGTTTCTTAGCTTCCCAAAGATTTGGAAGCAAGATGCTTTGGGGACTCTCAGCCCCTTTGGAAACAAGGCGGCCCTTTGGGCCTGGCAGCTCTAGGCCAAAGTAGCACGCCCAGAGCAGGAGTTCTACTTCAGCCAGATCAGGCCTGCCAGGAAACTGCGTTTCACAGGCCTTTCAAAGAGATGTTCTCTTAGGCTGTAAGAGCACTGGGCAGAGCCAGCTGTTTCTTAGCTTCCCGAAGAGCTGGGAGCAAGATGCTTTGGGTCCACTCTCCGTCTTTGGAAACAAGGCAGCCCTTTGGGCCTGGCAGCTCTAGGCCAATGGAGCACACCCACAGCAGAAGTTCTACTTCAGGCAGATCAGTCCTGCCCAGAAACTGCGTTTCACAGCCCTTGGTAAGAGATGTTCACGGTAGGCTGTGAGAGCACTGGGCAGAACCAGTTGTTTTTTAGCTTCCCAAAGTGCTGGAGGCAAGATGCTTTGGGGCCTCTCTCACCCTTTGGAAACAAGGCAGCCCTTAGGTCCTGGTAGCTCTAGGCCTATGTAGCACAACCAGAACAGAAGTTCTACTTCAGCCAGGTCAGGCCTGCCAAGAAACTGCGTTTCACAGGCCTTTCAAAGAGATGTTCTCTTAGGCTGTAAGAGCACTGGGCAGAGCCAGCTGTTTCTTAGCTTCCCGAAGAGCTGGGAGCAAGATGCTTTGGGTCCACTCTCCGTCTTTGGAAACAAGGCAGCCCTTTGGGCCTGGCAGCTCTAGGGCAATGGGCACACCCAGAGCAGGAGTTCTACTTCAGCCAGATCAGGTCTGCCAGGAAACTGCGTTTCACAGGCCTTGGTAAGAGATGTTCCCGGTAGGCTGTGAGAGCACTGTGGAGAGCCAGTTGCTTTAGCTTCCCACAGAGCTGGAAGCAAGATGCTTTGGGGCCTCTCTCTCCCTTTGGACACAAGGCAGCCGTTTGGGCCTGGCAGCTCTAGGCCAATGGAGCACACCCACAGCAGAAGTTCTACTTCAGGCAGATCAGTCCTGCCCAGAAACTGCGTTTCACAGCCCTTGGTAAGAGATGTTCACGGTAGGCTGTGAGAGCACTGGGCAGAACCAGTTGTTTTTTAGCTTCCCAAAGTGCTGGAGGCCACATGCTTTGGGGCCTCTCTCACCCTTTGGAAACAAGGCAGCCTTTAGGTCCTGGTAGCTCTAGGCCTATGTAGCACAACCAGAACAGAAGTTCTACTTCAGCCAGGTCAGGCCTGCCAAGAAACTGCGTTTCACAGGCCTTTCAAAGAGATGTTCTCTTAGGCTGTAAGAGCACTGGGCAGAGCCAGCTGTTTCTTAGCTTCCCGAAGAGCTGGGAGCAAGATGCTTTGGGTCCACTCTCCATCTTTGGAAACAAGGCAGCCCTTTGGGCCTGGCAGCTCTAGGGCAATGGAGCACACCCAGAGCAGAAGTTCTACTTCAGCCAGATCAGGCCTGCCAGGAAACTGCGTTTCACAGGCCTTGGTAAGAGATGTTCCCGGTAGGCTGTAAGAGCACTGGGCAGAGCCAGTTGTTTCTTACCTTCCTGAAAAGCTGGAAGCAAGATGCTTGGGACCACTCTGCCCGTTTGGGAACAAGGCAGCCTTTTGGGTCGGGAAGCTCTAGGCCAATGGAGCACACGCAGAGCAGGAGTTCTACTTCAGCCTGATCAGGCCTGCAAAGAAACAGCGTTTGACAGGCCTTGGTAAGAGATGTTCCCGGTAGGTGTAAGAGCACTGGGCAGAGCCAGTTGTTTCTTAGCTTCGCAAAGACCGGGAAGCAAGATGCTTTGGGCCTCTCTGCCCCTTGGAAACAGGGCAGCACTTTGGGCCTGGCAGCTCTAGGGCAATGGAGCACACCCAGAGCCGGAGTTCTACTTCAGCCAGATGAGGCCTGCCAAGAAACTGCGTTTCACAGGCCTTTCAAAGACATGTTCCCGGTAGGCTGTAAGAGCACGGGCCAGAGCGAGTTGGTTCTTAGCTTCCCAGAGAGCTGGAAGCAAGATGCTTTGGGGCCTCTCTGCCCCTTTGGAAACAAGGCAGCACCTTGGGCCTGGCAGCTCTAGGGCAATGGAGCACACCCAGAGCAGAAGTTCTACTTCAGCCAAATCAGGCCTGCCAGGAAACGGCGTTTCACAGGCCTTGGTAAGAGATGTTCCCGGTAGGCTGTAAGAGCCCTGGGCAACGCCAGATGTTTCTTAGCTTCCCGAAGAGCTGGAAGCAAGATGCTTTGGTGCCACTCTCTCACTTTGGAATCAAGGCAGCCCTTTGGGGCAGGTAGCTCTAGGCCAGTGGAGCACACCCAGAGCAGAAGTTCTACCTCAGCCAGATAAGGCCTGCCAAGAAACTGCGTTTCAAAGGCTTTGGTAAGAGATGTTGCCGGTACTCTGTTAGAGCACTGGGCAGAGACAGTTGTTTCTTAGCTTCCCAAAGAGCTGGAAGCAAGATGCTTTGGGGCCTCTCTGCCCCTTTGCAAACAAGGCATCCCTTTGGGCCTTTCAGCTCTAGGCCAATGGAGCACACCCAGAGCAGAAGTCCTACTTCAGCCAGATCAGGCCTGCCAAGGAACTGCGTTTCAGAGGCCTTTGTATGTGACGTTCCCGGTAGGCTGTGAGAGCACGGTGCAGAGCCAGTTGTTTCCTTGTTTCCCAAACAGCTGGAAGCAAGACGCTTTGGGGCCTCTCTGCCCCTTTGGAAACAAGGCAGCACGTTGGGTCTGGCAGCTCTAGGGCAATGGAGCACAACCAGAGCCGAAGTTCTACTTCTTCCAGATCAGGCCTGCCTAGACAGTGCGTTTCACAGGCCTTGATAAGAGATGTTCTCTTAGGCTATAAGAGCACTGGGCACAGCCAGTTGTTTCTTAGCTTCCCAAGAGGTGGAAGCAAGATGCTTTGGGGCCTCTCTCCCCCTTTGGAAACAAGGCAGCCCTTTGGGCCTTTCAGCTCTAGGGCAATGGAGCACACCCAGAGCAGAAGTTCTACCTCAGCCAGATCAGGCCTGCCAAGAAACTGCTTTTCACAGGCCTTCGTAAGAGGTGTTCCCGGAAGGCTGTAAGAGTACCTGGCAGAGCGAGTTGTTTCTTAGCTTCAAAAACAGCTGGAAGCAACATGATTTGGGGCCTCTCTCCCCCTTTGGAAACAAAGCAGCCTTTGTGCCTGGCAGCTCTAGGCCAAAGTAGCACACCCAGAGCACAAGTTCTACCTCAGCCAGATAAGGCCTGTCAAGAAGCTGCGTTTCACAGGCCTTTGTATGTGACGTTCCCGGTTGGCTTTGAGAGCACTGTGCAGAGCCAGTTGTTTTAGCTTCCCAGAGAGCAGGAAGCAAGATGCTTTGGGGCCTCTCTCACACTTTGGAAATAAAGGCAGCCCTTTGGGCCTGGCAGCCCTAGGCCAATGGAGTACACCCAGAGCAGAAGTTCTACCTCAGCCAGATCAGGCCTTCCAAGAAACTGCGTCTCACAGGCCTTTCTCTGTCACGTTGCCGGTAGGCTGTGAGAGCACTGTGCAGAGCCAGTTGTTTCTTAGCTTCCCAAAGATTTGGAAGCAAGATGCTTTGGGGACTCTCAGCCCCTTTGGAAACAAGGCGGCCCTTTGGGCCTGGCAGCTCTAGGCCAAAGTAGCACGCCCAGAGCAGGAGTTCTACTTCAGCCAGATCAGGCCTGCCAAGAAACTGCGTTTCACAGGCCTTGGTAAGAGATGTTCCCGGTAGGCTGTGAGAGCACTGTGGAGAGCCAGTTGCTTTAGCTTCCCACAGAGCTGGAAGCAAGATGCTTTGGGGCCTCTCTCTCCCTTTGGACACAAGGCAGCCGTTTGGGCCTGGCAGCTCTAGGCCAATGGAGCACACCCACAGCAGAAGTTCTACTTCAGGCAGATCAGTCCTGCCCAGAAACTGCGTTTCACAGCCTTTGGTAAGAGATGTTCACGGTAGGCTGTGAGAGCACTGGGCAGAACCAGTTGTTTTTTAGCTTCCCAAAGTGCTGGAGGCAAGATGCTTTGGGGCCTCTCTCACCCTTTGGAAACAAGGCAGCCCTTAGGTCCTGGTAGCTCTAGGCCTATGTAGCACAACCAGAACAGAAGTTCTACTTCAGCCAGGTCAGGCCTGCCAAGAAACTGCGTTTCACAGGCCTTTCAAAGAGATGTTCTCTTAGGCTGTAAGAGCACTGGGCAGAGCCAGCTGTTTCTTAGCTTCCCGAAGAGCTGGGAGCAAGATGCTTTGGGTCCACTCTCCGTCTTTGGAAACAAGGCAGCCCTTTGGGCCTGGCAGCTCTAGGGCAATGGGCACACCCAGAGCAGGAGTTCTACTTCAGCCAGATCAGGTCTGCCAGGAAACTGCGTTTCACAGGCCTTGGTAAGAGATGTTCCCGGTAGGCTGTGAGAGCACTGTGGAGAGCCAGTTGCTTTAGCTTCCCACAGAGCTGGAAGCAAGATGCTTTGGGGCCTCTCTCTCCCTTTGGACACAAGGCAGCCGTTTGGGCCTGGCAGCTCTAGGCCAATGGAGCACACCCACAGCAGAAGTTCTACTTCAGGCAGATCAGTCCTGCCCAGAAACTGCGTTTCACAGCCCTTGGTAAGAGATGTTCACGGTAGGCTGTGAGAGCACTGGGCAGAACCAGTTGTTTTTTAGCTTCCCAAAGTGCTGGAGGCCACATGCTTTGGGGCCTCTTTCACCCTTTGGAAACAAGGCAGCCCTTAGGTCCTGGTAGCTCTAGGCCTATGTAGCACAACCAGAACAGAAGTTCTACTTCAGCCAGGTCAGGCCTGCCAAGAAACTGCGTTTCACAGGCCTTTCCAAGAGATGTTCTCTTAGGCTGTAAGAGCACTGGGCAGAGCCAGCTGTTTCTTAGCTTCCCGAAGAGCTGGGAGCAAGATGCTTTGGGTCCACTCTCCGTCTTTGGAAACAAGGCAGCCCTTTGGGCCTGGCAGCTCTAGGGCAATGGAGCACACCCAGAGCAGGAGTTCTACTTCAGCCAGATCAGGCCTGCCAGGAAACTGCGTTTCACAGGCCTTGGTAAGAGATGTTCCCGGTAGGCTGTGAGAGCACTGTGGAGAGCCAGTTGCTTTAGCTTCCCACAGAGCTGGAAGCAAGATGCTTTGGGGCCTCTCTCTCCCTTTGGACACAAGGCAGCCGTTTGGGCCTGGCAGCTCTAGGCCAATGGAGCACACCCACAGCAGAAGTTCTACTTCAGGCAGATCAGTCCTGCCCAGAAACTGCGTTTCACAGCCCTTGGTAAGAGATGTTCACGGTAGGCTGTGAGAGCACTGGGCAGCACCAGTTGTTTTTTAGCTTCCCAAAGTGCTGGAGGCAAGATGCTTTGGGGCCTCTCTCACCCTTTGGAAACAAGGCAGCCCTTAGGTCCTGGTAGCTCTAGGCCTATGTAGCACAACCAGAACAGAAGTTCTACTTCAGCCAGGTCAGGCCTGCCAAGAAACTGCGTTTCACAGGCCTTTCAAAGAGATGTTCTCTTAGGCTGTAAGAGCACTGGGCAGAGCCAGCTGTTTCTTAGCTTCCCGAAGAGCTGGGAGCAAGATGCTTTGGGTCCACTCTCCGTCTTTGGAAACAAGGCAGCCCTTTGGGCCTGGCAGCTCTAGGGCAATGGAGCACACCCAGAGCAGAAGTTCTACTTCAGCCAGATCAGGCCTGCCAGGAAACTGCGTTTCACAGGCCTTGGTAAGAGATGTTCCCGGTAGGCTGTAAGAGCACTGGGCAGAGCCAGTTGTTTCTTACCTTCCTGAAAAGCTGGAAGCAAGATGCTTGGGACCCCTCTGCCCGTTTGGGAACAAGGCAGCGTTTTGGGTCGGGAAGCTCTAGGCCAATGGAGCACACGCAGAGCAGGAGTTCTACTTCAGCCTGATCAAGCCTGCAAAGAAACAGCGTTTGACAGGCCTTGGTAAGAGATGTTCCCGGTAGGTGTAAGAGCACTGGGCAGAGCCAGTTGTTTCTTAGCTTCGCAAAGACCGGGAAGCAAGATGCTTTGGGCCTCTCTGCCCCTTGGAAACAGGGCAGCACTTTGGGCCTGGCAGCTCTAGGGCAATGGAGCACACCCAGAGCCGGAGTTCTACTTCAGCCAGATGAGGCCTGCCAAGAAACTGCGTTTCACAGGCCTTTCAAAGACATGTTCCCGGTAGGCTGTAAGAGCACGGGCCAGAGCGAGTTGGTTCTTAGCTTCCCAGAGAGCTGGAAGCAAGATGCTTTGGGGCCTCTCTGCCCCTTTGGAAACAAGGCAGCACCTTGGGCCTGGCAGCTCTAGGGCAATGGAGCACACCCAGAGCAGAAGTTCTACTTCAGCCAAATCAGGCCTGCCAGGAAACGGCGTTTCACAGGCCTTGGTAAGAGATGTTCCCGGTAGGCTGTAAGAGCCCTGGGCAACGCCAGATGTTTCTTAGCTTCCCGAAGAGCTGGAAGCAAGATGCTTTGGTGCCACTCTCTCACTTTGGAATCAAGGCAGCCCTTTGGGGCAGGTAGCTCTAGGCCAGTGGAGCACACCCAGAGCAGAAGTTCTACTTCGGCCAGTTCAGGCCACCAACAAACTGCGTTTCACAGGCCTTGGTAAGAGATGTTCCCGGTAGGCTGTAAGAGCACTGGGCAACGCCAGATGTTTCTTAGCTTCCCGAAGAGCTGGAAGCAAGATGCTTTGGTGCCACTCTCTCACTTTGGAATCAAGGCAGCCCTTTGGGGCAGGTAGCTCTAGGCCAGTGGAGCACACCCAGAGCAGAAGTTCTACTTCAGCCAGTTCAGGCCACCAACAAACTGCGTTTCACAGGCCTTGGTAAGAGATGTTCCCGGTAGGCTGTAAGAGCACTGGGCAACGCCAGATGTTTCTTAGCTTCCCGAAGAGCTGGAAGCAAGATGCTTTGGGGCCTCTCATCCCCTTTGCAAACAAGGCGGCCCTTTGGGCCAGGCAGCTCTAGGCCAATGGAGCACACCCAGAGCAGAAGTTCTACTTCAGCTACATCAGGCCACCAACAAAGTGCGTTTCACAGGCCTTGGTAAGAGATTGTCTCTTAGGCTGTAAGAGCACTGGGCAGAGCCAGTTGTTTCTTAGCTTCCCAAAGAGCTGGAAGCAAGATGCTTTGGGGGCTCCCTGCCCCTTTGCCAACAAGGCCGACCTTTGGGCCTTTCGGCTCTGGGCCAATGGAGCACACCCAGAGCAGAAGTTCTACCTCAGCCAGATAAGGCCTGCCAAGAAACTGCGTTTCAAAGGCTTTGGTAAGAGATGTTGCCGGTACTCTGTTAGAGCACTGGGCAGAGACAGTTGTTTCTTAGCTTCCCAAAGAGCTGGAAGCAAGATGCTTTGGGGCTTCTCTGCCCCTTTGCAAACAAGGCATCCCTTTGGGCCTTTCAGCTCTAGGCCAATGGAGCACACCCAGAGCAGAAGTCCTACTTCAGCCAGATCAGGCCTGCCAAGGAACTGCGTTTCAGAGGCCTTTGTATGTGACGTTCCCGGTAGGCTGTGAGAGCACGGTGCAGAGCCAGTTGTTTCCTTGTTTCCCAAACAGCTGGAAGCAAGACGCTTTGGGGCCTCTCTGCCCCTTTGGAAACAAGGCAGCACGTTGGGTCTGGCAGCTCTAGGGCAATGGAGCACAACCAGAGCCGAAGTTCTACTTCTTCCAGATCAGGCCTGCCTAGACAGTGCGTTTCACAGGCCTTGATAAGAGATGTTCTCTTAGGCTATAAGAGCACTGGGCACAGCCAGTTGTTTCTTAGCTTCCCAAGAGGTGGAAGCAAGATGCTTTGGGGCCTCTCTCCCCCTTTGGAAACAAGGCAGCCCTTTGGGCCTTTCAGCTCTAGGCCAATGGAGCACACCCACAGCAGAAGTTCTACCTCAGCCAGATCAGGCCTGCCAAGAAACTGCTTTTCACAGGCCTTCGTAAGAGGTGTTCCCGGAAGGCTGTAAGAGTACCTGGCAGAGCGAGTTGTTTCTTAGCTTCAAAAACAGCTGGAAGCAACATGATTTGGGGCCTCTCTCCCCCTTTGGAAACAAAGCAGCCTTTGTGCCTGGCAGCTCTAGGCCAAAGTAGCACACCCAGAGCACAAGTTCTACCTCAGCCAGATAAGGCCTGTCAAGAAGCTGCGTTTCACAGGCCTTTGTATGTGACGTTCCCGGTTGGCTTTGAGAGCACTGTGCAGAGCCAGTTGTTTTAGCTTCCCAGAGAGCAGGAAGCAAGATGCTTTGGGGCCTCTCTCACACTTTGGAAATAAAGGCAGCCCTTTGGGCCTGGCAGCCCTAGGCCAATGGAGTACACCCAGAGCAGAAGTTCTACCTCAGCCAGATCAGGCCTTCCAAGAAACTGCGTCTCACAGGCCTTTCTCTGTCACGTTGCCGGTAGGCTGTGAGAGCACTGTGCAGAGCCAGTTGTTTCTTAGCTTCCCAAAGATTTGGAAGCAAGATGCTTTGGGGACTCTCAGCCCCTTTGGAAACAAGGCGGCCCTTTGGGCCTGGCAGCTCTAGGCCAAAGTAGCACGCCCAGAGCAGGAGTTCTACTTCAGCCAGATCAGGCCTGCCAGGAAACTGCGTTTCACAGGCCTTTCCAAGAGATGTTCTCTTAGGCTGTAAGAGCACTGGGCAGAGCCAGCTGTTTCTTAGCTTCCCGAAGAGCTGGGAGCAAGATGCTTTGGGTCCACTCTCCGTCTTTGGAAACAAGGCAGCCCTTTGGGCCTGGCAGCTCTAGGGCAATGGAGCACACCCAGAGCAGGAGTTCTACTTCAGCCAGATCAGGCCTGCCAGGAAACTGCGTTTCACAGGCCTTGGTAAGAGATGTTCCCGGTAGGCTGTGAGAGCACTGTGGAGAGCCAGTTGCTTTAGCTTCCCACAGAGCTGGAAGCAAGATGCTTTGGGGCCTCTCTCTCCCTTTGGACACAAGGCAGCCGTTTGGGCCTGGCAGCTCTAGGCCAATGGAGCACACCCACAGCAGAAGTTCTACTTCAGGCAGATCAGTCCTGCCCAGAAACTGCGTTTCACAGCCCTTGGTAAGAGATGTTCACGGTAGGCTGTGAGAGCACTGGGCAGCACCAGTTGTTTTTTAGCTTCCCAAAGTGCTGGAGGCAACATGCTTTGGGGCCTCTCTCACCCTTTGGAAACAAGGCAGCCCTTAGGTCCTGGTAGCTCTAGGCCTATGTAGCACAACCAGAACAGAAGTTCTACTTCAGCCAGGTCAGGCCTGCCAAGAAACTGCGTTTCACAGGCCTTTCAAAGAGATGTTCTCTTAGGCTGTAAGAGCACTGGGCAGAGCCAGCTGTTTCTTAGCTTCCCGAAGAGCTGGGAGCAAGATGCTTTGGGTCCACTCTCCGTCTTTGGAAACAAGGCAGCCCTTTGGGCCTGGCAGCTCTAGGGCAATGGAGCACACCCAGAGCAGAAGTTCTACTTCAGCCAGATCAGGCCTGCCAGGAAACTGCGTTTCACAGGCCTTGGTAAGAGATGTTCCCGGTAGGCTGTAAGAGCACTGGGCAGAGCCAGTTGTTTCTTACCTTCCTGAAAAGCTGGAAGCAAGATGCTTGGGACCCCTCTGCCCGTTTGGGAACAAGGCAGACTTTTGGGTCGGGAAGCTCTAGGCCAATGGAGCACACGCAGAGCAGGAGTTCTACTTCAGCCTGATCAGGCCTGCAAAGAAACAGCGTTTGACAGGCCTTGGTAAGAGATGTTCCCGGTAGGTGTAAGAGCACTGGGCAGAGCCAGTTGTTTCTTAGCTTCGCAAAGACCGGGAAGCAAGATGCTTTGGGCCTCTCTGCCCCTTGGAAACAGGGCAGCACTTTGGGCCTGGCAGCTCTAGGGCAATGGAGCACACCCAGAGCCGGAGTTCTACTTCAGCCAGATGAGGCCTGCCAAGAAACTGCGTTTCACAGGCCTTTCAAAGACATGTTCCCGGTAGGCTGTAAGAGCACGGGCCAGAGCGAGTTGGTTCTTAGCTTCCCAGAGAGCTGGAAGCAAGATGCTTTGGGGCCTCTCTGCCCCTTTGGAAACAAGGCAGCACCTTGGGCCTGGCAGCTCTAGGACAATGGAGCACCCCCAGAGCAGAAGTTCTACTTCAGCCAAATCAGGCCTGCCAGGAAACGGCGTTTCACAGGCCTTGGTAAGAGATGTTCCCGGTAGGCTGTAAGAGCACTGGGCAACGCCAGATGTTTCTTAGCTTCCCGAAGAGCTGGAAGCAAGATGCTTTGGTGCCACTCTCTCACTTTGGAATCGAGGCAGCCCTTTGGGGCAGGTAGCTCTAGGCCAGTGGAGCACACCCAGAGCAGAAGTTCTACTTCGGCCAGTTCAGGCCACCAACAAACTGCGTTTCACAGGCCTTGGTAAGAGATGTTCCCGGTAGGCTGTAAGAGCACTGGGCAACGCCAGATGTTTCTTAGCTTGCCGAAGAGCTGGAAGCAAGATGCTTTGGGGCCTCTCATCCCCTTTGCAAACAAGGCGGCCCTTTGGGCCAGGCAGCTCTAGGCCAATGGAGCACACCCAGAGCAGAAGTTCTACTTCAGCTACATCAGGCCACAAACAAAGTGCGTTTCACAGGCCTTGGTAAGAGATTGTCTCTTAGGCTGTAAGAGCACTGGGCAGAGCCAGTTGTTTCTTAGCTTCCCAAAGAGCTGGAAGCAAGATGCTTTGGGGGCTCCCTGCCCCTTTGCCAACAAGGCCGACCTTTGGGCCTTTCAGCTCTGGGCCAATGGAGCACACCCAGAGCAGAAGTTCTACCTCAGCCAGATAAGGCCTGCCAAGAAACTGCGTTTCAAAGGCTTTGGTAAGAGATGCTGCCGGTACTCTGTTAGAGCACTGGGCAGAGACAGTTGTTTCTTAGCTTCCCAAAGAGCTGGAAGCAAGATGCTTTGGGGCCTCTCTGCCCCTTTGCAAACAAGGCATCCCTTTGGGCCTTTCAGCTCTAGGCCAATGGAGCACACCCAGAGCAGAAGTCCTACTTCAGCCAGATCAGGCCTTCCAAGAAACTGCGTCTCACAGGCCTTTCTCTGTCACGTTGCCGGTAGGCTGTGAGAGCACTGTGCAGAGCCAGTTGTTTCTTAGCTTCCCAAAGATTTGGAAGCAAGATACTTTGGGGACTCTCAGCCCCTTTGGAAACAAGGCGGCCCTTTGGGCCTGGCAGCTCTAGGCCAAAGTAGCACGCCCAGAGCAGGAGTTCTACTTCAGCCAGATCAGGCCTGCCAGGAAACTGCGTATCACAGGCCTTTCAAAGAGATGTTCTCTTAGGCTGTAAGAGCACTGGGCAGAGCCAGCTGTTTCTTAGCTTCCCGAAGAGCTGGGAGCAAGATGCTTTGGGTCCACTCTCCGTCTTTGGAAACAAGGCAGCCCTTTGGGCCTGGCAGCTCTAGGGCAATGGAGCACACCCAGAGCAGGAGTTCTACTTCAGCCAGATCAGGCCTGCCAGGAAACTGCGTTTCACAGGCCTTGGTAAGAGATGTTCCCGGTAGGCTGTGAGAGCACTGTGGAGAGCCAGTTGCTTTAGCTTCCCACAGAGCTGGAAGCAAGATGCTTTGGGGCCTCTCTCTCCCTTTGGACACAAGGCAGCCGTTTGGGCCTGGCAGCTCTAGGCCAATGGAGCACACCCACAGCAGAAGTTCTACTTCAGGCAGATCAGTCCTGCCCAGAAACTGCGTTTCACAGCCCTTGGTAAGAGATGTTCACGGTAGGCTGTGAGAGCACTGGGCAGCACCAGTTGTTTTTTAGCTTCCCAAAGTGCTGGAGGCAAGATGCTTTGGGGCCTCTCTCACCCTTTGGAAACAAGGCAGCCCTTAGGTCCTGGTAGCTCTAGGCCTATGTAGCACAACCAGAACAGAAGTTCTACTTCAGCCAGGTCAGGCCTGCCAAGAAACTGCGTTTCACAGGCCTTTCAAAGAGATGTTCTCTTAGGCTGTAAGAGCACTGGGCAGAGCCAGCTGTTTCTTAGCTTCCCGAAGAGCTGGGAGCAAGATGCTTTGGGTCCACTCTCCGTCTTTGGAAACAAGGCAGCCCTTTGGGCCTGGCAGCTCTAGGGCAATGGAGCACACCCAGAGCAGAAGTTCTACTTCAGCCAGATCAGGCCTGCCAGGAAACTGCGTTTCACAGGCCTTGGTAAGAGATGTTCCCGGTAGGCTGTAAGAGCACTGGGCAGAGCCAGTTGTTTCTTACCTTCCTGAAAAGCTGGAAGCAAGATGCTTGGGACCCCTCTGCCCGTTTGGGAACAAGGCAGCCTTTTGGGTCGGGAAGCTCTAGGCCAATGGAGCACACGCAGAGCAGGAGTTCTACTTCAGCCTGATCAGGCCTGCAAAGAAACAGCGTTTGACAGGCCTTGGTAAGAGATGTTCCCGGTAGGTGTAAGAGCACTGGGCAGAGCCAGTTGTTTCTTAGCTTCGCAAAGACCGGGAAGCAAGATGCTTTGGGCCTCTCTGCCCCTTGGAAACAGGGCAGCACTTTGGGCCTGGCAGCTCTAGGGCAATGGAGCACACCCAGAGCCGGAGTTCTACTTCAGCCAGATGAGGCCTGCCAAGAAACTGCGTTTCACAGGCCTTTCAAAGACATGTTCCCGGTAGGCTGTAAGAGCACGGGGCAGAGCGAGTTGGTTCTTAGCTTCCCAGAGAGCTGGAAGCAAGATGCTTTGGGGCCTCTCTGCCCCTTTGGAAACAAGGCAGCACCTTGGGCCTGGCAGCTCTAGGGCAATGGAGCACACCCAGAGCAGAAGTTCTACTTCAGCCAAATCAGGCCTGCCAGGAAACGGCGTTTCACAGGCCTTGGTAAGAGATGTTCCCGGTAGGCTGTAAGAGCCCTGGGCAACGCCAGATGTTTCTTAGCTTCCCGAAGAGCTGGAAGCAAGATGCTTTGGTGCCACTCTCTCACTTTGGAATCGAGGCAGCCCTTTGGGGCAGGTAGCTCTAGGCCAGTGGAGCACACCCAGAGCAGAAGTTCTACTTCGGCCAGTTCAGGCCACCAACAAACTGCGTTTCACAGGCCTTGGTAAGAGATGTTCCCGGTAGGCTGTAAGAGCACTGGGCAACGCCAGATGTTTCTTAGCTTGCCGAAGAGCTGGAAGCAAGATGCTTTGGGGCCTCTCATCCCCTTTGCAAACAAGGCGGCCCTTTGGGCCAGGCAGCTCTAGGCCAATGGAGCACACCCAGAGCAGAAGTTCTACTTCAGCTACATCAGGCCACAAACAAAGTGCGTTTCACAGGCCTTGGTAAGAGATTGTCTCTTAGGCTGTAAGAGCACTGGGCAGAGCCAGTTGTTTCTTAGCTTCCCAAAGAGCTGGAAGCAAGATGCTTTGGGGGCTCCCTGCCCCTTTGCCAACAAGGCCGACCTTTGGGCCTTTCAGCTCTGGGCCAATGGAGCACACCCAGAGCAGAAGTTCTACCTCAGCCAGATAAGGCCTGCCAAGAAACTGCGTTTCAAAGGCTTTGGTAAGAGATGCTGCCGGTACTCTGTTAGAGCACTGGGCAGAGACAGTTGTTTCTTAGCTTCCCAAAGAGCTGGAAGCAAGATGCTTTGGGGCCTCTCTGCCCCTTTGCAAACAAGGCATCCCTTTGGGCCTTTCAGCTCTAGGCCAATGGAGCACACCCAGAGCAGAAGTCCTACTTCAGCCAGATCAGGCCTTCCAAGAAACTGCGTCTCACAGGCCTTTCTCTGTCACGTTGCCGGTAGGCTGTGAGAGCACTGTGCAGAGCCAGTTGTTTCTTAGCTTCCCAAAGATTTGGAAGCAAGATACTTTGGGGACTCTCAGCCCCTTTGGAAACAAGGCGGCCCTTTGGGCCTGGCAGCTCTAGGCCAAAGTAGCACGCCCAGAGCAGGAGTTCTACTTCAGCCAGATCAGGCCTGCCAGGAAACTGCGTATCACAGGCCTTTCAAAGAGATGTTCTCTTAGGCTGTAAGAGCACTGGGCAGAGCCAGCTGTTTCTTAGCTTCCCGAAGAGCTGGGAGCAAGATGCTTTGGGTCCACTCTCCGTCTTTGGAAACAAGGCAGCCCTTTGGGCCTGGCAGCTCTAGGGCAATGGAGCACACCCAGAGCAGGAGTTCTACTTCAGCCAGATCAGGCCTGCCAGGAAACTGCTTTTCACAGGCCTTGGTAAGAGATGTTCCCGGTAGGCTGTGAGAGCACTGTGGAGAGCCAGTTGCTTTAGCTTCCCACAGAGCTGGAAGCAAGATGCTTTGGGGCCTCTCTCTCCCTTTGGACACAAGGCAGCCGTTTGGGCCTGGCAGCTCTAGGCCAATGGAGCACACCCACAGCAGAAGTTCTACTTCAGGCAGATCAGTCCTGCCCAGAAACTGCGTTTCACAGCCCTTGGTAAGAGATGTTCACGGTAGGCTGTGAGAGCACTGGGCAGCACCAGTTGTTTTTTAGCTTCCCAAAGTGCTGGAGGCAAGATGCTTTGGGGCCTCTCTCACCCTTTGGAAACAAGGCAGCCCTTAGGTCCTGGTAGCTCTAGGCCTATGTAGCACAACCAGAACAGAAGTTCTACTTCAGCCAGGTCAGGCCTGCCAAGAAACTGCGTTTCACAGGCCTTTCAAAGAGATGTTCTCTTAGGCTGTAAGAGCACTGGGCAGAGCCAGCTGTTTCTTAGCTTCCCGAAGAGCTGGGAGCAAGATGCTTTGGGTCCACTCTCCGTCTTTGGAAACAAGGCAGCCCTTTGGGCCTGGCAGCTCTAGGGCAATGGAGCACACCCAGAGCAGAAGTTCTACTTCAGCCAGATCAGGCCTGCCAGGAAACTGCGTTTCACAGGCCTTGGTAAGAGATGTTCCCGGTAGGCTGTAAGAGCACTGGGCAGAGCCAGTTGTTTCTTACCTTCCTGAAAAGCTGGAAGCAAGATGCTTGGGACCCCTCTGCCCGTTTGGGAACAAGGCAGCCTTTTGGGTCGGGAAGCTCTAGGCCAATGGAGCACACGCAGAGCAGGAGTTCTACTTCAGCCTGATCAGGCCTGCAAAGAAACAGCGTTTGACAGGCCTTGGTAAGAGATGTTCCCGGTAGGTGTAAGAGCACTGGGCAGAGCCAGTTGTTTCTTAGCTTCGCAAAGACCGGGAAGCAAGATGCTTTGGGCCTCTCTGCCCCTTGGAAACAGGGCAGCACTTTGGGCCTGGCAGCTCTAGGGCAATGGAGCACACCCAGAGCCGGAGTTCTACTTCAGCCAGATGAGGCCTGCCAAGAAACTGCGTTTCACAGGCCTTTCAAAGACATGTTCCCGGTAGGCTGTAAGAGCACGGGGCAGAGCGAGTTGGTTCTTAGCTTCCCAGAGAGCTGGAAGCAAGATGCTTTGGGGCCTCTCTGCCCCTTTGGAAACAAGGCAGCACCTTGGGCCTGGCAGCTCTAGGGCAATGGAGCACACCCAGAGCAGAAGTTCTACTTCAGCCAAATCAGGCCTGCCAGGAAACGGCGTTTCACAGGCCTTGGTAAGAGATGTTCCCGGTAGGCTGTAAGAGCCCTGGGCAACGCCAGATGTTTCTTAGCTTCCCGAAGAGCTGGAAGCAAGATGCTTTGGTGCCACTCTCTCACTTTGGAATCGAGGCAGCCCTTTGGGGCAGGTAGCTCTAGGCCAGTGGAGCACACCCAGAGCAGAAGTTCTACTTCGGCCAGTTCAGGCCACCAACAAACTGCGTTTCACAGGCCTTGGTAAGAGATGTTCCCGGTAGGCTGTAAGAGCACTGGGCAACGCCAGATGTTTCTTAGCTTGCCGAAGAGCTGGAAGCAAGATGCTTTGGGGCCTCTCATCCCCTTTGCAAACAAGGCGGCCCTTTGGGCCAGGCAGCTCTAGGCCAATGGAGCACACCCAGAGCAGAAGTTCTACTTCAGCTACATCAGGCCACCAACAAAGTGCGTTTCACAGGCCTTGGTAAGAGATTGTCTCTTAGGCTGTAAGAGCACTGGGCAGAGCCAGTTGTTTCTTAGCTTCCCAAAGAGCTGGAAGCAAGATGCTTTGGGGGCTCCCTGCCCCTTTGCCTACAAGGCCGACCTTTGGGCCTTTCAGCTCTGGGCCAATGGAGCACACCCAGAGCAGAAGTTCTACCTCAGCCAGATAAGGCCTGCCAAGAAACTGCGTTTCAAAGGCTTTGGTAAGAGATGTTGCCGGTACTCTGTTAGAGCACTGGGCAGAGACAGTTGTTTCTTAGCTTCCCAAAGAGCTGGAAGCAAGATGCTTTGGGGCCTCTCTGCCCCTTTGCAAACAAGGCATCCCTTTGGGCCTTTCAGCTCTAGGCCAATGGAGCACACCCAGAGCAGAAGTCCTACTTCAGCCAGATCAGGCCTGCCAAGGAACTGCGTTTCAGAGGCCTTTGTATGTGACGTTCCCGGTAGGCTGTGAGAGCACGGTGCAGAGCCAGTTGTTTCCTTGTTTCCCAAACAGCTGGAAGCAAGACGCTTTGGGGCCTCTCTGCCCCTTTGGAAACAAGGCAGCACGTTGGGTCTGGCAGCTCTAGGGCAATGGAGCACAACCAGAGCCGAAGTTCTACTTCTTCCAGATCAGGCCTGCCTAGACAGTGCGTTTCCCAGGCCTTGATAAGAGATGTTCTCTTAGGCTATAAGAGCACTGGGCACAGCCAGTTGTTTCTTAGCTTCCCAAGAGGTGGAAGCAAGATGCTTTGGGGCCTCTCTCCCCCTTTGGAAACAAGGCAGCCCTTTGGGCCTTTCAGCTCTAGGCCAATGGAGCACACCCAGAGCAGAAGTTCTACCTCAGCCAGATCAGGCCTGCCAAGAAACTGCTTTTCACAGGCCTTCGTAAGAGGTGTTCCCGGAAGGCTGTAAGAGTACCTGGCAGAGCGAGTTGTTTCTTAGCTTCAAAAACAGCTGGAAGCAACATGATTTGGGGCCTCTCTCCCCCTTTGGAAACAAAGCAGCCTTTGTGCCTGGCAGCTCTAGGCCAAAGTAGCACACCCAGAGCACAAGTTCTACCTCAGCCAGATAAGGCCTGTCAAGAAGCTGCGTTTCACAGGCCTTTGTATGTGACGTTCCCGGTTGGCTTTGAGAGCACTGTGCAGAGCCAGTTGTTTTAGCTTCCCAGAGAGCAGGAAGCAAGATGCTTTGGGGCCTCTCTCACACTTTGGAAATAAAGGCAGCCCTTTGGGCCTGGCAGCCCTAGGCCAATGGAGTACACCCAGAGCAGAAGTTCTACCTCAGCCAGATCAGGCCTTCCAAGAAACTGCGTCTCACAGGCCTTTCTCTGTCACGTTGCCGGTAGGCTGTGAGAGCACTGTGCAGAGCCAGTTGTTTCTTAGCTTCCCAAAGATTTGGAAGCAAGATGCTTTGGGGACTCTCAGCCCCTTTGGAAACAAGGCGGCCCTTTGGGCCTGGCAGCTCTAGGCCAAAGTAGCACGCCCAGAGCAGGAGTTCTACTTCAGCCAGATCAGGCCTGCCAAGAAACTGCGTTTCACAGGCCTTGGTAAGAGATGTTCCCGGTAGGCTGTGAGAGCACTGTGGAGAGCCAGTTGCTTTAGCTTCCCACAGAGCTGGAAGCAAGATGCTTTGGGGCCTCTCTCTCCCTTTGGACACAAGGCAGCCGTTTGGGCCTGGCAGCTCTAGGCCAATGGAGCACACCCACAGCAGAAGTTCTACTTCAGGCAGATCAGTCCTGCCCAGAAACTGCGTTTCACAGCCCTTGGTAAGAGATGTTCACGGTAGGCTGTGAGAGCACTGGGCAGAACCAGTTGTTTTTTAGCTTCCCAAAGTGAGGGAGGCAAGATGCTTTGGGGCCTCTCTCACCCAATGGAAACAAGGCAGCCCTTAGGTACTGGTAGCTCTAGGCCTATGTAGCACAACCAGAACAGAAGTTCTACTTCAGCCAGGTCAGGCCTGCCAAGAAACTGCGTTTCACAGGCCTTTCAAAGAGATGTTCTCTTAGGCTGTAAGAGCACTGGGCAGAGCCAGCTGTTTCTTAGCTTCCCGAAGAGCTGGGAGCAAGATGCTTTGGGTCCACTCTCCGTCTTTGGAAACAAGGCAGCCCTTTGGGCCTGGCAGCTCTAGGGCAATGGAGCACACCCAGAGCAGGAGTTCTACTTCAGCCAGATCAGGCCTGCCAGGAAACTGCGTTTCACAGGCCTTGGTAAGAGATGTTCCCGGTAGGCTGTGAGAGCACTGTGGAGAGCCAGTTGCTTTAGCTTCCCACAGAGCTGGAAGCAAGATGCTTTGGGGCCTCTCTCTCCCTTTGGACACAAGGCAGCCGTTTGGGCCTGGCAGCTCTAGGCCAATGGAGCACACCCACAGCAGAAGTTCTACTTCAGGCAGATCAGTCCTGCCCAGAAACTGCGTTTCACAGCCCTTGGTAAGAGATGTTCACGGTAGGCTGTGAGAGCACTGGGCAGCACCAGTTGTTTTTTAGCTTCCCAAAGTGCTGGAGGCAAGATGCTTTGGGGCCTCTCTCACCCTTTGGAAACAAGGCAGCCCTTAGGTCCTGGTAGCTCTAGGCCTATGTAGCACAACCAGAACAGAAGTTCTACTTCAGCCAGGTCAGGCCTGCCAAGAAACTGCGTTTCACAGGCCTTTCAAAGAGATGTTCTCTTAGGCTGTAAGAGCACTGGGCAGAGCCAGCTGTTTCTTAGCTTCCCGAAGAGCTGGGAGCAAGATGCTTTGGGTCCACTCTCCGTCTTTGGAAACAAGGCAGCCCTTTGGGCCTGGCAGCTCTAGGGCAATGGAGCACACCCAGAGCAGAAGTTCTACTTCAGCCAGATCAGGCCTGCCAGGAAACTGCGTTTCACAGGCCTTGGTAAGAGATGTTCCCGGTAGGCTGTAAGAGCACTGGGCAGAGCCAGTTGTTTCTTACCTTCCTGAAAAGCTGGAAGCAAGATGCTTGGGACCCCTCTGCCCGTTTGGGAACAAGGCAGCCTTTTGGGTCGGGAAGCTCTAGGCCAATGGAGCACACGCAGAGCAGGAGTTCTACTTCAGCCTGATCAGGCCTGCAAAGAAACAGCGTTTGACAGGCCTTGGTAAGAGATGTTCCCGGTAGGTGTAAGAGCACTGGGCAGAGCCAGTTGTTTCTTAGCTTCGCAAAGACCGGGAAGCAAGATGCTTTGGGCCTCTCTGCCCCTTGGAAACAGGGCAGCACTTTGGGCCTGGCAGCTCTAGGGCAATGGAGCACACCCAGAGCCGGAGTTCTACTTCAGCCAGATGAGGCCTGCCAAGAAACTGCGTTTCACAGGCCTTTCAAAGACATGTTCCCGGTAGGCTGTAAGAGCACGGGCCAGAGCGAGTTGGTTCTTAGCTTCCCAGAGAGCTGGAAGCAAGATGCTTTGGGGCCTCTCTGCCCCTTTGGAAACAAGGCAGCACCTTGGGCCTGGCAGCTCTAGGGCAATGGAGCACACCCAGAGCAGAAGTTCTACTTCAGCCAAATCAGGCCTGCCAGGAAACGGCGTTTCACAGGCCTTGGTAAGAGATGTTCCCGGTAGGCTGTAAGAGCCCTGGGCAACGCCAGATGTTTCTTAGCTTCCCGAAGAGCTGGAAGCAAGATGCTTTGGTGCCACTCTCTCACTTTGGAATCAAGGCAGCCCTTTGGGGCAGGTAGCTCTAGGCCAGTGGAGCACACCCAGAGCAGAAGTTCTACTTCGGCCAGTTCAGGCCACCAACAAACTGCGTTTCACAGGCCTTGGTAAGAGATGTTCCCGGTAGGCTGTAAGAGCACTGGGCAACGCCAGATGTTTCTTAGCTTCCCGAAGAGCTGGAAGCAAGATGCTTTGGTGCCACTCTCTCACTTTGGAATCAAGGCAGCCCTTTGGGGCAGGTAGCTCTAGGCCAGTGGAGCACACCCAGAGCAGAAGTTCTACTTCGGCCAGTTCAGGCCACCAACAAACTGCGTTTCACAGGCCTTGGTAAGAGATGTTCCCGGTAGGCTGTAAGAGCACTGGGCAACGCCAGATGTTTCTTAGCTTGCCGAAGAGCTGGAAGCAAGATGCTTTGGGGCCTCTCATCCCCTTTGCAAACAAGGCGGCCCTTTGGGCCAGGCAGCTCTAGGCCAATGGAGCACACCCAGAGCAGAAGTTCTACTTCAGCTACATCAGGCCACCAACAAAGTGCGTTTCACAGGCCTTGGTAAGAGATTGTCTCTTAGGCTGTAAGAGCACTGGGCAGAGCCAGTTGTTTCTTAGCTTCCCAAAGAGCTGGAAGCAAGATGCTTTGGGGGCTCCCTGCCCCTTTGCCAACAAGGCCGACCTTTGGGCCTTTCAGCTCTGGGCCAATGGAGCACACCCAGAGCAGAAGTTCTACCTCAGCCAGATAAGGCCTGCCAAGAAACTGCGTTTCAAAGGCTTTGGTAAGAGATGTTGCCGGTACTCTGTTAGAGCACTGGGCAGAGACAGTTGTTTCTTAGCTTCCCAAAGAGCTGGAAGCAAGATGCTTTGGGGCTTCTCTGCCCCTTTGCAAACAAGGCATCCCTTTGGGCCTTTCAGCTCTAGGCCAATGGAGCACACCCAGAGCAGAAGTCCTACTTCAGCCAGATCAGGCCTGCCAAGGAACTGCGTTTCAGAGGCCTTTGTATGTGACGTTCCCGGTAGGCTGTGAGAGCACGGTGCAGAGCCAGTTGTTTCCTTGTTTCCCAAACAGCTGGAAGCAAGACGCTTTGGGGCCTCTCTGCCCCTTTGGAAACAAGGCAGCACGTTGGGTCTGGCAGCTCTAGGGCAATGGAGCACAACCAGAGCCGAAGTTCTACTTCTTCCAGATCAGGCCTGCCTAGACAGTGCGTTTCACAGGCCTTGATAAGAGATGTTCTCTTAGGCTATAAGAGCACTGGGCACAGCCAGTTGTTTCTTAGCTTCCCAAGAGGTGGAAGCAAGATGCTTTGGGGCCTCTCTCCCCCTTTGGAAACAAGGCAGCCCTTTGGGCCTTTCAGCTCTAGGGCAATGGAGCACACCCAGAGCAGAAGTTCTACCTCAGCCAGATCAGGCCTGCCAAGAAACTGCTTTTCACAGGCCTTCGTAAGAGGTGTTCCCGGAAGGCTGTAAGAGTACCTGGCAGAGCGAGTTGTTTCTTAGCTTCAAAAACAGCTGGAAGCAACATGATTTGGGGCCTCTCTCCCCCTTTGGAAACAAAGCAGCCTTTGTGCCTGGCAGCTCTAGGCCAAAGTAGCACACCCAGAGCACAAGTTCTACCTCAGCCAGATAAGGCCTGTCAAGAAGCTGCGTTTCACAGGCCTTTGTATGTGACGTTCCCGGTTGGCTTTGAGAGCACTGTGCAGAGCCAGTTGTTTTAGCTTCCCAGAGAGCAGGAAGCAAGATGCTTTGGGGCCTCTCTCACACTTTGGAAATAAAGGCAGCCCTTTGGGCCTGGCAGCCCTAGGCCAATGGAGTACACCCAGAGCAGAAGTTCTACCTCAGCCAGATCAGGCCTTCCAAGAAACTGCGTCTCACAGGCCTTTCTCTGTCACGTTGCCGGTAGGCTGTGAGAGCACTGTGCAGAGCCAGTTGTTTCTTAGCTTCCCAAAGATTTGGAAGCAAGATGCTTTGGGGACTCTCAGCCCCTTTGGAAACAAGGCGGCCCTTTGGGCCTGGCAGCTCTAGGCCAAAGTAGCACGCCCAGAGCAGGAGTTCTACTTCAGCCAGATCAGGCCTGCCAAGAAACTGCATTTCACAGGCCTTGGGAAGAGATGTACCCGGTAGGCTGTGAGAGCACTGTGGAGAGCCAGTTGCTTTAGCTTCCCACAGAGCTGGAAGCAAGATGCTTTGGGGCCTCTCTCTCCCTTTGGACACAAGGCAGCCGTTTGGGCCTGGCAGCTCTAGGCCAATGGAGCACACCCACAGCAGAAGTTCTACTTCAGGCAGATCAGTCCTGCCCAGAAACTGCGTTTCAGAGCCCTTGGTAAGAGATGTTCACGGTAGGCTGTGAGAGCACTGGGCAGAACCAGTTGTTTTTTAGCTTCCCAAAGTGCTGGAGGCCACATGCTTTGGGGCCTCTCTCACCCTTTGGAAACAAGGCAGCCCTTAGGTCCTGGTAGCTCTAGGCCTATGTAGCACAACCAGAACAGAAGTTCTACTTCAGCCAGGTCAGGCCTGCCAAGAAACTGCGTTTCACAGGCCTTTCCAAGAGATGTTCTCTTAGGCTGTAAGAGCACTGGGCAGAGCCAGCTGTTTCTTAGCTTCCCGAAGAGCTGGGAGCAAGATGCTTTGGGTCCACTCTCCGTCTTTGGAAACAAGGCAGCCCTTTGGGCCTGGCAGCTCTAGGGCAATGGAGCACACCCAGAGCAGGAGTTCTACTTCAGCCAGATCAGGCCTGCCAGGAAACTGCGTTTCACAGGCCTTGGTAAGAGATGTTCCCGGTAGGCTGTGAGAGCACTGTGGAGAGCCAGTTGCTTTAGCTTCCCACAGAGCTGGAAGCAAGATGCTTTGGGGCCTCTCTCTCCCTTTGGACACAAGGCAGCCGTTTGGGCCTGGCAGCTCTAGGCCAATGGAGCACACCCACAGCAGAAGTTCTACTTCAGGCAGATCAGTCCTGCCCAGAAACTGCGTTTCACAGCCCTTGGTAAGAGATGTTCACGGTAGGCTGTGAGAGCACTGGGCAGCACCAGTTGTTTTTTAGCTTCCCAAAGTGCTGGAGGCAAGATGCTTTGGGGCCTCTCTCACCCTTTGGAAACAAGGCAGCCCTTAGGTCCTGGTAGCTCTAGGCCTATGTAGCACAACCAGAACAGAAGTTCTACTTCAGCCAGGTCAGGCCTGCCAAGAAACTGCGTTTCACAGGCCTTTCAAAGAGATGTTCTCTTAGGCTGTAAGAGCACTGGGCAGAGCCAGCTGTTTCTTAGCTTCCCGAAGAGCTGGGAGCAAGATGCTTTGGGTCCACTCTCCGTCTTTGGAAACAAGGCAGCCCTTTGGGCCTGGCAGCTCTAGGGCAATGGAGCACACCCAGAGCAGAATTTCTACTTCAGCCAGATCAGGCCTGCCAGGAAACTGCGTTTCACAGGCCTTGGTAAGAGATGTTCCCGGTAGGCTGTAAGAGCACTGGGCAGAGCCAGTTGTTTCTTACCTTCCTGAAAAGCTGGAAGCAAGATGCTTGGGACCCCTCTGCCCGTTTGGGAACAAGGCAGCCTTTTGGGTCGGGAAGCTCTAGGCCAATGGAGCACACGCAGAGCAGGAGTTCTACTTCAGCCTGATCAGGCCTGCAAAGAAACAGCGTTTGACAGGCCTTGGTAAGAGATGTTCCCGGTAGGTGTAAGAGCACTGGGCAGAGCCAGTTGTTTCTTAGCTTCGCAAAGACCGGGAAGCAAGATGCTTTGGGCCTCTCTGCCCCTTGGAAACAGGGCAGCACTTTGGGCCTGGCAGCTCTAGGGCAATGGAGCACACCCAGAGCCGGAGTTCTACTTCAGCCAGATGAGGCCTGCCAAGAAACTGCGTTTCACAGGCCTTTCAAAGACATGTTCCCGGTAGGCTGTAAGAGCACGGGCCAGAGCGAGTTGGTTCTTAGCTTCCCAGAGAGCTGGAAGCAAGATGCTTTGGGGCCTCTCTGCCCCTTTGGAAACAAGGCAGCACCTTGGGCCTGGCAGCTCTAGGGCAATGGAGCACACCCAGAGCAGAAGTTCTACTTCAGCCAAATCAGGCCTGCCAGGAAACGGCGTTTCACAGGCCTTGGTAAGAGATGTTCCCGGTAGGCTGTAAGAGCCCTGGGCAACGCCAGATGTTTCTTAGCTTCCCGAAGAGCTGGAAGCAAGATGCTTTGGTGCCACTCTCTCACTTTGGAATCAAGGCAGCCCTTTGGGGCAGGTAGCTCTAGGCCAGTGGAGCACACCCAGAGCAGAAGTTCTACTTCGGCCAGTTCAGGCCACCAACAAACTGCGTTTCACAGGCCTTGGTAAGAGATGTTCCCGGTAGGCTGTAAGAGCACTGGGCAACGCCAGATGTTTCTTAGCTTCCCGAAGAGCTGGAAGCAAGATGCTTTGGTGCCACTCTCTCACTTTGGAATCAAGGCAGCCCTTTGGGGCAGGTAGCTCTAGGCCAGTGGAGCACACCCAGAGCAGAAGTTCTACTTCGGCCAGTTCAGGCCACCAACAAACTGCGTTTCACAGGCCTTGGTAAGAGATGTTCCCGGTAGGCTGTAAGAGCACTGGGCAACGCCAGATGTTTCTTAGCTTCCCGAAGAGCTGGAAGCAAGATGCTTTGGGGCCTCTCATCCCCTTTGCAAACAAGGCGGCCCTTTGGGCCAGGCAGCTCTAGGCCAATGGAGCACACCCAGAGCAGAAGTTCTACTTCAGCTACATCAGGCCACCAACAAAGTGCGTTTCACAGGCCTTGGTAAGAGATTGTCTCTTAGGCTGTAAGAGCACTGGGCAGAGCCAGTTGTTTCTTAGCTTCCCAAAGAGCTGGAAGCAAGATGCTTTGGGGGCTCCCTGCCCCTTTGCCAACAAGGCCGACCTTTGGGCCTTTCAGCTCTGGGCCAATGGAGCACACCCAGAGCAGAAGTTCTACCTCAGCCAGATAAGGCCTGCCAAGAAACTGCGTTTCAAAGGCTTTGGTAAGAGATGTTGCCGGTACTCTGTTAGAGCACTGGGCAGAGACAGTTGTTTCTTAGCTTCCCAAAGAGCTGGAAGCAAGATGCTTTGGGGCTTCTCTGCCCCTTTGCAAACAAGGCATCCCTTTGGGCCTTTCAGCTCTAGGCCAATGGAGCACACCCAGAGCAGAAGTCCTACTTCAGCCAGATCAGGCCTGCCAAGGAACTGCGTTTCAGAGGCCTTTGTATGTGACGTTCCCGGTAGGCTGTGAGAGCACGGTGCAGAGCCAGTTGTTTCCTTGTTTCCCAAACAGCTGGAAGCAAGACGCTTTGGGGCCTCTCTGCCCCTTTGGAAACAAGGCAGCACGTTGGGTCTGGCAGCTCTAGGGCAATGGAGCACAACCAGAGCCGAAGTTCTACTTCTTCCAGATCAGGCCTGCCTAGACAGTGCGTTTCACAGGCCTTGATAAGAGATGTTCTCTTAGGCTATAAGAGCACTGGGCACAGCCAGTTGTTTCTTAGCTTCCCAAGAGGTGGAAGCAAGATGCTTTGGGGCCTCTCTCCCCCTTTGGAAACAAGGCAGCCCTTTGGGCCTTTCAGCTCTAGGCCAATGGAGCACACCCAGAGCAGAAGTTCTACCTCAGCCAGATCAGGCCTGCCAAGAAACTGCTTTTCACAGGCCTTCGTAAGAGGTGTTCCCGGAAGGCTGTAAGAGTACCTGGCAGAGCGAGTTGTTTCTTAGCTTCAAAAACAGCTGGAAGCAACATGATTTGGGGCCTCTCTCCCCCTTTGGAAACAAAGCAGCCTTTGTGCCTGGCAGCTCTAGGCCAAAGTAGCACACCCAGAGCACAAGTTCTACCTCAGCCAGATAAGGCCTGTCAAGAAGCTGCGTTTCACAGGCCTTTGTATGTGACGTTCCCGGTTGGCTTTGAGAGCACTGTGCAGAGCCAGTTGTTTTAGCTTCCCAGAGAGCAGGAAGCAAGATGCTTTGGGGCCTCTCTCACACTTTGGAAATAAAGGCAGCCCTTTGGGCCTGGCAGCCCTAGGCCAATGGAGTACACCCAGAGCAGAAGTTCTACCTCAGCCAGATCAGGCCTTCCAAGAAACTGCGTCTCACAGGCCTTTCTCTGTCACGTTGCCGGTAGGCTGTGAGAGCACTGTGCAGAGCCAGTTGTTTCTTAGCTTCCCAAAGATTTGGAAGCAAGATGCTTTGGGGACTCTCAGCCCCTTTGGAAACAAGGCGGCCCTTTGGGCCTGGCAGCTCTAGGCCAAAGTAGCACGCCCAGAGCAGGAGTTCTACTTCAGCCAGATCAGGCCTGCCAAGAAACTGCGTTTCACAGGCCTTGGTAAGAGATGTTCCCGGTAGGCTGTGAGAGCACTGTGGAGAGCCAGTTGCTTTAGCTTCCCACAGAGCTGGAAGCAAGATGCTTTGGGGCCTCTCTCTCCCTTTGGACACAAGGCAGCCGTTTGGGCCTGGCAGCTCTAGGCCAATGGAGCACACCCACAGCAGAAGTTCTACTTCAGGCAGATCAGTCCTGCCCAGAAACTGCGTTTCACAGCCCTTGGTAAGAGATGTTCACGGTAGGCTGTGAGAGCACTGGGCAGAACCAGTTGTTTTTTAGCTTCCCAAAGTGCTGGAGGCCACATGCTTTGGGGCCTCTCTCACCCTTTGGAAACAAGGCAGCCCTTAGGTCCTGGTAGCTCTAGGCCTATGTAGCACAACCAGAACAGAAGTTCTACTTCAGCCAGGTCAGGCCTGCCAAGAAACTGCGTTTCACAGGCCTTTCCAAGAGATGTTCTCTTAGGCTGTAAGAGCACTGGGCAGAGCCAGCTGTTTCTTAGCTTCCCGAAGAGCTGGGAGCAAGATGCTTTGGGTCCACTCTCCGTCTTTGGAAACAAGGCAGCCCTTTGGGCCTGGCAGCTCTAGGGCAATGGAGCACACCCAGAGCAGGAGTTCTACTTCAGCCAGATCAGGCCTGCCAGGAAACTGCGTTTCACAGGCCTTGGTAAGAGATGTTCCCGGTAGGCTGTGAGAGCACTGTGGAGAGCCAGTTGCTTTAGCTTCCCACAGAGCTGGAAGCAAGATGCTTTGGGGCCTCTCTCTCCCTTTGGACACAAGGCAGCCGTTTGGGCCTGGCAGCTCTAGGCCAATGGAGCACACCCACAGCAGAAGTTCTACTTCAGGCAGATCAGTCCTGCCCAGAAACTGCGTTTCACAGCCCTTGGTAAGAGATGTTCACGGTAGGCTGTGAGAGCACTGGGCAGCACCAGTTGTTTTTTAGCTTCCCAAAGTGCTGGAGGCAAGATGCTTTGGGGCCTCTCTCACCCTTTGGAAACAAGGCAGCCCTTAGGTCCTGGTAGCTCTAGGCCTATGTAGCACAACCAGAACAGAAGTTCTACTTCAGCCAGGTCAGGCCTGCCAAGAAACTGCGTTTCACAGGCCTTTCAAAGAGATGTTCTCTTAGGCTGTAAGAGCACTGGGCAGAGCCAGCTGTTTCTTAGCTTCCCGAAGAGCTGGGAGCAAGATGCTTTGGGTCCACTCTCCGTCTTTGGAAACAAGGCAGCCCTTTGGGCCTGGCAGCTCTAGGGCAATGGAGCACACCCAGAGCAGAAGTTCTACTTCAGCCAGATCAGGCCTGCCAGGAAACTGCGTTTCACAGGCCTTGGTAAGAGATGTTCCCGGTAGGCTGTAAGAGCACTGGGCAGAGCCAGTTGTTTCTTACCTTCCTGAAAAGCTGGAAGCAAGATGCTTGGGACCCCTCTGCCCGTTTGGGAACAAGGCAGCCTTTTGGGTCGGGAAGCTCTAGGCCAATGGAGCACACGCAGAGCAGGAGTTCTACTTCAGCCTGATCAGGCCTGCAAAGAAACAGCGTTTGACAGGCCTTGGTAAGAGATGTTCCCGGTAGGTGTAAGAGCACTGGGCAGAGCCAGTTGTTTCTTAGCTTCGCAAAGACCGGGAAGCAAGATGCTTTGGGCCTCTCTGCCCCTTGGAAACAGGGCAGCACTTTGGGCCTGGCAGCTCTAGGGCAATGGAGCACACCCAGAGCCGGAGTTCTACTTCAGCCAGATGAGGCCTGCCAAGAAACTGCGTTTCACAGGCCTTTCAAAGACATGTTCCCGGTAGGCTGTAAGAGCACGGGCCAGAGCGAGTTGGTTCTTAGCTTCCCAGAGAGCTGGAAGCAAGATGCTTTGGGGCCTCTCTGCCCCTTTGGAAACAAGGCAGCACCTTGGGCCTGGCAGCTCTAGGGCAATGGAGCACACCCAGAGCAGAAGTTCTACTTCAGCCAAATCAGGCCTGCCAGGAAACGGCGTTTCACAGGCCTTGGTAAGAGATGTTCCCGGTAGGCTGTAAGAGCCCTGGGCAACGCCAGATGTTTCTTAGCTTCCCGAAGAGCTGGAAGCAAGATGCTTTGGTGCCACTCTCTCACTTTGGAATCAAGGCAGCCCTTTGGGGCAGGTAGCTCTAGGCCAGTGGAGCACACCCAGAGCAGAAGTTCTACTTCGGCCAGTTCAGGCCACCAACAAACTGCGTTTCACAGGCCTTGGTAAGAGATGTTCCCGGTAGGCTGTAAGAGCACTGGGCAACGCCAGATGTTTCTTAGCTTCCCGAAGAGCTGGAAGCAAGATGCTTTGGTGCCACTCTCTCACTTTGGAATCAAGGCAGCCCTTTGGGGCAGGTAGCTCTAGGCCAGTGGAGCACACCCAGAGCAGAAGTTCTACTTCGGCCAGTTCAGGCCACCAACAAACTGCGTTTCACAGGCCTTGGTAAGAGATGTTCCCGGTAGGCTGTAAGAGCACTGGGCAACGCCAGATGTTTCTTAGCTTCCCGAAGAGCTGGAAGCAAGATGCTTTGGGGCCTCTCATCCCCTTTGCAAACAAGGCGGCCCTTTGGGCCAGGCAGCTCTAGGCCAATGGAGCACACCCAGAGCAGAAGTTCTACTTCAGCTACATCAGGCCACCAACAAAGTGCGTTTCACAGGCCTTGGTAAGAGATTGTCTCTTAGGCTGTAAGAGCACTGGGCAGAGCCAGTTGTTTCTTAGCTTCCCAAAGAGCTGGAAGCAAGATGCTTTGGGGGCTCCCTGCCCCTTTGCCAACAAGGCCGACCTTTGGGCCTTTCAGCTCTGGGCCAATGGAGCACACCCAGAGCAGAAGTTCTACCTCAGCCAGATAAGGCCTGCCAAGAAACTGCGTTTCAAAGGCTTTGGTAAGAGATGTTGCCGGTACTCTGTTAGAGCACTGGGCAGAGACAGTTGTTTCTTAGCTTCCCAAAGAGCTGGAAGCAAGATGCTTTGGGGCTTCTCTGCCCCTTTGCAAACAAGGCATCCCTTTGGGCCTTTCAGCTCTAGGCCAATGGAGCACACCCAGAGCAGAAGTCCTACTTCAGCCAGATCAGGCCTGCCAAGGAACTGCGTTTCAGAGGCCTTTGTATGTGACGTTCCCGGTAGGCTGTGAGAGCACGGTGCAGAGCCAGTTGTTTCCTTGTTTCCCAAACAGCTGGAAGCAAGACGCTTTGGGGCCTCTCTGCCCCTTTGGAAACAAGGCAGCACGTTGGGTCTGGCAGCTCTAGGGCAATGGAGCACAACCAGAGCCGAAGTTCTACTTCTTCCAGATCAGGCCTGCCTAGACAGTGCGTTTCACAGGCCTTGATAAGAGATGTTCTCTTAGGCTATAAGAGCACTGGGCACAGCCAGTTGTTTCTTAGCTTCCCAAGAGGCGGAAGCAAGATGCTTTGGGGCCTCTCTCCCCCTTTGGAAACAAGGCAGCCCTTTGGGCCTTTCAGCTCTAGGCCAATGGAGCACACCCACAGCAGAAGTTCTACCTCAGCCAGATCAGGCCTGCCAAGAAACTGCTTTTCACAGGCCTTCGTAAGAGGTGTTCCCGGAAGGCTGTAAGAGTACCTGGCAGAGCGAGTTGTTTCTTAGCTTCAAAAACAGCTGGAAGCAACATGATTTGGGGCCTCTCTCCCCCTTTGGAAACAAAGCAGCCTTTGTGCCTGGCAGCTCTAGGCCAAAGTAGCACACCCAGAGCACAAGTTCTACCTCAGCCAGATAAGGCCTGTCAAGAAGCTGCGTTTCACAGGCCTTTGTATGTGACGTTCCCGGTTGGCTTTGAGAGCACTGTGCAGAGCCAGTTGTTTTAGCTTCCCAGAGAGCAGGAAGCAAGATGCTTTGGGGCCTCTCTCACACTTTGGAAATAAAGGCAGCCCTTTGGGCCTGGCAGCCCTAGGCCAATGGAGTACACCCAGAGCAGAAGTTCTACCTCAGCCAGATCAGGCCTTCCAAGAAACTGCGTCTCACAGGCCTTTCTCTGTCACGTTGCCGGTAGGCTGTGAGAGCACTGTGCAGAGCCAGTTGTTTCTTAGCTTCCCAAAGATTTGGAAGCAAGATGCTTTGGGGACTCTCAGCCCCTTTGGAAACAAGGCGGCCCTTTGGGCCTGGCAGCTCTAGGCCAAAGTAGCACGCCCAGAGCAGGAGTTCTACTTCAGCCAGATCAGGCCTGCCAAGAAACTGCGTTTCACAGGCCTTGGTAAGAGATGTTCCCGGTAGGCTGTGAGAGCACTGTGGAGAGCCAGTTGCTTTAGCTTCCCACAGAGCTGGAAGCAAGATGCTTTGGGGCCTCTCTCTCCCTTTGGACACAAGGCAGCCGTTTGGGCCTGGCAGCTCTAGGCCAATGGAGCACACCCACAGCAGAAGTTCTACTTCAGGCAGATCAGTCCTGCCCAGAAACTGCGTTTCACAGCCCTTGGTAAGAGATGTTCACGGTAGGCTGTGAGAGCACTGGGCAGAACCAGTTGTTTTTTAGCTTCCCAAAGTGCTGGAGGCCACATGCTTTGGGGCCTCTCTCACCCTTTGGAAACAAGGCAGCCCTTAGGTCCTGGTAGCTCTAGGCCTATGTAGCACAACCAGAACAGAAGTTCTACTTCAGCCAGGTCAGGCCTGCCAAGAAACTGCGTTTCACAGGCCTTTCCAAGAGATGTTCTCTTAGGCTGTAAGAGCACTGGGCAGAGCCAGCTGTTTCTTAGCTTCCCGAAGAGCTGGGAGCAAGATGCTTTGGGTCCACTCTCCGTCTTTGGAAACAAGGCAGCCCTTTGGGCCTGGCAGCTCTAGGGCAATGGAGCACACCCAGAGCAGGAGTTCTACTTCAGCCAGATCAGGCCTGCCAGGAAACTGCGTTTCACAGGCCTTGGTAAGAGATGTTCCCGGTAGGCTGTGAGAGCACTGTGGAGAGCCAGTTGCTTTAGCTTCCCACAGAGCTGGAAGCAAGATGCTTTGGGGCCTCTCTCTCCCTTTGGACACAAGGCAGCCGTTTGGGCCTGGCAGCTCTAGGCCAATGGAGCACACCCACAGCAGAAGTTCTACTTCAGGCAGATCAGTCCTGCCCAGAAACTGCGTTTCAGAGCCCTTGGTAAGAGATGTTCACGGTAGGCTGTGAGAGCACTGGGCAGAACCAGTTGTTTTTTAGCTTCCCAAAGTGCTGGAGGCAAGATGCTTTGGGGCCTCTCTCACCCTTTGGAAACAAGGCAGCCCTTAGGTCCTGGTATCTCTAGGCCTATGTAGCACAACCAGAACAGAAGTTCTACTTCAGCCAGGTCAGGCCTGCCAAGAAACTGCGTTTCTCAGGCCTTTCAAAGAGATGTTCTCTTAGGCTGTAAGAGCACTGGGCAGAGCCAGCTGTTTCTTAGCTTACCGAAGAGCTGGGAGCAAGATGCTTTGGGTCCACTCTCCGTCTTTGGAAACTAGGCAGCCCTTTGGGCCTGGCAGCTCTAGGGCAATGGAGCACACCCAGAGCAGAAGTTCTACTTCAGCCAGATCAGGCCTGCCAGGAAACTGCGTTTCACAGGCCTTGGTAAGAGATGTTCCCGGTAGGCTGTAAGAGCACTGGGCAGAGCCAGTTGTTTCTTACCTTCCTGAAAAGCTGGAAGCAAGATGCTTGGGACCCCTCTGCCCGTTTGGGAACAAGGCAGCCTTTTGGGTCGGGAAGCTCTAGGCCAATGGAGCACACGCAGAGCAGGAGTTCTACTTCAGCCTGATCAGGCCTGCAAAGAAACAGCGTTTGACAGGCCTTGGTAAGAGATGTTCCCGGTAGGTGTAAGAGCACTGGGCAGAGCCAGTTGTTTCTTAGCTTCGCAAAGACTGGGAAGCAAGATGCTTTGGGCCTCTCTGCCCCTTGGAAACAGGGCAGCACTTTGGGCCTGGCAGCTCTAGGGCAATGGAGCACACCCACAGCCGGAGTTCTACTTCAGCCAGATGAGGCCTGCCAAGAAACTGCGTTTCACAGGCCTTTCAAAGACATGTTCCCGGTAGGCTGTAAGAGCACGGGCCAGAGCGAGTTGGTTCTTAGCTTCCCAGAGAGCTGGAAGCAAGATGCTTTGGGGCCTCTCTGCCCCTTTGGAAACAAGGCAGCACCTTGGGCCTGGCAGCTCTAGGGCAATGGAGCACACCCAGAGCAGAAGTTCTACTTCAGCCAAATCAGGCCTGCCAGGAAACGGCGTTTCACAGGCCTTGGTAAGAGATGTTCCCGGTAGGCTGTAAGAGCCCTGGGCAACGCCAGATGTTTCTTAGCTTCCCGAAGAGCTGGAAGCAAGATGCTTTGGTGCCACACTCTCACTTTGGAATCAAGGCAGCCCTTTGGGGCAGGTAGCTCTAGGCCAGTGGAGCACACCCAGAGCAGAAGTTCTACTTCGGCCAGTTCAGGCCACCAACAAACTGCGTTTCACAGGCCTTGGTAAGAGATGTTCCCGGTAGGCTGTAAGAGCACTGGGCAACGCCAGATGTTTCTTAGCTTCCCGAAGAGCTGGAAGCAAGATGCTTTGGTGCCACTCTCTCACTTTGGAATCAAGGCAGCCCTTTGGGGCAGGTAGCTCTAGGCCAGTGGAGCACACCCAGAGCAGAAGTTCTACTTCGGCCAGTTCAGGCCACCAACAAACTGCGTTTCACAGGCCTTGGTAAGAGATGTTCCCGGTAGGCTATAAGAGCACTGGGCAACGCCAGATGTTTCTTAGCTTCCCGAAGAGCTGGAAGCAAGATGCTTTGGGGCCTCTCATCCCCTTTGCAAACAAGGCGGCCCTTTGGGCCAGGCAGCTCTAGGCCAATGGAGCACACCCAGAGCAGAAGTTCTACTTCAGCTACATCAGGCCACCAACAAAGTGCGTTTCACAGGCCTTGGTAAGAGATTGTCTCTTAGGCTGTAAGAGCACTGGGCAGAGCCAGTTGTTTCTTAGCTTCCCAAAGAGCTGGAAGCAAGATGCTTTGGGGGCTCCCTGCCCCTTTGCCAACAAGGCCGACCTTTGGGCCTTTCAGCTCTGGGCCAATGGAGCACACCCAGAGCAGAAGTTCTACCTCAGCCAGATAAGGCCTGCCAAGAAACTGCGTTTCAAAGGCTTTGGTAAGAGATGTTGCCGGTACTCTGTTAGAGCACTGGGCAGAGACAGTTGTTTCTTAGCTTCCCAAAGACCTGGAAGCAAGATGCTTTGGGGCTTCTCTGCCCCTTTGCAAACAAGGCATCCCTTTGGGCCTTTCAGCTCTAGGCCAATGGAGCACACCCAGAGCAGAAGTCCTACTTCAGCCAGATCAGGCCTGCCAAGGAACTGCGTTTCAGAGGCCTTTGTATGTGACGTTCCCGGTAGGCTGTGAGAGCACGGTGCAGAGCCAGTTGTTTCCTTGTTTCCCAAACAGCTGGAAGCAAGACGCTTTGGGGCCTCTCTGCCCCTTTGGAAACAAGGCAGCACGTTGGGTCTGGCAGCTCTAGGGCAATGGAGCACAACCAGAGCCGAAGTTCTACTTCTTCCAGATCAGGCCTGCCTTGACAGTGCGTTTCACAGGCCTTGATAAGAGATGTTCTCTTAGGCTATAAGAGCACTGGGCACAGCCAGTTGTTTCTTAGCTTCCCAAGAGGTGGAAGCAAGATGCTTTGGGGCCTCTCTCCCCCTTTGGAAACAAGGCAGCCCTTTGGGCCTTTCAGCTCTAGGGCAATGGAGCACACCCAGAGCAGAAGTTCTACCTCAGCCAGATCAGGCCTGCCAAGAAACTGCTTTTCACAGGCCTTCGTAAGAGGTGTTCCCGGAAGGCTGTAAGAGTACCTGGCAGAGCGAGTTGTTTCTTAGCTTCAAAAACAGCTGGAAGCAACATGATTTGGGGCCTCTCTCCCCCTTTGGAAACAAAGCAGCCTTTGTGCCTGGCAGCTCTAGGCCAAAGTAGCACACCCAGAGCACAAGTTCTACCTCAGCCAGATAAGGCCTGTCAAGAAGCTGCGTTTCACAGGCCTTTGTATGTGACGTTCCCGGTTGGCTTTGAGAGCACTGTGCAGAGCCAGTTGTTTTAGCTTCCCAGAGAGCAGGAAGCAAGATGCTTTGGGGCCTCTCTCACACTTTGGAAATAAAGGCAGCCCTTTGGGCCTGGCAGCCCTAGGCCAATGGAGTACACCCAGAGCAGAAGTTCTACCTCAGCCAGATCAGGCCTTCCAAGAAACTGCGTCTCACAGGCCTTTCTCTGTCACGTTGCCGGTAGGCTGTGAGAGCACTGTGCAGAGCCAGTTGTTTCTTAGCTTCCCAAAGATTTGGAAGCAAGATGCTTTGGGGACTCTCAGCCCCTTTGGAAACAAGGCGGCCCTTTGGGCCTGGCAGCTCTAGGCCAAAGTAGCACGCCCAGAGCAGGAGTTCTACTTCAGCCAGATCAGGCCTGCCAAGAAACTGCGTTTCACAGGCCTTGGTAAGAGATGTTCCCGGTAGGCTGTGAGAGCACTGTGGAGAGCCAGTTGCTTTAGCTTCCCACAGAGCTGGAAGCAAGATGCTTTGGGGCCTCTCTCTCCCTTTGGACACAAGGCAGCCGTTTGGGCCTGGCAGCTCTAGGCCAATGGAGCACACCCACAGCAGAAGTTCTACTTCAGGCAGATCAGTCCTGCCCAGAAACTGCGTTTCACAGCCCTTGGTAAGAGATGTTCACGGTAGGCTGTGAGAGCACTGGGCAGAACCAGTTGTTTTTTAGCTTCCCAAAGTGCTGGAGGCCACATGCTTTGGGGCCTCTCTCACCCTTTGGAAACAAGGCAGCCCTTAGGTCCTGGTAGCTCTAGGCCTATGTAGCACAACCAGAACAGAAGTTCTACTTCAGCCAGGTCAGGCCTGCCAAGAAACTGCGTTTCACAGGCCTTTCCAAGAGATGTTCTCTTAGGCTGTAAGAGCACTGGGCAGAGCCAGCTGTTTCTTAGCTTCCCAAAGAGCTGGGAGCAAGATGCTTTGGGTCCACTCTCCGTCTTTGGAAACAAGGCAGCCCTTTGGGCCTGGCAGCTCTAGGGCAATGGAGCACACCCAGAGCAGGAGTTCTACTTCAGCCAGATCAGGCCTGCCAGGAAACTGCGTTTCACAGGCCTTGGTAAGAGATGTTCCCGGTAGGCTGTGAGAGCACTGTGGAGAGCCAGTTGCTTTAGCTTCCCACAGAGCTGGAAGCAAGATGCTTTGGGGCCTCTCTCTCCCTTTGGACACAAGGCAGCCGTTTGGGCCTGGCAGCTCTAGGCCAATGGAGCACACCCACAGCAGAAGTTCTACTTCAGGCAGATCAGTCCTGCCCAGAAACTGCGTTTCACAGCCCTTGGTAAGAGATGTTCACGGTAGGCTGTGAGAGCACTGGGCAGCACCAGTTGTTTTTTAGCTTCCCAAAGTGCTGGAGGCAAGATGCTTTGGGGCCTCTCTCACCCTTTGGAAACAAGGCAGCCCTTAGGTCCTGGTAGCTCTAGGCCTATGTAGCACAACCAGAACAGAAGTTCTACTTCAGCCAGGTCAGGCCTGCCAAGAAACTGCGTTTCACAGGCCTTTCAAAGAGATGTTCTCTTAGGCTGTAAGAGCACTGGGCAGAGCCAGCTGTTTCTTAGCTTCCCGAAGAGCTGGGAGCAAGATGCTTTGGGTCCACTCTCCGTCTTTGGAAACAAGGCAGCCCTTTGGGCCTGGCAGCTCTAGGGCAATGGAGCACACCCAGAGCAGAAGTTCTACTTCAGCCAGATCAGGCCTGCCAGGAAACGGCGTTTCACAGGCCTTGGTAAGAGATGTTCCCGGTAGGCTGTAAGAGCACTGGGCAGAGCCAGTTGTTTCTTACCTTCCTGAAAAGCTGGAAGCAAGATGCTTGGGACCCCTCTGCCCGTTTGGGAACAAGGCAGCCTTTTGGGTCGGGAAGCTCTAGGCCAATGGAGCACACGCAGAGCAGGAGTTCTACTTCAGCCTGATCAGGCCTGCAAAGAAACAGCGTTTGACAGGCCTTGGTAAGAGATGTTCCCGGTAGGTGTAAGAGCACTGGGCAGAGCCAGTTGTTTCTTAGCTTCGCAAAGACCGGGAAGCAAGATGCTTTGGGCCTCTCTGCCCCTTGGAAACAGGGCAGAACTTTGGGCCTGGCAGCTCTAGGGCAATGGAGCACACCCAGAGCCGGAGTTCTACTTCAGCCAGATGAGGCCTGCCAAGAAACTGCGTTTCACAGGCCTTTCAAAGACATGTTCCCGGTAGGCTGTAAGAGCACGGGCCAGAGCGAGTTGGTTCTTCGCTTCCCAGAGAGCTGGAAGCAAGATGCTTTGGGGCCTCTCTGCCCCTTTGGAAACAAGGCAGCACCTTGGGCCTGGCAGCTCTAGGGCAATGGAGCACACCCAGAGCAGAAGTTCTACTTCAGCCAAATCAGGCCTGCCAGGAAACGGCGTTTCACAGGCCTTGGTAAGAGATGTTCCCGGTAGGCTGTGAGAGCACTGTGGAGAGCCAGTTGCTTTAGCTTCCCACAGAGCTGGAAGCAAGATGCTTTGGGGCCTCTCTCTCCCTTTGGACACAAGGCAGCCGTTTGGGCCTGGCAGCTCTAGGCCAATGGAGCACACCCACAGCAGAAGTTCTACTTCAGGCAGATCAGTCCTGCCCAGAAACTGCGTTTCACAGCCCTTGGTAAGAGATGTTCACGGTAGGCTGTGAGAGCACTGGGCAGAACCAGTTGTTTTTTAGCTTCCCAAAGTGCTGGAGGCCACATGCTTTGGGGCCTCTCTCACCCTTTGGAAACAAGGCAGCCCTTAGGTCCTGGTAGCTCTAGGCCTATGTAGCACAACCAGAACAGAAGTTCTACTTCAGCCAGGTCAGGCCTGCCAAGAAACTGCGTTTCACAGGCCTTTCAAAGAGATGTTCTCTTAGGCTGTAAGAGCACTGGGCAGAGCCAGCTGTTTCTTAGCTTCCCGAAGAGCTGGGAGCAAGATGCTTTGGGTCCACTCTCCGTCTTTGGAAACAAGGCAGCCCTTTGGGCCTGGCAGCTCTAGGGCAATGGAGCACACCCAGAGCAGGAGTTCTACTTCAGCCAGATCAGGCCTGCCAGGAAACTGCGTTTCACAGGCCTTGGTAAGAGATGTTCCCGGTAGGCTGTGAGAGCACTGTGGAGAGCCAGTTGCTTTAGCTTCCCACAGAGCTGGAAGCAAGATGCTTTGGGGCCTCTCTCTCCCTTTGGACACAAGGCAGCCGTTTGGGCCTGGCAGCTCTAGGCCAATGGAGCACACCCACAGCAGAAGTTCTACTTCAGGCAGATCAGTCCTGCCCAGAAACTGCGTTTCAGAGCCCTTGGTAAGAGATGTTCACGGTAGGCTGTGAGAGCACTGGGCAGAACCAGTTGTTTTTTAGCTTCCCAAAGTGCTGGAGGCAAGATGCTTTGGGGCCTCTCTCACCCTTTGGAAACAAGGCAGCCCTTAGGTCCTGGTATCTCTAGGCCTATGTAGCACAACCAGAACAGAAGTTCTACTTCAGCCAGGTCAGGCCTGCCAAGAAACTGCGTTTCACAGGCCTTTCAAAGAGATGTTCTCTTAGGCTGTAAGAGCACTGGGCAGAGCCAGCTGTTTCTTAGCTTCCCGAAGAGCTGGGAGCAAGATGCTTTGGGTCCACTCTCCGTCTTTGGAAACAAGGCAGCCCTTTGGGCCTGGCAGCTCTAGGGCAATGGAGCACACCCAGAGCAGAAGTTCTACTTCAGCCAGATCAGGCCTGCCAGGAAACTGCGTTTCACAGGCCTTGGTAAGAGATGTTCCCGGTAGGCTGTAAGAGCACTGGGCAGAGCCAGTTGTTTCTTACCTTCCTGAAAAGCTGGAAGCAAGATGCTTGGGACCCCTCTGCCCGTTTGGGAACAAGGCAGCCTTTTGGGTCGGGAAGCTCTAGGCCAATGGAGCACACGCAGAGCAGGAGTTCTACTTCAGCCTGATCAGGCCTGCAAAGAAACAGCGTTTGACAGGCCTTGGTAAGAGATGTTCCCGGTAGGTGTAAGAGCACTGGGCAGAGCCAGTTGTTTCTTAGCTTCGCAAAGACTGGGAAGCAAGATGCTTTGGGCCTCTCTGCCCCTTGGAAACAGGGCAGCACTTTGGGCCTGGCAGCTCTAGGGCAATGGAGCACACCCAGAGCCGGAGTTCTACTTCAGCCAGATGAGGCCTGCCAAGAAACTGCGTTTCACAGGCCTTTCAAAGACATGTTCCCGGTAGGCTGTAAGAGCACGGGCCAGAGCGAGTTGGTTCTTAGCTTCCCAGAGAGCTGGAAGCAAGATGCTTTGGGGCCTCTCTGCCCCTTTGGAAACAAGGCAGCACCTTGGGCCTGGCAGCTCTAGGGCAATGGAGCACACCCAGAGCAGAAGTTCTACTTCAGCCAAATCAGGCCTGCCAGGAAACGGCGTTTCACAGGCCTTGGTAAGAGATGTTCCCGGTAGGCTGTAAGAGCCCTGGGCAACGCCAGATGTTTCTTAGCTTCCCGAAGAGCTGGAAGCAAGATGCTTTGGTGCCACACTCTCACTTTGGAATCAAGGCAGCCCTTTGGGGCAGGTAGCTCTAGGCCAGTGGAGCACACCCAGAGCAGAAGTTCTACTTCGGCCAGTTCAGGCCACCAACAAACTGCGTTTCACAGGCCTTGGTAAGAGATGTTCCCGGTAGGCTGTAAGAGCACTGGGCAACGCCAGATGTTTCTTAGCTTCCCGAAGAGCTGGAAGCAAGATGCTTTGGTGCCACTCTCTCACTTTGGAATCAAGGCAGCCCTTTGGGGCAGGTAGCTCTAGGCCAGTGGAGCACACCCAGAGCAGAAGTTCTACTTCGGCCAGTTCAGGCCACCAACAAACTGCGTTTCACAGGCCTTGGTAAGAGATGTTCCCGGTAGGCTATAAGAGCACTGGGCAACGCCAGATGTTTCTTAGCTTCCCGAAGAGCTGGAAGCAAGATGCTTTGGGGCCTCTCATCCCCTTTGCAAACAAGGCGGCCCTTTGGGCCAGGCAGCTCTAGGCCAATGGAGCACACCCAGAGCAGAAGTTCTACTTCAGCTACATCAGGCCACCAACAAAGTGCGTTTCACAGGCCTTGGTAAGAGATTGTCTCTTAGGCTGTAAGAGCACTGGGCAGAGCCAGTTGTTTCTTAGCTTCCCAAAGAGCTGGAAGCAAGATGCTTTGGGGGCTCCCTGCCCCTTTGCCAACAAGGCCGACCTTTGGGCCTTTCAGCTCTGGGCCAATGGAGCACACCCAGAGCAGAAGTTCTACCTCAGCCAGATAAGGCCTGCCAAGAAACTGCGTTTCAAAGGCTTTGGTAAGAGATGTTGCCGGTACTCTGTTAGAGCACTGGGCAGAGACAGTTGTTTCTTAGCTTCCCAAAGACCTGGAAGCAAGATGCTTTGGGGCTTCTCTGCCCCTTTGCAAACAAGGCATCCCTTTGGGCCTTTCAGCTCTAGGCCAATGGAGCACACCCAGAGCAGAAGTCCTACTTCAGCCAGATCAGGCCTGCCAAGGAACTGCGTTTCAGAGGCCTTTGTATGTGACGTTCCCGGTAGGCTGTGAGAGCACGGTGCAGAGCCAGTTGTTTCCTTGTTTCCCAAACAGCTGGAAGCAAGACGCTTTGGGGCCTCTCTGCCCCTTTGGAAACAAGGCAGCACGTTGGGTCTGGCAGCTCTAGGGCAATGGAGCACAACCAGAGCCGAAGTTCTACTTCTTCCAGATCAGGCCTGCCTTGACAGTGCGTTTCACAGGCCTTGATAAGAGATGTTCTCTTAGGCTATAAGAGCACTGGGCACAGCCAGTTGTTTCTTAGCTTCCCAAGAGGTGGAAGCAAGATGCTTTGGGGCCTCTCTCCCCCTTTGGAAACAAGGCAGCCCTTTGGGCCTTTCAGCTCTAGGGCAATGGAGCACACCCAGAGCAGAAGTTCTACCTCAGCCAGATCAGGCCTGCCAAGAAACTGCTTTTCACAGGCCTTCGTAAGAGGTGTTCCCGGAAGGCTGTAAGAGTACCTGGCAGAGCGAGTTGTTTCTTAGCTTCAAAAACAGCTGGAAGCAACATGATTTGGGGCCTCTCTCCCCCTTTGGAAACAAAGCAGCCTTTGTGCCTGGCAGCTCTAGGCCAAAGTAGCACACCCAGAGCACAAGTTCTACCTCAGCCAGATAAGGCCTGTCAAGAAGCTGCGTTTCACAGGCCTTTGTATGTGACGTTCCCGGTTGGCTTTGAGAGCACTGTGCAGAGCCAGTTGTTTTAGCTTCCCAGAGAGCAGGAAGCAAGATGCTTTGGGGCCTCTCTCACACTTTGGAAATAAAGGCAGCCCTTTGGGCCTGGCAGCCCTAGGCCAATGGAGTACACCCAGAGCAGAAGTTCTACCTCAGCCAGATCAGGCCTTCCAAGAAACTGCGTCTCACAGGCCTTTCTCTGTCACGTTGCCGGTAGGCTGTGAGAGCACTGTGCAGAGCCAGTTGTTTCTTAGCTTCCCAAAGATTTGGAAGCAAGATGCTTTGGGGACTCTCAGCCCCTTTGGAAACAAGGCGGCCCTTTGGGCCTGGCAGCTCTAGGCCAAAGTAGCACGCCCAGAGCAGGAGTTCTACTTCAGCCAGATCAGGCCTGCCAAGAAACTGCGTTTCACAGGCCTTGGTAAGAGATGTTCCCGGTAGGCTGTGAGAGCACTGTGGAGAGCCAGTTGCTTTAGCTTCCCACAGAGCTGGAAGCAAGATGCTTTGGGGCCTCTCTCTCCCTTTGGACACAAGGCAGCCGTTTGGGCCTGGCAGCTCTAGGCCAATGGAGCACACCCACAGCAGAAGTTCTACTTCAGGCAGATCAGTCCTGCCCAGAAACTGCGTTTCACAGCCCTTGGTAAGAGATGTTCACGGTAGGCTGTGAGAGCACTGGGCAGAACCAGTTGTTTTTTAGCTTCCCAAAGTGCTGGAGGGCACATGCTTTGGGGCCTCTCTCACCCTTTGGAAACAAGGCAGCCCTTAGGTCCTGGTAGCTCTAGGCCTATGTAGCACAACCAGAACAGAAGTTCTACTTCAGCCAGGTCAGGCCTGCCAAGAAACTGCGTTTCACAGGCCTTTCCAAGAGATGTTCTCTTAGGCTGTAAGAGCACTGGGCAGAGCCAGCTGTTTCTTAGCTTCCCGAAGAGCTGGGAGCAAGATGCTTTGGGTCCACTCTCCGTCTTTGGAAACAAGGCAGCCCTTTGGGCCTGGCAGCTCTAGGGCAATGGAGCACACCCAGAGCAGGAGTTCTACTTCAGCCAGATCAGGCCTGCCAGGAAACTGCGTTTCACAGGCCTTGGTAAGAGATGTTCCCGGTAGGCTGTGAGAGCACTGTGGAGAGCCAGTTGCTTTAGCTTCCCACAGAGCTGGAAGCAAGATGCTTTGGGGCCTCTCTCTCCCTTTGGACACAAGGCAGCCGTTTGGGCCTGGCAGCTCTAGGCCAATGGAGCACACCCACAGCAGAAGTTCTACTTCAGGCAGATCAGTCCTGCCCAGAAACTGCGTTTCACAGCCCTTGGTAAGAGATGTTCACGGTAGGCTGTGAGAGCACTGGGCAGCACCAGTTGTTTTTTAGCTTCCCAAAGTGCTGGAGGCAAGATGCTTTGGGGCCTCTCTCACCCTTTGGAAACAAGGCAGCCCTTAGGTCCTGGTAGCTCTAGGCCTATGTAGCACAACCAGAACAGAAGTTCTACTTCAGCCAGGTCAGGCCTGCCAAGAAACTGCGTTTCACAGGCCTTTCAAAGAGATGTTCTCTTAGGCTGTAAGAGCACTGGGCAGAGCCAGCTGTTTCTTAGCTTCCCGAAGAGCTGGGAGCAAGATGCTTTGGGTCCACTCTCCGTCTTTGGAAACAAGGCAGCCCTTTGGGCCTGGCAGCTCTAGGGCAATGGAGCACACCCAGAGCAGAAGTTCTACTTCAGCCAGATCAGGCCTGCCAGGAAACTGCGTTTCACAGGCCTTGGTAAGAGATGTTCCCGGTAGGCTGTAAGAGCACTGGGCAGAGCCAGTTGTTTCTTACCTTCCTGAAAAGCTGGAAGCAAGATGCTTGGGACCCCTCTGCCCGTTTGGGAACAAGGCAGCCTTTTGGGTCGGGAAGCTCTAGGCCAATGGAGCACACGCAGAGCAGGAGTTCTACTTCAGCCTGATCAGGCCTGCAAAGAAACAGCGTTTGACAGGCCTTGGTAAGAGATGTTCCCGGTAGGTGTAAGAGCACTGGGCAGAGCCAGTTGTTTCTTAGCTTCGCAAAGACCGGGAAGCAAGATGCTTTGGGCCTCTCTGCCCCTTGGAAACAGGGCAGAACTTTGGGCCTGGCAGCTCTAGGGCAATGGAGCACACCCAGAGCCGGAGTTCTACTTCAGCCAGATGAGGCCTGCCAAGAAACTGCGTTTCACAGGCCTTTCAAAGACATGTTCCCGGTAGGCTGTAAGAGCACGGGCCAGAGCGAGTTGGTTCTTAGCTTCCCAGAGAGCTGGAAGCAAGATGCTTTGGGGCCTCTCTGCCCCTTTGGAAACAAGGCAGCACCTTGGGCCTGGCAGCTCTAGGGCAATGGAGCACACCCAGAGCAGAAGTTCTACTTCAGCCAAATCAGGCCTGCCAGGAAACGGCGTTTCACAGGCCTTGGTAAGAGATGTTCCCGGTAGGCTGTAAGAGCCCTGGGCAACGCCAGATGTTTCTTAGCTTCCCGAAGAGCTGGAAGCAAGATGCTTTGGTGCCACTCTCTCACTTTGGAATCAAGGCAGCCCTTTGGGGAAGGTTGCTCTAGGCCAGTGGAGCACACCCAGAGCAGAAGTTCTACTTCGGCCAGTTCAGGCCACCAACAAACTGCGTTTCACAGGCCTTGGTAAGAGATGTTCCCGGTAGGCTGTAAGAGCACTGGGCAACGCCAGATGTTTCTTAGCTTCCCGAAGAGCTGGAAGCAAGATGCTTTGGTGCCACTCTCTCACTTTGGAATCAAGGCAGCCCTTTGGGGCAGGTAGCTCTAGGCCAGTGGAGCACACCCAGAGCAGAAGTTCTACTTCGGCCAGTTCAGGCCACCAACAAACTGCGTTTCACAGGCCTTGGTAAGAGATGTTCCCGGTAGGCTGTAAGAGCACTGGGCAACGCCAGATGTTTCTTAGCTTCCCGAAGAGCTGGAAGCAAGATGCTTTGGGGCCTCTCATCCCCTTTGCAAACAAGGCGGCCCTTTGGGCCAGGCAGCTCTAGGCCAATGGAGCACACCCAGAGCAGAAGTTCTACTTCAGCTACATCAGGCCACCAACAAAGTGCGTTTCACAGGCCTTGGTAAGAGATTGTCTCTTAGGCTGTAAGAGCACTGGGCAGAGCCAGTTGTTTCTTAGCTTCCCAAAGAGCTGGAAGCAAGATGCTTTGGGGGCTCCCTGCCCCTTTGCCAACAAGGCCGACCTTTGGGCCTTTCAGCTCTGGGCCAATGGAGCACACCCAGAGCAGAAGTTCTACCTCAGCCAGATAAGGCCTGCCAAGAAACTGCGTTTCAAAGGCTTTGGTAAGAGATGTTGCCGGTACTCTGTTAGAGCACTGGGCAGAGACAGTTGTTTCTTAGCTTCCCAAAGAGCTGGAAGCAAGATGCTTTGGGGCTTCTCTGCCCCTTTGCAAACAAGGCATCCCTTTGGGCATTTCAGCTCTAGGCCAATGGAGCACACCCAGAGCAGAAGTCCTACTTCAGCCAGATCAGGCCTGCCAAGGAACTGCGTTTCAGAGGCCTTTGTATGTGACGTTCCCGGTAGGCTGTGAGAGCACGGTGCAGAGCCAGTTGTTTCCTTGTTTCCCAAACAGCTGGAAGCAAGACGCTTTGGGGCCTCTCTGCCCCTTTGGAAACAAGGCAGCACGTTGGGTCTGGCAGCTCTAGGGCAATGGAGCACAACCAGAGCCGAAGTTCTACTTCTTCCAGATCAGGCCTGCCTAGACAGTGCGTTTCACAGGCCTTGATAAGAGATGTTCTCTTAGGCTATAAGAGCACTGGGCACAGCCAGTTGTTTCTTAGCTTCCCAAGAGGTGGAAGCAAGATGCTTTGGGGCCTCTCTCCCCCTTTGGAAACAAGGCAGCCCTTTGGGCCTTTCAGCTCTAGGGCAATGGAGCACACCCAGAGCAGAAGTTCTACCTCAGCCAGATCAGGCCTGCCAAGAAACTGCTTTTCACAGGCCTTCGTAAGAGGTGTTCCCGGAAGGCTGTAAGAGTACCTGGCAGAGCGAGTTGTTTCTTAGCATCAAAAAAAGCTGGAAGCAACATGATTTGGGGCCTCTCTCCCCCTTTGGAAACAAAGCAGCCTTTGTGCCTGGCAGCTCTAGGCCAAAGTAGCACACCCAGAGCACAAGTTCTACCTCAGCCAGATAAGGCCTGTCAAGAAGCTGCGTTTCACAGGCCTTTGTATGTGACGTTCCCGGTTGGCTTTGAGAGCACTGTGCAGAGCCAGTTGTTTTAGCTTCCCAGAGAGCAGGAAGCAAGATGCTTTGGGGCCTCTCTCACACTTTGGAAATAAAGGCAGCCCTTTGGGCCTGGCAGCCCTAGGCCAATGGAGTACACCCAGAGCAGAAGTTCTACCTCAGCCAGATCAGGCCTTCCAAGAAACTGCGTCTCACAGGCCTTTCTCTGTCACGTTGCCGGTAGGCTGTGAGAGCACTGTGCAGAGCCAGTTGTTTCTTAGCTTCCCAAAGATTTGGAAGCAAGATGCTTTGGGGACTCTCAGCCCCTTTGGAAACAAGGCGGCCCTTTGGGCCTGGCAGCTCTAGGCCAAAGTAGCACGCCCAGAGCAGGAGTTCTACTTCAGCCAGATCAGGCCTGCCAAGAAACTGCGTTTCACAGGCCTTGGTAAGAGATGTTCCCGGTAGGCTGTGAGAGCACTGTGGAGAGCCAGTTGCTTTAGCTTCCCACAGAGCTGGAAGCAAGATGCTTTGGGGCCTCTCTCTCCCTTTGGACACAAGGCAGCCGTTTGGGCCTGGCAGCTCTAGGCCAATGGAGCACACCCACAGCAGAAGTTCTACTTCAGGCAGATCAGTCCTGCCCAGAAACTGCGTTTCACAGCCCTTGGTAAGAGATGTTCACGGTAGGCTGTGAGAGCACAGGGCAGAACCAGTTGTTTTTTAGCTTCCCAAAGTGCTGGAGGCAAGATGCTTTGGGGCCTCTCTCACCCTTTGGAAACAAGGCAGCCCTTAGGTCCTGGTAGCTCTAGGCCTATGTAGCACAACCAGAACAGAAGTTCTACTTCAGCCAGGTCAGGCCTGCCAAGAAACTGCGTTTCACAGGCCTTTCAAAGAGATGTTCTCTTAGGCTGTAAGAGCACTGGGCAGAGCCAGCTGTTTCTTAGCTTCCCGAAGAGCTGGGAGCAAGATGCTTTAGGTCCACTCTCCGTCTTTGGAAACAAGGCAGCCCTTTGGGCCTGGCAGCTCTAGGGCAATGGGCACACCCAGAGCAGGAGTTCTACTTCAGCCAGATCAGGTCTGCCAGGAAACTGCGTTTCACAGGCCTTGGTAAGAGATGTTCCCGGTAGGCTGTGAGAGCACTGTGGAGAGCCAGTTGCTTTAGCTTCCCACAGAGCTGGAAGCAAGATGCTTTGGGGCCTCTCTCTCCCTTTGGACACAAGGCAGCCGTTTGGGCCTGGCAGCTCTAGGCCAATGGAGCACACCCACAGCAGAAGTTCTACTTCAGGCAGATCAGTCCTGCCCAGAAACTGCGTTTCACAGCCCTTGGTAAGAGATGTTCACGGTAGGCTGTGAGAGCACTGGGCAGCACCAGTTGTTTTTTAGCTTCCCAAAGTGCTGGAGGCCACATGCTTTGGGGCCTCTCTCACCCTTTGGAAACAAGGCAGCCCTTAGGTCCTGGTAGCTCTAGGCCTATGTAGCACAACCAGAACAGAAGTTCTACTTCAGCCAGGTCAGGCCTGCCAAGAAACTGCGTTTCACAGGCCTTTCAAAGAGATGTTCTCTTAGGCTGTAAGAGCACTGGGCAGAGCCAGCTGTTTCTTAGCTTCCCGAAGAGCTGGGAGCAAGATGCTTTGGGTCCACTCTCCGTCTTTGGAAACAAGGCAGCCCTTTGGGCCTGGCAGCTCTAGGGCAATGGAGCACACCCAGAGCAGGAGTTCTACTTCAGCCAGATCAGGCCTGCCAGGAAACTGCGTTTCACAGGCCTTGGTAAGAGATGTTCCCGGTAGGCTGTAAGAGCACTGGGCAGAGCCAGTTGTTTCTTACCTTCCTGAAAAGCTGGAAGCAAGATGCTTGGGACCCCTCTGCCCGTTTGGGAACAAGGCAGCCTTTTGGGTCGGGAAGCTCTAGGCCAATGGAGCACACGCAGAGCAGGAGTTCTACTTCAGCCTGATCAGGCCTGCAAAGAAACAGCGTTTGACAGGCCTTGGTAAGAGATGTTCGCGGTAGGTGTAAGAGCACTGGGCAGAGCCAGTTGTTTCTTAGCTTCGCAAAGACCGGGCAGCAAGATGCTTTGGGCCTCTCTGCCCCTTGGAAACAGGGCAGCACTTTGGGCCTGGCAGCTCTAGGGCAATGGAGCACACCCAGAGCCGGAGTTCTACTTCAGCCAGATGAGGCCTGCCAAGAAACTGCGTTTCACAGGCCTTTCAAAGACATGTTCCCGATAGGCTGTAAGAGCACGGGGCAGAGCGAGTTGGTTCTTAACTTCCCAGAGAGCTGGAAGCAAGATGCTTTGGGGCCTCTCTGCCCCTTTGGAAACAAGGCAGCACCTTGGGCCTGGCAGCTCTAGGGCAATGGAGCACACCCAGAGCAGAAGTTCTACTTCAGCCAAATCAGGCCTGCCAGGAAACGGCGTTTCACAGGCCTTGGTAAGAGATGTTCCCGGTAGGCTGTAAGAGCACTGGGCAACGCCAGATGTTTCTTAGATTCCCGAAGAGCTGGAGCAAGATGCTTTGGTGCCACTCTCTCACTTTGGAATCAAGGCAGCCCTTTGGGGCAGGTAGCTCTAGGCCAGTGGTGCACACCCAGAGCAGAAGTTCTACTTCGGCCAGTTCAGGCCACCAACAAACTGCGTTTCACAGGCCTTGGTAAGAGATGTTCCCGGTAGGCTGTAAGAGCACTGGGCAACGCCAGATGTTTCTTAGCTTCCCGAAGAGCTGGAAGCAAGATGCTTTGGGGCCTCTCATCCCCTTTGCAAACAAGGCGGCCCTTTGGGCCAGGCAGCTCTAGGCCAATGGAGCACACCCAGAGCAGAAGTTCTACTTCAGCTAGATCAGGCCACCAACAAAGTGCGTTTCACAGGCCTTGGTAAGAGATTGTCTCTTAGGCTGTAAGAGCACTGTGCAGAGCCAGTTGTTTCTTAGCTTCCCAAAGAGCTGGAAGCAAGATGCTTTGGGGGCTCCCTGCCCCTTTGCCAACAAGGCCGACCTTTGGGCCTTTCAGCTCTGGGCCTATGGAGCACACCCAGAGCAGAAGTTCTACCTCAGCCAGATAAGGCCTGCCAAGAAACTGCGTTTCAAAGGCTTTGGTAAGAGATGTTGCCGGTACTCTGTTAGAGCACTGGGAAGAGACAGTTGTTTCTTAGCTTCCCAAAGAGCTGGAAGCAAGATGCTTTGGGGCCTCTCTGCCCCTTTGCAAACAAGGCATCCCTTTGGGCCTTTCAGCTCTAGGCCAATGGAGCACACCCAGAGCAGAAGTCCTACTTCAGCCAGATCAGGCCTGCCAAGGAACTGCGTTTCAGAGGCCTTTGTATGTGACGTTCCCGGTAGGCTGTGAGAGCACGGTGCAGAGCCAGTTGTTTCCTTGTTTCCCAAACAGCTGGAAGCAAGACGCTTTGGGGCCTCTCTGCCCCTTTGGAAACAAGGCAGCACGTTGGGTCTGGCAGCTCTAGGGCAATGGAGCACAACCAGAGCCGAAGTTCTACTTCTTCCAGATCAGGCCTGCCTAGACAGTGCGTTTCACAGGCCTTGATAAGAGATGTTCTCTTAGGCTATAAGAGCACTGGGCACAGCCAGTTGTTTCTTAGCTTCCCAAGAGGTGGAAGCAAGATGCTTTGGGGCCTCTCTCCCCCTTTGGAAACAAGGCAGCCCTTTTGGGCCTTTCAGCTCTAGGGCAATGGAGCACACCCAGAGCAGAAGTTCTACCTCAGCCAGATCAGGCCTGCCAAGAAACTGCTTTTCACAGGCCTTCGTAAGAGGTGTTCCCGGAAGGCTGTAAGAGTACCTGGCAGAGCGAGTTGTTTCTTAGCTTCAAAAACAGCTGGAAGCAACATGATTTGGGGCCTCTCTCCCCCTTTGGAAACAAAGCAGCCTTTGTGCCTGGCAGCTCTAGGCCAAAGTAGCACACCCAGAGCACAAGTTCTACCTCAGCCAGATAAGGCCTGTCAAGAAGCTGCGTTTCACAGGCCTTTGTATGTGACGTTCCCGGTTGGCTTTGAGAGCACTGTGCAGAGCCAGTTGTTTTAGCTTCCCAGAGAGCAGGAAGCAAGATGCTTTGGGGCCTCTCTCACACTTTGGAAATAAAGGCAGCCCTTTGGGCCTGGCAGCCCTAGGCCAATGGAGTACACCCAGAGCAGAAGTTCTACCTCAGCCAGATCAGGCCTTCCAAGAAACTGCGTCTCACAGGCCTTTCTCTGTCACGTTGCCGGTAGGCTGTGAGAGCACTGTGCAGAGCCAGTTGTTTCTTAGCTTCCCAAAGATTTGGAAGCAAGATGCTTTGGGGACTCTCAGCCCCTTTGGAAACAAGGCGGCCCTTTGGGCCTGGCAGCTCTAGGCCAAAGTAGCACGCCCAGAGCAGGAGTTCTACTTCAGCCAGATCAGGCCTGCCAAGAAACTGCGTTTCACAGGCCTTGGTAAGAGATGTTCCCGGTAGGCTGTGAGAGCACTGGGCAGAACCAGTTGTTTTTTAGCTTCCCAAAGTGCTGGAGGCAAGATGCTTTGGGGCCTCTCTCACCCTTTGGAAACAAGGCAGCCCTTAGGTCCTGGTAGCTCTAGGCCTATGTAGCACAACCAGAACAGAAGTTCTACTTCAGCCAGGTCAGGCCTGCCAAGAAACTGCGTTTCACAGGCCTTTCAAAGAGATGTTCTCTTAGGCTGTAAGAGCACTGGGCAGAGCCAGCTGTTTCTTAGCTTCCCGAAGAGCTGGGAGCAAGATGCTTTGGGTCCACTCTCCGTCTTTGGAAACAAGGCAGCCCTTTGGGCCTGGCAGCTCTAGGGCAATGGAGCACACCCAGAGCAGGAGTTCTACTTCAGCCAGATCAGGCCTGCCAGGAAACTGCGTTTCACAGGCCTTGGTAAGAGATGTTCCCGGTAGGCTGTGAGAGCACTGTGGAGAGCCAGTTGCTTTAGCTTCCCACAGAGCTGGAAGCAAGATGCTTTGGGGCCTCTCTCTCCCTTTGGACACAAGGCAGCCGTTTGCGCCTGGCAGCTCTAGGCCAATGGAGCACACCCACAGCAGAAGTTCTACTTCAGGCAGATCAGTCCTGCCCAGAAACTGCGTTTCACAGCCTTTGGTAAGAGATGTTCACGGTAGGCTGTGAGAGCACTGGGCAGCACCAGTTGTTTTTTAGCTTCCCAAAGTGCTGGAGGCAACATGCTTTGGGGCCTCTCTCACCCTTTGGAAACAAGGCAGCCCTTAGGTCCTGGTAGCTCTAGGCCTATGTAGCAAAACCAGAACAGAAGTTCTACTTCAGCCAGGTCAGGCCTGCCAAGAAACTGCGTTTCACAGGCCTTTCAAAGAGATGTTCTCTTAGGCTGTAAGAGCACTGGGCAGAGCCAGCTCTTTCTTAGCTTCCCGAAGAGCTGGGAGCAAGATGCTTTGGGTCCACTCTCCGTCTTTGGAAACAAGGCAGCCCTTAGGGCCTGGCAGCTCTAGGGCAATGGAGCACACCCAGAGCAGAAGTTCTACTTCAGCCAGATCAGGCCTGCCAGGAAACTGCGTTTCACAGGCCTTGGTAAGAGATGTTCCCGGTAGGCTGTAAGAGCACTGGGCAGAGCCAGTTGTTTCTTACCTTCCTGAAAAGCTGGAAGCAAGATGCTTGGGACCCCTCTGCCCGTTTGGGAACAAGGCAGCCTTTTGGGTCGGGAAGCTCTAGGCCAATGGAGCACACGCAGAGCAGGAGTTCTACTTCAGCCTGATCAGGCCTGCAAAGAAACAGCGTTTGACAGGCCTTGGTAAGAGATGTTCCCGGTAGGTGTAAGAGCACTGGGAAGAGCCAGTTGTTTCTTAGCTTCGCAAAGACCGGGCAGCAAGATGCTTTGGGCCTCTCTGCCCCTTGGAAACAGGGCAGCACTTTGGGCCTGGCAGCTCTAGGGCAATGGAGCACACCCAGAGCCGGAGTTCTACTTCAGCCAGATGAGGCCTGCCAAGAAACTGCGTTTCACAGGCCTTTCAAAGACATGTTCCCGGTAGGCTGTAAGAGCACGGGCCAGAGCGAGTTGGTTCTTAGCTTCCCAGAGAGCTGGAAGCAAGATGCTTTGGGGCCTCTCTGCCCCTTTGGAAACAAGGCAGCACCTTGGGCCTGGCAGCTCTAGGACAATGGAGCACACCCAGAGCAGAAGTTCTACTTCAGCCAAATCAGGCCTGCCAGGAAACGGCGTTTCACAGGCCTTGGTAAGAGATGTTCCCGGTAGGCTGTAAGAGCACTGGGCAACGCCAGATGTTTCTTAGCTTCCCGAAGAGCTGGAAGCAAGATGCTTTGGTGCCACTCTCTCACTTTGGAATCAAGGCAGCCCTTTGGGGCAGGTAGCTCTAGGCCAGTGGAGCACACCCAGAGCAGAAGTTCTACTTCGGCCAGTTCAGGCCACCAACAAACTGCGTTTCACAGGCCTTGGTAAGAGATGTTCCCGGTAGGCTGTAAGAGCACTGGGCAACGCCAGATGTTTCTTAGCTTCCCGAAGAGCTGGAAGCAAGATGCTTTGGGGCCTCTCATCCCCTTTGCAAACAAGGCGGCCCTTTGGGCCAGGCAGCTCCAGGCCAATGGAGCACACCCAGAGCAGAAGTTCTACTTCAGCTACATCAGGCCACCAACAAAGTGCGTTTCACAGGCCTTGGTAAGAGATTGTCTCTTAGGCTGTAAGAGCACTGGGCAGAGCCAGTTGTTTCTTAGCTTCCCAAAGAGCTGGAAGCAAGATGCTTTGGGGGCTCCCTGCCCCTTTGCCAACAAGGCCGACCTTTGGGCCTTTCAGCTCTGGGCCAATGGAGCACACCCAGAGCAGAAGTTCTACCTCAGCCAGATAAGGCCTGCCAAGAAACTGCGTTTCAAAGGCTTTGGTAAGAGATGTTGCCGGTACTCTGTTAGAGCACTGGGCAGAGACAGTTGTTTCTTAGCTTCCCAAAGAGCTGGAAGCAAGATGCTTTGGGGCCTCTCTGCCCCTTTGCAAACAAGGCATCCCTTTGGGCCTTTCAGCTCTAGGCCAATGGAGCACACCCAGAGCAGAAGTCCTACTTCAGCCAGATCAGGCCTGCCAAGGAACTGCGTTTCAGAGGCCTTTGTATGTGACGTTCCCGGTAGGCTGTGAGAGCACGGTGCAGAGCCAGTTGTTTCCTTGTTTCCCAAACAGCTGGAAGCAAGACGCTTTGGGGCCTCTCTGCCCCTTTGGAAACAAGGCAGCACGTTGGGTCTGGCAGCTCTAGGGCAATGGAGCACAACCAGAGCCGAAGTTCTACTTCTTCCAGATCAGGCCTGCCTAGACAGTGCGTTTCACAGGCCTTGATAAGAGATGTTCTCTTAGGCTATAAGAGCACTGGGCACAGCCAGTTGTTTCTTAGCTTCCCAAGAGGTGGAAGCAAGATGCTTTGGGGCCTCTCTCCCCCTTTGGAAACAAGGCAGCCCTTTGGGCCTTTCAGCTCTAGGCCAATGGAGCACACCCAGAGCAGAAGTTCTACCTCAGCCAGATCAGGCCTGCCAAGAAACTGCTTTTCACAGGCCTTCGTAAGAGGTGTTCCCGGAAGGCTGTAAGAGTACCTGGCAGAGCGAGTTGTTTCTTAGCTTCAAAAACAGCTGGAAGCAACATGATTTGGGGCCTCTCTCCCCCTTTGCAAACAAGGCGGCCCTTTGGGCCAGGCAGCTCCAGGCCAATGGAGCACACCCAGAGCAGAAGTTCTACTTCAGCTACATCAGGCCACCAACAAAGTGCGTTTCACAGGCCTTGGTAAGAGATTGTCTCTTAGGCTGTAAGAGCACTGGGCAGAGCCAGTTGTTTCTTAGCTTCCCAAAGAGCTGGAAGCAAGATGCTTTGGGGGCTCCCTGCCCCTTTGCCAACAAGGCCGACCTTTGGGCCTTTCAGCTCTGGGCCAATGGAGCACACCCAGAGCAGAAGTTCTACCTCAGCCAGATAAGGCCTGCCAAGAAACTGCGTTTCAAAGGCTTTGGTAAGAGATGTTGCCGGTACTCTGTTAGAGCACTGGGCAGAGACAGTTGTTTCTTAGCTTCCCAAAGAGCTGGAAGCAAGATGCTTTGGGGCCTCTCTGCCCCTTTGCAAACAAGGCATCCCTTTGGGCCTTTCAGCTCTAGGCCAATGGAGCACACCCAGAGCAGAAGTCCTACTTCAGCCAGATCAGGCCTGCCAAGGAACTGCGTTTCAGAGGCCTTTGTATGTGACGTTCCCGGTAGGCTGTGAGAGCACGGTGCAGAGCCAGTTGTTTCCTTGTTTCCCAAACAGCTGGAAGCAAGACGCTTTGGGGCCTCTCTGCCCCTTTGGAAACAAGGCAGCACGTTGGGTCTGGCAGCTCTAGGGCAATGGAGCACAACCAGAGCCGAAGTTCTACTTCTTCCAGATCAGGCCTGCCTAGACAGTGCGTTTCACAGGCCTTGATAAGAGATGTTCTCTTAGGCTATAAGAGCACTGGGCACAGCCAGTTGTTTCTTAGCTTCCCAAGAGGTGGAAGCAAGATGCTTTGGGGCCTCTCTCCCCCTTTGGAAACAAGGCAGCCCTTTGGGCCTTTCAGCTCTAGGCCAATGGAGCACACCCAGAGCAGAAGTTCTACCTCAGCCAGATCAGGCCTGCCAAGAAACTGCTTTTCACAGGCCTTCGTAAGAGGTGTTCCCGGAAGGCTGTAAGAGTACCTGGCAGAGCGAGTTGTTTCTTAGCTTCAAAAACAGCTGGAAGCAACATGATTTGGGGCCTCTCTCCCCCTTTGGAAACAAAGCAGCCTTTGTGCCTGGCAGCTCTAGGCCAAAGTAGCACACCCAGAGCACAAGTTCTACCTCAGCCAGATAAGGCCTGTCAAGAAGCTGCGTTTCACAGGCCTTTGTATGTGACGTTCCCGGTTGGCTTTGAGAGCACTGTGCAGAGCCAGTTGTTTTAGCTTCCCAGAGAGCAGGAAGCAAGATGCTTTGGGGCCTCTCTCACACTTTGGAAATAAAGGCAGCCCTTTGGGCCTGGCAGCCCTAGGCCAATGGAGTACACCCAGAGCAGAAGTTCTACCTCAGCCAGATCAGGCCTTCCAAGAAACTGCGTCTCACAGGCCTTTCTCTGTCACGTTGCCGGTAGGCTGTGAGAGCACTGTGCAGAGCCAGTTGTTTCTTAGCTTCCCAAAGATTTGGAAGCAAGATGCTTTGGGGACTCTCAGCCCCTTTGGAAACAAGGCGGCCCTTTGGGCCTGGCAGCTCTAGGCCAAAGTAGCACGCCCAGAGCAGGAGTTCTACTTCAGCCAGATCAGGCCTGCCAAGAAACTGCGTTTCACAGGCCTTGGTAAGAGATGTTCCCGGTAGGCTGTGAGAGCACTGTGGAGAGCCAGTTGCTTTAGCTTCCCACAGAGCTGGAAGCAAGATGCTTTGGGGCCTCTCTCTCCCTTTGGACACAAGGCAGCCGTTTGGGCCTGGCAGCTCTAGGCCAATGGAGCACACCCACAGCAGAAGTTCTACTTCAGGCAGATCAGTCCTGCCCAGAAACTGCGTTTCACAGCCCTTGGTAAGAGATGTTCACGGTAGGCTGTGAGAGCACTGGGCAGAACCAGTTGTTTTTTAGCTTCCCAAAGTGAGGGAGGCAAGATGCTTTGGGGCCTCTCTCACCCAATGGAAACAAGGCAGCCCTTAGGTACTGGTAGCTCTAGGCCTATGTAGCACAACCAGAACAGAAGTTCTACTTCAGCCAGGTCAGGCCTGCCAAGAAACTGCGTTTCACAGGCCTTTCAAAGAGATGTTCTCTTAGGCTGTAAGAGCACTGGGCAGAGCCAGCGGTTTCTTAGCTTCCCGAAGAGCTGGGAGCAAGATGCTTTTTGTGCACTCTCCGTCTTTGGAAACAAGGCAGCCCTTTGGGCCTGGCAGCTCTAGGGCAATGGAGCACACCCAGAGCAGGAGTTCTACTTCAGCCAGATCAGGCCTGCCAGGAAACTGCGTTTCACAGGCCTTGGTAAGAGATGTTCCCGGTAGGCTGTGAGAGCACTGTGGAGAGCCAGTTGCTTTAGCTTCCCACAGAGCTGGAAGCAAGATGCTTTGGGCCTCTCTCTCCCTTTGGACACAAGGCAGCCGTTTGGGCCTGGCAGCTCTAGGCCAAGGGAGCACACCCACAGCAGAAGTTCTACTTCAGGCAGATCAGTCCTGCCCAGAAACTGCGTTTCACAGCCTTTGGTAAGAGATGTTCACGGTAGGCTGTGAGAGCACTGGGCAGCACCAGTTGTTTTTTAGCTTCCCAAAGTGCTGGAGGCAACATGCTTTGGGGCCTCTCTCACCCTTTGGAAACAAGGCAGCCCTTAGGTCCTGGTAGCTCTAGGCCTATGTAGCACAACCAGAACAGAAGTTCTACTTCAGCCAGGTCAGGCCTGCCAAGAAACTGCGTTTCACAGGCCTTTCAAAGAGATGTTCTCTTAGGCTGTAAGAGCACTGGGCAGAGCCAGCTGTTTCTTAGCTTCCCGAAGAGCTGGGAGCAAGATGCTTTGGGTCCACTCTCCGTCTTTGGAAACAAGGCAGCCCTTTGGGCCTGGCAGCTCTAGGGCAATGGAGCACACCCAGAGCAGAAGTTCTACTTCAGCCAGATCAGGCCTGCCAGGAAACTGCGTTTCACAGGCCTTGGTAAGAGATGTTCCCGGTAGGCTGTAAGAGCACTGGGCAGAGCCAGTTGTTTCTTACCTTCCTGAAAAGCTGGAAGCAAGATGCTTGGGACCCCTCTGCCCGTTTGGGAACAAGGCAGCCTTTTGGGTCGGGAAGCTCTAGGCCAATGGAGCACACGCAGAGCAGGAGTTCTACTTCAGCCTGATCAGGCCTGCAAAGAAACAGCGTTTGACAGGCCTTGGTAAGAGATGTTCCCGGTAGGTGTAAGAGCACTGGGCAGAGCCAGTTGTTTCTTAGCTTCAAAAAGACCGGGCAGCAAGATGCTTTGGGCCTCTCTGCCCCTTGGAAACAGGGCAGCACTTTGGGCCTGGCAGCTCTAGGGCAATGGAGCACAACCAGAGCCGGAGTTCTACTTCAGCCAGATGAGGCCTGCCAAGAAACTGCGTTTCACAGGCCTTTCAAAGACATGTTCCCGGTAGGCTGTAAGAGCACGGGCCAGAGCGAGTTGGTTCTTAGCTTCCCAGAGAGCTGGAAGCAAGATGCTTTGGGGCCTCTCTGCCCCTTTGGAAACAAGGCAGCACCTTGGGCCTGGCAGCTCTAGGGCAATGGAGCACACCCAGAGCAGAAGTTCTACTTCAGCCAAATCAGGCCTGCCAGGAAACGGCGTTTCACAGGCCTTGGTAAGAGATGTTCCCGGTAGGCTGTAAGAGCACTGGGCAACGCCAGATGTTTCTTAGCTTCCCGAAGAGCTGGAAGCAAGATGCTTTGGTGCCACTCTCTCACTTTGGAATCAAGGCAGCCCTTTGGGGCAGGTAGCTCAAGGCCAGTGGAGCACACCCAGAGCAGAAGTTCTACTTCGGCCAGTTCAGGCCACCAACAAACTGCGTTTCACAGGCCTTGGTAAGAGATGTTCCCGGTAGGCTGTAAGAGCACTGGGCAACGCCAGATGTTTCTTAGCTTCCCGAAGAGCTGGAAGCAAGATGCTTTGGGGCCTCTCATCCCCTTTGCAAACAAGGCGGCCCTTTGGGCCAGGCAGCTCTAGGCCAATGGAGCACACCCAGAGCAGAAGTTCTACTTCAGCTACATCAGGCCACCAATAAAGTGCGTTTCACAGGCCTTGGTAAGAGATTGTCTCTTAGGCTGTAAGAGCACTGGGCAGAGCCAGTTGTTTCTTAGCTTCCCAAAGAGCTGGAAGCAAGATGCTTTGGGGGCTCCCTGCCCCTTTGCCAACAAGGCCGACCTTTGGGCCTTTCAGCTCTGGGCCAATGGAGCACACCCAGAGCAGAAGTTCTACCTCAGCCAGATAAGGCCTGCCAAGAAACTGCGTTTCAAAGGCTTTGGTAAGAGATGTTGCCGGTACTCTGTTAGAGCACTGGGCAGAGACAGTTGTTTCTTAGCTTCCCAAAGAGCTGGAAGCAAGATGCTTTGGGGCCTCTCTGCCCCTTTGCAAACAAGGCATCCCTTTGGGCCTTTCAGCTCTAGGCCAATGGAGCACACCCAGAGCAGAAGTCCTACTTCAGCCAGATCAGGCCTGCCAAGGAACTGCGTTTCAGAGGCCTTTGTATGTGACGTTCCCGGTAGGCTGTGAGAGCACGGTGCAGAGCCAGTTGTTTCCTTGTTTCCCAAACAGCTGGAAGCAAGACGCTTTGGGGCCTCTCTGCCCCTTTGGAAACAAGGCAGCACGTTGGGTCTGGCAGCTCTAGGGCAATGGAGCACAACCAGAGCCGAAGTTCTACTTCTTCCAGATCAGGCCTGCCTAGACAGTGCGTTTCCCAGGCCTTGATAAGAGATGTTCTCTTAGGCTATAAGAGCACTGGGCACAGCCAGTTGTTTCTTAGCTTCCCAAGAGGTGGAAGCAAGATGCTTTGGGGCCTCTCTCCCCCTTTGGAAACAAGGCAGCCCTTTGGGCCTTTCAGCTCTAGGGCAATGGAGCACACCCAGAGCAGAAGTTCTACCTCAGCCAGATCAGGCCTGCCAAGAAACTGCTTTTCACAGGCCTTCGTAAGAGGTGTTCCCGGAAGGCTGTAAGAGTACCTGGCAGAGCGAGTTGTTTCTTAGCTTCAAAAACAGCTGGAAGCAACATGATTTGGGGCCTCTCTCCCCCTTTGGAAACAAAGCAGCCTTTGTGCCTGGCAGCTCTAGGCCAAAGTAGCACACCCAGAGCACAAGTTCTACCTCAGCCAGATAAGGCCTGTCAAGAAGCTGCGTTTCACAGGCCTTTGTATGTGACGTTCCCGGTTGGCTTTGAGAGCACTGTGCAGAGCCAGTTGTTTTAGCTTCCCAGAGAGCAGGAAGCAAGATGCTTTGGGGCCTCTCTCACACTTTGGAAATAAAGGCAGCCCTTTGGGCCTGGCAGCCCTAGGCCAATGGAGTACACCCAGAGCAGAAGTTCTACCTCAGCCAGATCAGGCCTTCCAAGAAACTGCGTCTCACAGGCCTTTCTCTGTCACGTTGCCGGTAGGCTGTGAGAGCACTGTGCAGAGCCAGTTGTTTCTTAGCTTCCCAAAGATTTGGAAGCAAGATGCTTTGGGGACTCTCAGCCCCTTTGGAAACAAGGCGGCCCTTTGGGCCTGGCAGCTCTAGGCCAAAGTAGCACGCCCAGAGCAGGAGTTCTACTTCAGCCAGATCAGGCCTGCCAAGAAACTGCGTTTCACAGGCCATGGTAAGAGATGTTCACGGTAGGCTGTGAGAGCACTGGGCAGCACCAGTTGTTTTTTAGCTTCCCAAAGTGCTGGAGGCCACATGCTTTGGGGCCTCTCTCACCCTTTGGAAACAATGCAGCCCTTAGGTCCTGGTAGCTCTAGGCCTATGTAGCACAACCAGAACAGAAGTTCTACTTCAGCCAGGTCAGGCCTGCCAAGAAACTGCGTTTCACAGGCCTTTCAAAGAGATGTTCTCTTAGGCTGTAAGAGCACTGGGCAGAGCCAGCTGTTTCTTAGCTTCCCGAAGAGCTGGGAGCAAGATGCTTTTTGTGCACTCTCCGTCTTTGGAAACAAGGCAGCCCTTTGGGCCTGGCAGCTCTAGGGCAATGGAGCACACCCAGAGCAGAAGTTCTACTTCAGCCAGATCAGGCCTGCCAGGAAACTGCGTTTCACAGGCCTTGGTAAGAGATGTTCCCGGTAGGCTGTAAGAGCACTGGGCAGAGCCAGTTGTTTCTTACCTTCCTGAAAAGCTGGAAGCAAGATGCTTGGGACCCCTCTGCCCGTTTGGGAACAAGGCAGCCTTTTGGGTCGGGAAGCTCTAGGCCAATGGAGCACACGCAGAGCAGGAGTTCTACTTCAGCCTGATCAGGCCTGCAAAGAAACAGCGTTTGACAGGCCTTGGTAAGAGATGTTCCCGGTAGGTGTAAGAGCACTGGGCAGAGCCAGTTGTTTCTTAGCTTCGCAAAGACCGGGAAGCAAGATGCTTTGGGCCTCTCTGCCCCTTGGAAACAGGGCAGCACTTTGGGCCTGGCAGCTCTAGGGCAATGGAGCACACCCAGAGCCGGAGTTCTACTTCAGCCAGATGAGGCCTGCCAAGAAACTGCGTTTCACAGGCCTTTCAAAGACATGTTCCCGGTAGGCTGTAAGAGCACGGGGCAGAGCGAGTTGGTTCTTAGCTTCCCAGAGAGCTGGAAGCAAGATGCTTTGGGGCCTCTCTGCCCCTTTGGAAACAAGGCAGCACCTTGGGCCTGGCAGCTCTAGGGCAATGGAGCACACCCAGAGCAGAAGTTCTACTTCAGCCAAATCAGGCCTGCCAGGAAACGGCGTTTCACAGGCCTTGGTAAGAGATGTTCCCGGTAGGCTGTAAGAGCACTGGGCAACGCCAGATGTTTCTTAGCTTCCCGAAGAGCTGGAAGCAAGATGCTTTGGTGCCACTCTCTCACTTTGGAATCAAGGCAGCCCTTTGAGGCAGGTAGCTCTAGGCCAGTGGAGCACACCCGGAGCAGAAGTTCTACTTCGGCCAGTTCAGGCCACCAACAAACTGCGTTTCACAGGCCTTGGTAAGAGATGTTCCCGGTAGGCTGTAAGAGCACTGGGCAACGCCAGATGTTTCTTAGCTTCCCGAAGAGCTGGAAGCAAGATGCTTTGGGGCCTCTCATCCCCTTTGCAAACAAGGCGGCCCTTTGGGCCAGGCAGCTCTAGGCCAATGGAGCACACCCAGAGCAGAAGTTCTACTTCAGCTACATCAGGCCACCAACAAAGTGCGTTTCACAGGCCTTGGTAAGAGATTGTCTCTTAGGCTGTAAGAGCACTGGGCAGAGCCAGTTGTTTCTTAGCTTCCCAAAGAGCTGGAAGCAAGATGCTTTGGGGGCTCCCTGCCCCTTTGCCTACAAGGCCGACCTTTGGGCCTTTCAGCTCTGGGCCAATGGAGCACACCCAGAGCAGAAGTTCTACCTCAGCCAGATAAGGCCTGCCAAGAAACTGCGTTTCAAAGGCTTTGGTAAGAGATGTTGCCGGTACTCTGTTAGAGCACTGGGCAGAGACAGTTGTTTCTTAGCTTCCCAAAGAGCTGGAAGCAAGATGCTTTGGGGCCTCTCTGCCCCTTTGCAAACAAGGCATCCCTTTGGGCCTTTCAGCTCTAGGCCAATGGAGCACACCCAGAGCAGAAGTCCTACTTCAGCCAGATCAGGCCTTCCAAGAAACTGCGTCTCACAGGCCTTTCTCTGTCACGTTGCCGGTAGGCTGTGAGAGCACTGTGCAGAGCCAGTTGTTTCTTAGCTTCCCAAAGATTTGGAAGCAAGATACTTTGGGGACTCTCAGCCCCTTTGGAAACAAGGCGGCCCTTTGGGCCTGGCAGCTCTAGGCCAAAGTAGCACGCCCAGAGCAGGAGTTCTACTTCAGCCAGATCAGGCCTGCCAGGAAACTGCGTATCACAGGCCTTTCAAAGAGATGTTCTCTTAGGCTGTAAGAGCACTGGGCAGAGCCAGCTGTTTCTTAGCTTCCCGAAGAGCTGGGAGCAAGATGCTTTGGGTCCACTCTCCGTCTTTGGAAACAAGGCAGCCCTTTGGGCCTGGCAGCTCTAGGGCAATGGAGCACACCCAGAGCAGGAGTTCTACTTCAGCCAGATCAGGCCTGCCAGGAAACTGCGTTTCACAGGCCTTGGTAAGAGATGTTCCCGGTAGGCTGTGAGAGCACTGTGGAGAGCCAGTTGCTTTAGCTTCCCACAGAGCTGGAAGCAAGATGCTTTGGGGCCTCTCTCTCCCTTTGGACACAAGGCAGCCGTTTGGGCCTGGCAGCTCTAGGCCAATGGAGCACACCCACAGCAGAAGTTCTACTTCAGGCAGATCAGTCCTGCCCAGAAACTGCGTTTCACAGCCCTTGGTAAGAGATGTTCACGGTAGGCTGTGAGAGCACTGGGCAGCACCAGTTGTTTTTTAGCTTCCCAAAGAGCTGGAAGCAAGATGCTTTGGGGGCTCCCTGCCCCTTTGCCAACAAGGCCGACCTTTGGGCCTTTCAGCTCTGGGCCAATGGAGCACACCCAGAGCAGAAGTTCTACCTCAGCCAGATAAGGCCTGCCAAGAAACTGCGTTTCAAAGGCTTTGGTAAGAGATGTTGCCGGTACTCTGTTAGAGCACTGGGCAGAGACAGTTGTTTCTTAGCTTCCCAAAGAGCTGGAAGCAAGATGCTTTGGGGCCTCTCTGCCCCTTTGCAAACAAGGCATCCCTTTGGGCCTTTCAGCTCTAGGCCAATGGAGCACACCCAGAGCAGAAGTCCTACTTCAGCCAGATCAGGCCTGCCAAGGAACTGCGTTTCAGAGGCCTTTGTATGTGACGTTCCCGGTAGGCTGTGAGAGCACGGTGCAGAGCCAGTTGTTTCCTTGTTTCCCAAACAGCTGGAAGCAAGACGCTTTGGGGCCTCTCTGCCCCTTTGGAAACAAGGCAGCACGTTGGGTCTGGCAGCTCTAGGGCAATGGAGCACAACCAGAGCCGAAGTTCTACTTCTTCCAGATCAGGCCTGCCTAGACAGTGCGTTTCCCAGGCCTTGATAAGAGATGTTCTCTTAGGCTATAAGAGCACTGGGCACAGCCAGTTGTTTCTTAGCTTCCCAAGAGGTGGAAGCAAGATGCTTTGGGGCCTCTCTCCCCCTTTGGAAACAAGGCAGCCCTTTGGGCCTTTCAGCTCTAGGGCAATGGAGCACACCCAGAGCAGAAGTTCTACCTCAGCCAGATCAGGCCTGCCAAGAAACTGCTTTTCACAGGCCTTCGTAAGAGGTGTTCCCGGAAGGCTGTAAGAGTACCTGGCAGAGCGAGTTGTTTCTTAGCTTCAAAAACAGCTGGAAGCAACATGATTTGGGGCCTCTCTCCCCCTTTGGAAACAAAGCAGCCTTTGTGCCTGGCAGCTCTAGGCCAAAGTAGCACACCCAGAGCACAAGTTCTACCTCAGCCAGATAAGGCCTGTCAAGAAGCTGCGTTTCACAGGCCTTTGTATGTGACGTTCCCGGTTGGCTTTGAGAGCACTGTGCAGAGCCAGTTGTTTTAGCTTCCCAGAGAGCAGGAAGCAAGATGCTTTGGGGCCTCTCTCACACTTTGGAAATAAAGGCAGCCCTTTGGGCCTGGCAGCCCTAGGCCAATGGAGTACACCCAGAGCAGAAGTTCTACCTCAGCCAGATCAGGCCTTCCAAGAAACTGCGTCTCACAGGCCTTTCTCTGTCACGTTGCCGGTAGGCTGTGAGAGCACTGTGCAGAGCCAGTTGTTTCTTAGCTTCCCAAAGATTTGGAAGCAAGATGCTTTGGGGACTCTCAGCCCCTTTGGAAACAAGGCGGCCCTTTGGGCCTGGCAGCTCTAGGCCAAAGTAGCACGCCCAGAGCAGGAGTTCTACTTCAGCCAGATCAGGCCTGCCAAGAAACTGCGTTTCACAGGCCATGGTAAGAGATGTTCACGGTAGGCTGTGAGAGCACTGGGCAGCACCAGTTGTTTTTTAGCTTCCCAAAGTGCTGGAGGCAACATGCTTTGGGGCCTCTCTCACCCTTTGGAAACAATGCAGCCCTTAGGTCCTGGTAGCTCTAGGCCTATGTAGCACAACCAGAACAGAAGTTCTACTTCAGCCAGGTCAGGCCTGCCAAGAAACTGCGTTTCACAGGCCTTTCAAAGAGATGTTCTCTTAGGCTGTAAGAGCACTGGGCAGAGCCAGCTGTTTCTTAGCTTCCCGAAGAGCTGGGAGCAAGATGCTTTTTGTGCACTCTCCGTCTTTGGAAACAAGGCAGCCCTTTGGGCCTGGCAGCTCTAGGGCAATGGAGCACACCCAGAGCAGAAGTTCTACTTCAGCCAGATCAGGCCTGCCAGGAAACTGCGTTTCACAGGCCTTGGTAAGAGATGTTCCCGGTAGGCTGTAAGAGCACTGGGCAGAGCCAGTTGTTTCTTACCTTCCTGAAAAGCTGGAAGCAAGATGCTTGGGACCCCTCTGCCCGTTTGGGAACAAGGCAGCCTTTTGGGTCGGGAAGCTCTAGGCCAATGGAGCACACGCAGAGCAGGAGTTCTACTTCAGCCTGATCAGGCCTGCAAAGAAACAGCGTTTGACAGGCCTTGGTAAGAGATGTTCCCGGTAGGTGTAAGAGCACTGGGCAGAGCCAGTTGTTTCTTAGCTTCGCAAAGACCGGGAAGCAAGATGCTTTGGGCCTCTCTGCCCCTTGGAAACAGGGCAGCACTTTGGGCCTGGCAGCTCTAGGGCAATGGAGCACACCCAGAGCCGGAGTTCTACTTCAGCCAGATGAGGCCTGCCAAGAAACTGCGTTTCACAGGCCTTTCAAAGACATGTTCCCGGTAGGCTGTAAGAGCACGGGCCAGAGCGAGTTGGTTCTTAGCTTCCCAGAGAGCTGGAAGCAAGATGCTTTGGGGCCTCTCTGCCCCTTTGGAAACAAGGCAGCACCTTGGGCCTGGCAGCTCTAGGACAATGGAGCACACCCAGAGCAGAAGTTCTACTTCAGCCAAATCAGGCCTGCCAGGAAACGGCGTTTCACAGGCCTTGGTAAGAGATGTTCCCAGTAGGCTGTAAGAGCACTGGGCAACGCCAGATGTTTCTTAGCTTCCCGAAGAGCTGGAAGCAAGATGCTTTGGGGCCTCTCATCCCCTTTGCAACCAAGGCGGCCCTTTGGGCCAGGCAGCTCTAGGCCAATGGAGCACACCCAGAGCAGAAGTTCTACTTCAGCTACATCAGGCCACCAACAAAGTGCGTTTCACAGGCCTTGGTAAGAGATTGTCTCTTAGGCTGTAAGAGCACTGGGCAGAGCCAGTTGTTTCTTAGCTTCCCAAAGAGCTGGAAGCAAGATGCTTTGGGGGCTCCCTGCCCCTTTGCCTACAAGGCCGACCTTTGGGCCTTTCAGCTCTGGGCCAATGGAGCACACCCAGAGCAGAAGTTCTACCTCAGCCAGATAAGGCCTGCCAAGAAACTGCGTTTCAAAGGCTTTGGTAAGAGATGTTGCCGGTACTCTGTTAGAGCACTGGGCAGAGACAGTTGTTTCTTAGCTTCCCAAAGAGCTGGAAGCAAGATGCTTTGGGGCCTCTCTGCCCCTTTGCAAACAAGGCATCCCTTTGGGCCTTTCAGCTCTAGGCCAATGGAGCACACCCAGAGCAGAAGTCCTACTTCAGCCAGATCAGGCCTTCCAAGAAACTGCGTCTCACAGGCCTTTCTCTGTCACGTTGCCGGTAGGCTGTGAGAGCACTGTGCAGAGCCAGTTGTTTCTTAGCTTCCCAAAGATTTGGAAGCAAGATACTTTGGGGACTCTCAGCCCCTTTGGAAACAAGGCGGCCCTTTGGGCCTGGCAGCTCTAGGCCAAAGTAGCACGCCCAGAGCAGGAGTTCTACTTCAGCCAGATCAGGCCTGCCAGGAAACTGCGTATCACAGGCCTTTCAAAGAGATGTTCTCTTAGGCTGTAAGAGCACTGGGCAGAGCCAGCTGTTTCTTAGCTTCCCGAAGAGCTGGGAGCAAGATGCTTTGGGTCCACTCTCCGTCTTTGGAAACAAGGCAGCCCTTTGGGCCTGGCAGCTCTAGGGCAATGGAGCACACCCAGAGCAGGAGTTCTACTTCAGCCAGATCAGGCCTGCCAGGAAACTGCGTTTCACAGGCCTTGGTAAGAGATGTTCCCGGTAGGCTGTGAGAGCACTGTGGAGAGCCAGTTGCTTTAGCTTCCCACAGAGCTGGAAGCAAGATGCTTTGGGGCCTCTCTCTCCCTTTGGACACAAGGCAGCCGTTTGGGCCTGGCAGCTCTAGGCCAATGGAGCACACCCACAGCAGAAGTTCTACTTCAGGCAGATCAGTCCTGCCCAGAAACTGCGTTTCACAGCCCTTGGTAAGAGATGTTCACGGTAGGCTGTGAGAGCACTGGGCAGCACCAGTTGTTTTTTAGCTTCCCAAAGTGCTGGAGGCAAGATGCTTTGGGGCCTCTCTCACCCTTTGGAAACAAGGCAGCCCTTAGGTCCTGGTAGCTCTAGGCCTATGTAGCACAACCAGAACAGAAGTTCTACTTCAGCCAGGTCAGGCCTGCCAAGAAACTGCGTTTCACAGGCCTTTCAAAGAGATGTTCTCTTAGGCTGTAAGAGCACTGGGCAGAGCCAGCTGTTTCTTAGCTTCCCGAAGAGCTGGGAGCAAGATGCTTTGGGTCCACTCTCCATCTTTGGAAACAAGGCAGCCCTTTGGGCCTGGCAGCTCTAGGGCAATGGAGCACACCCAGAGCAGAAGTTCTACTTCAGCCAGATCAGGCCTGCCAGGAAACTGCGTTTCACAGGCCTTGGTAAGAGATGTTCCCGGTAGGCTGTAAGAGCACTGGGCAGAGCCAGTTGTTTCTTACCTTCCTGAAAAGCTGGAAGCAAGATGCTTGGGACCCCTCTGCCCGTTTGGGAACAAGGCAGCCTTTTGGGTCGGGAAGCTCTAGGCCAATGGAGCACACGCAGAGCAGGAGTTCTACTTCAGCCTGATCAGGCCTGCAAAGAAACAGCGTTTGACAGGCCTTGGTAAGAGATGTTCGCGGTAGGTGTAAGAGCACTGGGCAGAGCCAGTTGTTTCTTAGCTTCGCAAAGACCGGGAAGCAAGATGCTTTGGGCCTCTCTGCCCCTTGGAAACAGGGCAGCACTTGGGGCCTGGCAGCTCTAGGGCAATGGAGCACACCCAGAGCCGGAGTTCTACTTCAGCCAGATGAGGCCTGCCAAGAAACTGCGTTTCACAGGCCTTTCAAAGACATGTTCCCGATAGGCTGTAAGAGCACGGGGCAGAGCGAGTTGGTTCTTAACTTCCCAGAGAGCTGGAAGCAAGATGCTTTGGGGCCTCTCTGCCCCTTTGGAAACAAGGCAGCACCTTGGGCCTGGCAGCTCTAGGGCAATGGAGCACACCCAGAGCAGAAGTTCTACTTCAGCCAAATCAGGCCTGCCAGGAAACGGCGTTTCACAGGCCTTGGTAAGAGATGTTCCCGGTACGCTGTAAGAGCACTGGGCAACGCCAGATGTTTCTTAGCTTCCCGAAGAGCTGGAGCAAGATGCTTTGGTGCCACTCTCTCACTTTGGAATCAAGGCAGCCCTTTGGGGCAGGTAGCTCTAGGCCAGTGGAGCACACCCAGAGCAGAAGTTCTACTTCGGCCAGTTCAGGCCACCAACAAACTGCGTTTCACAGGCCTTGGTAAGAGATGTTCCCGGTAGGCTGTAAGAGCACTGGCCAACGCCAGATGTTTCTTAGCTTCCCGAAGAGCTGGAAGCAAGATGCTTTGGGGCCTCTCATCCCCTTTGCAAACAAGGCGGCCCTTTGGGCCAGGCAGCTCTAGGCCAATGGAGCACACCCAGAGCAGAAGTTCTACTTCAGCTAGATCAGGCCACCAACAAAGTGCGTTTCACAGGCCTTGGTAAGAGATTGTCTCTTAGGCTGTAAGAGCACTGGGCAGAGCCAGTTGTTTCTTAGCTTCCCAAAGAGCTGGAAGCAAGATGCTTTGGGGGCTCCCTGCCCCTTTGCCAACAAGGCCGACCTTTGGGCCTTTCAGCTCTGGGCCAATGGAGCACACCCAGAGCAGAAGTTCTACCTCAGCCAGATAAGGCCTGCCAAGAAACTGCGTTTCAAAGGCTTTGGTAAGAGATGTTGCCGGTACTCTGTTAGAGCACTGGGCAGAGACAGTTGTTTCTTAGCTTCCCAAAGAGCTGGAAGCAAGATGCTTTGGGGCCTCTCTGCCCCTTTGCAAACAAGGCATCCCTTTGGGCCTTTCAGCTCTAGGCCAATGGAGCACACCCAGAGCAGAAGTCCTACTTCAGCCAGATCAGGCCTGCCAAGGAACTGCGTTTCAGAGGCCTTTGTATGTGACGTTCCCGGTAGGCTGTGAGAGCACGGTGCAGAGCCAGTTGTTTCCTTGTTTCCCAAACAGCTGGAAGCAAGACGCTTTGGGGCCTCTCTGCCCCTTTGGAAACAAGGCAGCACGTTGGGTCTGGCAGCTCTAGGGCAATGGAGCACAACCAGAGCCGAAGTTCTACTTCTTCCAGATCAGGCCTGCCTAGACAGTGCGTTTCACAGGCCTTGATAAGAGATGTTCTCTTAGGCTATAAGAGCACTGGGCACAGCCAGTTGTTTCTTAGCTTCCCAAGAGGTGGAAGCAAGATGCTTTGGGGCCTCTCTCCCCCTTTGGAAACAAGGCAGCCCTTTTGGGCCTTTCAGCTCTAGGGCAATGGAGCACACCCAGAGCAGAAGTTCTACCTCAGCCAGATCAGGCCTGCCAAGAAACTGCTTTTCACAGGCCTTCGTAAGAGGTGTTCCCGGAAGGCTGTAAGAGTACCTGGCAGAGCGAGTTGTTTCTTAGCTTCAAAAACAGCTGGAAGCAACATGATTTGGGGCCTCTCTCCCCCTTTGGAAACAAAGCAGCCTTTGTGCCTGGCAGCTCTAGGCCAAAGTAGCACACCCAGAGCACAAGTTCTACCTCAGCCAGATAAGGCCTGTCAAGAAGCTGCGTTTCACAGGCCTTTGTATGTGACGTTCCCGGTTGGCTTTGAGAGCACTGTGCAGAGCCAGTTGTTTTAGCTTCCCAGAGAGCAGGAAGCAAGATGCTTTGGGGCCTCTCTCACACTTTGGAAATAAAGGCAGCCCTTTGGGCCTGGCAGCCCTAGGCCAATGGAGTACACCCAGAGCAGAAGTTCTACCTCAGCCAGATCAGGCCTTCCAAGAAACTGCGTCTCACAGGCCTTTCTCTGTCACGTTGCCGGTAGGCTGTGAGAGCACTGTGCAGAGCCAGTTGTTTCTTAGCTTCCCAAAGATTTGGAAGCAAGATGCTTTGGGGACTCTCAGCCCCTTTGGAAACAAGGCGGCCCTTTGGGCCTGGCAGCTCTAGGCCAAAGTAGCACGCCCAGAGCAGGAGTTCTACTTCAGCCAGATCAGGCCTGCCAAGAAACTGCGTTTCACAGCCCTTGGTAAGAGATGTTCACGGTAGGCTGTGAGAGCACTGGGCAGAACCAGTTGTTTTTTAGCTTCCCAAAGTGCTGGAGGCAAGATGCTTTGGGGCCTCTCTCACCCTTTGGAAACAAGGCAGCCCTTAGGTCCTGGTAGCTCTAGGCCTATGTAGCACAACCAGAACAGAAGTTCTACTTCAGCCAGGTCAGGCCTGCCAAGAAACTGCGTTTCTCAGGCCTTTCAAAGAGATGTTCTCTTAGGCTGTAAGAGCACTGGGCAGAGCCAGCTGTTTCTTAGCTTCCCGAAGAGCTGGGAGCAAGATGCTTTGGGTCCACTCGCGGTCTTTGGAAACAAGGCAGCCCTTTGGGCCTGGCAGCTCTAGGGCAATGGAGCACACCCAGAGCAGGAGTTCTACTTCAGCCAGATCAGGCCTGCCAGGAAACTGCGTTTCACAGGCCTTGGTAAGAGATGTTCCCGGTAGGCTGTGAGAGCACTGTGGAGAGCCAGTTGCTTTAGCTTCCCACAGAGCTGGAAGCAAGATGCTTTGGGGCCTCTCTCTCCCTTTGGACACAAGGCAGCCGTTTGGGCCTGGCAGCTCTAGGCCAATGGAGCACACCCACAGCAGAAGTTCTACTTCAGGCAGATCAGTCCTGCCCAGAAACTGCGTTTCACAGCCTTTGGTAAGAGATGTTCACGGTAGGCTGTGAGAGCACTGGGCAGCACCAGTTGTTTTTTAGCTTCCCAAAGTGCTGGAGGCAACATGCTTTGGGGCCTCTCTCACCCTTTGGAAACAAGGCAGCCCTTAGGTCCTGGTAGCTCTAGGCCTATGTAGCACAACCAGAACAGAAGTTCTACTTCAGCCAGGTCAGGCCTGCCAAGAAACTGCGTTTCACAGGCCTTTCAAAGAGACGTTCTCTTAGGCTGTAAGAGCACTGGGCAGAGCCAGCTCTTTCTTAGCTTCCCGAAGAGCTGGGAGCAAGATGCTTTGGGTCCACTCTCCGTCTTTGGAAACAAGGCAGCCCTTAGGGCCTGGCAGCTCTAGGGCAATGGAGCACACCCAGAGCAGAAGTTCTACTTCAGCCAGATCAGGCCTGCCAGGAAACTGCGTTTCACAGGCCTTGGTAAGAGATGTTCCCGGTAGGCTGTAAGAGCACTGGGCAGAGCCAGTTGTTTCTTACCTTCCTGAAAAGCTGGAAGCAAGATGCTTGGGACCCCTCTGCCCGTTTGGGAACAAGGCAGCCTTTTGGGTCGGGAAGCTCTAGGCCAATGGAGCACACGCAGAGCAGGAGTTCTACTTCAGCCTGATCAGGCCTGCAAAGAAACAGCGTTTGACAGGCCTTGGTAAGAGATGTTCCCGGTAGGTGTAAGAGCACTGGGCAGAGCCAGTTGTTTCTTAGCTTCGGAAAGACCGGGCAGCAAGATGCTTTGGGCCTCTCTGCCCCTTGGAAACAGGGCAGCACTTTGGGCCTGGCAGCTCTAGGGCAATGGAGCACACCCAGAGCCGGAGTTCTACTTCAGCCAGATGAGGCCTGCCAAGAAACTGCGTTTCACAGGCCTTTCAAAGACATGTTCCCGGTAGGCTGTAAGAGCACGGGCCAGAGCGAGTTGGTTCTTAGCTTCCCAGAGAGCTGGAAGCAAGATGCTTTGGGGCCTCTCTGCCCCTTTGGAAACAAGGCAGCACCTTGGGCCTGGCAGCTCTAGGACAATGGAGCACACCCAGAGCAGAAGTTCTACTTCAGCCAAATCAGGCCTGCCAGGAAACGGCGTTTCACAGGCCTTGGTAAGAGATGTTCCCGGTAGGCTGTAAGAGCACTGGGCAACGCCAGATGTTTCTTAGCTTCCCGAAGAGCTGGAAGCAAGATGCTTTGGTGCCACTCTCTCACTTTGGAATCAAGGCAGCCCTTTGGGGCAGGTAGCTCTAGGCCAGTGGAGCACACCCAGAGCAGAAGTTCTACTTCGGCCAGTTCAGGCCACCAACAAACTGCGTTTCACAGGCCTTGGTAAGAGATGTTCCCGGTAGGCTGTAAGAGCACTGGGCAACGCCAGATGTTTCTTAGCTTGCCGAAGAGCTGGAAGCAAGATGCTTTGGGGCCTCTCATCCCCTTTGCAAGCAAGGCGGGCCTTTGGGCCAGGCTGCTCTAGGCCAATGGAGCACACCCAGAGCAGAAGTTCTACTTCAGCTACATCAGGCCACCAACAAAGTGCGTTTCACAGGCCTTGGTAAGAGATTGTCTCTTAGGCTGTAAGAGCACTGGGCAGAGCCAGTTGTTTCTTAGCTTCCCAAAGAGCTGGAAGCAAGATGCTTTGGGGGCTCCCTGCCCCTTTGCCAACAAGGCCGACCTTTGGGCCTTTCAGCTCTGGGCCAATGGAGCACACCCAGAGCAGAAGTTCTACCTCAGCCAGATAAGGCCTGCCAAGAAACTGCGTTTCAAAGGCTTTGGTAAGAGATGTTCCCGGTACTCTGTTAGAGCACTGGGCAGAGCCATTTGTTTCTTAGCTTCCCAAAGAGCTGGAAGCAAGATGCTTTGGGGGCTCCCTGCCCCTTTGCAAACAAGGCATCCCTTTGGGCCTTTCAGCTCTAGGCCAATGGAGCACACCCAGAGCAGAAGTCCTACTTCAGCCAGATCAGGCCTGCCAAGGAACTGCGTTTCAGAGGCCTTTGTATGTGACGTTCCCGGTAGGCTGTGAGAGCACGGTGCAGAGCCAGTTGTTTCCTTGTTTCCCAAACAGCTGGAAGCAAGACGCTTTGGGGCCTCTCTGCCCCTTTGGAAACAAGGCAGCACGTTGGGTCTGGCAGCTCTAGGGCAATGGAGCACAACCAGAGCCGAAGTTCTACTTCTTCCAGATCAGGCCTGCCTAGACAGTGCGTTTCACAGGCCTTGATAAGAGATGTTCTCTTAGGCTATAAGAGCACTGGGCACAGCCAGTTGTTTCTTAGCTTCCCAATGAGCTGGAAGCAAGATGCTTTGGGGCCTCTCTCCCCCTTTGGAAACAAGGCAGCCCTTTGGGCCTTTCAGCTCTAGGGCAATGGAGCACACCCAGAGCAGAAGTTCTACCTCAGCCAGATCAGGCCTGCCAAGAAACTGCTTTTCACAGGCCTTCGTAAGAGGTGTTCCCGGAAGGCTGTAAGAGTACCTGGCAGAGCGAGTTGTTTCTTAGCTTCAAAAACAGCTGGAAGCAACATGATTTGGGGCCTCTCTCCCCCTTTGGAAACAAAGCAGCCTTTGTGCCTGGCAGCTCTAGGCCAAAGTAGCACACCCAGAGCACAAGTTCTACCTCAGCCAGATAAGGCCTGTCAAGAAGCTGCGTTTCACAGGCCTTTGTATGTGACGTTCCCGGTTGGCTTTGAGAGCACTGTGCAGAGCCAGTTGTTTTAGCTTCCCAGAGAGCAGGAAGCAAGATGCTTTGGGGCCTCTCTCACACTTTGGAAATAAAGGCAGCCCTTTGGGCCTGGCAGCCCTAGGCCAATGGAGTACACCCAGAGCAGAAGTTCTACCTCAGCCAGATCAGGCCTTCCAAGAAACTGCGTCTCACAGGCCTTTCTCTGTCACGTTGCCGGTAGGCTGTGAGAGCACTGTGCAGAGCCAGTTGTTTCTTAGCTTCCCAAAGATTTGGAAGCAAGATGCTTTGGGGACTCTCAGCCCCTTTGGAAACAAGGCGGCCCTTTGGGCCTGGCAGCTCTAGGCCAAAGTAGCACGCCCAGAGCAGGAGTTCTACTTCAGCCAGATCAGGCCTGCCAAGAAACTGCGTTTCACAGGCCTTGGTAAGAGATGTTCCCGGTAGGCTGTGAGAGCACTGTGGAGAGCCAGTTGCTTTAGCTTCCCACAGAGCTGGAAGCAAGATGCTTTGGGGCCTCTCTCTCCCTTTGGACACAAGGCAGCCGTTTGGGCCTGGCAGCTCTAGGCCAATGGAGCACACCCACAGCAGAAGTTCTACTTCAGGCAGATGAGTCCTGCCCAGAAACTGCGTTTCACAGCCCTTGGTAAGAGATGTTCACGGTAGGCTGTGAGAGCACTGGGCAGAACCAGTTGTTTTTTAGCTTCCCAAAGTGAGGGAGGCAAGATGCTTTGGGGCCTCTCGCACCCAATGGAAACAAGGCAGCCCTTAGGTACTGGTAGCTCTAGGCCTATGTAGCACAACCAGAACAGAAGTTCTACTTCAGCCAGGTCAGGCCTGCCAAGAAACTGCGTTTCACAGGCCTTTCAAAGAGATGTTCTCTTAGGCTGTAAGAGCACTGGGCAGAGCCAGCGGTTTCTTAGCTTCCCGAAGAGCTGGGAGCAAGATGCTTTTTGTGCACTCTCCGTCTTTGGAAACAAGGCAGCCCTTTGGGCCTGGCAGCTCTAGGGCAATGGAGCACACCCAGAGCAGGAGTTCTACTTCAGCCAGATCAGGCCTGCCAGGAAACTGCGTTTCACAGGCCTTGGTAAGAGATGTTCCCGGTAGGCTGTGAGAGCACTGTGGAGAGCCAGTTGCTTTAGCTTCCCACAGAGCTGGAAGCAAGATGCTTTGGGGCCTCTCTCTCCCTTTGGACACAAGGCAGCCGTTTGGGCCTGGCAGCTCTAGGCCAATGGAGCACACCCACAGCAGAAGTTCTACTTCAGGCAGATCAGTCCTGCCCAGAAACTGCGTTTCACAGCCTTTGGTAAGAGATGTTCACGGTAGGCTGTGAGAGCACTGGGCAGCACCAGTTGTTTTTTAGCTTCCCAAAGTGCTGGAGGCAACATGCTTTGGGGCCTCTCTCACCCTTTGGAAACAAGTCAGCCCTTAGGTCCTGGTAGCTCTAGGCCTATGTAGCACAACCAGAAAAGAAGTTCTACTTCAGCCAGGTCAGGCCTGCCAAGAAACTGCGTTTCACAGGCCTTTCAAAGAGATGTTCTCTTAGGCTGTAAGAGCACTGGGCAGAGCCAGCTGTTTCTTAGCTTCCCGAAGAGCTGGGAGCAAGATGCTTTGGGTCCACTCTCCGTCTTTGGAAACAAGGCAGCCCTTTGGGCCTGGCAGCTCTAGGGCAATGGAGCACACCCAGAGCAGAAGTTCTACTTCAGCCAGATCAGGCCTGCCAGGAAACTGCGTTTCACAGGCCTTGGTAAGAGATGTTCCCGGTAGGCTGTAAGAGCACTGGGCAGAGCCAGTTGTTTCTTACCTTCCTGAAAAGCTGGAAGCAAGATGCTTGGGACCCCTCTGCCCGTTTGGGAACAAGGCAGCCTTTTGGGTCGGGAAGCTCTAGGCCAATGGAGCACACGCAGAGCAGGAGTTCTACTTCAGCCTGATCAGGCCTGCAAAGAAACAGCGTTTGACAGGCCTTGGTAAGAGATGTTCCCGGTAGGTGTAAGAGCACTGGGCAGAGCCAGTTGTTTCTTAGCTTCAAAAAGACAGGGCAGCAAGATGCTTTGGGCCTCTCTGCCCCTTGGAAACAGGGCAGCACTTTGGGCCTGGCAGCTCTAGGGCAATGGAGCACACCCAGAGCCGGAGTTCTACTTCAGCCAGATGAGGCCTGCCAAGAAACTGCGTTTCACAGGCCTTTCAAAGACATGTTCCCGGTAGGCTGTAAGAGCACGGGCCAGAGCGAGTTGGTTCTTAGCTTCCCAGAGAGCTGGAAGCAAGATGCTTTGGGGCCTCTCTGCCCCTTTGGAAACAAGGCAGCACCTTGGGCCTGGCAGCTCTAGGGCAATGGAGCACACCCAGAGCAGAAGTTCTACTTCAGCCAAATCAGGCCTGCCAGGAAACGGCGTTTCACAGGCCTTGGTAAGAGATGTTCCCGGTAGGCTGTAAGAGCACTGGGCAACGCCAGATGTTTCTTAGCTTCCCGAAGAGCTGGAAGCAAGATGCTTTGGTGCCACTCTCTCACTTTGGAATCAAGGCAGCCCTTTGGGGCAGGTAGCTCTAGGCCAGTGGAGCACACCCAGAGCAGAAGTTCTACTTCGGCCAGTTCAGGCCACCAACAAACTGCGTTTCACAGGCCTTGGTAAGAGATGTTCCCGGTAGGCTGTAAGAGCACTGGGCAACGCCAGATGTTTCTTAGCTTCCCGAAGAGCTGGAAGCAAGATGCTTTGGGGCCTCTCATCCCCTTTGCAAACAAGGCGGCCCTTTGGGCCAGGCAGCTCTAGGCCAATGGAGCACACCCAGAGCAGAAGTTCTACTTCAGCTACATCAGGCCACCAACAAAGTGCGTTTCACAGGCCTTGGTAAGAGATTGTCTCTTAGGCTGTAAGAGCACTGGGCAGAGCCAGTTGTTTCTTAGCTTCCCAAAGAGCTGGAAGCAAGATGCTTTGGGGGCTCCCTGCCCCTTTGCCTACAAGGCCGACCTTTGGGCCTTTCAGCTCTGGGCCAATGGAGCACACCCAGAGCAGAAGTTCTACCTCAGCCAGATAAGGCCTGCCAAGAAACTGCGTTTCAAAGGCTTTGGTAAGAGATGTTGCCGGTACTCTGTTAGAGCACTGGGCAGAGACAGTTGTTTCTTAGCTTCCCAAAGAGCTGGAAGCAAGATGCTTTGGGGCCTCTCTGCCCCTTTGCAAACAAGGCATCCCTTTGGGCCTTTCAGCTCTAGGCCAATGGAGCACACCCAGAGCAGAAGTCCTAGTTCAGCCAGATCAGGCCTTCCAAGAAACTGCGTCTCACAGGCCTTTCTCTGTCACGTTGCCGGTAGGCTGTGAGAGCACTGTGCAGAGCCAGTTGTTTCTTAGCTTCCCAAAGATTTGGAAGCAAGATACTTTGGGGACTCTCAGCCCCTTTGGAACCAAGGCGGCCCTTTGGGCCTGGCAGCTCTAGGCCAAAGTAGCACGCCCAGAGCAGGAGTTCTACTTCAGCCAGATCAGGCCTGCCAGGAAACTGCGTATCACAGGCCTTTCAAAGATATGTTCTCTTAGGCTGTAAGAGCACTGGGCAGAGCCAGCTGTTTCTTAGCTTCCCGAAGAGCTGGGAGCAAGATGCTTTGGGTCCACTCTCCGTCTTTGGAAACAAGGCAGCCCTTTGGGCCTGGCAGCTCTAGGGCAATGGAGCACACCCAGAGCAGGAGTTCTACTTCAGCCAGATCAGGCCTGCCAGGAAACTGCGTTTCACAGGCCTTGGTAAGAGATGTTCCCGGTAGGCTGTGAGTGCACTGTGGAGAGCCAGTTGCTTTAGCTTCCCACAGAGCTGGAAGCAAGATGCTTTGGGGCCTCTCTCTCCCTTTGGACACAAGGCAGCCGTTTGGGCCTGGCAGCTCTAGGCCAATGGAGCACACCCACAGCAGAAGTTCTACTTCAGGCAGATCAGTCCTGCCCAGAAACTGCGTTTCACAGCCCTTGGTAAGAGATGTTCACGGTAGGCTGTGAGAGCACTGGGCAGCACCAGTTGTTTTTTAGCTTCCCAAAGTGCTGGAGGCAACATGCTTTGGGGCCTCTCTCACCCTTTGGAAACAAGGCAGCCCTTAGGTCCTGGTAGCTCTAGGCCTATGTAGCACAACCAGAACAGAAGTTCTACTTCAGCCAGGTCAGGCCTGCCAAGAAACTGCGTTTCACAGGCCTTTCAAAGAGATGTTCTCTTAGGCTGTAAGAGCACTGGGCAGAGCCAGCTGTTTCTTAGCTTCCCGAAGAGCTGGGAGCAAGATGCTTTGGGTCCACTCTCCGTCTTTGGAAACAAGGCAGCCCTTTGGGCCTGGCAGCTCTAGGGCAATGGAGCACACCCAGAGCAGAAGTTCTACTTCAGCCAGATCAGGCCTGCCAGGAAACTGCGTTTCACAGGCCTTGGTAAGAGATGTTCCCGGTAGGCTGTAAGAGCACTGGGCAGAGCCAGTTGTTTCTTACCTTCCTGAAAAGCTGGAAGCAAGATGCTTGGGACCCCTCTGCCCGTTTGGGAACAAGGCAGCCTTTTGGGTCGGGAAGCTCTAGGCCAATGGAGCACACGCAGAGCAGGAGTTCTACTTCAGCCTGATCAGGCCTGCAAAGAAACAGCGTTTGACAGGCCTTGGTAAGAGATGTTCCCGGTAGGTGTAAGAGCACTGGGCAGAGCCAGTTGTTTCTTAGCTTCGCAAAGACCGGGAAGCAAGATGCTTTGGGCCTCTCTGCCCCTTGGAAACAGGGCAGCACTTTGGGCCTGGCAGCTCTAGGGCAATGGAGCACACCCAGAGCCGGAGTTCTACTTCAGCCAGATGAGGCCTGCCAAGAAACTGCGTTTCACAGGCCTTTCAAAGACATGTTCCCGGTAGGCTGTAAGAGCACGGGCCAGAGCGAGTTGGTTCTTAGCTTCCCAGAGAGCTGGAAGCAAGATGCTTTGGGGCCTCTCTGCCCCTTTGGAAACAAGGCAGCACCTTGGGCCTAGCAGCTCTAGGACAATGGAGCACACCCAGAGCAGAAGTTCTACTTCAGCCAAATCAGGCCTGCCAGGAAACGGCGTTTCACAGGCCTTGGTAAGAGATGTTCCCGGTAGGCTGTAAGAGCACTGGGCAACGCCAGATGTTTCTTAGCTTCCCGAAGAGCTGGAAGCAAGATGCTTTGGTGCCACTCTCTCACTTTGGAATCAAGGCAGCCCTTTGGGGCAGGTAGCTCTAGGCCAGTGGAGCACACCCAGAGCAGAAGTTCTACTTCGGCCAGTTCAGGCCACCAACAAACTGCGTTTCACAGGCCTTGGTAAGAGATGTTCCCGGTAGGCTGTAAGAGCACTGGGCAACGCCAGATGTTTCTTAGCTTCCCGAAGAGCTGGAAGCAAGATGCTTTGGGGCCTCTCATCCCCTTTGCAAACAAGGCGGCCCTTTGGGCCAGGCAGCTCTAGGCCAATGGAGCACACCCAGAGCAGAAGTTCTACTTCAGCTACATCAGGCCACCAACAAAGTGCGTTTCACAGGCCTTGGTAAGAGATTGTCTCTTAGGCTGTAAGAGCACTGGGCAGAGCCAGTTGTTTCTTAGCTTCCCAAAGAGCTGGAAGCAAGATGCTTTGGGGGCTCCCTGCCCCTTTGCCTACAAGGCCGACCTTTGGGCCTTTCAGCTCTGGGCCAATGGAGCACACCCAGAGCAGAAGTTCTACCTCAGCCAGATAAGGCCTGCCAAGAAACTGCGTTTCAAAGGCTTTGGTAAGAGATGTTGCCGGTACTCTGTTAGAGCACTGGGCAGAGACAGTTGTTTCTTAGCTTCCCAAAGAGCTGGAAGCAAGATGCTTTGGGGCCTCTCTGCCCCTTTGCAAACAAGGCATCCCTTTGGGCCTTTCAGCTCTAGGCCAATGGAGCACACCCAGAGCAGAAGTCCTACTTCAGCCAGATCAGGCCTTCCAAGAAACTGCGTCTCACAGGCCTTTCTCTGTCACGTTGCCGGTAGGCTGTGAGAGCACTGTGCAGAGCCAGTTGTTTCTTAGCTTCCCAAAGATTTGGAAGCAAGATACTTTGGGGACTCTCAGCCCCTTTGGAAACAAGGCGGCCCTTTGGGCCTGGCAGCTCTAGGCCAAAGTAGCACGCCCAGAGCAGGAGTTCTACTTCAGCCAGATCAGGCCTGCCAAGAAACTGCGTTTCACAGGCCTTGGTAAGAGATGTTCCCGGTAGGCTGTGAGAGCACTGTGGAGAGCCAGTTGCTGTAGCTTCCCACAGAGCTGGAAGCAAGATGCTTTGGGGCCTCTCTCTCCCTTTGGACACAAGGCAGCCGTTTGGGCCTGGCAGCTCTAGGCCAATGGAGCACACCCACAGCAGAAGTTCTACTTCAGGCAGATCAGTCCTGCCCAGAAACTGCGTTTCACAGCCCTTGGTAAGAGATGTTCACGGTAGGCTGTGAGAGCACTGGGCAGAACCAGTTGTTTTTTAGCTTCCCAAAGTGCTGGAGGCCACATGCTTTGGGGCCTCTCTCACCCTTTGGAAACAAGGCAGCCCTTAGGTCCTGGTAGCTCTAGGCCTATGTAGCACAACCAGAACAGAAGTTCTACTTCAGCCAGGTCAGGCCTGCCAAGAAACTGCGTTTCACAGGCCTTTCAAAGAGATGTTCTCTTAGGCTGTAAGAGCACTGGGCAGAGCCAGCTGTTTCTTAGCTTCCCGAAGAGCTGGGAGCAAGATGCTTTGGGTCCACTCTCCGTCTTTGGAAACAAGGCAGCCCTTTGGGCCTGGCAGCTCTAGGGCAATGGAGCACACCCAGAGCAGGAGTTCTACTTCAGCCAGATCAGGCCTGCCAGGAAACTGCGTTGCACAGGCCTTGGTAAGAGATGTTCCCGGTAGGCTGTGAGAGCACTGTGGAGAGCCAGTTGCTTTAGCTTCCCACAGAGCTGGAAGCAAGATGCTTTGGGGCCTCTCTCTCCCTTTGGACACAAGGCAGCCGTTTGGGCCTGGCAGCTCTAGGCCAATGGAGCACACCCACAGCAGAAGTTCTACTTCAGGCAGATCAGTCCTGCCCAGAAACTGCGTTTCACAGCCCTTGGTAAGAGATGTTCACGGTAGGCTGTGAGAGCACTGGGCAGCACCAGTTGTTTTTTAGCTTCCCAAAGTGCTGGAGGCAAGATGCTTTGGGGCCTCTCTCACCCTTTGGAAACAAGGCAGCCCTTAGGTCCTGGTAGCTCTAGGCCTATGTAGCACAACCAGAACAGAAGTTCTACTTCAGCCAGGTCAGGCCTGCCAAGAAACTGCGTTTCACAGGCCTTTCAAAGAGATGTTCTCTTAGGCTGTAAGAGCACTGGGCAGAGCCAGCTGTTTCTTAGCTTCCCGAAGAGCTGGGAGCAAGATGCTTTGGGTCCACTCTCCGTCTTTGGAAACAAGGCAGCCCTTTGGGCCTGGCAGCTCTAGGGCAATGGAGCACACCCAGAGCAGAAGTTCTACTTCAGCCAGATCAGGCCTGCCAGGAAACTGCGTTTCACAGGCCTTGGTAAGAGATGTTCCCGGTAGGCTGTAAGAGCACTGGGCAGAGCCAGTTGTTTCTTACCTTCCTGAAAAGCTGGAAGCAAGATGCTTGGGACCCCTCTGCCCGTTTGGGAACAAGGCAGCCTTTTGGGTCGGGAAGCTCTAGGCCAATGGAGCACACGCAGAGCAGGAGTTCTACTTCAGCCTGATCAGGCCTGCAAAGAAACAGCGTTTGACAGGCCTTGGTAAGAGATGTTCCCGGTAGGTGTAAGAGCACTGGGCAGAGCCAGTTGTTTCTTAGCTTCGCAAAGACTGGGAAGCAAGATGCTTTGGGCCTCTCTGCCCCTTGGAAACAGGGCAGCACTTTGGGCCTGGCAGCTCTAGGGCAATGGAGCACACCCAGAGCCGGAGTTCTACTTCAGCCAGATGAGGCCTGCCAAGAAACTGCGTTTCACAGGCCTTTCAAAGACATGTTCCCGGTAGGCTGTAAGAGCACGGGCCAGAGCGAGTTGGTTCTTAGCTTCCCAGAGAGCTGGAAGCAAGATGCTTTGGGGCCTCTCTGCCCCTTTGGAAACAAGGCAGCACCTTGGGCCTGGCAGCTCTAGGGCAATGGAGCACACCCAGAGCAGAAGTTCTACTTCAGCCAAATCAGGCCTGCCAGGAAACGGCGTTTCACAGGCCTTGGTAAGAGATGTTCCCGGTAGGCTGTAAGAGCCCTGGGCAACGCCAGATGTTTCTTAGCTTCCCGAAGAGCTGGAAGCAAGATGCTTTGGTGCCACTCTCTCACTTTGGAATCAAGGCAGCCCTTTGGGGCAGGTAGCTCTAGGCCAGTGGAGCACACCCAGAGCAGAAGTTCTACTTCGGCCAGTTCAGGCCACCAACAAACTGCGTTTCACAGGCCTTGGTAAGAGATGTTCCCGGTAGGCTGTAAGAGCACTGGGCAACGCCAGATGTTTCTTAGCTTCCCGAAGAGCTGGAAGCAAGATGCTTTGGTGCCACTCTCTCACTTTGGAATCAAGGCAGCCCTTTGGGGCAGGTAGCTCTAGGCCAGTGGAGCACACCCAGAGCAGAAGTTCTACTTCGGCCAGTTCAGGCCACCAACAAACTGCGTTTCACAGGCCTTGGTAAGAGATGTTCCCGGTAGGCTGTAAGAGCACTGGGCAACGCCAGATGTTTCTTAGCTTCCCGAAGAGCTGGAAGCAAGATGCTTTGGGGCCTCTCATCCCCTTTGCAAACAAGGCGGCCCTTTGGGCCAGGCAGCTCTAGGCCAATGGAGCACACCCAGAGCAGAAGTTCTACTTCAGCTACATCAGGCCACCAACAAAGTGCGTTTCACAGGCCTTGGTAAGAGATTGTCTCTTAGGCTGTAAGAGCACTGGGCAGAGCCAGTTGTTTCTTAGCTTCCCAAAGAGCTGGAAGCAAGATGCTTTGGGGGCTCCCTGCCCCTTTGCCAACAAGGCCGACCTTTGGGCCTTTCAGCTCTGGGCCAATGGAGCACACCCAGAGCAGAAGTTCTACCTCAGCCAGATAAGGCCTGCCAAGAAACTGCGTTTCAAAGGCTTTGGTAAGAGATGTTGCCGGTACTCTGTTAGAGCACTGGGCAGAGACAGTTGTTTCTTAGCTTCCCAAAGAGCTGGAAGCAAGATGCTTTGGGGCTTCTCTGCCCCTTTGCAAACAAGGCATCCCTTTGGGCCTTTCAGCTCTAGGCCAATGGAGCACACCCAGAGCAGAAGTCCTACTTTAGCCAGATCAGGCCTGCCAAGGAACTGCGTTTCAGAGGCCTTTGTATGTGACGTTCCCGGTAGGCTGTGAGAGCACGGTGCAGAGCCAGTTGTTTCCTTGTTTCCCAAACAGCTGGAAGCAAGACGCTTTGGGGCCTCTCTGCCCCTTTGGAAACAAGGCAGCACGTTGGGTCTGGCAGCTCTAGGGCAATGGAGCACAACCAGAGCCGAAGTTCTACTTCTTCCAGATCAGGCCTGCCTAGACAGTGCGTTTCACAGGCCTTGATAAGAGATGTTCTCTTAGGCTATAAGAGCACTGGGCACAGCCAGTTGTTTCTTAGCTTCCCAAGAGGTGGAAGCAAGATGCTTTGGGGCCTCTCTCCCCCTTTGGAAACAAGGCAGCCCTTTGGGCCTTTCAGCTCTAGGGCAATGGAGCACACCCAGAGCAGAAGTTCTACCTCAGCCAGATCAGGCCTGCCAAGAAACTGCTTTTCACAGGCCTTCGTAAGAGGTGTTCCCGGAAGGCTGTAAGAGTACCTGGCAGAGCGAGTTGTTTCTTAGCTTCAAAAACAGCTGGAAGCAACATGATTTGGGGCCTCTCTCCCCCTTTGGAAACAAAGCAGCCTTTGTGCCTGGCAGCTCTAGGCCAAAGTAGCACACCCAGAGCACAAGTTCTACCTCAGCCAGATAAGGCCTGTCAAGAAGCTGCGTTTCACAGGCCTTTGTATGTGACGTTCCCGGTTGGCTTTGAGAGCACTGTGCAGAGCCAGTTGTTTTAGCTTCCCAGAGAGCAGGAAGCAAGATGCTTTGGGGCCTCTCTCACACTTTGGAAATAAAGGCAGCCCTTTGGGCCTGGCAGCCCTAGGCCAATGGAGTACACCCAGAGCAGAAGTTCTACCTCAGCCAGATCAGGCCTTCCAAGAAACTGCGTCTCACAGGCCTTTCTCTGTCACGTTGCCGGTAGGCTGTGAGAGCACTGTGCAGAGCCAGTTGTTTCTTAGCTTCCCAAAGATTTGGAAGCAAGATGCTTTGGGGACTCTCAGCCCCTTTGGAAACAAGGCGGCCCTTTGGGCCTGGCAGCTCTAGGCCAAAGTAGCACGCCCAGAGCAGGAGTTCTACTTCAGCCAGATCAGGCCTGCCAAGAAACTGCGTTTCACAGGACTTGGTAAGAGATGTTCCCGGTAGGCTGTGAGAGCACTGTGGAGAGCCAGTTGCTTTAGCTTCCCACAGAGCTGGAAGCAAGATGCTTTGGGGCCTCTCTCTCCCTTTGGACACAAGGCAGCCGTTTGGGCCTGGCAGCTCTAGGCCAATGGAGCACACCCACAGCAGAAGTTCTACTTCAGGCAGATCAGTCCTGCCCAGAAACTGCGTTTCACAGCCCTTGGTAAGAGATGTTCACGGTAGGCTGTGAGAGCACTGGGCAGAACCAGTTGTTTTTTAGCTTCCCAAAGTGCTGGAGGCAAGATGCTTTGGGGCCTCTCTCACCCTTTGGAAACAAGGCAGCCCTTAGGTCCTGGTAGCTCTAGGCCTATGTAGCACAACCAGAACAGAAGTTCTACTTCAGCCAGGTCAGGCCTGCCAAGAAACTGCGTTTCACAGGCCTTTCAAAGAGATGTTCTCTTAGGCTGTAAGAGCACTGGGCAGAGCCAGCTGTTTCTTAGCTTCCCGAAGAGCTGGGAGCAAGATGCTTTGGGTCCACTCTCCGTCTTTGGAAACAAGGCAGCCCTTTGGGCCTGGCAGCTCTAGGGCAATGGGCACACCCAGAGCAGGAGTTCTACTTCAGCCAGATCAGGTCTGCCAGGAAACTGCGTTTCACAGGCCTTGGTAAGAGATGTTCCCGGTAGGCTGTGAGAGCACTGTGGAGAGCCAGTTGCTTTAGCTTCCCACAGAGCTGGAAGCAAGATGCTTTGGGGCCTCTCTCTCCCTTTGGACACAAGGCAGCCGTTTGGGCCTGGCTGCTCTAGGCCAATGGAGCACACCCACAGCAGAAGTTCTACTTCAGGCAGATCAGTCCTGCCCAGAAACTGCGTTTCACAGCCCTTGGTAAGAGATGTTCACGGTAGGCTGTGAGAGCACTGGGCAGCACCAGTTGTTTTTTAGCTTCCCAAAGTGCTGGAGGCCACATGCTTTGGGGCCTCTCTCACCCTTTGGAAACAAGGCAGCCCTTAGGTCCTGGTAGCTCTAGGCCTATGTAGCACAACCAGAACAGAAGTTCTACTTCAGCCAGGTCAGGCCTGCCAAGAAACTGCGTTTCACAGGCCTTTCAAAGAGATGTTCTCTTAGGCTGTAAGAGCACTGGGCAGAGCCAGCTGTTTCTTAGCTTCCCGAAGAGCTGGGAGCAAGATGGTTTGGGTCCACTCTCCGTCTTTGGAAACAAGGCAGCCCTTTGGGCCTGGCAGCTCTAGGGCAATGGAGCACACCCAGAGCAGAAGTTCTACTTCAGCCAGATCAGGCCTGCCAGGAAACTGCGTTTCACAGGCCTTGGTAAGAGATGTTCCCGGTAGGCTGTAAGAGCACTGGGCAGAGCCAGTTGTTTCTTACCTTCCTGAAAAGCTGGAAGCAAGATGCTTGGGACCCCTCTGCCTGTTTGGGAACAAGGCAGCCTTTTGGGTCGGGAAGCTCTAGGCCAATGGAGCACACGCAGAGCAGGAGTTCTACTTCAGCCTGATCAGGCCTGCAAAGAAACAGCGTTTGACAGGCCTTGGTAAGAGATGTTCCCGGTAGGTGTAAGAGCACTGGGCAGAGCCAGTTGTTTCTTAGCTTCGCAAAGACTGGGAAGCAAGATGCTTTGGGCCTCTCTGCCCCTTGGAAACAGGGCAGCACTTTGGGCCTGGCAGCTCTAGGGCAATGGAGCACACCCAGAGCCGGAGTTCTACTTCAGCCAGATGAGGCCTGCCAAGAAACTGCATTTCACAGGCCTTTCAAAGACATGTTCCCGATAGGCTGTAAGAGCACGGGGCAGAGCGAGTTGGTTCTTAACTTCCCAGAGAGCTGGAAGCAAGATGCTTTGGGGCCTCTCTGCCCCTTTGGAAACAAGGCAGCACCTTGGGCCTGGCAGCTCTAGGGCAATGGAGCACACCCAGAGCAGAAGTTCTACTTCAGCCAAATCAGGCCTGCCAGGAAACGGCGTTTCACAGGCCTTGGTAAGAGATGTTCCCGGTAGGCTGTAAGAGCACCGGGCAACGCCAGATGTTTCTTAGCTTCCCGAAGAGCTGGAGCAAGATGCTTTGGTGACACTCTCTCACTTTGGAATCAAGGCAGCTCTTTGGGGCAGGTAGCTCTAGGCCAGTGGAGCACACCCAGAGCAGAAGTTCTACTTCGGCCAGTTCAGGCCACCAACAAACTGCGTTTCACAGGCCTTGGTAAGAGATGTTCCCGGTAGGCTGTAAGAGCACTGGGCAACGCCACATGTTTCTTAGCTTCCCGAAGAGCTGGAAGCAAGATGCTTTGGGGCCTCTCATCCCCTTTGCAAACAAGGCGGCCCTTTGGGCCAGGCAGCTCTAGGCCAATGGAGCACACCCAGAGCAGAAGTTCTACTTCAGCTAGATCAGGCCAGCAACAAAGTGCGTTTCACAGGCCTTGGTAAGAGATTGTCTCTTAGGCTGTAAGAGCACTGTGCAGAGCCAGTTGTTTCTTAGCTTCCCAAAGAGCTGGAAGCAAGATGCTTTGGGGGCTCCCTGCCCCTTTGCCAACAAGGCCGACCTTTGGGCCTTTCAGCTCTGGGCCAATGGAGCACACCCAGAGCAGAAGTTCTACCTCAGCCAGATAAGGCCTGCCAAGAAACTGCGTTTCAAAGGCTTTGGTAAGAGATGTTGCCGGTACTCTGTTAGAGCACTGGGCAGAGACAGTTGTTTCTTAGCTTCCCAAAGAGCTGGAAGCAAGATGCTTTGGGGCCTCTCTGCCCCTTTGCAAACAAGGCATCCCTTTGGGCCTTTCAGCTCTAGGCCAATGGAGCACACCCAGAGCAGAAGTCCTACTTCAGCCAGATCAGGCCTGCCAAGGAACTGCGTTTCAGAGGCCTTTGTATGTGACGTTCCCGGTAGGCTGTGAGAGCACGGTGCAGAGCCAGTTGTTTCCTTGTTTCCCAAACAGCTGGAAGCAAGACGCTTTGGGGCCTCTCTGCCCCTTTGGAAACAAGGCAGCACGTTGGGTCTGGCAGCTCTAGGGCAATGGAGCACAACCAGAGCCGAAGTTCTACTTCTTCCAGATCAGGCCTGCCTAGACAGTGCGTTTCACAGGCCTTGATAAGAGATGTTCTCTTAGGCTATAAGAGCACTGGGCACAGCCAGTTGTTTCTTAGCTTCCCAAGAGGTGGAAGCAAGATGCTTTGGGGCCTCTCTCCCCCTTTGGAAACAAGGCAGCCCTTTGGGCCTTTCAGCTCTAGGGCAATGGAGCACACCCAGAGCAGAAGTTCTACCTCAGCCAGATCAGGCCTGCCAAGAAACTGCTTTTCACAGGCCTTCGTAAGAGGTGTTCCCGGAAGGCTGTAAGAGTACCTGGCAGAGCGAGTTGTTTCTTAGCTTCAAAAACAGCTGGAAGCAACATGATTTGGGGCCTCTCTCCCCCTTTGGAAACAAAGCAGCCTTTGTGCCTGGCAGCTCTAGGCCAAAGTAGCACACCCAGAGCACAAGTTCTACCTCAGCCAGATAAGGCCTGTCAAGAAGCTGCGTTTCACAGGCCTTTGTATGTGACGTTCCCGGTTGGCTTTGAGAGCACTGTGCAGAGCCAGTTGTTTTAGCTTCCCAGAGAGCAGGAAGCAAGATGCTTTGGGGCCTCTCTCACACTTTGGAAATAAAGGCAGCCCTTTGGGCCTGGCAGCCCTAGGCCAATGGAGTACACCCAGAGCAGAAGTTCTACCTCAGCCAGATCAGGCCTTCCAAGAAACTGCGTCTCACAGGCCTTTCTCTGTCACGTTGCCGGTAGGCTGTGAGAGCACTGTGCAGAGCCAGTTGTTTCTTAGCTTCCCAAAGATTTGGAAGCAAGATACTTTGGGGAGTCTCAGCCCCTTTGGAAACAAGGCGGCCCTTTGGGCCTGGCAGCTCTAGGCCAAAGTAGCACGCCCAGAGCAGGAGTTCTACTTCAGCCAGATCAGGCCTGCCAGGAAACTGCGTTTCACAGGCCTTGGTAAGAGATGTTCCCGGTAGGCTGTGAGAGCACTGTGGAGAGCCAGTTGCTTTAGCTTCCCACAGAGCTGGAAGCAAGATGCTTTGGGGCCTCTCTCTCCCTTTGGACACAAGGCAGCCGTTTGGGCCTGGCAGCTCTAGGCCAATGGAGCACACCCACAGCAGAAGTTCTACTTCAGGCAGATCAGTCCTGCCCAGAAACTGCGTTTCACAGCCCTTGGTAAGAGATGTTCACGGTAGGCTGTGAGAGCACTGGGCAGAACCAGTTGTTTTTTAGCTTCCCAAAGTGCTGGAGGCAAGATGCTTTGGGGCCTCTCTCACCCTTTGGAAACAAGGCAGCCCTTAGGTCCTGGTAGCTCTAGGCCTATGTAGCACAACCAGAACAGAAGTTCTACTTCAGCCAGGTCAGGCCTGCCAAGAAACTGCGTTTCACAGGCCTTTCAAAGAGATGTTCTCTTAGGCTGTAAGAGCACTGGGCAGAGCCAGCTGTTTCTTAGCTTCCCGAAGAGCTGGGAGCAAGATGCTTTGGGTCCACTCTCCGTCTTTGGAAACAAGGCAGCCCTTTGGGCCTGGCAGCTCTAGGGCAATGGAGCACACCCAGAGCAGAAGTTCTACTTCAGCCAGATCAGGCCTGCCAGGAAACTGCGTTTCACAGGCCTTGGTAAGAGATGTTCCCGGTAGGCTGTAAGAGCACTGGGCAGAGCCAGTTGTTTCTTACCTTCCTGAAAAGCTGGAAGCAAGATGCTTGGGACCCCTCTGCCCGTTTGGGAACAAGGCAGCCTTTTGGGTCGGGAAGCTCTAGGCCAATGGAGCACACGCAGAGCAGGAGTTCTACTTCAGCCTGATCAGGCCTGCAAAGAAACAGCGTTTGACAGGCCTTGGTAAGAGATGTTCCCGGTAGGTGTAAGAGCACTGGGCAGAGCCAGTTGTTTCTTAGCTTCGCAAAGACCGGGAAGCAAGATGCTTTGGGCCTCTCTGCCCCTTGGAAACAGGGCAGCACTTTGGGCCTGGCAGCTCTAGGGCAATGGAGCACACCCAGAGCCGGAGTTCTACTTCAGCCAGATGAGGCCTGCCAAGAAACTGCGTTTCACAGGCCTTTCAAAGACATGTTCCCGGTAGGCTGTAAGAGCACGGGGCAGAGCGAGTTGGTTCTTAGCTTCCCAGAGAGCTGGAAGCAAGATGCTTTGGGGCCTCTCTGCCCCTTTGGAAACAAGGCAGCACCTTGGGCCTGGCAGCTCTAGGGCAATGGAGCACACCCAGAGCAGAAGTTCTACTTCAGCCAAATCAGGCCTGCCAGGAAACGGCGTTTCACAGGCCTTGGTAAGAGATGTTCCCGGTAGGCTGTAAGAGCACTGGGCAACGCCAGATGTTTCTTAGCTTCCCGAAGAGCTGGAAGCAAGATGCTTTGGTGCCACTCTCTCACTTTGGAATCAAGGCAGCCCTTTGAGGCAGGTAGCTCTAGGCCAGTGGAGCACACCCGGAGCAGAAGTTCTACTTCGGCCAGTTCAGGCCACCAACAAACTGCGTTTCACAGGCCTTGGTAAGAGATGTTCCCGGTAGGCTGTAAGAGCACTGGGCAACGCCAGATGTTTCTTAGCTTCCCGAAGAGCTGGAAGCAAGATGCTTTGGGGCCTCTCATCCCCTTTGCAAACAAGGCGGCCCTTTGGGCCAGGCAGCTCTAGGCCAATGGAGCACACCCAGAGCAGAAGTTCTACTTCAGCTAGATCAGGCCAGCAACAAAGTGCGTTTCACAGGCCTTGGTAAGAGATTGTCTCTTAGGCTGTAAGAGCACTGGGCAGAGCCAGTTGTTTCTTAGCTTCCCAAAGAGCTGGAAGCAAGATGCTTTGGGGGCTCCCTGCCCCTTTGCCAACAAGGCCGACCTTTGGGCCTTTCAGCTCTGGGCCAATGGAGCACACCCAGAGCAGAAGTTCTACCTCAGCCAGATAAGGCCTGCCAAGAAACTGCGTTTCAAAGGCTTTGGTAAGAGATGTTGCCGGTACTCTGTTAGAGCACTGGGCAGAGACAGTTGTTTCTTAGCTTCCCAAAGAGCTGGAAGCAAGATGCTTTGGGGCCTCTCTGCCCCTTTGCAAACAAGGCATCCCTTTGGGCCTTTCAGCTCTAGGCCAATGGAGCACACCCAGAGCAGAAGTCCTACTTCAGCCAGATCAGGCCTGCCAAGGAACTGCGTTTCAGAGGCCTTTGTATGTGACGTTCCCGGTAGGCTGTGAGAGCACGGTGCAGAGCCAGTTGTTTCCTTGTTTCCCAAACAGCTGGAAGCAAGACGCTTTGGGGCCTCTCTGCCCCTTTGGAAACAAGGCAGCACGTTGGGTCTGGCAGCTCTAGGGCAATGGAGCACAACCAGAGCCGAAGTTCTACTTCTTCCAGATCAGGCCTGCCTAGACAGTGCGTTTCACAGGCCTTGATAAGAGATGTTCTCTTAGGCTATAAGAGCACTGGGCACAGCCAGTTGTTTCTTAGCTTCCCAAGAGGTGGAAGCAAGATGCTTTGGGGCCTCTCTCCCCCTTTGGAAACAAGGCAGCCCTTTGGGCCTTTCAGCTCTAGGGCAATGGAGCACACCCAGAGCAGAAGTTCTACCTCAGCCAGATCAGGCCTGCCAAGAAACTGCTTTTCACAGGCCTTCGTAAGAGGTGTTCCCGGAAGGCTGTAAGAGTACCTGGCAGAGCGAGTTGTTTCTTAGCTTCAAAAACAGCTGGAAGCAACATGATTTGGGGCCTCTCTCCCCCTTTGGAAACAAAGCAGCCTTTGTGCCTGGCAGCTCTAGGCCAAAGTAGCACACCCAGAGCACAAGTTCTACCTCAGCCAGATAAGGCCTGTCAAGAAGCTGCGTTTCACAGGCCTTTGTATGTGACGTTCCCGGTTGGCTTTGAGAGCACTGTGCAGAGCCAGTTGTTTTAGCTTCCCAGAGAGCAGGAAGCAAGATGCTTTGGGGCCTCTCTCACACTTTGGAAATAAAGGCAGCCCTTTGGGCCTGGCAGCCCTAGGCCAATGGAGTACACCCAGAGCAGAAGTTCTACCTCAGCCAGATCAGGCCTTCCAAGAAACTGCGTCTCACAGGCCTTTCTCTGTCACGTTGCCGGTAGGCTGTGAGAGCACTGTGCAGAGCCAGTTGTTTCTTAGCTTCCCAAAGATTTGGAAGCAAGATACTTTGGGGAGTCTCAGCCCCTTTGGAAACAAGGCGGCCCTTTGGGCCTGGCAGCTCTAGGCCAAAGTAGCACGCCCAGAGCAGGAGTTCTACTTCAGCCAGATCAGGCCTGCCAGGAAACTGCGTTTCACAGGCCTTGGTAAGAGATGTTCCCGGTAGGCTGTGAGAGCACTGTGGAGAGCCAGTTGCTTTAGCTTCCCACAGAGCTGGAAGCAAGATGCTTTGGGGCCTCTCTCTCCCTTTGGACACAAGGCAGCCGTTTGGGCCTGGCAGCTCTAGGCCAATGGAGCACACCCACAGCAGAAGTTCTACTTCAGGCAGATCAGTCCTGCCCAGAAACTGCGTTTCACAGCCCTTGGTAAGAGATGTTCACGGTAGGCTGTGAGAGCACTGGGCAGAACCAGTTGTTTTTTAGCTTCCCAAAGTGCTGGAGGCAAGATGCTTTGGGGCCTCTCTCACCCTTTGGAAACAAGGCAGCCCTTAGGTCCTGGTAGCTCTAGGCCTATGTAGCACAACCAGAACAGAAGTTCTACTTCAGCCAGGTCAGGCCTGCCAAGAAACTGCGTTTCACAGGCCTTTCAAAGAGATGTTCTCTTAGGCTGTAAGAGCACTGGGCAGAGCCAGCTGTTTCTTAGCTTCCCGAAGAGCTGGGAGCAAGATGCTTTGGGTCCACTCTCCGTCTTTGGAAACAAGGCAGCCCTTTGGGCCTGGCAGCTCTAGGGCAATGGAGCACACCCAGAGCAGAAGTTCTACTTCAGCCAGATCAGGCCTGCCAGGAAACTGCGTTTCACAGGCCTTGGTAAGAGATGTTCCCGGTAGGCTGTAAGAGCACTGGGCAGAGCCAGTTGTTTCTTACCTTCCTGAAAAGCTGGAAGCAAGATGCTTGGGACCCCTCTGCCCGTTTGGGAACAAGGCAGCCTTTTGGGTCGGGAAGCTCTAGGCCAATGGAGCACACGCAGAGCAGGAGTTCTACTTCAGCCTGATCAGGCCTGCAAAGAAACAGCGTTTGACAGGCCTTGGTAAGAGATGTTCCCGGTAGGTGTAAGAGCACTGGGCAGAGCCAGTTGTTTCTTAGCTTCGCAAAGACCGGGAAGCAAGATGCTTTGGGCCTCTCTGCCCCTTGGAAACAGGGCAGCACTTTGGGCCTGGCAGCTCTAGGGCAATGGAGCACACCCAGAGCCGGAGTTCTACTTCAGCCAGATGAGGCCTGCCAAGAAACTGCGTTTCACAGGCCTTTCAAAGACATGTTCCCGGTAGGCTGTAAGAGCACGGGGCAGAGCGAGTTGGTTCTTAGCTTCCCAGAGAGCTGGAAGCAAGATGCTTTGGGGCCTCTCTGCCCCTTTGGAAACAAGGCAGCACCTTGGGCCTGGCAGCTCTAGGGCAATGGAGCACACCCAGAGCAGAAGTTCTACTTCAGCCAAATCAGGCCTGCCAGGAAACGGCGTTTCACAGGCCTTGGTAAGAGATGTTCCCGGTAGGCTGTAAGAGCACTGGGCAACGCCAGATGTTTCTTAGCTTCCCGAAGAGCTGGAAGCAAGATGCTTTGGTGCCACTCTCTCACTTTGGAATCAAGGCAGCCCTTTGAGGCAGGTAGCTCTAGGCCAGTGGAGCACACCCGGAGCAGAAGTTCTACTTCGGCCAGTTCAGGCCACCAACAAACTGCGTTTCACAGGCCTTGGTAAGAGATGTTCCCGGTAGGCTGTAAGAGCACTGGGCAACGCCAGATGTTTCTTAGCTTCCCGAAGAGCTGGAAGCAAGATGCTTTGGGGCCTCTCATCCCCTTTGCAAACAAGGCGGCCCTTTGGGCCAGGCAGCTCTAGGCCAATGGAGCACACCCAGAGCAGAAGTTCTACTTCAGCTAGATCAGGCCAGCAACAAAGTGCGTTTCACAGGCCTTGGTAAGAGATTGTCTCTTAGGCTGTAAGAGCACTGGGCAGAGCCAGTTGTTTCTTAGCTTCCCAAAGAGCTGGAAGCAAGATGCTTTGGGGGCTCCCTGCCCCTTTGCCAACAAGGCCGACCTTTGGGCCTTTCAGCTCTGGGCCAATGGAGCACACCCAGAGCAGAAGTTCTACCTCAGCCAGATAAGGCCTGCCAAGAAACTGCGTTTCAAAGGCTTTGGTAAGAGATGTTGCCGGTACTCTGTTAGAGCACTGGGCAGAGACAGTTGTTTCTTAGCTTCCCAAAGAGCTGGAAGCAAGATGCTTTGGGGCCTCTCTGCCCCTTTGCAAACAAGGCATCCCTTTGGGCCTTTCAGCTCTAGGCCAATGGAGCACACCCAGAGCAGAAGTCCTACTTCAGCCAGATCAGGCCTGCCAAGGAACTGCGTTTCAGAGGCCTTTGTATGTGACGTTCCCGGTAGGCTGTGAGAGCACGGTGCAGAGCCAGTTGTTTCCTTGTTTCCCAAACAGCTGGAAGCAAGACGCTTTGGGGCCTCTCTGCCCCTTTGGAAACAAGGCAGCACGTTGGGTCTGGCAGCTCTAGGGCAATGGAGCACAACCAGAGCCGAAGTTCTACTTCTTCCAGATCAGGCCTGCCTAGACAGTGCGTTTCACAGGCCTTGATAAGAGATGTTCTCTTAGGCTATAAGAGCACTGGGCACAGCCAGTTGTTTCTTAGCTTCCCAAGAGGTGGAAGCAAGATGCTTTGGGGCCTCTCTCCCCCTTTGGAAACAAGGCAGCCCTTTGGGCCTTTCAGCTCTAGGGCAATGGAGCACACCCAGAGCAGAAGTTCTACTTCAGCCAGATCAGGCCTGCCAAGAAACTGCTTTTCACAGGCCTTCGTAAGAGGTGTTCCCGGAAGGCTGTAAGAGTACCTGGCAGAGCGAGTTGTTTCTTAGCTTCAAAAACAGCTGGAAGCAACATGATTTGGGGCCTCTCTCCCCCTTTGGAAACAAAGCAGCCTTTGTGCCTGGCAGCTCTAGGCCAAAGTAGCACACCCAGAGCACAAGTTCTACCTCAGCCAGATAAGGCCTGTCAAGAAGCTGCGTTTCACAGGCCTTTGTATGTGACGTTCCCGGTTGGCTTTGAGAGCACTGTGCAGAGCCAGTTGTTTTAGCTTCCCAGAGAGCAGGAAGCAAGATGCTTTGGGGCCTCTCTCACACTTTGGAAATAAAGGCAGCCCTTTGGGCCTGGCAGCCCTAGGCCAATGGAGTACACCCAGAGCAGAAGTTCTACCTCAGCCAGATCAGGCCTTCCAAGAAACTGCGTCTCACAGGCCTTTCTCTGTCACGTTGCCGGTAGGCTGTGAGAGCACTGTGCAGAGCCAGTTGTTTCTTAGCTTCCCAAAGATTTGGAAGCAAGATACTTTGGGGAGTCTCAGCCCCTTTGGAAACAAGGCGGCCCTTTGGGCCTGGCAGCTCTAGGCCAAAGTAGCACGCCCAGAGCAGGAGTTCTACTTCAGCCAGATCAGGCCTGCCAGGAAACTGCGTTTCACAGGCCTTGGTAAGAGATGTTCCCGGTAGGCTGTGAGAGCACTGTGGAGAGCCAGTTGCTTTAGCTTCCCACAGAGCTGGAAGCAAGATGCTTTGGGGCCTCTCTCTCCCTTTGGACACAAGGCAGCCGTTTGGGCCTGGCAGCTCTAGGCCAATGGAGCACACCCACAGCAGAAGTTCTACTTCAGGCAGATCAGTCCTGCCCAGAAACTGCGTTTCACAGCCCTTGGTAAGAGATGTTCACGGTAGGCTGTGAGAGCACTGGGCAGAACCAGTTGTTTTTTAGCTTCCCAAAGTGCTGGAGGCAAGATGCTTTGGGGCCTCTCTCACCCTTTGGAAACAAGGCAGCCCTTAGGTCCTGGTAGCTCTAGGCCTATGTAGCACAACCAGAACAGAAGTTCTACTTCAGCCAGGTCAGGCCTGCCAAGAAACTGCGTTTCACAGGCCTTTCAAAGAGATGTTCTCTTAGGCTGTAAGAGCACTGGGCAGAGCCAGCTGTTTCTTAGCTTCCCGAAGAGCTGGGAGCAAGATGCTTTGGGTCCACTCTCCGTCTTTGGAAACAAGGCAGCCCTTTGGGCCTGGCAGCTCTAGGGCAATGGAGCACACCCAGAGCAGAAGTTCTACTTCAGCCAGATCAGGCCTGCCAGGAAACTGCGTTTCACAGGCCTTGGTAAGAGATGTTCCCGGTAGGCTGTAAGAGCACTGGGCAGAGCCAGTTGTTTCTTACCTTCCTGAAAAGCTGGAAGCAAGATGCTTGGGACCCCTCTGCCCGTTTGGGAACAAGGCAGCCTTTTGGGTCGGGAAGCTCTAGGCCAATGGAGCACACGCAGAGCAGGAGTTCTACTTCAGCCTGATCAGGCCTGCAAAGAAACAGCGTTTGACAGGCCTTGGTAAGAGATGTTCCCGGTAGGTGTAAGAGCACTGGGCAGAGCCAGTTGTTTCTTAGCTTCGCAAAGACCGGGAAGCAAGATGCTTTGGGCCTCTCTGCCCCTTGGAAACAGGGCAGCACTTTGGGCCTGGCAGCTCTAGGGCAATGGAGCACACCCAGAGCCGGAGTTCTACTTCAGCCAGATGAGGCCTGCCAAGAAACTGCGTTTCACAGGCCTTTCAAAGACATGTTCCCGGTAGGCTGTAAGAGCACGGGGCAGAGCGAGTTGGTTCTTAGCTTCCCAGAGAGCTGGAAGCAAGATGCTTTGGGGCCTCTCTGCCCCTTTGGAAACAAGGCAGCACCTTGGGCCTGGCAGCTCTAGGGCAATGGAGCACACCCAGAGCAGAAGTTCTACTTCAGCCAAATCAGGCCTGCCAGGAAACGGCGTTTCACAGGCCTTGGTAAGAGATGTTCCCGGTAGGCTGTAAGAGCACTGGGCAACGCCAGATGTTTCTTAGCTTCCCGAAGAGCTGGAAGCAAGATGCTTTGGTGCCACTCTCTCACTTTGGAATCAAGGCAGCCCTTTGAGGCAGGTAGCTCTAGGCCAGTGGAGCACACCCGGAGCAGAAGTTCTACTTCGGCCAGTTCAGGCCACCAACAAACTGCGTTTCACAGGCCTTGGTAAGAGATGTTCCCGGTAGGCTGTAAGAGCACTGGGCAACGCCAGATGTTTCTTAGCTTCCCGAAGAGCTGGAAGCAAGATGCTTTGGGGCCTCTCATCCCCTTTGCAAACAAGGCGGCCCTTTGGGCCAGGCAGCTCTAGGCCAATGGAGCACACCCAGAGCAGAAGTTCTACTTCAGCTAGATCAGGCCAGCAACAAAGTGCGTTTCACAGGCCTTGGTAAGAGATTGTCTCTTAGGCTGTAAGAGCACTGGGCAGAGCCAGTTGTTTCTTAGCTTCCCAAAGAGCTGGAAGCAAGATGCTTTGGGGGCTCCCTGCCCCTTTGCCAACAAGGCCGACCTTTGGGCCTTTCAGCTCTGGGCCAATGGAGCACACCCAGAGCAGAAGTTCTACCTCAGCCAGATAAGGCCTGCCAAGAAACTGCGTTTCAAAGGCTTTGGTAAGAGATGTTGCCGGTACTCTGTTAGAGCACTGGGCAGAGACAGTTGTTTCTTAGCTTCCCAAAGAGCTGGAAGCAAGATGCTTTGGGGCCTCTCTGCCCCTTTGCAAACAAGGCATCCCTTTGGGCCTTTCAGCTCTAGGCCAATGGAGCACACCCAGAGCAGAAGTCCTACTTCAGCCAGATCAGGCCTGCCAAGGAACTGCGTTTCAGAGGCCTTTGTATGTGACGTTCCCGGTAGGCTGTGAGAGCACGGTGCAGAGCCAGTTGTTTCCTTGTTTCCCAAACAGCTGGAAGCAAGACGCTTTGGGGCCTCTCTGCCCCTTTGGAAACAAGGCAGCACGTTGGGTCTGGCAGCTCTAGGGCAATGGAGCACAACCAGAGCCGAAGTTCTACTTCTTCCAGATCAGGCCTGCCTAGACAGTGCGTTTCACAGGCCTTGATAAGAGATGTTCTCTTAGGCTATAAGAGCACTGGGCACAGCCAGTTGTTTCTTAGCTTCCCAAGAGGTGGAAGCAAGATGCTTTGGGGCCTCTCTCCCCCTTTGGAAACAAGGCAGCCCTTTGGGCCTTTCAGCTCTAGGGCAATGGAGCACACCCAGAGCAGAAGTTCTACCTCAGCCAGATCAGGCCTGCCAAGAAACTGCTTTTCACAGGCCTTCGTAAGAGGTGTTCCCGGAAGGCTGTAAGAGTACCTGGCAGAGCGAGTTGTTTCTTAGCTTCAAAAACAGCTGGAAGCAACATGATTTGGGGCCTCTCTCCCCCTTTGGAAACAAAGCAGCCTTTGTGCCTGGCAGCTCTAGGCCAAAGTAGCACACCCAGAGCACAAGTTCTACCTCAGCCAGATAAGGCCTGTCAAGAAGCTGCGTTTCACAGGCCTTTGTATGTGACGTTCCCGGTTGGCTTTGAGAGCACTGTGCAGAGCCAGTTGTTTTAGCTTCCCAGAGAGCAGGAAGCAAGATGCTTTGGGGCCTCTCTCACACTTTGGAAATAAAGGCAGCCCTTTGGGCCTGGCAGCCCTAGGCCAATGGAGTACACCCAGAGCAGAAGTTCTACCTCAGCCAGATCAGGCCTTCCAAGAAACTGCGTCTCACAGGCCTTTCTCTGTCACGTTGCCGGTAGGCTGTGAGAGCACTGTGCAGAGCCAGTTGTTTCTTAGCTTCCCAAAGATTTGGAAGCAAGATACTTTGGGGAGTCTCAGCCCCTTTGGAAACAAGGCGGCCCTTTGGGCCTGGCAGCTCTAGGCCAAAGTAGCACGCCCAGAGCAGGAGTTCTACTTCAGCCAGATCAGGCCTGCCAGGAAACTGCGTTTCACAGGCCTTGGTAAGAGATGTTCCCGGTAGGCTGTGAGAGCACTGTGGAGAGCCAGTTGCTTTAGCTTCCCACAGAGCTGGAAGCAAGATGCTTTGGGGCCTCTCTCTCCCTTTGGACACAAGGCAGCCGTTTGGGCCTGGCAGCTCTAGGCCAATGGAGCACACCCACAGCAGAAGTTCTACTTCAGGCAGATCAGTCCTGCCCAGAAACTGCGTTTCACAGCCCTTGGTAAGAGATGTTCACGGTAGGCTGTGAGAGCACTGGGCAGAACCAGTTGTTTTTTAGCTTCCCAAAGTGCTGGAGGCAAGATGCTTTGGGGCCTCTCTCACCCTTTGGAAACAAGGCAGCCCTTAGGTCCTGGTAGCTCTAGGCCTATGTAGCACAACCAGAACAGAAGTTCTACTTCAGCCAGGTCAGGCCTGCCAAGAAACTGCGTTTCACAGGCCTTTCAAAGAGATGTTCTCTTAGGCTGTAAGAGCACTGGGCAGAGCCAGCTGTTTCTTAGCTTCCCGAAGAGCTGGGAGCAAGATGCTTTGGGTCCACTCTCCGTCTTTGGAAACAAGGCAGCCCTTTGGGCCTGGCAGCTCTAGGGCAATGGAGCACACCCAGAGCAGAAGTTCTACTTCAGCCAGATCAGGCCTGCCAGGAAACTGCGTTTCACAGGCCTTGGTAAGAGATGTTCCCGGTAGGCTGTAAGAGCACTGGGCAGAGCCAGTTGTTTCTTACCTTCCTGAAAAGCTGGAAGCAAGATGCTTGGGACCCCTCTGCCCGTTTGGGAACAAGGCAGCCTTTTGGGTCGGGAAGCTCTAGGCCAATGGAGCACACGCAGAGCAGGAGTTCTACTTCAGCCTGATCAGGCCTGCAAAGAAACAGCGTTTGACAGGCCTTGGTAAGAGATGTTCCCGGTAGGTGTAAGAGCACTGGGCAGAGCCAGTTGTTTCTTAGCTTCGCAAAGACCGGGAAGCAAGATGCTTTGGGCCTCTCTGCCCCTTGGAAACAGGGCAGCACTTTGGGCCTGGCAGCTCTAGGGCAATGGAGCACACCCAGAGCCGGAGTTCTACTTCAGCCAGATGAGGCCTGCCAAGAAACTGCGTTTCACAGGCCTTTCAAAGACATGTTCCCGGTAGGCTGTAAGAGCACGGGGCAGAGCGAGTTGGTTCTTAGCTTCCCAGAGAGCTGGAAGCAAGATGCTTTGGGGCCTCTCTGCCCCTTTGGAAACAAGGCAGCACCTTGGGCCTGGCAGCTCTAGGGCAATGGAGCACACCCAGAGCAGAAGTTCTACTTCAGCCAAATCAGGCCTGCCAGGAAACGGCGTTTCACAGGCCTTGGTAAGAGATGTTCCCGGTAGGCTGTAAGAGCACTGGGCAACGCCAGATGTTTCTTAGCTTCCCGAAGAGCTGGAAGCAAGATGCTTTGGTGCCACTCTCTCACTTTGGAATCAAGGCAGCCCTTTGAGGCAGGTAGCTCTAGGCCAGTGGAGCACACCCGGAGCAGAAGTTCTACTTCGGCCAGTTCAGGCCACCAACAAACTGCGTTTCACAGGCCTTGGTAAGAGATGTTCCCGGTAGGCTGTAAGAGCACTGGGCAACGCCAGATGTTTCTTAGCTTCCCGAAGAGCTGGAAGCAAGATGCTTTGGGGCCTCTCATCCCCTTTGCAAACAAGGCGGCCCTTTGGGCCAGGCAGCTCTAGGCCAATGGAGCACACCCAGAGCAGAAGTTCTACTTCAGCTACATCAGGCCACCAACAAAGTGCGTTTCACAGGCCTTGGTAAGAGATTGTCTCTTAGGCTGTAAGAGCACTGGGCAGAGCCAGTTGTTTCTTAGCTTCCCAAAGAGCTGGAAGCAAGATGCTTTGGGGGCTCCCTGCCCCTTTGCCAACAAGGCCGACCTTTGGGCCTTTCAGCTCTGGGCCAATGGAGCACACCCAGAGCAGAAGTTCTACCTCAGCCAGATAAGGCCTGCCAAGAAACTGCGTTTCAAAGGCTTTGGTAAGAGATGTTGCCGGTACTCTGTTAGAGCACTGGGCAGAGACAGTTGTTTCTTAGCTTCCCAAAGAGCTGGAAGCAAGATGCTTTGGGGCCTCTCTGCCCCTTTGCAAACAAGGCATCCCTTTGGGCCTTTCAGCTCTAGGCCAATGGAGCACACCCAGAGCAGAAGTCCTACTTCAGCCAGATCAGGCCTGCCAAGGAACTGCGTTTCAGAGGCCTTTGTATGTGACGTTCCCGGTAGGCTGTGAGAGCACGGTGCAGAGCCAGTTGTTTCCTTGTTTCCCAAACAGCTGGAAGCAAGACGCTTTGGGGCCTCTCTGCCCCTTTGGAAACAAGGCAGCACGTTGGGTCTGGCAGCTCTAGGGCAATGGAGCACAACCAGAGCCGAAGTTCTACTTCTTCCAGATCAGGCCTGCCTAGACAGTGCGTTTCACAGGCCTTGATAAGAGATGTTCTCTTAGGCTATAAGAGCACTGGGCACAGCCAGTTGTTTCTTAGCTTCCCAAGAGGTGGAAGCAAGATGCTTTGGGGCCTCTCTCCCCCTTTGGAAACAAGGCAGCCCTTTGGGCCTTTCAGCTCTAGGGCAATGGAGCACACCCAGAGCAGAAGTTCTACCTCAGCCAGATCAGGCCTGCCAAGAAACTGCTTTTCACAGGCCTTCGTAAGAGGTGTTCCCGGAAGGCTGTAAGAGTACCTGGCAGAGCGAGTTGTTTCTTAGCTTCAAAAACAGCTGGAAGCAACATGATTTGGGGCCTCTCTCCCCCTTTGGAAACAAAGCAGCCTTTGTGCCTGGCAGCTCTAGGCCAAAGTAGCACACCCAGAGCACAAGTTCTACCTCAGCCAGATAAGGCCTGTCAAGAAGCTGCGTTTCACAGGCCTTTGTATGTGACGTTCCCGGTTGGCTTTGAGAGCACTGTGCAGAGCCAGTTGTTTTAGCTTCCCAGAGAGCAGGAAGCAAGATGCTTTGGGGCCTCTCTCACACTTTGGAAATAAAGGCAGCCCTTTGGGCCTGGCAGCCCTAGGCCAATGGAGTACACCCAGAGCAGAAGTTCTACCTCAGCCAGATCAGGCCTTCCAAGAAACTGCGTCTCACAGGCCTTTCTCTGTCACGTTGCCGGTAGGCTGTGAGAGCACTGTGCAGAGCCAGTTGTTTCTTAGCTTCCCAAAGATTTGGAAGCAAGATACTTTGGGGAGTCTCAGCCCCTTTGGAAACAAGGCGGCCCTTTGGGCCTGGCAGCTCTAGGCCAAAGTAGCACGCCCAGAGCAGGAGTTCTACTTCAGCCAGATCAGGCCTGCCAGGAAACTGCGTTTCACAGGCCTTGGTAAGAGATGTTCCCGGTAGGCTGTGAGAGCACTGTGGAGAGCCAGTTGCTTTAGCTTCCCACAGAGCTGGAAGCAAGATGCTTTGGGGCCTCTCTCTCCCTTTGGACACAAGGCAGCCGTTTGGGCCTGGCAGCTCTAGGCCAATGGAGCACACCCACAGCAGAAGTTCTACTTCAGGCAGATCAGTCCTGCCCAGAAACTGCGTTTCACAGCCCTTGGTAAGAGATGTTCACGGTAGGCTGTGAGAGCACTGGGCAGAACCAGTTGTTTTTTAGCTTCCCAAAGTGCTGGAGGCAAGATGCTTTGGGGCCTCTCTCACCCTTTGGAAACAAGGCAGCCCTTAGGTCCTGGTAGCTCTAGGCCTATGTAGCACAACCAGAACAGAAGTTCTACTTCAGCCAGGTCAGGCCTGCCAAGAAACTGCGTTTCACAGGCCTTTCAAAGAGATGTTCTCTTAGGCTGTAAGAGCACTGGGCAGAGCCAGCTGTTTCTTAGCTTCCCGAAGAGCTGGGAGCAAGATGCTTTGGGTCCACTCTCCGTCTTTGGAAACAAGGCAGCCCTTTGGGCCTGGCAGCTCTAGGGCAATGGAGCACACCCAGAGCAGAAGTTCTACTTCAGCCAGATCAGGCCTGCCAGGAAACTGCGTTTCACAGGCCTTGGTAAGAGATGTTCCCGGTAGGCTGTAAGAGCACTGGGCAGAGCCAGTTGTTTCTTACCTTCCTGAAAAGCTGGAAGCAAGATGCTTGGGACCCCTCTGCCCGTTTGGGAACAAGGCAGCCTTTTGGGTCGGGAAGCTCTAGGCCAATGGAGCACACGCAGAGCAGGAGTTCTACTTCAGCCTGATCAGGCCTGCAAAGAAACAGCGTTTGACAGGCCTTGGTAAGAGATGTTCCCGGTAGGTGTAAGAGCACTGGGCAGAGCCAGTTGTTTCTTAGCTTCGCAAAGACCGGGAAGCAAGATGCTTTGGGCCTCTCTGCCCCTTGGAAACAGGGCAGCACTTTGGGCCTGGCAGCTCTAGGGCAATGGAGCACACCCAGAGCCGGAGTTCTACTTCAGCCAGATGAGGCCTGCCAAGAAACTGCGTTTCACAGGCCTTTCAAAGACATGTTCCCGGTAGGCTGTAAGAGCACGGGGCAGAGCGAGTTGGTTCTTAGCTTCCCAGAGAGCTGGAAGCAAGATGCTTTGGGGCCTCTCTGCCCCTTTGGAAACAAGGCAGCACCTTGGGCCTGGCAGCTCTAGGGCAATGGAGCACACCCAGAGCAGAAGTTCTACTTCAGCCAAATCAGGCCTGCCAGGAAACGGCGTTTCACAGGCCTTGGTAAGAGATGTTCCCGGTAGGCTGTAAGAGCACTGGGCAACGCCAGATGTTTCTTAGCTTCCCGAAGAGCTGGAAGCAAGATGCTTTGGTGCCACTCTCTCACTTTGGAATCAAGGCAGCCCTTTGAGGCAGGTAGCTCTAGGCCAGTGGAGCACACCCGGAGCAGAAGTTCTACTTCGGCCAGTTCAGGCCACCAACAAACTGCGTTTCACAGGCCTTGGTAAGAGATGTTCCCGGTAGGCTGTAAGAGCACTGGGCAACGCCAGATGTTTCTTAGCTTCCCGAAGAGCTGGAAGCAAGATGCTTTGGGGCCTCTCATCCCCTTTGCAAACAAGGCGGCCCTTTGGGCCAGGCAGCTCTAGGCCAATGGAGCACACCCAGAGCAGAAGTTCTACTTCAGCTAGATAAGGCCAGCAACAAAGTGCGTTTCACAGGCCTTGGTAAGAGATTGTCTCTTAGGCTGTAAGAGCACTGGGCAGAGCCAGTTGTTTCTTAGCTTCCCAAAGAGCTGGAAGCAAGATGCTTTGGGGGCTCCCTGCCCCTTTGCCAACAAGGCCGACCTTTGGGCCTTTCAGCTCTGGGCCAATGGAGCACACCCAGAGCAGAAGTTCTACCTCAGCCAGATAAGGCCTGCCAAGAAACTGCGTTTCAAAGGCTTTGGTAAGAGATGTTGCCGGTACTCTGTTAGAGCACTGGGCAGAGACAGTTGTTTCTTAGCTTCCCAAAGAGCTGGAAGCAAGATGCTTTGGGGCCTCTCTGCCCCTTTGCAAACAAGGCATCCCTTTGGGCCTTTCAGCTCTAGGCCAATGGAGCACACCCAGAGCAGAAGTCCTACTTCAGCCAGATCAGGCCTGCCAAGGAACTGCGTTTCAGAGGCCTTTGTATGTGACCTTCCCGGTAGGCTGTGAGAGCACGGTGCAGAGCCAGTTGTTTCCTTGTTTCCCAAACAGCTGGAAGCAAGACGCTTTGGGGCCTCTCTGCCCCTTTGGAAACAAGGCAGCACGTTGGGTCTGGCAGCTCTAGGGCAATGGAGCACAACCAGAGCCGAAGTTCTACTTCTTCCAGATCAGGCCTGCCTAGACACTGCGTTTCACAGGCCTTGATAAGAGATGTTCTCTTAGGCTATAAGAGCACTGGGCACAGCCAGTTGTTTCTTAGCTTCCCAAGAGGTGGAAGCAAGATGCTTTGGGGCCTCTCTCCCCCTTTGGAAACAAGGCAGCCCTTTGGGCCTTTCAGCTCTAGGGCAATGGAGCACACCCAGAGCAGAAGTTCTACCTCAGCCAGATCAGGCCTGCCAAGAAACTGCTTTTCACAGGCCTTCGTAAGAGGTGTTCCCGGAAGGCTGTAAGAGTACCTGGCAGAGCGAGTTGTTTCTTAGCTTCAAAAACAGCTGGAAGCAACATGATTTGGGGCCTCTCTCCCCCTTTGGAAACAAAGCAGCCTTTGTGCCTGGCAGCTCTAGGCCAAAGTAGCACACCCAGAGCACAAGTTCTACCTCAGCCAGATAAGGCCTGTCAAGAAGCTGCGTTTCACAGGCCTTTGTATGTGACGTTCCCGGTTGGCTTTGAGAGCACTGTGCAGAGCCAGTTGTTTTAGCTTCCCAGAGAGCAGGAAGCAAGATGCTTTGGGGCCTCTCTCACACTTTGGAAATAAAGGCAGCCCTTTGGGCCTGGCAGCCCTAGGCCAATGGAGTACACCCAGAGCAGAAGTTCTACCTCAGCCAGATCAGGCCTTCCAAGAAACTGCGTCTCACAGGCCTTTCTCTGTCACGTTGCCGGTAGGCTGTGAGAGCACTGTGCAGAGCCAGTTGTTTCTTAGCTTCCCAAAGATTTGGAAGCAAGATACTTTGGGGAGTCTCAGCCCCTTGGAAACAAGGCGGCCCTTTGGGCCTGGCAGCTCTAGGCCAAAGTAGCACGCCCAGAGCAGGAGTTCTACTTCAGCCAGATCAGGCCTGCCAGGAAACTGCGTTTCACAGGCCTTGGTAAGAGATGTTCCCGGTAGGCTGTGAGAGCACTGTGGAGAGCCAGTTGCTTTAGCTTCCCACAGAGCTGGAAGCAAGATGCTTTGGGGCCTCTCTCTCCCTTTGGACACAAGGCAGCCGTTTGGGCCTGGCAGCTCTAGGCCAATGGAGCACACCCACAGCAGAAGTTCTACTTCAGGCAGATCAGTCCTGCCCAGAAACTGCGTTTCACAGCCCTTGGTAAGAGATGTTCACGGTAGGCTGTGAGAGCACTGGGCAGAACCAGTTGTTTTTTAGCTTCCCAAAGTGCTGGAGGCCACATGCTTTGGGGCCTCTCTCACCCTTTGGAAACAAGGCAGCCCTTAGGTCCTGGTAGCTCTAGGCCTATGTAGCACATCCAGAACAGAAGTTCTACTTCAGCCAGGTCAGGCCTGCCAAGAAACTGCGTTTCACAGGCCTTTCAAAGAGATGTTCTCTTAGGCTGTAAGAGCACTGGGCAGAGCCAGCTCTTTCTTAGCTTCCCGAAGAGCTGGGAGCAAGATGCTTTGGGTCCACTCTCCGTCTTTGGAAACAAGGCAGCCCTTTGGGCCTGGCAGCTCTAGGGCAATGGAGCACACCCAGAGCAGAAGTTCTACTTCAGCCAGATCAGGCCTGCCAGGAAACTGCGTTTCACAGGCCTTGGTAAGAGATGTTCCCGGTAGGCTGTAAGAGCACTGGGCAGAGCCAGTTGTTTCTTACCTTCCTGAAAAGCTGGAAGCAAGATGCTTGGGACCCCTCTGCCCGTTTGGGAACAAGGCAGCCTTTTGGGTCGGGAAGCTCTAGGCCAATGGAGCACACGCAGAGCAGGAGTTCTACTTCAGCCTGATCAGGCCTGCAAAGAAACAGCGTTTGACAGGCCTTGGTAAGAGATGTTCCCGGTAGGTGTAAGAGCACTGGGCAGAGCCAGTTGTTTCTTAGCTTCGCAAAGACCGGGAAGCAAGATGCTTTGGGCCTCTCTGCCCCTTGGAAACAGGGCAGCACTTTGGGCCTGGCAGCTCTAGGGCAATGGAGCACACCCAGAGCCGGAGTTCTACTTCAGCCAGATGAGGCCTGCCAAGAAACTGCGTTTCACAGGCCTTTCAAAGACATGTTCCCGGTAGGCTGTAAGAGCACGGGCCAGAGCGAGTTGGTTCTTAGCTTCCCAGAGAGCTGGAAGCAAGATGCTTTGGGGCCTCTCTGCCCCTTTGGAAACAAGGCAGCACCTTGGGCCTGGCAGCTCTAGGGCAATGGAGCACACCCAGAGCAGAAGTTCTACTTCAGCCAAATCAGGCCTGCCAGGAAACGGCGTTTCACAGGCCTTGGTAAGAGATGTTCCCGGTAGGCTGTAAGAGCACTGGGCAACGCCAGATGTTTCTTAGCTTCCCGAAGAGCTGGAAGCAAGATGCTTTGGTGCCACTCTCTCACTTTGGAATCAAGGCAGCCCTTTGGGGCAGGTAGCTCTAGGCCAGTGGAGCACACCCAGAGCAGAAGTTCTACTTCGGCCAGTTCAGGCCACCAACAAACTGCGTTTCACAGGCCTTGGTAAGAGATGTTCCCGGTAGGCTGTAAGAGCACTGGGCAACGCCAGATGTTTCTTAGCTTGCCGAAGAGCTGGAAGCAAGATGCTTTGGGGCCTCTCATCCCCTTTGCAAACAAGGCGGCCCTTTGGGCCAGGCAGCTCTAGGCCAATGGAGCACACCCAGAGCAGAAGTTCTACTTCAGCTACATCAGGCCACCAACAAAGTGCGTTTCACAGGCCTTGGTAAGAGATTGTCTCTTAGGCTGTAAGAGCACTGGGCAGAGCCAGTTGTTTCTTAGCTTCCCAAAGAGCTGGAAGCAAGATGCTTTGGGGGCTCCCTGCCCCTTTGCCTACAAGGCCGACCTTTGGGCCTTTCAGCTCTGGGCCAATGGAGCACACCCAGAGCAGAAGTTCTACCTCAGCCAGATAAGGCCTGCCAAGAAACTGCGTTTCAAAGGCTTTGGTAAGAGATGTTGCCGGTACTCTGTTAGAGCACTGGGCAGAGACAGTTGTTTCTTAGCTTCCCAAAGAGCTGGAAGCAAGATGCTTTGGGGCCTCTCTGCCCCTTTGCAAACAAGGCATCCCTTTGGGCCTTTCAGCTCTAGGCCAATGGAGCACACCCAGAGCAGAAGTCCTACTTCAGCCAGATCAGGCCTTCCAAGAAACTGCGTCTCACAGGCCTTTCTCTGTCACGATGCCGGTAGGCTGTGAGAGCACTGTGCAGAGCCAGTTGTTTCTTAGCTTCCCAAAGATTTGGAAGCAAGATACTTTGGGGACTCTCAGCCCCTTTGGAAACAAGGCGGCCCTTTGGGCCTGGCAGCTCTAGGCCAAAGTAGCACGCCCAGAGCAGGAGTTCTACTTCAGCCAGATCAGGCCTGCCAAGAAACTGCGTTTCACAGGCCTTGGTAAGAGATGTTCCCGGTAGGCTGTGAGAGCACTGTGGAGAGCCAGTTGCTTTAGCTTCCCACAGAGCTGGAAGCAAGATGCTTTGGGGCCTCTCTCTCCCTTTGGACACAAGGCAGCCGTTTGGGCCTGGCAGCTCTAGGCCAATGGAGCACACCCACAGCAGAAGTTCTACTTCAGGCAGATCAGTCCTGCCCAGAAACTGCGTTTCACAGCCCTTGGTAAGAGATGTTCACGGTAGGCTGTGAGAGCACTGGGCAGAACCAGTTGTTTTTTAGCTTCCCAAAGTGCTGGAGGCCACATGCTTTGGGGCCTCTCTCACCCTTTGGAAACAAGGCAGCCCTTAGGTCCTGGTAGCTCTAGGCCTATGTAGCACAACCAGAACAGAAGTTCTACTTCAGCCAGGTCAGGCCTGCCAAGAAACTGCGTTTCTCAGGCCTTTCAAAGAGATGTTCTCTTAGGCTGTAAGAGCACTGGGCAGAGCCAGCTGTTTCTTAGCTTCCCGAAGAGCTGGGAGCAAGATGCTTTGGGTCCACTCTCCGTCTTTGGAAACAAGGCAGCCCTTTGGGCCTGGCAGCTCTAGGGCAATGGAGCACACCCAGAGCAGAAGTTCTACTTCAGCCAGATCAGGCCTGCCAGGAAACTGCGTTTCACAGGCCTTGGTAAGAGATGTTCCCGGTAGGCTGTAAGAGCACTGGGCAGAGCCAGTTGTTTCTTACCTTCCTGAAAAGCTGGAAGCAAGATGCTTGGGACCCCTCTGCCCGTTTGGGAACAAGGCAGCCTTTTGGGTCGGGAAGCTCTAGGCCAATGGAGCACACGCAGAGCAGGAGTTCTACTTCAGCCTGATCAGGCCTGCAAAGAAACAGCGTTTGACAGGCCTTGGTAAGAGATGTTCCCGGTAGGTGTAAGAGCACTGGGCAGAGCCAGTTGTTTCTTAGCTTCGCAAAGACCGGGAAGCAAGATGCTTTGGGCCTCTCTGCCCCTTGGAAACAGGGCAGCACTTTGGGCCTGGCAGCTCTAGGGCAATGGAGCACACCCAGAGCCGGAGTTCTACTTCAGCCAGATGAGGCCTGCCAAGAAACTGCGTTTCACAGGCCTTTCAAAGACATGTTCCCGGTAGGCTGTAAGAGCACGGGCCAGAGCGAGTTGGTTCTTAGCTTCCCAGAGAGCTGGAAGCAAGATGCTTTGGGGCCTCTCTGCCCCTTTGGAAACAAGGCAGCACCTTGGGCCTGGCAGCTCTAGGGCAATGGAGCACACCCAGAGCAGAAGTTCTACTTCAGCCAGATCAGGCCTGCCAGGAAACGGCGTTTCACAGGCCTTGGTAAGAGATGTTCCCGGTAGGCTGTAAGAGCACTGGGCAACGCCAGATGTTTCTTAGCTTCCCGAAGAGCTGGAAGCAAGATGCTTTGGTGCCACTCTCTCACTTTGGACTCAAGGCAGCCCTTTGGGGCAGGTAGCTCTAGGCCAGTGGAGCACACCCAGAGCAGAAGTTCTACTTCGGCCAGTTCAGGCCACCAACAAACTGCGTTTCACAGGCCTTGGTAAGAGATGTTCCCGGTAGGCTGTAAGAGCACTGGGCAACGCCAGATGTTTCTTAGCTTGCCGAAGAGCTGGAAGCAAGATGCTTTGGGGCCTCTCATCCCCTTTGCAAACAAGGCGGCCCTTTGGGCCAGGCAGCTCTAGGCCAATGGAGCACACCCAGAGCAGAAGTTCTACTTCAGCTACATCAGGCCACCAACAAAGTGCGTTTCACAGGCCTTGGTAAGAGACTGTCTCTTAGGCTGTAAGAGCACTGGGCAGAGCCAGTTGTTTCTTAGCTTCCCAAAGAGCTGGAAGCAAGATGCTTTGGGGGCTCCCTGCCCCTTTGCCTACAAGGCCGACCTTTGGGCCTTTCAGCTCTGGGCCAATGGAGCACACCCAGAGCAGAAGTTCTACCTCAGCCAGATAAGGCCTGCCAAGAAACTGCGTTTCAAAGGCTTTGGTAAGAGATGTTGCCGGTACTCTGTTAGAGCACTGGGCAGAGACAGTTGTTTCTTAGCTTCCCAAAGAGCTGGAAGCAAGATGCTTTGGGGCCTCTCTGCTCTTTGCAAACAAGGCATCCCTTTGGGCCTTTCAGCTCTAGGCCAATGGAGCACACCCAGAGCAGAAGTCCTAGTTCAGCCAGATCAGGCCTTCCAAGAAACTGCGTCTCACAGGCCTTTCTCTGTCACGTTGCCGGTAGGCTGTGAGAGCACTGTGCAGAGCCAGTTGTTTCTTAGCTTCCCAAAGATTTGGAAGCAAGATACTTTGGGGACTCTCAGCCCCTTTGGAAACAAGGCGGCCCTTTGGGCCTGGCAGCTCTAGGCCAAAGTAGCACGCCCAGAGCAGGAGTTCTACTTCAGCCAGATCAGGCCTGCCAAGAAACTGCGTTTCACAGGCCTTGGTAAGAGATGTTCCCGGTAGGCTGTGAGAGCACTGTGGAGAGCCAGTTGCTTTAGCTTCCCACAGAGCTGGAAGCAAGATGCTTTGGGGCCTCTCTCTCCCTTTGGACACAAGGCAGCCGTTTGGGCCTGGCAGCTCTAGGCCAATGGAGCACACCCACAGCAGAAGTTCTACTTCAGGCAGATCAGTCCTGCCCAGAAACTGCGTTTCACAGCCCTTGGTAAGAGATGTTCACGGTAGGCTGTGAGAGCACTGGGCAGAACCAGTTGTTTTTTAGCTTCCCAAAGTGCTGGAGGCAAGATGCTTTGGGGCCTCTCTCACCCTTTGGAAACAAGGCAGCCCTTAGGTCCTGGTAGCTCTAGGCCTATGTAGCACAACCAGAACAGAAGTTCTACTTCAGCCAGGTCAGGCCTGCCAAGAAACTGCGTTTCTCAGGCCTTTCAAAGAGATGTTCTCTTAGGCTGTAAGAGCACTTGGCAGAGCCAGCTGTTTCTTAGCTTCCCGAAGAGCTGGGAGCAAGATGCTTTGGGTCCACTCTCCGTCTTTGGAAACAAGGCAGCCCTTTGGGCCTGGCAGCTCTAGGGCAATGGAGCACACCCAGAGCAGAAGTTCTACTTCAGCCAGATCAGGCCTGCCAGGAAACTGCGTTTCACAGGCCTTGGTAAGAGATGTTCCCGGTAGGCTGTAAGAGCACTGGGCAGAGCCAGTTGTTTCTTACCTTCCTGAAAAGCTGGAAGCAAGATGCTTGGGACCCCTCTGCCCGTTTGGGAACAAGGCAGCCTTTTGGGTCGGGAAGCTCTAGGCCAATGGAGCACACGCAGAGCAGGAGTTCTACTTCAGCCTGATCAGGCCTGCAAAGAAACAGCGTTTGACAGGCCTTGGTAAGAGATGTTCCCGGTAGGTGTAAGAGCACTGGGCAGAGCCAGTTGTTTCTTAGCTTCGCAAAGACCGGGAAGCAAGATGCTTTGGGCCTCTCTGCCCCTTGGAAACAGGGCAGCACTTTGGGCCTGGCAGCTCTAGGGCAATGGAGCACACCCAGAGCCGGAGTTCTACTTCAGCCAGATGAGGCCTGCCAAGAAACTGCGTTTCACAGGCCTTTCAAAGACATGTTCCCGGTAGGCTGTAAGAGCACGGGCCAGAGCGAGTTGGTTCTTAGCTTCCCAGAGAGCTGGAAGCAAGATGCTTTGGGGCCTCTCTGCCCCTTTGGAAACAAGGCAGCACCTTGGGCCTGGCAGCTCTAGGGCAATGGAGCACACCCAGAGCAGAAGTTCTACTTCAGCCAAATCAGGCCTGCCAGGAAACGGCGTTTCACAGGCCTTGGTAAGAGATGTTCCCGGTAGGCTGTAAGAGCACTGGGCAACGCCAGATGTTTCTTAGCTTCCCGAAGAGCTGGAAGCAAGATGCTTTGGTGCCACTCTCTCACTTTGGAATCAAGGCAGCCCTTTGGGGCAGGTAGCTCTAGGCCAGTGGAGCACACCCAGAGCAGAAGTTCTACTTCGGCCAGTTCAGGCCACCAACAAACTGCGTTTCACAGGCCTTGGTAAGAGATGTTCCCGGTAGGCTGTAAGAGCACTGGGCAACGCCAGATGTTTCTTAGCTTCCCGAAGAGCTGGAAGCAAGATGCTTTGGGGGCTCTCATCCCCTTTGCAAACAAGGCGGCCCTTTGGGCCAGGCAGCTCTAGGCCAATGGAGCACACCCAGAGCAGAAGTTCTACTTCAGCTACATCAGGCCACCAACAAAGTGCGTTTCACAGGCCTTGGTAAGAGATTGTCTCTTAGGCTGTAAGAGCACTGGGCAGAGCCAGTTGTTTCTTAGCTTCCCAAAGAGCTGGAAGCAAGATGCTTTGGGGGCTCCCTGCCCCTTTGCCAACAAGGCCGACCTTTGGGCCTTTCAGCTCTGGGCCAATGGAGCACACCCAGAGCAGAAGTTCTACCTCAGCCAGATAAGGCCTGCCAAGAAACTGCGTTTCAAAGGCTTTGGTAAGAGATGTTGCCGGTACTCTGTTAGAGCACTGGGCAGAGACAGTTGTTTCTTAGCTTCCCAAAGAGCTGGAAGCAAGATGCTTTGGGGCTTCTCTGCCCCTTTGCAAACAAGGCATCCCTTTGGGCCTTTCAGCTCTAGGCCAATGGAGCACACCCAGAGCAGAAGTCCTACTTCAGCCAGATCAGGCCTGCCAAGGAACTGCGTTTCAGAGGCCTTTGTATGTGACGTTCCCGGTAGGCTGTGAGAGCACGGTGCAGAGCCAGTTGTTTCCTTGTTTCCCAAACAGCTGGAAGCAAGACGCTTTGGGCCTCTCTGCCCCTTTGGAAACAAGGCAGCACGTTGGGTCTGGCAGCTCTAGGGCAATGGAGCACAACCAGAGCCGAAGTTCTACTTCTTCCAGATCAGGCCTGCCTAGACAGTGCGTTTCACAGGCCTTGATAAGAGATGTTCTCTTAGGCTATAAGAGCACTGGGCACAGCCAGTTGTTTCTTAGCTTCCCAAGAGGTGGAAGCAAGATGCTTTGGGGCCTCTCTCCCCCTTTGGAAACAAGGCAGCCCTTTGGGCCTTTCAGCTCTAGGGCAATGGAGCACACCCAGAGCAGAAGTTCTACCTCAGCCAGATCAGGCCTGCCAAGAAACTGCTTTTCACAGGCCTTCGTAAGAGGTGTTCCCGGAAGGCTGTAAGAGTACCTGGCAGAGCGAGTTGTTTCTTAGCTTCAAAAACAGCTGGAAGCAACATGATTTGGGGCCTCTCTCCCCCTTTGGAAACAAAGCAGCCTTTGTGCCTGGCAGCTCTAGGCCAAAGTAGCACACCCAGAGCACAAGTTCTACCTCAGCCAGATAAGGCCTGTCAAGAAGCTGCGTTTCACAGGCCTTTGTATGTGACGTTCCCGGTTGGCTTTGAGAGCACTGTGCAGAGCCAGTTGTTTTAGCTTCCCAGAGAGCAGGAAGCAAGATGCTTTGGGGCCTCTCTCACACTTTGGAAATAAAGGCAGCCCTTTGGGCCTGGCAGCCCTAGGCCAATGGAGTACACCCAGAGCAGAAGTTCTACCTCAGCCAGATCAGGCCTTCCAAGAAACTGCGTCTCACAGGCCTTTCTCTGTCACGTTGCCGGTAGGCTGTGAGAGCACTGTGCAGAGCCAGTTGTTTCTTAGCTTCCCAAAGATTTGGAAGCAAGATGCTTTGCGGACTCTCAGCCCCTTTGGAAACAAGGCGGCCCTTTGGGCCTGGCAGCTCTAGGCCAAAGTAGCACGCCCAGAGCAGGAGTTCTACTTCAGCCAGATCAGGCCTGCCAAGAAACTGCGTTTCACAGGCCTTGGTAAGAGATGTTCCCGGTAGGCTGTGAGAGCACTGTGGAGAGCCAGTTGCTTTAGCTTCCCACAGAGCTGGAAGCAAGATGCTTTGGGGCCTCTCTCTCCCTTTGGACACAAGGCAGCCGTTTGGGCCTGGCAGCTCTAGGCCAATGGAGCACACCCACAGCAGAAGTTCTACTTCAGGCAGATCAGTCCTGCCCAGAAACTGCGTTTCACAGCCCTTGGTAAGAGATGTTCACGGTAGGCTGTGAGAGCACTGGGCAGAACCAGTTGTTTTTTAGCTTCCCAAAGTGCTGGAGGCAAGATGCTTTGGGGCCTCTCTCACCCTTTGGAAACAAGGCAGCCCTTAGGTCCTGGTAGCTCTAGGCCTATGTAGCACAACCAGAACAGAAGTTCTACTTCAGCCAGGTCAGGCCTGCCAAGAAACTGCGTTTCACAGGCCTTTCAAAGAGATGTTCTCTTAGGCTGTAAGAGCACTGGGCAGAGCCAGCTGTTTCTTAGCTTCCCGAAGAGCTGGGAGCAAGATGCTTTGGGTCCACTCTCCGTCTTTGGAAACAAGGCAGCCCTTTGGGCCTGGCAGCTCTAGGGCAATGGGCACACCCAGAGCAGGAGTTCTACTTCAGCCAGATCAGGTCTGCCAGGAAACTGCGTTTCACAGGCCTTGGTAAGAGATGTTCCCGGTAGGCTGTGAGAGCACTGTGGAGAGCCAGTTGCTTTAGCTTCCCACAGAGCTGGAAGCAAGATTCTTTGGGGCCTCTCTCTCCCTTTGGACACAAGGCAGCCGTTTGGGCCTGGCAGCTCTAGGCCAATGGAGCACACCCACAGCAGAAGTTCTACTTCAGGCAGATCAGTCCTGCCCAGAAACTGCGTTTCACAGCCCTTGGTAAGAGATGTTCACGGTAGGCTGTGAGAGCACTGGGCAGCACCAGTTGTTTTTTAGCTTCCCAAAGTGCTGGAGGCAAGATGCTTTGGGGCCTCTCTCACCCTTTGGAAACAAGGCAGCCCTTAGGTCCTGGTAGCTCTAGGCCTATGTAGCACAACCAGAACAGAAGTTCTACTTCAGCCAGGTCAGGCCTGCCAAGAAACTGCGTTTCACAGGCCTTTCAAAGAGATGTTCTCTTAGGCTGTAAGAGCACTGGGCAGAGCCAGCTGTTTCTTAGCTTCCCGAAGAGCTGGGAGCAAGATGCTTTGGGTCCACTCTCCGTCTTTGGAAACAAGGCAGCCCTTTGGGCCTGGCAGCTCTAGGGCAATGGAGCACACCCAGAGCAGAAGTTCTACTTCAGCCAGATCAGGCCTGCCAGGAAACTGCGTTTCACAGGCCTTGGTAAGAGATGTTCCCGGTAGGCTGTAAGAGCACTGGGCAGAGCCAGTTGTTTCTTACCTTCCTGAAAAGCTGGAAGCAAGATGCTTGGGACCCCTCTGCCCTTTTGGGAACAAGGCAGCCTTTTGGGTCGGGAAGCTCTAGGCCAATGGAGCACACGCAGAGCAGGAGTTCTACTTCAGCCTGATCAGGCCTGCAAAGAAACAGCGTTTGACAGGCCTTGGTAAGAGATGTTCCCGGTAGGTGTAAGAGCACTGGGCAGAGCCAGTTGTTTCTTAGCTTCGCAAAGACCGGGAAGCAAGATGCTTTGGGCCTCTCTGCCCCTTGGAAACAGGGCAGCACTTTGGGCCTGGCAGCTCTAGGGCAATGGAGCACACCCAGAGCCGGAGTTCTACTTCAGCCAGATGAGGCCTGCCAAGAAACTGCATTTCACAGGCCTTTCAAAGACATGTTCCCGATAGGCTGTAAGAGCACGGGGCAGAGCGAGTTGGTGCTTAACTTCCCAGAGAGCTGGAAGCAAGATGCTTTGGGGCCTCTCTGCCCCTTTGGAAACAAGGCAGCACCTTGGGCCTGGCAGCTCTAGGGCAATGGAGCACACCCAGAGCAGAAGTTCTACTTCAGCTAGATCAGGCCACCAACAAAGTGCGTTTCACAGGCCTTGGTAAGAGATTGTCTCTTAGGCTGTAAGAGCACTGTGCAGAGCCAGTTGTTTCTTAGCTTCCCAAAGAGCTGGAAGCAAGATGCTTTGGGGGCTCCCTGCCCCTTTGCCAACAAGGCCGACCTTTGGGCCTTTCAGCTCTGGGCCAATGGAGCACACCCAGAGCAGAAGTTCTACCTCAGCCAGATAAGGCCTGCCAAGAAACTGCGTTTCAAAGGCTTTGGTAAGAGATGTTGCCGGTACTCTGTTAGAGCACTGGGCAGAGACAGTTGTTTCTTAGCTTCCCAAAGAGCTGGAAGCAAGATGCTTTGGGGCCTCTCTGCCCCTTTGCAAACAAGGCATCCCTTTGGGCCTTTCAGCTCTAGGCCAATGGAGCACACCCAGAGCAGAAGTCCTACTTCAGCCAGATCAGGCCTGCCAAGGAACTGCGTTTCAGAGGCCTTTGTATGTGACGTTCCCGGTAGGCTGTGAGAGCACGGTGCAGAGCCAGTTGTTTCCTTGTTTCCCAAACAGCTGGAAGCAAGACGCTTTGGGGCCTCTCTGCCCCTTTGGAAACAAGGCGGCACGTTGGGTCTGGCAGCTCTAGGGCAATGGAGCACAACCAGAGCCGAAGTTCTACTTCTTCCAGATCAGGCCTGCCTAGACACTGCGTTTCACAGGCCTTGATAAGAGATGTTCTCTTAGGCTATAAGAGCACTGGGCACAGCCAGTTGTTTCTTAGCTTCCCAAGAGGTGGAAGCAAGATGCTTTGGGGCCTCTCTCCCCCTTTGGAAACAAGGCAGCCCTTTGGGCCTTTCAGCTCTAGGGCAATGGAGCACACCCAGAGCAGAAGTTCTACCTCAGCCAGATCAGGCCTGCCAAGAAACTGCTTTTCACAGGCCTTCGTAAGAGGTGTTCCCGGAAGGCTGTAAGAGTACCTGGCAGAGCGAGTTGTTTCTTAGCTTCAAAAACAGCTGGAAGCAACATGATTTGGGGCCTCTCTCCCCCTTTGGAAACAAAGCAGCCTTTGTGCCTGGCAGCTCTAGGCCAAAGTAGCACACCCAGAGCACAAGTTCTACCTCAGCCAGATAAGGCCTGTCAAGAAGCTGCGTTTCACAGGCCTTTGTATGTGACGTTCCCGGTTGGCTTTGAGAGCACTGTGCAGAGCCAGTTGTTTTAGCTTCCCAGAGAGCAGGAAGCAAGATGCTTTGGGGCCTCTCTCACACTTTGGAAATAAAGGCAGCCCTTTGGGCCTGGCAGCCCTAGGCCAATGGAGTACACCCAGAGCAGAAGTTCTACCTCAGCCAGATCAGGCCTTCCAAGAAACTGCGTCTCACAGGCCTTTCTCTGTCACGTTGCCGGTAGGCTGTGAGAGCACTGTGCAGAGCCAGTTGTTTCTTAGCTTCCCAAAGATTTGGAAGCAAGATACTTTGGGGACTCTCAGCCCCTTTGGAAACAAGGCGGCCCTTTGGGCCTGGCAGCTCTAGGCCAAAGTAGCACGCCCAGAGCAGGAGTTCTACTTCAGCCAGATCAGGCCTGCCAGGAAACTGCGTTTCACAGGCCTTGGTAAGAGATGTTCCCGGTAGGCTGTGAGAGCACTGTGGAGAGCCAGTTGCTTTAGCTTCCCACAGAGCTGGAAGCAAGATGCTTTGGGGCCTCTCTCTCCCTTTGGACACAAGGCAGCCGTTTGGGCCTGGCAGCTCTAGGCCAATGGAGCACACCCACAGCAGAAGTTCTACTTCAGGCAGATCAGTCCTGCCCAGAAACTGGGTTTCACAGCCCTTGGTAAGAGATGTTCACGGTAGGCTGTGAGAGCACTGGGCAGAACCAGTTGTTTTTTAGCTTCCCAAAGTGCTGGAGGCAAGATGCTTTGGGGCCTCTCTCACCCTTTGGAAACAAGGCAGCCCTTAGGTCCTGGTAGCTCTAGGCCTATGTAGCACAACCAGAACAGAAGTTCTACTTCAGCCAGGTCAGGCCTGCCAAGAAACTGCGTTTCACAGGCCTTTCAAAGAGATGTTCTCTTAGGCTGTAAGAGCACTGGGCAGAGCCAGCTGTTTCTTAGCTTCCCGAAGAGCTGGGAGCAAGATGCTTTGGGTCCACTCTCCGTCTTTGGAAACAAGGCAGCCCTTTGGGCCTGGCAGCTCTAGGGCAATGGAGCACACCCAGAGCAGGAGTTCTACTTCAGCCAGATCAGGCCTGCCAGGAAACTGCGTTTCACAGGCCTTGGTAAGAGATGTTCCCGGTAGGCTGTAAGAGCACTGGGCAGAGCCAGTTGTTTCTTACCTTCCTGAAAAGCTGGAAGCAAGATGCTTGGGACCCCTCTGCCCGTTTGGGAACAAGGCAGCCTTTTGGGTCGGGAAGCTCTAGGCCAATGGAGCACACGCAGAGCAGGAGTTCTACTTCAGCCTGATCAGGCCTGCAAAGAAACAGCGTTTGACAGGCCTTGGTAAGAGATGTTCCCGGTAGGTGTAAGAGCACTGGGCAGAGCCAGTTGTTTCTTAGCTTCGCAAAGACCGGGAAGTAAGATGCTTTGGGCCTCTCTGCCCCTTGGAAACAGGGCAGCACTTTGGGCCTGGCAGCTCTAGGGCAATGGAGCACACCCAGAGCCGGAGTTCTACTTCAGCCAGATGAGGCCTGCCAAGAAACTGCGTTTCACAGGCCTTTCAAAGACATGTTCCCGGTAGGCTGTAAGAGCACGGGGCAGAGCGAGTTGGTTCTTAGCTTCCCAGAGAGCTGGAAGCAAGATGCTTTGGGGCCTCTCTGCCCCTTTGGAAACAAGGCAGCACCTTGGGCCTGGCAGCTCTAGGGCAATGGAGCACACCCAGAGCAGAAGTTCTACTTCAGCCAAATCAGGCCTGCCAGGAAACGGCGTTTCACAGGCCTTGGTAAGAGATGTTCCCGGTAGGCTGTAAGAGCACTGGGCAACGCCAGATGTTTCTTAGCTTCCCGAAGAGCTGGAAGCAAGATGCTTTGGTGCCACTCTCTCACTTTGGAATCAAGGCAGCCCTTTGAGGCAGGTAGCTCTAGGCCAGTGGAGCACACCCGGAGCAGAAGTTCTACTTCGGCCAGTTCAGGCCACCAACAAACTGCGTTTTACAGGCCTTGGTAAGAGATGTTCCCGGTAGGCTGTAAGAGCACTGGGCAACGCCAGATGTTTCTTAGCTTCCCGAAGAGCTGGAAGCAAGATGCTTTGGGGCCTCTCATCCCCTTTGCAAACAAGGCGGCCCTTTGGGCCAGGCAGCTCTAGGCCAATGGAGCACACCCAGAGCAGAAGTTCTACTTCAGCTAGATCAGGCCACCAACAAAGTGCGTTTCACAGGCCTTGGTAAGAGATTGTCTCTTAGGCTGTAAGAGCACTGGGCAGAGCCAGTTGTTTCTTAGCTTCCCAAAGAGCTGGAAGCAAGATGCTTTGGGGGCTCCCTGCCCCTTTGCCAACAAGGCCGACCTTTGGGCCTTTCAGCTCTGGGCCAATGGAGCACACCCAGAGCAGAAGTTCTACCTCAGCCAGATAAGGCCTGCCAAGAAACTGCGTTTCAAAGGCTTTGGTAAGAGATGTTGCCGGTACTCTGTTAGAGCACTGGGCAGACACAGTTGTTTCTTAGCTTCCCAAAGAGCTGGAAGCAAGATGCTTTGGGGCCTCTCTGCCCCTTTGCAAACAAGGCATCCCTTTGGGCCTTTCAGCTCTAGGCCAATGGAGCACAGCCAGAGCAGAAGTCCTACTTCAGCCAGATCAGGCCTGCCAAGGAACTGCGTTTCAGAGGCCTTTGTATGTGACGTTCCCGGTAGGCTGTGAGAGCACGGTGCAGAGCCAGTTGTTTCCTTGTTTCCCAAACAGCTGGAAGCAAGACGCTTTGGGGCCTCTCTGCCCCTTTGGAAACAAGGCAGCACGTTGGGTCTGGCAGCTCTAGGGCAAAGGAGCACAACCAGAGCCGAAGTTCTACTTCTTCCAGATCAGGCCTGCCTAGACAGTGCGTTTCCCAGGCCTTGATAAGAGATGTTCTCTTAGGCTATAAGAGCACTGGGCACAGCCAGTTGTTTCTTAGCTTCCCAAGAGGTGGAAGCAAGATGCTTTGGGGCCTCTCTCCCCCTTTGGAAACAAGGCAGCCCTTTGGGCCTTTCAGCTGTAGGGCAATGGAGCACACCCAGAGCAGAAGTTCTACCTCAGCCAGATCAGGCCTGCCAAGAAACTGCTTTTCACAGGCCTTCGTAAGAGGTGTTCCCGGAAGGCTGTAAGAGTACCTGGCAGAGCGAGTTGTTTCTTAGCTTCAAAAACAGCTGGAAGCAACATGATTTGGGGCCTCTCTCCCACTTTGGAAACAAAGCAGCCTTTGTGCCTGGCAGCTCTAGGCCAAAGTAGCACACCCAGAGCACAAGTTCTACCTCAGCCAGATAAGGCCTGTCAAGAAGCTGCGTTTCACAGGCCTTTGTATGTGACGTTCCCGGTTGGCTTTGAGAGCACTGTGCAGAGCCAGTTGTTTTAGCTTCCCAGAGAGCAGGAAGCAAGATGCTTTGGGGCCTCTCTCACACTTTGGAAATAAAGGCAGCCCTTTGGGCCTGGCAGCCCTAGGCCAATGGAGTACACCCAGAGCAGAAGTTCTACCTCAGCCAGATCAGGCCTTCCAAGACACTGCGTCTCACAGGCCTTTCTCTGTCACGTTGCCGGTAGGCTGTGAGAGCACTGTGCAGAGCCAGTTGTTTCTTAGCTTCCCAAAGATTTGGAAGCAAGATGCTTTGGGGACTCTCAGCCCCTTTGGAAACAAGGCGGCCCTTTGGGCCTGGCAGCTCTAGGCCAAAGTAGCACGCCCAGAGCAGGAGTTCTACTTCAGCCAGATCAGGCCTGCCAAGAAACTGCGTTTCACAGGCCTTGGTAAGAGATGTTCCCGGTAGGCTGTGAGAGCACTGTGGAGAGCCAGTTGCTTTAGCTTCCCACAGAGCTGGAAGCAAGATGCTTTGGGGCCTCTCTCTCCCTTTGGACACAAGGCAGCCATTTGGGCCTGGCAGCTCTAGGCCAATGGAGCACACCCACAGCAGAAGTTCTACTTCAGGCAGATCAGTCCTGCCCAGAAACTGCGTTTCACAGCCCTTGGTAAGAGATGTTCACGGTAGGCTGTGAGAGCACTGGGCAGAACCAGTTGTTTTTTAGCTTCCCAAAGTGCTGGAGGCAGGATGCTTTGGGGCCTCTCTCACCCTTTGGAAACAAGGCAGCCCTTAGGTCCTGGTAGCTCTAGGCCTATGTAGCACAACCAGAACAGAAGTTCTACTTCAGCCAGGTCAGGCCTGCCAAGAAACTGCGTTTCACAGGCCTTTCAAAGAGATGTTCTCTTAGGCTGTAAGAGCACTGGGCAGAGCCAGATGTTTCTTAGCTTCCCGAAGAGCTGGGAGCAAGATGCTTTGGGTCCACTCTCCGTCTTTGGAAACAAGGCAGACCTTTGGGCCTGGCAGCTCTAGGGCAATGGAGCACACCCAGAGCAGAAGTTCTACTTCAGCCAGATCAGGCCTGCCAGGAAACTGCGTTTCACAGGCCTTGGTAAGAGATGTTCCCGGTAGGCTGTAAGAGCACTGGGCAGAGCCACTTGTTTCTTACCTTCCTGAAAAGCTGGAAGCAAGATGCTTGGGACCCCTCTGCCCGTTTGGGAACAAGGCAGCCTTTTGGGTCGGGAAGCTCTAGGCCAATGGAGCACACGCAGAGCAGGAGTTCTACTTCAGCCTGATCAGGCCTGCAAAGAAACAGCGTTTGACAGGCCTTGGTAAGAGATGTTCCCGGTAGGTGTAAGAGCACTGGGCAGAGCCAGTTGTTTCTTAGCATCGCAAAGACCGGGAAGCAAGATGCTTTGGGCCTCTCTGCCCCTTGGAAACAGGGCAGCACTTTGGGCCTGGCAGCTCTAGGGCAATGGAGCACACCCAGAGCCGGAGTTCTACTTCAGCCAGATGAGGCCTGCCAAGAAAATGCGTTTCACAGGCCTTTCAAAGACATGTTCCCGGTAGGCTGTAAGAGCACGGGGCAGAGCGAGTTGGTTCTTAGCTTCCCAGAGAGCTGGAAGCAAGATGCTTTGGGGCCTCTCTGCCCCTTTGGAAACAAGGCAGCACCTTGGGCCTGGCAGCTCTAGGGCAATGGAGCACACCCAGAGCAGAAGTTCTACTTCAGCCAAATCAGGCCTGCCAGGAAACGGCGTTTCACAGGCCTTGGTAAGAGATCTTCCCGGTAGGCTGTAAGAGCACTGGGCAACGCCAGATGTTTCTTAGCTTCCCGAAGAGCTGGAAGCAAGATGCTTTGGTGCCACTCTCTCACTTTGGAATCAAGGCAGCCCTTTGGGGCAGGTAGCTCTAGGCCAGTGGAGCACACCCGGAGCAGAAGTTCTACTTCGGCCAGTTCAGGCCACCAACAAACTGCGTTTCACAGGCCTTGGTAAGAGATGTTCCCGGTAGGCTGTAAGAGCACTGGGCAACGCCAGATGTTTCTTAGCTTCCCGAAGAGCTGGAAGCAAGATGCTTTGGGGCCTCTCATCCCCTTTGCAAACAAGGCGGCCCTTTGGGCCAGGCAGCTCTAGGCCAATGGAGCACACCCAGAGCAGAAGTTCTACTTCAGCTAGATCAGGCCACCAACAAAGTGCGTTTCACAGGCCTTGGTAAGAGATTGTCTCTTAGGCTGTAAGAGCACTGGGCAGAGCCAGTTGTTTCTTAGCTTCCCAAAGAGCTGGAAGCAAGATGCTTTGGGGGCTCCCTGCCCCTTTGCCAACAAGGCCGACCTTTGGGCCTTTCAGCTGTGGGCCAATGGAGCACACCCAGAGCAGAAGTTCTACCTCAGCCAGATAAGGCCTGCCAAGAAACTGCGTTTCAAAGGCTTTGGTAAGAGATGTTGCCGGTACTCTGTTAGAGCACTGGGCAGAGACAGTTGTTTCTTAGCTTCCCAAAGAGCTGGAAGCAAGATGCTTTGGGGCCTCTCTGCCCCTTTGCAAACAAGGCATCCCTTTGGGCCTTTCAGCTCTAGGCCAATGGAGCACACCCAGAGCAGAAGTCCTACTTCAGCCAGATCAGGCCTGCCAAGGAACTGCGTTTCAGAGGCCTTTGTATGTGACCTTCCCGGTAGGCTGTGAGAGCACGGTGCAGAGCCAGTTGTTTCCTTGTTTCCCAAACAGCTGGAAGCAAGACGCTTTGGGGCCTCTCTGCCCCTTTGGAAACAAGGCAGCACGTTGGGTCTGGCAGCTCTAGGGCAATGGAGCACAACCAGAGCCGAAGTTCTACTTCTTCCAGATCAGGCCTGCCTAGACACTGCGTTTCCCAGGCCTTGATAAGAGATGTTCTCTTAGGCTATAAGAGCACTGGGCACAGCCAGTTGTTTCTTAGCTTCCCAAGAGGTGGAAGCAAGATGCTTTGGGGCCTCTCTCCCCCTTTGGAAACAAGGCAGCCCTTTGGGCCTTTCAGCTCTAGGGCAATGGAGCACACCCAGAGCAGAAGTTCTACCTCAGCCAGATCAGGCCTGCCAAGAAACTGCTTTTCACAGGCCTTCGTAAGAGGTGTTCCCGGAAGGCTGTAAGAGTACCTGGCAGAGCGAGTTGTTTCTTAGCTTCAAAAACAGCTGGAAGCAACATGATTTGGGGCCTCTCTCCCCCTTTGGAAACAAAGCAGCCTTTGTGCCTGGCAGCTCTAGGCCAAAGTAGCACACCCAGAGCACAAGTTCTACCTCAGCCAGATAAGGCCTGTCAAGAAGCTGCGTTTCACAGGCCTTTGTATGTGACGTTCCCGGTTGGCTTTGAGAGCACTGTGCAGAGCCAGTTGTTTTAGCTTCCCAGAGAGCAGGAAGCAAGATGCTTTGGGGCCTCTCTCACACTTTGGAAATAAAGGCAGCCCTTTGGGCCTGGCAGCCCTAGGCCAATGGAGTACACCCAGAGCAGAAGTTCTACCTCAGCCAGATCAGGCCTTCCAAGAAACTGCGTCTCACAGGCCTTTCTCTGTCACGTTGCCGGTAGGCTGTGAGAGCACTGTGCAGAGCCAGTTGTTTCTTAGCTTCCCAAAGATTTGGAAGCAAGATGCTTTGGGGACTCTCAGCCCCTTTGGAAACAAGGCGGCCCTTTGGGCCTGGCAGCTCTAGGCCAAAGTAGCACGCCCAGAGCAGGAGTTCTACTTCAGCCAGATCAGGCCTGCCAAGAAACTGCGTTTCACAGGCCTTGGTAAGAGATGTTCCCGGTAGGCTGTGAGAGCACTGTGGAGAGCCAGTTGCTTTAGCTTCCCACAGAGCTGGAAGCAAGATGCTTTGGGGCCTCTCTCTCCCTTTGGACACAAGGCAGCCGTTTGGGCCTGGCAGCTCTAGGCCAATGGAGCACACCCACAGCAGAAGTTGTACTTCAGGCAGATCAGTCCTGCCCAGAAACTGCGTTTCACAGCCCTTGGTAAGAGATGTTCACGGTAGGCTGTGAGAGCACTGGGCAGAACCAGTTGTTTTTTAGCTTCCCAAAGTGCTGGAGGCAAGATGCTTTGGGGCCTCTCTCACCCTTTGGAAACAAGGCAGCCCTTAGCTCCTGGTAGCACTAGGCCTATGTAGCACAACCAGAACAGAAGTTCTACTTCAGCCAGGTCAGGCCTGCCAAGAAACTGCGTTTCACAGGCCTTTCAAAGAGATGTTCTCTTAGGCTGTAAGAGCACTGGGCAGAGCCAGCTGTTTCTTAGCTTCCCGAAGAGCTGGGAGCAAGATGCTTTGGGTCCACTCTCCGTCTTTGGAAACAAGGCAGCCCTTTGGGCCTGGCAGCTCTAGGGCAATGGGCACACCCAGAGCAGGAGTTCTACTTCAGCCAGATCAGGTCTGCCAGGAAACTGCGTTTCACAGGCCTTGGTAAGAGATGTTCCCGGTAGGCTGTGAGAGCACTGTGGAGAGCCAGTTGCTTTAGCTTCCCACAGAGCTGGAAGCAAGATTCTTTGGGGCCTCTCTCTCCCTTTGGACACAAGGCAGCCGTTTGGGCCTGGCAGCTCTAGGCCAATGGAGCACACCCACAGCAGAAGTTCTACTTCAGGCAGATCAGTCCTGCCCAGAAACTGCGTTTCACAGCCCTTGGTAAGAGATGTTCACGGTAGGCTGTGAGAGCACTGGGCAGCACCAGTTGTTTTTTAGCTTCCCAAAGTGCTGGAGGCCACATGCTTTGGGGCCTCTCTCACCCTTTGGAAACAAGGCAGCCCTTAGGTCCTGGTAGCTCTAGGCCTATGTAGCACAACCAGAACAGAAGTTCTACTTCAGCCAGGTCAGGCCTGCCAAGAAACTGCGTTTCACAGGCCTTTCAAAGAGATGTTCTCTTAGGCTGTAAGAGCACTGGGCAGAGCCAGCTGTTTCTTAGCTTCCCGAAGAGCTGGGAGCAAGATGCTTTGGGTCCACTCTCCGTCTTTGGAAACAAGGCAGCCCTTTGGGCCTGGCAGCTCTAGGGCAATGGAGCACACCCAGAGCAGAAGTTCTACTTCAGCCAGATCAGACCTGCCAGGAAACTGCGTTTCACAGGCCTTGGTAAGAGATGTTCCCGGTAGGCTGTAAGAGCACTGGGCAGAGCCAGTTGTTTCTTACCTTCCTGAAAAGCTGGAAGCAAGATGCTTGGGACCCCTCTGCCCATTTGGGAACAAGGCAGCCTTTTGGGTCGGGAAGCTCTAGGCCAATGGAGCACACGCAGAGCAGGAGTTCTACTTCAGCCTGATCAGGCCTGCAAAGAAACAGCGTTTGACAGGCCTTGGTAAGAGATGTTCGCGGTAGGTGTAAGAGCACTGGGCAGAGCCAGTTGTTTCTTAGCTTCGCAAAGACCGGGAAGCAAGATGCTTTGGGCCTCTCTGCCCCTTGGAAACAGGGCAGCACTTTGGGCCTGGCAGCTCTAGGGCAATGGAGCACACCCAGAGCCGGAGTTCTACTTCAGCCAGATGAGGCCTGCCAAGAAACTGCATTTCACAGGCCTTTCAAAGACATGTTCCCGATAGGCTGTAAGAGCACGGGGCAGAGCGAGTTGGTTCTTAGCTTCCCAGAGAGCTGGAAGCAAGATGCTTTGGGGCCTCTCTGCCCCTTTGGAAACAAGGCAGCACCTTGGGCCTGGCAGCTCTAGGGCAATGGAGCACACCCAGAGCAGAAGTTCTACTTCAGCCAAATCAGGCCTGCCAGGAAACGGCGTTTCACAGGCCTTGGTAAGAGATGTTCCCGGTAGGCTGTAAGAGCACTGGGCAACGCCAGATGTTTCTTAGCTTCCCGAAGAGCTGGAGCAAGATGCTTTGGTGCCACTCTCTCACTTTGGAATCAAGGCAGCCCTTTGGGGCAGGTAGCTCTAGGCCAGTGGAGCACACCCAGAGCAGAAGTTCTACTTCAGCCAGTTCAGGCCACCAACAAACTGCGTTTCACAGGCCTTGGTAAGAGATGTTCCCGGTAGGCTGTAAGAGCACTGGGCAACGCCAGATGTTTCTTAGCTTCCCGAAGAGCTGGAAGCAAGATGCTTTGGGGCCTCTCATCCCCTTTGCAAACAAGGCGGCCCTTTGGGCCAGGCAGCTCTAGGCCAATGGAGCACACCCAGAGCAGAAGTTCTACTTCAGCTACATCAGGCCACCAACAAAGTGCGTTTCACAGGCCTTGGTAAGAGATTGTCTCTTAGGCTGTAAGAGCACTGTGCAGAGCCAGTTGTTTCTTAGCTTCCCAAAGAGCTGGAAGCAAGATGCTTTGGGGGCTCCCTGCCCCTTTGCCAACAAGGCCGACCTTTGGGCCTTTCAGCTCTGGGCCAATGGAGCACACCCAGAGCAGAAGTTCTACCTCAGCCAGATAAGGCCTGCCAAGAAACTGCGTTTCAAAGGCTTTGGTAAGAGATGTTGCCGGTACTCTGTTAGAGCACTGGGCAGAGACAGTTGTTTCTTAGCTTCCCAAAGAGCTGGAAGCAAGATGCTTTGGGGCCTCTCTGCCCCTTTGCAAACAAGGCATCCCTTTGGGCCTTTCAGCTCTAGGCCAATGGAGCACACCCAGAGCAGAAGTCCTACTTCAGCCAGATCAGGCCTGCCAAGGAACTGCGTTTCAGAGGCCTTTGTATGTGACGTTCCCGGTAGGCTGTGAGAGCACGGTGCAGAGCCAGTTGTTTCCTTGTTTCCCAAACAGCTGGAAGCAAGACGCTTTGGGGCCTCTCTGCCCCTTTGGAAACAAGGCAGCACGTTGGGTCTGGCAGCTCTAGGGCAAAGGAGCACAACCAGAGCCGAAGTTCTACTTCTTCCAGATCAGGCCTGCCTAGACAGTGCGTTTCACAGGCCTTGATAAGAGATGTTCTCTTAGGCTATAAGAGCACTGGGCACAGCCAGATGTTTCTTAGCTTCCCAAGAGGTGGAAGCAAGATGCTTTGGGGCCTCTCTCCCCCTTTGGAAACAAGGCAGCCCTTTGGGCCTTTCAGCTCTAGGGCAATGGAGCACACCCAGAGCAGAAGTTCTACCTCAGCCAGATCAGGCCTGCCAAGAAACTGCTTTTCACAGGCCTTCGTAAGAGGTGTTCCCGGAAGGCTGTAAGAGTACCTGGCAGAGCGAGTTGTTTCTTAGCTTCAAAAACAGCTGGAAGCAACATGATTTGGGGCCTCTCTCCCCCTTTGGAAACAAAGCAGCCTTTGTGCCTGGCAGCTCTAGGCCAAAGTAGCACACCCAGAGCACAAGTTCTACCTCAGCCAGATAAGGCCTGTCAAGAAGCTGCGTTTCACAGGCCTTTGTATGTGACGTTCCCGGTTGGCTTTGAGAGCACTGTGCAGAGCCAGTTGTTTTAGCTTCCCAGAGAGCAGGAAGCAAGATGCTTTGGGGCCTCTCTCACACTTTGGAAATAAAGGCAGCCCTTTGGGCCTGGCAGCCCTAGGCCAATGGAGTACACCCAGAGCAGAAGTTCTACCTCAGCCAGATCAGGCCTTCCAAGAAACTGCGTCTCACAGGCCTTTCTCTGTCACGTTGCCGGTAGGCTGTGAGAGCACTGTGCAGAGCCAGTTGTTTCTTAGCTTCCCAAAGATTTGGAAGCAAGATACTTTGGGGACTCTCAGCCCCTTTGGAAACAAGGCGGCCCTTTGGGCCTGGCAGCTCTAGGCCAAAGTAGCACGCCCAGAGCAGGAGTTCTACTTCAGCCAGATCAGGCCTGCCAGGAAACTGCGTTTCACAGGCCTTGGTAAGAGATGTTCCCGGTAGGCTGTGAGAGCACTGTGGAGAGCCAGTTGCTTTAGCTTCCCACAGAGCTGGAAGCAAGATGCTTTGGGGCCTCTCTCTCCCTTTGGACACAAGGCAGCCGTTTGGGCCTGGCAGCTCTAGGCCAATGGAGCACACCCACAGCAGAAGTTCTACTTCAGGCAGATCAGTCCTGCCCAGAAACTGCGTTTCACAGCCCTTGGTAAGAGATGTTCATGGTAGGCTGTGAGAGCACTGGGCAGCACCAGTTGTTTTTTAGCTTCCCAAAGTGCTGGAGGCAAGATGCTTTGGGGCCTCTCTCACCCTTTGGAAACAAGGCAGCCCTTAGGTCCTGGTAGCTCTAGGCCTATGTAGCACAACCAGAACAGAAGTTCTACTTCAGCCAGGTCAGGCCTGCCAAGAAACTGCGTTTCACAGGCCTTTCAAAGAGATGTTCTCTTAGGCTGTAAGAGCACTGGGCAGAGCCAGCTGTTTCTTAGCTTCCCGAAGAGCTGGGAGCAAGATGCTTTGGGTCCACTCTCCGTCTTTGGAAACAAGGCAGCCCTATGGGCCTGGCAGCTCTAGGGCAATGGAGCACACCCAGAGCAGAAGTTCTACTTCAGCCAGATCAGGCCTGCCAGGAAACTGCGTTTCACAGGCCTTGGTAAGAGATGTTCCCGGTAGGCTGTAAGAGCACTGGGCAGAGCCACTTGTTTCTTACCTTCCTGAAAAGCTGGAAGCAAGATGCTTGGGACCCCTCTGCCCGTTTGGGAACAAGGCAGCCTTTTGGGTCGGGAAGCTCTAGGCCAATGGAGCACACGCAGAGCAGGAGTTCTACTTCAGCCTGATCAGACCTGCAAAGAAACAACGTTTAACAGGCCTTGGTAAGAGATGTTCCCGGTAGGTTTAAGAGCACTGGGCAGAGCCAGTTGTTTCTTAGCTTCGCAAAGACCGGGAAGCAAGATGCTTTGGGCCTCTCTGCCCCTTGGAAACAAGGCAGCACCTTGGGCCTGGCAGCTCTAGGGCAATGGAGCACACCCAGAGCCGGAGTTCTACTTCAGCCAGATGAGGCCTGCCAAGAAACTGCGTTTCACAGGCCTTTCAAAGACATGTTCCCGGTAGGCTGTAAGAGCACGGGGCAGAGCGAGTTGGTTCTTAGCTTCCCAGAGAGCTGGAAGCAAGATGCTTTGGGGCCTCTCTGCCCCTTTGGAAACAAGGCAGCACCTTGGGCCTGGCAGCTCTAGGGCAATGGAGCACACCCAGAGCAGAAGTTCTACTTCAGCCAAATCAGGCCTGCCAGGAAACGGCGTTTCACAGGCCTTGGTAAGAGATGTTCCCGGTAGGCTGTAAGAGCACTGGGCAACGCCAGATGTTTCTTAGCTTCCCGAAGAGCTGGAAGCAAGATGCTTTGGTGCCACTCTCTCACTTTGGAATCAAGGCAGCCCTTTGGGGCAGGTAGCTCTAGGCCAGTGGAGCACACCCGGAGCAGAAGTTCTACTTCGGCCAGTTCAGGCCACCAACAAACTGCGTTTCACAGGCCTTGGTAAGAGATGTTCCCGGTAGGCTGTAAGAGCACTGGGCAACGCCAGATGTTTCTTAGCTTCCCGAAGAGCTGGAAGCAAGATGCTTTGGGGCCTCTCATCCCCTTTGCAAACAAGGCGGCCCTTTGGGCCAGGCAGCTCTAGGCCAATGGAGCACACCCAGAGCAGAAGTTCTACTTCAGCTAGATCAGGCCACCAACAAAGTGCGTTTCACAGGCCTTGGTAAGAGATTGTCTCTTAGGCTGTAAGAGCACTGGGCAGAGCCAGTTGTTTCTTAGCTTCCCAAAGAGCTGGAAGCAAGATGCTTTGGGGGCTCCCTGCCCCTTTGCCAACAAGGCCGACCTTTGGGCCTTTCAGCTCTGGGCCAATGGAGCACACCCAGAGCAGAAGTTCTACCTCAGCCAGATAAGGCCTGCCAAGAAACTGCGTTTCAAAGGCTTTGGTAAGAGATGTTGCCGGTACTCTGTTAGAGCACTGGGCAGAGACAGTTGTTTCTTAGCTTCCCAAAGAGCTGGAAGCAAGATGCTTTGGGGCCTCTCTGCCCCTTTGCAAACAAGGCATCCCTTTGGGCCTTTCAGCTCTAGGCCAATGGAGCACACCCAGAGCAGAAGTCCTACTTCAGCCAGATCAGGCCTGCCAAGGAACTGCGTTTCAGAGGCCTTTGTATGTGACGTTCCCGGTAGGCTGTGAGAGCACGGTGCAGAGCCAGTTGTTTCCTTGTTTCCCAAACAGCTGGAAGCAAGACGCTTTGGGGCCTCTCTGCCCCTTTGGAAACAAGGCAGCACGTTGGGTCTGGCAGCTCTAGGGCAAAGGAGCACAACCAGAGCCGAAGTTCTACTTCTTCCAGATCAGGCCTGCCTAGACAGTGCGTTTCACAGGCCTTGATAAGAGATGTTCTCTTAGGCTATAAGAGCACTGGGCACAGCCAGTTGTTTCTTAGCTTCCCAAGAGGTGGAAGCAAGATGCTTTGGGGCCTCTCTCCCCCTTTGGAAACAAGGCAGCCCTTTGGGCCTTTCAGCTCTAGGCCAATGGAGCACACGCAGAGCAGGAGTTCTACTTCAGCCTGATCAGGCCTGCAAAGAAACAACGTTTAACAGGCCTTGGTAAGAGATGTTCCCGGTAGGTTTAAGAGCACTGGGCAGAGCCAGTTGTTTCTTAGCTTCGCAAAGACCGGGAAGCAAGATGCTTTGGGCCTCTCTGCCCCTTGGAAACAGGGCAGCACTTTGGGCCTGGCAGCTCTAGGGCAATGGAGCACACCCAGAGCCGGAGTTCTACTTCAGCCAGATGAGGCCTGCCAAGAAACTGCGTTTCACAGGCCTTTCAAAGACATGTTCCCGGTAGGCTGTAAGAGCACGGGGCAGAGCGAGTTGGTTCTTAGCTTCACAGAGAGCTGGAAGCAAGATGCTTTGGGGCCTCTCTGCCCCTTTGGAAACAAGGCAGCACCTTGGGCCTGGCAGCTCTAGGGCAATGGAGCACACCCAGAGCAGAAGTTCTACTTCAGCCAAATCAGGCCTGCCAGGAAACGGCGTTTCACAGGCCTTGGTAAGAGATGTTCCCGGTAGGCTGTAAGAGCACTGGGCAACGCCAGATGTTTCTTAGCTTCCCGAAGAGCTGGAAGCAAGATGCTTTGGTGCCACTCTCTCACTTTGGAATCAAGGCAGCCCTTTGGGGCAGGTAGCTCTAGGCCAGTGGAGCACACCCGGAGCAGAAGTTCTACTTCGGCCAGTTCAGGCCACCAACAAACTGCGTTTCACAGGCCTTGGTAAGAGATGTTCCCGGTAGGCTGTAAGAGCACTGGGCAACGCCAGATGTTTCTTAGCTTCCCGAAGAGCTGGAAGCAAGATGCTTTGGGGCCTCTCATCCCCTTTGCAAACAAGGCGGCCCTTTGGGCCAGGCAGCTCTAGGCCAATGGAGCACACCCAGAGCAGAAGTTCTACTTCAGCTAGATCAGGCCACCAACAAAGTGCGTTTCACAGGCCTTGGTAAGAGATTGTCTCTTAGGCTGTAAGAGCACTGGGCAGAGCCAGTTGTTTCTTAGCTTCCCAAAGAGCTGGAAGCAAGATGCTTTGGGGGCTCCCTGCCCCTTTGCCAACAAGGCCGACCTTTGGGCCTTTCAGCTCTGGGCCAATGGAGCACACCCAGAGCAGAAGTTCTACCTCAGCCAGATAAGGCCTGCCAAGAAACTGCGTTTCAAAGGCTTTGGTAAGAGATGTTGCCGGTACTCTGTTAGAGCACTGGGCAGAGACAGTTGTTTCTTAGCTTCCCAAAGAGCTGGAAGCAAGATGCTTTGGGGCCTCTCTGCCCCTTTGCAAACAAGGCATCCCTTTGGGCCTTTCAGCTCTAGGCCAATGGAGCACACCCAGAGCAGAAGTCCTACTTCAGCCAGATCAGGCCTGCCAAGGAACTGCGTTTCAGAGGCCTTTGTATGTGACGTTCCCGGTAGGCTGTGAGAGCACGGTGCAGAGCCAGTTGTTTCCTTGTTTCCCAAACAGCTGGAAGCAAGACGCTTTGGGGCCTCTCTGCCCCTTTGGAAACAAGGCAGCACGTTGGGTCTGGCAGCTCTAGGGCAAAGGAGCACAACCAGAGCCGAAGTTCTACTTCTTCCAGATCAGGCCTGCCTAGACTGTGCGTTTCACAGGCCTTGATAAGAGATGTTCTCTTAGGCTATAAGAGCACTGGGCACAGCCAGTTGTTTCTTAGCTTCCCAAGAGGTGGAAGCAAGATGCTTTGGGGCCTCTCTCCCCCTTTGGAAACAAGGCAGCCCTTTGGGCCTTTCAGCTCTAGGGCAATGGAGCACACCCAGAGCAGAAGTTCTACCTCAGCCAGATCAGGCCTGCCAAGAAACTGCTTTTCACAGGCCTTCGTAAGAGGTGTTCCCGGAAGGCTGTAAGAGTACCTGGCAGAGCGAGTTGTTTCTTAGCTTCAAAAACAGCTGGAAGCAACATGATTTGGGGCCTCTCTCCCCCTTTGGAAACAAAGCAGCCTTTGTGCCTGGCAGCTCTAGGCCAAAGTAGCACACCCAGAGCACAAGTTCTACCTCAGCCAGATAAGGCCTGTCAAGAAGCTGCGTTTCACAGGCCTTTGTATGTGACGTTCCCGGTTGGCTTTGAGAGCACTGTGCAGAGCCAGTTGTTTTAGCTTCCCAGAGAGCAGGAAGCAAGATGCTTTGGGGCCTCTCTCACACTTTGGAAATAAAGGCAGCCCTTTGGGCCTGGCAGCCCTAGGCCAATGGAGTACACCCAGAGCAGAAGTTCTACCTCAGCCAGATCAGGCCTTCCAAGACACTGCGTCTCACAGGCCTTTCTCTGTCACGTTGCCGGTAGGCTGTGAGAGCACTGTGCAGAGCCAGTTGTTTCTTAGCTTCCCAAAGATTTGGAAGCAAGATACTTTGGGGACTCTCAGCCCCTTTGGAAACAAGGCGGCCCTTTGGGCCTGGCAGCTCTAGGCCAAAGTAGCACGCCCAGAGCAGGAGTTCTACTTCAGCCAGATCAGGCCTGCCAAGAAACTGCGTTTCACAGGCCTTGGTAAGAGATGTTCCCGGTAGGCTGTGAGAGCACTGTGGAGAGCCAGTTGCTTTAGCTTCCCACAGAGCTGGAAGCAAGATGCTTTGGGGCCTCTCTCTCCCTTTGGACACAAGGCAGCCGTTTGGGCCTGGCAGCTCTAGGCCAATGGAGCACACCCACAGCAGAAGTTCTACTTCAGGCAGATCAGTCCTGCCCAGAAACTGCGTTTCACAGCCCTTGGTAAGAGATGTTCACGGTAGGCTGTGAGAGCACTGGGCAGAACCAGTTGTTTTTTAGCTTCCCAAAGTGCTGGAGGCAAGATGCTTTGGGGCCTCTCTCACCCTTTGGAAACAAGGCAGCCCTTAGGTCCTGGTAGCTCTAGGCCTATGTAGCACAACCAGAACAGAAGTTCTACTTCAGCCAGGTCAGCCTGCCAAGAAACTGCGTTTCACAGGCCTTTCAAAGAGATGTTCTCTTAGGCTGTAAGAGCACTGGGCAGAGCCAGCTGTTTCTTAGCTTCCCGAAGAGCTGGGAGCAAGATGCTTTGGGTGCACTCTCCGTCTTTGGAAACAAGGCAGCCCTTTGGGCCTGGCAGCTCTAGGGCAATGGAGCACACCCAGAGCTGGAGTTCTACTTCAGCCAGATCAGGCCTGCCAGGAAACTGCGTTTCACAGGCCTTGGTAAGAGATGTTCCCGGTAGGCTGTGAGAGCACTGTGGAGAGCCAGTTGCTTTAGCTTCCCACAGAGCTGGAAGCAAGATGCTTTGGGGCCTCTCTCTCCATTTGGACACAAGGCAGCCGTTTGGGCCTGGCAGCTCTAGGCCAATGGAGCACACCCACAGCAGAAGTTCTACTTCAGGCAGATCAGTCCTGCCCAGAAACTGCGTTTCACAGCCCTTGGTAAGAGATGTTCACGGTAGGCTGTGAGAGCACTGGGCAGAACCAGTTGTTTTTTAGCTTCCCAAAGTGCTGGAGGCAAGATGCTTTGGGGCCTCTCTCACCCTTTGGAAACAAGGCAGCCCTTAGGTCCTGGTAGCTCTAGGCCTATGTAGCACAACCAGAACAGAAGTTCTACTTCAGCCAGGTCAGGCCTGCCAAGAAACTGCGTTTCACAGGCCTTTCAAAGAGATGTTCTCTTAGGCTGTAAGAGCACTGGGCAGAGCCAGCTGTTTCTTAGCTTCCCGAAGAGCTGGGAGCAAGATGCTTTGGGTCCACTCTCCGTCTTTGGAAACAAGGCAGCCCTTTGGGCCTGGCAGCTCTAGGGCAATGGAGCACACCCAGAGCAGAAGTTCTACTTCAGCCAGATCAGGCCTGCCAGGAAACTGCGTTTCACAGGCCTTGGTAAGAGATGTTCCCGGTAGGCTGTAAGAGCACTGGGCAGAGCCAGTTGTTTCTTACCTTACTGAAAAGCTGGAAGCAAGATGCTTGGGACCCCTCTGCCCGTTTGGGAACAAGGCAGCCTTTTGGGTCGGGAAGCTCTAGGCCAATGGAGCACACGCAGAGCAGGAGTTCTACTTCAGCCTGATCAGGCCTGCAAAGAAACAGCGTTTGACAGGCCTTGGTAAGAGATGTTCCCGGTAGGTGTAAGAGCACTGGGCAGAGCCAGTTGTTTCTTAGCTTCGCAAAGACCGGGAAGCAAGATGCTTTGGGCCTCTCTGCCCCTTGGAAACAGGGCAGCACTTTGGGCCTGGCAGCTCTAGGGCAATGGAGCACACCCAGAGCCGGAGTTCTACTTCAGCCAGATGAGGCCTGCCAAGAAACTGCGTTTCACAGGCCTTTCAAAGACATGTTCCCGGTAGGCTGTAAGAGCACGGGCCAGAGCGAGTTGGTTCTTAGCTTCCCAGAGAGCTGGAAGCAAGATGCTTTGGGGCCTCTCTGCCCCTTTGGAAACAAGGCAGCACCTTGGGCCTGGCAGCTCTAGGGCAATGGAGCACACCCAGAGCAGAAGTTCTACTTCAGCCAAATCAGGCCTGCCAGGAAACGGCGTTTCACAGGCCTTGGTAAGAGATGTTCCCGGTAGGCTGTAAGAGCCCTGGGCAACGCCAGATGTTTCTTAGCTTCCCGAAGAGCTGGAAGCAAGATGCTTTGGTGCCACTCTCTCACTTTGGAATCAAGGCAGCCCTTTGGGGCAGGTAGCTCTAGGCCAGTGGAGCACACCCAGAGCAGAAGTTCTACTTCGGCCAGTTCAGGCCACCAACAAACTGCGTTTCACAGGCCTTGGTAAGAGATGTTCCCGGTAGGCTGTAAGAGCACTGGGCAACGCCAGATGTTTCTTAGCTTCCCGAAGAGCTGGAAGCAAGATGCTTTGGGGCCTCTCTGCCCCTTTGGAAACAAGGCAGCACCTTGGGCCTGGCAGCTCTAGGGCAATGGAGCACACCCAGAGCAGAAGTTCTACTTCAGCTAGATCAGGCCAGCAACAAAGTGCGTTTCACAGGCCTTGGTAAGAGATTGTCTCTTAGGCTGTAAGAGCACTGGGCAGAGCCAGTTGTTTCTTAGCTTCGCAAAGACCGGGAAGCAAGATGCTTTGGGCCTCTCTGCCCCTTGGAAACAGGGCAGCACTTTGGGCCTGGCAGCTCTAGGGCAATGGAGCACACCCAGAGCCGGAGATCTACTTCAGCCAGATGAGGCCTGCCAAGAAACTGCGTTTCACAGGCCTTTCAAAGACATGTTCCCGGTAGGCTGTAAGAGCACGGGCCAGAGCGAGTTGGTTCTTAGCTTCCCAGAGAGCTGGAAGCAAGATGCTTTGGGGCCTCTCTGCCCCTTTGGAAACAAGGCAGCACCTTGGGCCTGGCAGCTCTAGGGCAATGGAGCACACCCAGAGCAGAAGTTCTACTTCAGCCAAATCAGGCCTGCCAGGAAACGGCGTTTCACAGGCCTTGGTAAGAGATGTTCCCGGTAGGCTGTAAGAGCACTGGGCAACGCCAGATGTTTCTTAGCTTCCCGAAGAGCTGGAAGCAAGATGCTTTGGTGCCACTCTCTCACTTTGGAATCAAGGCAGCCCTTTGGGGCAGGTAGCTCTAGGCCAGTGGAGCACACCCAGAGCAGAAGTTCTACTTCGGCCAGTTCAGGCCACCAACAAACTGCGTTTCACAGGCCTTGGTAAGAGATGTTCCCGGTAGGCTGTAAGAGCACTGGGCAACGCCAGATGTTTCTTAGCTTCCCGAAGAGCTGGAAGCAAGATGCTTTGGGGCCTCTCATCCCCTTTGCAAACAAGGCGGCCCTTTGGGCCAGGCAGCTCTAGGCCAATGGAGCACACCCAGAGCAGAAGTTCTACTTCAGCTAGATCAGGCCACCAACAAAGTGCGTTTCACAGGCCTTGGTAAGAGATTGTCTCTTAGGCTGTAAGAGCACTGGGCAGAGCCAGTTGTTTCTTAGCTTCGCAAAGACCGGGAAGCAAGATGCTTTCGGCCTCTCTGCCCCTTGGAAACAGGGCAGCACTTTGAGCCTGGCAGCTCTAGGGCAATGGAGCACACCCAGAGCCGGAGATCTACTTCAGCCAGATGAGGCCTGCCAAGAAACTGCGTTTCACAGGCCTTTCAAAGTCATGTTCCCGGTAGGCTGTAAGAGCACGGGCCAGAGCGAGTTGGTTCTTAGCTTCCCAGAGAGCTGGAAGCAAGATGCTTTGGGGCCTCTCTGCCCCTTTGGAAACAAGGCAGCACCTTGGGCCTGGCAGCTCTAGGGCAATGGAGCACACCCAGAGCAGAAGTTCTACTTCAGCCAAATCAGGCCTGCCAGGAAACGGCGTTTCACAGGCCTTGGTAAGAGATGTTCCCGGTAGGCTGTAAGAGCACTGGGCAACGCCAGATGTTTCTTAGCTTCCCGAAGAGCTGGAAGCAAGATGCTTTGGTGCCACTCTCTCACTTTGGAATCAAGGCAGCCCTTTGGGGCAGGTAGCTCTAGGCCAGTGGAGCACACCCAGAGCAGAAGTTCTACTTCGGCCAGTTCAGGCCACCAACAAACTGCGTTTCACAGGCCTTGGTAAGAGATGTTCCCGGTAGGCTGTAAGAGCACTGGGCAACGCCAGATGTTTCTTAGCTTCCCGAAGAGCTGGAAGCAAGATGCTTTGGGGCCTCTCATCCCCTTTGCAAACAAGGCGGCCCTTTGGGCCAGGCAGCTCTAGGCCAATGGAGCACACCCACAGCAGAAGTTCTACTTCAGCTACATCAGGCCACCAACAAAGTGCGTTTCACAGGCCTTGGTAAGAGATTGTCTCTTAGGCTGTAAGAGCACTGGGCAGAGCCAGTTGTTTCTTAGCTTCCCAAAGAGCTGGAAGCAAGATGCTTTGGGGGCTCCCTGCCCCTTTGCCAACAAGGCCGACCTTTGGGCCTTTCAGCTCTGGGCCAATGGAGCACACCCAGAGCAGAAGTTCTACCTCAGCCAGATAAGGCCTGCCAAGAAACTGCGTTTCAAAGGCTTTGGTAAGAGATGTTGCCGGTACTCTGTTAGAGCACTGTGCAGAGCCAGTTGTTTTAGCTTCCCAGAGAGCAGGAAGCAAGATGCTTTGGGGCCTCTCTCACACTTTGGAAATAAAGGCAGCCCTTTGGGCCTGGCAGCCCTAGGCCAATGGAGTACACCCAGAGCAGAAGTTCTACCTCAGCCAGATCAGGCCTTCCAAGAAACTGCGTCTCACAGGCCTTTCTCTGTCACGTTGCCGGTAGGCTGTGAGAGCACTGTGCAGAGCCAGTTGTTTCTTAGCTTCCCAAAGATTTGGAAGCAAGATGCTTTGGGGACTCTCAGCCCCTTTGGAAACAAGGCGGCCCTTTGGGCCTGGCAGCTCTAGGCCAAAGTAGCACGCCCAGAGCAGGAGTTCTACTTCAGCCAGATCAGGCCTGCCAAGAAACTGCGTTTCACAGGCCTTGGTAAGAGATGTTCCCGGTAGGCTGTGAGAGCACTGTGGAGAGCCAGTTGCTTTAGCTTCCCACAGAGCTGGAAGCAAGATGCTTTGGGGCCTCTCTCTCCCTTTGGACACAAGGCAGCCGTTTGGGCCTGGCAGCTCTAGGCCAATGGAGCACACCCACAGCAGAAGTTCTACTTCAGGCAGATCAGTCCTGCCCAGAAACTGCGTTTCACAGCCCTTGGTAAGAGATGTTCACGGTAGGCTGTGAGAGCACTGGGCAGAACCAGTTGTTTTTTAGCTTCCCAAAGTGCTGGAGGCAAGATGCTTTGGGGCCTCTCTCACCCTTTGGAAACAAGGCAGCCCTTAGGTCCTGGTAGCTCTAGGCCTATGTAGCACAACCAGAACAGAAGTTCTACTTCAGCCAGGTCAGGCCTGCCAAGAAACTGCGTTTCACAGGCCTTTCAAAGAGATGTTCTCTTAGGCTGTAAGAGCACTGGGCAGAGCCAGCTGTTTCTTAGCTTCCCGAAGAGCTGGGAGCAAGATGCTTTGGGTCCACTCTCCGTCTTTGGAAACAAGGCAGCCCTTTGGGCCTGGCAGCTCTAGGGCAATGGAGCACACCCAGAGCAGAAGTTCTACTTCAGCCAGATCAGGCCTGCCAGGAAACTGCGTTTCACAGGCCTTGGTAAGAGATGTTCCCGGTAGGCTGTAAGAGCACTGGGCAAAGCTAGTTGTTTCTTACCTTCCTGAAAAGCTGGAAGCAAGATGCTTTGGGGCCTCTCTCTCCCTTTGGACACAAGGCAGCCGTTTGGGCCTGGCAGCTCTAGGCCAATGGAGCACACCCACAGCAGAAGTTCTACTTCAGGCAGATCAGTCCTGCCCAGAAACTGCGTTTCACAGCCCTTGGTAAGAGATGTTCACGGTAGGCTGTGAGAGCACTGGGCAGAACCAGTTGTTTTTTAGCTTCCCAAAGTGCTGGAGGCAAGATGCTTTGGGGCCTCTCTCACCCTTTGGAAACAAGGCAGCCCTTAGGTCCTGGTAGCTCTAGGCCTATGTAGCACAACCAGAACAGAAGTTCTACTTCAGCCAGGTCAGGCCTGCCAAGAAACTGCGTTTCACAGGCCTTTCAAAGAGATGTTCTCTTAGGCTGTAAGAGCACTGGGCAGAGCCAGCTGTTTCTTAGCTTCCCGAAGAGCTGGGAGCAAGATGCTTTGGGTCCACTCTCCGTCTTTGGAAACAAGGCAGCCCTTTGGGCCTGGCAGCTCTAGGGCAATGGAGCACACCCAGAGCAGAAGTTCTACTTCAGCCAGATCAGGCCTGCCAGGAAACTGCGTTTCACAGGCCTTGGTAAGAGATGTTCCCGGTAGGCTGTAAGAGCACTGGGCAGAGCCAGTTGTTTCTTACCTTCCTGAAAAGCTGGAAGCAAGATGCTTGGGACACCTCTGCCCGTTTGGGAACAAGGCAGCCTTTTGGGTCGGGAAGCTCTAGGCCAATGGAGCACACGCAGAGCAGGAGTTCTACTTCAGCCTGATCAGGCCTGCAAAGAAACAGCGTTTGACAGGCCTTGGTAAGAGATGTTCCCGGTAGGTGTAAGAGCACTGGGCAGAGCAAGTTGTTTCTTAGCTTCGCAAAGACCGGGAAGCAAGATGATTTGGGCCTCTCTGCCCCTTGGAAACAGGGCAGCACTTTGGGCCTGGCAGCTCTAGGGCAATGGAGCACACCCAGAGCCGGAGATCTACTTCAGCCAGATGAGGCCTGCCAAGAAACTGCGTTTCACAGGCCTTTCAAAGACATGTTCCCGGTAGGCTGTAAGAGCACGGGCCAGAGCGAGTTGGTTCTTAGCTTCCCAGAGAGCTGGAAGCAAGATGCTTTGGGGCCTCTCTGTCCCTTTGGAAACAAGGCAGCACCTTGGGCCTGGCAGCTCTAGGGCAATGGAGCACACCCAGAGCAGAAGTTCTACTTCAGCCAAATCAGGCCTGCCAGGAAACGGCGTTTCACAGGCCTTGGTAAGAGATGTTCCCGGTAGGCTGTAAGAGCACTGGGCAACGCCAGATGTTTCTTAGCTTCCCGAAGAGCTGGAAGCAAGATGCTTTGGTGCCACTCTCTCACTTTGGAATCAAGGCAGCCCTTTGGGGCAGGTAGCTCTAGGCCAGTGGAGCACACCCAGAGCAGAAGTTCTACTTCGGCCAGTTCAGGCCACCAACAATCTGCGTTTCACAGGCCTTGGTAAGAGATGTTCCCGGTAGGCTGTAAGAGCACTGGGCAACGCCAGATGTTTCTTAGCTTCCCGAAGAGCTGGAAGCAAGATGCTTTGGGGCCTCTCATCCCCTTTGCAAACAAGGCGGCCCTTTGGGCCAGGCAGCTCTAGGCCAATGGAGCACACCCAGAGCAGAAGTTCTACTTCAGCTAGATCAGGCCAGCAACAAAGTGCGTTTCACAGGCCTTGGTAAGAGATTGTCTCTTAGGCTGTAAGAGCACTGGGCAGAGCCAGTTGTTTCTTAGCTTCGCAAAGACCGGGAAGCAAGATGCTTTGGGCCTCTCTGCCCCTTGGAAACAGGGCAGCACTTTGGGCCTGGCAGCTCTAGGGCAATGGAGCACACCCAGAGCCGGAGATCTACTTCAGCCAGATGAGGCCTGCCAAGAAACTGCGTTTCACAGGCCTTTCAAAGACATGTTCCCGGTAGGCTGTAAGAGCACGGGCCAGAGCGAGTTGGTTCTTAGCTTCCCAGAGAGCTGGAAGCAAGATGCTTTGGGGCCTCTCTGCCCCTTTGGAAACAAGGCAGCACCTTGGGCCTGGCAGCTCTAGGGCAATGGAGCACACCCAGAGCAGAAGTTCTACTTCAGCCAAATCAGGCCTGCCAGGAAACGGCGTTTCACAGGCCTTGGTAAGAGATGTTCCCGGTAGGCTGTAAGAGCACTGGGCAACGCCAGATGTTTCTTAGCTTCCCGAAGAGCTGGAAGCAAGATGCTTTGGTGCCACTCTCTCACTTTGGAATCAAGGCAGCCCTTTGGGGCAGGTAGCTCTAGGCCAGTGGAGCACACCCAGAGCAGAAGTTCTACTTCGGCCAGTTCAGGCCACCAACAAACTGCGTTTCACAGGCCTTGGTAAGAGATGTTCCCGGTAGGCTGTAAGAGCACTGGGCAACGCCAGATGTTTCTTAGCTTCCAGAAGAGCTGGAAGCAAGATGCTTTGGGGCCTCTCATCCCCTTTGCAAACAAGGCGGCCCTTTGGGCCAGGCAGCTCTAGGCCAATGGAGCACACCCAGAGCAGAAGTTCTACTTCAGCTAGATCAGGGCACCAACAAAGTGCGTTTCACAGGCCTTGGTAAGAGATTGTCTCTTAGGCTGTAAGAGCACTGGGCAGAGCCAGTTGTTTCTTAGCTTCGCAAAGACCGGGAAGCAAGATGCTTTCGGCCTCTCTGACCCTTGGAAACAGGGCAGCACTTTGGGCCTGGCAGCTCTAGGGCAATGGAGCACACCCAGAGCCGGAGATCTACTTCAGCCAGATGAGGCCTGCCAAGAAACTGCGTTTCACAGGCCTTTCAAAGACATGTTCCCGGTAGGCTGTAAGAGCACGGGCCAGAGCGAGTTGGTTCTTAGCTTCCCAGAGAGCTGGAAGCAAGATGCTTTGGGGCCTCTCTGCCCCTTTGGAAACAAGGCAGCACCTTGGGCCTGGCAGCTCTAGGGCAATGGAGCACACCCAGAGCAGAAGTTCTACTTCAGCCAAATCAGGCCTGCCAGGAAACGGCGTTTCACAGGCCTTGGTAAGAGATGTTCCCGGTAGGCTGTAAGAGCACTGGGCAACGCCAGATGTTTCTTAGCTTCCCGAAGAGCTGGAAGCAAGATGCTTTGGTGCCACTCTCTCACTTTGGAATCAAGGCAGCCCTTTGGGGCAGGTAGCTCTAGGCCAGTGGAGCACACCCAGAGCAGAAGTTCTACTTCGGCCAGTTCAGGCCACCAACAAACTGCGTTTCACAGGCCTTGGTAAGAGATGTTCCCGGTAGGCTGTAAGAGCACTGGGCAACGCCAGATGTTTCTTAGCTTCCCGAAGAGCTGGAAGCAAGATGCTTTGGGGCCTCTCATCCCCTTTGCAAACAAGGCGGCCCTTTGGGCCAGGCAGCTCTAGGCCAATGGAGCACACCCAGAGCAGAAGTTCTACTTCAGCTACATCAGGCCACCAACAAAGTGCGTTTCACAGGCCTTGGTAAGAGATTGTCTCTTAGGCTGTAAGAGCACTGGGCAGAGCCAGTTGTTTCTTAGCTTCCCAAAGAGCTGGAAGCAAGATGCTTTGGGGGCTCCCTGCCCCTTTGCCAACAAGGCTGACCTTTGGGCCTTTCAGCTCTGGGCCAATGGAGCACACCCAGAGCAGAAGTTCTACCTCAGCCAGATAAGGCCTGCCAAGAAAATGCGTTTCAAAGGCTTTGGTAAGAGATTTTGCCGGTACTCTGTTAGAGCACTGGGCAGAGCCAGTTGTTTTAGCTTCCCAGAGAGCAGGAAGCAAGATGCTTTGGGGCCTCTCTCACACTTTGGAAATAAAGGCAGCCCTTTGGGCCTGGCAGCCCTAGGCCAATGGAGTACACCCAGAGCAGAAGTTCTACCTCAGCCAGATCAGGCCTTCCAAGAAACTGCGTCTCACAGGCCTTTCTCTGTCACGTTGCCGGTAGGCTGTGAGAGCACTGTGCAGAGCCAGTTGTTTCTTAGCTTCCCAAAGATTTGGAAGCAAGATGCTTTGGGGACTCTCAGCCCCTTTGGAAACAAGGCGGCCCTTTGGGCCTGGCAGCTCTAGGCCAAAGTAGCACGCCCAGAGCAGGAGTTCTACTTCAGCCAGATCAGGCCTGCCAAGAAACTGCGTTTCACAGGCCTTGGTAAGAGATGTTCCCGGTAGGCTGTGAGAGCACTGTGGAGAGCCAGTTGCTTTAGCTTCCCACAGAGCTGGAAGCAAGATGCTTTGGGGCCTCTCTCTCCCTTTGGACACAAGGCAGCCGTTTGGGCCTGGCAGCTCTAGGCCAATGGAGCACACCCACAGCAGAAGTTCTACTTCAGGCAGATCAGTCCTGCCCAGAAACTGCGTTTCACAGCCCTTGGTAAGAGATGTTCACGGTAGGCTGTGAGAGCACTGGGCAGAACCAGTTGTTTTTTAGCTTCCCAAAGTGCTGGAGGCAAGATGCTTTGGGGCCTCTCTCACCCTTTGGAAACAAGGCAGCCCTTAGGTCCTGGTAGCTCTAGGCCTATGTAGCACAACCAGAACAGAAGTTCTACTTCAGCCAGGTCAGGCCTGCCAAGAAACTGCGTTTCACAGGCCTTTCAAAGAGATGTTCTCTTAGGCTGTAAGAGCACTGGGCAGAGCCAGCTGTTTCTTAGCTTCCCGAAGAGCTGGGAGCAAGATGCTTTGGGTCCACTCTCCGTCTTTGGAAACAAGGCAGCCCTTTGGGCCTGGCAGCTCTAGGGCAATGGAGCACACCCAGAGCAGAAGTTCTACTTCAGCCAGATCAGGCCTGCCAGGAAACTGCGTTTCACAGGCCTTGGTAAGAGATGTTCCCGGTAGGCTGTAAGAGCACTGGGCAAAGCTAGTTGTTTCTTACCTTCCTGAAAAGCTGGAAGCAAGATGCTTTGGGGCCTCTCTCTCCCTTTGGACACAAGGCAGCCGTTTGGGCCTGGCAGCTCTAGGCCAATGGAGCACACCCACAGCAGAAGTTCTACTTCAGCCAGATCAGTCCTGCCCAGAAACTGCGTTTCACAGCCCTTGGTAAGAGATGTTCACGGTAGGCTGTGAGAGCACTGGGCAGAACCAGTTGTTTTTTAGCTTCCCAAAGTGCTGGAGGCAAGATGCTTTGGGGCCTCTCTCACCCTTTGGAAACAAGGCAGCCCTTAGGTCCTGGTAGCTCTAGGCCTATGTAGCACAACCAGAACAGAAGTTCTACTTCAGCCAGGTCAGGCCTGCCAAGAAACTGCGTTTCACAGGCCTTTCAAAGAGATGTTCTCTTAGGCTGTAAGAGCACTGGGCAGAGCCAGCTGTTTCTTAGCTTCCCGAAGAGCTGGGAGCAAGATGCTTTGGGTCCACTCTCCGTCTTTGGAAACAAGGCAGCCCTTTGGGCCTGGCAGCTCTAGGGCAATGGAGCACACCCAGAGCAGAAGTTCTACTTCAGCCAGATCAGGCCTGCCAGGAAACTGCGTTTCACAGGCCTTGGTAAGAGATGTTACCGGTAGGCTGTAAGAGCACTGGGCAAAGCTAGTTGTTTCTTACCTTCCTGAAAAGCTGGAAGCAAGATGCTTTGGGGCCTCTCTCTCCCTTTGGACACAAGGCAGCCGTTTGGGCTTGGCAGCTCTAGGCCAATGGAGCACACCCACAGCAGAAGTTCTACTTCAGGCAGATCAGTCCTGCCCAGAAACTGCGTTTCACAGCCCTTGGTAAGAGATGTTCACGGTAGGCTGTGAGAGCACTGGGCAGAACCAGTTGTTTTTTAGCTTCCCAAAGTGCTGGAGGCAAGATGCTTTGGGGCCTCTCTCACCCTTTGGAAACAAGGCAGCCCTTAGGTCCTGGTAGCTCTAGGCCTATGTAGCACAACCAGAACAGAAGTTCTACTTCAGCCAGGTCAGGCCTGCCAAGAAACTGCGTTTCACAGGCCTTTCAAAGAGATGTTCTCTTAGGCTGTAAGAGCACTGGGCAGAGCCAGCTGTTTCTTAGCTTCCCGAAGAGCTGGGAGCAAGATGCTTTTGGTCCACTCTCCGTCTTTGGAAACAAGGCAGCCCTTTGGGCCTGGCAGCTCTAGGGCAATGGAGCACACCCAGAGCAGAAGTTCTACTTCAGCCAGATCAGGCCTGCCAGGAAACTGCGTTTCACAGGCCTTGGTAAGAGATGTTCCCGGTAGGCTGTAAGAGCACTGGGCAAAGCTAGTTGTTTCTTACCTTCCTGAAAAGCTGGAAGCAAGATGCTTTGGGGCCTCTCTCTCCCTTTGGACACAAGGCAGCCGTTTGGGCCTGGCAGCTCTAGGCCAATGGAGCACACCCACAGCAGAAGTTCTACTTCAGGCAGATCAGTCCTGCCCAGAAACTGCGTTTCACAGCCCTTGGTAAGAGATGTTCACGGTAGGCTGTGAGAGCACTGGGCAGAACCAGTTGTTTTTTAGCTTCCCAAAGTGCTGGAGGCAAGATGCTTTGGGGCCTCTCTCACCCTTTGGAAACAAGGCAGCCCTTAGGTCCTGGTAGCTCTAGGCCTATGTAGCACAACCAGAACAGAAGTTCTACTTCAGCCAGGTCAGGCCTGCCAAGAAACTGCGTTTCACAGGCCTTTCAAAGAGATGTTCTCTTAGGCTGTAAGAGCACTGGGCAGAGCCAGCTGTTTCTTAGCTTCCCGAAGAGCTGGGAGCAAGATGCTTTGGGTCCACTCTCCGTCTTTGGAAACAAGGCAGCCCTTTGGGCCTGGCAGCTCTAGGGCAATGGAGCACACCCAGAGCAGAAGTTCTACTTCAGCCAGATCAGGCCTGCCAGGAAACTGCGTTTCACAGGCCTTGGTAAGAGATGTTCCCGGTAGGCTGTAAGAGCACTGGGCAAAGCTAGTTGTTTCTTACCTTCCTGAAAAGCTGGAAGCAAGATGCTTTGGGGCCTCTCTCTCCCTTTGGACACAAGGCAGCCGTTTGGGCCTGGCAGCTCTAGGCCAATGGAGCACACCCACAGCAGAAGTTCTACTTCAGGCAGATCAGTCCTGCCCAGAAACTGCGTTTCACAGCCCTTGGTAAGAGATGTTCACGGTAGGCTGTGAGAGCACTGGGCAGAACCAGTTGTTTTTTAGCTTCCCAAAGTGCTGGAGGCAAGATGCTTTGGGGCCTCTCTCACCCTTTGGAAACAAGGCAGCCCTTAGGTCCTGGTAGCTCTAGGCCTATGTAGCACAACCAGAACAGAAGTTCTACTTCAGCCAGGTCATGCCTGCCAAGAAACTGCGTTTCACAGGCCTTTCAAAGAGATGTTCTCTTAGGCTGTAAGAGCACTGGGCAGAGCCAGCTGTTTCTTAGCTTCCCGAAGAGCTGGGAGCAAGATGCTTTGGGTCCACTCTCCGTCTTTGGAAACAAGGCAGCCCTTTGGGCCTGGCAGCTCTAGGGCAATGGAGCACACCCAGAGCAGAAGTTCTACTTCAGCCAGATCAGGCCTGCCAGGAAACTGCGTTTCACAGGCCTTGGTAAGAGATGTTCCCGGTAGGCTGTAAGAGCACTGGGCAGAGCCAGTTGTTTCTTACCTTCCTGAAAAGCTGGAAGCAAGATGCTTGGGACCCCTCTGCCCGTTTGGGAACAAGGCAGCCTTTTGGGTCGGGAAGCTCTAGGCCAATGGAGCACACGCAGAGCAGGAGTTCTACTTCAGCCTGATCAGGCCTGCAAAGAAACAGCGTTTGACAGGCCTTGGTAAGAGATGTTCCCGGTAGGTGTAAGAGCACTGGGCAGAGCCAGTTGTTTCTTAGCTTCGCAAAGACCGGGAAGCAAGATGCTTTGGGCCTCTCTGCCCCTTGGAAACAGGGCAGCACTTTGGGCCTGGCAGCTCTAGGGCAATGGAGCACACCCAGAGCCGGAGTTCTACTTCAGCCAGATGAGGCCTGCCAAGAAACTGCGTTTCACAGGCCTTTCAAAGACATGTTCCCGGTAGGCTGTAAGAGCACTGGCCAGAGAGAGTTGGTTCTTAGCTTCCCAGAGAGCTGGAAGCAAGATGCTTTGGGGCCTCTCTGCCCCTTTGGAAACAAGGCAGCACCTTGGGCCTGGCAGCTCTAGGGCAATGGAGCACACCCAGAGCAGAAGTTCTACTTCAGCCAAATCAGGCCTGCCAGGAAACGGCGTTTCACAGGCCTTGGTAAGAGATGCTCCCGGTAGGCTGTAAGAGCACTGGGCAACGCCAGATGTTTCTTAGCTTCCCGAAGAGCTGGAAGCAAGAAGCTTTGGTGCCACTCTCTCACTTTGGAATCAAGGCAGCCCTTTGGGGCAGGTAGCTCTGGGCCAGTGGAGCACACCCAGAGCAGAAGTTCTACTTCGGCCAGTTCAGGCCACCAACAAACTGCGTTTCACAGGCCTTGGTAAGAGATGTTCCCGGTAGGCTGTAAGAGCACTGGGCAACGCCAGATGTTTCTTAGCTTGCCGAAGAGCTGGAAGCAAGATGCTTTGGGGCCTCTCATCCCCTTTGCAAACAAGGCGGCCCTTTGGGCCAGGCAGCTCTAGGCCAATGGAGTACACCCAGAGCAGAAGTTCTACTTCAGCTACATCAGGCCACCAACAAAGTGCGTTTCACAGGCCTTGGTAAGAGATTGTCTCTTAGGCTGTAAGAGCACTGGGCAGAGCCAGTTGTTTCTTAGCTTCCCAAAGAGCTGGAAGCAAGATGCTTTGGGAGCTCCCTGCCCCTTTGCCAACAAGGCCGACCTTTGGGCCTTTCAGCTCTGGGCCAATGGAGCACACCCAGAGCAGAAGTTCTACTTCAGCCAGATCAGGCCTGCCAGGAAACTGCGTTTCACAGGCCTTGGTAAGAGATGTTCCCGGTAGGCTGTAAGAGCACTGGGCAAAGCTAGTTGTTTCTTACCTTCCTGAAAAGCTGGAAGCAAGATGCTTTGGGGCCTCTCTCTCCCTTTGGACACAAGGCAGCCGTTTGGGCCTGGCAGCTCTAGGCCAATGGAGCACACCCACAGCAGAAGTTCTACTTCAGGCAGATCAGTCCTGCCCAGAAACTGCGTTTCACAGCCCTTGGTAAGAGATGTTCACCGTAGGCTGTGAGAGCACTGGGCAGAACCAGTTGTTTTTTAGCTTCCCAAAGTGCTGGAGGCAAGATGCTTTGGGGCCTCTCTCACCCTTTGGAAACAAGGCAGCCCTTAGGTCCTGGTAGCTCTAGGCCTATGTAGCACAACCAGAACAGAAGTTCTACTTCAGCCAGGTCAGGCCTGCCAAGAAACTGCGTTTCACAGGCCTTTCAAAGAGATGTTCTCTTAGGCTGTAAGAGCACTGGGCAGAGCCAGCTGTTTCTTAGCTTCCCGAAGAGCTGGGAGCAAGATGCTTTGGGTCCACTCTCCGTCTTTGGAAACAAGGCAGCCCTTTGGGCCTGGCAGCTCTAGGGCAATGGAGCACACCCAGAGCAGAAGTTCTACTTCAGCCAGATCAGGCCTGCCAGGAAACTGCGTTTCACAGGCCTTGGTAAGAGATGTTCCCGGTAGGCTGTAAGAGCACTGGGCAAAGCTAGTTGTTTCTTACCTTCCTGAAAAGCTGGAAGCAAGATGCTTTGGGGCCTCTCTCTCCCTTTGGACACAAGGCAGCCGTTTGGGCCTGGCAGCTCTAGGCCAATGGAGCACACCCACAGCAGAAGTTCTACTTCAGGCAGATCAGTCCTGCCCAGAAACTGCGTTTCACAGCCCTTGGTAAGAGATGTTCACCGTAGGCTGTGAGAGCACTGGGCAGAACCAGTTGTTTTTTAGCTTCCCAAAGTGCTGGAGGCAAGATGCTTTGGGGCCTCTCTCACCCTTTGGAAACAAGGCAGCCCTTAGGTCCTGGTAGCTCTAGGCCTATGTAGCACAACCAGAACAGAAGTTCTACTTCAGCCAGGTCAGGCCTGCCAAGAAACTGCGTTTCACAGGCCTTTCAAAGAGATGTTCTCTTAGGCTGTAAGAGCACTGGGCAGAGCCAGCTGTTTCTTAGCTTCCCGAAGAGCTGGGAGCAAGATGCTTTGGGTCCACTCTCCGTCTTTGGAAACAAGGCAGCCCTTTGGGCCTGGCAGCTCTAGGGCAATGGAGCACACCCAGAGCAGAAGTTCTACTTCAGCCAGATCAGGCCTGCCAGGAAACTGCGTTTCACAGGCCTTGGTAAGAGATGTTCCCGGTAGGCTGTAAGAGCACTGGGCAAAGCTAGTTGTTTCTTACCTTCCTGAAAAGCTGGAAGCAAGATGCTTTGGGGCCTCTCTCTCCCTTTGGACACAAGGCAGCCGTTTGGGCCTGGCAGCTCTAGGCCAATGGAGCACACCCACAGCAGAAGTTCTACTTCAGGCAGATCAGTCCTGCCCAGAAACTGCGTTTCACAGCCCTTGGTAAGAGATGTTCACGGTAGGCTGTGAGAGCACTGGGCAGAACCAGTTGTTTTTTAGCTTCCCAAAGTGCTGGAGGCAAGATGCTTTGGGGCCTCTCTCACCCTTTGGAAACAAGGCAGCCCTTAGGTCCTGGTAGCTCTAGGCCTATGTAGCACAACCAGAACAGAAGTTCTACTTCAGCCAGGTCAGGCCTGCCAAGAAACTGCGTTTCACAGGCCTTTCAAAGAGATGTTCTCTTAGGCTGTAAGAGCACTGGGCAGAGCCAGCTGTTTCTTAGCTTCCCGAAGAGCTGGGAGCAAGATGCTTTGGGTCCACTCTCCGTCTTTGGAAACAAGGCAGCCCTTTGGGCCTGGCAGCTCTAGGGCAATGGAGCACACCCAGAGCAGAAGTTCTACTTCAGCCAGATCAGGCCTGCCAGGAAACTGCGTTTCACAGGCCTTGGTAAGAGATGTTCCCGGTAGGCTGTAAGAGCACTGGGCAGAGCCAGTTGTTTCTTACCTTCCTGAAAAGCTGGAAGCAAGATGCTTGGGACCCCTCTGCCCGTTTGGGAACAAGGCAGCCTTTTGGGTCGGGAAGCTCTAGGCCAATGGAGCACACGCAGAGCAGGAGTTCTACTTCAGCCTGATCAGGCCTGCAAAGAAACAGCGTTTGACAGGCCTTGGTAAGAGATGTTCCCGGTAGGTGTAAGAGCACTGGGCAGAGCCAGTTGTTTCTTAGCTTCGCAAAGACCGGGAAGCAAGATGCTTTGGGCCTCTCTGCCCCTTGGAAACAGGGCAGCACTTTGGGCCTGGCAGCTCTAGGGCAATGGAGCACACCCAGAGCCGGAGTTCTACTTCAGCCAGATGAGGCCTGCCAAGAAACTGCGTTTCACAGGCCTTTCAAAGACATGTTCCCGGTAGGCTTTAAGAGCACTGGCCAGAGAGAGTTGGTTCTTAGCTTCCCAGAGAGCTGGAAGCAAGATGCTTTGGGGCCTCTCTGCCCCTTTGGAAACAAGGCAGCACCTTGGGCCTGGCAGCTCTAGGGCAATGGAGCACACCCAGAGCAGAAGTTCTACTTCAGCCAAATCAGGCCTGCCAGGAAACGGCGTTTCACAGGCCTTGGTAAGAGATGCTCCCGGTAGGCTGTAAGAGCACTGGGCAACGCCAGATGTTTCTTAGCTTCCCGAAGAGCTGGAAGCAAGAAGCTTTGGTGCCACTCTCTCACTTTGGAATCAAGGCAGCCCTTTGGGGCAGGTAGCTCTGGGCCAGTGGAGCACACCCAGAGCAGAAGTTCTACTTCGGCCAGTTCAGGCCACCAACAAACTGCGTTTCACAGGCCTTGGTAAGAGATGTTCCCGGTAGGCTGTAAGAGCACTGGGCAACGCCAGATGTTTCTTAGCTTGCCGAAGAGCTGGAAGCAAGATGCTTTGGGGCCTCTCATCCCCTTTGCAAACAAGGCGGCCCTTTGGGCCAGGCAGCTCTAGGCCAATGGAGTACACCCAGAGCAGAAGTTCTACTTCAGCTACATCAGGCCACCAACAAAGTGCGTTTCACAGGCCTTGGTAAGAGATTGTCTCTTAGGCTGTAAGAGCACTGGGCAGAGCCAGTTGTTTCTTAGCTTCCCAAAGAGCTGGAAGCAAGATGCTTTGGGAGCTCCCTGCCCCTTTGCCAACAAGGCCGACCTTTGGGCCTTTCAGCTCTGGGCCAATGGAGCACACCCAGAGCAGAAGTTCTACTTCAGCCAGATCAGGCCTGCCAGGAAACTGCGTTTCACAGGCCTTGGTAAGAGATGTTCCCGGTAGGCTGTAAGAGCACTGGGCAAAGCTAGTTGTTTCTTACCTTCCTGAAAAGCTGGAAGCAAGATGCTTTGGGGCCTCTCTCTCCCTTTGGACACAAGGCAGCCGTTTGGGCCTGGCAGCTCTAGGCCAATGGAGCACACCCACAGCAGAAGTTCTACTTCAGGCAGATCAGTCCTGCCCAGAAACTGCGTTTCACAGCCCTTGGTAAGAGATGTTCACGGTAGGCTGTGAGAGCACTGGGCAGAACCAGTTGTTTTTTAGCTTCCCAAAGTGCTGGAGGCAAGATGCTTTGGGGCCTCTCTCACCCTTTGGAAACAAGGCAGCCCTTAGGTCCTGGTAGCTCTAGGCCTATGTAGCACAACCAGAACAGAAGTTCTACTTCAGCCAGGTCAGGCCTGCCAAGAAACTGCGTTTCACAGGCCTTTCAAAGAGATGTTCTCTTAGGCTGTAAGAGCACTGGGCAGAGCCAGCTGTTTCTTAGCTTCCCGAAGAGCTGGGAGCAAGATGCTTTGGGTCCACTCTCCGTCTTTGGAAACAAGGCAGCCCTTTGGGCCTGGCAGCTCTAGGGCAATGGAGCACACCCAGAGCAGAAGTTCTACTTCAGCCAGATCAGGCCTGCCAGGAAACTGCGTTTCACAGGCCTTGGTAAGAGATGTTCCCGGTAGGCTGTAAGAGCACTGGGCAGAGCCAGTTGTTTCTTACCTTCCTGAAAAGCTGGAAGCAAGATGCTTTGGGGCCTCTCTCTCCCTTTGGACACAAGGCAGCCGTTTGGGCCTGGCAGCTCTAGGCCAATGGAGCACACCCACAGCAGAAGTTCTACTTCAGGCAGATCAGTCCTGCCCAGAAACTGCGTTTCACAGCCCTTGGTAAGAGATGTTCACGGTAGGCTGTGAGAGCACTGGGCAGAACCAGTTGTTTTTTAGCTTCCCAAAGTGCTGGAGGCAAGATGCTTTGGGGCCTCTCTCACCCTTTGGAAACAAGGCAGCCCTTAGGTCCTGGTAGCTCTAGGCCTATGTAGCACAACCAGAACAGAAGTTCTACTTCAGCCAGGTCAGGCCTGCCAAGAAACTGCGTTTCACAGGCCTTTCAAAGAGATGTTCTCTTAGGCTGTAAGAGCACTGGGCAGAGCCAGCTGTTTCTTAGCTTCCCGAAGAGCTGGGAGCAAGATGCTTTGGGTCCACTCTCCGTCTTTGGAAACAAGGCAGCCCTTTGGGCCTGGCAGCTCTAGGGCAATGGAGCACACCCAGAGCAGAAGTTCTACTTCAGCCAGATCAGGCCTGCCAGGAAACTGCGTTTCACAGGCCTTGGTAAGAGATGTTCCCGGTAGGCTGTAAGAGCACTGGGCAGAGCCAGTTGTTTCTTACCTTCCTGAAAAGCTGGAAGCAAGATGCTTGGGACCCCTCTGCCCGTTTGGGAACAAGGCAGCCTTTTGGGTCGGGAAGCTCTAGGCCAATGGAGCACACGCAGAGCAGGAGTTCTACTTCAGCCTGATCAGGCCTGCAAAGAAACAGCGTTTGACAGGCCTTGGTAAGAGATGTTCCCGGTAGGTGTAAGAGCACTGGGCAGAGCCAGTTGTTTCTTAGCTTCGCAAAGACCGGGAAGCAAGATGCTTTGGGCCTCTCTGCCCCTTGGAAACAGGGCAGCACTTTGGGCCTGGCAGCTCTAGGGCAATGGAGCACACCCAGAGCCGGAGTTCTACTTCAGCCAGATGAGGCCTGCCAAGAAACTGCGTTTCACAGGCCTTTCAAAGACATGTTCCCGGTAGGCTGTAAGAGCACGGGCCAGAGCGAGTTGGTTCTTAGCTTCCCAGAGAGCTGGAAGCAAGATGCTTTGGGGCCTCTCTGCCCCTTTGGAAACAAGGCAGCACCTTGGGCCTGGCAGGTCTAGGGCAATGGAGCACACCCAGAGCAGAAGTTCTACTTCAGCCAAATCAGGCCTGCCAGGAAACGGCGTTTCACAGGCCTTGGTAAGAGATGTTCCAGGTAGGCTGTAAGAGCACTGGGCAACGCCAGATGTTTCTTAGCTTCCCGATGAGCTGGAAGCAAGATGCTTTGGTGCCACTCTCTCACTTTGGAATCAAGGCAGCCCTTTGGGGCAGGTAGCTCTAGGCCAGTGGAGCACACCCAGAGCAGAAGTTCTACTTCGGCCAGTTCAGGCCACCAACAAACTGCGTTTCACAGGCCTTGGTAAGAGATGTTCCCGGTAGGCTGTAAGAGCACTGGGAAACGCCAGATGTTTCTTAGCCTGCCGAAGAGCTGGAAGCAAGATGCTTTGGGGCCTCTCATCCCCTTTGCAAACAAGGCGGCCCTTTGGGCCAGGCAGCTCTAGGCCAATGGAGCACACCCAGAGCAGAAGTTCTACTTCAGCTAGATCAGGCCACCAACAAAGTGCATTTCACAGGCCTTGGTAAGAGATTGTCTCTTAGGCTGTAAGAGCACTGGGCAGAGCCAGTTGTTTCTTAGCTTCCCAAAGAGCTGGAAGCAAGATGCTTTGGGGGCTCCCTGCCCCTTTGCCAACAAGGCCGACCTTTGGGCCTTTCAGCTCTGGGCCAATGGAGCACACCCAGAGCAGAAGTTGTACCTCAGCCAGATAAGGCCTGCCAAGAAACTGCGTTTCAAAGGCTTTGGTAAGAGATGTTGCCGGTACTCTGTTAGAGCACTGGGCAGAGACAGTTGTTTCTTAGCTTCCCAAAGAGCTGGAAGCAAGATGCTTTGGGGCCTCTCTGCCCCTTTGGAAACAAGGCATCCCTTTGGGCCTTTCAGCTCTAGGCCAATGGAGCACACCCAGAGCAGAAGTCCTACTTCAGCCAGATCAGGCCTGCCAAGGAACTGCGTTTCAGAGGCCTTTGTATGTGACGTTCCCGGTAGGCTGTGAGAGCACGGTGCAGAGCCAGTTGTTTCCTTGTTTCCCAAACAGCTGGAAGCAAGACGCTTTGGGGCCTCTCTGCCCCTTTGGAAACAAGGCAGCACGTTGGGTCTGGCAGCTCTAGGGCAATGGAGCACAACCAGAGCCGAAGTTCTACTTCTTCCAGATCAGGCCTGCCTAGACAGTGCGTTTCACAGGCCTTGATAAGAGATGTTCTCTTAGGCTATAAGAGCACTGGGCACAGCCAGTTGTTTCTTAGCTTCCCAAGAGGTGGAAGCAAGATGCTTTGGGGCCTCTCTCCCCCTTTGGAAACAAGGCAGCCCTTTGGGCCTTTCAGCTCTAGGGCAATGGAGCACACCCAGAGCAGAAGTTCTACCTCAGCCAGATCAGGCCTGCCAAGAAACTGCTTTTCACAGGCCTTCGTAAGAGGTGTTCCCGGAAGGCTGTAAGAGTACCTGGCAGAGCGAGTTGTTTCTTAGCTTCAAAAACAGCTGGAAGCAACATGATTTGGGGCCTCTCTCCCCCTTTGGAAACAAAGCAGCCTTTGTGCCTGGCAGCTCTAGGCCAAAGTAGCACACCCAGAGCACAAGTTCTACCTCAGCCAGATAAGGCCTGTCAAGAAGCTGCGTTTCACAGGCCTTTGTATGTGACGTTCCCGGTTGGCTTTGAGAGCACTGTGCAGAGCCAGTTGTTTTAGCTTCCCAGAGAGCAGGAAGCAAGATGCTTTGGGGCCTCTCTCACACTTTGGAAATAAAGGCAGCCCTTTGGGCCTGGCAGCCCTAGGCCAATGGAGTACACCCAGAGCAGAAGTTCTACCTCAGCCAGATCAGGCCTTCCAAGAAACTGCGTCTCACAGGCCTTTCTCTGTCACGTTGCCGGTAGGCTGTGAGAGCACTGTGCAGAGCCAGTTGTTTCTTAGCTTCCCAAAGATTTGGAAGCAAGATGCTTTGGGGACTCTCAGCCCCTTTGGAAACAAGGCGGCCCTTTGGGCCTGGCAGCTCTAGGCCAAAGTAGCACGCCCAGAGCAGGAGTTCTACTTCAGCCAGATCAGGCCTGCCAAGAAACTGCGTTTCACAGGCCTTGGTAAGAGATGTTCCCGGTAGGCTGTGAGAGCACTGTGGAGAGCCAGTTGCTTTAGCTTCCCACAGAGCTGGAAGCAAGATGCTTTGGGGCCTCTCTCTCCCTTTGGACACAAGGCAGCCGTTTGGGCCTGGCAGCTCTAGGCCAATGGAGCACACCCACAGCAGAAGTTCTACTTCAGGCAGATCAGTCCTGCCCAGAAACTGCGTTTCACAGCCCTTGGTAAGAGATGTTCACGGTAGGCTGTGAGAGCACTGGGCAGAACCAGTTGTTTTTTAGCTTCCCAAAGTGCTGGAGGCAAGATGCTTTGGGGCCTCTCTCACCCTTTGGAAACAAGGCAGCCCTTAGGTCCTGGTAGCTCTAGGCCTATGTAGCACAACCAGAACAGAAGTTCTACTTCAGCCAGGTCAGGCCTGCCAAGAAACTGCGTTTCACAGGCCTTTCAAAGAGATGTTCTCTTAGGCTGTAAGAGCACTGGGCAGAGCCAGCTGTTTCTTAGCTTCCCGAAGAGCTGGGAGCAAGATGCTTTGGGTCCACTCTCCGTCTTTGGAAACAAGGCAGCCCTTTGGGCCTGGCAGCTCTAGGGCAATGGAGCACACCCAGAGCAGAAGTTCTACTTCAGCCAGATCAGGCCTGCCAGGAAACTGCGTTTCACAGGCCTTGGTAAGAGATGTTCCCGGTAGGCTGTAAGAGCACTGGGCAGAGCCAGTTGTTTCTTACCTTCCTGAAAAGCTGGAAGCAAGATGCTTGGGACCCCTCTGCCCGTTTGGGAACAAGGCAGCCTTTTGGGTCGGGAAGCTCTAGGCCAATGGAGCACACGCAGAGCAGGAGTTCTACTTCAGCCTGATCAGGCCTGCAAAGAAACAGCGTTTGACAGGCCTTGGTAAGAGATGTTCCCGGTAGGTGTAAGAGCACTGGGCAGAGCCAGTTGTTTCTTAGCTTCGCAAAGACCGGGAAGCAAGATGCTTTGGGCCTCTCTGCCCCTTGGAAACAGGGCAGCACTTTGGGCCTGGCAGCTCTAGGGCAATGGAGCACACCCAGAGCCGGAGTTCTACTTCAGCCAGATGAGGCCTGCCAAGAAACTGCGTTTCACAGGCCTTTCAAAGACATGTTCCCGGTAGGCTGTAAGAGCACGGGCCAGAGCGAGTTGGTTCTTAGCTTCCCAGAGAGCTGGAAGCAAGATGCTTTGGGGCCTCTCTGCCCCTTTGGAAACAAGGCAGCACCTTGGGCCTGGCAGCTCTAGGGCAATGGAGCACACCCAGAGCAGAAGTTCTACTTCAGCCAAATCAGGCCTGCCAGGAAACGGCGTTTCACAGGCCTTGGTAAGAGATGTTCCCGGTAGGCTGTAAGAGCACTGGGCAACGCCAGATGTTTCTTAGCTTCCCGAAGAGCTGGAAGCAAGATGCTTTGGTGCCACTCTCTCACTTTGGAATCAAGGCAGCCCTTTGGGGCAGGTAGCTCTAGGCCAGTGGAGCACACCCAGAGCAGAAGTTCTACTTCGGCCAGTTCAGGCCACCAACAAACTGCGTTTCACAGGCCTTGGTAAGAGATGTTCCCGGTAGGCTGTAAGAGCACTGGGAAACGCCAGATGTTTCTTAGCTTGCCGAAGAGCTGGAAGCAAGATGCTTTGGGGCCTCTCATCCCCTTTGCAAACAAGGCGGCCCTTTGGGCCAGGCAGCTCTAGGCCAATGGAGCACACCCAGAGCAGAAGTTCTACTTCAGCTAGATCAGGCAACCAACAAAGTGCATTTCACAGGCCTTGGTAAGAGATTGTCTCTTAGGCTGTAAGAGCACTGGGCAGAGCCAGTTGTTTCTTAGCTTCCCAAAGAGCTGGAAGCAAGATGCTTTGGGGGCTCCCTGCCCCTTTGCCAACAAGGCCGACCTTTGGGCCTTTCAGCTCTGGGCCAATGGAGCACACCCAGAGCAGAAGTTCTACCTCAGCCAGATAAGGCCTGCCAAGAAACTGCGTTTCAAAGGCTTTGGTAAGAGATGTTGCCGGTACTCTGTTAGAGCACTGGGCACAGACAGTTGTTTCTTAGCTTCCCAAAGAGCTGGAAGCAAGATGCTTTGGGGCCTCTCTGCCCCTTTGGAAACAAGGCATCCCTTTGGGCCTTTCAGCTCTAGGCCAATGGAGCACACCCAGAGCAGAAGTCCTACTTCAGCCAGATCAGGCCTGCCAAGGAACTGCGTTTCAGAGGCCTTTGTATGTGACGTTCCCGGTAGGCTGTGAGAGCACGGTGCAGAGCCAGTTGTTTCCTTGTTTCCCAAACAGCTGGAAGCAAGACGCTTTGGGGCCTCTCTGCCCCTTTGGAAACAAGGCAGCACGTTGGGTCTGGCAGCTCTAGGGCAATGGAGCACAACCAGAGCCGAAGTTCTACTTCTTCCAGATCAGGCCTGCCTAGACAGTGCGTTTCACAGGCCTTGATAAGAGATGTTCTCTTAGGCTATAAGAGCACTGGGCACAGCCAGTTGTTTCTTAGCTTCCCAAGAGGTGGAAGCAAGATGCTTTGGGGCCTCTCTCCCCCTTTGGAAACAAGGCAGCCCTTTGGGCCTTTCAGCTCTAGGGCAATGGAGCACACCCAGAGCAGAAGTTCTACCTCAGCCAGATCAGGCCTGCCAAGAAACTGCTTTTCACAGGCCTTCGTAAGAGGTGTTCCCGGAAGGCTGTAAGAGTACCTGGCAGAGCGAGTTGTTTCTTAGCTTCAAAAACAGCTGGAAGCAACATGATTTGGGGCCTCTCTCCCCCTTTGGAAACAAAGCAGCCTTTGTGCCTGGCAGCTCTAGGCCAAAGTAGCACACCCAGAGCACAAGTTCTACCTCAGCCAGATAAGGCCTGTCAAGAAGCTGCGTTTCACAGGCCTTTGTATGTGACGTTCCCGGTTGGCTTTGAGAGCACTGTGCAGAGCCAGTTGTTTTAGCTTCCCAGAGAGCAGGAAGCAAGATGCTTTGGGGCCTCTCTCACACTTTGGAAATAAAGGCAGCCCTTTGGGCCTGGCAGCCCTAGGCCAATGGAGTACACCCAGAGCAGAAGTTCTACCTCAGCCAGATCAGGCCTTCCAAGAAACTGCGTCTCACAGGCCTTTGTATGTGACGTTCCCGGTAGGCTGTGAGAGCACTGTGCAGAGCCAGTTGTTTCCTTGTTTCCCAAACAGCTGGAAGCAAGACGCTTTGGGGCCTCTCTGCCCCTTTGGAAACAAGGCGGCTCTTTGGGCCTGGCAGCTCTAGGCCAAAGTAGCACGCCCAGAGCAGGAGTTCTACTTCAGCCAGATCAGGCCTGCCAAGAAACTGCGTTTCACAGGCCTTGGTAAGAGATGTTCACGGTAGGATGTGAGAGCACTGTGGAGAGCCAGTTGCTTTAGCTTCCCACAGAGCTGGAAGCAAGATGCTTTGGGGCCTCTCTCTCCCTTTGGACACAAGGCAGCCGTTTGGGCCTGGCAGCTCTAGGCCAATGGAGCACACCCACAGCAGAAGTTCTACTTCAGGCAGATCAGTCCTGCCCAGAAACTGCGTTTCACAGCCCTTGGTAAGAGATGTTCACGGTAGGCTGTGAGAGCACTGGGCAGAACCAGTTGTTTTTTAGCTTCCCAAAGTGCTGGAGGCAAGATGCTTTGGGGCCTCTCTCACCCTTTGGAAACAAGGCAGCCCTTAGGTCCTGGTAGCTCTAGGCCTATGTAGCACAACCAGAACAGAAGTTCTACTTCAGCCAGGTCAGGCCTGCCAAGAAACTGCGTTTCACAGGCCTTTCAAAGAGATGTTCTCTTAGGCTGTAAGAGCACTGGGCAGAGCCAGCTGTTTCTTAGCTTCCCGAAGAGCTGGGAGCAAGATGCTTTGGGTCCACTCTCCGTCTTTGGAAACAAGGCAGCCCTTTGGGCCTGGCAGCTCTAGGGCAATGGAGCACACCCAGAGCAGAAGTTCTACTTCAGCCAGATCAGGCCTGCAAAGAAACAGCGTTTGACAGGCCTTGGTAAGAGATGTTCCCGGTAGGTGTAAGAGCACTGGGCAGAGCCAGTTGTTTCTTAGCTTCGCAAAGACCGGGAAGCAAGATGCTTTGGGCCTCTCTGCCCCTTGGAAACAGGGCAGCACTTTGGGCCTGGCAGCCCTAGGGCAATGGAGCACACCCAGAGCCGGAGTTCTACTTCAGCCAGATGAGGCCTGCCAAGAAACTGCGTTTCACATGCCTTTAAAGACATGTTCCCGGTAGGCTGTAAGAGCACGGGGCAGAGCGAGTTGGTTCTTAGCTTCCCAGAGAGCTGGAAGCAAGATGCTTTGGGGCCTCTCTGCCCCTTTGGAAACAAGGCAGCACCTTGGGCCTGGCAGCTCTAGGGCAATGGAGCACACCCAGAGCAGAAGTTCTACTTCAGCCAAATCAGGCCTGCCAGGAAACGGCGTTTCACAGGCCTTGGTAAGAGATGTTCCCGGTAGGCTGTAAGAGCACTGGGCAACGCCAGATGTTTCTTAGCTTCCCGAAGAGCTGGAAGCAAGATGCTTTGGTGCCACTCTCTCACTTTGGAATCAAGGCAGCCCTTTGGGGCAGGTAGCTCTAGGCCAGTGGAGCACACCCAGAGCAGAAGTTCTACTTCGGCCAGTTCAGGCCACCAACAAACTGCGTTTCACAGGCCTTGGTAAGAGATGTTCCCGGTAGGCTGTAAGAGCACTGGGCAACGCCAGATGTTTCTTAGCTTCCCGAAGAGCTGGAAGCAAGATGCTTTGGGGCCTCTCTGCCCCTTTGCAAACAAGGCGGCCCTTTGGGCCAGGCAGCTCTAGGCCAATGGAGCACACCCAGAGCAGAAGTTCTACTTCAGCTAGATCAGGCCACCAACAAAGTGCGTTTCACAGGCCTTGGTAAGAGATTTTCTCTCAGGCTGTAGAGCACTGGGCAGAGCCAGTTGTTTCTTAGCTTCCCAAAGAGCTGGAAGCAAGATGCTTTGGGGGCTCCCTGCCCCTTTGCCAACAAGGCCGACCTTTGGGCCTTTCAGCTCTAGGCCAATGGAGCACACCCAGAGCAGAAGTTCTACCTCAGCCAGATAAGGCCTGCCAAGAAACTGCGTTTCAATTTCTTTGGTAAGAGATGTTGCCGGTACTCTGTCAGAGCACTGGGCAGAGACAGTTGTTTCTTAGCTTCCCAATGAGCTGGAAGCAAGATGCTTTGGGGCCTCTCTGCCCCTTTGCAAACAAGGCATCCCTTTGGGCCTTTCATCTCTAGGGCAATGGAGCACACCCAGAGCAGAAGTTCTACCTCAGCCAGATCAGGCCTGCCAAGAAACTGCTTTTCACAGGCCTTCGTAAGAGGTGTTCCCGGAAGGCTGTAAGAGTACCTGGCAGAGCGAGTTGTTTCTTAGCTTCAAAAACAGCTGGAAGCAACATGATTTGGGGCCTCTCTCCCCCTTTGGAAACAAAGCAGCCTTTGTGCCTGGCAGCTCTAGGCCAAAGTAGCACACCCAGAGCACAAGTTCTACCTCAGCCAGATAAGGCCTGTCAAGAAGCTGCGTTTCACAGGCCTTTGTATGTGACGTTCCCGGTTGGCTTTGAGAGCACTGTGCAGAGCCAGTTGTTTTAGCTTCCCAGAGAGCAGGAAGCAAGATGCTTTGGGGCCTCTCTCACACTTTGGAAATAAAGGCAGCCCTTTGGGCCTGGCAGCCCTAGGCCAATGGAGTACACCCAGAGCAGAAGTTCTACCTCAGCCAGATCAGGCCTTCCAAGAAACTGCGTCTCACAGGCCTTTCTCTGTCACGTTGCCGGTAGGCTGTGAGAGCACTGTGCAGAGCCAGTTGTTTCTTAGCTTCCCAAAGATTTGGAAGCAAGATACTTTGGGGACTCTCAGCCCCTTTGGAAACAAGGCGGCCCTTTGGGCCTGGCAGCTCTAGGCCAAAGTAGCACGCCCAGAGCAGGAGTTCTACTTCAGCCAGATCAGGCCTGCCAAGAAACTGCGTTTCACAGGCCTTGGTAAGAGATGTTCCCGGTAGGCTGTGAGAGCACTGTGGAGAGCCAGTTGCTTTAGCTTCCCACAGAGCTGGAAGCAAGATGCTTTGGGGCCTCTCTCTCCCTTTGGACACAAGGCAGCCGTTTGGGCCTGGCAGCTCTAGGCCAATGGAGCACACCCACAGCAGAAGTTCTACTTCAGGCAGATCAGTCCTGCCCAGAAACTGCGTTTCACAGCCCTTGGTAAGAGATGTTCACGGTAGGCTGTGAGAGCACTGGGCAGAACCAGTTGTTTTTTAGCTTCCCAAAGTGCTGGAGGCAAGATGCTTTGGGTCCACTCTCCGTCTTTGGAAACAAGGCAGCCCTTTGGGCCTGGCAGCTCTAGGGCAATGGAGCACACCCAGAGCAGAAGTTCTACTTCAGCCAGATCAGGCCTGCCAGGAAACTGCGTTTCACAGGCCTTGGTAAGAGATGTTCCCGGTAGGCTGTAAGAGCACTGGGCAGAGCCAGTTGTTTCTTACCTTCCTGAAAAGCTGGAAGCAAGACGCTTGGGACCCCTCTGCCCGTTTGGGAACAAGGCAGCCTTTTGGGTCGGGAAGCTCTAGGCCAATGGAGCACACGCAGAGCAGGAGTTCTACTTCAGCCTGATCAGGCCTGCAAAGAAACAGCGTTTGACAGGCCTTGGTAAGAGATGTTCCCGGTAGGTGTAAGAGCACTGGGCAGAGCCAGTTGTTTCTTAGCTTCGCAAAGACCGGGAAGCAAGATGCTTTGGGCCTCTCTGCCCCTTGGAAACAGGGCAGCACTTTGGGCCTGGCAGCCCTAGGGCAATGGAGCACACCCAGAGCCGGAGTTCTACTTCAGCCAGATGAGGCCTGCCAAGAAACTGCGTTTCACATGCCTTTAAAGACATGTTCCCGGTAGGCTGTAAGAGCACGGGGCAGAGCGAGTTGGTTCTTAGCTTCCCAGAGAGCTGGAAGCAAGATGCTTTGGGGCCTCTCTGCCCCTTTGGAAACAAGGCAGCACCTTGGGCCTGGCAGCTCTAGGGCAATGGAGCACACCCAGAGCAGAAGTTCTACTTCAGCCAAATCAGGCCTGCCAGGAAACGGCGTTTCACAGGCCTTGGTAAGAGATGTTCCCGGTAGGCTGTAAGAGCACTGGGCAACGCCAGATGTTTCTTAGCTTCCCGAAGAGCTGGAAGCAAGATGCTTTGGTTCCACTCTCTCACTTTGGAATCAAGGCAGCCCTTTGGGGCAGGTAGCTCTAGGCCAGTGGAGCACACCCAGAGCAGAAGTTCTACTTCGGCCAGTTCAGGCCACCAACAAACTGCGTTTCACAGGCCTTGGTAAGAGATGTTCCCGGTAGGCTGTAAGAGCACTGGGCAATGCCAGATGTTTCTTAGCTTCCGGAAGAGCTGGAAGCAAGATGCTTTGGGGCCTCTCTGCCCCTTTGCAAACAAGGCGGCCCTTTGGGCCAGGCAGCTCTAGGCCAATGGAGCACACCCAGAGCAGAAGTTCTACTTCAGCTAGATCAGGCCACCAACAAAGTGCGTTTCACAGGCCTTGGTAAGAGATTTTCTCTCAGGCTGTAAGAGCACTGGGCAGAGCCAGTTGTTTCTTAGCTTCCCAAAGAGCTGGAAGCAAGATGCTTTGGGGGCTCCCTGCCCCTTTGCCAACAAGGCCGACCTTTGGGCCTTTCAGCTCTAGGCCAATGGAGCACACCCAGAGCAGAAGTTCTACCTCAGCCAGATAAGGCCTGCCAAGAAACTGCGTTTCACTTTCTTTGGTAAGAGATGTTGCCGGTACTCTGTCAGAGCACTGGGCAGAGACAGTTGTTTCTTAGCTTCCCAATGAGCTGGAAGCAAGATGCTTTGGGGCCTCTCTGCCCCTTTGCAAACAAGGCATCCCTTTGGGCCTTTCAGCTCTAGGGCAATGGAGCACACCCAGAGCAGAAGTTCTACCTCAGCCAGATCAGGCCTGCCAAGAAACTGCTTTTCACAGGCCTTCGTAAGAGGTGTTCCCGGAAGGCTGTAAGAGTACCTGGCAGAGCGAGTTGTTTCTTAGCTTCAAAAACAGCTGGAAGCAACATGATTTGGGGCCTCTCTCCCCCTTTGGAAACAAAGCAGCCTTTGTGCCTGGCAGCTCTAGGCCAAAGTAGCACACCCAGAGCACAAGTTCTACCTCAGCCAGATAAGGCCTGTCAAGAAGCTGCGTTTCACAGGCCTTTGTATGTGACGTTCCCGGTTGGCTTTGAGAGCACTGTGCAGAGCCAGTTGTTTTAGCTTCCCAGAGAGCAGGAAGCAAGATGCTTTGGGGCCTCTCTCACACTTTGGAAATAAAGGCAGCCCTTTGGGCCTGGCAGCCCTAGGCCAATGGAGTACACCCAGAGCAGAAGTTCTACCTCAGCCAGATCAGGCCTTCCAAGAAACTGCGTCTCACAGGCCTTTCTCTGTCACGTTGCCGGTAGGCTGTGAGAGCACTGTGCAGAGCCACTTGTTTCTTAGCTTCCCAAAGATTTGGAAGCAAGATACTTTGGGGACTCTCAGCCCCTTTGGAAACAAGGCGGCCCTTTGGGCCTGGCAGCTCTAGGCCAAAGTAGCACGCCCAGAGCAGGAGTTCTACTTCAGCCAGATCAGGCCTGCCAAGAAACTGCGTTTCACAGGCCTTGGTAAGAGATGTTCCCGGTAGGCTGTGAGAGCACTGTGGAGAGCCAGTTGCTTTAGCTTCCCACAGAGCTGGAAGCAAGATGCTTTGGGGCCTCTCTCTCCCTTTGGACACAAGGCAGCCGTTTGCGCCTGGCAGCTCTAGGCCAATGGAGCACACCCACAGCAGAAGTTCTACTTCAGGCAGATCAGTCCTGCCCAGAAACTGCGTTTCACAGCCCTTGGTAAGAGATGTTCACGGTAGGCTGTGAGAGCACTGGGCAGAACCAGTTGTTTTTTAGCTTCCCAAAGTGCTGGAGGCAAGATGCTTTGGGGCCTCTCTCACCCTTTGGAAACAAGGCAGCCCTTAGGTCCTGGTAGCTCTAGGCCTATGTAGCACAACCAGAACAGAAGTTCTACTTCAGCCAGGTCAGGCCTGCCAAGAAACTGCGTTTCACAGGCCTTTCAAAGAGATGTTCTCTTAGGCTGTAAGAGCACTGGGCAGAGCCAGCTGTTTCTTAGCTTCCCGAAGAGCTGGGAGCAAGATGCTTTGGGTCCACTCTCCGTCTTTGGAAACAAGGCAGCCCTTTGGGCCTGGCAGCTCTAGGCCAATGGAGCACACGCAGAGCAGGAGTTCTACTTCAGCCTGATCAGGCCTGCAAAGAAACAGCGTTTGACAGGCCTTGGTAAGAGATGTTCCCGGTAGGTGTAAGAGCACTGGGCAGAGCCAGTTGTTTCTTAGCTTCGCAAAGACCGGGAAGCAAGATGCTTTGGGCCTCTCTGCCCCTTGGAAACAGGGCAGCACTTTGGGCCTGGCAGCCCTAGGGCAATGGAGCACACCCAGAGCCGGAGTTCTACTTCAGCCAGATGAGGCCTGCCAAGAAACTGCGTTTCACATGCCTTTAAAGACATGTTCCCGGTAGGCTGTAAGAGCACGGGGCAGAGCGAGTTGGTTCTTAGCTTCCCAGAGAGCTGGAAGCAAGATGCTTTGGGGCCTCTCTGCCCCTTTGGAAACAAGGCAGCACCTTGGGCCTGGCAGCTCTAGGGCAATGGAGCACACCCAGAGCAGAAGTTCTACTTCAGCCAAATCAGGCCTGCCAGGAAACGGCGTTTCACAGGCCTTGGTAAGAGATGTTCCCGGTAGGCTGTAAGAGCACTGGGCAACGCCAGATGTTTCTTAGCTTCCCGAAGAGCTGGAAGCAAGATGCTTTGGTTCCACTCTCTCACTTTGGAATCAAGGCAGCCCTTTGGGGCAGGTAGCTCTAGGCCAGTGGAGCACACCCAGAGCAGAAGTTCTACTTCGGCCAGTTCAGGCCACCAACAAACTGCGTTTCACAGGCCTTGGTAAGAGATGTTCCCGGTAGGCTGTAAGAGCACTGGGCAACGCCAGATGTTTCTTAGCTTCCCGAAGAGCTGGAAGCAAGATGCTTTGGGGCCTCTCTGCCCCTTTGCAAACAAGGCGGCCCTTTGGGCCAGGCAGCTCTAGGCCAATGGAGCACACCCAGAGCAGAAGTTCTACTTCAGCTAGATCAGGCCACCAACAAAGTGCGTTTCACAGGCCTTGGTAAGAGATTTTCTCTCAGGCTGTAAGAGCACTGGGCAGAGCCAGTTGTTTCTTAGCTTCCCAAAGAGCTGGAAGCAAGATGCTTTGGGGGCTCCCTGCCCCTTTGCCAACAAGGCCGACCTTTGGGCCTTTCAGCTCTAGGCCAATGGAGCACACCCAGAGCAGAAGTTCTACCTCAGCCAGATAAGGCCTGCCAAGAAACTGCGTTTCAATTTCTTTGGTAAGAGATGTTGCCGGTACTCTGTCAGAGCACTGGGCAGAGACAGTTGTTTCTTAGCTTCCCAATGAGCTGGAAGCAAGATGCTTTGGGGCCTCTCTGCCCCTTTGCAAACAAGGCATCCCTTTGGGCCTTTCAGCTCTAGGGCAATGGAGCACACCCAGAGCAGAAGTTCTACCTCAGCCAGATCAGGCCTGCCAAGAAACTGCTTTTCACAGGCCTTCGTAAGAGGTGTTCCCGGAAGGCTGTAAGAGTACCTGGCAGAGCGAGTTGTTTCTTAGCTTCAAAAACAGCTGGAAGCAACATGATTTGGGGCCTCTCTCCCCCTTTGGAAACAAAGCAGCCTTTGTGCCTGGCAGCTCTAGGCCAAAGTAGCACACCCAGAGCACAAGTTCTACCTCAGCCAGATAAGGCCTGTCAAGAAGCTGCGTTTCACAGGCCTTTGTATGTGACGTTCCCGGTTGGCTTTGAGAGCACTGTGCAGAGCCAGTTGTTTTAGCTTCCCAGAGAGCAGGAAGCAAGATGCTTTGGGGCCTCTCTCACACTTTGGAAATAAAGGCAGCCCTTTGGGCCTGGCAGCCCTAGGCCAATGGAGTACACCCAGAGCAGAAGTTCTACCTCAGCCAGATCAGGCCTTCCAAGAAACTGCGTCTCACAGGCCTTTCTCTGTCACGTTGCCGGTAGGCTGTGAGAGCACTGTGCAGAGCCAGTTGTTTCTTAGCTTCCCAAAGATTTGGAAGCAAGATACTTTGGGGACTCTCAGCCCCTTTGGAAACAAGGCGGCCCTTTGGGCCTGGCAGCTCTAGGCCAAAGTAGCACGCCCAGAGCAGGAGTTCTACTTCAGCCAGATCAGGCCTGCCAAGAAACTGCGTTACACAGGCCTTGGTAAGAGATGTTCCCGGTAGGCTGTGAGAGCACTGTGGAGAGCCAGTTGCTTTAGCTTCCCACAGAGCTGGAAGCAAGATGCTTTGGGGCCTCTCTCTCCCTTTGGACACAAGGCAGCCGTTTGCGCCTGGCAGCTCTAGGCCAATGGAGCACACCCACAGCAGAAGTTCTACTTCAGGCAGATCAGTCCTGCCCAGAAACTGGGTTTCACAGCCCTTGGTAAGAGATGTTCACGGTAGGCTGTGAGAGCACTGGGCAGAACCAGTTGTTTTTTAGCTTCCCAAAGTGCTGGAGGCAAGATGCTTTGGGGCCTCTCTCACCCTTTGGAAACAAGGCAGCCCTTAGGTCCTGGTAGCTCTAGGCCTATGTAGCACAACCAGAACAGAAGTTCTACTTCAGCCAGGTCAGGCCTGCCAAGAAACTGCGTTTCACAGGCCTTTCAAAGAGATGTTCTCTTAGGCTGTAAGAGCACTGGGCAGAGCCAGCTGTTTCTTAGCTTCCCGAAGAGCTGGGAGCAAGATGCTTTGGGTCCACTCTCCGTCTTTGGAAACAAGGCAGCCCTTTGGGCCTGGCAGCTCTAGGGCAATGGAGCACACCCAGAGCAGAAGTTCTACTTCAGCCAGATCAGGCCTGCCAGGAAACTGCGTTTCACAGGCCTTGGTAAGAGATGTTCCCGGTAGGCTGTAAGAGCACTGGGCAGAGCCAGTTGTTTCTTACCTTCCTGAAAAGCTGGAAGCAAGACGCTTGGGACCCCTCTGCCCGTTTGGGAACAAGGCAGCCTTTTGGGTCGGGAAGCTCTAGGCCAATGGAGCACACGCAGAGCAGGAGTTCTACTTCAGCCTGATCAGGCCTGCAAAGAAACAGCGTTTGACAGGCCTTGGTAAGAGATGTTCCCGGTAGGTGTAAGAGCACTGGGCAGAGCCAGTTGTTTCTTAGCTTCGCAAAGACCGGGAAGCAAGATGCTTTGGGCCTCTCTGCCCCTTGGAAACAGGGCAGCACTTTGGGCCTGGCAGCCCTAGGGCAATGGAGCACACCCAGAGCCGGAGTTCTACTTCAGCCAGATGAGGCCTGCCAAGAAACTGCGTTTCACATGCCTTTAAAGACATGTTCCCGGTAGGCTGTAAGAGCACGGGGCAGAGCGAGTTGGTTCTTAGCTTCCCAGAGAGCTGGAAGCAAGATGCTTTGGGGCCTCTCTGCCCCTTTGGAAACAAGGCAGCACCTTGGGCCTGGCAGCTCTAGGGCAATGGAGCACACCCAGAGCAGAAGTTCTACTTCAGCCAAATCAGGCCTGCCAGGAAACGGCGTTTCACAGGCCTTGGTAAGAGATGTTCCCGGTAGGCTGTAAGAGCACTGGGCAACGCCAGATGTTTCTTAGCTTCCCGAAGAGCTGGAAGCAAGATGCTTTGGTTCCACTCTCTCACTTTGGAATCAAGGCAGCCCTTTGGGGCAGGTAGCTCTAGGCCAGTGGAGCACACCCAGAGCAGAAGTTCTACTTCGGCCAGTTCAGGCCACCAACAAACTGCGTTTCACAGGCCTTGGTAAGAGATGTTCCCGGTAGGCTGTAAGAGCACTGGGCAACGCCAGATGTTTCTTAGCTTCCCGAAGAGCTGGAAGCAAGATGCTTTGGGGCCTCTCTGCCCCTTTGCAAACAAGGCGGCCCTTTGGGCCAGGCAGCTCTAGGCCAATGGAGCACACCCAGAGCAGAAGTTCTACTTCAGCTAGATCAGGCCACCAACAAAGTGCGTTTCACAGGCCTTGGTAAGAGATTTTCTCTCAGGCTGTAAGAGCACTGGGCAGAGCCAGTTGTTTCTTAGCTTCCCAAAGAGCTGGAAGCAAGATGCTTTGGGGGCTCCCTGCCCCTTTGCCAACAAGGCCGACCTTTGGGCCTTTCAGCTCTAGGCCAATGGAGCACACCCAGAGCAGAAGTTCTACCTCAGCCAGATAAGGCCTGCCAAGAAACTGCGTTTCAATTTCTTTGGTAAGAGATGTTGCCGGTACTCTGTCAGAGCACTGGGCAGAGACAGTTGTTTCTTAGCTTCCCAATGAGCTGGAAGCAAGATGCTTTGGGGCCTCTCTGCCCCTTTGCAAACAAGGCATCCCTTTGGGCCTTTCAGCTCTAGGGCAATGGAGCACACCCAGAGCAGAAGTTCTACCTCAGCCAGATCAGGCCTGCCAAGAAACTGCTTTTCACAGGCCTTCGTAAGAGGTGTTCCCGGAAGGCTGTAAGAGTACCTGGCAGAGCGAGTTGTTTCTTAGCTTCAAAAACAGCTGGAAGCAACATGATTTGGGGCCTCTCTCCCCCTTTGGAAACAAAGCAGCCTTTGTGCCTGGCAGCTCTAGGCCAAAGTAGCACACCCAGAGCACAAGTTCTACCTCAGCCAGATAAGGCCTGTCAAGAAGCTGCGTTTCACAGGCCTTTGTATGTGACGTTCCCGGTTGGCTTTGAGAGCACTGTGCAGAGCCAGTTGTTTTAGCTTCCCAGAGAGCAGGAAGCAAGATGCTTTGGGGCCTCTCTCACACTTTGGAAATAAAGGCAGCCCTTTGGGCCTGGCAGCCCTAGGCCAATGGAGTACACCCAGAGCAGAAGTTCTACCTCAGCCAGATCAGGCCTTCCAAGAAACTGCGTCTCACAGGCCTTTCTCTGTCACGTTGCCGGTAGGCTGTGAGAGCACTGTGCAGAGCCAGTTGTTTCTTAGCTTCCCAAAGATTTGGAAGCAAGATACTTTGGGGACTCTCAGCCCCTTTGGAAACAAGGCGGCCCTTTGGGCCTGGCAGCTCTAGGCCAAAGTAGCACGCCCAGAGCAGGAGTTCTACTTCAGCCAGATCAGGCCTGCCAAGAAACTGCGTTACACAGGCCTTGGTAAGAGATGTTCCCGGTAGGCTGTGAGAGCACTGTGGAGAGCCAGTTGCTTTAGCTTCCCACAGAGCTGGAAGCAAGATGCTTTGGGGCCTCTCTCTCCCTTTGGACACAAGGCAGCCGTTTGCGCCTGGCAGCTCTAGGCCAATGGAGCACACCCACAGCAGAAGTTCTACTTCAGGCAGATCAGTCCTGCCCAGAAACTGGGTTTCACAGCCCTTGGTAAGAGATGTTCACGGTAGGCTGTGAGAGCACTGGGCAGAACCAGTTGTTTTTTAGCTTCCCAAAGTGCTGGAGGCAAGATGCTTTGGGGCCTCTCTCACCCTTTGGAAACAAGGCAGCCCTTAGGTCCTGGTAGCTCTAGGCCTATGTAGCACAACCAGAACAGAAGTTCTACTTCAGCCAGGTCAGGCCTGCCAAGAAACTGCGTTTCACAGGCCTTTCAAAGAGATGTTCTCTTAGGCTGTAAGAGCACTGGGCAGAGCCAGCTGTTTCTTAGCTTCCCGAAGAGCTGGGAGCAAGATGCTTTGGGTCCACTCTCCGTCTTTGGAAACAAGGCAGCCCTTTGGGCCTGGCAGCTCTAGGGCAATGGAGCACACCCAGAGCAGAAGTTCTACTTCAGCCAGATCAGGCCTGCCAGGAAACTGCGTTTCACAGGCCTTGGTAAGAGATGTTCCCGGTAGGCTGTAAGAGCACTGGGCAGAGCCAGTTGTTTCTTACCTTCCTGAAAAGCTGGAAGCAAGACGCTTGGGACCCCTCTGCCCGTTTGGGAACAAGGCAGCCTTTTGGGTCGGGAAGCTCTAGGCCAATGGAGCACACGCAGAGCAGGAGTTCTACTTCAGCCTGATCAGGCCTGCAAAGAAACAGCGTTTGACAGGCCTTGGTAAGAGATGTTCCCGGTAGGTGTAAGAGCACTGGGCAGAGCCAGTTGTTTCTTAGCTTCGCAAAGACCGGGAAGCAAGATGCTTTGGGCCTCTCTGCCCCTTGGAAACAGGGCAGCACTTTGGGCCTGGCAGCCCTAGGGCAATGGAGCACACCCAGAGCCGGAGTTCTACTTCAGCCAGATGAGGCCTGCCAAGAAACTGCGTTTCACATGCCTTTAAAGACATGTTCCCGGTAGGCTGTAAGAGCACGGGGCAGAGCGAGTTGGTTCTTAGCTTCCCAGAGAGCTGGAAGCAAGATGCTTTGGGGCCTCTCTGCCCCTTTGGAAACAAGGCAGCACCTTGGGCCTGGCAGCTCTAGGGCAATGGAGCACACCCAGAGCAGAAGTTCTACTTCAGCCAAATCAGGCCTGCCAGGAAACGGCGTTTCACAGGCCTTGGTAAGAGATGTTCCCGGTAGGCTGTAAGAGCACTGGGCAACGCCAGATGTTTCTTAGCTTCCCGAAGAGCTGGAAGCAAGATGCTTTGGTTCCACTCTCTCACTTTGGAATCAAGGCAGCCCTTTGGGGCAGGTAGCTCTAGGCCAGTGGAGCACACCCAGAGCAGAAGTTCTACTTCGGCCAGTTCAGGCCACCAACAAACTGCGTTTCACAGGCCTTGGTAAGAGATGTTCCCGGTAGGCTGTAAGAGCACTGGGCAACGCCAGATGTTTCTTAGCTTCCCGAAGAGCTGGAAGCAAGATGCTTTGGGGCCTCTCTGCCCCTTTGCAAACAAGGCGGCCCTTTGGGCCAGGCAGCTCTAGGCCAATGGAGCACACCCAGAGCAGAAGTTCTACTTCAGCTAGATCAGGCCACCAACAAAGTGCGTTTCACAGGCCTTGGTAAGAGATTTTCTCTCAGGCTGTAAGAGCACTGGGCAGAGCCAGTTGTTTCTTAGCTTCCCAAAGAGCTGGAAGCAAGATGCTTTGGGGGCTCCCTGCCCCTTTGCCAACAAGGCCGACCTTTGGGCCTTTCAGCTCTAGGCCAATGGAGCACACCCAGAGCAGAAGTTCTACCTCAGCCAGATAAGGCCTGCCAAGAAACTGCGTTTCACTTTCTTTGGTAAGAGATGTTGCCGGTACTCTGTCAGAGCACTGGGCAGAGACAGTTGTTTCTTAGCTTCCCAATGAGCTGGAAGCAAGATGCTTTGGGGCCTCTCTGCCCCTTTGCAAACAAGGCATCCCTTTGGGCCTTTCAGCTCTAGGGCAATGGAGCACACCCAGAGCAGAAGTTCTACCTCAGCCAGATCAGGCCTGCCAAGAAACTGCTTTTCACAGGCCTTCGTAAGAGGTGTTCCCGGAAGGCTGTAAGAGTACCTGGCAGAGCGAGTTGTTTCTTAGCTTCAAAAACAGCTGGAAGCAACATGATTTGGGGCCTCTCTCCCCCTTTGGAAACAAAGCAGCCTTTGTGCCTGGCAGCTCTAGGCCAAAGTAGCACACCCAGAGCACAAGTTCTACCTCAGCCAGATAAGGCCTGTCAAGAAGCTGCGTTTCACAGGCCTTTGTATGTGACGTTCCCGGTTGGCTTTGAGAGCACTGTGCAGAGCCAGTTGTTTTAGCTTCCCAGAGAGCAGGAAGCAAGATGCTTTGGGGCCTCTCTCACACTTTGGAAATAAAGGCAGCCCTTTGGGCCTGGCAGCCCTAGGCCAATGGAGTACACCCAGAGCAGAAGTTCTACCTCAGCCAGATCAGGCCTTCCAAGAAACTGCGTCTCACAGGCCTTTCTCTGTCACGTTGCCGGTAGGCTGTGAGAGCACTGTGCAGAGCCACTTGTTTCTTAGCTTCCCAAAGATTTGGAAGCAAGATACTTTGGGGACTCTCAGCCCCTTTGGAAACAAGGCGGCCCTTTGGGCCTGGCAGCTCTAGGCCAAAGTAGCACGCCCAGAGCAGGAGTTCTACTTCAGCCAGATCAGGCCTGCCAAGAAACTGCGTTTCACAGGCCTTGGTAAGAGATGTTCCCGGTAGGCTGTGAGAGCACTGTGGAGAGCCAGTTGCTTTAGCTTCCCACAGAGCTGGAAGCAAGATGCTTTGGGGCCTCTCTCTCCCTTTGGACACAAGGCAGCCGTTTGCGCCTGGCAGCTCTAGGCCAATGGAGCACACCCACAGCAGAAGTTCTACTTCAGGCAGATCAGTCCTGCCCAGAAACTGGGTTTCACAGCCCTTGGTAAGAGATGTTCACGGTAGGCTGTGAGAGCACTGGGCAGAACCAGTTGTTTTTTAGCTTCCCAAAGTGCTGGAGGCAAGATGCTTTGGGGCCTCTCTCACCCTTTGGAAACAAGGCAGCCCTTAGGTCCTGGTAGCTCTAGGCCTATGTAGCACAACCAGAACAGAAGTTCTACTTCAGCCAGGTCAGGCCTGCCAAGAAACTGCGTTTCACAGGCCTTTCAAAGAGATGTTCTCTTAGGCTGTAAGAGCACTGGGCAGAGCCAGCTGTTTCTTAGCTTCCCGAAGAGCTGGGAGCAAGATGCTTTGGGTCCACTCTCCGTCTTTGGAAACAAGGCAGCCCTTTGGGCCTGGCAGCTCTAGGGCAATGGAGCACACCCAGAGCAGAAGTTCTACTTCAGCCAGATCAGGCCTGCCAGGAAACTGCGTTTCACAGGCCTTGGTAAGAGATGTTCCCGGTAGGCTGTAAGAGCACTGGGCAGAGCCAGTTGTTTCTTACCTTCCTGAAAAGCTGGAAGCAAGACGCTTGGGACCCCTCTGCCCGTTTGGGAACAAGGCAGCCTTTTGGGTCGGGAAGCTCTAGGCCAATGGAGCACACGCAGAGCAGGAGTTCTACTTCAGCCTGATCAGGCCTGCAAAGAAACAGCGTTTGACAGGCCTTGGTAAGAGATGTTCCCGGTAGGTGTAAGAGCACTGGGCAGAGCCAGTTGTTTCTTAGCTTCGCAAAGACCGGGAAGCAAGATGCTTTGGGCCTCTCTGCCCCTTGGAAACAGGGCAGCACTTTGGGCCTGGCAGCCCTAGGGCAATGGAGCACACCCAGAGCCGGAGTTCTACTTCAGCCAGATGAGGCCTGCCAAGAAACTGCGTTTCACATGCCTTTAAAGACATGTTCCCGGTAGGCTGTAAGAGCACGGGGCAGAGCGAGTTGGTTCTTAGCTTCCCAGAGAGCTGGAAGCAAGATGCTTTGGGGCCTCTCTGCCCCTTTGGAAACAAGGCAGCACCTTGGGCCTGGCAGCTCTAGGGCAATGGAGCACACCCAGAGCAGAAGTTCTACTTCAGCCAAATCAGGCCTGCCAGGAAACGGCGTTTCACAGGCCTTGGTAAGAGATGTTCCCGGTAGGCTGTAAGAGCACTGGGCAACGCCAGATGTTTCTTAGCTTCCCGAAGAGCTGGAAGCAAGATGCTTTGGTTCCACTCTCTCACTTTGGAATCAAGGCAGCCCTTTGGGGCAGGTAGCTCTAGGCCAGTGGAGCACACCCAGAGCAGAAGTTCTACTTCGGCCAGTTCAGGCCACCAACAAACTGCGTTTCACAGGCCTTGGTAAGAGATGTTCCCGGTAGGCTGTAAGAGCACTGGGCAACGCCAGATGTTTCTTAGCTTCCCGAAGAGCTGGAAGCAAGATGCTTTGGGGCCTCTCTGCCCCTTTGCAAACAAGGCGGCCCTTTGGGCCAGGCAGCTCTAGGCCAATGGAGCACACCCAGAGCAGAAGTTCTACTTCAGCTAGATCAGGCCACCAACAAAGTGCGTTTCACAGGCCTTGGTAAGAGATTTTCTCTCAGGCTGTAAGAGCACTGGGCAGAGCCAGTTGTTTCTTAGCTTCCCAAAGAGCTGGAAGCAAGATGCTTTGGGGGCTCCCTGCCCCTTTGCCAACAAGGCCGACCTTTGGGCCTTTCAGCTCTAGGCCAATGGAGCACACCCAGAGCAGAAGTTCTACCTCAGCCAGATAAGGCCTGCCAAGAAACTGCGTTTCAATTTCTTTGGTAAGAGATGTTGCCGGTACTCTGTCAGAGCACTGGGCAGAGACAGTTGTTTCTTAGCTTCCCAATGAGCTGGAAGCAAGATGCTTTGGGGCCTCTCTGCCCCTTTGCAAACAAGGCATCCCTTTGGGCCTTTCAGCTCTAGGGCAATGGAGCACACCCAGAGCAGAAGTTCTACCTCAGCCAGATCAGGCCTGCCAAGAAACTGCTTTTCACAGGCCTTCGTAAGAGGTGTTCCCGGAAGGCTGTAAGAGTACCTGGCAGAGCGAGTTGTTTCTTAGCTTCAAAAACAGCTGGAAGCAACATGATTTGGGGCCTCTCTCCCCCTTTGGAAACAAAGCAGCCTTTGTGCCTGGCAGCTCTAGGCCAAAGTAGCACACCCAGAGCACAAGTTCTACCTCAGCCAGATAAGGCCTGTCAAGAAGCTGCGTTTCACAGGCCTTTGTATGTGACGTTCCCGGTTGGCTTTGAGAGCACTGTGCAGAGCCAGTTGTTTTAGCTTCCCAGAGAGCAGGAAGCAAGATGCTTTGGGGCCTCTCTCACACTTTGGAAATAAAGGCAGCCCTTTGGGCCTGGCAGCCCTAGGCCAATGGAGTACACCCAGAGCAGAAGTTCTACCTCAGCCAGATCAGGCCTTCCAAGAAACTGCGTCTCACAGGCCTTTCTCTGTCACGTTGCCGGTAGGCTGTGAGAGCACTGTGCAGAGCCAGTTGTTTCTTAGCTTCCCAAAGATTTGGAAGCAAGATACTTTGGGGACTCTCAGCCCCTTTGGAAACAAGGCGGCCCTTTGGGCCTGGCAGCTCTAGGCCAAAGTAGCACGCCCAGAGCAGGAGTTCTACTTCAGCCAGATCAGGCCTGCCAAGAAACTGCGTTTCACAGGCCTTGGTAAGAGATGTTCCCGGTAGGCTGTGAGAGCACTGTGGAGAGCCAGTTGCTTTAGCTTCCCACAGAGCTGGAAGCAAGATGCTTTGGGGCCTCTCTCTCCCTTTGGACAGAAGGCAGCCGTTTGCGCCTGGCAGCTCTAGGCCAATGGAGCACACCCACAGCAGAAGTTCTACTTCAGGCAGATCAGTCCTGCCCAGAAACTGGGTTTCACAGCCCTTGGTAAGAGATGTTCACGGTAGGCTGTGAGAGCACTGGGCAGAACCAGTTGTTTTTTAGCTTCCCAAAGTGCTGGAGGCAAGATGCTTTGGGGCCTCTCTCACCCTTTGGAAACAAGGCAGCCCTTAGGTCCTGGTAGCTCTAGGCCTATGTAGCACAACCAGAACAGAAGTTCTACTTCAGCCAGGTCAGGCCTGCCAAGAAACTGCGTTTCACAGGCCTTTCAAAGAGATGTTCTCTTAGGCTGTAAGAGCACTGGGCAGAGCCAGCTGTTTCTTAGCTTCCCGAAGAGCTGGGAGCAAGATGCTTTGGGTCCACTCTCCGTCTTCGGAAACAAGGCAGCCCTTTGGGCCTGGCAGCTCTAGGGCAATGGAGCACACCCAGAGCAGAAGTTCTACTTCAGCCAGATCAGGCCTGCCAGGAAACTGCGTTTCACAGGCCTTGGTAAGAGATGTTCCCGGTAGGCTGTAAGAGCACTGGGCAGAGCCAGTTGTTTCTTACCTTCCTGAAAAGCTGGAAGCAAGATGCTTGGGACCCCTCTGCCCGTTTGGGAACAAGGCAGCCTTTTGGGTCGGGAAGCTCTAGGCCAATGGAGCACACGCAGAGCAGGAGTTCTACTTCAGCCTGATCAGGCCTGCAAAGAAACAGCGTTTGACAGGCCTTGGTAAGAGATGTTCCCGGTAGGTGTAAGAGCACTGGGCAGAGCCAGTTGTTTCTTAGCTTCGCAAAGACCGGGAAGCAAGATGCTTTGGGCCTCTCTGCCCCTTGGAAACAGGGCAGCACTTTGGGCCTGGCAGCTCTAGGGCAATGGAGCACACCCAGAGCCGGAGTTCTACTTCAGCCAGATGAGGCCTGCCAAGAAACTGCGTTTCACAGGCCTTTCAAAGACATGTTCCCGGTAGGCTGTAAGAGCACGGGCCAGAGCGAGTTGGTTCTTAGCTTCCCAGAGAGCTGGAAACAAGATGCTTTGGGGCCTCTCTGCCCCTTTGGAAACAAGGCAGCACCTGGGGCCTGGCAGGTCTAGGGCAATGGAGCACACCCAGAGCAGAAGTTCTACTTCAGCTACATCAGGCCACCAACAAAGTGCGTTTCACAGGCCTTGGTAAGAGATTGTCTCTTAGGCTGTAAGAGCACTGGGCAGAGCCAGTTGTTTCTTAGCTTCCCAAAGAGCTGGAAGCAAGATGCTTTGGGGGCTCCCTGCCCCTTTGCCAACAAGGCCGACCTTTGGGCCTTTCCGCTCTGGGCCAATGGAGCACACCCAGAGCAGAAGTTGTACCTCAGCCAGATAAGGCCTGCCAAGAAACTGCGTTTCAAAGGCTTTGGTAAGAGATGTTGCCGGTACTCTGTTAGAGCACTGGGCACAGACAGTTGTTTCTTAGCTTCCCAAAGAGCTGGAAGCAAGATGCTTTGGGGCCTCTCTGCCCCTTTGGAAACAAGGCATCCCTTTGGGCCTTTCAGCTCTAGGCCAATGGAGCACACCCAGAGCAGAAGTCCTACTTCAGCCAGATCAGGCCTGCCAAGGAACTGCGTTTCAGAGGCCTTTGTATGTGACGTTCCCGGTAGGCTGTGAGAGCACGGTGCAGAGCCAGTTGTTTCCTTGTTTCCCAAACAGCTGGAAGCAAGACGCTTTGGGGCCTCTCTGCCCCTTTGGAAACAAGGCAGCACGTTGGGTCTGGCAGCTCTAGGGCAATGGAGCACAACCAGAGCCGAAGTTCTACTTCTTCCAGATCAGGCCTGCCTAGACAGTGCGTTTCACAGGCCTTGATAAGAGATGTTCTCTTAGGCTATAAGAGCACTGGGCACAGCCAGTTGTTTCTTAGCTTCCCAAGAGGTGGAAGCAAGATGCTTTGGGGCCTCTCTCCCCCTTTGGAAACAAGGCAGCCCTTTGGGCCTTTCAGCTCTAGGGCAATGGAGCACACCCAGAGCAGAAGTTCTACCTCAGCCAGATCAGGCCTGCCAAGAAACTGCTTTTCACAGGCCTTCGTAAGAGGTGTTCCCGGAAGGCTGTAAGAGTACCTGGCAGAGCGAGTTGTTTCTTAGCTTCAAAAACAGCTGGAAGCAACATGATTTGGGGCCTCTCTCCCCCTTTGGAAACAAAGCAGCCTTTGTGCCTGGCAGCTCTAGGCCAAAGTAGCACACCCAGAGCACAAGTTCTACCTCAGCCAGATAAGGCCTGTCAAGAAGCTGCGTTTCACAGGCCTTTGTATGTGACGTTCCCGGTTGGCTTTGAGAGCACTGTGCAGAGCCAGTTGTTTTAGCTTCCCAGAGAGCAGGAAGCAAGATGCTTTGGGGCCTCTCTCACACTTTGGAAATAAAGGCAGCCCTTTGGGCCTGGCAGCCCTAGGCCAATGGAGTACACCCAGAGCAGAAGTTCTACCTCAGCCAGATCAGGCCTTCCAAGAAACTGCGTCTCACAGGCCTTTCTCTGTCACGTTGCCGGTAGGCTGTGAGAGCACTGTGCAGAGCCAGTTGTTTCTTAGCTTCCCAAAGATTTGGAAGCAAGATACTTTGGGGACTCTCAGCCCCTTTGGAAACAAGGCGGCCCTTTGGGCCTGGCAGCTCTAGGCCAAAGTAGCACGCCCAGAGCAGGAGTTCTACTTCGGCCAGATCAGGCCTGCCAAGAAACTGCGTTTCACAGGCCTTGGTAAGAGATGTTCCCGGTAGGCTGTGAGAGCACTGGGCAGAACCAGTTGTTTTTTAGCTTCCCAAAGTGCTGGAGGCAAGATGCTTTGGGGCCTCTCTCACCCTTTGGAAACAAGGCAGCCCTTAGGTCCTGGTAGCTCTAGGCCTATGTAGCACAACCAGAACAGAAGTTCTACTTCAGCCAGGTCAGGCCTGCCAAGAAACTGCGTTTCACAGGCCTTTCAAAGAGATGTTCTCTTAGGCTGTAAGAGCACTGGGCAGAGCCAGCTGTTTCTTAGCTTCCCGAAGAGCTGGGAGCAAGATGCTTTGGGTCCACTCTCTGTCTTTGGAAACAAGGCAGCCCTTTGGGCCTGGCAGCTCTAGGGCAATGGAGCACACCCAGAGCAGGAGTTCTACTTCAGCCAGATCAGGCCTTCCAAGAAACTGCGTCTCACAGGCCTTTCTCTGTCACGTTGCCGGTAGGCTGTGAGAGCACTGTGCAGAGCCAGTTGTTTCTTAGCTTCCCAAAGATTTGGAAGCAAGATGCTTTGGGGACTCTCAGCCCCTTTGGAAACAAGGCGGCCCTTTGGGCCTGGCAGCTCTAGGCCAAAGTAGCACACCCAGAGCAGGAGTTCTACTTCAGCCAGATCAGGCCTGCCAAAAAACTGCGTTTCACAGGCCTTGGTAAGAGATGTTCCCGGTAGGCTGTGAGAGCACTGTGGAGAGCCAGTTGATTTAGCTTCCCACAGAGCTGGAAGCAAGATGCTTTGGGGCCTCTCTCTCCCTTTGGACACAAGGCAGCCGTTTGGGCCTGGCAGCTCTAGGCCAATGGAGCACACCCACAGCAGAAGTTCTACTTCAGGCAGATCAGTCCTGCCCAGAAACTGCGTTTCACAGCCCTTGGTAAGAGATGTTCACGGTAGGCTGTGAGAGCACTGGGCAGAACCAGTTGTTTTTTAGCTTCCCAAAGTGCTGGAGGCAAGATGCTTTGGGGCCTCTCTCACCCTTTGGAAACAAGGCAGCCCTTAGGTCCTGGTAGCTCTAGGCCTATGTAGCACAACCAGAACAGAAGTTCTACTTCAGCCAGGTCAGGCCTGCCAAGAAACTGCGTTTCACAGGCCTTTCAAAGAGATGTTCTCTTAGGCTGTAAGAGCACTGGGCAGAGCCAGCTGTTTCTTAGCTTCCCGAAGAGCTGGGAGCAAGATGCTTTGGGTCCACTCTCCGTCTTCGGAAACAAGGCAGCCCTTTGGGCCTGGCAGCTCTAGGGCAATGGAGCACACCCAGAGCAGAAGTTCTACTTCAGCCAGATCAGGCCTGCCAGGAAACTGCGTTTCACAGGCCTTGGTAAGAGATGTTCCCGGTAGGCTGTAAGAGCACTGGGCAGAGCCAGTTGTTTCTTACCTTCCTGAAAAGCTGGAAGCAAGATGCTTGGGACCCCTCTGCCCGTTTGGGAACAAGGCAGCCTTTTGGGTCGGGAAGCTCTAGGCCAATGGAGCACACGCAGAGCAGGAGTTCTACTTCAGCCTGATCAGGCCTGCAAAGAAACAGCGTTTGACAGGCCTTGGTAAGAGATGTTCCCGGTAGGTGTAAGAGCACTGGGCAGAGCCAGTTGTTTCTTAGCTTCGCAAAGACCGGGAAGCAAGATGCTTTGGGCCTCTCTGCCCCTTGGAAACAGGGCAGCACTTTGGGCCTGGCAGCTCTAGGGCAATGGAGCACACCCAGAGCCGGAGTTCTACTTCAGCCAGATGAGGCCTGCCAAGAAACTGCGTTTCACAGGCCTTTCAAAGACATGTTCCCGGTAGGCTGTAAGAGCACGGGCCAGAGCGAGTTGGTTCTTAGCTTCCCAGAGAGCTGGAAACAAGATGCTTTGGGGCCTCTCTGCCCCTTTGGAAACAAGGCAGCACCTGGGGCCTGGCAGGTCTAGGGCAATGGAGCACACCCAGAGCAGAAGTTCTACTTCAGCTACATCAGGCCACCAACAAAGTGCGTTTCACAGGCCTTGGTAAGAGATTGTCTCTTAGGCTGTAAGAGCACTGGGCAGAGCCAGTTGTTTCTTAGCTTCCCAAAGAGCTGGAAGCAAGATGCTTTGGGGGCTCCCTGCCCCTTTGCCAACAAGGCCGACCTTTGGGCCTTTCAGCTCTGGGCCAATGGAGCACACCCAGAGCAGAAGTTCTACCTCAGCCAGATAAGGCCTGCCAAGAAACTGCGTTTCAAAGGCTTTGGTAAGAGATGTTGCCGGTACTCTGTTAGAGCACTGGGCAGAGACAGTTGTTTCTTAGCTTCCCAAAGAGCTGGAAGCAAGATGCTTTGGGGCCTCTCTGCCCCTTTGCAAACAAGGCATCCCTTTGGGCCTTTCAGCTCTAGGCCAATGGAGCACACCCAGAGCAGAAGTCCTACTTCAGCCAGATCAGGCCTGCCAAGGAACTGCGTTTCAGAGGCCTTTGTATGTGACGTTCCCGGTAGGCTGTGAGAGCACGGTGCAGAGCCAGTTGTTTCCTTGTTTCCCAAACAGCTGGAAGCAAGACGCTTTGGGGCCTCTCTGCCCCTTTGGAAACAAGGCAGCACGTTGGGTCTGGCAGCTCTAGGGCAATGGAGCACAACCAGAGCCGAAGTTCTACTTCTTCCAGATCAGGCCTGCCTAGACAGTGCGTTTCACAGGCCTTGATAAGAGATGTTCTCTTAGGCTATAAGAGCACTGGGCACAGCCAGTTGTTTCTTAGCTTCCCAAGAGGTGGAAGCAAGATGCTTTGGGGCCTCTCTCCCCCTTTGGAAACAAGGCAGCCCTTTGGGCCTTTCAGCTCTAGGGCAATGGAGCACACCCAGAGCAGAAGTTCTACCTCAGCCAGATCAGGCCTGCCAAGAAACTGCTTTTCACAGGCCTTCGTAAGAGGTGTTCCCGGAAGGCTGTAAGAGTACCTGGCAGAGCGAGTTGTTTCTTAGCTTCAAAAACAGCTGGAAGCAACATGATTTGGGGCCTCTCTCCCCCTTTGGAAACAAAGCAGCCTTTGTGCCTGGCAGCTCTAGGCCAAAGTAGCACACCCAGAGCACAAGTTCTACCTCAGCCAGATAAGGCCTGTCAAGAAGCTGCGTTTCACAGGCCTTTGTATGTGACGTTCCCGGTTGGCTTTGAGAGCACTGTGCAGAGCCAGTTGTTTTAGCTTCCCAGAGAGCAGGAAGCAAGATGCTTTGGGGCCTCTCTCACACTTTGGAAATAAAGGCAGCCCTTTGGGCCTGGCAGCCCTAGGCCAATGGAGTACACCCAGAGCAGAAGTTCTACCTCAGCCAGATCAGGCCTTCCAAGAAACTGCGTCTCACAGGCCTTTCTCTGTCACGTTGCCGGTAGGCTGTGAGAGCACTGTGCAGAGCCAGTTGTTTCTTAGCTTCCCAAAGATTTGGAAGCAAGATACTTTGGGGACTCTCAGCCCCTTTGGAAACAAGGCGGCCCTTTGGGCCTGGCAGCTCTAGGCCAAAGTAGCACGCCCAGAGCAGGAGTTCTACTTCGGCCAGATCAGGCCTGCCAAGAAACTGCGTTTCACAGGCCTTGGTAAGAGATGTTCCCGGTAGGCTGTGAGAGCACTGGGCAGAACCAGTTGTTTTTTAGCTTCCCAAAGTGCTGGAGGCAAGATGCTTTGGGGCCTCTCTCACCCTTTGGAAACAAGGCAGCCCTTAGGTCCTGGTAGCTCTAGGCCTATGTAGCACAACCAGAACAGAAGTTCTACTTCAGCCAGGTCAGGCCTGCCAAGAAACTGCGTTTCACAGGCCTTTCAAAGAGATGTTCTCTTAGGCTGTAAGAGCACTGGGCAGAGCCAGCTGTTTCTTAGCTTCCCGAAGAGCTGGGAGCAAGATGCTTTGGGTCCACTCTCTGTCTTTGGAAACAAGGCAGCCCTTTGGGCCTGGCAGCTCTAGGTCAATGGAGCACACCCAGAGCAGGAGTTCTACTTCAGCCAGATCAGGCCTTCCAAGAAACTGCGTCTCACAGGCCTTTCTCTGTCACGTTGCCGGTAGGCTGTGAGAGCACTGTGCAGAGCCAGTTGTTTCTTAGCTTCCCAAAGATTTGGAAGCAAGATGCTTTGGGGACTCTCAGCCCCTTTGGAAACAAGGCGGCCCTTTGGGCCTGGCAGCTCTAGGCCAAAGTAGCACGCGCAGAGCAGGAGTTCTACTTCAGCCAGATCAGGCCTGCCAAAAAACTGCGTTTCACAGGCCTTGGTAAGAGATGTTCCCGGTAGGCTGTGAGAGCACTGTGGAGAGCCAGTTGATTTAGCTTCCCACAGAGCTGGAAGCAAGATGCTTTGGGGCCTCTCTCTCCCTTTGGACACAAGGCAGCCGTTTGGGCCTGGCAGCTCTAGGCCAATGGAGCACACCCACAGCAGAAGTTCTACTTCAGGCAGATCAGTCCTGCCCAGAAACTGCGTTTCACAGCCCTTGGTAAGAGATGTTCACGGTAGGCTGTGAGAGCACTGGGCAGAACCAGTTGTTTTTTAGCTTCCCAAAGTGCTGGAGGCAAGATGCTTTGGGGCCTCTCTCACCCTTTGGAAACAAGGCAGCCCTTAGGTCCTGGTAGCTCTAGGCCTATGTAGCACAACCAGAACAGAAGTTCTACTTCAGCCAGGTCAGGCCTGCCAAGAAACTGCGTTTCACAGGCCTTTCAAAGAGATGTTCTCTTAGGCTGTAAGAGCACTGGGCAGAGCCAGCTGTTTCTTAGCTTCCCGAAGAGCTGGGAGCAAGATGCTTTGGGTCCACTCTCCGTCTTTGGAAACAAGGCAGCCCTTTGGGCCTGGCAGCTCTAGGGCAATGGAGCACACCCAGAGCAGAAGTTCTACTTCAGCCAGATCAGGCCTGCCAGGAAACGGCGTTTCACAGGCCTTGGTAAGAGATGTTCCCGGTAGGCTGTAAGAGCACTGGGCAGAGCCAGTTGTTTCTTACCTTCCTGAAAAGCTGGAAGCAAGATGCTTGGGACCCCTCTGCCCGTTTGGGAACAAGGCAGCCTTTTGGGTCGGGAAGCTCTAGGCCAATGGAGCACACGCAGAGCAGGAGTTCTACTTCAGCCTGATCAGGCCTGCAAAGAAACAGCGTTTGACAGGCCTTGGTAAGAGATGTTCCCGGTAGGTGTAAGAGCACTGGGCAGAGCCAGTTGTTTCTTAGCTTCACAAAGACCGGGAAGCAAGATGCTTTGGGCCTCTCTGCCCCTTGGAAACAGGGCAGCACTTTGGGCCTGGCAGCTCTAGGGCAATGGAGCACACCCAGAGCCGGAGTTCTACTTCAGCCAGATGAGGCCTGCCAAGAAACTGCGTTTCACAGGCCTTTCAAAGACATGTTCCCGGTAGGCTGTAAGAGCACGGGCCAGAGCGAGTTGGTTCTTAGCTTCCCAGAGAGCTGGAAGCAAGATGCTTTGGGGCCTCTCTGCCCCTTTGGAAACAAGGCAGCACCTGGGGCCTGGCAGGTCTAGGGCAATGGAGCACACCCAGAGCAGAAGTTCTACTTCAGCTACATCAGGCCACCAACAAAGTGCGTTTCACAGGCCTTGGTAAGAGATTGTCTCTTAGGCTGTAAGAGCACTGGGCAGAGCCAGTTGTTTCTTAGCTTCCCAAAGAGCTGGAAGCAAGATGCTTTGGGGGCTCCCTGCCCCTTTGCCAACAAGGCCGACCTTTGGGCCTTTCAGCTCTGGGCCAATGGAGCACACCCAGAGCAGAAGTTCTACCTCAGCCAGATAAGGCCTGCCAAGAAACTGCGTTTCAAAGGCTTTGGTAAGAGATGTTGCCGGTACTCTGTTAGAGCACTGGGCAGAGACAGTTGTTTCTTAGCTTCCCAAAGAGCTGGAAGCAAGATGCTTTGGGGCCTCTCTGCCCCTTTGGAAACAAGGCATCCCTTTGGGCCTTTCAGCTCTAGGCCAATGGAGCACACCCAGAGCAGAAGTCCTACTTCAGCCAGATCAGGCCTGCCAAGGAACTGCGTTTCAGAGGCCTTTGTATGTGACGTTCCCGGTAGGCTGTGAGAGCACGGTGCAGAGCCAGTTGTTTCCTTTTTTCCCAAACAGCTGGAAGCAAGACGCTTTGGGGCCTCTCTGCCCCTTTGGAAACAAGGCAGCACGTTGGGTCTGGCAGCTCTAGGGCAATGGAGCACAACCAGAGCCGAAGTTCTACTTCTTCCAGATCAGGCCTGCCTAGACAGTGCGTTTCACAGGCCTTGATAAGAGATGTTCTCTTAGGCTATAAGAGCACTGGGCACAGCCAGTTGTTTCTTAGCTTCCCAAGAGGTGGAAGCAAGATGCTTTGGGGCCTCTCTCCCCCTTTGGAAACAAGGCAGCCCTTTGGGCCTTTCAGCTCTAGGGCAATGGAGCACACCCAGAGCAGAAGTTCTACCTCAGCCAGATCAGGCCTGCCAAGAAACTGCTTTTCACAGGCCTTCGTAAGAGGTGTTCCCGGAAGGCTGTAAGAGTACCTGGCAGAGCGAGTTGTTTCTTAGCTTCAAAAACAGCTGGAAGCAACATGATTTGGGGCCTCTCTCCCCCTTTGGAAACAAAGCAGCCTTTGTGCCTGGCAGCTCTAGGCCAAAGTAGCACACCCAGAGCACAAGTTCTACCTCAGCCAGATAAGGCCTGTCAAGAAGCTGCGTTTCACAGGCCTTTGTATGTGACGTTCCCGGTTGGCTTTGAGAGCACTGTGCAGAGCCAGTTGTTTTAGCTTCCCAGAGAGCAGGAAGCAAGATGCTTTGGGGCCTCTCTCACACTTTGGAAATAAAGGCAGCCCTTTGGGCCTGGCAGCCCTAGGCCAATGGAGTACACCCAGAGCAGAAGTTCTACCTCAGCCAGATCAGGCCTTCCAAGAAACTGCGTCTCACAGGCCTTTCTCTGTCACGTTGCCGGTAGGCTGTGAGAGCACTGTGCAGAGCCAGTTGTTTCTTAGCTTCCCAAAGATTTGGAAGCAAGATACTTTGGGGACTCTCAGCCCCTTTGGAAACAAGGCGGCCCTTTGGGCCTGGCAGCTCTAGGCCAAAGTAGCACGCCCAGAGCAGGAGTTCTACTTCAGCCAGATCAGGCCTGCCAAGAAACTGCGTTTCACAGGCCTTGGTAAGAGATGTTCCCGGTAGGCTGTGAGAGCACTGGGCAGAACCAGTTGTTTTTTAGCTTCCCAAAGTGCTGGAGGCAAGATGCTTTGGGGCCTCTCTCACCCTTTGGAAACAAGGCAGCCCTTAGGTCCTGGTAGCTCTAGGCCTATGTAGCACAACCAGAACAGAAGTTCTACTTCAGCCAGGTCAGGCCTGCCAAGAAACTGCGTTTCACAGGCCTTTCAAAGAGATGTTCTCTTAGGCTGTAAGAGCACTGGGCAGAGCCAGCTGTTTCTTAGCTTCCCGAAGAGCTGGGAGCAAGATGCTTTGGGTCCACTCTCCGTCTTTGGAAACAAGGCAGCCCTTTGGGCCTGGCAGCTCTAGGGCAATGGAGCACACCCAGAGCAGGAGTTCTACTTCAGCCAGATCAGGCCTTCCAAGAAACTGCGTCTCACAGGCCTTTCTCTGTCACGTTGCCGGTAGGCTGTGAGAGCACTGTGCAGAGCCAGTTGTTTCTTAGCTTCCCAAAGATTTGGAAGCAAGATGCTTTGGGGACTCTCAGCCCCTTTGGAAACAAGGCGGCCCTTTGGGCCTGGCAGCTCTAGGCCAAAGTAGCACGCCCAGAGCAGGAGTTCTACTTCAGCCAGATCAGGCCTGCCAAGAAACTGCGTTTCACAGGCCTTGGTAAGAGATGTTCCCGGTAGGCTGTGAGAGCACTGGGCAGAACCAGTTGTTTTTTAGCTTCCCAAAGTGCTGGAGGCAAGATGCTTTGGGGCCTCTCTCACCCTTTGGAAACAAGGCAGCCCTTAGGTCCTGGTAGCTCTAGGCCTATGTAGCACAACCAGAACAGAAGTTCTACTTCAGCCAGGTCATGCCTGCCAAGAAACTGCGTTTCACAGGCCTTTCAAAGAGATGTTCTCTTAGGCTGTAAGAGCACTGGGCAGAGCCAGCTGTTTCTTAGCTTCCCGAAGAGCTGGGAGCAAGATGCTTTGGGTCCACTCTCCGTCTTCGGAAACAAGGCAGCCCTTTGGGCCTGGCAGCTCTAGGGCAATGGAGCACACCCAGAGCAGAAGTTCTACTTCAGCCAGATCAGGCCTGCCAGGAAACTGCGTTTCACAGGCCTTGGTAAGAGATGTTCCCGGTAGGCTGTAAGAGCACTGGGCAGAGCCAGTTGTTTCTTACCTTCCTGAAAAGCTGGAAGCAAGATGCTTGGGACCCCTCTGCCCGTTTGGGAACAAGGCAGCCTTTTGGGTCGGGAAGCTCTAGGCCAATGGAGCACACGCAGAGCAGGAGTTCTACTTCAGCCTGATCAGGCCTGCAAAGAAACAGCGTTTGACAGGCCTTGGTAAGAGATGTTCCCGGTAGGTGTAAGAGCACTGGGCAGAGCCAGTTGTTTCTTAGCTTCGCAAAGACCGGGAAGCAAGATGCTTTGGGCCTCTCTGCCCCTTGGAAACAGGGCAGCACTTTGGGCCTGGCAGCTCTAGGGCAATGGAGCACACCCAGAGCCGGAGTTCTACTTCAGCCAGATGAGGCCTGCCAAGAAACTGCGTTTCACAGGCCTTTCAAAGACATGTTCCCGGTAGGCTGTAAGAGCACGGGCCAGAGCGAGTTGGTTCTTAGCTTCCCAGAGAGCTGGAAGCAAGATGCTTTGGGGCCTCTCTGCCCCTTTGGAAACAAGGCAGCACCTTGGGCCTGGCAGGTCTAGGGCAATGGAGCACACCCAGAGCAGAAGTTCTACTTCAGCCAAATCAGGCCTGCCAGGAAACGGCGTTTCACAGGCCTTGGTAAGAGATGTTCCCGGTAGGCTGTAAGAGCACTGGGAAACGCCAGATGTTTCTTAGCTTGCCGAAGAGCTGGAAGCAAGATGCTTTGGGGCCTCTCATCCCCTTTGCAAACAAGGCGGCCCTTTGGGCCAGGCAGCTCTAGGCCAATGGAGCACACCCAGAGCAGAAGTTCTACTTCAGCTAGATCAGGCCACCAACAAAGTGCATTTCACAGGCCTTGGTAAGAGATTGTCTCTTAGGCTGTAAGAGCACTGGGCAGAGCCAGTTGTTTCTTAGCTTCCCAAAGAGCTGGAAGCAAGATGCTTTGGGGGCTCCCTGCCCCTTTGCCAACAAGGCCGACCTTTGGGCCTTTCAGCTCTGGGCCAATGGAGCACACCCAGAGCAGAAGTTGTACCTCAGCCAGATAAGGCCTGCCAAGAAACTGCGTTTCAAAGGCTTTGGTAAGAGATGTTGCCGGTACTCTGTTAGAGCACTGGGCAGAGACAGTTGTTTCTTAGCTTCCCAAAGAGCTGGAAGCAAGATGCTTTGGGGCCTCTCTGCCCCTTTGGAAACAAGGCATCCCTTTGGGCCTTTCAGCTCTAGGCCAATGGAGCACACCCAGAGCAGAAGTCCTACTTCAGCCAGATCAGGCCTGCCAAGGAACTGCGTTTCAGAGGCCTTTGTATGTGACGTTCCCGGTAGGCTGTGAGAGCACGGTGCAGAGCCAGTTGTTTCCTTGTTTCCCAAACAGCTGGAAGCAAGACGCTTTGGGGCCTCTCTGCCCCTTTGGAAACAAGGCAGCACGTTGGGTCTGGCAGCTCTAGGGCAATGGAGCACAACCAGAGCCGAAGTTCTACTTCTTCCAGATCAGGCCTGCCTAGACAGTGCGTTTCACAGGCCTTGATAAGAGATGTTTCTTAGGCTATAAGAGCACTGGGCACAGCCAGTTGTTTCTTAGCTTCCCAAGAGGTGGAAGCAAGATGCTTTGGGGCCTCTCTCCCCCTTTGGAAACAAGGCAGCCCTTTGGGCCTTTCAGCTCTAGGGCAATGGAGCACACCCAGAGCAGAAGTTCTACCTCAGCCAGATCAGGCCTGCCAAGAAACTGCTTTTCACAGGCCTTCGTAAGAGGTGTTCCCGGAAGGCTGTAAGAGTACCTGGCAGAGCGAGTTGTTTCTTAGCTTCAAAAACAGCTGGAAGCAACATGATTTGGGGCCTCTCTCCCCCTTTGGAAACAAAGCAGCCTTTGTGCCTGGCAGCTCTAGGCCAAAGTAGCACACCCAGAGCACAAGTTCTACCTCAGCCAGATAAGGCCTGTCAAGAAGCTGCGTTTCACAGGCCTTTGTATGTGACGTTCCCGGTTGGCTTTGAGAGCACTGTGCAGAGCCAGTTGTTTTAGCTTCCCAGAGAGCAGGAAGCAAGATGCTTTGGGGCCTCTCTCACACTTTGGAAATAAAGGCAGCCCTTTGGGCCTGGCAGCCCTAGGCCAATGGAGTACACCCAGAGCAGAAGTTCTACCTCAGCCAGATCAGGCCTTCCAAGAAACTGCGTCTCACAGGCCTTTCTCTGTCACGTTGCCGGTAGGCTGTGAGAGCACTGTGCAGAGCCAGTTGTTTCTTAGCTTCCCAAAGATTTGGAAGCAAGATACTTTGGGGACTCTCAGCCCCTTTGGAAACAAGGCGGCTCTTTGGGCCTGGCAGCTCTAGGCCAAAGTAGCACGCCCAGAGCAGGAGTTCTACTTCAGCCAGATCAGGCCTGCCAAGAAACTGCGTTTCACAGGCCTTGGTAAGAGATGTTCACGGTAGGATGTGAGAGCACTGTGGAGAGCCAGTTGCTTTAGCTTCCCACAGAGCTGGAAGCAAGATGCTTTGGGGCCTCTCTCTCCCTTTGGACACAAGGCAGCCGTTTGGGCCTGGCAGCTCTAGGCCAATGGAGCACACCCACAGCAGAAGTTCTACTTCAGGCAGATCAGTCCTGCCCAGAAACTGCGTTTCACAGCCCTTGGTAAGAGATGTTCACGGTAGGCTGTGAGAGCACTGGGCAGAACCAGTTGTTTTTTAGCTTCCCAAAGTGCTGGAGGCAAGATGCTTTGGGGCCTCTCTCACCCTTTGGAAACAAGGCAGCCCTTAGGTCCTGGTAGCTCTAGGCCTATGTAGCACAACCAGAACAGAAGTTCTACTTCAGCCAGGTCAGGCCTGCCAAGAAACTGCGTTTCACAGGCCTTTCAAAGAGATGTTCTCTTAGGCTGTAAGAGCACTGGGCAGAGCCAGCTGTTTCTTAGCTTCCCGAAGAGCTGGGAGCAAGATGCTTTGGGTCCACTCTCCGTCTTTGGAAACAAGGCAGCCCTTTGGGCCTGGCAGCTCTAGGCCAATGGAGCACACGCAGAGCAGGAGTTCTACTTCAGCCTGATCAGGCCTGCAAAGAAACAGCGTTTGACAGGCCTTGGTAAGAGATGTTCCCGGTAGGTGTAAGAGCACTGGGCAGAGCCAGTTGTTTCTTAGCTTCGCAAAGACCGGGAAGCAAGATGCTTTGGGCCTCTCTGCCCCTTGGAAACAGGGCAGCACTTTGGGCCTGGCAGCCCTAGGGCAATGGAGCACACCCAGAGCCGGAGTTCTACTTCAGCCAGATGAGGCCTGCCAAGAAACTGCGTTTCACATGCCTTTAAAGACATGTTCCCGGTAGGCTGTAAGAGCACGGGGCAGAGCGAGTTGGTTCTTAGCTTCCCAGAGAGCTGGAAGCAAGATGCTTTGGGGCCTCTCTGCCCCTTTGGAAACAAGGCAGCACCTTGGGCCTGGCAGCTCTAGGGCAATGGAGCACACCCAGAGCAGAAGTTCTACTTCAGCCAAATCAGGCCTGCCAGGAAACGGCGTTTCACAGGCCTTGGTAAGAGATGTTCCCGGTAGGCTGTAAGAGCACTGGGCAACGCCAGATGTTTCTTAGCTTCCCGAAGAGCTGGAAGCAAGATGCTTTGGTTCCACTCTCTCACTTTGGAATCAAGGCAGCCCTTTGGGGCAGGTAGCTCTAGGCCAGTGGAGCACACCCAGAGCAGAAGTTCTACTTCGGCCAGTTCAGGCCACCAACAAACTGCATTTCACAGGCCTTGGTAAGAGATGTTCCCGGTAGGCTGTAAGAGCACTGGGCAACGCCAGATGTTTCTTAGCTTCCCGAAGAGCTGGAAGCAAGATGCTTTGGGGCCTCTCTGCCCCTTTGCAAACAAGGCGGCCCTTTGGGCCAGGCAGCTCTAGGCCAATGGAGCACACCCAGAGCAGAAGTTCTACTTCAGCTAGATCAGGCCACCAACAAAGTGCGTTTCACAGGCCTTGGTAAGAGATTTTCTCTCAGGCTGTAAGAGCACTGGGCAGAGCCAGTTGTTTCTTAGCTTCCCAAAGAGCTGGAAGCAAGATGCTTTGGGGGCTCCCTGCCCCTTTGCAAACAAGGCCGACCTTTGGGCCTTTCAGCTCTAGGCCAATGGAGCACACCCAGAGCAGAAGTTCTACCTCAGCCAGATAAGGCCTGCCAAGAAACTGCGTTTCAATTTCTTTGGTAAGAGATGTTGCCGGTACTCTGTCAGAGCACTGGGCAGAGACAGTTGTTTCTTAGCTTCCCAATGAGCTGGAAGCAAGATGCTTTGGGGCCTCTCTGCCCCTTTGCAAACAAGGCATCCCTTTGGGCCTTTCAGCTCTAGGGCAATGGAGCACACCCAGAGCAGAAGTTCTACCTCAGCCAGATCAGGCCTGCCAAGAAACTGCTTTTCACAGGCCTTCGTAAGAGGTGTTCCCGGAAGGCTGTAAGAGTACCTGGCAGTGCGAGTTGTTTCTTAGCTTCAAAAACAGCTGGAAGCAACATGATTTGGGGCCTCTCTCCCCCTTTGGAAACAAAGCAGCCTTTGTGCCTGGCAGCTCTAGGCCAAAGTAGCACACCCAGAGCACAAGTTCTACCTCAGCCAGATAAGGCCTGTCAAGAAGCTGCGTTTCACAGGCCTTTGTATGTGACGTTCCCGGTTGGCTTTGAGAGCACTGTGCAGAGCCAGTTGTTTTAGCTTCCCAGAGAGCAGGAAGCAAGATGCTTTGGGGCCTCTCTCACACTTTGGAAATAAAGGCAGCCCTTTGGGCCTGGCAGCCCTAGGCCAATGGAGTACACCCAGAGCAGAAGTTCTACCTCAGCCAGATCAGGCCTTCCAAGAAACTGCGTCTCACAGGCCTTTCTCTGTCACGTTGCCGGTAGGCTGTGAGAGCACTGTGCAGAGCCACTTGTTTCTTAGCTTCCCAAAGATTTGGAAGCAAGATACTTTGGGGACTCTCAGCCCCTTTGGAAACAAGGCGGCCCTTTGGGCCTGGCAGCTCTAGGCCAAAGTAGCACGCCCAGAGCAGGAGTTCTACTTCAGCCAGATCAGGCCTGCCAAGAAACTGCGTTTCACAGGCCTTGGTAAGAGATGTTCCCGGTAGGCTGTGAGAGCACTGTGGAGAGCCAGTTGCTTTAGCTTCCCACAGAGCTGGAAGCAAGATGCTTTGGGGCCTCTCTCTCCCTTTGGACACAAGGCAGCCGTTTGCGCCTGGCAGCTCTAGGCCAATGGAGCACACCCACAGCAGAAGTTCTACTTCAGGCAGATCAGTCCTGCCCAGAAACTGCGTTTCACAGCCCTTGGTAAGAGATGTTCACGGTAGGCTGTGAGAGCACTGGGCAGAACCAGTTGTTTTTTAGCTTCCCAAAGTGCTGGAGGCAAGATGCTTTGGGGCCTCTCTCACCCTTTGGAAACAAGGCAGCCCTTAGGTCCTGGTAGCTCTAGGCCTATGTAGCACAACCAGAACAGAAGTTCTACTTCAGCCAGGTCAGGCCTGCCAAGAAACTGCGTTTCACAGGCCTTTCAAAGAGATGTTCTCTTAGGCTGTAAGAGCACTGGGCAGAGCCAGCTGTTTCTTAGCTTCCCGAAGAGCTGGGAGCAAGATGCTTTGGGTCCACTCTCCGTCTTTGGAAACAAGGCAGCCCTTTGGGCCTGGCAGCTCTAGGGCAATGGAGCACACCCAGAGCAGAAGTTCTACTTCAGCCAGATCAGGCCTGCCAGGAAACTGCGTTTCACAGGCCTTGGTAAGAGATGTTCCCGGTAGGCTGTAAGAGCACTGGGCAGAGCCAGTTGTTTCTTACCTTCCTGAAAAGCTGGAAGCAAGACGCTTGGGACCCCTCTGCCCGTTTGGGAACAAGGCAGCCTTTTGGGTCGGGAAGCTCTAGGCCAATGGAGCACACGCAGAGCAGGAGTTCTACTTCAGCCTGATCAGGCCTGCAAAGAAACAGCGTTTGACAGGCCTTGGTAAGAGATGTTCCCGGTAGGTGTAAGAGCACTGGGCAGAGCCAGTTGTTTCTTAGCTTCGCAAAGACCGGGAAGCAAGATGCTTTGGGCCTCTCTGCCCCTTGGAAACAGGGCAGCACTTTGGGCCTGGCAGCCCTAGGGCAATGGAGCACACCCAGAGCCGGAGTTCTACTTCAGCCAGATGAGGCCTGCCAAGAAACTGCGTTTCACATGCCTTTAAAGACATGTTCCCGGTAGGCTGTAAGAGCACGGGGCAGAGCGAGTTGGTTCTTAGCTTCCCAGAGAGCTGGAAGCAAGATGCTTTGGGGCCTCTCTGCCCCTTTGGAAACAAGGCAGCACCTTGGGCCTGGCAGCTCTAGGGCAATGGAGCACACCCAGAGCAGAAGTTCTACTTCAGCCAAATCAGGCCTGCCAGGAAACGGCGTTTCACAGGCCTTGGTAAGAGATGTTCCCGGTAGGCTGTAAGAGCACTGGGCAACGCCAGATGTTTCTTAGCTTCCCGAAGAGCTGGAAGCAAGATGCTTTGGTTCCACTCTCTCACTTTGGAATCAAGGCAGCCCTTTGGGGCAGGTAGCTCTAGGCCAGTGGAGCACACCCAGAGCAGAAGTTCTACTTCGGCCAGTTCAGGCCACCAACAAACTGCGTTTCACAGGCCTTGGTAAGAGATGTTCCCGGTAGGCTGTAAGAGCACTGGGCAACGCCAGATGTTTCTTAGCTTCCCGAAGAGCTGGAAGCAAGATGCTTTGGGGCCTCTCTGCCCCTTTGCAAACAAGGCGGCCCTTTGGGCCAGGCAGCTCTAGGCCAATGGAGCACACCCAGAGCAGAAGTTCTACTTCAGCTAGATCAGGCCACCAACAAAGTGCGTTTCACAGGCCTTGGTAAGAGATTTTCTCTCAGGCTGTAAGAGCACTGGGCAGAGCCAGTTGTTTCTTAGCTTCCCAAAGAGCTGGAAGCAGGATGCTTTGGGGGCTCCCTGCCCCTTTGCCAACAAGGCCGACCTTTGGGCCTTTCAGCTCTAGGCCAATGGAGCACACCCAGAGCAGAAGTTCTACCTCAGCCAGATAAGGCCTGCCAAGAAACTGCGTTTCAATTTCTTTGGTAAGAGATGTTGCCGGTACTCTGTCAGAGCACTGGGCAGAGACAGTTGTTTCTTAGCTTCCCAATGAGCTGGAAGCAAGATGCTTTGGGGCCTCTCTGCCCCTTTGCAAACAAGGCATCCCTTTGGGCCTTTCAGCTCTAGGGCAATGGAGCACACCCAGAGCAGAAGTTCTACCTCAGCCAGATCAGGCCTGCCAAGAAACTGCTTTTCACAGGCCTTCGTAAGAGGTGTTCCCGGAAGGCTGTAAGAGTACCTGGCAGAGCGAGTTGTTTCTTAGCTTCAAAAACAGCTGGAAGCAACATGATTTGGGGCCTCTCTCCCCCTTTGGAAACAAAGCAGCCTTTGTGCCTGGCATCTCTAGGCCAAAGTAGCACACCCAGAGCACAAGTTCTACCTCAGCCAGATAAGGCCTGTCAAGAAGCTGCGTTTCACAGGCCTTTGTATGTGACGTTCCTGGTTGGCTTTGAGAGCACTGTGCAGAGCCAGTTGTTTTAGCTTCCCAGAGAGCAGGAAGCAAGAAGCTTTGGGGCCTCTCTCACACTTTGGAAATAAAGGCAGCCCTTTGGGCCTGGCAGCCCTAGGCCAATGGAGTACACCCAGAGCAGAAGTTCTACCTCAGCCAGATCAGGCCTTCCAAGAAACTGCGTCTCACAGGCCTTTCTCTGTCACGTTGCCGGTAGGCTGTGAGAGCACTGTGCAGAGCCAGTTGTTTCTTAGCTTCCCAAAGATTTGGAAGCAAGATACTTTGGGGACTCTCAGCCCCTTTGGAAACAAGGCGGCCCTTTGGGCCTGGCAGCTCTAGGCCAAAGTAGCACGCCCAGAGCAGGAGTTCTACTTCAGCCAGATCAGGCCTGCCAAGAAACTGCGTTTCACAGGCCTTGGTAAGAGATGATCCCGGTAGGCTGTGAGAGCACTGTGGAGAGCCAGTTGCTTTAGCTTCCCACAGAGCTGGAAGCAAGATGCTTTGGGGCCTCTCTCTCCCTTTGGACACAAGGCAGCCGTTTGCGCCTGGCAGCTCTAGGCCAATGGAGCACACCCACAGCAGAAGTTCTACTTCAGGCAGATCAGTCCTGCCCAGAAACTGCGTTTCACAGCCCTTGGTAAGAGATGTTCACGGTAGGCTGTGAGAGCACTGGGCAGAACCAGTTGTTTTTTAGCTTCCCAAAGTGCTGGAGGCAAGATGCTTTGGGGCCTCTCTCACCCTTTGGAAACAAGGCAGCCCTTAGGTCCTGGTAGCTCTAGGCCTATGTAGCACAACCAGAACAGAAGTTCTACTTCAGCCAGGTCAGGCCTGCCAAGAAACTGCGTTTCACAGGCCTTTCAAAGAGATGTTCTCTTAGGCTGTAAGAGCACTGGGCAGAGCCAGCTGTTTCTTAGCTTCCCGAAGAGCTGGGAGCAAGATGCTTTGGGTCCACTCTCCGTCTTTGGAAACAAGGCAGCCCTTTGGGCCTGGCAGCTCTAGGGCAATGGAGCACACCCAGAGCAGAAGTTCTACTTCAGCCAGATCAGGCCTGCCAGGAAACTGCGTTTCACAGGCCTTGGTAAGAGATGTTCCCGGTAGGCTGTAAGAGCACTGGGCAGAGCCAGTTGTTTCTTACCTTCCTGAAAAGCTGGAAGCAAGACGCTTGGGACCCCTCTGCCCGTTTGGGAACAAGGCAGCCTTTTGGGTCGGGAAGCTCTAGGCCAATGGAGCACACGCAGAGCAGGAGTTCTACTTCAGCCTGATCAGGCCTGCAAAGAAACAGCGTTTGACAGGCCTTGGTAAGAGATGTTCCCGGTAGGTGTAAGAGCACTGGGCAGAGCCAGTTGTTTCTTAGCTTTGCAAAGACCGGGAAGCAAGATGCTTTGGGCCTCTCTGCCCCTTGGAAACAGGGCAGCACTGGGGCCTGGCAGCCCTAGGGCAATGAAGCACACCCAGAGCCGGAGTTCTACTTCAGCCAGATGAGGCCTGCCAAGAAACTGCGTTTCACAGGCCTTTCAAAGACATGTTCCCGGTAGGCTGTAAGAGCACGGGGCAGAGCGAGTTGGTTCTTAGCTTCCCAGAGAGCTGGAAGCAAGATGCTTTGGGGCCTCTCTGCCCCTTTGGAAACAAGGCAGCACCTTGGGCCTGGCAGCTCTAGGGCAATGGAGCACACCCAGAGCAGAAGTTCTACTTCAGCCAAATCAGGCCTGCCAGGAAACGGCGTTTCACAGGCCTTGGTAAGAGATGTTCCCGGTAGGCTGTAAGAGCACTGGGCAACGCCAGATGTTTCTTAGCTTCCCGAAGAGCTGGAAGCAAGATGCTTTGGTGCCACTCTCTCACTTTGGAATCAAGGCAGCCCTTTGGGGCAGGTAGCTCTAGGCCAGTGGAGCACACCCAGAGCAGAAGCTCTACTTCGGCCAGTTCAGGCCACCAACAAACTGCGTTTCACAGGCCTTGGTAAGAGATGTTCCCGGTAGGCTGTAAGAGCACTGGGCAATGCCAGATGTTTCTTAGCTTCCCGAAGAGCTGGAAGCAAGATGCTTTGGGGCCTCTCATCCCCTTTGAAAACAAGGCCGACCTTTGGGCCAGGCAGCTCTAGGCCAATGGAGCACACCCAGAGCAGAAGTTCTACTTCAGCTAGATCAGGCCACCAACAAAGTGCGTTTCACAGGCCTTGGTAAGAGATTTTCTCTCAGGCTGTAAGAGCACTGGGCAGAGCCAGTTGTTTCTTAGCTTCCCAAAGAGCTGGAAGCAAGATGCTTTGGGGCCTCTCTGCCCCTTTGCAAACAAGGCATCCCTTTGGGCCTTTCAGCTCTAGGCCAATGGAGCACACCCAGAGCAGAAGTTCTACCTCAGCCAGATCAGGCCTGCCAAGAAACTGCTTTTCACAGGCCTTCGTAAGTGGTGTTCCCGGAAGGCTGTAAGAGTACCTGGCAGAGCGAGTTGTTTCTTAGCTTCAAAAACAGCTGGAAGCAACATGATTTGGGGCCTCTCTCCCCCTTTGGAAACAAAGCAGCCTTTGTGCCTGGCAGCTCTAGGCCAAAGTAGCACACCCAGAGCACAAGTTCTACCTCAGCCAGATAAGGCCTGTCAAGAAGCTGCGTTTCACAGGCCTTTGTATGTGACGTTCCCGGTTGGCTTTGAGAGCACTGTGCAGAGCCAGTTGTTTTAGCTTCCCAGAGAGCAGGAAGCAAGATGCTTTGGGGCCTCTCTCACACTTTGGAAATAAAGGCAGCCCTTTGGGCCTGGCAGCCCTAGGCCAATGGAGTACACCCAGAGCAGAAGTTCTACCTCAGCCAGATCAGGCCTTCCAAGAAACTGCGTCTCACAGGCCTTTCTCTGTCATGTTGCCGGTAGGCTGTGAGAGCACTGTGCAGAGCCAGTTGTTTCTTAGCTTCCCAAAGATTTGGAAGCAAGATACTTTGGGGACTCTCAGCCCCTTTGGAAACAAGGCGGCCCTTTGGGCCTGGCAGCTCTAGGCCAAAGTAGCACGCCCAGAGCAGGAGTTCTACTTCAGCCAGATCAGGCCTGCCAAGAAACTGCGTTTCACAGGCCTTGGTAAGAGATGTTCCCGGTAGGCTGTGAGAGCACTGTGGAGAGCCAGTTGCTTTAGCTTCCCACAGAGCTGGAAGCAAGATGCTTTGGTGCCACTCTCTCACTTTGGAATCAAGGCAGCCCTTTGGGGCAGGTAGCTCTAGGCCAGTGGAGCACACCCAGAGCAGAAGCTCTACTTCGGCCAGTTCAGGCCACCAACAAACTGCGTTTCACAGGCCTTGGTAAGAGATGTTCCCGGTAGGCTGTAAGAGCACTGGGCACTGCCAGATGTTTCTTAGCTTCCCGAAGAGCTGGAAGCAAGATGCTTTGGGGCCTCTCATCCCCTTTGAAAACAAGGCCGACCTTTGGGCCAGGCAGCTCTAGGCCAATGGAGCACACCCAGAGCAGAAGTTCTACTTCAGCTAGATCAGGCCACCAACAAAGTGCGTTTCACAGGCCTTGGTAAGAGATTTTCTCTCAGGCTGTAAGAGCACTGGGCAGAGCCAGTTGTTTCTTAGCTTCCCAAAGAGCTGGAAGCAAGATGCTTTGGGGCCTCTCTGCCCCTTTGCAAACAAGGCATCCCTTTGGGCCTTTCAGCTCTAGGCCAATGGAGCACACCCAGAGCAGAAGTTCTACCTCAGCCAGATCAGGCCTGCCAAGAAACTGCTTTTCACAGGCCTTCGTAAGTGGTGTTCCCGGAAGGCTGTAAGAGTACCTGGCAGAGCGAGTTGTTTCTTAGCTTCAAAAACAGCTGGAAGCAACATGATTTGGGGCCTCTCTCCCCCTTTGGAAACAAAGCAGCCTTTGTGCCTGGCAGCTCTAGGCCAAAGTAGCACACCCAGAGCACAAGTTCTACCTCAGCCAGATAAGGCCTGTCAAGAAGCTGCGTTTCACAGGCCTTTGTATGTGACGTTCCCGGTTGGCTTTGAGAGCACTGTGCAGAGCCAGTTGTTTTAGCTTCCCAGAGAGCAGGAAGCAAGATGCTTTGGGGCCTCTCTCACACTTTGGAAATAAAGGCAGCCCTTTGGGCCTGGCAGCCCTAGGCCAATGGAGTACACCCAGAGCAGAAGTTCTACCTCAGCCAGATCAGGCCTTCCAAGAAACTGCGTCTCACAGGCCTTTCTCTGTCATGTTGCCGGTAGGCTGTGAGAGCACTGTGCAGAGCCAGTTGTTTCTTAGCTTCCCAAAGATTTGGAAGCAAGATACTTTGGGGACTCTCAGCCCCTTTGGAAACAAGGCGGCCCTTTGGGCCTGGCAGCTCTAGGCCAAAGTAGCACGCCCAGAGCAGGAGTTCTACTTCAGCCAGATCAGGCCTGCCAAGAAACTGCGTTTCACAGGCCTTGGTAAGAGATGTTCCCGGTAGGCTGTGAGAGCACTGTGGAGAGCCAGTTGCTTTAGCTTCCCACAGAGCTGGAAGCAAGATGCTTTGGGGCCTCTCTCTCCCTTTGGACACAAGGCAGCCGTTTGCGCCTGGCAGCTCTAGGCCAATGGAGCACACCCACAGCAGAAGTTCTACTTCAGGCAGATCAGTCCTGCCCAGAAACTGCGTTTCACAGCCCTTGGTAAGAGATGTTCACGGTAGGCTGTGAGAGCACTGGGCAGAACCAGTTGTTTTTTAGCTTCCCAAAGTGCTGGAGGCAAGATGCTTTGGGGCCTCTCTCACCCTTTGGAAACAAGGCAGCCCTTAGGTCCTGGTAGCTCTAGGCCTATGTAGCACAACCAGAACAGAAGTTCTACTTCAGCCAGGTCAGGCCTGCCAAGAAACTGCGTTTCACAGGCCTTTCAAAGAGATGTTCTCTTAGGCTGTAAGAGCACTGGGCAGAGCCAGCTGTTTCTTAGCTTCCCGAAGAGCTGGGAGCAAGATGCTTTGGGTCCACTCTCCGTCTTTGGAAACAAGGCAGCCCTTTGGGCCTGGCAGCTCTAGGGCAATGGAGCACACCCAGAGCAGAAGTTCTACTTCAGCCAGATCAGGCCTGCCAGGAAACTGCGTTTCACAGGCCTTGGTAAGAGATGTTCCCGGTAGGCTGTAAGAGCACTGGGCAGAGCCAGTTGTTTCTTACCTTCCTGAAAAGCTGGAAGCAAGACGCTTGGGACCCCTCTGCCCGTTTGGGAACAAGGCAGCCTTTTGGGTCGGGAAGCTCTAGGCCAATGGAGCACACGCAGAGCAGGAGTTCTACTTCAGCCTGATCAGGCCTGCAAAGAAACAGCGTTTGACAGGCCTTGGTAAGAGATGTTCCCGGTAGGTGTAAGAGCACTGGGCAGAGCCAGTTGTTTCTTAGCTTTGCAAAGACCGGGAAGCAAGATGCTTTGGGCCTCTCTGCCCCTTGGAAACAGGGCAGCACTGGGGCCTGGCAGCCCTAGGGCAATGAAGCACACCCAGAGCCGGAGTTCTACTTCAGCCAGATGAGGCCTGCCAAGAAACTGCGTTTCACAGGCCTTTCAAAGACATGTTCCCGGTAGGCTGTAAGAGCACGGGGCAGAGCGAGTTGGTTCTTAGCTTCCCAGAGAGCTGGAAGCAAGATGCTTTGGGGCCTCTCTGCCCCTTTGGAAACAAGGCAGCACCTTGGGCCTGGCAGCTCTAGGGCAATGGAGCACACCCAGAGCAGAAGTTCTACTTCAGCCAAATCAGGCCTGCCAGGAAACGGCGTTTCACAGGCCTTGGTAAGAGATGTTCCCGGTAGGCTGTAAGAGCACTGGGCAACGCCAGATGTTTCTTAGCTTCCCGAAGAGCTGGAAGCAAGATGCTTTGGTGCCACTCTCTCACTTTGGAATCAAGGCAGCCCTTTGGGGCAGGTAGCTCTAGGCCAGTGGAGCACACCCAGAGCAGAAGCTCTACTTCGGCCAGTTCAGGCCACCAACAAACTGCGTTTCACAGGCCTTGGTAAGAGATGTTCCCGGTAGGCTGTAAGAGCACTGGGCAATGCCAGATGTTTCTTAGCTTCCCGAAGAGCTGGAAGCAAGATGCTTTGGGGCCTCTCATCCCCTTTGAAAACAAGGCATCCCTTTGGGCCTTTCAGCTCTAGGCCAATGGAGCACACCCAGAGCAGAAGTTCTACCTCAGCCAGATCAGGCCTGCCAAGAAACTGCTTTTCACAGGCCTTCGTAAGTGGTGTTCCCGGAAGGCTGTAAGAGTACCTGGCAGAGCGAGTTGTTTCTTAGCTTCAAAAACAGCTGGAAGCAACATGATTTGGGGCCTCTCTCCCCCTTTGGAAACAAAGCAGCCTTTGTGCCTGGCAGCTCTAGGCCAAAGTAGCACACCCAGAGCACAAGTTCTACCTCAGCCAGATAAGGCCTGTCAAGAAGCTGCGTTTCACAGGCCTTTGTATGTGACGTTCCCGGTTGGCTTTGAGAGCACTGTGCAGAGCCAGTTGTTTTAGCTTCCCAGAGAGCAGGAAGCAAGATGCTTTGGGGCCTCTCTCACACTTTGGAAATAAAGGCAGCCCTTTGGGCCTGGCAGCCCTAGGCCAATGGAGTACACCCAGAGCAGAAGTTCTACCTCAGCCAGATCAGGCCTTCCAAGAAACTGCGTCTCACAGGCCTTTCTCTGTCATGTTGCCGGTAGGCTGTGAGAGCACTGTGCAGAGCCAGTTGTTTCTTAGCTTCCCAAAGATTTGGAAGCAAGATACTTTGGGGACTCTCAGCCCCTTTGGAAACAAGGCGGCCCTTTGGGCCTGGCAGCTCTAGGCCAAAGTAGCACGCCCAGAGCAGGAGTTCTACTTCAGCCAGATCAGGCCTGCCAAGAAACTGCGTTTCACAGGCCTTGGTAAGAGATGTTCCCGGTAGGCTGTGAGAGCACTGTGGAGAGCCAGTTGCTTTAGCTTCCCACAGAGCTGGAAGCAAGATGCTTTGGTGCCACTCTCTCACTTTGGAATCAAGGCAGCCCTTTGGGGCAGGTAGCTCTAGGCCAGTGGAGCACACCCAGAGCAGAAGCTCTACTTCGGCCAGTTCAGGCCACCAACAAACTGCGTTTCACAGGCCTTGGTAAGAGATGTTCCCGGTAGGCTGTAAGAGCACTGGGCACTGCCAGATGTTTCTTAGCTTCCCGAAGAGCTGGAAGCAAGATGCTTTGGGGCCTCTCATCCCCTTTGAAAACAAGGCCGACCTTTGGGCCAGGCAGCTCTAGGCCAATGGAGCACACCCAGAGCAGAAGTTCTACTTCAGCTAGATCAGGCCACCAACAAAGTGCGTTTCACAGGCCTTGGTAAGAGATTTTCTCTCAGGCTGTAAGAGCACTGGGCAGAGCCAGTTGTTTCTTAGCTTCCCAAAGAGCTGGAAGCAAGATGCTTTGGGGCCTCTCTGCCCCTTTGCAAACAAGGCATCCCTTTGGGCCTTTGAGCTCTAGGCCAATGGAGCACACCCAGAGCAGAAGTTCTACCTCAGCCAGATCAGGCCTGCCAAGAAACTGCTTTTCACAGGCCTTCGTAAGTGGTGTTCCCGGAAGGCTGTAAGAGTACCTGGCAGAGCGAGTTGTTTCTTAGCTTCAAAAACAGCTGGAAGCAACATGATTTGGGGCCTCTCTCCCCCTTTGGAAACAAAGCAGCCTTTGTGCCTGGCAGCTCTAGGCCAAAGTAGCACACCCAGAGCACAAGTTCTACCTCAGCCAGATAAGGCCTGTCAAGAAGCTGCGTTTCACAGGCCTTTGTATGTGACGTTCCCGGTTGGCTTTGAGAGCACTGTGCAGAGCCAGTTGTTTTAGCTTCCCAGAGAGCAGGAAGCAAGATGCTTTGGGGCCTCTCTCACACTTTGGAAATAAAGGCAGCCCTTTGGGCCTGGCAGCCCTAGGCCAATGGAGTACACCCAGAGCAGAAGTTCTACCTCAGCCAGATCAGGCCTTCCAAGAAACTGCGTCTCACAGGCCTTTCTCTGTCATGTTGCCGGTAGGCTGTGAGAGCACTGTGCAGAGCCAGTTGTTTCTTAGCTTCCCAAAGATTTGGAAGCAAGATACTTTGGGGACTCTCAGCCCCTTTGGAAACAAGGCGGCCCTTTGGGCCTGGCAGCTCTAGGCCAAAGTAGCACGCCCAGAGCAGGAGTTCTACTTCAGCCAGATCAGGCCTGCCAAGAAACTGCGTTTCACAGGCCTTGGTAAGAGATGTTCCCGGTAGGCTGTGAGAGCACTGTGGAGAGCCAGTTGCTTTAGCTTCCCACAGAGCTGGAAGCAAGATGCTTTGGGGCCTCTCTCTCCCTTTGGACACAAGGCAGCCGTTTGCGCCTGGCAGCTCTAGGCCAATGGAGCACACCCACAGCAGAAGTTCTACTTCAGGCAGATCAGTCCTGCCCAGAAACTGCGTTTCACAGCCCTTGGTAAGAGATGTTCACGGTAGGCTGTGAGAGCACTGGGCAGAACCAGTTGTTTTTTAGCTTCCCAAAGTGCTGGAGGCAAGATGCTTTGGGGCCTCTCTCACCCTTTGGAAACAAGGCAGCCCTTAGGTCCTGGTAGCTCTAGGCCTATGTAGCACAACCAGAACAGAAGTTCTACTTCAGCCAGGTCAGGCCTGCCAAGAAACTGCGTTTCACAGGCCTTTCAAAGAGATGTTCTCTTAGGCTGTAAGAGCACTGGGCAGAGCCAGCTGTTTCTTAGCTTCCCGAAGAGCTGGGAGCAAGATGCTTTGGGTCCACTCTCCGTCTTTGGAAACAAGGCAGCCCTTTGGGCCTGGCAGCTCTAGGGCAATGGAGCACACCCAGAGCAGAAGTTCTACTTCAGCCAGATCAGGCCTGCCAGGAAACTGCGTTTCACAGGCCTTGGTAAGAGATGTTCCCGGTAGGCTGTAAGAGCATTGGGCAGAGCCAGTTGTTTCTTACCTTCCTGAAAAGCTGGAAGCAAGACGCTTGGGACCCCTCTGCCCGTTTGGGAACAAGGCAGCCTTTTGGGTTGGGAAGCTCTAGGCCAATGGAGCACACGCAGAGCAGGAGTTCTACTTCAGCCTGATCAGGCCTGCAAAGAAACAGCGTTTGACAGGCCTTGGTAAGAGATGTTCCCGGTAGGTGTAAGAGCACTGGGCAGAGCCAGTTGTTTCTTAGCTTCGCAAAGACCGGGAAGCAAGATGCTTTGGGCCTCTCTGCCCCTTGGAAACAGGGCAGCACTTTGGGCCTGGCAGCCCTAGGGCAATGGAGCACACCCAGAGCCGGAGTTCTACTTCAGCCAGATGAGGCCTGCCAAGAAACTGCGTTTCACAGGCCTTTAAAGACATGTTCCCGGTAGGCTGTAAGAGCACGGGGCAGAGCGAGTTGGTTCTTAGCTTCCCAGAGAGCTGGAAGCAAGATGCTTTGGGGCCTCTCTGCCCCTTTGGAAACAAGGCAGCACCTTGGGCCTGGCAGCTCTAGGGCAATGGAGCACACCCAGAGCAGAAGTTCTACTTCAGCCAAATCAGGCCTGCCAGGAAACGGCGTTTCACAGGCCTTGGTAAGAGATGTTCCCGGTAGGCTGTAAGAGCACTGGGCAACGCCAGATGTTTCTTAGCTTCCCGAAGAGCTGGAAGCAAGATGCTTTGGTGCCACTCTCTCACTTTGGAATCAAGGCAGCCCTTTGGGCCAGGCAGCTCTAGGCCAATGGAGCACACCCAGAGCAGAAGTTCTACTTCAGCTAGATCAGGCCACCAACAAAGTGCGTTTCACAGGCCTTGGTAAGAGATTTTCTCTCAGGCTGTAAGAGCACTGGGCAGAGCCAGTTGTTTCTTAGCTTCCCAAAGAGCTGGAAGCAAGATGCTTTGGGGGCTCCCTGCCCCTTTGCCAACAAGGCCGACCTTTGGGCCTTTCAGCTCTAGGCCAATGGAGCACACCCAGAGCAGAAGTTCTACCTCAGCCAGATAAGGCCTGCCAAGAAACTGCGTTTCAATTTCTTTGGTAAGAGATGTTGCCGGTACTCTGTCAGAGCACTGGGCAGAGACAGTTGTTTCTTAGCTTCCCAATGAGCTGGAAGCAAGATGCTTTGGGGCCTCTCTGCCCCTTTGCAAACAAGGCATCCCTTTGGGCCTTTCATCTCTAGGGCAATGGAGCACACCCAGAGCAGAAGTTCTACCTCAGCCAGATCAGGCCTGCCAAGAAACTGCTTTTCACAGGCCTTCGTAAGAGGTGTTCCCGGAAGGCTGTAAGAGTACCTGGCAGAGCGAGTTGTTTCTTAGCTTCAAAAACAGCTGGAAGCAACATGATTTGGGGCCTCTCTCCCCCTTTGGAAACAAAGCAGCCTTTGTGCCTGGCAGCTCTAGGCCAAAGTAGCACACCCAGAGCACAAGTTCTACCTCAGCCAGATAAGGCCTGTCAAGAAGCTGCGTTTCACAGGCCTTTGTATGTGACGTTCCCGGTTGGCTTTGAGAGCACTGTGCAGAACCAGTTGTTTTAGCTTCCCAGAGAGCAGGAAGCAAGATGCTTTGGGGCCTCTCTCACACTTTGGAAATAAAGGCAGCCCTTTGGGCCTGGCAGCCCTAGGCCAATGGAGTACACCCAGAGCAGAAGTTCTACCTCAGCCAGATGAGGCCTTCCAAGAAACTGCGTCTCACAGGCCTTTCTCTGTCACGTTGCCGGTAGGCTGTGAGAGCACTGTGCAGAGCCAGTTGTTTCTTAGCTTCCCAAAGATTTGGAAGCAAGATACTTTGGGGACTATCAGCCCCTTTGGAAACAAGGCGGCCCTTTGGGCCTGGCAGCTCTAGGCCAAAGTAGCACGCCCAGAGCAGGAGTTCTACTTCAGCCAGATCAGGCCTGCCCAGAAACTGCGTTTCACAGGCCTTGGTAAGAGATGTTCACGGTAGGCTGTGAGAGCACTGGGCAGAACCAGTTGTTTTTTAGCTTCCCAAAGTGCTGGAGGCAAGATGCTTTGGGGCCTCTCTCACCCTTTGGAAACAAGGCAGCCCTTAGGTCCTGGTAGCTCTAGGCCTATGTAGCACAACCAGAACAGAAGTTCTACTTCAGCCAGGTCAGGCCTGTCAAGAAACTGCGTTTCACAGGCCTTTCAAAGAGATGTTCTCTTAGGCTGTAAGAGCACTGGGCAGAGCCAGCTGTTTCTTAGCTTCCCGAAGAGCTGGGAGCAAGATGCTTTGGGTCCACTCTCCGTCTTCGGAAACAAGGCAGCCCTTTGGGCCTGGCAGCTCTAGGGCAATGGAGCACACCCAAAGCAGAAGTTCTACTTCAGCCAGATCAGGCCTGCCAGGAAACTGCGTTTCACAGGCCTTGGTAAGAGATGTTCCCGGTAGGCTGTAAGAGCACTGGGCAGAGCCAGTTGTTTCTTACCTTCCTGAAAAGCTGGAAGCAAGACGCTTGGGACCCCTCTGCCCGTTTGGGAACAAGGCAGCCTTTTGGGTCGGGAAGCTCTAGGCCAATGGAGCACACGCAGAGCAGGAGTTCTACTTCAGCCTGATCAGGCCTGCAAAGAAACAGCGTTTGACAGGCCTTGGTAAGAGATGTTCCCGGTAGGTGTAAGAGCACTGGGCAGAGCCAGTTGTTTCTTAGCTTCGCAAAGACCGGGAAGCAAGATGCTTTGGGCCTCTCTGCCCCTTGGAAACAGGGCAGCACTTTGGGCCTGGCAGCCCTAGGGCAATGGAGCACACCCAGAGCCGGAGTTCTACTTCAGCCAGATGAGGCCTGCCAAGAAACTGCGTTTCACAGGCCTTTCAAAGACATGTTCCCGGTAGGCTGTAAGAGCACGGGGCAGAGCGAGTTGGTTCTTAGCTTCCCAGAGAGCTGGAAGCAAGATGCTTTGGGGCCTCTCTCACCCTTTGGAAACAAGGCAGCCCTTAGGTCCTGGTAGCTCTAGGCCTATGTAGCACAACCAGAACAGAAGTTCTACTTCAGCCAGGTCAGGCCTGCCAAGAAACTGCGTTTCACAGGCCTTTCAAAGAGATGTTCTCTTAGGCTGTAAGAGCACTGGGCAGAGCCAGCTGTTTCTTAGCTTCCCGAAGAGCTGGGAGCAAGATGCTTTGGGTCCACTCTCCGTCTTTGGAAACAAGGCAGCCCTTTGGGCCTGGCAGCTCTAGGGCAATGGAGCACACCCAGAGCAGAAGTTCTACTTCAGCCAGATCAGGCCTGCCAGGAAACTGCGTTTCACAGGCCTTGGTAAGAGATGTTCCCGGTAGGCTGTAAGAGCATTGGGCAGAGCCAGTTGTTTCTTACCTTCCTGAAAAGCTGGAAGCAAGACGCTTGGGACCCCTCTGCCCGTTTGGGAACAAGGCAGCCTTTTGGGTCGGGAAGCTCTAGGCCAATGGAGCACACGCAGAGCAGGAGTTCTACTTCAGCCTGATCAGGCCTGCAAAGAAACAGCGTTTGACAGGCCTTGGTAAGAGATGTTCCCGGTAGGTGTAAGAGCACTGGGCAGAGCCAGTTGTTTCTTAGCTTCGCAAAGACCGGGAAGCAAGATGCTTTGGGCCTCTCTGCCCCTTGGAAACAGGGCAGCACTTTGGCCTGGCAGCCCTAGGGCAATGGAGCACACCCAGAGCCGGAGTTCTACTTCAGCCAGATGAGGCCTGCCAAGAAACTGCGTTTCACAGGCCTTTAAAGACATGTTCCCGGTAGGCTGTAAGAGCACGGGGCAGAGCGAGTTGGTTCTTAGCTTCCCAGAGAGCTGGAAGCAAGATGCTTTGGGGCCTCTCTGCCCCTTTGGAAACAAGGCAGCACCTTGGGCCTGGCAGCTCTAGGGCAATGGAGCACACCCAGAGCAGAAGTTCTACTTCAGCCAAATCAGGCCTGCCAGGAAACGGCGTTTCACAGGCCTTGGTAAGAGATGTTCCCGGTAGGCTGTAAGAGCACTGGGCAACGCCAGATGTTTCTTAGCTTCCCGAAGAGCTGGAAGCAAGATGCTTTGGTGCCACTCTCTCACTTTGGAATCAAGGCAGCCCTTTGGGGCAGGTAGCTCTAGGCCAGTGGAGCACACCCAGAGCAGAAGTTCTACTTCGGCCAGTTCAGGCCACCAACAAACTGCGTTTCACAGGCCTTGGTAAGAGATGTTCCCGGTAGGCTGTAAGAGCACTGGGCAACGCCAGATGTTTCTTAGCTTCCCGAAGAGCTGGAAGCAAGATGCTTTGGGGCCTCTCTGCCCCTTTGCAAACAAGGCGGCCCTTTGGGCCAGGCAGCTCTAGGCCAATGGAGCACACCCAGAGCAGAAGTTCTACTTCCGCTAGATCAGGCCACCAACAAAGTGCGTTTCACAGGCCTTGGTAAGAGATTTTCTCTCAGGCTGTAAGAGCACTGGGTAGAGCCAGTTGTTTCTTAGCTTCCCAAAGAGCTGGAAGCAAGATGCTTTGGGGGCTCCCTGCCCCTTTGCCAACAAGGCCGACCTTTGGGCCTTTCAGCTCTAGGCCAATGGAGCACACCCAGAGCAGAAGTTCTACCTCAGCCAGATAAGGCCTGCCAAGAAACTGCGTTTCAATTTCTTTGGTAAGAGATGTTGCCGGTACTCTGTCAGAGCACTGGGCAGAGACAGTTGTTTCTTAGCTTCCCAATGAGCTGGAAGCAAGATGCTTTGGGGCCTCTCTGCCCCTTTGCAAACAAGGCATCCCTTTGGGCCTTTCATCTCTAGGGCAATGGAGCACACCCAGAGCAGAAGTTCTACCTCAGCCAGATCAGGCCTGCCAAGAAACTGCTTTTCACAGGCCTTCGTAAGAGGTGTTCCCGGAAGGCTGTAAGAGTACCTGGCAGAGCGAGTTGTTTCTTAGCTTCAAAAACAGCTGGAAGCAACATGATTTGGGGCCTCTCTCCCCCTTTGGAAACAAAGCAGCCTTTGTGCCTGGCAGCTCTAGGCCAAAGTAGCACACCCAGAGCACAAGTTCTACCTCAGCCAGATAAGGCCTGTCAAGAAGCTGCGTTTCACAGGCCTTTGTATGTGACGTTCCCGGTTGGCTTTGAGAGCACTGTGCAGAACCAGTTGTTTTAGCTTCCCAGAGAGCAGGAAGCAAGATGCTTTGGGGCCTCTCTCACACTTTGGAAATAAAGGCAGCCCTTTGGGCCTGGCAGCCCTAGGCCAATGGAGTACACCCAGAGCAGAAGTTCTACCTCAGCCAGATGAGGCCTTCCAAGAAACTGCGTCTCACAGGCCTTTCTCTGTCACGTTGCCGGTAGGCTGTGAGAGCACTGTGCAGAGCCAGTTGTTTCTTAGCTTCCCAAAGATTTGGAAGCAAGATACTTTAGGGACTATCAGCCCCTTTGGAAACAAGGCGGCCCTTTGGGCCTGGCAGCTCTAGGCCAAAGTAGCACGCCCAGAGCAGGAGTTCTACTTCAGCCAGATCAGGCCTGCCCAGAAACTGCGTTTCACAGGCCTTGGTAAGAGATGTTCACGGTAGGCTGTGAGAGCACTGGGCAGAACCAGTTGTTTTTTAGCTTCCCAAAGTGCTGGAGGCAAGATGCTTTGGGGCCTCTCTCACCCTTTGGAAACAAGGCAGCCCTTAGGTCCTGGTAGCTCTAGGCCTATGTAGCACAACCAGAACAGAAGTTCTACTTCAGCCAGGTCAGGCCTGTCAAGAAACTGCGTTTCACAGGCCTTTCAAAGAGATGTTCTCTTAGGCTGTAAGAGCACTGGGCAGAGCCAGCTGTTTCTTAGCTTCCCGAAGAGCTGGGAGCAAGATGCTTTGGGTCCACTCTCCGTCTTTGGAAACAAGGCAGCCCTTTGGGCCTGGCAGCTCTAGGGCAATGGAGCACACCCAAAGCAGAAGTTCTACTTCAGCCAGATCAGGCCTGCCAGGAAACTGCGTTTCACAGGCCTTGGTAAGAGATGTTCCCGGTAGGCTGTAAGAGCACTGGGCAGAGCCAGTTGTTTCTTACCTTCCTGAAAAGCTGGAAGCAAGACGCTTGGGACCCCTCTGCCCGTTTGGGAACAAGGCAGCCTTTTGGGTCGGGAAGCTCTAGGCCAATGGAGCACACGCAGAGCAGGAGTTCTACTTCAGCCTGATCAGGCCTGCAAAGAAACAGCGTTTGACAGGCCTTGGTAAGAGATGTTCCCGGTAGGTGTAAGAGCACTGGGCAGAGCCAGTTGTTTCTTAGCTTCGCAAAGACCGGGAAGCAAGATGCTTTGGGCCTCTCTGCCCCTTGGAAACAGGGCAGCACTTTGGGCCTGGCAGCCCTAGGGCAATGGAGCACACCCAGAGCCGGAGTTCTACTTCAGCCAGATGAGGCCTGCCAAGAAACTGCGTTTCACAGGCCTTTCAAAGACATGTTCCCGGTAGGCTGTAAGAGCACGGGGCAGAGCGAGTTGGTTCTTAGCTTCCCAGAGAGCTGGAAGCAAGATGCTTTGGGGCCTCTCTCACCCTTTGGAAACAAGGCAGCCCTTAGGTCCTGGTAGCTCTAGGCCTATGTAGCACAACCAGAACAGAAGTTCTACTTCAGCCAGGTCAGGCCTGCCAAGAAACTGCGTTTCACAGGCCTTTCAAAGAGATGTTCTCTTAGGCTGTAAGAGCACTGGGCAGAGCCAGCTGTTTCTTAGCTTCCCGAAGAGCTGGGAGCAAGATGCTTTGGGTCCACTCTCCGTCTTTGGAAACAAGGCAGCCCTTTGGGCCTGGCAGCTCTAGGGCAATGGAGCACACCCAGAGCAGAAGTTCTACTTCAGCCAGATCAGGCCTGCCAGGAAACTGCGTTTCACAGGCCTTGGTAAGAGATGTTCCCGGTAGGCTGTAAGAGCACTGGGCAGAGCCAGTTGTTTCTTACCTTCCTGAAAAGCTGGAAGCAAGACGCTTGGGACCCCTCTGCCCGTTTGGGAACAAGGCAGCCTTTTGGGTCGGGAAGCTCTAGGCCAATGGAGCACACGCAGAGCAGGAGTTCTACTTCAGCCTGATCAGGCCTGCAAAGAAACAGCGTTTGACAGGCCTTGGTAAGAGATGTTCCCGGTAGGTGTAAGAGCACTGGGCAGAGCCAGTTGTTTCTTAGCTTCGCAAAGACCGGGAAGCAAGATGCTTTGGGCCTCTCTGCCCCTTGGAAACAGGGCAGCACTTTGGGCCTGGCAGCCCTAGGGCAATGGAGCACACCCAGAGCCGGAGTTCTACTTCAGCCAGATGAGGCCTGCCAAGAAACTGCGTTTCACAGGCCTTTCAAAGACATGTTCCCGGTAGGCAGTAAGAGCACGGGGCAGAGCGAGTTGGTTCTTAGCTTCCCAGAGAGCTGGAAGCAAGATGCTTTGGGGCCACTCTGCCCCTTTGGAAACAAGGCAGCACCTTGGGCCTGGCAGCTCTAGGGCAATGGAGCACACCCAGAGCAGAAGTTCTACTTCAGCCAAATCAGGCCTGCCAGGAAACGGCGTTTCACAGGCCTTGGTAAGAGATGTTCCCGGTAGGCTGTAAGAGCACTGGGCAACGCCAGATGTTTCTTAGCTTCCCGAAGAGCTGGAAGCAAGATGCTTTGGTGCCACTCTCTCACTTTGGAATCAAGGCAGCCCTTTGGGGCAGGTAGCTCTGGCCAGTGGAGCACACCCAGAGCAGAAGTTCTACTTCGGCCAGTTCAGGCCACCAACAAACTGCGTTTCACAGGCCTTGGTAAGAGATGATCCCGGTAGGCTGTAAGAGCACTGGGCAACGCCAGATGTTTCTTAGCTTCCCGAAGAGCTGGAAGCAAGATGCTTTGGGGCCTCTCATCCCCTGTGCAAGCAAGGCGGCCCTTTGGGCCAGGCATCTCTAGGCCAATGGAGCACACCCAGAGCAGAAGTTCTACTTCAGCTAGATCAGGCCACCAACAAAGTGCGTTTCACAGGCCTTGGTAAGAGATTTTCTCTCAGGCTGTAAGAGCACTGGGCAGAGCCAGTTGTTTCTTAGCTTCCCAAAGAGCTGGAAGCAACATGCTTTGGGGCCTCTCTGCCCCTTTGCAAACAAGGCATCCCTTTGGGCCTTTCAGCTCTAGGCCAATGGAGCACAGCCAGAGCAGAAGTCCTACTTCAGCCAGATCAGGCCTGCCAAGGAACTGCGTTTCAGAGGCCTTTGTATGTGACGTTCCCGGTAGGCTGTGAGAGCACGGTGCAGAGCCAGTTGTTTCCTTGTTTCCCAAACAGCTGGAAGCAAGACGCTTAGGGGCCTCTCTGCCCCTTTGGAAACAAGGCAGCACGTTGGTTCTGGCAGCTCTAGGGCAATGGAGCACAACCAGAGCAGAAGTTCTACCTCAGCCAGATAAGGCCTGCCAAGAAACTGCGTTTCAATGGCTTTGGTAAGAGATGTTGCCGGTACTCTGTCAGAGCACTGGGCAGAGACAGTTGTTTCTTAGCTTCCCAATGAGCTGGAAGCAAGATGCTTTGGGGCCTCTCTGCCCCTTTGCAAACAAGGCATCCCTTTGGGCCTTTCAGCTCTAGGGCAATGGAGCACACCCAGAGCAGAAGTTCTACCTCAGCCAGATCAGGCCTGCCAAGAAACTGCTTTTCACAGGCCTTCATAAGAGGTGTTCCCGGAAGGCTTTAAGAGTACCTGGCAGAGCGAGTTGTTTCTTAGCTTCAAAAACAGCTGGAAGCAACATGATTTGGGGCCTCTCTCCCCCTTTGGAAACAAAGCAGCCTTTGTGCCTGGCAGCTCTAGGCCAAAGTAGCACACCCAGAGCACAAGTTCTACCTCAGCCAGATAAGGCCTGTCAAGAAGCTGCGTTTCACAGGCCTTTGTATGTGACGTTCCCGGTTGGCTTTGAGAGCACTGTGCAGAGCCAGTTGTTTTAGCTTCCCAGAGAGCAGGAAGCAAGATGCTTTGGGGCCTCTCTCACACTTTGGAAATAAAGGCAGCCCTTTGGGCCTGGCAGCCCTAGGCCAATGGAGTACACCCAGAGCAGAAGTTCTACCTCAGCCAGATCAGGCCTTCCAAGAAACTGCGTCTCACAGGCCTTTCTCTGTCACGTTGCCGGTAGGCTGTGAGAGCACTGTGCAGAGCCAGTTGTTTCTTAGCTTCCCAAAGATTTGGAAGCAAGATACTTTGGGGACTCTCAGCCCCTTTGGAAACAAGGCGGCCCTTTGGGCCTGGCAGCTCTAGGCCAAAGTAGCACGCCCAGAGCAGGAGTTCTACTTCAGCCAGATCAGGTTTGCCAAGAAACTGCATTTCACAGGCCTTGGTAACAGATGTTCCCGGTAGACTGTGAGAGCACAGTGGAGAGCCAGTTGCTTTAGCTTCCCACAGAGCTGGAAGCAAGATGCTTTGGGGCCTCTCTCTCCCTTTGGACACAAGGCAGCCGTTTGGGCCTGGCAGCTCTAGGCCAATGGAGCACACCCACAGCAGAAGTTCTACTTCAGGCAGATCAGTCCTGCCCAGAAACTGCGTTTCACAGCCCTTGGTAAGAGATGTTCACGGTAGGCTGTGAGAGCACTGGGCAGAACCAGTTGTTTTTTAGCTTCCCAAAGTGCTGGAGGCAAGATGCTTTGGGGCCTCTCTCACCCTTTGGAAACAAGGCAGCCCTTAGGTCCTGGTAGCTCTAGGCCTATGTAGCACAACCAGAACAGAAGTTCTACTTCAGCCAGGTCAGGCCTGCCAAGAAACTGCGTTTCACAGGCCTTTCAAAGAGATGTTCTCTTAGGCTGTAAGAGCACTGGGCAGAGCCAGCTGTTTCTTAGCTTCCCGAAGAGCTGGGAGCAAGATGCTTTGGGTCCACTCTCCGTCTTTGGAAACAAGGCAGCCCTTTGGGCCTGGCAGCTCTAGTTCAATGGAGCACACCCACAGCAGAAGTTCTACTTCAGGCAGATCAGTCCTGCCCAGAAACTGCGTTTCACAGCCCTTGGTAAGAGATGTTCACGGTAGGCTGTGAGAGCACTGGGCAGAACCAGTTGTTTTTTAGCTTCCCAAAGTGCTGGAGGCAAGATGCTTTGGGGCCTCTCTCACCCTTTGGAAACAAGGCAGCCCTTAGGTCCTGGTAGCTCTAGGCCTATGTAGCACAACCAGAACAGAAGTTCTACTTCAGCCAGGTCAGGCCTGCCAAGAAACTGCGTTTCACAGGCCTTTCAAAGAGATGTTCTCTTAGGCTGTAAGAGCACTGGGCAGAGCCAGCTGTTTCTTAGCTTCCCGAAGAGCTGGGAGCAAGATGCTTTGGGTCCACTCTCCGTCTTTGGAAACAAGGCAGCCCTTTGGGCCTGGCAGCTCTAGGGCAATGGAGCACACCCAAAGCAGAAGTTCTACTTCAGCCAGATCAGGCCTGCCAGGAAACTGCGTTTCACAGGCCTTGGTAAGAGATGTTCCCGGTAGGCTGTAAGAGCACTGGGCAGAGCCAGTTGTTTCTTACCTTCCTGAAAAGCTGGAAGCAAGACGCTTGGGACCCCTCTGCCCGTTTGGGAACAAGGCAGCCTTTTGGGTCGGGAAGCTCTAGGCCAATGGAGCACACGCAGAGCAGGAGTTCTACTTCAGCCTGATCAGGCCTGCAAAGAAACAGCGTTTGACAGGCCTTGGTAAGAGATGTTCCCGGTAGGTGTAAGAGCACTGGGCAGAGCCAGTTGTTTCTTAGCTTCGCAAAGACCGGGAAGCAAGATGCTTTGGGCCTCTCTGCCCCTTGGAAACAGGGCAGCACTTTGGGCCTGGCAGCCCTAGGGCAATGGAGCACACCCAGAGCCGGAGTTCTACTTCAGCCAGATGAGGCCTGCCAAGAAACTGCGTTTCACAGGCCTTTCAAAGACATGTTCCCGGTAGGCTGTAAGAGCACGGGGCAGAGCGAGTTGGTTCTTAGCTTCCCAGAGAGCTGGAAGCAAGATGCTTTGGGGCCTCTCTGCCCCTTTGGAAACAAGGCAGCACCTTGGGCCTGGCAGCTCTAGGGCAATGGAGCACACCCAGAGCAGAAGTTCTACTTCAGCCAAATCAGGCCTGCCAGGAAACGGCGTTTCACAGGCCTTGGTAAGAGATGTTCCCGGTAGGCTGTAAGAGCACTGGGCAACGCCAGATGTTTCTTAGCTTCCCGAAGAGCTGGAAGCAAGATGCTTTGGTGCCACTCTCTCACTTTGGAATCAAGGCAGCCCTTTGGGGCAGGTAGCTCTAGGCCAGTGGAGCACACCCAGAGCAGAAGTTCTACTTCGGCCAGTTCAGGCCACCAACAAACTGCGTTTCACAGGCCTTGGTAAGAGATGTTCCCGGTAGGCTGTAAGAGCACTGGCCAACGCCAGATGTTTCTTAGCTTCCCGAAGAGCTGGAAGCAAGATGCTTTGGGGCCTCTCATCCCCTTTGCAAGCAAGGCGGCCCTTTGGGCCAGGCAGCTCTAGACCAATGGAGCACACCCAGAGCAGAAGTTCTACTTCAGCTAGATCAGGCCACCAACAAAGTGCGTTTCACAGGCCTTGGTAAGAGATTTTCTCTCAGGCTGTAAGAGCACTGGGCAGAGCCAGTTGTTTCTTAGCTTCCCAAAGAGCTGGAAGCAAGATGCTTTGGGGGCTCCCTGCCCCTTTGCCAACAAGGCCGATCTTTGGGCCTTTCAGCTCTAGGCCAATGGAGCACACCCAGAGCAGAAGTTCTACCTCAGCCAGATAAGGCCTGCCAAGAAACTGCGTTTCAAAGGCTTTGGTAAGAGATGTTGCCGGTACTCTGTCAGAGCACTGGGCAGAGACAGTTGTTTCTTAGCTTCCCAAAGAGCTGGAAGCAAGATGCTTTGGGGCCTCTCTGCCCCTTTGGAAACAAGGCATCCCTTTGGGCCTTTCAGCTCTAGGCCAATGGAGCACAGCCAGAGCAGAAGTCCTACTTCAGCCAGATCAGGCCTGCCAAGGAACTGCGTTTCAGAGGCCTTTGTATGTGACGTTCCCGGTAGGCTGTGAGAGCACGGTGCAGAGCCCGTTGTTTCCTTGTTTCCCAAACAGCTGGAAGCAAGACGCTTAGGGGCCTCTCTGCCCCTTTGGAAACAAGGCAGCACGTTGGGTCTGGCAGCTCTAGGGCAATGGAGCACAACTAGAGCAGAAGTTCTACTTCTTCCAGATCAGGCCTGCCTAGAAAGTGCGTTTCACAGGCCTTGATAAGAGAAGTTCTCTTAGGCTATAAGAGCACTGGGCACAGCCAGTTGTTTCTTAGCTTCCCAATGAGCTGGAAGCAAGATGCTTTGGGGCCTCTCTGCCCCTTTGCAAACAAGGCATCCCTTTGGGCCTTTCAGCTCTAGGGCAATGGAGCACACCCAGAGCAGAAGTTCTACCTCAGCCAGATCAGGCCTGCCAAGAAACTGCTTTTCACAGGCCTTCGTAAGAGGTGTTCCCGGAAGGCTGTAAGAGTACCTGGCAGAGCGAGTTGTTTCTTAGCTTCAAAAACAGCTGGAAGCAACATGATTTGGGGCCTCTCTCCCCCTTTGGAAACAAAGCAGCCTTTGTGCCTGGCAGCTCTAGGCCAAAGTAGCACACCCAGAGCACAAGTTCTACCTCAGCCAGATAAGGCCTGTCAAGAAGCTGCGTTTCACAGGCCTTTGTATGTGACGTTCCCGGTTGGCTTTGAGAGCACTGTGCAGAGCCAGTTGTTTTAGCTTCCCAGAGAGCAGGAAGCAAGATGCTTTGGGGCCTCTCTCACACTTTGGAAATAAAGGCAGCCCTTTGGGCCTGGCAGCCCTAGGCCAATGGAGTACACCCAGAGCAGAAGTTCTACCTCAGCCAGATCAGGCCTTCCAAGAAACTGCGTCTCACAGGCCTTTCTCTGTCACGTTGCCGGTAGGCTGTGAGAGCACTGTGCAGAGCCAGTTGTTTCTTAGCTTCCCAAAGATTTGGAAGCAAGATACTTTGGGGACTCTCAGCCCCTTGGAAACAAGGCGGCCCTTTGGGCCTGGCAGCTCTAGGCCAAAGTAGCACGCCCAGAGCAGGAGTTCTACTTCAGCCAGATCAGGCCTGCCCAGAAACTGCGTTTCACAGGCCTTGGTAAGAGATGTTCACGGTAGGCTGTGAGAGCACTGGGCAGAACCAGTTGTTTTTTAGCTTCCCAAAGTGCTGGAGGCAAGATGCTTTGGGGCCTCTCTCACCCTTTGGAAACAAGGCAGCCCTTAGGTCCTGGTAGCTCTAGGCCTATGTAGCACAACCAGAACAGAAGTTCTACTTCAGCCAGGTCAGGCCTGCCAAGAAACTGCGTTTCACAGGCCTTTCAAAGAGATGTTCTCTTAGGCTGTAAGAGCACTGGGCAGAGCCAGCTGTTTCTTAGCTTCCCGAAGAGCTGGGAGCAAGATGCTTTGGGTCCACTCTCCGTCTTCGGAAACAAGGCAGCCCTTTGGGCCTGGCAGCTCTAGGGCAATGGAGCACACCCAGAGCAGAAGTTCTACTTCAGCCAGATCAGGCCTGCCAGGAAACTGCGTTTCACAGGCCTTGGTAAGAGATGTTCCCGGTAGGCTGTAAGAGCACTGGGCAGAGCCAGTTGTTTCTTACCTTCCTGAAAAGCTGGAAGCAAGACGCTTGGGACCCCTCTGCCCGTTTGGGAACAAGGCAGCCTTTTGGGTCGGGAAGCTCTAGGCCAATGGAGCACACGCAGAGCAGGAGTTCTACTTCAGCCTGATCAGGGCTGCAAAGAAACAGCGTTTGACAGGCCTTGGTAAGAGATGTTCCCGGTAGGTGTAAGAGCACTGGGCAGAGCCAGTTGTTTCTTAGCTTCGCAAAGACCGGGAAGCAAGATGCTTTGGGCCTCTCTGCCCCTTGGAAACAGGGCAGCACTTGGGGCCTGGCAGCTCTAGGGCAATGGAGCACACCCAGAGCCGGAGTTCTACTTCAGCCAGATGAGGCCTGCCAAGAAACTGCGTTTCACAGGCCTTTCAAAGACATGTTCCCGGTAGGCTGTAAGAGCACGGGGCAGAGCGATTTGGTTCTTAGCTTCCCAGAGAGCTGGAAGCAAGATGCTTTGGGGCCTCTCTGCCCCTTTGGAAACAAGGCAGCACCTTGGGCCTGGCAGCTCTAGGGCAATGGAGCACACCCAGAGCAGAAGTTCTACTTCAGCCAAATCAGGCCTGCCAGGAAACGGCGTTTCACAGGCCTTGGTAAGAGATGTTCCCGGTAGGCTGTAAGAGCACTGGGCAACGCCAGATGTTTCTTAGCTTCCCGAAGAGCTGGAAGCAAGATGCTTTGGTGCCACTCTCTCACTTTGGAATCAAGGCAGCCCTTTGGGGCAGGTAGCTCTAGGCCAGTGGAGCACACCCAGAGCAGAAGTTCTACTTCGGCCAGTTCAGGCCACCAACAAACTGCGTTTCACAGGCCTTGGTAAGAGATGATCCTGGTAGGCTGTAAGAGCACTGGGCAACGCCAGATGTTTCTTAGCTTCCCGAAGAGCTGGAAGCAAGATGCTTTGGGGCCTCTCATCCCCTGTGCAAGCAAGGCGGCCCTTTGGGCCAGGCAGCTCTAGGCCAATGGAGCACACCCAGAGCAGAAGTTCTACTTCAGCTAGATCAGGCCACCAACAAAGTGCGTTTCACAGGCCTTGGTAAGAGATTTTCTGTCAGGCTGTAAGAGCACTGGGCAGAGCCAGTTGTTTCTTAGCTTCCCAAAGAGCTGGAAGCAAGATGCTTTGGGGCCTCTCTGCCCCTTTGCCAACAAGGCATCCCTTTGGGCCTTTCAGCTCTAGGCCAATGGAGCACACCCAGAGCAGAAGTTCTACCACAGCCAGATAAGGCCTGCCAAGAAACTGCGTTTCAAAGGCTTTGGTAAGATATGTTGCCGGTACTCTGTCAGAGCACTGGGCAGAGACAGTTGTTTCTTAGCTTCCCAAAGAGCTGGAAGCAAGATGCTTTGGGGCCTCTCTGCCCCTTTGCAAACAAGGCATCCCTTTGGGCCTTTCAGCTCTAGGCCAATGGAGCACAGCCAGAGCAGAAGTCCTACTTCAGCCAGATCAGGCCTGCCAAGGAACTGCGTTTCAGAGGCCTTTGTATGTGACGTTCCCGGTAGGCTGTGAGAGCACGGTGCAGAGCCCGTTGTTTCCTTGTTTCCCAAACAGCTGGAAGCAAGACGCTTAGGGGCCTCTCTGCCCCTTTGGAAACAAGGCAGCACGTTGGGTCTGGCAGCTCTAGGGCAATGGAGCACAACCAGAGCAGAAGTTCTACTTCTTCCAGATCAGGCCTGCCTAGAAAGTGCGTTTCACAGGCCTTGATAAGAGATGTTCTCTTAGGCTATAAGAGCACTGGGCACAGCCAGTTGTTTCTTAGCTTCCCAATGAGCTGGAAGCAAGATGCTTTGGGGCCTCTCTGCCCCTTTGCAAACAAGGCATCCCTTTGGGCCTTTCAGCTCTAGGGCAATGGAGCACACCCAGAGCAGAAGTTCTACCTCAGCCAGATCAGGCCTGCCAAGAAACTGCTTTTCACAGGCCTTCGTAAGAGGTGTTCCCGGAAGGCTGTAAGAGTACCTGGCAGAGCGAGTTGTTTCTTAGCTTCAAAAACAGCTGGAAGCAACATGATTTGGGGCCTCTCTCCCCCTTTGGAAACAAAGCAGCCTTTGTGCCTGGCAGCTCTAGGCCAAAGTAGCACACCCAGAGCACAAGTTCTACCTCAGCCAGATAAGGCCTGTCAAGAAGCTGCGTTTCACAGGCCTTTGTATGTGACGTTCCCGGTTGGCTTTGAGAGCACTGTGCAGAGCCAGTTGTTTTAGCTTCCCAGAGAGCAGGAAGCAAGATGCTTTGGGGCCTCTCTCACACTTTGGAAATAAAGGCAGCCCTTTGGGCCTGGCAGCCCTAGGCCAATGGAGTACACCCAGAGCAGAAGTTCTACCTCAGCCAGATCAGGCCTTCCAAGAAACTGCGTCTCACAGGCCTTTCTCTGTCACGTTGCCGGAAGGCTGTGAGAGCACTGTGCAGAGCCAGTTGTTTCTTAGCTTCCCAAAGATTTGGAAGCAAGATACTTTGGGGACTCTCAGCCCCTTTGGAAACAAGGCGGCCCTTTGGGCCTGGCAGCTCTAGGCCAAAGTAGCACGCCCAGAGCAGGAGTTCTACTTCAGCCAGATCAGGCCTGCCAAGAAACTGCGTTTCACAGGCCTTGGTAAGAGATGTTCCCGGTAGGCTGTGAGAGCACTGTGGAGAGCCAGTTGCTTTAGCTTCCCACAGAGCTGGAAGCAAGATGCTTTGGGGCCTCTCTCTCCCTTTGGACACAAGGCAGCCGTTTGTGCCTGGCAGCTCTAGGCCAATGGAGCACACCCACAGCAGAAGTTCTACTTCAGGCAGATCAGTCCTGCCCAGAAACTGCGTTTCACAGCCCTTGGTAAGAGATGTTCACGGTAGGCTGTGAGAGCACTGGGCAGAACCAGTTGTTTTTTAGCTTCCCAAAGTGCTGGAGGCAAGATGCTTTGGGGCCTCTCTCACCCTTTGGAAACAAGGCAGCCCTTAGGTCCTGGTAGCTCTAGGCCTATGTAGCACAACCAGAACAGAAGTTCTACTTCAGCCAGGTCAGGCCTGCCAAGAAACTGCGTTTCACAGGCCTTTCAAAGAGATGTTCTCTTAGGCTGTAAGAGCACTGGGCAGAGCCAGCTGTTTCTTAGCTTCCCGAAGAGCTGGGAGCAAGATGCTTTGGGTCCACTCTCCGTCTTCGGAAACAAGGCAGCCCTTTGGGCCTGGCAGCTCTAGGGCAATGGAGCACACCCAGAGCAGAAGTTCTACTTCAGCCAGATCAGGCCTGCCAGGAAACTGCGTTTCACAGGCCTTGGTAAGAGATGTTCCCGGTAGGCTGTAAGAGCACTGGGCAGAGCCAGTTGTTTCTTACCTTCCTGAAAAGCTGGAAGCAAGACGCTTGGGACCCCTCTGCCCGTTTGGGAACAAGGCAGCCTTTTGGGTTGGGAAGCTCTAGGCCAATGGAGCACACGCAGAGCAGGAGTTCTACTTCAGCCAGATGAGGCCTGCCAAGAAACTGCGTTTCACAGGCCTTTCAAAGACATGTTCCCGGTAGGCTGTAAGAGCACGGGGCAGAGCGAGTTGGTTCTTAGCTTCCCAGAGAGCTGGAAGCAAGATGCTTTGGGGCCTCTCTGCCCCTTTGGAAACAAGGCAGCACCTTGGGCCTGGCAGCTCTAGGGCAATGGAGCACACCCAGAGCAGAACTTCTACTTCAGCCAAATCAGGCCTGCCAGGAAACGGCGTTTCACAGGCCTTGGTAAGAGATGTTCCCGGTAGGCTGTAAGAGCACTGGGCAACGCCAGATGTTTCTTAGCTTCCCGAAGAGCTGGAAGCAAGATGCTTTGGTGCCACTCTCTCACTTTGGAATCAAGGCAGCCCTTTGGGGCAGGTAGCTCTAGGCCAGTGGAGCACACCCAGAGCAGAAGTTCTACTTCGGCCAGTTCAGGCCACCAACAAACTGCGTTTCACAGGCCTTGGTAAGAGATGTTCCCGGTAGGCTGTAAGAGCACTGGGCAACGCCAGATGTTTCTTAGCTTCCCGAAGAGCTGGAAGCAAGATGCTTTGGGGCCTCTCATCCCCTTTGCAAGCAAGGCGGCCCTTTGGGCCAGGCAGCTCTAGGCCAATGGAGCACACCCAGAGCAGAAGTTCTACTTCAGCTAGATCAGGCCACCAACAAAGTGCGTTTCACAGGCCTTGGTAAGAGATTTTCTCTCAGGCTGTAAGAGCACTGGGCAGAGCCAGTTGTTTCTTAGCTTCCCAAAGAGCTGGAAGCAAGATGCTTTGGGGGCTCCCTGCCACTTTGCCAACAAGGCCGACCTTTGGGCCTTTCAGCTCTGGGCCAATGGTGCACACCCAGAGCAGCAGTTCTACCTCAGCCAGATAAGGCCTGCCAAGAAACTGCGTTTCAAAGGCTTTGGTAAGAGATGTTGCCGGTACTCTGTCAGAGCACTGGGCAGAGACAGTTGTTTCTTAGCTTCCCAAAGAGCTGGAAGCAAGATGCTTTGGGGCCTCTCTGCCCCTTTGCAAACAAGGCATCCCTTTGGGCCTTTCAGATCTAGGCCAATGGAGCACAGCCAGAGCAGAAGTCCTACTTCAGCCAGATCAGGCCTGCCAAGGAACTGCGTTTCAGAGGCCTTTGTATGTGACGTTCCCGGTAGGCTGTGAGAGCACGGTGCAGAGCCAGTTGTTTCCTTGTTTCCCAAACAGCTGGAAGCAAGACGCTTAGGGGCCTCTCTGCCCCTTTGGAAACAAGGCAGCACGTTGGGTCTGGCAGCTCTAGGGCAATGGAGCACAACCAGAGCAGAAGTTCTACTTCTTCCAGATCAGGCCTGCCTAGAAAGTGCGTTTCACAGGCCTTGATAAGAGATGTTCTCTTAGGCTATAAGAGCACTGGGCACAGCCAGTTGTTTCTTAGCTTCCCAATGAGCTGGAAGCAAGATGCTTTGGGGCCTCTCTGCCCCTTTGCAAACAAGGCATCCCTTTGGGCCTTTCAGCTCTAGGGCAATGGAGCACACCCAGAGCAGAAGTTCTACCTCAGCCAGATCAGGCCTGCCAAGAAACTGCTTTTCACAGGCCTTCGTAAGAGGTGTTCCCGGAAGGCTGTAAGAGTACCTGGCAGAGCGAGTTGTTTCTTAGCTTCAAAAACAGCTGGAAGCAACATGATTTGGGGCCTCTCTCCCCCTTTGGAAACAAAGCAGCCTTTGTGCCTGGCAGCTCTAGGCCAAAGTAGCACACCCAGAGCACAAGTTCTACCTCAGCCAGATAAGGCCTGTCAAGAAGCTGCGTTTCACAGGCCTTTGTATGTGACGTTCCCGGTTGGCTTTGAGAGCACTGTGCAGAGCCAGTTGTTTTAGCTTCCCAGAGAGCAGGAAGCAAGATGCTTTGGGGCCTCTCTCACACTTTGGAAATAAAGGCAGCCCTTTGGGCCTGGCAGCCCTAGGCCAATGGAGTACACCCAGAGCAGAAGTTCTACCTCAGCCAGATCAGGCCTTCCAAGAAACTGCGTCTCACAGGCCTTTCTCTGTCACGTTGCCGGAAGGCTGTGAGAGCACTGTGCAGAGCCAGTTGTTTCTTAGCTTCCCAAAGATTTGGAAGCAAGATACTTTGGGGACTCTCAGCCCCTTTGGAAACAAGGCGGCCCTTTGGGCCTGGCAGCTCTAGGCCAAAGTAGCACGCCCAGAGCAGGAGTTCTACTTCAGCCAGATCAGGCCTGCCAAGAAACTGCGTTTCACAGGCCTTGGTAAGAGATGTTCCCGGTAGGCTGTGAGAGCACTGTGGAGAGCCAGTTGCTTTAGCTTCCCACAGAGCTGGAAGCAAGATGCTTTGGGGCCTCTCTCTCCCTTTGGACACAAGGCAGCCGTTTGTGCCTGGCAGCTCTAGGCCAATGGAGCACACCCACAGCAGAAGTTCTACTTCAGGCAGATCAGTCCTGCCCAGAAACTGCGTTTCACAGCCCTTGGTAAGAGATGTTCACGGTAGGCTGTGAGAGCACTGGGCAGAACCAGTTGTTTTTTAGCTTCCCAAAGTGCTGGAGGCAAGATGCTTTGGGGCCTCTCTCACCCTTTGGAAACAAGGCAGCCCTTAGGTCCTGGTAGCTCTAGGCCTATGTAGCACAACCAGAACAGAAGTTCTACTTCAGCCAGGTCAGGCCTGCCAAGAAACTGCGTTTCACAGGCCTTTCAAAGAGATGTTCTCTTAGGCTGTAAGAGCACTGGGCAGAGCCAGCTGTTTCTTAGCTTCCCGAAGAGCTGGGAGCAAGATGCTTTGGGTCCACTCTCCGTCTTCGGAAACAAGGCAGCCCTTTGGGCCTGGCAGCTCTAGGGCAATGGAGCACACCCAGAGCAGAAGTTCTACTTCAGCCAGATCAGGCCTGCCAGGAAACTGCGTTTCACAGGCCTTGGTAAGAGATGTTCCCGGTAGGCTGTAAGAGCACTGGGCAGAGCCAGTTGTTTCTTACCTTCCTGAAAAGCTGGAAGCAAGACGCTTGGGACCCCTCTGCCCGTTTGGGAACAAGGCAGCCTTTTGGGTTGGGAAGCTCTAGGCCAATGGAGCACACGCAGAGCAGGAGTTCTACTTCAGCCTGATCAGGCCTGCAAAGAAACAGCGTTTGACAGGCCTTGGTAAGAGATGTTCCCGGTAGGTGTAAGAGCACTGGGCAGAGCCAGTTGTTTCTTAGCTTTGCAAAGACCGGGAAGCAAGATGCTTTGGGCCTCTCTGCCCCTTGGAAACAGGGCAGCACTTTGGGCCTGGCAGCCCTAGGGCAATGGAGCACACCCAGAGCCGGAGTTCTACTTCAGCCAGATGAGGCCTGCCAAGAAACTGCGTTTCACAGGCCTTTCAAAGACATGTTCCCGGTAGGCTGTAAGAGCACGGGGCAGAGCGAGTTGGTTCTTAGCTTCCCAGAGAGCTGGAAGCAAGATGCTTTGGGGCCTCTCTGCCCCTTTGGAAACAAGGCAGCACCTTGGGCCTGGCAGCTCTAGGGCAATGGAGCACACCCAGAGCAGAACTTCTACTTCAGCCAAATCAGGCCTGCCAGGAAACGGCGTTTCACAGGCCTTGGTAAGAGATGTTCCCGGTAGGCTGTAAGAGCACTGGGCAACGCCAGATGTTTCTTAGCTTCCCGAAGAGCTGGAAGCAAGATGCTTTGGTGCCACTCTCTCACTTTGGAATCAAGGCAGCCCTTTGGGGCAGGTAGCTCTAGGCCAGTGGAGCACACCCAGAGCAGAAGTTCTACTTCGGCCAGTTCAGGCCACCAACAAACTGCGTTTCACAGGCCTTGGTAAGAGATGTTCCCGGTAGGCTGTAAGAGCACTGGGCAACGCCAGATGTTTCTTAGCTTCCCGAAGAGCTGGAAGCAAGATGCTTTGGGGCCTCTCATCCCCTTTGCAAGCAAGGCGGCCCTTTGGGCCAGGCAGCTCTAGGCCAATGGAGCACACCCAGAGCAGAAGTTCTACTTCAGCTAGATCAGGCCACCAACAAAGTGCGTTTCACAGGCCTTGGTAAGAGATTTTCTCTCAGGCTGTAAGAGCACTGGGCAGAGCCAGTTGTTTCTTAGCTTCCCAAAGAGCTGGAAGCAAGATGCTTTGGGGGCTCCCTGCCACTTTGCCAACAAGGCCGACCTTTGGGCCTTTCAGCTCTGGGCCAATGGTGCACACCCAGAGCAGCAGTTCTACCTCAGCCAGATAAGGCCTGCCAAGAAACTGCGTTTCAAAGGCTTTGGTAAGAGATGTTGCCGGTACTCTGTCAGAGCACTGGGCAGAGACAGTTGTTTCTTAGCTTCCCAAAGAGCTGGAAGCAAGATGCTTTGGGGCCTCTCTGCCCCTTTGCAAACAAGGCATCCCTTTGGGCCTTTCAGATCTAGGCCAATGGAGCACAGCCAGAGCAGAAGTCCTACTTCAGCCAGATCAGGCCTGCCAAGGAACTGCGTTTCAGAGGCCTTTGTATGTGACGTTCCCGGTAGGCTGTGAGAGCACGGTGCAGAGCCAGTTGTTTCCTTGTTTCCCAAACAGCTGGAAGCAAGACGCTTAGGGGCCTCTCTGCCCCTTTGGAAACAAGGCAGCACGTTGGGTCTGGCAGCTCTAGGGCAATGGAGCACAACCAGAGCAGAAGTTCTACTTCTTCCAGATCAGGCCTGCCTAGAAAGTGCGTTTCACAGGCCTTGATAAGAGATGTTCTCTTAGGCTATAAGAGCACTGGGCACAGCCAGTTGTTTCTTAGCTTCCCAATGAGCTGGAAGCAAGATGCTTTGGGGCCTCTCTGCCCCTTTGCAAACAAGGCATCCCTTTGGGCCTTTCAGCTCTAGGGCAATGGAGCACACCCAGAGCAGAAGTTCTACCTCAGCCAGATCAGGCCTGCCAAGAAACTGCTTTTCACAGGCCTTCGTAAGAGGTGTTCCCGGAAGGCTGTAAGAGTACCTGGCAGAGCGAGTTGTTTCTTAGCTTCAAAAACAGCTGGAAGCAACATGATTTGGGGCCTCTCTCCCCCTTTGGAAACAAAGCAGCCTTTGTGCCTGGCAGCTCTAGGCCAAAGTAGCACACCCAGAGCACAAGTTCTACCTCAGCCAGATAAGGCCTGTCAAGAAGCTGCGTTTCACAGGCCTTTGTATGTGACGTTCCCGGTTGGCTTTGAGAGCACTGTGCAGAGCCAGTTGTTTTAGCTTCCCAGAGAGCAGGAAGCAAGATGCTTTGGGGCCTCTCTCACACTTTGGAAATAAAGGCAGCCCTTTGGGCCTGGCAGCCCTAGGCCAATGGAGTACACCCAGAGCAGAAGTTCTACCTCAGCCAGATCAGGCCTTCCAAGAAACTGCGTCTCACAGGCCTTTCTCTGTCACGTTGCCGGTAGGCTGTGAGAGCACTGTGCAGAGCCAGTTGTTTCTTAGCTTCCCAAAGATTTGGAAGCAAGATACTTTGGGGACTCTCAGCCCCTTTGGAAACAGGGCGGCCCTTTGGGCCTGGCAGCTCTACGCCAAAGTAGCACGCCCAGAGCAGGAGTTCTACTTCAGCCAGATCAGGCCTGCCAAGAAACTGCATTTCACAGGCCTTGGTAAGAGATGTTCCCGGTAGACTGTGAGAGCACAGTGGAGAGCCAGTTGCTTTAGCTTCCCACAGAGCTGGAAGCAAGATGCTTTGGGGCCTCTCTCTCCCTTTGGACACAAGGCAGCCGTTTGGGCCTGGCAGCTCTAGGCCAATGGAGCACACCCACAGCAGAAGTTCTACTTCAGGCAGATCAGTCCTGCCCAGAAACTGCGTTTCACAGCCCTTGGTAAGAGATGTTCACGGTAGGCTGTGAGAGCACTGGGCAGAACCAGTTGTTTTTTAGCTTCCCAAAGTGCTGGAGGCAAGATGCTTTGGGGCCTCTCTCACCCTTTGGAAACAAGGCAGCCCTTAGGTCCTGGTAGCTCTAGGCCTATGTAGCACAACCAGAACAGAAGTTCTACTTCAGCCAGGTCAGGCCTGCCAAGAAACTGCGTTTCACAGGCCTGTCAAAGAGATGTTCTCTTAGGCTGTAAGAGCACTGGGCAGAGCCAGCTGTTTCTTAGCTTCCCGAAGAGCTGGGAGCAAGATGCTTTGGGTCCACTCTCCGTCTTTGGAAACAAGGCAGCCCTTTGGGCCTGGCAGCTCTAGTTCAATGGAGCACACCCACAGCAGAAGTTCTACTTCAGGCAGATCAGTCCTGCCCAGAAACTGCGTTTCACAGCCCTTGGTAAGAGATGTTCACGGTAGGCTGTGAGAGCACTGGGCAGAACCAGTTGTTTTTTAGCTTCCCAAAGTGCTGGAGGCAAGATGCTTTGGGGCCTCTCTCACCCTTTGGAAACAAGGCAGCCCTTAGGTCCTGGTAGCTCTAGGCCTATGTAGCACAACCAGAACAGAAGTTCTACTTCAGCCAGGTCAGGCCTGCCAAGAAACTGCGTTTCACAGGCCTGTCAAAGAGATGTTCTCTTAGGCTGTAAGAGCACTGGGCAGAGCCAGCTGTTTCTTAGCTTCCCGAAGAGCTGGGAGCAAGATGCTTTGGGTCCACTCTCCGTCTTTGGAAACAAGGCAGCCCTTTGGGCCTGGCAGCTCTAGGGCAATGGAGCACACCCAGAGCAGAAGTTCTACTTCAGCCAGATCAGGCCTGCCAGGAAACTGCGTTTCACAGGCCTTGGTAAGAGATGTTCCCGGTAGGCTGTAAGAGCACTGGGCAGAGCCAGTTGTTTCTTACCTTCCTGAAAAGCTGGAAGCAAGACGCTTGGGACCCCTCTGCCCGTTTGGGAACAAGGCAGCCTTTTGGGTCGGGAAGCTCTAGGCCAATGGAGCACACGCAGAGCAGGAGTTCTACTTCAGCCTGATCAGGCCTGCAAAGAAACAGCGTTTGACAGGCCTTGGTAAGAAATGTTCGCGGTAGGTGTAAGAGCACTGGGCAGAGCCAGTTGTTTCTTAGCTTTGCAAAGACCGGGAAGCAAGATGCTTTGGGCCTCTCTGCCCCTTGGAAACAGGGCAGCACTTTGGGCCTGGCAGCCCTAGGGCAATGGAGCACACCCAGAGCCGGAGTTCTACTTCAGCCAGATGAGGCCTGCCAAGAAACTGCGTTTCACAGGCCTTTCAAAGACATGTTCCCGGTAGGCTGTAAGAGCACGGGGCAGAGCGAGTTGGTTCTTAGCTTCCCAGAGAGCTGGAAGCAAGATGCTTTGGGGCCTCTCTGCCCCTTTGGAAAAAAGGCAGCACCTTGGGCCTGGCAGCTCTAGGGCAATGGAGCACACCCAGAGCAGAAGTTCTACTTCAGCCAAATCAGGCCTGCCAGGAAACGGCGTTTCACAGGCCTTGGTAAGAGATGTTCCCGGTAGGCTGTAAGAGCACTGGGCAACGCCAGATGTTTCTTAGCTTCCCGAAGAGCTGGAAGCAAGATGCTTTGGTGCCACTCTCTCACTTTGGAATCAAGGCAGCCCTTTGGGGCAGGTAGCTCCAGGCCAGTGGAGCACACCCAGAGCAGAAGTTCTACTTCGGCCAGTTCAGGCCACCAACAAACTGCGTTTCACAGGCCTTGGTAAGAGATGTTCCCGGTAGGCTGTAAGAGCACTGGCCAACGCCAGATGTTTCTTAGCTTCCCGAAGAGCTGGAAGCAAGATGCTTTGGGGCCTCTCATCCCCTTTGCAAGCAAGGCGGCCCTTTGGGCCAGGCAGCTCTAGACCAATGGAGCACACCCAGAGCAGAAGTTCTACTTCAGCTAGATCAGGCCACCAACAAAGTGCGTTTCACAGGCCTTGGTAAGAGATTTTCTCTCAGGCTGTAAGAGCACTGGGCAGAGCCAGTTGTTTCTTAGCTTCCCAAAGAGCTGGAAGCAAGATGCTTTGGGGGCTCCCTGCCCCTTTGCCAACAAGGCCGATCTTTGGGCCTTTCAGCTCTAGGCCAATGGAGCACACCCAGAGCAGAAGTTCTACCTCAGCCAGATAAGGCCTGCCAAGAAACTGCGTTTCAAAGGCTTTGGTAAGAGATGTTGCCGGTACTCTGTCAGAGCACTGGGCAGAGACAGTTGTTTCTTAGCTTCCCAAAGAGCTGGAAGCAAGATGCTTTGGGCCTCTCTGCCCCTTTGCAAACAAGGCATCCCTTTGGGCCTTTCAGCTCTAGGCCAATGGAGCACAGCCAGAGCAGAAGTCCTACTTCAGCCAGATCAGGCCTGCCAAGGAACTGCGTTTCAGAGGCCTTTGTATGTGACGTTCCCGGTAGGCTGTGAGAGCACGGTGCAGAGCCCGTTGTTTCCTTGTTTCCCAAACAGCTGGAAGCAAGACGCTTAGGGGCCTCTCTGCCCCTTTGGAAACAAGGCAGCACGTTGGGTCTGGCAGCTCTAGGGCAATGGAGCACAACTAGAGCAGAAGTTCTACTTCTTCCAGATCAGGCCTGCCTAGAAAGTGCGTTTCACAGGCCTTGATAAGAGATGTTCTCTTAGGCTATAAGAGCACTGGGCACAGCCAGTTGTTTCTTAGCTTCCCAATGAGCTGGAAGCAAGATGCTTTGGGGCCTCTCTGCCCCTTTGCAAACAAGGCATCCCTTTGGGCCTTTCAGCTCTAGGGCAATGGAGCACACCCAGAGCAGAAGTTCTACCTCAGCCAGATCAGGCCTGCCAAGAAACTGCTTTTCACAGGCCTTCATAAGAGGTGTTCCCGGAAGGCTGTAAGAGTACCTGGCAGAGCGAGTTGTTTCTTAGCTTCAAAAACAGCTGGAAGCAACATGATTTGGGGCCTCTCTCCCCCTTTGGAAACAAAGCAGCCTTTGTGCCTGGCAGCTCTAGGCCAAAGTAGCACACCCAGAGCACAAGTTCTACCTCAGCCAGATAAGGCCTGTCAAGAAGCTGCGTTTCACAGGCCTTTGTATGTGACGTTCCCGGTTGGCTTTGAGAGCACTGTGCAGAGCCAGTTGTTTTAGCTTCCCAGAGAGCAGGAAGCAAGATGCTTTGGGGCCTCTCTCACACTTTGGAAATAAAGGCAGCCCTTTGGGCCTGGCAGCCCTAGGCCAATGGAGTACACCCAGAGCAGAAGTTCTACCTCAGCCAGATCAGGCCTTCCAAGAAACTGCGTCTCACAGGCCTTTCTCTGTCACGTTGCCGGTAGGCTGTGAGAGCACTGTGCAGAGCCAGTTGTTTCTTAGCTTCCCAAAGATTTGGAAGCAAGATACTTTGGGGACTCTCAGCCCCTTTGGAAACAAGGCGGCCCTTTGGGCCTGGCAGCTCTAGGCCAAAGTAGCACGCCCAGAGCAGGAGTTCTACTTCAGCCAGATCAGGCCTGCCAAGAAACTGCGTTTCACAGGCCTTGGTAAGAGATGTTCACGGTAGGCTGTGAGAGCACTGGGCAGAACCAGTTGTTTTTTAGCTTCCCAAAGTGCTGGAGGCAAGATGCTTTGGGGCCTCTCTCACCCTTTGGAAACAAGGCAGCCCTTAGGTCCTGGTAGCTCTAGGCCTATGTAGCACAACCAGAACAGAAGTTCTACTTCAGCCAGGTCAGGCCTGCCAAGAAACTGCGTTTCACAGGCCTTTCAAAGAGATGTTCTCTTAGGCTGTAAGAGCACTGGGCAGAGCCAGCTGTTTCTTAGCTTCCCGAAGAGCTGGGAGCAAGATGCTTTGGGTCCACTCTCCGTCTTCGGAAACAAGGCAGCCCTTTGGGCCTGGCAGCTCTAGGGCAATGGAGCACACCCAGAGCAGAAGTTCTACTTCAGCCAGATCAGGCCTGCCAGGAAACTGCGTTTCACAGGCCTTGGTAAGAGATGTTCCCGGTAGGCTGTAAGAGCACTGGGCAGAGCCAGTTGTTTCTTACCTTCCTGAAAAGCTGGAAGCAAGACGCTTGGGACCCCTCTGCCCGTTTGGGAACAAGGCAGCCTTTTGGGTCGGGAAGCTCTAGGCCAATGGAGCACACGCAGAGCAGGAGTTCTACTTCAGCCTGATCAGGCCTGCAAAGAAACAGCGTTTGACAGGCCTTGGTAAGAGATGTTCCCGGTAGGTGTAAGAGCACTGGGCAGAGCCAGTTGTTTCTTAGCTTCGCAAAGACCGGGAAGCAAGATGCTTTGGGCCTCTCTGCCCCTTGGAAACAGGGCAGCACTTGGGGCCTGGCAGCTCTAGGGCAATGGAGCACACCCAGAGCCGGAGTTCTACTTCAGCCAGATGAGGCCTGCCAAGAAACTGCGTTTCACAGGCCTTTCAAAGACATGTTCCCGGTAGGCTGTAAGAGCACGGGGCAGAGCGAGTTGGTTCTTAGCTTCCCAGAGAGCTGGAAGCAAGATGCTTTGGGGCCTCTCTGCCCCTTTGGAAACAAGGCAGCACCTTGGGCCTGGCAGCTCTAGGGCAATGGAGCACACCCAGAGCAGAACTTCTACTTCAGCCAAATCAGGCCTGCCAGGAAACGGCGTTTCACAGGCCTTGGTAAGAGATGTTCCCGGTAGGCTGTAAGAGCACTGGGCAACGCCAGATGTTTCTTAGCTTCCCGAAGAGCTGGAAGCAAGATGCTTTGGTGCCACTCTCTCACTTTGGAATCAAGGCAGCCCTTTGGGGCAGGTAGCTCTAGGCCAGTGGAGCACACCCAGAGCAGAAGTTCTACTTCGGCCAGTTCAGGCCACCAACAAACTGCGTTTCACAGGCCTTGGTAAGAGATGATCCTGGTAGGCTGTAAGAGCACTGGGCAACGCCAGATGTTTCTTAGCTTCCCGAAGAGCTGGAAGCAAGATGCTTTGGGGCCTCTCATCCCCTGTGCAAGCAAGGCGGCCCTTTGGGCCAGGCAGCTCTAGGCCAATGGAGCACACCCAGAGCAGAAGTTCTACTTCAGCTAGATCAGGCCACCAACAAAGTGCGTTTCACAGGCCTTGGTAAGAGATTTTCTCTCAGGCTGTAAGAGCACTGGGCAGAGCCAGTTGTTTCTTAGCTTCCCAAAGAGCTGGAAGCAAGATGCTTTGGGGCCTCTCTGCCCCTTTGCCAACAAGGCATCCCTTTGGGCCTTTCAGCTCTAGGCCAATGGAGCACACCCAGAGCAGAAGTTCTACCACAGCCAGATAAGGCCTGCCAAGAAACTGCGTTTCAAAGGCTTTGGTAAGATATGTTGCCGGTACTCTGTCAGAGCACTGGGCAGAGACAGTTGTTTCTTAGCTTCCCAAAGAGCTGGAAGCAAGATGCTTTGGGGCCTCTCTGCCCCTTTGCAAACAAGGCATCCCTTTGGGCCTTTCAGCTCTAGGCCAATGGAGCACAGCCAGAGCAGAAGTCCTACTTCAGCCAGATCAGGCCTGCCAAGGAACTGCGTTTCAGAGGCCTTTGTATGTGACGTTCCCGGTAGGCTGTGAGAGCACGGTGCAGAGCCCGTTGTTTCCTTGTTTCCCAAACAGCTGGAAGCAAGACGCTTAGGGGCCTCTCTGCCCCTTTGGAAACAAGGCAGCACGTTGGGTCTGGCAGCTCTAGGGCAATGGAGCACAACCAGAGCAGAAGTTCTACTTCTTCCAGATCAGGCCTGCCTAGAAAGTGCGTTTCACAGGCCTTGATAAGAGATGTTCTCTTAGGCTATAAGAGCACTGGGCACAGCCAGTTGTTTCTTAGCTTCCCAATGAGCTGGAAGCAAGATGCTTTGGGGCCTCTCTGCCCCTTTGCAAACAAGGCATCCCTTTGGGCCTTTCAGCTCTAGGGCAATGGAGCACACCCAGAGCAGAAGTTCTACCTCAGCCAGATCAGGCCTGCCAAGAAACTGCTTTTCACAGGCCTTCGTAAGAGGTGTTCCCGGAAGGCTGTAAGAGTACCTGGCAGAGCGAGTTGTTTCTTAGCTTCAAAAACAGCTGGAAGCAACATGATTTGGGGCCTCTCTCCCCCTTTGGAAACAAAGCAGCCTTTGTGCCTGGCAGCTCTAGGCCAAAGTAGCACACCCAGAGCACAAGTTCTACCTCAGCCAGATAAGGCCTGTCAAGAAGCTGCGTTTCACAGGCCTTTGTATGTGACGTTCCCGGTTGGCTTTGAGAGCACTGTGCAGAGCCAGTTGTTTTAGCTTCCCAGAGAGCAGGAAGCAAGATGCTTTGGGGCCTCTCTCACACTTTGGAAATAAAGGCAGCCCTTTGGGCCTGGCAGCCCTAGGCCAATGGAGTACACCCAGAGCAGAAGTTCTACCTCAGCCAGATCAGGCCTTCCAAGAAACTGCGTCTCACAGGCCTTTCTCTGTCACGTTGCCGGTAGGCTGTGAGAGCACTGTGCAGAGCCAGTTGTTTCTTAGCTTCCCAAAGATTTGGAAGCAAGATACTTTGGGGACTCTCAGCCCCTTTGGAAACAGGGCGGCCCTTTGGGCCTGGCAGCTCTACGCCAAAGTAGCACGCCCAGAGCAGGAGTTCTACTTCAGCCAGATCAGGCCTGCCAAGAAACTGCATTTCACAGGCCTTGGTAAGAGATGTTCCCGGTAGACTGTGAGAGCACAGTGGAGAGCCAGTTGCTTTAGCTTCCCACAGAGCTGGAAGCAAGATGCTTTGGGGCCTCTCTCTCCCTTTGGACACAAGGCAGCCGTTTGGGCCTGGCAGCTCTAGGCCAATGGAGCACACCCACAGCAGAAGTTCTACTTCAGGCAGATCAGTCCTGCCCAGAAACTGCGTTTCACAGCCCTTGGTAAGAGATGTTCACGGTAGGCTGTGAGAGCACTGGGCAGAACCAGTTGTTTTTTAGCTTCCCAAAGTGCTGGAGGCAAGATGCTTTGGGGCCTCTCTCACCCTTTGGAAACAAGGCAGCCCTTAGGTCCTGGTAGCTCTAGGCCTATGTAGCACAACCAGAACAGAAGTTCTACTTCAGCCAGGTCAGGACTGCCAAGAAACTGCGTTTCACAGGCCTGTCAAAGAGATGTTCTCTTAGGCTGTAAGAGCACTGGGCAGAGCCAGCTGTTTCTTAGCTTCCCGAAGAGCTGGGAGCAAGATGCTTTGGGTCCACTCTCCGTCTTTGGAAACAAGGCAGCCCTTTGGGCCTGGCAGCTCTAGTTCAATGGAGCACACCCACAGCAGAAGTTCTACTTCAGGCAGATCAGTCCTGCCCAGAAACTGCGTTTCACAGCCCTTGGTAAGAGATGTTCACGGTAGGCTGTGAGAGCACTGGGCAGAACCAGTTGTTTTTTAGCTTCCCAAAGTGCTGGAGGCAAGATGCTTTGGGGCCTCTCTCACCCTTTGGAAACAAGGCAGCCCTTAGGTCCTGGTAGCTCTAGGCCTATGTAGCACAACCAGAACAGAAGTTCTACTTCAGCCAGGTCAGGCCTGCCAAGAAACTGCGTTTCACAGGCCTGTCAAAGAGATGTTCTCTTAGGCTGTAAGAGCACTGGGCAGAGCCAGCTGTTTCTTAGCTTCCCGAAGAGCTGGGAGCAAGATGCTTTGGGTCCACTCTCCGTCTTTGGAAACAAGGCAGCCCTTTGGGCCTGGCAGCTCTAGGGCAATGGAGCACACCCAGAGCAGAAGTTCTACTTCAGCCAGATCAGGCCTGCCAGGAAACTGCGTTTCACAGGCCTTGGTAAGAGATGTTCCCGGTAGGCTGTAAGAGCACTGGGCAGAGCCAGTTGTTTCTTACCTTCCTGAAAAGCTGGAAGCAAGACGCTTGGGACCCCTCTGCCCGTTTGGGAACAAGGCAGCCTTTTGGGTCGGGAAGCTCTAGGCCAATGGAGCACACGCAGAGCAGGAGTTCTACTTCAGCCTGATCAGGCCTGCAAAGAAACAGCGTTTGACAGGCCTTGGTAAGAAATGTTCGCGGTAGGTGTAAGAGCACTGGGCAGAGCCAGTTGTTTCTTAGCTTTGCAAAGACCGGGAAGCAAGATGCTTTGGGCCTCTCTGCCCCTTGGAAACAGGGCAGCACTTTGGGCCTGGCAGCCCTAGGGCAATGGAGCACACCCAGAGCCGGAGTTCTACTTCAGCCAGATGAGGCCTGCCAAGAAACTGCGTTTCACAGGCCTTTCAAAGACATGTTCCCGGTAGGCTGTAAGAGCACGGGGCAGAGCGAGTTGGTTCTTAGCTTCCCAGAGAGCTGGAAGCAAGATGCTTTGGGGCCTCTCTGCCCCTTTGGAAAAAAGGCAGCACCTTGGGCCTGGCAGCTCTAGGGCAATGGAGCACACCCAGAGCAGAAGTTCTACTTCAGCCAAATCAGGCCTGCCAGGAAACGGCGTTTCACAGGCCTTGGTAAGAGATGTTCCCGGTAGGCTGTAAGAGCACTGGGCAACGCCAGATGTTTCTTAGCTTCCCGAAGAGCTGGAAGCAAGATGCTTTGGTGCCACTCTCTCACTTTGGAATCAAGGCAGCCCTTTGGGGCAGGTAGCTCCAGGCCAGTGGAGCACACCCAGAGCAGAAGTTCTACTTCGGCCAGTTCAGGCCACCAACAAACTGCGTTTCACAGGCCTTGGTAAGAGATGTTCCCGGTAGGCTGTAAGAGCACTGGCCAACGCCAGATGTTTCTTAGCTTCCCGAAGAGCTGGAAGCAAGATGCTTTGGGGCCTCTCATCCCCTTTGCAAGCAAGGCGGCCCTTTGGGCCAGGCAGCTCTAGACCAATGGAGCACACCCAGAGCAGAAGTTCTACTTCAGCTAGATCAGGCCACCAACAAAGTGCGTTTCACAGGCCTTGGTAAGAGATTTTCTCTCAGGCTGTAAGAGCACTGGGCAGAGCCAGTTGTTTCTTAGCTTCCCAAAGAGCTGGAAGCAAGATGCTTTGGGGCCTCTCTGCCCCTTTGCCAACAAGGCATCCCTTTGGGCCTTTCAGCTCTAGGCCAATGGAGCACACCCAGAGCAGAAGTTCTACCACAGCCAGATAAGGCCTGCCAAGAAACTGCGTTTCAAAGGCTTTGGTAAGATATGTTGCCGGTACTCTGTCAGAGCACTGGGCAGAGACAGTTGTTTCTTAGCTTCCCAAAGAGCTGGAAGCAAGATGCTTTGGGGCCTCTCTGCCCCTTTGCAAACAAGGCATCCCTTTGGGCCTTTCAGCTCTAGGCCAATGGAGCACAGCCAGAGCAGAAGTCCTACTTCAGCCAGATCAGGCCTGCCAAGGAACTGCGTTTCAGAGGCCTTTGTATGTGACGTTCCCGGTAGGCTGTGAGAGCACGGTGCAGAGCCCGTTGTTTCCTTGTTTCCCAAACAGCTGGAAGCAAGACGCTTAGGGGCCTCTCTGCCCCTTTGGAAACAAGGCAGCACGTTGGGTCTGGCAGCTCTAGGGCAATGGAGCACAACCAGAGCAGAAGTTCTACTTCTTCCAGATCAGGCCTGCCTAGAAAGTGCGTTTCACAGGCCTTGATAAGAGATGTTCTCTTAGGCTATAAGAGCACTGGGCACAGCCAGTTGTTTCTTAGCTTCCCAATGAGCTGGAAGCAAGATGCTTTGGGGCCTCTCTGCCCCTTTGCAAACAAGGCATCCCTTTGGGCCTTTCAGCTCTAGGGCAATGGAGCACACCCAGAGCAGAAGTTCTACCTCAGCCAGATCAGGCCTGCCAAGAAACTGCTTTTCACAGGCCTTCGTAAGAGGTGTTCCCGGAAGGCTGTAAGAGTACCTGGCAGAGCGAGTTGTTTCTTAGCTTCAAAAACAGCTGGAAGCAACATGATTTGGGGCCTCTCTCCCCCTTTGGAAACAAAGCAGCCTTTGTGCCTGGCAGCTCTAGGCCAAAGTAGCACACCCAGAGCACAAGTTCTACCTCAGCCAGATAAGGCCTGTCAAGAAGCTGCGTTTCACAGGCCTTTGTATGTGACGTTCCCGGTTGGCTTTGAGAGCACTGTGCAGAGCCAGTTGTTTTAGCTTCCCAGAGAGCAGGAAGCAAGATGCTTTGGGGCCTCTCTCACACTTTGGAAATAAAGGCAGCCCTTTGGGCCTGGCAGCCCTAGGCCAATGGAGTACACCCAGAGCAGAAGTTCTACCTCAGCCAGATCAGGCCTTCCAAGAAACTGCGTCTCACAGGCCTTTCTCTGTCACGTTGCCGGTAGGCTGTGAGAGCACTGTGCAGAGCCAGTTGTTTCTTAGCTTCCCAAAGATTTGGAAGCAAGATACTTTGGGGACTCTCAGCCCCTTTGGAAACAAGGCGGCCCTTTGGGCCTGGCAGCTCTAGGCCAAAGTAGCACGCCCAGAGCAGGAGTTCTACTTCAGCCAGATCAGGCCTGCCAATAAACTGCATTTCACAGGCCTTGGTAAGAGATGTTCCCGGTAGACTGTGAGAGCACAGTGGAGAGCCAGTTGCTTTAGCTTCCCACAGAGCTGGAAGCAAGATGCTTTGGGGCCTCTCTCTCCCTTTGGACACAAGGCAGCCGTTTGGGCCTGGCAGCTCTAGGCCAATGGAGCACACCCACAGCAGAAGTTCTACTTCAGGCAGATCAGTCCTGCCCAGAAACTGCGTTTCACAGCCCTTGGTAAGAGATGTTCACGGTAGGCTGTGAGAGCACTGGGCAGAACCAGTTGTTTTTTAGCTTCCCAAAGTGCTGGAGGCAAGATGCTTTGGGGCCTCTCTCACCCTTTGGAAACAAGGCAGCCCTTAGGTCCTGGTAGCTCTAGGCCTATGTAGCACAACCAGAACAGAAGTTCTACTTCAGCCAGGTCAGGCCTGCCAAGAAACTGCGTTTCACAGGCCTGTCAAAGAGATGTTCTCTTAGGCTGTAAGAGCACTGGGCAGAGCCAGCTGTTTCTTAGCTTCCCGAAGAGCTGGGAGCAAGATGCTTTGGGTCCACTCTCCGTCTTTGGAAACAAGGCAGCCCTTTGGGCCTGGCAGCTCTAGGGCAATGGAGCACACCCAGAGCAGAAGTTCTACTTCAGGCAGATCAGTCCTGCCCAGAAACTGCGTTTCACAGCCCTTGGTAAGAGATGTTCACGGTAGGCTGTGAGAGCACTGGGCAGAACCAGTTGTTTTTTAGCTTCCCAAAGTGCTGGAGGCAAGATGCTTTGGGGCCTCTCTCACCCTTTGGAAACAAGGCAGCCCTTAGGTCCTGGTAGCTCTAGGCCTATGTAGCACAACCAGAACAGAAGTTCTACTTCAGCCAGGTCAGGCCTGCCAAGAAACTGCGTTTCACAGGCCTGTCAAAGAGATGTTCTCTTAGGCTGTAAGAGCACTGGGCAGAGCCAGCTGTTTCTTAGCTTCCCGAAGAGCTGGGAGCAAGATGCTTTGGGTCCACTCTCCGTCTTTGGAAACAAGGCAGCCCTTTGGGCCTGGCAGCTCTAGGGCAATGGAGCACACCCAGAGCAGAAGTTCTACTTCAGGCAGATCAGTCCTGCCCAGAAACTGCGTTTCACAGCCCTTGGTAAGAGATGTTCACGGTAGGCTGTGAGAGCACTGGGCAGAACCAGTTGTTTTTTAGCTTCCCAAAGTGCTGGAGGCAAGATGCTTTGGGGCCTCTCTCACCCTTTGGAAACAAGGCAGCCCTTAGGTCCTGGTAGCTCTAGGCCTATGTAGCACAACCAGAACAGAAGTTCTACTTCAGCCAGGTCAGGCCTGCCAAGAAACTGCGTTTCACAGGCCTTTCAAAGAGATGTTCTCTTAGGCTGTAAGAGCACTGGGCAGAGCCAGCTGTTTCTTAGCTTCCCGAAGAGCTGGGAGCAAGATGCTTTGGGTCCACTCTCCGTCTTTGGAAACAAGGCAGCCCTTTGGGCCTGGCAGCTCTAGGGCAATGGAGCACACCCAGAGCAGAAGTTCTACTTCAGCCAGATCAGGCCTGCCAGGAAACTGCGTTTCACAGGCCTTGGTAAGAGATGTTCCCGGTAGGCTGTAAGAGCACTGGGCAGAGCCAGTTGTTTCTTACCTTCCTGAAAAGCTGGAAGCAAGACGCTTGGGACCCCTCTGCCCGTTTGGGAACAAGGCAGCCTTTTGGGTCGGGAAGCTCTAGGCCAATGGAGCACACGCAGAGCAGGAGTTCTACTTCAGCCTGATCAGGCCTGCAAAGAAACAGCGTTTGACAGGCCTTGGTAAGAAATGTTCGCGGTAGGTGTAAGAGCACTGGGCAGAGCCAGTTGTTTCTTAGCTTTGCAAAGACCGGGAAGCAAGATGCTTTGGGCCTCTCTGCCCCTTGGAAACAGGGCAGCACTTTGGGCCTGGCAGCCCTAGGGCAATGGAGCACACCCAGAGCCGGAGTTCTACTTCAGCCAGATGAGGCCTGCCAAGAAACTGCGTTTCACAGGCCTTTCAAAGACATGTTCCCGGTAGGCTGTAAGAGCACGGGGCAGAGCGAGTTGGTTCTTAGCTTCCCAGAGAGCTGGAAGCAAGATGCTTTGGGGCCTCTCTGCCCCTTTGGAAAAAAGGCAGCACCTTGGGCCTGGCAGCTCTAGGGCAATGGAGCACACCCAGAGCAGAAGTTCTACTTCAGCCAAATCAGGCCTGCCAGGAAACGGCGTTTCACAGGCCTTGGTAAGAGATGTTCCCGGTAGGCTGTAAGAGCACTGGGCAACGCCAGATGTTTCTTAGCTTCCCGAAGAGCTGGAAGCAAGATGCTTTGGTGCCACTCTCTCACTTTGGAATCAAGGCAGCCCTTTGGGGCAGGTAGCTCAAGGCCAGTGGAGCACACCCAGAGCAGAAGTTCTACTTCGGCCAGTTCAGGCCACCAACAAACTGCGTTTCACAGGCCTTGGTAAGAGATGTTCCCGGTAGGCTGTAAGAGCACTGGCCAACGCCAGATGTTTCTTAGCTTCCGGAAGAGCTGGAAGCAAGATGCTTTGGGGCCTCTCATCCCCTTTGCAAGCAAGGCGGCCCTTTGGGCCAGGCAGCTCTAGACCAATGGAGCACACCCAGAGCAGAAGTTCTACTTCAGCTAGATCAGGCCACCAACAAAGTGCGTTTCACAGGCCTTGGTAAGAGATTTTCTCTCAGGCTGTAAGAGCACTGGGCAGAGCCAGTTGTTTCTTAGCTTCCCAAAGAGCTGGAAGCAAGATGCTTTGGGGGCTCCCTGCCCCTTTGCCAACAAGGCCGATCTTTGGGCCTTTCAGCTCTAGGCCAATGGAGCACACCCAGAGCAGAAGTTCTACCTCAGCCAGATAAGGCCTGCCAAGAAACTGCGTTTCAAAGGCTTTGGTAAGAGATGTTGCCGGTACTCTGTCAGAGCACTGGGCAGAGACAGTTGTTTCTTAGCTTCCCAAAGAGCTGGAAGCAAGATGCTTTGGGCCTCTCTGCCCCTTTGCAAACAAGGCATCCCTTTGGGCCTTTCAGCTCTAGGCCAATGGAGCACAGCCAGAGCAGAAGTCCTACTTCAGCCAGATCAGGCCTGCCAAGGAACTGCGTTTCAGAGGCCTTTGTATGTGACGTTCCCGGTAGGCTGTGAGAGCACGGTGCAGAGCCCGTTGTTTCCTTGTTTACCAAACAGCTGGAAGCAAGACGCTTAGGGGCCTCTCTGCCCCTTTGGAAACAAGGCAGCACGTTGGGTCTGGCAGCTCTAGGGCAATGGAGCACAACTAGAGCAGAAGTTCTACTTCTTCCAGATCAGGCCTGCCTAGAAAGTGCGTTTCACAGGCCTTGATAAGAGATGTTCTCTTAGGCTATAAGAGCACTGGGCACAGCCAGTTGTTTCTTAGCTTCCCAATGAGCTGGAAGCAAGATGCTTTGGGGCCTCTCTGCCCCTTTGCAAACAAGGCATCCCTTTGGGCCTTTCAGCTCTAGGGCAATGGAGCACACCCAGAGCAGAAGTTCTACCTCAGCCAGATCAGGCCTGCCAAGAAACTGCTTTTCACAGGCCTTCATAAGAGGTGTTCCCGGAAGGCTGTAAGAGTACCTGGCAGAGCGAGTTGTTTCTTAGCTTCAAAAACAGCTGGAAGCAACATGATTTGGGGCCTCTCTCCCCCTTTGGAAACAAAGCAGCCTTTGTGCCTGGCAGCTCTAGGCCAAAGTAGCACACCCAGAGCACAAGTTCTACCTCAGCCAGATAAGGCCTGTCAAGAAGCTGCGTTTCACAGGCCTTTGTATGTGACGTTCCCGGTTGGCTTTGAGAGCACTGTGCAGAGCCAGTTGTTTTAGCTTCCCAGAGAGCAGGAAGCAAGATGCTTTGGGGCCTCTCTCACACTTTGGAAATAAAGGCAGCCCTTTGGGCCTGGCAGCCCTAGGCCAATGGAGTACACCCAGAGCAGAAGTTCTACCTCAGCCAGATCATGCCTTCCAAGAAACTGCGTCTCACAGGCCTTTCTCTGTCACGTTGCCGGTAGGCTGTGAGAGCACTGTGCAGAGCCAGTTGTTTCTTAGCTTCCCAAAGATTTGGAAGCAAGATACTTTGGGGACTCTCAGCCCCTTTGGAAACAAGGCGGCCCTTTGGGCCTGGCAGCTCTAGGCCAAAGTAGCACGCCCAGAGCAGGAGTTCTACTTCAGCCAGATCAGGCCTGCCAAGAAACTGCGTTTCACAGGCCTTGGTAAGAGATGTTCACGGTAGGCTGTGAGAGCACTGGGCAGAACCAGTTGTTTTTTAGCTTCCCAAAGTGCTGGAGGCAAGATGCTTTGGGGCCTGTCTCACCCTTTGGAAACAAGGCAGCCCTTAGGTCCTGGTAGCTCTAGGCCTATGTAGCACAACCAGAACAGAAGTTCTACTTCAGCCAGGTCAGGCCTGCCAAGAAACTGCGTTTCACAGGCCTTTCAAAGAGATGTTCTCTTAGGCTGTAAGAGCACTGGGCAGAGCCAGCTGTTTCTTAGCTTCCCGAAGAGCTGGGAGCAAGATGCTTTGGGTCCACTCTCCGTCTTCGGAAACAAGGCAGCCCTTTGGGCCTGGCAGCTCTAGGGCAATGGAGCACACCCAGAGCAGAAGTTCTACTTCAGCCAGATCAGGCCTGCCAGGAAACTGCGTTTCACAGGCCTTGGTAAGAGATGTTCCCGGTAGGCTGTAAGAGCACTGGGCAGAGCCAGTTGTTTCTTACCTTCCTGAAAAGCTGGAAGCAAGACGCTTGGGACCCCTCTGCCCGTTTGGGAACAAGGCAGCCTTTTGGGTCGGGAAGCTCTAGGCCAATGGAGCACACGCAGAGCAGGAGTTCTACTTCAGCCTGATCAGGCCTGCAAAGAAACAGCGTTTGACAGGCCTTGGTAAGAGATGTTCCCGGTAGGTGTAAGAGCACTGGGCAGAGCCAGTTGTTTCTTAGCTTCGCAAAGACCGGGAAGCAAGATGCTTTGGGCCTCTCTGCCCCTTGGAAACAGGGCAGCACTTGGGGCCTGGCAGCTCTAGGGCAATGGAGCACACCCAGAGCCGGAGTTCTACTTCAGCCAGATGAGGCCTGCCAAGAAACTGCGTTTCACAGGCCTTTCAAAGACATGTTCCCGGTAGGCTGTAAGAGCACGGGGCAGAGCGAGTTGGTTCTTAGCTTCCCAGAGAGCTGGAAGCAAGATGCTTTGGGGCCTCTCTGCCCCTTTGGAAACAAGGCAGCACCTTGGGCCTGGCAGCTCTAGGGCAATGGAGCACACCCAGAGCAGAACTTCTACTTCAGCCAAATCAGGCCTGCCAGGAAACGGCATTTCACAGGCCTTGGTAAGAGATGTTCCCGGTAGGCTGTAAGAGCACTGGGCAACGCCAGATGTTTCTTAGCTTCCCGAAGAGCTGGAAGCAAGATGCTTTGGTGCCACTCTCTCACTTTGGAATCAAGGCAGCCCTTTGGGGCAGGTAGCTCTAGGCCAGTGGAGCACACCCAGAGCAGAAGTTCTACTTCGGCCAGTTCAGGCCACCAACAAACTGCGTTTCACAGGCCTTGGTAAGAGATGATCCTGGTAGGCTGTAAGAGCACTGGGCAACGCCAGATGTTTCTTAGCTTCCCGAAGAGCTGGAAGCAAGATGCTTTGGGGCCTCTCATCCCCTGTGCAAGCAAGGCGGCCCTTTGGGCCAGGCAGCTCTAGGCCAATGGAGCACACCCAGAGCAGAAGTTCTACTTCAGCTAGATCAGGCCACCAACAAAGTGCGTTTCACAGGCCTTGGTAAGAGATTTTCTCTCAGGCTGTAAGAGCACTGGGCAGAGCCAGTTGTTTCTTAGCTTCCCAAAGAGCTGGAAGCAAGATGCTTTGGGGCCTCTCTGCCCCTTTGCCAACAAGGCATCCCTTTGGGCCTTTCAGCTCTAGGCCAATGGAGCACACCCAGAGCAGAAGTTCTACCACAGCCAGATAAGGCCTGCCAAGAAACTGCGTTTCAAAGGCTTTGGTAAGATATGTTGCCGGTACTCTGTCAGAGCACTGGGCAGAGACAGTTGTTTCTTAGCTTCCCAAAGAGCTGGAAGCAAGATGCTTTGGGGCCTCTCTGCCCCTTTGCAAACAAGGCATCCCTTTGGGCCTTTCAGCTCTAGGCCAATGGAGCACAGCCAGAGCAGAAGTCCTACTTCAGCCAGATCAGGCCTGCCAAGGAACTGCGTTTCAGAGGCCTTTGTATGTGACGTTCCCGGTAGGCTGTGAGAGCACGGTGCAGAGCCCGTTGTTTCCTTGTTTCCCAAACAGCTGGAAGCAAGACGCTTAGGGGCCTCTCTGCCCCTTTGGAAACAAGGCAGCACGTTGGGTCTGGCAGCTCTAGGGCAATGGAGCACAACCAGAGCAGAAGTTCTACTTCTTCCAGATCAGGCCTGCCTAGAAAGTGCGTTTCACAGGCCTTGATAAGAGATGTTCTCTTAGGCTATAAGAGCACTGGGCACAGCCAGTTGTTTCTTAGCTTCCCAATGAGCTGGAAGCAAGATGCTTTGGGGCCTCTCTGCCCCTTTGCAAACAAGGCATCCCTTTGGGCCTTTCAGCTCTAGGGCAATGGAGCACACCCAGAGCAGAAGTTCTACCTCAGCCAGATCAGGCCTGCCAAGAAACTGCTTTTCACAGGCCTTCGTAAGAGGTGTTCCCAGAAGGCTGTAAGAGTACCTGGCAGAGCGAGTTGTTTCTTAGCTTCAAAAACAGCTGGAAGCAACATGATTTGGGGCCTCTCTCCCCCTTTGGAAACAAAGCAGCCTTTGTGCCTGGCAGCTCTAGGCCAAAGTAGCACACCCAGAGCACAAGTTCTACCTCAGCCAGATAAGGCCTGTCAAGAAGCTGCGTTTCACAGGCCTTTGTATGTGACGTTCCCGGTTGGCTTTGAGAGCACTGTGCAGAGCCAGTTGTTTTAGCTTCCCAGAGAGCAGGAAGCAAGATGCTTTGGGGCCTCTCTCACACTTTGGAAATAAAGGCAGCCCTTTGGGCCTGGCAGCCCTAGGCCAATGGAGTACACCCAGAGCAGAAGTTCTACCTCAGCCAGATCAGGCCTTCCAAGAAACTGCGTCTCACAGGCCTTTCTCTGTCACGTTGCCGGAAGGCTGTGAGAGCACTGTGCAGAGCCAGTTGTTTCTTAGCTTCCCAAAGATTTGGAAGCAAGATACTTTGGGGACTCTCAGCCCCTTTGGAAACAAGGCGGCCCTTTGGGCCTGGCAGCTCTAGGCCAAAGTAGCACGCCCAGAGCAGGAGTTCTACTTCAGCCAGATCAGGCCTGCCAAGAAACTGCGTTTCACAGGCCTTGGTAAGAGATGTTCCCGGTAGGCTGTGAGAGCACTGTGGAGAGCCAGTTGCTTTAGCTTCCCACAGAGCTGGAAGCAAGATGCTTTGGGGCCTCTCTCTCCCTTTGGACACAAGGCAGCCGTTTGTGCCTGGCAGCTCTAGGCCAATGGAGCACACCCACAGCAGAAGTTCTACTTCAGGCAGATCAGTCCTGCCCAGAAACTGCGTTTCACAGCCCTTGGTAAGAGATGTTCACGGTAGGCTGTGAGAGCACTGGGCAGAACCAGTTGTTTTTTAGCTTCCCAAAGTGCTGGAGGCAAGATGCTTTGGGGCCTCTCTCACCCTTTGGAAACAAGGCAGCCCTTAGGTCCTGGTAGCTCTAGGCCTATGTAGCACAACCAGAACAGAAGTTCTACTTCAGCCAGGTCAGGCCTGCCAAGAAACTGCGTTTCACAGGCCCTTCAAAGAGATGTTCTCTTAGGCTGTAAGAGCACTGGGCAGAGCCAGCTGTTTCTTAGCTTCCCGAAGAGCTGGGAGCAAGATGCTTTGGGTCCACTCTCCGTCTTTGGAAACAAGGCAGCCCTTTGGGCCTGGCAGCTCTAGGGCAATGGAGCACACCCAGAGCAGAAGTTCTACTTCAGCCAGATCAGGCCTGCCAGGAAACTGCGTTTCACAGGCCTTGGTAAGAGATGTTCCCGGTAGGCTGTAAGAGCACTGGGCAGAGCCAGTTGTTTCTTACCTTCCTGAAAAGCTGGAAGCAAGACGCTTGGGACCCCTCTGCCCGTTTGGGAACAAGGCAGCCTTTTGGGTTGGGAAGCTCTAGGCCAATGGAGCACACGCAGAGCAGGAGTTCTACTTCAGCCTGATCAGGCCTGCAAAGAAACAGCGTTTGACAGGCCTTGGTAAGAGATGTTCCCGGTAGGTGTAAGAGCACTGGGCAGAGCCAGTTGTTTCTTAGCTTTGCAAAGACCGGGAAGCAAGATGCTTTGGGCCTCTCTGCCCCTTGGAAACAGGGCAGCACTTTGGGCCTGGCAGCCCTAGGGCAATGGAGCACACCCAGAGCCGGAGTTCTACTTCAGCCAGATGAGGCCTGCCAAGAAACTGCGTTTCACAGGCCTTTCAAAGACATGTTCCCGGTAGGCTGTAAGAGCACGGGGCAGAGCGAGTTGGTTCTTAGCTTCCCAGAGAGCTGGAAGCAAGATGCTTTGGGGCCTCTCTGCCCCTTTGGAAACAAGGCAGCACCTTGGGCCTGGCAGCTCTAGGGCAATGGAGCACACCCAGAGCAGAACTTCTACTTCAGCCAAATCAGGCCTGCCAGGAAACGGCGTTTCACAGGCCTTGGTAAGAGATGTTCCCGGTAGGCTGTAAGAGCACTGGGCAACGCCAGATGTTTCTTAGCTTCCCGAAGAGCTGGAAGCAAGATGCTTTGGTGCCACTCTCTCACTTTGGAATCAAGGCAGCCCTTTGGGGCAGGTAGCTCTAGGCCAGTGGAGCACACCCAGAGCAGAAGTTCTACTTCGGCCAGTTCAGGCCACCAACAAACTGCGTTTCACAGGCCTTGGTAAGAGATGTTCCCGGTAGGCTGTAAGAGCACTGGGCAACGCCAGATGTTTCTTAGCTTCCCGAAGAGCTGGAAGCAAGATGCTTTGGGGCCTCTCATCCCCTTTGCAAGCAAGGCGGCCCTTTGGGCCAGGCAGCTCTAGGCCAATGGAGCACACCCAGAGCAGAAGTTCTACTTCAGCTAGATCAGGCCACCAACAAAGTGCGTTTCACAGGCCTTGGTAAGAGATTTTCTCTCAGGCTGTAAGAGCACTGGGCAGAGCCAGTTGTTTCTTAGCTTCCCAAAGAGCTGGAAGCAAGATGCTTTGGGGGCTCCCTGCCACTTTGCCAACAAGGCCGACCTTTGGGCCTTTCAGCTCTGGGCCAATGGTGCACACCCAGAGCAGCAGTTCTACCTCAGCCAGATAAGGCCTGCCAAGAAACTGCGTTTCAAAGGCTTTGGTAAGAGATGTTGCCGGTACTCTGTCAGAGCACTGGGCAGAGACAGTTGTTTCTTAGCTTCCCAAAGAGCTGGAAGCAAGATGCTTTGAGGCCTCTCTGCCCCTTTGCAAACAAGGCATCCCTTTGGGCCTTTCAGATCTAGGCCAATGGAGCACAGCCAGAGCAGAAGTCCTACTTCAGCCAGATCAGGCCTGCCAAGGAACTGCGTTTCAGAGGCCTTTGTATGTGACGTTCCCGGTAGGCTGTGAGAGCACGGTGCAGAGCCAGTTGTTTCCTTGTTTCCCAAACAGCTGGAAGCAAGACGCTTAGGGGCCTCTCTGCCCCTTTGGAAACAAGGCAGCACGTTGGGTCTGGCAGCTCTAGGGCAATGGAGCACAACCAGAGCAGAAGTTCTACTTCTTCCAGATCAGGCCTGCCTAGAAAGTGCGTTTCACAGGCCTTGATAAGAGATGTTCTCTTAGGCTATAAGAGCACTGGGCACAGCCAGTTGTTTCTTAGCTTCCCAATGAGCTGGAAGCAAGATGCTTTGGGGCCTCTCTGCCCCTTTGCAAACAAGGCATCCCTTTGGGCCTTTCAGCTCTAGGGCAATGGAGCACACCCAGAGCAGAAGTTCTATCTCAGCCAGATCAGGCCTGCCAAGAAACTGCTTTTCACAGGCCTTCGTAAGAGGTGTTCCCGGAAGGCTGTAAGAGTACCTGGCAGAGCGAGTTGTTTCTTAGCTTCAAAAACAGCTGGAAGCAACATGATTTGGGGCCTCTCTCCCCCTTTGGAAACAAAGCAGCCTTTGTGCCTGGCAGCTCTAGGCCAAAGTAGCACACCCAGAGCACAAGTTCTACCTCAGCCAGATAAGGCCTGTCAAGAAGCTGCGTTTCACAGGCCTTTGTATGTGACGTTCCCGGTTGGCTTTGAGAGCACTGTGCAGAGCCAGTTGTTTTAGCTTCCCAGAGAGCAGGAAGCAAGATGCTTTGGGGCCTCTCTCACACTTTGGAAATAAAGGCAGCCCTTTGGGCCTGGCAGCCCTAGGCCAATGGAGTACACCCAGAGCAGAAGTTCTACCTCAGCCAGATCAGGCCTTCCAAGAAACTGCGTCTCACAGGCCTTTCTCTGTCACGTTGCCGGTAGGCTGTGAGAGCACTGTGCAGAGCCAGTTGTTTCTTAGCTTCCCAAAGATTTGGAAGCAAGATACTTTGGGGACTCTCAGCCCCTTTGGAAACAAGGCGGCCCTTTGGGCCTGGCAGCTCTAGGCCAAAGTAGCACGCCCAGAGCAGGAGTTCTACTTCAGCCAGATCAGGCCTGCCAAGAAACTGCGTTTCACAGGCCTTGGTAAGAGATGTTCACGGTAGGCTGTGAGAGCACTGGGCAGAACCAGTTGTTTTTTAGCTTCCCAAAGTGCTGGAGGCAAGATGCTTTGGGGCCTCTCTCACCCTTTGGAAACAAGGCAGCCCTTAGGTCCTGGTAGCTCTAGGCCTATGTAGCACAACCAGAACAGAAGTTCTACTTCAGCCAGGTCAGGCCTGCCAAGAAACTGCGTTTCACAGGCCTTTCAAAGAGATGTTCTCTTAGGCTGTAAGAGCACTGGGCAGAGCCAGCTGTTTCTTAGCTTCCCGAAGAGCTGGGAGCAAGATGCTTTGGGTCCACTCTCCGTCTTCGGAAACAAGGCAGCCCTTTGGGCCTGGCAGCTCTAGGGCAATGGAGCACACCCAGAGCAGAAGTTCTACTTCAGCCAGATCAGGCCTGCCAGGAAACTGCGTTTCACAGGCCTTGGTAAGAGATGTTCCCGGTAGGCTGTAAGAGCACTGGGCAGAGCCAGTTGTTTCTTACCTTCCTGAAAAGCTGGAAGCAAGACGCTTGGGACCCCTCTGCCCGTTTGGGAACAAGGCAGCCTTTTGGGTCGGGAAGCTCTAGGCCAATGGAGCACACGCAGAGCAGGAGTTCTACTTCAGCCTGATCAGGCCTGCAAAGAAACAGCGTTTGACAGGCCTTGGTAAGAGATGTTCCCGGTAGGTGTAAGAGCACTGGGCAGAGCCAGTTGTTTCTTAGCTTCGCAAAGACCGGGAAGCAAGATGCTTTGGGCCTCTCTGCCCCTTGGAAACAGGGCAGCACTTGGGGCCTGGCAGCTCTAGGGCAATGGAGCACACCCAGAGCCGGAGTTCTACTTCAGCCAGATGAGGCCTGCCAAGAAACTGCGTTTCACAGGCCTTTCAAAGACATGTTCCCGGTAGGCTGTAAGAGCACGGGGCAGAGCGAGTTGGTTCTTAGCTTCCCAGAGAGCTGGAAGCAAGATGCTTTGGGGCCTCTCTGCCCCTTTGGAAACAAGGCAGCACCTTGGGCCTGGCAGCTCTAGGGCAATGGAGCACACCCAGAGCAGAAGTTCTACTTCAGCCAAATCAGGCCTGCCAGGAAACGGCGTTTCACAGGCCTTGGTAAGAGATGTTCCCGGTAGGCTGTAAGAGCACAGGGCAACGCCAGATGTTTCTTAGCTTCCCGAAGAGCTGGAAGCAAGATGCTTTGGTGCCACTCTCTCACTTTGGAATCAAGGCAGCCCTTTGGGGCAGGTAGCTCTAGGCCAGTGGAGCACACCCAGAGCAGAAGTTCTACTTCGGCCAGTTCAGGCCACCAACAAACTGCGTTTCACAGGCCTTGGTAAGAGATGATCCTGGTAGGCTGTAAGAGCACTGGGCAACGCCAGATGTTTCTTAGCTTCCCGAAGAGCTGGAAGCAAGATGCTTTGGGGCCTCTCATCCCCTGTGCAAGCAAGGCGGCCCTTTGGGCCAGGCAGCTCTAGGCCAATGGAGCACACCCAGAGCAGAAGTTCTACTTCAGCTAGATCAGGCCACCAACAAAGTGCGTTTCACAGGCCTTGGTAAGAGATTTTCTCTCAGGCTGTAAGAGCACTGGGCAGAGCCAGTTGTTTCTTAGCTTCCCAAAGAGCTGGAAGCAAGATGCTTTGGGGCCTCTCTGCCCCTTTGCCAACAAGGCATCCCTTTGGGCCTTTCAGCTCTAGGCCAATGGAGCACACCCAGAGCAGAAGTTCTACCACAGCCAGATAAGGCCTGCCAAGAAACTGCGTTTCAAAGGCTTTGGTAAGATATGTTGCCGGTACTCTGTCAGAGCACTGGGCAGAGACAGTTGTTTCTTAGCTTCCCAAAGAGCTGGAAGCAAGATGCTTTGGGGCCTCTCTGCCCCTTTGCAAACAAGGCATCCCTTTGGGCCTTTCAGCTCTAGGCCAATGGAGCACAGCCAGAGCAGAAGTCCTACTTCAGCCAGATCAGGCCTGCCAAGGAACTGCGTTTCAGAGGCCTTTGTATGTGACGTTCCCGGTAGGCTGTGAGAGCACGGTGCAGAGCCCGTTGTTTCCTTGTTTCCCAAACAGCTGGAAGCAAGACGCTTAGGGGCCTCTCTGCCCCTTTGGAAACAAGGCAGCACGTTGGGTCTGGCAGCTCTAGGGCAATGGAGCACAACCAGAGCAGAAGTTCTACTTCTTCCAGATCAGGCCTGCCTAGAAAGTGCGTTTCACAGGCCTTGATAAGAGATGTTCTCTTAGGCTATAAGAGCACTGGGCACAGCCAGTTGTTTCTTAGCTTCCCAATGAGCTGGAAGCAAGATGCTTTGGGGCCTCTCTGCCCCTTTGCAAACAAGGCATCCCTTTGGGCCTTTCAGCTCTAGGGCAATGGAGCACACCCAGAGCAGAAGTTCTACCTCAGCCAGATCAGGCCTGCCAAGAAACTGCTTTTCACAGGCCTTCGTAAGAGGTGTTCCCGGAAGGCTGTAAGAGTACCTGGCAGAGCGAGTTGTTTCTTAGCTTCAAAAACAGCTGGAAGCAACATGATTTGGGGCCTCTCTCCCCCTTTGGAAACAAAGCAGCCTTTGTGCCTGGCAGCTCTAGGCCAAAGTAGCACACCCAGAGCACAAGTTCTACCTCAGCCAGATAAGGCCTGTCAAGAAGCTGCGTTTCACAGGCCTTTGTATGTGACGTTCCCGGTTGGCTTTGAGAGCACTGTGCAGAGCCAGTTGTTTTAGCTTCCCAGAGAGCAGGAAGCAAGATGCTTTGGGGCCTCTCTCACACTTTGGAAATAAAGGCAGCCCTTTGGGCCTGGCAGCCCTAGGCCAATGGAGTACACCCAGAGCAGAAGTTCTACCTCAGCCAGATCAGGCCTTCCAAGAAACTGCGTCTCACAGGCCTTTCTCTGTCACGTTGCCGGTAGGCTGTGAGAGCACTGTGCAGAGCCAGTTGTTTCTTAGCTTCCCAAAGATTTGGAAGCAAGATACTTTGGGGACTCTCAGCCCCTTTGGAAACAAGGCGGCCCTTTGGGCCTGGCAGCTCTAGGCCAAAGTAGCACGCCCAGAGCAGGAGTTCTACTTCAGCCAGATCAGGCCTGCCAAGAAACTGCGTTTCACAGGCCTTGGTAAGAGATGTTCACGGTAGGCTGTGAGAGCACTGGGCAGAACCAGTTGTTTTTTAGCTTCCCAAAGTGCTGGAGGCAAGATGCTTTGGGGCCTCTCTCACCCTTTGGAAACAAGGCAGCCCTTAGGTCCTGGTAGCTCTAGGCCTATGTAGCACAACCAGAACAGAAGTTCTACTTCAGCCAGGTCAGGCCTGCCAAGAAACTGCGTTTCACAGGCCTTTCAAAGAGATGTTCTCTTAGGCTGTAAGAGCACTGGGCAGAGCCAGCTGTTTCTTAGCTTCCCGAAGAGCTGGGAGCAAGATGCTTTGGGTCCACTCTCCGTCTTCGGAAACAAGGCAGCCCTTTGGGCCTGGCAGCTCTAGGGCAATGGAGCACACCCAGAGCAGAAGTTCAACTTCAGCCAGATCAGGCCTGCCAGGAAACGGCATTTCACAGGCCTTGGTAAGAGATGTTCCCGGTAGGCTGTAAGAGCACTGGGCAGAGCCAGTTGTTTCTTACCTTCCTGAAAAGCTGGAAGCAAGACGCTTGGGACCCCTCTGCCCGTTTGGGAACAAGGCAGCCTTTTGGGTCGGGAAGCTCTAGGCCAATGGAGCACACGCAGAGCAGGAGTTCTACTTCAGCCTGATCAGGCCTGCAAAGAAACAGCGTTTGACAGGCCTTGGTAAGAGATGTTCCCGGTAGGTGTAAGAGCACTGGGCAGAGCCAGTTGTTTCTTAGCTTCGCAAAGACCGGGAAGCAAGATGCTTTGGGCCTCTCTGCCCCTTGGAAACAGGGCAGCACTTGGGGCCTGGCAGCTCTAGGGCAATGGAGCACACCCAGAGCCGGAGTTCTACTTCAGCCAGATGAGGCCTGCCAAGAAACTGCGTTTCACAGGCCTTTCAAAGACATGTTCCCGGTAGGCTGTAAGAGCACGGGGCAGAGCGAGTTGGTTCTTAGCTTCCCAGAGAGCTGGAAGCAAGATGCTTTGGGGCCTCTCTGCCCCTTTGGAAACAAGGCAGCACCTTGGGCCTGGCAGCTCTAGGGCAATGGAGCACACCCAGAGCAGAACTTCTACTTCAGCCAAATCAGGCCTGCCAGGAAACGGCGTTTCACAGGCCTTGGTAAGAGATGTTCCCGGTAGGCTGTAAGAGCACTGGGCAACGCCAGATGTTTCTTAGCTTCCCGAAGAGCTGGAAGCAAGATGCTTTGGTGCCACTCTCTCACTTTGGAATCAAGGCAGCCCTTTGGGGCAGGTAGCTCTAGGCCAGTGGAGCACACCCAGAGCAGAAGTTCTACTTCGGCCAGTTCAGGCCACCAACAAACTGCGTTTCACAGGCCTTGGTAAGAGATGATCCTGGTAGGCTGTAAGAGCACTGGGCAACGCCAGATGTTTCTTAGCTTCCCGAAGAGCTGGAAGCAAGATGCTTTGGGGCCTCTCATCCCCTTTGCAAGCAAGGCGGCCCTTTGGGCCAGGCAGCTCTAGGCCAATGGAGCACACCCAGAGCAGAAGTTCTACTTCAGCTAGATCAGGCCACCAACAAAGTGCGTTTCACAGGCCTTGGTAAGAGATTTTCTCTCAGGCTGTAAGAGCACTGGGCAGAGCCAGTTGTTTCTTAGCTTCCCAAAGAGCTGGAAGCAAGATGCTTTGGGGCCTCTCTGCCCCTTTGCCAACAAGGCATCCCTTTGGGCCTTTCAGCTCTAGGCCAATGGAGCACACCCAGAGCAGAAGTTCTACCACAGCCAGATAAGGCCTGCCAAGAAACTGCGTTTCAAAGGCTTTGGTAAGATATGTTGCCGGTACTCTGTCAGAGCACTGGGCAGAGACAGTTGTTTCTTAGCTTCCCAAAGAGCTGGAAGCAAGATGCTTTGGGGCCTCTCTGCCCCTTTGCAAACAAGGCATCCCTTTGGGCCTTTCAGCTCTAGGCCAATGGAGCACAGCCAGAGCAGAAGTCCTACTTCAGCCAGATCAGGCCTGCCAAGGAACTGCGTTTCAGAGGCCTTTGTATGTGACGTTCCCGGTAGGCTGTGAGAGCACGGTGCAGAGCCCGTTGTTTCCTTGTTTCCCAAACAGCTGGAAGCAAGACGCTTAGGGGCCTCTCTGCCCCTTTGGAAACAAGGCAGCACGTTGGGTCTGGCAGCTCTAGGGCAATGGAGCACAACCAGAGCAGAAGTTCTACTTCTTCCAGATCAGGCCTGCCTAGAAAGTGCGTTTCACAGGCCTTGATAAGAGATGTTCTCTTAGGCTATAAGAGCACTGGGCACAGCCAGTTGTTTCTTAGCTTCCCAATGAGCTGGAAGCAAGATGCTTTGGGGCCTCTCTGCCCCTTTGCAAACAAGGCATCCCTTTGGGCCTTTCAGCTCTAGGGCAATGGAGCACACCCAGAGCAGAAGTTCTACCTCAGCCAGATCAGGCCTGCCAAGAAACTGCTTTTCACAGGCCTTCGTAAGAGGTGTTCCCGGAAGGCTGTAAGAGTACCTGGCAGAGCGAGTTGTTTCTTAGCTTCAAAAACAGCTGGAAGCAACATGATTTGGGGCCTCTCTCCCCCTTTGGAAACAAAGCAGCCTTTGTGCCTGGCAGCTCTAGGCCAAAGTAGCACACCCAGAGCACAAGTTCTACCTCAGCCAGATAAGGCCTGTCAAGAAGCTGCGTTTCACAGGCCTTTGTATGTGACGTTCCCGGTTGGCTTTGAGAGCACTGTGCAGAGCCAGTTGTTTTAGCTTCCCAGAGAGCAGGAAGCAAGATGCTTTGGGGCCTCTCTCACACTTTGGAAATAAAGGCAGCCCTTTGGGCCTGGCAGCCCTAGGCCAATGGAGTACACCCAGAGCAGAAGTTCTACCTCAGCCAGATCAGGCCTTCCAAGAAACTGCGTCTCACAGGCCTTTCTCTGTCACGTTGCCGGTAGGCTGTGAGAGCACTGTGCAGAGCCAGTTGTTTCTTAGCTTCCCAAAGATTTGGAAGCAAGATACTTTGGGGACTCTCAGCCCCTTTGGAAACAAGGCGGCCCTTTGGGCCTGGCAGCTCTAGGCCAAAGTAGCACGCCCAGAGCAGGAGTTCTACTTCAGCCAGATCAGGCCTGCCAAGAAACTGCGTTTCACAGGCCTTGGTAAGAGATGTTCACGGTAGGCTGTGAGAGCACTGGGCAGAACCAGTTGTTTTTTAGCTTCCCAAAGTGCTGGAGGCAAGATGCTTTGGGGCCTCTCTCACCCTTTGGAAACAAGGCAGCCCTTAGGTCCTGGTAGCTCTAGGCCTATGTAGCACAACCAGAACAGAAGTTCTACTTCAGCCAGGTCAGGCCTGCCAAGAAACTGCGTTTCACAGGCCTTTCAAAGAGATGTTCTCTTAGGCTGTAAGAGCACTGGGCAGAGCCAGCTGTTTCTTAGCTTCCCGAAGAGCTGGGAGCAAGATGCTTTGGGTCCACTCTCCGTCTTCGGAAACAAGGCAGCCCTTTGGGCCTGGCAGCTCTAGGGCAATGGAGCACACCCAGAGCAGAAGTTCTACTTCAGCCAAATCAGGCCTGCCAGGAAACGGCGTTTCACAGGCCTTGGTAAGAGATGTTCCCGGTAGGCTGTAAGAGCACTGGGCAGAGCCAGTTGTTTCTTACCTTCCTGAAAAGCTGGAAGCAAGACGCTTGGGACCCCTCTGCCCGTTTGGGAACAAGGCAGCCTTTTGGGTCGGGAAGCTCTAGGCCAATGGAGCACACGCAGAGCAGGAGTTCTACTTCAGCCTGATCAGGCCTGCAAAGAAACAGCGTTTGACAGGCCTTGGTAAGAGATGTTCCCGGTAGGTGTAAGAGCACTGGGCAGAGCCAGTTGTTTCTTAGCTTCGCAAAGACCGGGAAGCAAGATGCTTTGGGCCTCTCTGCCCCTTGGAAACAGGGCAGCACTTGGGGCCTGGCAGCTCTAGGGCAATGGAGCACACCCAGAGCCGGAGTTCTACTTCAGCCAGATGAGGCCTGCCAAGAAACTGCGTTTCACAGGCCTTTCAAAGACATGTTCCCGGTAGGCTGTAAGAGCACGGGGCAGAGCGAGTTGGTTCTTAGCTTCCCAGAGAGCTGGAAGCAAGATGCTTTGGGGCCTCTCTGCCCCTTTGGAAACAAGGCAGCACCTTGGGCCTGGCAGCTCTAGGGCAATGGAGCACACCCAGAGCAGAAGTTCTACTTCAGCCAAATCAGGCCTGCCAGGAAACGGCGTTTCACAGGCCTTGGTAAGAGATGTTCCCGGTAGGCTGTAAGAGCACTGGGCAACGCCAGATGTTTCTTAGCTTCCCGAAGAGCTGGAAGCAAGATGCTTTGGTGCCACTCTCTCACTTTGGAATCAAGGCAGCCCTTTGGGGCAGGTAGCTCTAGGCCAGTGGAGCACACCCAGAGCAGAAGTTCTACTTCGGCCAGTTCAGGCCACCAACAAACTGCGTTTCACAGGCCTTGGTAAGAGATGATCCTGGTAGGCTGTAAGAGCACTGGGCAACGCCAGATGTTTCTTAGCTTCCCGAAGAGCTGGAAGCAAGATGCTTTGGGGCCTCTCATCCCCTGTGCAAGCAAGGCGGCCCTTTGGGCCAGGCAGCTCTAGGCCAATGGAGCACACCCAGAGCAGAAGTTCTACTTCAGCTAGATCAGGCCACCAACAAAGTGCGTTTCACAGGCCTTGGTAAGAGATTTTCTCTCAGGCTGTAAGAGCACTGGGCAGAGCCAGTTGTTTCTTAGCTTCCCAAAGAGCTGGAAGCAAGATGCTTTGGGGCCTCTCTGCCCCTTTGCCAACAAGGCATCCCTTTGGGCCTTTCAGCTCTAGGCCAATGGAGCACACCCAGAGCAGAAGTTCTACCACAGCCAGATAAGGCCTGCCAAGAAACTGCGTTTCAAAGGCTTTGGTAAGATATGTTGCCGGTACTCTGTCAGAGCACTGGGCAGAGACAGTTGTTTCTTAGCTTCCCAAAGAGCTGGAAGCAAGATGCTTTGGGGCCTCTCTGCCCCTTTGCAAACAAGGCATCCCTTTGGGCCTTTCAGCTCTAGGCCAATGGAGCACAGCCAGAGCAGAAGTCCTACTTCAGCCAGATCAGGCCTGCCAAGGAACTGCGTTTCAGAGGCCTTTGTATGTGACGTTCCCGGTAGGCTGTGAGAGCACGGTGCAGAGCCCGTTGTTTCCTTGTTTCCCAAACAGCTGGAAGCAAGACGCTTAGGGGCCTCTCTGCCCCTTTGGAAACAAGGCAGCACGTTGGGTCTGGCAGCTCTAGGGCAATGGAGCACAACCAGAGCAGAAGTTCTACTTCTTCCAGATCAGGCCTGCCTAGAAAGTGCGTTTCACAGGCCTTGATAAGAGATGTTCTCTTAGGCTATAAGAGCACTGGGCACAGCCAGTTGTTTCTTAGCTTCCCAATGAGCTGGAAGCAAGATGCTTTGGGGCCTCTCTGCCCCTTTGCAAACAAGGCATCCCTTTGGGCCTTTCAGCTCTAGGGCAATGGAGCACACCCAGAGCAGAAGTTCTACCTCAGCCAGATCAGGCCTGCCAAGAAACTGCTTTTCACAGGCCTTCGTAAGAGGTGTTCCCGGAAGGCTGTAAGAGTACCTGGCAGAGCGAGTTGTTTCTTAGCTTCAAAAACAGCTGGAAGCAACATGATTTGGGGCCTCTCTCCCCCTTTGGAAACAAAGCAGCCTTTGTGCCTGGCAGCTCTAGGCCAAAGTAGCACACCCAGAGCACAAGTTCTACCTCAGCCAGATAAGGCCTGTCAAGAAGCTGCGTTTCACAGGCCTTTGTATGTGACGTTCCCGGTTGGCTTTGAGAGCACTGTGCAGAGCCAGTTGTTTTAGCTTCCCAGAGAGCAGGAAGCAAGATGCTTTGGGGCCTCTCTCACACTTTGGAAATAAAGGCAGCCCTTTGGGCCTGGCAGCCCTAGGCCAATGGAGTACACCCAGAGCAGAAGTTCTACCTCAGCCAGATCAGGCCTTCCAAGAAACTGCGTCTCACAGGCCTTTCTCTGTCACGTTGCCGGTAGGCTGTGAGAGCACTGTGCAGAGCCAGTTGTTTCTTAGCTTCCCAAAGATTTGGAAGCAAGATACTTTGGGGACTCTCAGCCCCTTTGGAAACAAGGCGGCCCTTTGGACCTGGCAGCTCTAGGCCAAAGTAGCACGCCCAGAGCAGGAGTTCTACTTCAGCCAGATCAGGCCTGCCAAGAAACTGCGTTTCACAGGCCTTGGTAAGAGATGTTCCCGGTAGGCTGTGAGAGCACTGTGGAGAGCCAGTTGCTTTAGCTTCCCACAGAGCTGGAAGCAAGATGCTTTGGGGCCTCTCTCTCCCTTTGGACACAAGGCAGCCGTTTGTGCCTGGCAGCTCTAGGCCAATGGAGCACACCCACAGCAGAAGTTCTACTTCAGGCAGATCAGTCCTGCCCAGAAACTGCGTTTCACAGCCCTTGGTAAGAGATGTTCACGGTAGGCTGTGAGAGCACTGGGCAGAACCAGTTGTTTTTTAGCTTCCCAAAGTGCTGGAGGCAAGATGCTTTGGGGCCTCTCTCACCCTTTGGAAACAAGGCAGCCCTTAGGTCCTGGTAGCTCTAGGCCTATGTAGCACAACCAGAACAGAAGTTCTACTTCAGCCAGGTCAGGCCTTCCAAGAAACTGCGTTTCACAGGCCTTTCAAAGAGATGTTCTCTTAGGCTGTAAGAGCACTGGGCAGAGCCAGCTGTTTCTTAGCTTCCCGAAGAGCTGGGAGCAAGATGCTTTGGGTCCACTCTCCGTCTTTGGAAACAAGGCAGCCCTTTGGGCCTGGCAGCTCTAGGGCAATGGAGCACACCCAGAGCAGAAGTTCTACTTCAGCCAGATCAGGCCTGCCAGGAAACTGCGTTTCACAGGCCTTGGTAAGAGATGTTCCCGGTAGGCTGTAAGAGCACTGGGCAGAGCCAGTTGTTTCTTACCTTCCTGAAAAGCTGGAAGCAAGACGCTTGGGACCCCTCTGCCCGTTTGGGAACAAGGCAGCCTTTTGGGTCGGGAAGCTCTAGGCCAATGGAGCACACGCAGAGCAGGAGTTCTACTTCAGCCTGATCAGGCCTGCAAAGAAACAGCGTTTGACAGGCCTTGGTAAGAGATGTTCCCGGTAGGTGTAAGAGCACTGGGCAGAGCCAGTTGTTTCTTAGCTTCGCAAAGACCGGGAAGCAAGATGCTTTGGGCCTCTCTGCCCCTTGGAAACAGGGCAGCACTTGGGGCCTGGCAGCTCTAGGGCAATGGAGCACACCCAGAGCCGGAGTTCTACTTCAGCCAGATGAGGCCTGCCAAGAAACTGCGTTTCACAGGCCTTTCAAAGACATGTTCCCGGTAGGCTGTAAGAGCACGGGGCAGAGCGAGTTGGTTCTTAGCTTCCCAGAGAGCTGGAAGCAAGATGCTTTGGGGCCTCTCTGCCCCTTTGGAAACAAGGCAGCACCTTGGGCCTGGCAGCTCTAGGGCAATGGAGCACACCCAGAGCAGAAGTTCTACTTCAGCCAAATCAGGCCTGCCAGGAAACGGCGTTTCACAGGCCTTGGTAAGAGATGTTCCCGGTAGGCTGTAAGAGCACTGGGCAACGCCAGATGTTTCTTAGCTTCCCGAAGAGCTGGAAGCAAGATGCTTTGGTGCCACTCTCTCACTTTGGAATCAAGGCAGCCCTTTGGGGCAGGTAGCTCTAGGCCAGTGGAGCACACCCAGAGCAGAAGTTCTACTTCGGCCAGTTCAGGCCACCAACAAACTGCGTTTCACAGGCCTTGGTAAGAGATGATCCTGGTAGGCTGTAAGAGCACTGGGCAACGCCAGATGTTTCTTAGCTTCCCGAAGAGCTGGAAGCAAGATGCTTTGGGGCCTCTCATCCCCTGTGCAAGCAAGGCGGCCCTTTGGGCCAGGCAGCTCTAGGCCAATGGAGCACACCCAGAGCAGAAGTTCTACTTCAGCTAGATCAGGCCACCAACAAAGTGCGTTTCACAGGCCTTGGTAAGAGATTTTCTCTCAGGCTGTAAGAGCACTGGGCAGAGCCAGTTGTTTCTTAGCTTCCCAAAGAGCTGGAAGCAAGATGCTTTGGGGCCTCTCTGCCCCTTTGCCAACAAGGCATCCCTTTGGGCCTTTCAGCTCTAGGCCAATGGAGCACACCCAGAGCAGAAGTTCTACCACAGCCAGATAAGGCCTGCCAAGAAACTGCGTTTCAAAGGCTTTGGTAAGATATGTTGCCGGTACTCTGTCAGAGCACTGGGCAGAGACAGTTGTTTCTTAGCTTCCCAAAGAGCTGGAAGCAAGATGCTTTGGGGCCTCTCTGCCCCTTTGCAAACAAGGCATCCCTTTGGGCCTTTCAGCTCTAGGCCAATGGAGCACAGCCAGAGCAGAAGTCCTACTTCAGCCAGATCAGGCCTGCCAAGGAACTGCGTTTCAGAGGCCTTTGTATGTGACGTTCCCGGTAGGCTGTGAGAGCACGGTGCAGAGCCCGTTGTTTCCTTGTTTCCCAAACAGCTGGAAGCAAGACGCTTAGGGGCCTCTCTGCCCCTTTGGAAACAAGGCAGCACGTTGGGTCTGGCATCTCTAGGGCAATGGAGCACAACCAGAGCAGAAGTTCTACTTCTTCCAGATCAGGCCTGCCTAGAAAGTGCGTTTCACAGGCCTTGATAAGAGATGTTCTCTTAGGCTATAAGAGCACTGGGCACAGCCAGTTGTTTCTTAGCTTCCCAATGAGCTGGAAGCAAGATGCTTTGGGGCCTCTCTGCCCCTTTGCAAACAAGGCATCCCTTTGGGCCTTTCAGCTCTAGGGCAATGGAGCACACCCAGAGCAGAAGTTCTACCTCAGCCAGATCAGGCCTGCCAAGAAACTGCTTTTCACAGGCCTTCGTAAGAGGTGTTCCCGGAAGGCTGTAAGAGTACCTGGCAGAGCGAGTTGTTTCTTAGCTTCAAAAACAGCTGGAAGCAACATGATTTGGGGCCTCTCTCCCCCTTTGGAAACAAAGCAGCCTTTGTGCCTGGCAGCTCTAGGCCAAAGTAGCACACCCAGAGCACAAGTTCTACCTCAGCCAGATAAGGCCTGTCAAGAAGCTGCGTTTCACAGGCCTTTGTATGTGACGTTCCCGGTTGGCTTTGAGAGCACTGTGCAGAGCCAGTTGTTTTAGCTTCCCAGAGAGCAGGAAGCAAGATGCTTTGGGGCCTCTCTCACACTTTGGAAATAAAGGCAGCCCTTTGGGCCTGGCAGCCCTAGGCCAATGGAGTACACCCAGAGCAGAAGTTCTACCTCAGCCAGATCAGGCCTTCCAAGAAACTGCGTCTCACAGGCCTTTCTCTGTCACGTTGCTGGTAGGCTGTGAGAGCACTGTGCAGAGCCAGTTGTTTCTTAGCTTCCCAAAGATTTGGAAGCAAGATACTTTGGGGACTCTCAGCCCCTTTGGAAACAAGGCGGCCCTTTGGGCCTGGCAGCTCTAGGCCAAAGTAGCACGCCCAGAGCAGGAGTTCTACTTCAGCCAGATCAGGCCTGCCAAGAAACTGCGTTTCACAGGCCTTGGTAAGAGATGTTCCCGGTAGGCTGTGAGAGCACTGTGGAGAGCCAGTTGCTTTAGCTTCCCACAGAGCTGGAAGCAAGATGCTTTGGGGCCTCTCTCTCCCTTTGGACACAAGGCAGCCGTTTGGGCCTGGCAGCTCTAGGCCAATGGAGCACACCCACAGCAGAAGTTCTACTTCAGGCAGATCAGTCCTGCCCAGAAACTGCGTTTCACAGCCCTTGGTAAGAGATGTTCACGGTAGGCTGTGAGAGCACTGGGCAGAACCAGTTGTTTTTTAGCTTCCCAAAGTGCTGGAGGCAAGATGCTTTGGGGCCTCTCTCACCCTTTGGAAACAAGGCAGCCCTTAGGTCCTGGTAGCTCTAGGCCTATGTAGCACAACCAGAACAGAAGTTCTACTTCAGCCAGGTCAGGCCTTCCAAGAAACTGCGTTTCACAGGCCTTTCAAAGAGATGTTCTCTTAGGCTGTAAGAGCACTGGGCAGAGCCAGCTGTTTCTTAGCTTCCCGAAGAGCTGGGAGCAAGATGCTTTGGGTCCACTCTCCGTCTTTGGAAACAAGGCAGCCCTTTGGGCCTGGCAGCTCTAGGGCAATGGAGCACACCCAGAGCAGAAGTTCTACTTCAGCCAGATCAGGCCTGCCAGGAAACTGCGTTTCACAGGCCTTGGTAAGAGATGTTCCCGGTAGGCTGTAAGAGCACTGGGCAGAGCCAGTTGTTTCTTACCTTCCTGAAAAGCTGGAAGCAAGACGCTTGGGACCCCTCTGCCCGTTTGGGAACAAGGCAGCCTTTTGGGTTGGGAAGCTCTAGGCCAATGGAGCACACGCAGAGCAGGAGTTCTACTTCAGCCTGATCAGGCCTGCAAAGAAACAGTGTTTGACAGGCCTTGGTAAGAGATGTTCCCGGTAGGTGTAAGAGCACTGGGCAGAGCCAGTTGTTTCTTAGCTTTGCAAAGACCGGGAAGCAAGATGCTTTGGGCCTCTCTGCCCCTTGGAAACAGGGCAGCACTTTGGGCCTGGCAGCCCTAGGGCAATGGAGCACACCCAGAGCCGGAGTTCTACTTCAGCCAGATGAGGCCTGCCAAGAAACTGCGTTTCACAGGCCTTTCAAAGACATGTTCCCGGTAGGCTGTAAGAGCACGGGGCAGAGCGAGTTGGTTCTTAGCTTCCCAGAGAGCTGGAAGCAAGATGCTTTGGGGCCTCTCTGCCCCTTTGGAAACAAGGCAGCACCTTGGGCCTGGCAGCTCTAGGGCAATGGAGCACACCCAGAGCAGAACTTCTACTTCAGCCAAATCAGGCCTGCCAGGAAACGGCGTTTCACAGGCCTTGGTAAGAGATGTTCCCGGTAGGCTGTAAGAGCACTGGGCAACGCCAGATGTTTCTTAGCTTCCCGAAGAGCTGGAAGCAAGATGCTTTGGTGCCACTCTCTCACTTTGGAATCAAGGCAGCCCTTTGGGGCAGGTAGCTCTAGGCCAGTGGAGCACACCCAGAGCAGAAGTTCTACTTCGGCCAGTTCAGGCCACCAACAAACTGCGTTTCACAGGCCTTGGTAAGAGATGTTCCCGGTAGGCTGTAAGAGCACTGGCCAACGCCAGATGTTTCTTAGCTTCCCGAAGAGCTGGAAGCAAGATGCTTTGGGGCCTCTCATCCCCTTTGCAAGCAAGGCGGCCCTTTGGGCCAGGCAGCTCTAGGCCAATGGAGCACACCCAGAGCAGAAGTTCTACTTCAGCTAGATCAGGCCACCAACAAAGTGCGTTTCACAGGCCTTGGTAAGAGATTTTCTCTCAGGCTGTAAGAGCACTGGGCAGAGCCAGTTGTTTCTTAGCTTCCCAAAGAGCTGGAAGCAAGATGCTTTGGGGGCTCCCTGCCACTTTGCCAACAAGGCCGACCTTTGGGCCTTTCAGCTCTGGGCCAATGGTGCACACCCAGAGCAGAAGTTCTACCTCAGCCAGATAAGGCCTGCCAAGAAACTGCGTTTCAAAGGCTTTGGTAAGAGATGTTGCCGGTACTCTGTCAGAGCACTGGGCAGAGACAGTTGTTTCTTAGCTTCCCAAAGAGCTGGAAGCAAGATGCTTTGGGGCCTCTCTGCCCCTTTGCAAACAAGGCATCCCTTTGGGCCTTTCAGATCTAGGCCAATGGAGCACAGCCAGAGCAGAAGTCCTACTTCAGCCAGATCAGGCCTGCCAAGGAACTGCGTTTCAGAGGCCTTTGTATGTGACGTTCCCGGTAGGCTGTGAGAGCACGGTGCAGAGCCAGTTGTTTCCTTGTTTCCCAAACAGCTGGAAGCAAGACGCTTAGGGGCCTCTCTGCCCCTTTGGAAACAAGGCAGCACGTTGGGTCTGGCAGCTCTAGGGCAATGGAGCACAACCAGAGCAGAAGTTCTACTTCTTCCAGATCAGGCCTGCCTAGAAAGTGCGTTTCACAGGCCTTGATAAGAGATGTTCTCTTAGGCTATAAGAGCACTGGGCACAGCCAGTTGTTTCTTAGCTTCCCAATGAGCTGGAAGCAAGATGCTTTGGGGCCTCTCTGCCCCTTTGCAAACAAGGCATCCCTTTGGGCCTTTCAGCTCTAGGGCAATGGAGCACACCCAGAGCAGAAGTTCTACCTCAGCCAGATCAGGCCTGCCAAGAAACTGCTTTTCACAGGCCTTCGTAAGAGGTGTTCCCGGAAGGCTGTAAGAGTACCTGGCAGAGCGAGTTGTTTCTTAGCTTCAAAAACAGCTGGAAGCAACATGATTTGGGGCCTCTCTCCCCCTTTGGAAACAAAGCAGCCTTTGTGCCTGGCAGCTCTAGGCCAAAGTAGCACACCCAGAGCACAAGTTCTACCTCAGCCAGATAAGGCCTGTCAAGAAGCTGCGTTTCACAGGCCTTTGTATGTGACGTTCCCGGTTGGCTTTGAGAGCACTGTGCAGAGCCAGTTGTTTTAGCTTCCCAGAGAGCAGGAAGCAAGATGCTTTGGGGCCTCTCTCACACTTTGGAAATAAAGGCAGCCCTTTGGGCCTGGCAGCCCTAGGCCAATGGAGTACACCCAGAGCAGAAGTTCTACCTCAGCCAGATCAGGCCTTCCAAGAAACTGCGTCTCACAGGCCTTTCTCTGTCACGTTGCCGGTAGGCTGTGAGAGCACTGTGCAGAGCCAGTTGTTTCTTAGCTTCCCAAAGATTTGGAAGCAAGATACTTTGGGGACTCTCAGCCCCTTTGGAAACAAGGCGGCCCTTTGGGCCTGGCAGCTCCAGGCCAAAGTAGCACGCCCAGAGCAGGAGTTCTACTTCAGCCAGATCAGGCCTGCCAAGAAACTGCGTTTCACAGGCCTTGGTAAGAGATGTTCCCGGTAGGCTGTGAGAGCACTGTGGAGAGCCAGTTGCTTTAGCTTCCCACAGAGCTGGAAGCAAGATGCTTTGGGGCCTCTCTCTCCCATTGGACACAAGGCAGCCGTTTGTGCCTGGCAGCTCTAGGCCAATGGAGCACACCCACAGCAGAAGTTCTACTTCAGGCAGATCAGTCCTGCCCAGAAACTGCGTTTCACAGCCCTTGGTAAGAGATGTTCACGGTAGGCTGTGAGAGCACTGGGCAGAACCAGTTGTTTTTTAGCTTCCCAAAGTGCTGGAGGCAAGATGCTTTGGGGCCTCTCTCACCCTTTGGAAACAAGGCAGCCCTTAGGTCCTGGTAGCTCTAGGCCTATGTAGCACAACCAGAACAGAAGTTCTACTTCAGCCAGGTCAGGCCTTCCAAGAAACTGCGTTTCACAGGCCTTTCAAAGAGATGTTCTCTTAGGCTGTAAGAGCACTGGGCAGAGCCAGCTGTTTCTTAGCTTCCCGAAGAGCTGGGAGCAAGATGCTTTGGGTCCACTCTCTGTCTTTGGAAACAAGGCAGCCCTTTGGGCCTGGCAGCTCTAGGGCAATGGAGCACACCCAGAGCAGAAGTTCTACTTCAGCCAGATCAGGCCTGCCAGGAAACTGCGTTTCACAGGCCTTGGTAAGAGATGTTCCCGGTAGGCTGTAAGAGCACTGGGCAGAGCCAGTTGTTTCTTACCTTCCTGAAAAGCTGGAAGCAAGACGCTTGGGACCCCTCTGCCCGTTTGGGAACAAGGCAGCCTTTTGGGTTGGGAAGCTCTAGGCCAATGGAGCACACGCAGAGCAGGAGTTCTACTTCAGCCTGATCAGGCCTGCAAAGAAACAGTGTTTGACAGGCCTTGGTAAGAGATGTTCCCGGTAGGTGTAAGAGCACTGGGCAGAGCCAGTTGTTTCTTAGCTTTGCAAAGACCGGGAAGCAAGATGCTTTGGGCCTCTCTGCCCCTTGGAAACAGGGCAGCACTTTGGGCCTGGCAGCCCTAGGGCAATGGAGCACACCCAGAGCCGGAGTTCTACTTCAGCCAGATGAGGCCTGCCAAGAAACTGCGTTTCACAGGCCTTTCAAAGACATGTTCCCGGTAGGCTGTAAGAGCACGGGGCAGAGCGAGTTGGTTCTTAGCTTCCCAGAGAGCTGGAAGCAAGATGCTTTGGGGCCTCTCTGCCCCTTTGGAAACAAGGCAGCACCTTGGGCCTGGCAGCTCTAGGGCAATGGAGCACACCCAGAGCAGAACTTCTACTTCAGCCAAATCAGGCCTGCCAGGAAACGGCGTTTCACAGGCCTTGGTAAGAGATGTTCCCGGTAGGCTGTAAGAGCACTGGGCAACGCCAGATGTTTCTTAGCTTCCCGAAGAGCTGGAAGCAAGATGCTTTGGTGCCACTCTCTCACTTTGGAATCAAGGCAGCCCTTTGGGGCAGGTAGCTCTAGGCCAGTGGAGCACACCCAGAGCAGAAGTTCTACTTCGGCCAGTTCAGGCCACCAACAAACTGCGTTTCACAGGCCTTGGTAAGAGATGTTCCCGGTAGGCTGTAAGAGCACTGGGCAACGCCAGATGTTTCTTAGCTTCCCGAAGAGCTGGAAGCAAGATGCTTTGGGGCCTCTCATCCCCTTTGCAAGCAAGGCGGCCCTTTGGGCCAGGCAGCTCTAGGCCAATGGAGCACACCCAGAGCAGAAGTTCTACTTCAGCTAGATCAGGCCACCAACAAAGTGCGTTTCACAGGCCTTGGTAAGAGATTTTCTCTCAGGCTGTAAGAGCACTGGGCAGAGCCAGTTGTTTCTTAGCTTCCCAAAGAGCTGGAAGCAAGATGCTTTGGGGGCTCCCTGCCACTTTGCCAACAAGGCCGACCTTTGGGCCTTTCAGCTCTGGGCCAATGGTGCACACCCAGAGCAGAAGTTCTACCTCAGCCAGATAAGGCCTGCCAAGAAACTGCGTTTCAAAGGCTTTGGTAAGAGATGTTGCCGGTACTCTGTCAGAGCACTGGGCAGAGACAGTTGTTTCTTAGCTTCCCAAAGAGCTGGAAGCAAGATGCTTTGGGGCCTCTCTGCCCCTTTGCAAACAAGGCATCCCTTTGGGCCTTTCAGATCTAGGCCAATGGAGCACAGCCAGAGCAGAAGTCCTACTTCAGCCAGATCAGGCCTGCCAAGGAACTGCGTTTCAGAGGCCTTTGTATGTGACGTTCCCGGTAGGCTGTGAGAGCACGGTGCAGAGCCAGTTGTTTCCTTGTTTCCCAAACAGCTGGAAGCAAGACGCTTAGGGGCCTCTCTGCCCCTTTGGAAACAAGGCAGCACGTTGGGTCTGGCAGCTCTAGGGCAATGGAGCACAACCAGAGCAGAAGTTCTACTTCTTCCAGATCAGGCCTGCCTAGAAAGTGCGTTTCACAGGCCTTGATAAGAGATGTTCTCTTAGGCTATAAGAGCACTGGGCACAGCCAGTTGTTTCTTAGCTTCCCAATGAGCTGGAAGCAAGATGCTTTGGGGCCTCTCTGCCCCTTTGCAAACAAGGCATCCCTTTGGGCCTTTCAGCTCTAGGGCAATGGAGCACACCCAGAGCAGAAGTTCTACCTCAGCCAGATCAGGCCTGCCAAGAAACTGCTTTTCACAGGCCTTCGTAAGAGGTGTTCCCGGAAGGCTGTAAGAGTACCTGGCAGAGCGAGTTGTTTCTTAGCTTCAAAAACAGCTGGAAGCAACATGATTTGGGGCCTCTCTCCCCCTTTGGAAACAAAGCAGCCTTTGTGCCTGGCAGCTCTAGGCCAAAGTAGCACACCCAGAGCACAAGTTCTACCTCAGCCAGATAAGGCCTGTCAAGAAGCTGCGTTTCACAGGCCTTTGTATGTGACGTTCCCGGTTGGCTTTGAGAGCACTGTGCAGAGCCAGTTGTTTTAGCTTCCCAGAGAGCAGGAAGCAAGATGCTTTGGGGCCTCTCTCACACTTTGGAAATAAAGGCAGCCCTTTGGGCCTGGCAGCCCTAGGCCAATGGAGTACACCCAGAGCAGAAGTTCTACCTCAGCCAGATCAGGCCTTCCAAGAAACTGCGTCTCACAGGCCTTTCTCTGTCACGTTGCCGGTAGGCTGTGAGAGCACTGTGCAGAGCCAGTTGTTTCTTAGCTTCCCAAAGATTTGGAAGCAAGATACTTTGGGGACTCTCAGCCCCTTTGGAAACAAGGCGGCCCTTTGGGCCTGGCAGCTCCAGGCCAAAGTAGCACGCCCAGAGCAGGAGTTCTACTTCAGCCAGATCAGGCCTGCCAAGAAACTGCGTTTCACAGGCCTTGGTAAGAGATGTTCCCGGTAGGCTGTGAGAGCACTGTGGAGAGCCAGTTGCTTTAGCTTCCCACAGAGCTGGAAGCAAGATGCTTTGGGGCCTCTCTCTCCCTTTGGACACAAGGCAGCCGTTTGTGCCTGGCAGCTCTAGGCCAATGGAGCACACCCACAGCAGAAGTTCTACTTCAGGCAGATCAGTCCTGCCCAGAAACTGCGTTTCACAGCCCTTGGTAAGAGATGTTCACGGTAGGCTGTGAGAGCACTGGGCAGAACCAGTTGTTTTTTAGCTTCCCAAAGTGCTGGAGGCAAGATGCTTTGGGGCCTCTCTCACCCTTTGGAAACAAGGCAGCCCTTAGGTCCTGGTAGCTCTAGGCCTATGTAGCACAACCAGAACAGAAGTTCTACTTCAGCCAGGTCATGCCTGCCAAGAAACTGCGTTTCACAGGCCTTTCAAAGAGATGTTCTCTTAGGCTGTAAGAGCACTGGGCAGAGCCAGCTGTTTCTTAGCTTCCCGAAGAGCTGGGAGCAAGATGCTTTGGGTCCACTCTCCGTCTTTGGAAACAAGGCAGCCCTTTGGGCCTGGCAGCTCTAGGGCAATGGAGCACACCCAGAGCAGAAGTTCTACTTCAGCCAGATCAGGCCTGCCAGGAAACTGCGTTTCACAGGCCTTGGTAAGAGATGTTCCCGGTAGGCTGTAAGAGCACTGGGCAGAGCCAGTTGTTTCTTACCTTCCTGAAAAGCTGGAAGCAAGACGCTTGGGACCCCTCTGCCCGTTTGGGAACAAGGCAGCCTTTTGGGTCGGGAAGCTCTAGGCCAATGGAGCACACGCAGAGCAGGAGTTCTACTTCAGCCTGATCAGGCCTGCAAAGAAACAGCGTTTGACAGGCCTTGGTAAGAGATGTTCCCGGTAGGTGTAAGAGCACTGGGCAGAGCCAGTTGTTTCTTAGCTTTGCAAAGACCGGGAAGCAAGATGCTTTGGGCCTCTCTGCCCCTTGGAAACAGGGCAGCACTTTGGGCCTGGCAGCCCTAGGGCAATGGAGCACACCCAGAGCCGGAGTTCTACTTCAGCCAGATGAGGCCTGCCAAGAAACTGCGTTTCACAGGCCTTTCAAAGACATGTTCCCGGTAGGCTGTAAGAGCACGGGGCAGAGCGAGTTGGTTCTTAGCTTCCCAGAGAGCTGGAAGCAAGATGCTTTGGGGCCTCTCTGCCCCTTTGGAAACAAGGCAGCACCTTGGGCCTGGCAGCTCTAGGGCAATGGAGCACACCCAGAGCAGAAGTTCTACTTCAGCCAAATCAGGCCTGCCAGGAAACGGCGTTTCACAGGCCTTGGTAAGAGATGTTCCCGGTAGGCAGTAAGAGCACTGGGCAACGCCAGATGTTTCTTAGCTTCCCGAAGAGCTGGAAGCAAGATGCTTTGGTGCCACTCTCTCACTTTGGAATCAAGGCAGCCCTTTGGGGCAGGTAGCTCCAGGCCAGTGGAGCACACCCAGAGCAGAAGTTCTACTTCGGCCAGTTCAGGCCACCAACAAACTGCGTTTCACAGGCCTTGGTAAGAGATGTTCCCGGTAGGCTGTAAGAGCACTGGGCAACGCCAGATGTTTCTTAGCTTCCCGAAGAGCTGGAAGCAAGATGCTTTGGGGCCTCTCTGCCCCTTTGCAAACAAGGCGGCCCTTTGGGCCAGGCAGCTCTAGGCCAATGGAGCACACCCAGAGCAGAAGTTCTACTTCAGCTAGATCAGGCCACCAACAAAGTGCGTTTCACAGGCCTTGGTAAGAGATGTTCTCTCAGGCTGTAAGAGCACTGGGCAGAGCCAGTTGTTTCTTATCTTCCCAAAGAGCTGGAAGCAAGATGCTTTGGGGGCTCCCTGCCCCTTTGCCAACAAGGCCGACCTTTGGGCCTTTCAGCTCTAGGCCAATGGAGCACACCCAGAGCAGAAGTTCTACCACAGCCAGATAAGGCCTGCCAAGAAACTGCGTTTCAAAGGCTTTGGTAAGATATGTTGCCGGTACTCTGTCAGAGCACTGGGCAGAGACAGTTGTTTCTTAGCTTCCCAAAGAGCTGGAAGCAAGATGCTTTGGGGCCTCTCTGCCCCTTTGCAAACAAGGCATCCCTTTGGGCCTTTCAGCTCTAGGCCAATGGAGCACAGCCAGAGCAGAAGTCCTACTTCAGCCAGATCAGGCCTGCCAAGGAACTGCGTTTCAGAGGCCTTTGTATGTGACGTTCCCGGTAGGCTGTGAGAGCACGGTGCAGAGCCCTTTGTTTCCTTGTTTCCCAAACAGCTGGAAGCAAGACGCTTAGGGGCCTCTCTGCCCCTTTGGAAACAAGGCAGCACGTTGGGTCTGGCAGCTCTAGGGCAATGGAGCACAACCAGAGCAGAAGTTCTACTTCTTCCAGATCAGGCCTGCCTAGAAAGTGCGTTTCACAGGCCTTGATAAGAGATGTTCTCTTAGGCTATAAGAGCACTGGGCACAGCCAGTTGTTTCTTAGCTTCCCAATGAGCTGGAAGCAAGATGCTTTGGGGCCTCTCTGCCCCTTTGCAAACAAGGCATCCCTTTGGGCCTTTCAGCTCTAGGGCAATGGAGCACACCCAGAGCAGAAGTTCTACCTCAGCCAGATCAGGCCTGCCAAGAAACTGCTTTTCACAGGCCTTCGTAAGAGGTGTTCCCGGAAGGCTGTAAGAGTACCTGGCAGAGCGAGTTGTTTCTTAGCTTCAAAAACAGCTGGAAGCAACATGATTTGGGGCCTCTCTCCCCCTTTGGAAACAAAGCAGCCTTTGTGCCTGGCAGCTCTAGGCCAAAGTAGCACACCCAGAGCACAAGTTCTACCTCAGCCAGATAAGGCCTGTCAAGAAGCTGCGTTTCACAGGCCTTTGTATGTGACGTTCCCGGTTGGCTTTGAGATCACTGTGCAGAGCCAGTTGTTTTAGCTTCCCAGAGAGCAGGAAGCAAGATGCTTTGGGGCCTCTCTCACACTTTGGAAATAAAGGCAGCCCTTTGGGCCTGGCAGCCCTAGGCCAATGGAGTACGCCCAGAGCAGAAGTTCTACCTCAGCCAGATCAGGCCTTCCAAGAAACTGCGTCTCACAGGCCTTTCTCTGTCACGTTGCCGGTAGGCTGTGAGAGCACTGTGCAGAGCCAGTTGTTTCTTAGCTTCCCAAAGATTTGGAAGCAAGATACTTTGGGGACTCTCAGCCCCTTTGGAAACAAGGCGGCCCTTTGGGCCTGGCAGCTCTAGGCCAAAGTAGCACGCCCAGAGCAGGAGTTCTACTTCAGCCAGATCAGGCCTGCCAAGAAACTGCGTTTCACAGGCCTTGGTAAGAGATGTTCCCGGTAGGCTGTGAGAGCACTGTGGAGAGCCAGTTGCTTTAGCTTCCCACAGAGCTGGAAGCAAGATGCTTTGGGGCCTCTCTCTCCCTTTGGACACAAGGCAGCCTTTTGGGCCTGGCAGCTCTAGGCCAATGGAGCACACCCAAGCAGAAGTTCTACTTCAGGCAGATCAGTCCTGCCCAGAAACTGCGTTTCCCAGCCCTTGGTAAGAGATGTTCACGGTAGGTGTAAGAGCACTGGGCAGAGCCAGTTGTTTCTTAGCTTCGCAAAGACCGGGAAGCAAGATGCTTTGGGCCTCTCTGCCCCTTGGAAACAGGGCAGCACTTGGGGCCTGGCAGCTCTAGGGCAATGGAGCACACCCAGAGCCGGAGTTCTACTTCAGCCAGATGAGGCCTGCCAAGAAACTGCGTTTCACAGGCCTTTCAAAGACATGTTCCCGGTAGGCTGTAAGAGCACGGGCCAGAGCGAGTTGGTTCTTAGCTTCCCAGAGAGCTGGAAGCAAGATGCTTTGGGGCCTCTCTGCCCCTTTGGAAACAAGGCAGCACCTTGGGCCTGGCAGCTCTAGGGCAATGGAGCACACCCAGAGCAGAAGTTCTACTTCAGCCAAATCAGGCCTGCCAGGAAACGGCGTTTCACAGGCCTTGGTAAGAGATGTTCCCGGTAGGCTGTAAGAGCACTGGGCAACGCCAGATATTTCTTAGCTTCCCGAAGAGCTGGAAGCAAGATGCTTTGCTGCCACTCTCTCACTTTGGAATCAAGGCAGCCCTTTGGGGCAGGTAGCTCTAGGCCAGTGGAGCACACCCAGAGCAGAAGTTCTACTTCGCCAGTTCAGGCCACCAACAAACTGCGTTTCACAGGCCTTGGTAAGAGATGTTCCCGGTAGGCTGTAAGAGCACTGGGCAACGCCAGATGTTTCTTAGCTTCCCGAAGAGCTGGAAGCAAGATGCTTTGGGGCCTCTCATCCCCTTTGCAAACAAGGCGGCCCTTTGGGCCAGGCAGCTCTAGGCCAATGGAGCACACCCAGAGCAGAAGTTCTACTTCAGCTAGATCAGGCCACCAACAAAGTGCGTTTCACAGGCCTTGGTAAGAGATTTTCTCTCAGGCTGTAAGAGCACTGGGCAGAGCCAGTTGTTTCTTAGCTTCCCAAAGAGCTGGAAGCAAGATGCTTTGGGGGCTCCCTGCCCCTTTGCCAACAAGGCCGACCTTTGGGCCTGGCAGCTCTAGGCCAAAGTAGCACGCCCAGAGCAGGAGTTCTACTTCAGCCAGATCAGGACTGCCAAGAAACTGCGTTTCACAGGCCTTGGTAAGAGATGTTCCCGGTAGGCTGTGAGAGCACTGTGGAGAGCCAGTTGCTTTAGCTTCCCACAGAGCTGGAAGCAAGATGCTTTGGGGCCTCTCTCTCCCTTTGGACACAAGGCAGCCGTTTGGGTCTGGCAGCTCTAGGCCAATGGAGCACACCCACAGCAGAAGTTCTACTTCAGGCAGATCAGTCCTGCCCAGAAACTGCATTTCACAGCCCTTGGTAAGAGATGTTCACGGTAGGCTGTGAGAGCACTGGGCAGAACCAGTTGTTTTTTAGCTTCCCAAAGTGCTGGAGGCAAGATGCTTTGGGGCCTCTCTCACCCTTTGGAAACAAGGCAGCCCTTAGGTCCTGGTAGCTCTAGGCCTATGTAGCACAACCAGAACAGAAGTTCTACTTCAGCCAGGTCAGGCCTGCCAAGAAACTGCGTTTCACAGGCCTTTCAAAGAGATGTTCTCTTAGGCTATAAGAGCACTGGGCAGAGCCAGCTGTTTCTTAGCTTCCCGAAGAGCTGGGAGCAAGATGCTTTGGGTCCACTCTCCATCTTTGGAAACAAGGCAGCCCTTTGGGCCTGGCAGCTCTAGGGCAATGGAGCACGCCCAGAGCAGAAGTTCTACTTCAGCCAGATCAGGCCTGCCAGGAAACTGCGTTTCACAGGCCTTGGTAAGAGATGTTCCCGGTAGGCTGTAAGAGCACTGGGCAGAGCCAGTTGTTTCTTACCTTCCTGAAAAGCTGGAAGCAAGACGCTTGGGACCCCTCTGCCCGTTTAGGAACAAGGCAGCCTTTTGGGTCGGGAAGCTCTAAGCCAATGGAGCACACGCAGAGCAGGAGTTCGACTTCAGCCTGATCAGGCCTGCAAAGAAACAGCGTTTGACAGGCCTTGGTAAGAGATGTTCCCGGTAGGTGTAAGAGCACTGGGCAGAGCCAGTTGTTTCTTAGCTTCGCAAAGACCGGGAAGCAAGATGCTTTGGGCCTCTCTGCCCCTTGGAAACAGGGCAGCACTTGGGGCCTGGCAGCTCTAGGGCAATGGAGCACACCCAGAGCCGGAGTTCTACTTCAGCCAGATGAGGCCTGCCAAGAAACTGCGTTTCACAGGCCTTTCAAAGACATGTTCCCGGTAGGCTGTAAGAGCACGGGGCAGAGCGAGTTGGTTCTTAGCTTCCCAGAGAGCTGGAAGCAAGATGCTTTGGGGCCTCTCTGCCCCTTTGGAAACAAGGCAGCACCTTGGGCCTGGCAGCTCTAGGGCAATGGAGCACACCCAGAGCAGAAGTTCTACTTCAGCCAAATCAGGCCTGCCAGGAAACGGCGTTTCACAGGCCTTGGTAAGAGATGTTCCCGGTAGGCTGTAAGAGCACGGGGCAGAGCGAGTTGGTTCTTAGCTTCCCAGAGAGCTGGAAGCAAGATGCTTTGGGGCCTCTCTGCCCCTTTGGAAACAAGGCAGCACCTTGGGCCTGGCAGCTCTAGGGCAATGGAGCACACCCAGAGCAGAAGTTCTACTTCAGCCAAATCAGGCCTGCCAGGAAACGGCGTTTCACAGGCCTTGGTAAGAGATGTTCCCGGTAGGCTGTAAGAGCACTGGGCAACGCCAGATATTTCTTAGCTTCCCGAAGAGCTGGAAGCAAGATGCTTTGGTGCCACTCTCTCACTTTGGAATCAAGGCAGCCCTTTGGGGCAGGTAGCTCTAGGCCAGTGGAGCACACCCAGAGCAGAAGTTCTACTTCGGCCAGTTCAGGCCACCAACAAACTGCGTTTCACAGGCCTTGGTAAGAGATGTTCCCGGTAGGCTGTAAGAGCACTGGGCAACGCCAGTTGTTTCTTAGCTTCCCGAAGAGCTGGAAGCAAGATGCTTTGGGGCCTCTCATCCCCTTTGCAAACAAGGCGGCCCTTTGGGGCAGGCAGCTCTAGGCCAATGGAGCACACCCAGAGCAGAAGTTCTACTTCAGCTAGATCAGGCCACCAACAAAGAGCGTTTCACAGGCCTTGGTAAGAGATTTTCTCTCAGGCTGTAAGAGCACTGGGCAGAGCCAGTTGTTTCTTAGCTTCCCAAAGAGCTGGAAGCAAGATGCTTTGGGGGCTCCCTGCCCCTTTGCCAACAAGGCCGACCTTTGTGCCTTTCAGCTCTAGGCCAATGGAGCACACCCAGAGCAGTAGTTCTACCTCAGCCAGATAAGTCCTGCCAAGAAACTGCGTTTCAAAGGCTTTGGTAAGAGATGTTGCCGGTACTCTGTCAGAGCACTGGGCAGAGACAGTTGTTTCTTAGCTTCCCAAAGAGCTGGAAGCAAGATGCTTTGGGGCCTCTCTGCCCCTTTGCAAACAAGGCATCCCTTTGGGCCTTTCAGCTCTAGGCCAATGGAGCACAGCCAGAGCAGAAGTCCTACTTCAGCCAGATCAGGCCTGCCGTGGAACTGCGTTTCAGAGGCCTTTTTATGTGACCTTCCCGGTAGGCTGTGAGAGCACGGTGCAGAGCCAGTTGTTTCCTTGTTTCCCAAACAGCTGGAAGCAAGACGCTTTGGGGCCTCTCTGCCCCTTTGGAAACAAGGCAGCACGTTGGGTCTGGCAGCTCTAGGGCAATGGAGCACAACCAGAGCAGAAGTTCTACTTCTTCCAGATCAGGCATGCCTAGAAAGTGCGTTTCACAGGCCTTGATAAGAGATGTTCTCTTAGGCTATAAGAGCACTGGGCACAGCCAGTTGTTTCTTAGCTTCCCAAGAGGTGGAAGCAAGATGCTTTGGGGCCTCTCTCCCCCTTTGGAAACAAGGCAGCCCTTTGGGCCTTTCAGCTCTAGGGCAATGGAGCACACCCAGAGCAGAAGTTCTACCTCAGCCAGATCAGGCCTGCCAAGAAACTGCTTTTCACAGGCCTTCGTAAGTGGTGTTCCCGGAAGGCTGTAAGAGTACCTGGCAGAGCGAGTTGTTTCTTAGCTTCAAAAACAGCTGGAAGCAACATGATTTGGGGCCTCGCTCCCCCTTTGGAAACAAAGCAGCCTTTGTGCCTGGCAGCTCTAGGCCAAAGTAGCACACCCAGAGCACAAGTTCTACCTCAGCCAGATAAGGCCTGTCAAGAAGCTGCGTTTCACAGGCCTTTGTATGTGACGTTCCCGGTTGGCTTTGAGAGCACTGTGCAGAGCCAGTTGTTTTAGCTTCCCAGAGAGCAGGAAGCAAGATGCTTTGGGGCCTCTCTCACACTTTGGAAATAAAGGCAGCCCTTTGGGCCTGGCAGCCCTAGGCCAATGGAGTACACCCAGAGCAGAAGTTCTACCTCAGCCAGATCAGGCCTTCCAAGAAACTGCGTCTCACAGGCCTTTCTCTGTCACGTTGCCGGTAGGCTGTGAGAGCACTGTGCAGAGCCAGTTGTTTCTTAGCTTCCCAAAGATTTGGAAGCAAGATACTTTGGGGACTCTCAGCCCCTTTGGAAACAAGGCGGCCCTTTGGGCCTGGCAGCTCTAGGCCAAAGTAGCACGCCCAGAGCAGGAGTTCTACTTCAGCCAGATCAGGCCTGCCAAGAAACTGCGTTTCACAGGCCTTGGTAAGAGATGTTCCCGGTAGGCTGTGAGAGCACTGTGGAGAGCCAGTTGCTTTAGCTTCCCACAGAGCTGGAAGCAAGATGCTTTGGGGCCTCTCTCTCCCTTTGGACACAAGGCAGCCGTTTGGGCCTGGCAGCTCTAGGCCAATGGAGCACACCCACAGCAGAAGTTCTACTTCAGGCAGATCAGTCCTGCCCAGAAACTGCGTTTCACAGCCCTTGGTAAGAGATGTTCACGGTAGGCTGTGAGAGCACTGGGCAGAACCAGTTGTTTTTTAGCTTCCCAAAGTGCTGGAGGCAAGATGCTTTGGGGCCTCTCTCACCCTTTGGAAACAAGGCAGCCCTTAGGTCCTGGTAGCTCTAGGCCTATGTAGCACAACCAGAACAGAAGTTCTACTTCAGCCAGGTCATGCCTGCCAAGAAACTGCGTTTCACAGGCCTTTCAAAGAGATGTTCTCTTAGGCTGTAAGAGCACTGGGCAGAGCCAGCTGTTTCTTAGCTTCCCGAAGAGCTGGGAGCAAGATGCTTTGGGTCCACTCTCCGTCTTTGGAAACAAGGCAGCCCTTTGGGCCTGGCAGCTCTAGGGCAAATGGAGCACACCCAGAGCAGAAGTTCTACTTCAGCCAGATCAGGCCTGCCAGGAAACTGCGTTTCACAGGCCTTGGTAAGAGATGTTCCCGGTAGGCTGTAAGAGCACTGGGCAGAGCCAGTTGTTTCTTACCTTCCTGAAAAGCTGGAAGCAAGATGCTTGGGACCCCTCTGCCCGTTTGGGAACAAGGCAGCCTTTTGGGTCGGGAAGCTCTAGGCCAATGGAGCACACGCAGAGCAGGAGTTCTACTTCAGCCTGATCAGGCCTGCAAAGAAACAGCGTTTGACAGGCCTTGGTAAGAGATGTTCCCGGTGGGTGTAAGAGCACTGGGCAGAGCCAGTTGTTTCTTAGCTTCGCAAAGACCGGGAAGCAAGATGCTTTGGGCCTCTCTGCCCCTTGGAAACAGGGCAGCACTTGGGGCCTGGCAGCTCTAGGGCAATGGAGCACACCCAGAGCCGGAGTTCTACTTCAGCCAGATGAGGCCTGCCAAGAAACTGCGTTTCACAGGCCTTTCAAAGACATGTTCCCGGTAGGCTGTAAGAGCACGGGGCAGAGCGAGTTGGTTCTTAGCTTCCCAGAGAGCTGGAAGCAAGATGCTTTGGGGCCTCTCTGCCCCTTTGGAAACAAGGCAGCACCTTGGGCCTGGCAGCTCTAGGGCAATGGAGCACACCCAGAGCAGAAGTTCTACTTCAGCCAAATCAGGCCTGCCAGGAAACGGCGTTTCACAGGCCTTGGTAAGAGATGTTCCCGGTAGGCTGTAAGAGCACGGGGCAGAGCGAGTTGGTTCTTAGCTTCCCAGAGAGCTGGAAGCAAGATGCTTTGGGGCCTCTCTGCCCCTTTGGAAACAAGGCAGCACCTTGGGCCTGGCAGCTCTAGGGCAATGGAGCACACCCAGAGCAGAAGTTCTACTTCAGCCAAATCAGGCCTGCCAGGAAACGGCGTTTCACAGGCCTTGGTAAGAGATGTTCCCGGTAGGCTGTAAGAGCACTGGGCAACGCCAGATATTTCTTAGCTTCCCGAAGAGCTGGAAGCAAGATGCTTTGGTGCCACTCTCTCACTTTGGAATCAAGGCAGCCCTTTGGGGCAGGTAGCTCTAGGCCAGTGGAGCACACCCAGAGCAGAAGTTCTACTTCGGCCAGTTCAGGCCACCAACAAACTGCGTTTCACAGGCCTTGGTAAGAGATGTTCCCGGTAGGCTGTAAGAGCACTGGGCAACGCCAGATGTTTCTTAGCTTCCCGAAGAGCTGGAAGCAAGATGCTTTGGGGCCTCTCATCCCCTTTGCAAACAAGGCGGCCCTTTGGGGCAGGCAGCTCTAGGCCAATGGAGCACACCCAGAGCAGAAGTTCTACTTCAGCTAGATCAGGCCACCAACAAAGAGCGTTTCACAGGCCTTGGTAAGAGATTTTCTCTCAGGCTGTAAGAGCACTGGGCAGAGCCAGTTGTTTCTTAGCTTCCCAAAGAGCTGGAAGCAAGATGCTTTGGGGGCTCCCTGCCCCTTTGCCAACAAGGCCGACCTTTGTGCCTTTCAGCTCTAGGCCAATGGAGCACACCCAGAGCAGTAGTTCTACCTCAGCCAGATAAGTCCTGCCAAGAAATTGCGTTTCAAAGGCTTTGGTAAGAGATGTTGCCGGTACTCTGTCGGAGCACTGGGCAGAGACAGTTGTTTCTTAGCTTCCCAAAGAGCTGGAAGCAAGATGCTTTGGGGCCTCTCTGCCCCTTTGCAAACAAGGCATCCCTTTGGGCCTTTCAGCTCTAGGCCAATGGAGCACAGCCAGAGCAGAAGTCCTACTTCAGCCAGATCAGGCCTGCCGTGGAACTGCGTTTCAGAGGCCTTTTTATGTGACCTTCCCGGTAGGCTGTGAGAGCACGGTGCAGAGCCAGTTGTTTCCTTGTTTCCCAAACAGCTGGAAGCAAGACGCTTTGGGGCCTCTCTGCCCCTTTGGAAACAAGGCAGCACGTTGGGTCTGGCAGCTCTAGGGCAATGGAGCACAACCAGAGCAGAAGTTCTACTTCTTCCAGATCAGGCCTGCCTAGAAAGTGCGTTTCACAGGCCTTGATAAGAGATGTTCTCTTAGGCTATAAGAGCACTGGGCACAGCCAGTTGTTTCTTAGCTTCCCAAGAGGTGGAAGCAAGATGCTTTGGGGCCTCTCTCCCCCTTTGGAAACAAGGCAGCCCTTTGGGCCTTTCAGCTCTAGGGCAATGGAGCACACCCAGAGCAGAAGTTCTACCTCAGCCAGATCAGGCCTGCCAAGAAACTGCTTTTCACAGGCCTTCGTAAGAGGTGTTCCCGGAAGGCTGTAAGAGTACCTGGCAGAGCGAGTTGTTTCTTAGCTTCAAAAACAGCTGGAAGCAACATGATTTGGGGCCTCTCTCCCCCTTTGGAAACAAAGCAGCCTTTGTGCCTGGCAGCTCTAGGCCAAAGTAGCACACCCAGAGCACAAGTTCTACCTCAGCCAGATAAGGCCTGTCAAGAAGCTGCGTTTCACAGGCCTTTGTATGTGACGTTCCCGGTTGGCTTTGAGAGCACTGTGCAGAGCCAGTTGTTTTAGCTTCCCAGAGAGCAGGAAGCAAGATGCTTTGGGGCCTCTCTCACACTTTGGAAATAAAGGCAGCCCTTTGGGCCTGGCAGCCCTAGGCCAATGGAGTACACCCAGAGCAGAAGTTCTACCTCAGCCAGATCAGGCCTTCCAAGAAACTGCGTCTCACAGGCCTTTCTCTGTCACGTTGCCGGTAGGCTGTGAGAGCACTGTGCAGAGCCAGTTGTTTCTTAGCTTCCCAAAGATTTGGAAGCAAGATACTTTGGGGACTCTCAGCCCCTTTGGAAACAAGGCGGCCCTTTGGGCCTGGCAGCTCTAGGCCAAAGTAGCACGCCCAGAGCAGGAGTTCTACTTCAGCCAGATCAGGCCTGCCAAGAAACTGCGTTTCACAGGCCTTGGTAAGAGATGTTCCCGGTAGGCTGTGAGAGCACTGTGGAGAGCCAGTTGCTTTAGCTTCCCACAGAGCTGGAAGCAAGATGCTTTGGGGCCTCTCTCTCCCTTTGGACACAAGGCAGCCGTTTGTGCCTGGCAGCTCTAGGCCAATGGAGCACACCCACAGCAGAAGTTCTACTTCAGGCAGATCAGTCCTGCCCAGAAACTGCGTTTCACAGCCCTTGGTAAGAGATGTTCACGGTAGGCTGTGAGAGCACTGGGCAGAACCAGTTGTTTTTTAGCTTCCCAAAGTGCTGGAGGCAAGATGCTTTGGGGCCTCTCTCACCCTTTGGAAACAAGGCAGCCCTTAGGTCCTGGTAGCTCTAGGCCTATGTAGCACAACCAGAACAGAAGTTCTACTTCAGCCAGGTCAGGCCTGCCAAGAAACTGCGTTTCACAGGCCTTTCAAAGAGATGTTCTCTTAGGCTGTAAGAGCACTGGGCAGAGCCAGCTGTTTCTTAGCTTCCCGAAGAGCTGGGAGCAAGATGCTTTGGGTCCACTCTCCGTCTTTGGAAACAAGGCAGCCCTTTGGGCCTGGCAGCTCTAGGGCAAATGGAGCACACCCAGAGCAGAAGTTCTACTTCAGCCAGATCAGGCCTGCCAGGAAACTGCGTTTCACAGGCCTTGGTAAGAGATGTTCCCGGTAGGCTGTAAGAGCACTGGGCAGAGCCAGTTGTTTCTTACCTTCCTGAAAAGCTGGAAGCAAGATGCTTGGGACCCCTCTGCCCGTTTGGGAACAAGGCAGCCTTTTGGGTCGGGAAGCTCTAGGCCAATGGAGCACACGCAGAGCAGGAGTTCTACTTCAGCCTGATCAGGCCTGCAAAGAAACAGCGTTTGACAGGCCTTGGTAAGAGATGTTCCCGGTGGGTGTAAGAGCACTGGGCAGAGCCAGTTGTTTCTTAGCTTCGCAAAGACCGGGAAGCAAGATGCTTTGGGCCTCTCTGCCCCTTGGAAACAGGGCAGCACTTGGGGCCTGGCAGCTCTAGGGCAATGGAGCACACCCAGAGCCGGAGTTCTACTTCAGCCAGATGAGGCCTGCCAAGAAACTGCGTTTCACAGGCCTTTCAAAGACATGTTCCCGGTAGGCTGTAAGAGCACGGGGCAGAGCGAGTTGGTTCTTAGCTTCCCAGAGAGCTGGAAGCAAGATGCTTTGGGGCCTCTCTGCCCCTTTGGAAACAAGGCAGCACCTTGGGCCTGGCAGCTCTAGGGCAATGGAGCACACCCAGAGCAGAAGTTCTACTTCAGCCAAATCAGGCCTGCCAGGAAACGGCGTTTCACAGGCCTTGGTAAGAGATGTTCCCGGTAGGCTGTAAGAGCACGGGGCAGAGCGAGTTGGTTCTTAGCTTCCCAGAGAGCTGGAAGCAAGATGCTTTGGGGCCTCTCTGCCCCTTTGGAAACAAGGCAGCACCTTGGGCCTGGCAGCTCTAGGGCAATGGAGCACACCCAGAGCAGAAGTTCTACTTCAGCCAAATCAGGCCTGCCAGGAAACGGCGTTTCACAGGCCTTGGTAAGAGATGTTCCCGGTAGGCTGTAAGAGCACTGGGCAACGCCAGATATTTCTTAGCTTCCCGAAGAGCTGGAAGCAAGATGCTTTGGTGCCACTCTCTCACTTTGGAATCAAGGCAGCCCTTTGGGGCAGGTAGCTCTAGGCCAGTGGAGCACACCCAGAGCAGAAGTTCTACTTCGGCCAGTTCAGGCCACCAACAAACTGCGTTTCACAGGCCTTGGTAAGAGATGTTCCCGGTAGGCTGTAAGAGCACTGGGCAACGCCAGATGTTTCTTAGCTTCCCGAAGAGCTGGAAGCAAGATGCTTTGGGGCCTCTCATCCCCTTTGCAAACAAGGCGGCCCTTTGGGGCAGGCAGCTCTAGGCCAATGGAGCACACCCAGAGCAGAAGTTCTACTTCAGCTAGATCAGGCCACCAACAAAGAGCGTTTCACAGGCCTTGGTAAGAGATTTTCTCTCAGGCTGTAAGAGCACTGGGCAGAGCCAGTTGTTTCTTAGCTTCCCAAAGAGCTGGAAGCAAGATGCTTTGGGGGCTCCCTGCCCCTTTGCCAACAAGGCCGACCTTTGTGCCTTTCAGCTCTAGGCCAATGGAGCACACCCAGAGCAGTAGTTCTACCTCAGCCAGATAAGTCCTGCCAAGAAATTGCGTTTCAAAGGCTTTGGTAAGAGATGTTGCCGGTACTCTGTCGGAGCACTGGGCAGAGACAGTTGTTTCTTAGCTTCCCAAAGAGCTGGAAGCAAGATGCTTTGGGGCCTCTCTGCCCCTTTGCAAACAAGGCATCCCTTTGGGCCTTTCAGCTCTAGGCCAATGGAGCACAGCCAGAGCAGAAGTCCTACTTCAGCCAGATCAGGCCTGCCGTGGAACTGCGTTTCAGAGGCCTTTTTATGTGACCTTCCCGGTAGGCTGTGAGAGCACGGTGCAGAGCCAGTTGTTTCCTTGTTTCCCAAACAGCTGGAAGCAAGACGCTTTGGGGCCTCTCTGCCCCTTTGGAAACAAGGCAGCACGTTGGGTCTGGCAGCTCTAGGGCAATGGAGCACAACCAGAGCAGAAGTTCTACTTCTTCCAGATCAGGCCTGCCTAGAAAGTGCGTTTCACAGGCCTTGATAAGAGATGTTCTCTTAGGCTATAAGAGCACTGGGCACAGCCAGTTGTTTCTTAGCTTCCCAAGAGGTGGAAGCAAGATGCTTTGGGGCCTCTCTCCCCCTTTGGAAACAAGGCAGCCCTTTGGGCCTTTCAGCTCTAGGGCAATGGAGCACACCCAGAGCAGAAGTTCTACCTCAGCCAGATCAGGCCTGCCAAGAAACTGCTTTTCACAGGCCTTCGTAAGAGGTGTTCCCGGAAGGCTGTAAGAGTACCTGGCAGAGCGAGTTGTTTCTTAGCTTCAAAAACAGCTGGAAGCAACATGATTTGGGGCCTCTCTCCCCCTTTGGAAACAAAGCAGCCTTTGTGCCTGGCAGCTCTAGGCCAAAGTAGCACACCCAGAGCACAAGTTCTACCTCAGCCAGATAAGGCCTGTCAAGAAGCTGCGTTTCACAGGCCTTTGTATGTGACGTTCCCGGTTGGCTTTGAGAGCACTGTGCAGAGCCAGTTGTTTTAGCTTCCCAGAGAGCAGGAAGCAAGATGCTTTGGGGCCTCTCTCACACTTTGGAAATAAAGGCAGCCCTTTGGGCCTGGCAGCCCTAGGCCAATGGAGTACACCCAGAGCAGAAGTTCTACCTCAGCCAGATCAGGCCTTCCAAGAAACTGCGTCTCACAGGCCTTTCTCTGTCACGTTGCCGGTAGGCTGTGAGAGCACTGTGCAGAGCCAGTTGTTTCTTAGCTTCCCAAAGATTTGGAAGCAAGATACTTTGGGGACTCTCAGCCCCTTTGGAAACAAGGCGGCCCTTTGGGCCTGGCAGCTCTAGGCCAAAGTAGCACGCCCAGAGCAGGAGTTCTACTTCAGCCAGATCAGGCCTGCCAAGAAACTGCGTTTCACAGGCCTTGGTAAGAGATGTTCCCGGTAGGCTGTGAGAGCACTGTGGAGAGCCAGTTGCTTTAGCTTCCCACAGAGCTGGAAGCAAGATGCTTTGGGGCCTCTCTCTCCCTTTGGACACAAGGCAGCCGTTTGTGCCTGGCAGCTCTAGGCCAATGGAGCACACCCACAGCAGAAGTTCTACTTCAGGCAGATCAGTCCTGCCCAGAAACTGCGTTTCACAGCCCTTGGTAAGAGATGTTCACGGTAGGCTGTGAGAGCACTGGGCAGAACCAGTTGTTTTTTAGCTTCCCAAAGTGCTGGAGGCAAGATGCTTTGGGGCCTCTCTCACCCTTTGGAAACAAGGCAGCCCTTAGGTCCTGGTAGCTCTAGGCCTATGTAGCACAACCAGAACAGAAGTTCTACTTCAGCCAGGTCAGGCCTGCCAAGAAACTGCGTTTCACAGGCCTTTCAAAGAGATGTTCTCTTAGGCTGTAAGAGCACTGGGCAGAGCCAGCTGTTTCTTAGCTTCCCGAAGAGCTGGGAGCAAGATGCTTTGGGTCCACTCTCCGTCTTTGGAAACAAGGCAGCCCTTTGGGCCTGGCAGCTCTAGGGCAAATGGAGCACACCCAGAGCAGAAGTTCTACTTCAGCCAGATCAGGCCTGCCAGGAAACTGCGTTTCACAGGCCTTGGTAAGAGATGTTCCCGGTAGGCTGTAAGAGCACTGGGCAGAGCCAGTTGTTTCTTACCTTCCTGAAAAGCTGGAAGCAAGATGCTTGGGACCCCTGTGCCCGTTTGGGAACAAGGCAGCCTTTTGGGTCGGGAAGCTCTAGGCCAATGGAGCACACGCAGAGCAGGAGTTCTACTTCAGCCTGATCAGGCCTGCAAAGAAACAGCGTTTGACAGGCCTTGGTAAGAGATGTTCCCGGTAGGTGTAAGAGCACTGGGCAGAGCCAGTTGTTTCTTAGCTTCGCAAAGACCGGGAAGCAAGATGCTTTGGGCCTCTCTGCCCCTTGGAAACAGGGCAGCACTTGGGGCCTGGCAGCTCTAGGGCAATGGAGCACACCCAGAGCCGGAGTTCTACTTCAGCCAGATGAGGCCTGCCAAGAAACTGCGTTTCACAGGCCTTTCAAAGACATGTTCCCGGTAGGCTGTAAGAGCACGGGGCAGAGCGAGTTGGTTCTTAGCTTCCCAGAGAGCTGGAAGCAAGATGCTTTGGGGCCTCTCTGCCCCTTTGGAAACAAGGCAGCACCTTGGGCCTGGCAGCTCTAGGGCAATGGAGCACACCCAGAGCAGAAGTTCTACTTCAGCCAAATCAGGCCTGCCAGGAAACGGCGTTTCACAGGCCTTGGTAAGAGATGTTCCCGGTAGGCTGTAAGAGCACTGGGCAACGCCAGATGTTTCTTAGCTTCCCGAAGAGCTGGAAGCAAGATGCTTTGGTGCCACTCTCTCACTTTGGAATCAAGGCAGCCCTTTGGGGCAGGTAGCTCTAGGCCAGTGGAGCACACCCAGAGCAGAAGTTCTACTTCGGCCAGTTCAGGCCACCAACAAACTGCGTTTCACAGGCCTTGGTAAGAGATGTTCCCGGTAGGCTGTAAGAGCACTGGGCAACGCCAGATGTTTCTTAGCTTCCCGAAGAGCTGGAAGCAAGATGCTTTGGGGCCTCTCTGCCCCTTTGCAAACAAGGCGGCCCTTTGGGCCAGGCAGCTCTAGGCCAATGGAGCACACCCAGAGCAGAAGTTCTACTTCAGCTAGATCAGGCCACCAACAAAGTGCGTTTCACAGGCCTTGGTAAGAGATTTTCTCTCAGGCTGTAAGAGCACTGGGCAGAGCCAGTTGTTTCTTAGCTTCCCAAAGAGCTGGAAGCAAGATGCTTTGGGGGCTCCCTGCCCCTTTGCCAACGAGGCCGACCTTTGGGCCTGGCAGCTCTAGGCCAAAGTAGCACGCCCAGAGCAGGAGTTCTACTTCAGCCAGATCAGGCCTGCCAAGAAACTGCGTTTCACAGGCCTTGGTAAGAGATGTTCCCGGTAGGCTGTGAGAGCACTGTGGAGAGCCAGTTGCTTTAGCTTCCCACAGAGCTGGAAGCAAGATGCTTTGGGGCCTCTCTCTCCCTTTGGACACAAGGCAGCCGTTTGGGCCTGGCAGCTCTAGGCCAATGGAGCACACCCACAGCAGAAGTTCTACTTCAGGCAGATCAGTCCTGCCCAGAAACCGCATTTCACAGCCCTTGGTAAGAGATGTTCACGGTAGGCTGTGAGAGCACTGGGCAGAACCAGTTGTTTTTTAGCTTCCCAAAGTGCTGGAGGCAAGATGCTTTGGGGCCTCTCTCACCCTTTGGAAACAAGGCAGCCCTTAGGTCCTGGTAGCTCTAGGCCTATGTAGCACAACCAGAACAGAAGTTCTACTTCAGCCAGGTCAGGCCTGCCAAGAAACTGCGTTTCACAGGCCTTTCAAAGAGATGTTCTCTTAGGCTATAAGAGCACTGGGCAGAGCCAGCTGTTTCTTAGCTTCCCGAAGAGCTGGGAGCAAGATGCTTTGGGTCCACTCTCCGTCTTTGGAAACAAGGCAGCCCTTTGGGCCTGGCAGCTCTAGGGCAATGGAGCATGCCCAGAGCAGAAGTTCTACTTCAGCCAGATCAGGCCTGCCAGGAAACTGCGTTTCACAGGCCTTGGTAAGAGATGTTCCCGGTAGGCTGTCAGAGCACTGGGCAGAGCCAGTTGTTTCTTACCTTCCTGAAAAGCTGGAAGCAAGATGCTTGGGACCCCTGTGCCCGTTTGGGAACAAGGCAGCCTTTTGGGTCGGGAAGCTCTAGGCCAATGGAGCACACGCAGAGCAGGAGTTCTACTTCAGCCTGATCAGGCCTGCAAAGAAACAGCGTTTGACAGGCCTTGGTAAGAGATGTTCCCGGTAGGTGTAAGAGCACTGGGCAGAGCCAGTTGTTTCTTAGCTTCGCAAAGACCGGGAAGCAAGATGCTTTGGGCCTCTCTGCCCCTTGGAAACAGGGCAGCACTTGGGGCCTGGCAGCTCTAGGGCAATGGAGCACACCCAGAGCCGGAGTTCTACTTCAGCCAGATGAGGCCTGCCAAGAAACTGCGTTTCACAGGCCTTTCAAAGACATGTTCCCGGTAGGCTGTAAGAGCACGGGGCAGAGCGAGTTGGTTCTTAGCTTCCCAGAGAGCTGGAAGCAAGATGCTTTGGGGCCTCTCTGCCCCTTTGGAAACAAGGCAGCACCTTGGGCCTGGCAGCTCTAGGGCAATGGAGCACACCCAGAGCAGAAGTTCTACTTCAGCCAAATCAGGCCTGCCAGGAAACGGCGTTTCACAGGCCTTGGTAAGAGATGTTCCCGGTAGGCTGTAAGAGCACTGGGCAACGCCAGATGTTTCTTAGCTTCCCGAAGAGCTGGAAGCAAGATGCTTTGGTGCCACTCTCTCACTTTGGAATCAAGGCAGCCCTTTGGGGCAGGTAGCTCTAGGCCAGTGGAGCACACCCAGAGCAGAAGTTCTACTTCGGCCAGTTCAGGCCACCAACAAACTGCGTTTCACAGGCCTTGGTAAGAGATGTTCCCGGTAGGCTGTAAGAGCACTGGGCAACGCCAGATGTTTCTTAGCTTCCCGAAGAGCTGGAAGCAAGATGCTTTGGGGCCTCTCATCCCCTTTGCAAACAAGGCGGCCCTTTGGGCCAGGCAGCTCTAGGCCAATGGAGCACACCCAGAGCAGAAGTTCTACTTCAGCTAGATCAGGCCACCAACAAAGTGCGTTTCACAGGCCTTGGTAAGAGATTTTCTCTCAGGCTGTAAGAGCACTGGGCAGAGCCAGTTGTTTCTTAGCTTCCCAAAGAGCTGGAAGCAAGATGCTTTGGGGGCTCCCTGCCCCTTTGCCAACAAGGCCGACCTTTGGGCCTGGCAGCTCTAGGCCAAAGTAGCACGCCCAGAGCAGGAGTTCTACTTCAGCCAGATCAGGCCTGCCAAGAAACTGCGTTTCACAGGCCTTGGTAAGAGATGTTCCCGGTAGGCTGTGAGAGCACTGTGGAGAGCCAGTTGCTTTAGCTTCCCACAGAGCTGGAAGCAAGATGCTTTGGGGCCTCTCTCTCCCTTTGGACACAAGGCAGCCGTTTGGGTCTGGCAGCTCTAGGCCAATGGGGCACACCCACAGCAGAAGTTCTACTTCAGGCAGATCAGTCCTGCCCAGAAACTGCGTTTCACAGCCCTTGGTAAGAGATGTTCACGGTAGGCTGTGAGAGCACTGGGCAGAACCAGTTGTTTTTTAGCTTCCCAAAGTGCTGGAGGCAAGATGCTTTGGGGCCTCTCTCACCCTTTGGAAACAAGGCAGCCCTTAGGTCCTGGTAGCTCTAGGCCTATGTAGCACAACCAGAACAGAAGTTCTACTTCAGCCAGGTCAGGCCTGCCAAGAAACTGCGTTTCACAGGCCTTTCAAAGAGATGTTCTCTTAGGCTATAAGAGCACTGGGCAGAGCCAGCTGTTTCTTAGCTTCCCGAAGAGCTGGGAGCAAGATGCTTTGGGTCCACTCTCCGTCTTTGGAAACAAGGCAGCCCTTTGGGCCTGGCAGCTCTAGGGCAATGGAGCACGCCCAGAGCAGAAGTTCTACTTCAGCCAGATCAGCCCTTCCAGGAAACTGCGTTTCACAGGCCTTGGTAAGAGATGTTCCCGGTAGGCTGTAAGAGCACTGGGCAGAGCCAGTTGTTTCTTACCTTCCTGAAAAGCTGGAAGCAAGATGCTTGGGACCCCTCTGCCCGTTTGGGAACAAGGCAGCCTTTTGGGTCGGGAAGCTCTAGGCCAATGGAGCACACGCAGAGCAGGAGTTTTACTTCAGCCTGATCAGGCCTGCAAAGAAACAGCGTTTGACAGGCCTTGGTAAGAGATGTTCCCGGTGGGTGTAAGAGCACTGGGCAGAGCCAGTTGTTTCTTAGCTTCGCAAAGACCGGGAAGCAAGATGCTTTGGGCCTCTCTGCCCCTTGGAAACAGGGCAGCACTTGGGGCCTGGCAGCTCTAGGGCAATGGAGCACACCCAGAGCCGGAGTTCTACTTCAGCCAGATGAGGCCTGCCAAGAAACTGCGTTTCACAGGCCTTTCAAAGACATGTTCCCGGTAGGCTGTAAGAGCACGGGGCAGAGCGAGTTGGTTCTTAGCTTCCCAGAGAGCTGGAAGCAAGATGCTTTGGGGCCTCTCTGCCCCTTTGGAAACAAGGCAGCACCTTGGGCCTGGCAGCTCTAGGGCAATGGAGCACACCCAGAGCAGAAGTTCTACTTCAGCCAAATCAGGCCTGCCAGGAAACGGCGTTTCACAGGCCTTGGTAAGAGATGTTCCCGGTAGGCTGTAAGAGCACTGGGCAACGCCAGATATTTCTTAGCTTCCCGAAGAGCTGGAAGCAAGATGCTTTGGTGCCACTCTCTCACTTTGGAATCAAGGCAGCCCTTTGGGGCAGGTAGCTCTAGGCCAGTGGAGCACACCCAGAGCAGAAGTTCTACTTCGGCCAGTTCAGGCCACCAACAAACTGCGTTTCACAGGCCTTGGTAAGAGATGTTCCCGGTAGGCTGTAAGAGCACTGGGCAACGCCAGATGTTTCTTAGCTTCCCGAAGAGCTGGAAGCAAGATGCTTTGGGGCCTCTCATCCCCTTTGCAAACAAGGCGGCCCTTTGGGCCAGGCAGCTCTAGGCCAATGGAGCACACCCAGAGCAGAAGTTCTACTTCAGCTAGATCAGGCCACCAACAAAGTGCGTTTCACAGGCCTTGGTAAGAGATTTTCTCTCAGGCTGTAAGAGCACTGGGCAGAGCCAGTTGTTTCTTAGCTTCCCAAAGAGCTGGAAGCAAGATGCTTTGGGGGCTCCCTGCCCCTTTGCCAACAAGTCCGACCTTTGTGCCTTTCAGCTCTAGGCCAATGGAGCACACCCAGAGCAGTAGTTCTACCTCACCCAGATAAGTCCTGCCAAGAAACTGCGTTTCAAAGGCTTTGGTAAGAGATGTTGCCGGTACTCTGTCAGAGCACTGGGCAGAGACAGTTGTTTCTTAGCTTCCCAAAGAGCTGGAAGCAAGATGCTTTGGGGCCTCTCTGCCCCTTTGCAAACAAGGCATCCCTTTGGGCCTTTCAGCTCTAGGCCAATGGAGCACAGCCAGAGCAGAAGTCCTACTTCAGCCAGATCAGGCCTGCCGTGGAACTGCGTTTCAGAGGCCTTTTTATGTGACCTTCCCGGTAGGCTGTGAGAGCACGGTGCAGAGCCAGTTGTTTCCTTGTTTCCCAAACAGCTGGAAGCAAGACGCTTTGGGGCCTCTCTGCCCCTTTGGAAACAAGGCAGCACGTTGGGTCTGGCAGCTCTAGGGCAATGGAGCACAACCAGAGCAGAAGTTCTACTTCTTCCAGATCAGGCCTGCCTAGAAAGTGCGTTTCACAGGCCTTGATAAGAGATGTTCTCTTAGGCTATAAGAGCACTGGGCACAGCCAGTTGTTTCTTAGCTTCCCAATGAGCTGGAAGCAAGATGCTTTGGGGCCTCTCTGCCCCTTTGCAAACAAGGCATCCCTTTGGGCCTTTCAGCTGTAGGGCAATGGAGCACACCCAGAGCAGAAGTTCTACCTCAGCCAGATCAGGCCTGCCAAGAAACTGCTTTTCACAGGCCTTCGTAAGAGGTGTTCCCGGAAGGCTGTAAGAGTACCTGGCAGAGCGAGTTGTTTCTTAGCTTCAAAAACAGCTGGAAGCAACATGATTTGGGGCCTCTCTCCCCCTTTGGAAACAAAGCAGCCTTTGTGCCTGGCAGCTCTAGGCCAAAGTAGCACACCCAGAGCACAAGTTCTACCTCAGCCAGATAAGGCCTGTCAAGAAGCTGCGTTTCACAGGCCTTTGTATGTGACGTTCCCGGTTGGCTTTGAGAGCACTGTGCAGAGCCAGTTGTTTTAGCTTCCCAGAGAGCAGGAAGCAAGATGCTTTGGGGCCTCTCTCACACTTTGGAAATAAAGGCAGCCCTTTGGGCCTGGCAGCCCTAGGCCAATGGAGTACACCCAGAGCAGAAGTTCTACCTCAGCCAGATCAGGCCTTCCAAGAAACTGCGTCTCACAGGCCTTTCTCTGTCACGTTGCCGGTAGGCTGTGAGAGCACTGTGCAGAGCCAGTTGTTTCTTAGCTTCCCAAAGATTTGGAAGCAAGATACTTTGGGGACTCTCAGCCCCTTTGGAAACAAGGCGGCCCTTTGGGCCTGGCAGCTCTAGGCCAAAGTAGCACGCCCAGAGCAGGAGTTCTACTTCAGCCAGATCAGGCCTGCCAAGAAACTGCGTTTCACAGGCCTTGGTAAGAGATGTTCCCGGTAGGCTGTGAGAGCACTGTGGAGAGCCAGTTGCTTTAGCTTCCCACAGAGCTGGAAGCAAGATGCTTTGGGGCCTCTCTCTCCCTTTGGACACAAGGCAGCCGTTTGGGCCTGGCAGCTCTAGGCCAATGGAGCACACCCACAGCAGAAGTTCTACTTCAGGCAGATCAGTCCTGCCCAGAAACTGCGTTTCACAGCCCTTGGTAAGAGATGTTCACGGTAGGCTGTGAGAGCACTGGGCAGAACCAGTTGTTTTTTAGCTTCCCAAAGTGCTGGAGGCAAGATGCTTTGGGGCCTCTCTCACCCTTTGGAAACAAGGCAGCCCTTAGGTCCTGGTAGCTCTAGGCCTATGTAGCACAACCAGAACAGAAGTTCTACTTCAGCCAGGTCAGGCCTGCCAAGAAACTGCGTTTCACAGGCCTTTCAAAGAGATGTTCTCTTAGGCTGTAAGAGCACTGGGCAGAGCCAGCTGTTTCTTAGCTTCCCGAAGAGCTGGGAGCAAGATGCTTTGGGTCCACTCTCCGTCTTTGGAAACAAGGCAGCCCTTTGGGCCTGGCAGCTCTAGGGCAAATGGAGCACACCCAGAGCAGAAGTTCTACTTCAGCCAGATCAGGCCTGCCAGGAAACTGCGTTTCACAGGCCTTGGTAAGAGATGTTCCCGGTAGGCTGTAAGAGCACTGGGCAGAGCCAGTTGTTTCTTACCTTCCTGAAAAGCTGGAAGCAAGATGCTTGGGACCCCTCTGCCCGTTTGGGAACAAGGCAGCCTTTTGGGTCGGGAAGCTCTAGGCCAATGGAGCACACGCAGAGCAGGAGTTCTACTTCAGCCTGATCAGGCCTGCAAAGAAACAGCGTTTGACAGGCCTTGGTAAGAGATGTTCCCGGTGGGTGTAAGAGCACTGGGCAGAGCCAGTTGTTTCTTAGCTTCGCAAAGACCGGGAAGCAAGATGCTTTGGGCCTCTCTGCCCCTTGGAAACAGGGCAGCACTTGGGGCCTGGCAGCTCTAGGGCAATGGAGCACACCCAGAGCCGGAGTTCTACTTCAGCCAGATGAGGCCTGCCAAGAAACTGCGTTTCACAGGCCTTTCAAAGACATGTTCCCGGTAGGCTGTAAGAGCACGGGGCAGAGCGAGTTGGTTCTTAGCTTCCCAGAGAGCTGGAAGCAAGATGCTTTGGGGCCTCTCTGCCCCTTTGGAAACAAGGCAGCACCTTGGGCCTGGCAGCTCTAGGGCAATGGAGCACACCCAGAGCAGAAGTTCTACTTCAGCCAAATCAGGCCTGCCAGGAAACGGCGTTTCACAGGCCTTGGTAAGAGATGTTCCCGGTAGGCTGTAAGAGCACTGGGCAACGCCAGATATTTCTTAGCTTCCCGAAGAGCTGGAAGCAAGATGCTTTGGTGCCACTCTCTCACTTTGGAATCAAGGCAGCCCTTTGGGGCAGGTAGCTCTAGGCCAGTGGAGCACACCCAGAGCAGAAGTTCTACTTCGGCCAGTTCAGGCCACCAACAAACTGCGTTTCACAGGCCTTGGTAAGAGATGTTCCCGGTAGGCTGTAAGAGCACTGGGCAACGCCAGATGTTTCTTAGCTTCCCGAAGAGCTGGAAGCAAGATGCTTTGGGGCCTCTCATCCCCTTTGCAAACAAGGCGGCCCTTTGGGCCAGGCAGCTCTAGGCCAATGGAGCACACCCAGAGCAGAAGTTCTACTTCAGCTAGATAATGCCACCAACAAAGTGCGTTTCACAGGCCTTGGTAAGAGATTTTCTCTCAGGCTGTAAGAGCACTGGGCAGAGCCAGTTGTTTCTTAGCTTCCCAAAGAGCTGGAAGCAAGATGCTTTGGGGGCTCCCTGCCCCTTTGCCAACAAGGCCAACCTTTGGGCCTGGCAGCTCTAGGCCAAAGTAGCACGCCCAGAGCAGGAGTTCTACTTCAGCCAGATCAGGCCTGCCAAGAAACTGCGTTTCACAGGCCTTGGTAAGAGATGTTCCCGGTAGGCTGTGAGAGCACTGTGGAGAGCCAGTTGCTTTAGCTTCCCACAGAGCTGGAAGCAAGATGCTTTGGGGCCTCTCTCTCCCTTTGGACACAAGGCAGCCGTTTGCGCCTGGCAGCTCTAGGCCAATGGAGCACACCCACAGCAGAAGTTCTACTTCAGGCAGATCAGTCCTGCCCAGAAACTGCATTTCACAGCCCTTGGTAAGAGATGTTCACGGTAGGCTGTGAGAGCACTGGGCAGAACCAGTTGTTTTTTAGCTTCCCAAAGTGCTGGAGGCAAGATGCTTTGGGGCCTCTCTCACCCTTTGGAAACAAGGCAGCCCTTAGGTCCTGGTAGCTCTAGGCCTATGTAGCACAACCAGAACAGAAGTTCTACTTCAGCCAGGTCAGGCCTGCCAAGAAAGTGCGTTTCACAGGCCTTGATAAGAGATGTTCTCTTAGGCTATAAGAGCACTGGGCAGAGCCAGCTGTTTCTTAGCTTCCCGAAGAGCTGGGAGCAAGATGCTTTGGGTCCACTCTCCGTCTTTGGAAACAAGGCAGCCCTTTGGGCCTGGCAGCTCTAGGGCAATGGAGCACGCCCAGAGCAGAAGTTCTACTTCAGCCAGATCAGGCCTGCCAGGAAACTGCGTTTCACAGGCCTTGGTAAGAGATGTTCCCGGTAGGCTGTAAGAGCACTGGGCAGAGCCAGTTGTTTCTTACCTTCCTGAAAAGCTGGAAGCAAGATGCTTGGGACCCCTCTGCCCGTTTGGGAACAAGGCAGCCTTTTGGGTCGGGAAGCTCTAGGCCAATGGAGCACACGCAGAGCAGGAGTTCTACTTCAGCCTGATCAGGCCTGCAAAGAAACAGCGTTTGACAGGCCTTGGTAAGAGATGTTCCCAGTAGGTGTAAGAGCACTGGGCAGAGCCAGTTGTTTCTTAGCTTCACAAAGACCGGGAAGCAAGATGCTTTGGGCCTCTCTGCCCCTTGGAAACAGGGCAGCACTTGGGGCCTGGCAGCTCTAGGGCAATGGAGCACACCCAGAGCCGGAGTTCTACTTCAGCCAGATGAGGCCTGCCAAGAAACTGCGTTTCACAGGCCTTTCAAAGACATGTTCCCGGTAGGCTGTAAGAGCACGGGCCAGAGCGAGTTGGTTCTTAGCTTCCCAGAGAGCTGGAAGCAAGATGCTTTGGGGCCTCTCTGCCCCTTTGGAAACAAGGCAGCACCTTGGGCCTGGCAGCTCTAGGGCAATGGAGCACACCCAGAGCAGAAGTTCTACTTCAGCCAAATCAGGCCTGCCAGGAAACGGCGTTTCACAGGCCTTGGTAAGAGATGTTCCCGGTAGGCTGTAAGAGCACTGGGCAACGCCAGATGTTTCTTAGCTTGCCGAAGAGCTGGAAGCAAGATGCTTTGGGGCCTTTCATCCACTTTGCAAACAAGGCGGCCCTTTGGGCCAGGCAGCTCTAGGCCAATGGAGCACACCCAGAGCAGAAGTTCTACTTCAGCTAGATCAGGCCACCAAAAAAGTGCGTTTCACAGGCCTTGGTAAGAGATTTTCTCTCAGGCTGTAAGAGCACTGGGCAGAGCCAGTTGTTTCTTAGCTTCCCAAAGAGCTGGAAGCAAGATGCTTTGGGGGCTCCCTGCCCCTTTGCCAACAAGGCCGACCTTTGGGCCTTTCAGCTCTAGGCCAATGGAGCACACCCAGAGCAGAAGTTCTACCTCAGCCAGATAAGGCCTGCCAAGAAACTGCGTTTCAAAGGCTTTGGTAAGAGATGTTGCCGGTACTCTGTCAGAGCACTGGGCAGAGACAGTTGTTTCTTAGCTTCCCAAAGAGCTGGAAGCAAGATGCTTTGGGGCCTCTCTGCCCCTTTGCAAACAAGGCATCCCTTTGGGCCTTTCAGCTCTAGGCCAATGGAGCACAGCCAGAGCAGAAGTCCTACTTCAGCCAGATCAGGCCTGCCGTGGAACTGCGTTTCAGAGGCCTTTGTATGTGACCTTCCCGGTAGGCTGTGAGAGCACGGTGCAGAGCCAGTTGTTTCCTTGTTTCCCAAACAGCTGGAAGCAAGACGCTTTGGGGCCTCTCTGCCCCTTTGGAAACAAGGCAGCACGTTGGGTCTGGCAGCTCTAGGGCAATGGAGCACAACCAGAGCAGAAGTTCTACTTCTTCCAGATCAGGCATGCCTAGAAAGTGCGTTTCACAGGCCTTGATAAGAGATGTTCTCTTAGGCTATAAGAGCACTGGGCACAGCCAGTTGTTTCTTAGCTTCCCAAGAGGTGGAAGCAAGATGCTTTGGGGCCTCTCTCCCCCTTTGGAAACAAGGCAGCCCTTTGGGCCTTTCAGCTCTAGGGCAATGGAGCACACCCAGAGCAGAAGTTCTACCTCAGCCAGATCAGGCCTGCCAAGAAACTGCTTTTCACAGGCCTTCGTAAGAGGTGTTCCCGGAAGGCTGTAAGAGTACCTGGCAGAGCGAGTTGTTTCTTAGCTTCAAAAACAGCTGGAAGCAACATGATTTGGGGCCTCGCTCCCCCTTTGGAAACAAAGCAGCCTTTGTGCCTGGCAGCTCTAGGCCAAAGTAGCACACCCAGAGCACAAGTTCTACCTCAGCCAGATAAGGCCTGTCAAGAAGCTGCGTTTCACAGGCCTTTGTATGTGACGTTCCCGGTTGGCTTTGAGAGCACTGTGCAGAGCCAGTTGTTTTAGCTTCCCAGAGAGCAGGAAGCAAGATGCTTTGGGGCCTCTCTCACACTTTGGAAATAAAGGCAGCCCTTTGGGCCTGGCAGCCCTAGGCCAATGGAGTACACCCAGAGCAGAAGTTCTACCTCAGCCAGATCAGGCCTTCCAAGAAACTGCGTCTCACAGGCCTTTCTCTGTCACGTTGCCGGTAGGCTGTGAGAGCACTGTGCAGAGCCAGTTGTTTCTTAGCTTCCCAAAGATTTGGAAGCAAGATACTTTGGGGACTCTCAGCCCCTTTGGAAACAAGGCGGCCCTTTGGGCCTGGCAGCTCTAGGCCAAAGTAGCACGCCCAGAGCAGGAGTTCTACTTCAGCCAGATCAGGCCTGCCAAGAAACTGCGTTTCACAGGCCTTGGTAAGAGATGTTCCCGGTAGGCTGTGAGAGCACTGTGGAGAGCCAGTTGCTTTAGCTTCCCACAGAGCTGGAAGCAAGATGCTTTGGGGCCTCTCTCTCCCTTTGGACACAAGGCAGCCGTTTGCGCCTGGCAGCTCTAGGCCAATGGAGCACACCCACAGCAGAAGTTCTACTTCAGGCAGATCAGTCCTGCCCAGAAACTGCGTTTCACAGCCCTTGGTAAGAGATGTTCACGGTAGGCTGTGAGAGCACTGGGCAGAACCAGTGTTTCTTAGCTTCCCAAAGTGCTGGAGGCAAGATGCTTTGGGGCCTCTCTCACCCTTTGGAAACAAGGCAGCCCTTAGGTCCTGGTAGCTCTAGGCCTATGTAGCACAACCAGAACAGAAGTTCTACTTCAGCCAGGTCAGGCCTGCCAAGAAACTGCGTTTCACAGGCCTTTCAAAGAGATGTTCTCTTAGGCTGTAAGAGCACTGGGCAGAGCCAGCTGTTTCTTAGCTTCCCGAAGAGCTGGGAGCAAGATGCTTTGGGTCCACTCTCCGTCTTTGGAAACAAGGCAGCCCTTTGGGCCTGGCAGCTCTAGGGCAAATGGAGCACGCCCAGAGCAGAAGTTCTACTTCAGCCAGATCAGGCCTGCCAGGAAACTGCGTTTCACAGGCCTTGGTAAGAGATGTTCCCGGTAGGCTGTCAGAGCACTGGGCAGAGCCAGTTGTTTCTTACCTTCCTGAAAAGCTGGAAGCAAGATGCTTGGGACCCCTGTGCCCGTTTGGGAACAAGGCAGCCTTTTGGGTCGGGAAGCTCTAGGCCAATGGAGCACACGCAGAGCAGGAGTTCTACTTCAGCCTGATCAGGCCTGCAAAGAAACAGCGTTTGACAGGCCTTGGTAAGAGATGTTCCCGGTAGGTGTAAGAGCACTGGGCAGAGCCAGTTGTTTCTTAGCTTCGCAAAGACCGGGAAGCAAGATGCTTTGGGCCTCTCTGCCCCTTGGAAACAGGGCAGCACTTGGGGCCTGGCAGCTCTGGGGCAATGGAGCACACCCAGAACCGGAGTTCTACTTCAGCTAGATGAGGCCTGCCAAGAAACTGCGTTTCACAGGCCTTTCAAAGACATGTTCCCGGTAGGCTGTAAGAGCACGGGGCAGAGCGAGTTGGTTCTTAGCTTCCCAGAGAGCTGGAAGCAAGATGCTTTGGGGTCTCTCTGCCCCTTTGGAAACAAGGCAGCACCTTGGGCCTGGCAGCTCTAGGGCAATGGAGCACACCCAGAGCAGAAGTTCTACTTCAGCCAAATCAGGCCTGCCAGGAAATGGCGTTTCACAGGCCTTGGTAAGAGATGTTCCCGGTAGGCTGTAAGAGCACTGGGCAACGCCAGATGTTTCTTAGCTTCCCGAAGAGCTGGAAGCAAGATGCTTTGGTGCCACTCTCTCACTTTAGAATCAAGGCAGCTCTTTGGGGCAGGTAGCTCTAGGCCAGTGGAGCACACCCAGAGCAGAAGTTCTACTTCGGCCAGTTCAGGCCACCAACAAACTGCGTTTCACAGGCCTTGGTAAGAGATGTTCCCGGTAGGCTGTAAGAGCACTGGGCAACGCCAGATGTTTCTTAGCTTCCCGAAGAGCTGGAAGCAAGATGCTTTGGGGCCTCTCATCCCCTTTGCAAACAAGGCGGCCCTTTGGGCGAGGCAGCTCTAGGCCAATGGAGCACACCCAGAGCAGAAGTTCTACTTCAGCTAGATCAGGCCACCAACAAAGTGCGTTTCACAGGCCTTGGTAAGAGATTTTCTCTCAGGCTGTAAGAGCACTGGGCAGAGCCAGTTGTTTCTTAGCTTCCCAAAGAGCTGGAAGCAAGATGCTTTGGGGGCTCCCTGCCCCTTTGCCAACAAGGCCGACCTTTGGGCCTTTCAGCTCCAGGCCAATGGAGCACACCCAGAGCAGAAGTTCTACCTCAGCCAGATAAGGCCTGCCAAGAAACTGCGTTTCAAAGGCTTTGGTAAGAGATGTTGCCGGTACTCTGTCAGAGCACTGGGCAGAGACAGTTGTTTCTTAGCTTCCCAAAGAGCTGGAAGCAAGATGCTTTGGGGCCTCTCTGCCCCTTTGCAAACAAGGCATCCCTTTGGGCCTTTCAGCTCTAGGCCCATGGAGCACAGCCAGAGCAGAAGTCCTACTTCAGCCAGATCAGGCCTGCCAAGGAACTGCGTTTCAGAGGCCTTTGTATGTGACGTTCCCGGTAGGCTGTGAGAGCACGGTGCAGAGCCAGTTGTTTCCTTGTTTCCCAAACAGCTGGAAGCAAGACGCTTTGGGGCCTCTCTGCCCCTTTGGAAACAAGGCAGCACGTTGGGTCTGGCAGCTCTAGGGCAATGGAGCACAACCAGAGCAGAAGTTCTACTTCTTCCAGATCAGGCCTGCCTAGAAAGTGCGTTTCACAGGCCTTGATAAGAGATGTTCTCTTAGGCTATAAGAGCACTGGGCACAGCCAGTTGTTTCTTAGCTTCCCAAGAGGTGGAAGCAAGATGCTTTGGGGCCTCTCTCCCCCTTTGGAAACAAGGCAGCCCTTTCGGCCTTTCAGCGCTAGGGCAATGGAGCACACCCAGAGCAGAAGTTCTACCTCAGCCAGATCAGGCCTGCCAAGAAACTGCTTTTCACAGGCCTTCGTAAGAGGTGTTCCCGGAAGGCTGTAAGAGTACCTGGCAGAGCGAGTTATTTCTTAGCTTCAAAAACAGCTGGAAGCAACATGATTTGGGGCCTCTCTCCCCCTTTGGAAACAAAGCAGCCTTTGTGCCTGGCAGCTCTAGGCCAAAGTAGCACACCCAGAGCACAAGTTCTACCTCAGCCAGATCAGGCCTGCCAAGAAACTGCTTTTCACAGGCCTTCGTAAGAGGTGTTCCCGGAAGGCTGTAAGACTACCTGGCAGAGCGAGTTGTTTCTTAGCTTCAAAAACAGCTGGAAGCAACATGATTTGGGGCCTCTCTCCCCCTTTGGAAACAAAGCAGCCTTTGTGCCTGGCAGCTCTAGGCCAAAGTAGCACACCCAGAGCACAAGTTCTACCTCAGCCAGATAAGGCCTGCCAAGAAACTGCGTTTCACAGGCCTTTCAAAGACATGTTCCCGGTAGGCTGTAAGAGCACGGGGCAGAGCGAGTTGGTTCTTAGCTTCCCAGAGAGCTGGAAGCAAGATGCTTTGGGGCCTCTCTGCCCCTTTGGAAACAAGGCAGCACCTTGGGCCTGGCAGCTCTAGGGCAATGGAGCACACCCAGAGCAGAAGTTCTACTTCAGCCAAATCAGGCCTGCCAGGAAACGGCGTTTCACAGGCCTTGGTAAGAGATGTTCCCGGTAGGCTGTAAGAGCACTGGGCAACGCCAGATGTTTCTTAGCTTCCCGAAGAGCTGGAAGCAAGATGCTTTGGTGCCACTCTCTCACTTTGGAATCAAGGCAGCCCTTTGGGGCAGGTAGCTCCAGGCCAGTGGAGCACACCCAGACCAGAAGTTCTACTTCGGCCAGTTCAGGCCACCAACAAACTGCGTTTCACAGGCCTTGGTAAGAGATGTTCCCAGTAGGCTGTAAGAGCCCTGGGCAACGCCAGATGTTTCTTAGCTTCCCGAAGAGCTGGAAGCAAGATGATTTGGGGCCTCTATGCCCCTTTGCAAACAAGGCGGCCCTTTGGGCCAGGCAGCTCTAGGGCAATGGAGCACACCCAGAGCACAAGTTCTACCTCAGCCAGATCAGGCCTGCCAAGAAACTGCTTTTCACAGGCCTTCGTAAGAGGTGTTCCCGGAATGCTGTAAGAGTACCTGGCAGAGCGAGTTGTTTCTTAGCTTCAAAAAAGGCTGGAAGCAACATGATTTGGGGCCTCTCTCCCCCTTTGGAAACAAAGCAGCCTTTGTGCCTGGCAGCTCTAGGCCAAAGTAGCACACCCAGAGCACAAGTTCTACCTCAGCCAGATAAGGCCTGTCAAGAAGCTGCGTTTCACAGGCCTTTGTATGTGACGTTCCCGGTTGGCTTTGAGAGCACTGTGCAGAGCCAGTTGTTTTAGCTTCCCAGAGAGCAGGAAGCAAGATGCTTTGGGGCCTCTCTCACACTTTGGAAATAAAGGCAGCCCTTTGGGCCTGGCAGCCCTAGGCCAATGGAGTACACCCAGAGCAGAAGTTCTACCTCAGCCAGATCAGGCCTTCCAAGAAACTGCGTCTCACAGGCCTTTCTCTGTCACGTTGCCGGTAGGCTGTGAGAGCACTGTGCAGAGCCAGTTGTTTCTTAGCTTCCCAAAGATTTGGAAGCAAGATACTTTGGGGACTCTCAGCCCCTTTGGAAACAGGGCGGCCCTTTGGGCCTGGCAGCTCTACGCCAAAGTAGCACGCCCAGAGCAGGAGTTCTACTTCAGCCAGATCAGGCGTGCCAAGAAACTGCGTTTCACAGGCCTTGGTAAGAGATGTACCCGGTAGGCTGTGAGAGCACTGTGGAGAGCCAGTTGCTTTAGCTTCCCACAGAGCTGGAAGCAAGATGCTTTGGGGCCTCTCTCTCCCTTTGGACACAAGGCAGCCGTTTGGGCCTGGCAGCTCTAGGCCAATGGAGCACACCCACAGCAGAAGTTCTACTTCAGGCAGATCAGTCCTGCCCAGAAACTGCGTTTCACAGCCCTTGGTAAGAGATGTTCACGGTAGGCTGTGAGAGCACTGGGCAGAACCAGTTGTTTTTTAGCTTCCCAAAGTGCTGGAGGCAAGATGCTTTGGGGCCTCTCTCACCCTTTGGAAACAAGGCAGCCCTTAGGTCCTGGTAGCTCTAGGCCTATGTAGCACAACCGGAACAGAAGTTCTACTTCAGCCAGGTCAGGCCTGCCAAGAAACTGCGTTTCACAGGCCTTTCAAAGAGATGTTCTCTTAGGCTGTAAGAGCACTGGGCAGAGCCAGCTGTTTCTTAGCTTCCCGAAGAGCTGGGAGCAAGATGCTTTGGGTCCACTCTCCGTCTTTGGAAACAAGGCAGCCCTTTGGGCCTGGCAGCTCTAGGGCAATGGAGCACACCCAGAGCAGAAGTTCTACTTCAGCCAGATCAGGCCTGCCAGGAAACTGCGTTTCACAGGCCTTGGTAAGAGATGTTCCCGGTAGGCTGTAAGAGCACTGGGCAGAGCCAGTTGTTTCTTACCTTCCTGAAAAGCTGGAAGCAAGACGCTTGGGACCCCTCTGCCCGTTTGGGAACAAGGCAGCCTTTTGGGTCGGGAAGCTCTAGGCCAATGGAGCACACGCAGAGCAGGAGTTCTACTTCAGCCTGATCAGGCCTGCAAAGAAACAGCGTTTGACAGGCCTTGGTAAGAGATGTTCCCGGTAGGTATAAGAGCACTGGGCAGAGCCAGTTGTTTCTTAGCTTCACAAAGACCGGGAAGCAAGATGCTTTGGGCCTCTCTGCCCCTTGGAAACAGCTCAGCACTTTGGGCCTGGCAGCTCTAGGGCAATGGAGCACACCCAGAGCCAGAGTTCTACTTCAGCCAGATGAGGCCTGCCAAGAAACTGCGTTTCACAGGCCTTTCAAAGACATGTTCCCGGTAGGCTGTAAGACATGGGGCAGAGCGAGTTGGTTCTTAGCTTCCCAGAGAGCTGGAAGCAAGATGCTTTGGGGCCTCTCTGCCACTTTGGAAACAAGGCAGCACCTTGGGCCTGGCAGCTCTAGGGCAATGGAGCACACCCAGAGCAGAAGTTCTACTTCAGCCAAATCAGGCCTGCCAGGAAACGGCGTTTCACAGGCCTTGGTAAGAGATGTTCCCGGTAGGCTGTAAGAGCACTGGGCAACGCCAGATGTTTCTTAGCTTCCCGAAGAGCTGGAAGCAAGATGCTTTGGGGCCTCTCATCCCCTTTGCAAACAAGGCGGCCCTTTGGGCCAGGCAGCTCTAGGCCAATGGAGCACACCCAGAGCAGAAGTTCTACTTCAGCTAGATCAGGCCACCAACAAAGTGCGTTTCACAGGCCTTGGTAAGAGATTTTCTCTCAGGCTGTAAGAGCACTGGGCAGAGCCAGTTGTTTCTTAGCTTCCCAAAGAGCTGGAAGCAAGATGCTTTGGGGGCTCCTGGCCCCTTTGCCAACACGGCCGACCTTTGGGCCTTTCAGCTCTAGGCCAATGGAGCACACCGAGAGCAGAAGTTCTACCTCAGCCAGATAAGGCCTGCCAAGAAACTGCGTTTCAAAGGCTTTGGTAAGAGATGTTCCCGGTACTCTGTCAGAGCACTGGGCAGAGACAGTTGTTTCTTAGCTTCCCAAAGAGCTGGAAGCAAGATGCTTTGGGGCCTCTCTGCCCCTTTGCAAACAAGGCATCCCTTTGGGCCTTTCAGCTCTAGGCCAATGGAGCACAGCCAGAGCAGAAGTCCTACTTCAGCCAGATCAGGCCTGCCAAGGAACTGCGTTTCAGAGGCCTTTGTATGTGACGTTCCCGGTAGGCTGTGAGAGCACGGTGCAGAGCCAGTTGTTTCCTTGTTTCCCAAACAGCTGGAAGCAAGACGCTTTGGGGCCTCTCTGCCCCTTTGGAAACAAGGCAGCACGTTGGGTCTGGCAGCTCTAGGGCAATGGAGCACAACCAGAGCAGAAGTTCTACTTCTTCCAGATCAGGCCTGCCTAGAAAGTGCGTTTCACAGGCCTTGATAAGAGATGTTCTCTTAGGCTATAAGAGCACTGGGCACAGCCAGTTGTTTCTTAGCTTCCCAATGAGCTGGAAGCAAGATGCTTTGGGGCCTCTCTGCCCCTTTGCAAACAAGGCATCCCTTTGGGCCTTTCAGCTGTAGGGCAATGGAGCACACCCAGAGCAGAAGTTCTACCTCAGCCAGATCAGGCCTGCCAAGAAACTGCTTTTCACAGGCCTTCGTAAGAGGTGTTCCCGGAAGGCTGTAAGAGTACCTGGCAGAGCGAGTTGTTTCTTAGCTTCAAAAACAGCTGGAAGCAACATGATTTGGGGCCTCTCTCCCCCTTTGGAAACAAAGCAGCCTTGGTGCCTGGCAGCTCTAGGCCAAAGTAGCACACCCAGAGCACAAGTTCTACCTCAGCCAGATAAGGCCTGTCAAGAAGCTGCGTTTCACAGGCCTTTGTATGTGACGTTCCCGGTTGGCTTTGAGAGCACTGTGCAGAGCCACTTGTTTTAGCTTCCCAGAGAGCAGGAAGCAAGATGCTTTGGGGCCTCTCTCACACTTTGGAAATAAAGGCAGCCCTTTGGGCCTGGCAGCCCTAGGCCAATGGAGTACACCCAGAGCAGAAGTTCTACCTCAGCCAAATCAGGCCTTCCAAGAAACTGCGTCTCACAGGCCTTTCTCTGTCACGTTGCCGGTAGGCTGTGAGAGCACTGTGCAAAGCCAGTTGTTTCTTAGCTTCCCAAAGATTTGGAAGCAAGATACTTTGGGGACTCTCAGCCCCTTTGGAAACAAGGCGGCCCTTTGGGCCTGGCAGCTCTAGGCCAAAGTAGCACGCCCAGAGCAGGAGTTCTACTTCAGCCAGATCAGGCCTGCCAAGAAACTGCGTTTCACAGGCCTTGGTAAGAGATGTTCCCGGTAGGCTGTGAGAGCACTGTGGAGAGCCAGTTGCTTTAGCTTCCCACAGAGCTGGAAGCAAGATGCTTTGGGGCCTCTCTCTCCCTTTGGACACAAGGTAGCCGTTTGCGCCTGGCAGCTCTAGGCCAATGGAGCACACCCACAGCAGAAGTTCTACTTCAGGCAGATCAGTCCTGCCCAGAAACTGCGTTTCACAGCCCTTGGTAAGAGATGTTCACGGTAGGCTGTGAGAGCACTGGGCAGAACCAGTTGTTTTTTAGCTTCCCAAAGTGCTGGAGGCAAGATGCTTTGGGGCCTCTCTCACCCTTTGGAAACAAGGCAGCCCTTAGGTCCTGGTAGCTCTAGGCCTATGTAGCACAACCAGAACAGAAGTTCTACTTCAGCCAGGTCAGGCCTGCCAAGAAACTGCGTTTCACAGGCCTTTCAAAGAGATGTTCTCTTAGGCTGTAAGAGCACTGGGCAGAGCCAGCTGTTTCTTAGCTTCCCGAAGAGCTGGGAGCAAGATGCTTTGGGTCCACTCTCCGTCTTTGGAAACAAGGCAGCCCTTTGGGCCTTGCAGCTCTAGGGCAATGGAGCACACCCAGAGCAGAAGTTCTACTTCAGCCAGATCAGGCCTGCCAGGAAACTGCGTTTCACAGGCCTTGGTAAGAGATGTTCCCGGTAGGCTGTAAGAGCACTGGGCAGAGCCAGTTGTTTCTTACCTTCCTGAAAAGCTGGAAGCAAGATGCTTGGGACCCCTCTGCCCGTTTGGGAACAAGGCAGCCTTTTGGGTCGGGAAGCTCTAGGCCAATGGAGCACACGCAGAGCAGGAGTTCTACTTCAGCCTGATCAGGCCTGCAAAGAAACAGCGTTTGACAGGCCTTGGTAAGAGATGTTCCCGGTAGGTGTAAGAGCACTGGGCAGAGCCAGTTGTTTCTTAGCTTCGCAAAGACCGGGAAGCAAGATGCTTTGGGCCTCTCTGCCCCTTGGAAACAGGGCAGCACTTGGGGCCTGGCAGCTCTAGGGCAATGGAGCACACCCAGAGCCGGAGTTCTACTTCAGCCAGATGAGGCCTGCCAAGAAACTGCGTTTCACAGGCCTTTCAAAGACATGTTCCCGGTAGGCTGTAAGAGCACGGGGCAGAGCGAGTTGGTTCTTAGCTTCCCAGAGAGCTGGAAGCAAGATGCTTTGGGGCCTCTCTGCCCCTTTGGAAACAAGGCAGCACCTTGGGCCTGGCAGCTCTAGGGCAATGGAGCACACCCAGAGCAGAAGTTCTACTTCAGCCAAATCAGGCCTGCCAGGAAACGGCGTTTCACAGGCCTTGGTAAGAGATGTTCCCGGTAGGCTGTAAGAGCACTGGGCAACGCCAGATGTTTCTTAGCTTCCCGAAGAGCTGGAAGCAAGATGCTTTGGTGCCACTCTCTCACTTTGGAATCAAGGCAGCCCTTTGGGGCAGGTAGCTCCAGGCCAGTGGAGCACACCCAGAGCAGAAGTTCTACTTCGGCCAGTTCAGGCCACCAACAAACTGCGTTTCACAGGCCTTGGTAAGAGATGTTCCCGGTAGGCTGTAAGAGCCCTGGGCAACGCCAGATGTTTCTTAGCTTCCCAAAGAGCTGGAAGCAAGATGCTTTGGGTCCTCTCTGCCCCTTTGCAAACAAGGCGGCCCTTTGGGCCAGGCAGCTCTAGGCCAATGGAGCACATCCAGAGCAGAAGTTCTACTTCAGCTAGATCAGGCCACCAACAATGTGTGTTTAACAGGCCTTGGTAAGAGATTTTCTCTCAGGCTGTAAGAGCACTGGGCAGAGCCAGTTGTTTCTTAGCTTCCCAAAGAGCTGGAAGCAAGATGCTTTGGGGGCTCCCTGCCCCTTTGCCAACAAGGCCGACCTTTGGGCCTTTCAGCTCTAGGCCAATGGAGCACACCCAGAGCAGAAGTTCTACCTCAGCCAGATAAGGCCTGCCAAGAAACTGCGTTTCAAAGGCTTTGGTAAGAGATGTTCCCGGTACTCTGTCAGAGCACTGGGCAGAGACAGTTGTTTCTTAGCTTCCCAATGAGCTGGAAGCAAGATGCTTTGGGGCCTCTCTCCCCCTTTGGAAACAAGGCAGCCCTTTGGGCCTTTCAGCTCTAGGGCAATGGAGCACACCCAGAGCAGAAGTTCTACCTCAGCCAGATCAGGCCTGCCAAGAAACTGCTTTTCACAGGCCTTCGTAAGAGGTGTTCCCGGAAGGCTGTAAGACTACCTGGCAGAGCGAGTTGTTTCTTAGCTTCAAAAACAGCTGGAAGCAACATGATTTGGGGCCTCTCTCCCCCTTTGGAAACAAAGCAGCCTTTGTGCCTGGCAGCTCTAGGCCAAAGTAGCACACCCAGAGCACAAGTTCTACCTCAGCCAGATAAGGCCTGTCAAGAAGCTGCGTTTCACAGGCCTTTGTATGTGACGTTCCCGGTTGGCTTTGAGAGCACTGTGCAGAGCCAGTTGTTTTAGCTTCCCAGAGAGCAGGAAGCAAGATGCTTTGGGGCCTCTCTCACACTTTGGAAATAAAGGCAGCCCTTTGGGCCTGGCAGCCCTAGGCCAATGGAGTACACCCAGAGCAGAAGTTCTACCTCAGCCAGATCAGGCCTTCCAAGAAACTGCGTCTCACAGGCCTTTCTCTGTCACGTTGCCGGTAGGCTGTGAGAGCACTGTGCAGAGCCAGTTGTTTCTTAGCTTCCCAAAGATTTGGAAGCAAGATGCTTTGGGGACTCTCAGCCCCTTTGGAAACAAGGCGGCCCTTTGGGCCTGGCAGCTCTAGGCCAAAGTAGCACGCCCAGAGCAGGAGTTCTACTTCAGCCAGATCAGGCCTGCCAGGAAACTGCGTTTCACAGGCCTTGGTAAGAGATGTTCCCGGTAGGCTGTAAGAGCACTGGGCAGAGCCAGTTGTTTCTTACCTTCCTGAAAAGCTGGAAGCAAGACGCTTGGGACCCCTCTGCCCGTTTGGGAACAAGGCAGCCTTTTGGGTCGGGAAGCTCTAGGCCAATGGAGCACACGCAGAGCAGGAGTTCTACTTCAGCCTGATCAGGCCTGCAAAGAAACAGCGTTTGACAGGCCTTGGTAAGAGATGTTCCCGGTAGGTGTAAGAGCACTGGGCAGAGCCAGTTGTTTCTTAGCTTCGCAAAGACCGGGAAGCAAGATGCTTTGGGCCTCTCTGCCCCTTGGAAACAGGGCAGCACTTGGGGCCTGGCAGCTCTAGGGCAATGGAGCACACCCAGAGCCGGAGTTCTACTTCAGCCAGATGAGGCCTGCCAAGAAACTGCGTTTCACAGGCCTTTCAAAGACATGTTCCCGGTAGGCTGTAAGAGCACGGGGCAGAGCGAGTTGGTTCTTAGCTTCCCAGAGAGCTGGAAGCAAGATGCTTTGGGGCCTCTCTGCCCCTTTGGAAACAAGGCAGCACCTTGGGCCTGGCAGCTCTAGGGCAATGGAGCACACCCAGAGCAGAAGTTCTACTTCAGCCAAATCAGGCCTGCCAGGAAACGGCGTTTCGCAGGCCTTGGTAAGAGATGTTCCCGGTAGGCTGTAAGAGCACTGGGCAACGCCAGATGTTTCTTAGCTTCCCGAAGAGCTGGAAGCAAGATGCTTTGGTGCCACTCTCTCACTTTGGAATCAAGGCAGCCCTTTGGGGCAGGTAGCTCCAGGCCAGTGGAGCACACCCAGAGCAGAAGTTCTTCTTCGGCCAGTTCAGGCCACCAACAAACTGCGTTTCACAGGCCTTGGTAAGAGATGTTCCCGGTAGGCTGTAAGAGCACTGGGCAACGCCAGATGTTTCTTAGCTTCCCGAAGAGCTGGAAGCAAGATGCTTTGGGGCCTCTCTGCCCCTTTGCAAACAAGGCGGCCCTTTGGGCCAGGCAGCTCTAGGCCAATGGAGCACACCCAGAGCAGAAGTTCTACTTCAGCTAGATCAGGCCACCAACAAAGTGCGTTTCACAGGCCTTGGTAAGAGATTTTCTCTCAGGCTGTAAGAGCACTGGGCAGAGCCAGTTGTTTCTTAGCTTCCCAAAGAGCTGGAAGCAAGATGCTTTGGGGGCTCCCTGCCCCTTTGCCAACAAGGCCGACCTTTGGGCCTTTCAGCTCTAGGCCAATGGAGCACACCCAGAGCAGAAGTTCTACCTCAGCCAGATAAGGCCTGCCAAGAAACTGCGTTTCAAAGGCTTTGGTAAGAGATGTTCCCGGTACTCTGTCAGAGCACTGGGCAGAGACAGTTGTTTCTTAGCTTCCCAATGAGCTGGAAGCAAGATGCTTTGGGGCCTCTCTGCCCCTTTGCAAACAAGGCATCCCTTTGGGCCTTTCAGCTCTAGGGCAATGGAGCACACCCAGAGCAGAAGTTCTACCTCAGCCAGATCAGGCCTGCCAAGAAACTGCTTTTCACAGGCCTTCGTAAGAGGTGTTCCCGGAAGGCTGTAAGACTACCTGGCAGAGCGAGTTGTTTCTTAGCTTCAAAAACAGCTGGAAGCAACATGATTTGGGGCCTCTCTCCCCCTTTGGAAACAAAGCAGCCTTTGTGCCTGGCAGCTCTAGGCCAAAGTAGCACACCCAGAGCACAAGTTCTACCTCAGCCAGATAAGGCCTGTCAAGAAGCTGCGTTTCACAGGCCTTTGTATGTGACGTTCCCGGTTGGCTTTGAGAGCACTGTGCAGAGCCAGTTGTTTTAGCTTCCCAGAGAGCAGGAAGCAAGATGCTTTGGGGCCTCTCTCACACTTTGGAAATAAAGGCAGCCCTTTGGGCCTGGCAGCCCTAGGCCAATGGAGTACACCCAGAGCAGAAGTTCTACCTCAGCCAGATCAGGCCTTCCAAGAAACTGCGTCTCACAGGCCTTTCTCTGTCACGTTGCCGGTAGGCTGTGAGAGCACTGTGCAGAGCCAGTTGTTTCTTAGCTTCCCAAAGATTTGGAAGCAAGATGCTTTGGGGACTCTCAGCCCCTTTGGAAACAAGGCGGCCCTTTGGGCCTGGCAGCTCTAGGCCAAAGTAGCACGCCCAGAGCAGGAGTTCTACTTCAGCCAGATCAGGCCTGCCAGGAAACTGCGTTTCACAGGCCTTGGTAAGAGATGTTCCCGGTAGGCTGTAAGAGCACTGGGCAGAGCCAGTTGTTTCTTACCTTCCTGAAAAGCTGGAAGCAAGACGCTTGGGACCCCTCTGCCCGTTTGGGAACAAGGCAGCCTTTTGGGTCGGGAAGCTCTAGGCCAATGGAGCACACGCAGAGCAGGAGTTCTACTTCAGCCTGATCAGGCCTGCAAAGAAACAGCGTTTGACAGGCCTTGGTAAGAGATGTTCCCGGTAGGTGTAAGAGCACTGGGCAGAGCCAGTTGTTTCTTAGCTTCGCAAAGACCGGGAAGCAAGATGCTTTGGGCCTCTCTGCCCCTTGGAAACAGGGCAGCACTTGGGGCCTGGCAGCTCTAGGGCAATGGAGCACACCCAGAGCCGGAGTTCTACTTCAGCCAGATGAGGCCTGCCAAGAAACTGCGTTTCACAGGCCTTTCAAAGACATGTTCCCGGTAGGCTGTAAGAGCACGGGGCAGAGCGAGTTGGTTCTTAGCTTCCCAGAGAGCTGGAAGCAAGATGCTTTGGGGCCTCTCTGCCCCTTTGGAAACAAGGCAGCACCTTGGGCCTGGCAGCTCTAGGGCAATGGAGCACACCCAGAGCAGAAGTTCTACTTCAGCCAAATCAGGCCTGCCAGGAAACGGCGTTTCGCAGGCCTTGGTAAGAGATGTTCCCGGTAGGCTGTAAGAGCACTGGGCAACGCCAGATGTTTCTTAGCTTCCCGAAGAGCTGGAAGCAAGATGCTTTGGTGCCACTCTCTCACTTTGGAATCAAGGCAGCCCTTTGGGGCAGGTAGCTCCAGGCCAGTGGAGCACACCCAGAGCAGAAGTTCTTCTTCGGCCAGTTCAGGCCACCAACAAACTGCGTTTCACAGGCCTTGGTAAGAGATGTTCCCGGTAGGCTGTAAGAGCACTGGGCAACGCCAGATGTTTCTTAGCTTCCCGAAGAGCTGGAAGCAAGATGCTTTGGGGCCTCTCTGCCCCTTTGCAAACAAGGCGGCCCTTTGGGCCAGGCAGCTCTAGGCCAATGGAGCACACCCAGAGCAGAAGTTCTACTTCAGCTAGATCAGGCCACCAACAAAGTGCGTTTCACAGGCCTTGGTAAGAGATTTTCTCTCAGGCTGTAAGAGCACTGGGCAGAGCCAGTTGTTTCTTAGCTTCCCAAAGAGCTGGAAGCAAGATGCTTTGGGGGCTCCCTGCCCCTTTGCCAACAAGGCCGACCTTTGGGCCTTTCAGCTCTAGGCCAATGGAGCACACCCAGAGCAGAAGTTCTACCTCAGCCAGATAAGGCCTGCCAAGAAACTGCGTTTCAAAGGCTTTGGTAAGAGATGTTCCCGGTACTCTGTCAGAGCACTGGGCAGAGACAGTTGTTTCTTAGCTTCCCAATGAGCTGGAAGCAAGATGCTTTGGGGCCTCTCTGCCCCTTTGCAAACAAGGCATCCCTTTGGGCCTTTCAGCTCTAGGGCAATGGAGCACACCCAGAGCAGAAGTTCTACCTCAGCCAGATCAGGCCTGCCAAGAAACTGCTTTTCACAGGCCTTCGTAAGAGGTGTTCCCGGAAGGCTGTAAGACTACCTGGCAGAGCGAGTTGTTTCTTAGCTTCAAAAACAGCTGGAAGCAACATGATTTGGGGCCTCTCTCCCCCTTTGGAAACAAAGCAGCCTTTGTGCCTGGCAGCTCTAGGCCAAAGTAGCACACCCAGAGCACAAGTTCTACCTCAGCCAGATAAGGCCTGTCAAGAAGCTGCGTTTCACAGGCCTTTGTATGTGACGTTCCCGGTTGGCTTTGAGAGCACTGTGCAGAGCCAGTTGTTTTAGCTTCCCAGAGAGCAGGAAGCAAGATGCTTTGGGGCCTCTCTCACACTTTGGAAATAAAGGCAGCCCTTTGGGCCTGGCAGCCCTAGGCCAATGGAGTACACCCAGAGCAGAAGTTCTACCTCAGCCAGATCAGGCCTTCCAAGAAACTGCGTCTCACAGGCCTTTCTCTGTCACGTTGCCGGTAGGCTGTGAGAGCACTGTGCAGAGCCAGTTGTTTCTTAGCTTCCCAAAGATTTGGAAGCAAGATGCTTTGGGGACTCTCAGCCCCTTTGGAAACAAGGCGGCCCTTTGGGCCTGGCAGCTCTAGGCCAAAGTAGCACGCCCAGAGCAGGAGTTCTACTTCAGCCAGATCAGGCCTGCCAGGAAACTGCGTTTCACAGGCCTTGGTAAGAGATGTTCCCGGTAGGCTGTAAGAGCACTGGGCAGAGCCAGTTGTTTCTTACCTTCCTGAAAAGCTGGAAGCAAGACGCTTGGGACCCCTCTGCCCGTTTGGGAACAAGGCAGCCTTTTGGGTCGGGAAGCTCTAGGCCAATGGAGCACACGCAGAGCAGGAGTTCTACTTCAGCCTGATCAGGCCTGCAAAGAAACAGCGTTTGACAGGCCTTGGTAAGAGATGTTCCCGGTAGGTGTAAGAGCACTGGGCAGAGCCAGTTGTTTCTTAGCTTCGCAAAGACCGGGAAGCAAGATGCTTTGGGCCTCTCTGCCCCTTGGAAACAGGGCAGCACTTGGGGCCTGGCAGCTCTAGGGCAATGGAGCACACCCAGAGCCGGAGTTCTACTTCAGCCAGATGAGGCCTGCCAAGAAACTGCGTTTCACAGGCCTTTCAAAGACATGTTCCCGGTAGGCTGTAAGAGCACGGGGCAGAGCGAGTTGGTTCTTAGCTTCCCAGAGAGCTGGAAGCAAGATGCTTTGGGGCCTCTCTGCCCCTTTGGAAACAAGGCAGCACCTTGGGCCTGGCAGCTCTAGGGCAATGGAGCACACCCAGAGCAGAAGTTCTACTTCAGCCAAATCAGGCCTGCCAGGAAACGGCGTTTCGCAGGCCTTGGTAAGAGATGTTCCCGGTAGGCTGTAAGAGCACTGGGCAACGCCAGATGTTTCTTAGCTTCCCGAAGAGCTGGAAGCAAGATGCTTTGGTGCCACTCTCTCACTTTGGAATCAAGGCAGCCCTTTGGGGCAGGTAGCTCCAGGCCAGTGGAGCACACCCAGAGCAGAAGTTCTTCTTCGGACAGTTCAGGCCACCAACAAACTGCGTTTCACAGGCCTTGGTAAGAGATGTTCCCGGTAGGCTGTAAGAGCACTGGGCAACGCCAGATGTTTCTTAGCTTCCCGAAGAGCTGGAAGCAAGATGCTTTGGGGCCTCTCTGCCCCTTTGCAAACAAGGCGGCCCTTTGGGCCAGGCAGCTCTAGGCCAATGGAGCACACCCAGAGCAGAAGTTCTACTTCAGCTAGATCAGGCCACCAACAAAGTGCGTTTCACAGGCCTTGGTAAGAGATTTTCTCTCAGGCTGTAAGAGCACTGGGCAGAGCCAGTTGTTTCTTAGCTTCCCAAAGAGCTGGAAGCAAGATGCTTTGGGGGCTCCCTGCCCCTTTGCCAACAAGGCCGACCTTTGGGCCTTTCAGCTCTAGGCCAATGGAGCACACCCAGAGCAGAAGTTCTACCTCAGCCAGATAAGGCCTGCCAAGAAACTGCGTTTCAAAGGCTTTGGTAAGAGATGTTCCCGGTACTCTGTCAGAGCACTGGGCAGAGACAGTTGTTTCTTAGCTTCCCAATGAGCTGGAAGCAAGATGCTTTGGGGCCTCTCTGCCCCTTTGCAAACAAGGCATCCCTTTGGGCCTTTCAGCTCTAGGGCAATGGAGCACACCCAGAGCAGAAGTTCTACCTCAGCCAGATCAGGCCTGCCAAGAAACTGCTTTTCACAGGCCTTCGTAAGAGGTGTTCCCGGAAGGCTGTAAGAGTACCTGGCAGAGCGAGTTGTTTCTTAGCTTCAAAAACAGCTGGAAGCAACATGATTTGGGGCCTCGCTCCCCCTTTGGAAACAAAGCAGCCTTTGTGCCTGGCAGCTCTAGGCCAAAGTAGCACACCCAGAGCACAAGTTCTACCTCAGCCAGATAAGGCCTGTCAAGAAGCTGCGTTTCACAGGCCTTTGTATGTGACGTTCCCGGTTGGCTTTGAGAGCACTGTGCAGAGCCAGTTGTTTTAGCTTCCCAGAGAGCAGGAAGCAAGATGCTTTGGGGCCTCTCTCACACTTTGGAAATAAAGGCAGCCCTTTGGGCCTGGCAGCCCTAGGCCAATGGAGTACACCCAGAGCAGAAGTTCTACCTCAGCCAGATCAGGCCTTCCAAGAAACTGCGTCTCACAGGCCTTTCTCTGTCACGTTGCCGGTAGGCTGTGAGAGCACTGTGCAGAGCCAGTTGTTTCTTAGCTTCCCAAAGATTTGGAAGCAAGATGCTTTGGGGACTCTCAGCCCCTTTGGAAACAAGGCGGCCCTTTGGGCCTGGCAGCTCTAGGCCAAAGTAGCACGCCCAGAGCAGGAGTTCTACTTCAGCCAGATCAGGCCTGCCAGGAAACTGCGTTTCACAGGCCTTGGTAAGAGATGTTCCCGGTAGGCTGTAAGAGCACTGGGCAGAGCCAGTTGTTTCTTACCTTCCTGAAAAGCTGGAAGCAAGACGCTTGGGACCCCTCTGCCCGTTTGGGAACAAGGCAGCCTTTTGGGTCGGGAAGCTCTAGGCCAATGGAGCACACGCAGAGCAGGAGTTCTACTTCAGCCTGATCAGGCCTGCAAAGAAACAGCGTTTGACAGGCCTTGGTAAGAGATGTTCCCGGTAGGTGTAAGAGCACAGGGCAGAGCCAGTTGTTTCTTAGCTTCGCAAAGACCGGGAAGCAAGATGCTTTGGGCCTCTCTGCCCCTTGGAAACAGGGCAGCACTTGGGGCCTGGCAGCTCTAGGGCAATGGAGCACACCCAGAGCCGGAGTTCTACTTCAGCCAGATGAGGCCTGCCAAGAAACTGCGTTTCACAGGCCTTTCAAAGACATGTTCCCGGTAGGCTGTAAGAGCACGGGGCAGAGCGAGTTGGTTCTTAGCTTCCCAGAGAGCTGGAAGCAAGATGCTTTGGGGCCTCTCTGCCCCTTTGGAAACAAGGCAGCACCTTGGGCCTGGCAGCTCTAGGGCAATGGAGCACACCCAGAGCAGAAGTTCTACTTCAGCCAAATCAGGCCTGCCAGGAAACGGCGTTTCACAGGCCTTGGTAAGAGATGTTCCCGGTAGGCTGTAAGAGCACTGGGCAACGCCAGATGTTTCTTAGCTTCCCGAAGAGCTGGAAGCAAGATGCTTTGGTGCCACTCTCTCACTTTGGAATCAAGGCAGCCCTTTGGGGCAGGTAGCTCCAGGCCAGTGGAGCACACCCAGAGCAGAAGTTCTACTTCGGCCAGTTCAGGCCACCAACAAACTGCGTTTCACAGGCCTTGGTAAGAGATGTTCCCGGTAGGCTGTAAGAGCACTGGGCAACGCCAGATGTTTCTTAGCTTCCCGAAGAGCTGGAAGCAAGATGCTTTGGGGCCTCTCTGCCCCTTTGCAAACAAGGCGGCCCTTTGGGCCAGGCAGCTCTAGGCCAATGGAGCACACCCAGAGCAGAAGTTCTACTTCAGCTAGATCAGGCCACCAACAAAGTGCGTTTCACAGGCCTTGGTAAGAGATTTTCTCTCAGGCTGTAAGAGCACTGGGCAGAGCCAGTTGTTTCTTAGCTTCCCAAAGAGCTGGAAGCAAGATGCTTTGGGGGCTCCCTGCCCCTTTGCCAACAAGGCCGACCTTTGGGCCTTTCAGCTCTAGGCCAATGGAGCACACCCAGAGCAGAAGTTCTACCTCAGCCAGATCAGGCCTTCCAAGAAACTGCGTCTCACAGGCCTTTCTCTGTCACGTTGCCGGTAGGCTGTGAGAGCACTGTGCAGAGCCAGTTGTTTCTTAGCTTCCCAAAGATTTGGAAGCAAGATGCTTTGGGGACTCTCAGCCCCTTTGGAAACAAGGCGGCCCTTTGGGCCTGGCAGCTCTAGGCCACAGTAGCACGCCCAGAGCAGGAGTTCTACTTCAGCCAGATCAGGCCTGCCAGGAAACTGCGTTTCACAGGCCTTGGTAAGAGATGTTCCCGGTAGGCTGTAAGAGCACTGGGCAGAGCCAGTTGTTTCTTACCTTCCTGAAAAGCTGGAAGCAAGACGCTTGGGACCCCTCTGCCCGTTTGGGAACAAGGCAGCCTTTTGGGTCGGGAAGCTCTAGGCCAATGGAGCACACGCAGAGCAGGAGTTCTACTTCAGCCTGATCAGGCCTGCAAAGAAACAGCGTTTGACAGGCCTTGGTAAGAGATGTTCCCGGTAGGTGTAAGAGCACAGGGCAGAGCCAGTTGTTTCTTAGCTTCGCAAAGACCGGGAAGCAAGATGCTTTGGGCCTCTCTGCCCCTTGGAAACAGGGCAGCACTTGGGGCCTGGCAGCTCTAGGGCAATGGAGCACACCCAGAGCCGGAGTTCTACTTCAGCCAGATGAGGCCTGCCAAGAAACTGCGTTTCACAGGCCTTTCAAAGACATGTTCCCGGTAGGCTGTAAGAGCACGGGGCAGAGCGAGTTGGTTCTTAGCTTCCCAGAGAGCTGGAAGCAAGATGCTTTGGGGCCTCTCTGCCCCTTTGGAAACAAGGCAGCACCTTGGGCCTGGCAGCTCTAGGGCAACGGAGCACACCCAGAGCAGAAGTTCTACTTCAGCCAAATCAGGCCTGCCAGGAAACGGCGTTTCACAGGCCTTGGTAAGAGATGTTCCCGGTAGGCTGTAAGAGCACTGGGCAACGCCAGATGTTTCTTAGCTTCCCGAAGAGCTGGAAGCAAGATGCTTTGGTGCCACTCTCTCACTTTGGAATCAAGGCAGCCCTTTGGGGCAGGTAGCTCTAGGCCAGTGGAGCACACCCAGAGCAGAAGTTCTACTTCGGCCAGTTCAGGCCACCAACAAACTGCGTTTCACAGGCCTTGGTAAGAGATGTTCCCGGTAGGCTGTAAGAGCACTGGGCAACGCCAGATGTTTCTTAGCTTCCCGAAGAGCTGGAAGCAAGATGCTTTGGGGCCTCTCTGCCCCTTTGCAAACAAGGCGGCCCTTTGGGCCAGGCAGCTCTAGGCCAATGGAGCACACCCAGAGCAGAAGTTCTACTTCAGCTAGATCAGGCCACCAACAAAGTGCGTTTCACAGGCCTTGGTAAGAGATTTTCTCTCAGGCTGTAAGAGCACTGGGCAGAGCCAGTTGTTTCTTAGCTTCCCAAAGAGCTGGAAGCAAGATGCTTTGGGGGCTCCCTTCCCTTTGCCAACAAGGCCGACCATTGGGCCTTTCAGCTCTAGGCCAATGGAGCACACCCAGAGCAGAAGTTCTACCTCAGCCAGATAAGGCCTGCCAAGAAACTGCGTTTCAAAGGCTTTTGTAAGAGATGTTCCCGGTACTCTGTCAGAGCACTGGGCAGAGACAGTTGTTTCTTAGCTTCCCAATGAGCTGGAAGCAAGATGCTTTGGGGCCTCTCTGCCCCTTTGCAAACAAGGCATCCCTTTGGGCCTTTCAGCTCTAGGGCAATGGAGCACACCCAGAGCAGAAGTTCTACCTCAGCCAGATCAGGCCTGCCAAGAAACTGCTTTTCACAGGCCTTCGTAAGAGGTGTTCCCGGAAGGCTGTAAGACTACCTGGCAGAGCGAGTTGTTTCTTAGCTTCAAAAACAGCTGGAAGCAACATGATTTGGGGCCTCTCTCCCCCTTTGGAAACAAAGCAGCCTTTGTGCCTGGCATCTCTAGGCCAAAGTAGCACACCCAGAGCACAAGTTCTACCTCAGCCAGATAAGGCCTGTCAAGAAGCTGCGTTTCACAGGCCTTTGTATGTGACGTTCCCGGTTGGCTTTGAGAGCACTGTGCAGAGCCAGTTGTTTTAGCTTCCCAGAGAGCAGGAAGCAAGATGCTTTGGGGCCTCTCTCACACTTTGGAAATAAAGGCAGCCCTTTGGGCCTGGCAGCCCTAGGCCAATGGAGTACACCCAGAGCAGAAGTTCTACCTCAGCCAGATCAGGCCTTCCAAGAAACTGCGTCTCACAGGCCTTTCTCTGTCACGTTGCCGGTAGGCTGTGAGAGCACTGTGCAGAGCCAGTTGTTTCTTAGCTTCCCAAAGATTTGGAAGCAAGATACTTTGGGGACTCTCAGCCCCTTTGGAAACAAGGCGGCCCTTTGGGCCTGGCAGCTCTAGGCCAAAGTAGCACGCCCAGAGCAGGAGTTCTACTTCAGCCAGATCAGGCCTGCCAGGAAACTGCGTTTCACAGGCCTTGGTAAGAGATGTTCCCGGTAGGCTGTAAGAGCACTGGGCAGAGCCAGTTGTTTCTTACCTTCCTGAAAAGCTGGAAGCAAGACGCTTGGGACCCCTCTGCCCATTTGGGAACAAGGCAGCCTTTTGGGTCGGGAAGCTCTAGGCCAATGGAGCACACGCAGAGCAGGAGTTCTACTTCAGCCTGATCAGGCCTGCAAAGAAACAGCGTTTGACAGGCCTTGGTAAGAGATGTTCCCGGTAGGTGTAAGAGCACTGGGCAGAGCCAGTTGTTTCTTAGCTTCGCAAAGACCGGGAAGCAAGATGCTTTGGGCCTCTCTGCCCCTTGGAAACAGGGCAGCACTTGGGGCCTGGCAGCCCTAGGGCATTGGAGCACACCCAGAGCCGGAGTTCTACTTCAGCCAGATGAGGCCTGCCAAGAAACTGCGTTTCACAGGCCTTTCAAAGACATGTTCCCGGTAGGCTGTAAGAGCACGGGGCAGAGCGAGTTGGTTCTTAGCTTCCCAGAGAGCTGGAAGCAAGATGCTTTGGGGCCTCTCTGCCCCTTTGGAAACAAGGCAGCACCTTGGGCCTGGCAGCTCTAGGGCAATGGAGCACACCCAGAGCAGAAGTTCTACTTCAGCCAAATCAGGCCTGCCAGGAAACGGCGTTTCACAGGCCTTGGTAAGAGATGTTCCCGGTAGGCTGTAAGAGCACTGGGCAACGCCAGATGTTTCTTAGCTTCCCGAAGAGCTGGAAGCAAGATGCTTTGGTGCCACTCTCTCACTTTGGAATCAAGGCAGCGCTTTGGGGCAGGTAGCTCCAGGCCAATGGAGCACACCCAGAGCAGAAGTTCTACTTAGGCCAGTTCAGGCCACCAACAAACTGCGTTTCACAGGCCTTGGTAAGAGATGTTCCCGGTAGGCTGTAAGAGCACTGGGCAACGCCAGATGTTTCTTAGCTTCCCGAAGAGCTGGAAGCAAGATGCTTTGGGGCCTCTCTGCCCCTTTGCAAACAAGGCGGCCCTTTGGGCCAGGCAGCTCTAGGCCAATGGAGCACACCCAGAGCAGAAGTTCTACTTCAGCTAGATCAGGCCACCAACAAAGTGCGTTTCACAGAGCTTGGTAAGAGATTTTCTCTCAGGCTGTAAGAGCACTGGGCAGAGCCAGTTGTTTCTTAGCTTCCCAAGGGCTGGAAGCAAGATGCTTTGGGGGCTCCCTGCCCCTTTGCCAACAAGGCCGACCTTTGGGCCTTTCAGCTCTAGGCCAATGGAGCACACCCAGAGCAGAAGTTCTACCTCAGCCAGATAAGGCCTGCCAAGAAACTGCGTTTCAAAGGCTTTGGTAAGAGATGTTCCCGGTACTCTGTCAGAGCACTGGGCAGAGACAGTTGTTTCTTAGCTTCCCAATGAGCTGGAAGCAAGATGCTTTGGGGCCTCTCTGCCCCTTTGCAAACAAGGCATCCCTTTGGGCCTTTCAGCTCTAGGGCAATGGAGCACACCCAGAGCAGAAGTTCTACCTCAGCCAGATCAGGCCTGCCAAGAAACTGCTTTTCACAGGCCTTCGTAAGAGGTGTTCCCGGAAGGCTGTAAGAGTACCTGGCAGAGCGAGTTGTTTCTTAGCTTCAAAAACAGCTGGAAGCAACATGATTTGGGGCCTCTCTCCCCCTTTGGAAACAAAGCAGCCTTTGTGCCTGGCATCTCTAGGCCAAAGTAGCACACCCAGAGCACAAGTTCTACCTCAGCCAGATAAGGCCTGTCAAGAAGCTGCGTTTCACAGGCCTTTGTATGTGACGTTCCCGGTTGGCTTTGAGAGCACTGTGCAGAGCCAGTTGTTTTAGCTTCCCAGAGAGCAGGAAGCAAGATGCTTTGGGGCCTCTCTCACACTTTGGAAATAAAGGCAGCCCTTTGGGCCTGGCAGCCCTAGGCCAATGGAGTACACCCAGAGCAGAAGTTCTACCTCAGCCAGATCAGGCCTTCCAAGAAACTGCGTCTCACAGGCCTTTCTCTGTCACGTTGCCGGTAGGCTGTGAGAGCACTGTGCAGAGCCAGTTGTTTCTTAGCTTCCCAAAGATTTGGAAGCAAGATGCTTTGGGGACTCTCAGCCCCTTTGGAAACAAGGCGGCCCTTTGGGCCTGGCAGCTCTAGGCCAAAGTAGCACGCCCAGAGCAGGAGTTCTACTTCAGCCAGATCAGGCCTGCCAGGAAACTGCGTTTCACAGGCCTTGGTAAGAGATGTTCCCGGTAGGCTGTAAGAGCACTGGGCAGAGCCAGTTGTTTCTTACCTTCCTGAAAAGCTGGAAGCAAGACGCTTGGGACCCCTCTGCCCGTTTGGGAACAAGGCAGCCTTTTGGGTCGGGAAGCTCTAGGCCAATGGAGCACACGCAGAGCAGGAGTTCTACTTCAGCCTGATCAGGCCTGCAAAGAAACAGCGTTTGACAGGCCTTGGTAAGAGATGTTCCCGGTAGGTGTAAGAGCACTGGGCAGAGCCAGTTGTTTCTTAGCTTCGCAAAGACCGGGAAGCAAGATGCTTTGGGCCTCTCTGCCCCTTGGAAACAGGGCAGCACTTGGGGCCTGGCAGCCCTAGGGCATTGGAGCACACCCAGAGCCGGAGTTCTACTTCAGCCAGATGAGGCCTGCCAAGAAACTGCGTTTCACAGGCCTTTCAAAGACATGTTCCCGGTAGGCTGTAAGAGCACGGGGCAGAGCGAGTTGGTTCTTAGCTTCCCAGAGAGCTGGAAGCAAGATGCTTTGGGGCCTCTCTGCCCCTTTGGAAACAAGGCAGCACCTTGGGCCTGGCAGCTCTAGGGCAATGGAGCACACCCAGAGCAGAAGTTCTACTTCAGCCAAATCAGGCCTGCCAGGAAACGGCGTTTCACAGGCCTTGGTAAGAGATGTTCCCGGTAGGCTGTAAGAGCACTGGGCAACGCCAGATGTTTCTTAGCTTCCCGAAGAGCTGGAAGCAAGATGCTTTGGTGCCACTCTCTCACTTTGGAATCAAGGCAGCGCTTTGGGGCAGGTAGCTCCAGGCCAGTGGAGCACACCCAGAGCAGAAGTTCTACTTAGTCCAGTTCAGGCCACCAACAAACTGCGTTTCACAGGCCTTGGTAAGAGATGTTCCCGGTAGGCTGTAAGAGCACTGGGCAACGCCAGATGTTTCTTAGCTTCCCGAAGAGCTGGAAGCAAGATGCTTTGGGGCCTCTCTGCCCCTTTGCAAACAAGGCGGCCCTTTGGGCCAGGCAGCTCTAGGCCAATGGAGCACACCCAGAGCAGAAGTTCTACTTCAGCTAGATCAGGCCACCAACAAAGTGCGTTTCACAGAGCTTGGTAAGAGATTTTCTCTCAGGCTGTAAGAGCACTGGGCAGAGCCAGTTGTTTCTTAGCTTCCCAAGGGCTGGAAGCAAGATGCTTTGGGGGCTCCCTGCCCCTTTGCCAACAAGGCCGACCTTTGGGCCTTTCAGCTCTAGGCCAATGGAGCACACCCAGAGCAGAAGTTCTACCTCAGCCAGATAAGGCCTGCCAAGAAACTGCGTTTCAAAGGCTTTGGTAAGAGATGTTCCCGGTACTCTGTCAGAGCACTGGGCAGAGACAGTTGTTTCTTAGCTTCCCAATGAGCTGGAAGCAAGATGCTTTGGGGCCTCTCTGCCCCTTTGCAAACAAGGCATCCCTTTGGGCCTTTCAGCTCTAGGGCAATGGAGCACACCCAGAGCAGAAGTTCTACCTCAGCCAGATCAGGCCTGCCAAGAAACTGCTTTTCACAGGCCTTCGTAAGAGGTGTTCCCGGAAGGCTGTAAGAGTACCTGGCAGAGCGAGTTGTTTCTTAGCTTCAAAAACAGCTGGAAGCAACATGATTTGGGGCCTCTCTCCCCCTTTGGAAACAAAGCAGCCTTTGTGCCTGGCATCTCTAGGCCAAAGTAGCACACCCAGAGCACAAGTTCTACCTCAGCCAGATAAGGCCTGTCAAGAAGCTGCGTTTCACAGGCCTTTGTATGTGACGTTCCCGGTTGGCTTTGAGAGCACTGTGCAGAGCCAGTTGTTTTAGCTTCCCAGAGAGCAGGAAGCAAGATGCTTTGGGGCCTCTCTCACACTTTGGAAATAAAGGCAGCCCTTTGGGCCTGGCAGCCCTAGGCCAATGGAGTACACCCAGAGCAGAAGTTCTACCTCAGCCAGATCAGGCCTTCCAAGAAACTGCGTCTCACAGGCCTTTCTCTGTCACGTTGCCGGTAGGCTGTGAGAGCACTGTGCAGAGCCAGTTGTTTCTTAGCTTCCCAAAGATTTGGAAGCAAGATGCTTTGGGGACTCTCAGCCCCTTTGGAAACAAGGCGGCCCTTTGGGCCTGGCAGCTCTAGGCCAAAGTAGCACGCCCAGAGCAGGAGTTCTACTTCAGCCAGATCAGGCCTGCCAGGAAACTGCGTTTCACAGGCCTTGGTAAGAGATGTTCCCGGTAGGCTGTAAGAGCACTGGGCAGAGCCAGTTGTTTCTTACCTTCCTGAAAAGCTGGAAGCAAGACGCTTGGGACCCCTCTGCCCGTTTGGGAACAAGGCAGCCTTTTGGGTCGGGAAGCTCTAGGCCAATGGAGCACACGCAGAGCAGGAGTTCTACTTCAGCCTGATCAGGCCTGCAAAGAAACAGCGTTTGACAGGCCTTGGTAAGAGATGTTCCCGGTAGGTGTAAGAGCACAGGGCAGAGCCAGTTGTTTCTTAGCTTCGCAAAGACCGGGAAGCAAGATGCTTTGGGCCTCTCTGCCCCTTGGAAACAGGGCAGCACTTGGGGCCTGGCAGCTCTAGGGCAATGGAGCACACCCAGAGCCGGAGTTCTACTTCAGCCAGATGAGGCCTGCCAAGAAACTGCGTTTCACAGGCCTTTCAAAGACATGTTCCCGGTAGGCTGTAAGAGCACGGGGCAGAGCGAGTTGGTTCTTAGCTTCCCAGAGAGCTGGAAGCAAGATGCTTTGGGGCCTCTCTGCCCCTTTGGAAACAAGGCAGCACCTTGGGCCTGGCAGCTCTAGGGCAATGGAGCACACCCAGAGCAGAAGTTCTACTTCAGCCAAATCAGGCCTGCCAGGAAACGGCGTTTCACAGGCCTTGGTAAGAGATGTTCCCGGTAGGCTGTAAGAGCACTGGGCAACGCCAGATGTTTCTTAGCTTCCCGAAGAGCTGGAAGCAAGATGCTTTGGTGCCACTCTCTCACTTTGGAATCAAGGCAGCCCTTTGGGGCAGGTAGCTCTAGGCCAGTGGAGCACACCCAGAGCAGAAGTTCTACTTAGGCCAGTTCAGGCCACCAACAAACTGCGTTTCACAGGCCTTGGTAAGAGATGTTCCCGGTAGGCTGTAAGAGCACTGGGCAACGCCAGATGTTTCTTAGCTTCCCGAAGAGCTGGAAGCAAGATGCTTTGGGGCCTCTCTGCCCCTTTGCAAACAAGGCGGCCCTTTGGGCCAGGCAGCTCTAGGCCAATGGAGCACACCCAGAGCAGAAGTTCTACTTCAGCTAGATCAGGCCACAAACAAAGTGCGTTTCACAGGCCTTGGTAAGAGATTCTCTCTCAGGCTGTAAGAGCACTGGGCAGAGCCAGTTGTTTCTTAGCTTCCCAAAGAGCTGGAAGCAAGATGCTTTGGGGCCTCTCTGCCCCTTTGCAAACAAGGCATCCCTTTGGGCCTTTCAGCTCTAGGGCAATGGAGCACACCCAGAGCAGAAGTTCTACCTCAGCCAGATCAGGCCTGCCAAGAAACTGCTTTTCACAGGCCTTCGTAAGAGGTGTTCCCGGAAGGCTGTAAGAGTACCTGGCAGAGCGAGTTGTTTCTTAGCTTCAAAAACAGCTGGAAGCAACATGATTTGGGGCCTCTCTCCCCCTTTGGAAACAAAGCAGCCTTTGTGCCTGGCAGCTCTAGGCCAAAGTAGCACACCCAGAGCACAAGTTCTACCTCAGCCAGATAAGGCCTGTCAAGAAGCTGCGTTTCACAGGCCTTTGTATGTGACGTTCCCGGTTGGCTTTGAGAGCACTGTGCAGAGCCAGTTGTTTTAGCTTCCCAGAGAGCAGGAAGCAAGATGCTTTGGGGCCTCTCTCACACTTTGGAAATAAAGGCAGCCCTTTGGGCCTGGCAGCCCTAGGCCAATGGAGTACACCCAGAGCAGAAGTTCTACCTCATCCAGATCAGGCCTTCCAAGAAACTGCATCTCACAGGCCTTTCTCTGTCACGTTGCCGGTAGGCTGTGAGAGCCCTGTGCAGAGCCAGTTGTTTCTTAGCTTCCCAAAGATTTGGAAGCAAGATACTTTGGGGACTCTCAGCCCCTTTGGAAACAGGGCGGCCCTTTGGGCCTGGCAGCTCTACGCCAAAGTAGCACGCCCAGAGCAGGAGTTCTACTTCAGCCAGATCAGGCCTGCCAAGAAACTGCGTTTCACAGGCCTTGGTAAGAGATGTTCCCGGTAGGCTGTGAGAGCACTGTGGAGAGCCAGTTGCTTTAGCTTCCCACAGAGCTGGAAGCAAGATGCTTTGGGGCCTCTCTCTCCCTTTGGACACAAGGCAGCCGTTTGCGCCTGGCAGCTCTAGGCCAATGGAGCACACCCACAGCAGAAGTTCTACTTCAGGCAGATCAGTCCTGCCCAGAAACTGCGTTTCACAGCCCTTGGTAAGAGATGTTCACGGTAGGCTGTGAGAGCACTGGGCAGAACCAGTTGTTTTTTAGCTTCCCAAAGTGCTGGAGGCAAGATGCTTTGGGGCCTCTCTCACCCTTTGGAAACAAGGCAGCCCTTAGGTCCTGGTAGCTCTAGGCCTATGTAGCACAACCAGAACAGAAGTTCTACTTCAGCCAGGTCAGGCCTGCCAAGAAACTGCGTTTCACAGGCCTTTCAAAGAGATGTTCTCTTAGGCTATAAGAGCACTGGGCAGAGCCAGCTGTTTCTTAGCTTCCCGAAGAGCTGGGAGCAAGATGCTTTGGGTCCACTCTCCGTCTTTGGAAACAAGGCAGCCCTTTGGGCCTGGCAGCTCTAGGGCAATGGAGCACACCCAGAGCAGAAGTTCTACTTCAGCCAGATCAGGCCTGCCAGGAAACTGTGTTTCACAGGCCTTGGTAAGAGATGTTCCCGGTAGGCTGTAAGAGCACTGGGCAGAGCCAGTTGGTTCTTACCTTCCTGAAAAGCTGGAAGCAAGATGCTTGGGACCCCTCTGCCCATTTGGGAACAAGGCAGCCTTTTGGGTCGGGAAGCTCTAGGCCAATGGAGCACACGCAGAGCAGGAGTTCTACTTCTGCCTGATCAGGCCTGCAAAGAAACAGCGTTTGACAGGCCTTGGTAAGAGATGTTCCCGGTAGGTGTAAGAGCACTGGGCAGAGCCAGTTGTTTCTTAGCTTCGCAAAGACCGGGAAGCAAGATGCTTTGGGCCTCTCTGCCCCTTGGAAACAGGGCAGCACTTGGGGCCTGGCAGCTCTAGGGCAATGGAGCACACCCAGAGCCGGAGTTCTACTTCAGCCAGATGAGGCCTGCCAAGAAACTGCGTTTCACAGGCCTTTCAAAGACATGTTCCCGGTAGGCTGTAAGAGCACGGGGCAGAGCGAGTTGGTTCTTAGCTTCCCAGAGAGCTGGAAGCAAGATGTTTTGGGGCCTCTCTGCCCCTTTGGAAACAAGGCAGCACCTTGGGCCTGGCAGCTCTAGGGCAATGGAGCACACCCAGAGCAGAAGTTCTACTTCAGCCAAATCAGGCCTGCCAGGAAACGGCGTTTCACAGGCCTTGGTAAGAGATGTTCCCGGTAGGCTGTAAGAGCACTGGGCAACGCCAGATGTTTCTTAGCTTCCCGAAGAGCTGGAAGCAAGATGCTTTGGTGCCACTCTCTCACTTTGGAATCAAGGCAGCCCTTTGGGGCAGGTAGCTGCAGGCCAGTGGAGCACACCCAGAGCAGAAGTTCTACTTCGGCCAGTTCAGGCCACCAACAAACTGCGTTTCACAGGCCTTGGTAAGAGATGTTCCCGGTAGGCTGTAAGAGCACTGGGCAACGCCAGATGTTTCTTAGCTTCCCGAAGAGCTGGAAGCAAGATGCTTTGGGGGCTCCCTGCCCCTTTGCCAACAAGGCCGACCTTTGGCCCTTTCAGCTCTAGGCCAATGGAGCACACCCAGAGCAGAATTTCTACCTCAGCCAGATAAGGCCTGCCAAGAAACTGCGTTTCAAAGGCTTTGGTAAGAGATGTTGCCGGTACTCTGTCAGAGCACTGGGCAGAGACAGTTGTTTCTTAGCTTCCCAAAGAGCTGGAAGCAAGATGCTTTGGGGCCTCTCTGCCCCTTTGCAAACAAGGCATCCCTTTGGGCCTTTCAGCTCTAGGCCAATGGAGCACAGCCAGAGCAGAAGTCCTACTTCAGCCAGATCAGGCCTGCCAAGGAACTGCGTTTCAGAGGCCTTTGTATGTGACGTTCCCGGTAGGATGTGAGAGCACGGTGCAGAGCCAGTTGTTTCCTTGTTTCCCAAACAGCTGGAAGCAAGACGCTTTGGGGCCTCTCTGCCCCTTTGGAAACCAGGCAGCACGTTGGGTCTGGCAGCTCTAGGGCAATGGAGCACACCCAGAGCAGAAGTTCTACTTCTTCCAGATCAGGCCTGCCTAGAAAGTGCGTTTCACAGGCCTTGATAAGAGATGTTCTCTTAGGCTATAAGAGCACTGGGCACAGCCAGTTGTTTCTTAGCTTCCCAAGAGGTGGAAGCAAGATGCTTTGGGGCCTCTCTCCCCCTTTGGAAACAAGGCAGCCCTTTGGGCCTTTCAGCTCTAGGGCAATGGAGCACACCCAGAGCAGAAGTTCTACCTCAGCCAGATCAGGCCTGCCAAGAAACTGCTTTTCACAGGCCTTCGTAAGAGGTGTTCCCGGAAGGCTGTAAGAGTACCTGGCAGAGCGAGTTGTTTCTTAGCTTCAAAAACAGCTGGAAGCAACATGATTTGGGGCCTCTCTCCCCCTTTGGAAACAAAGCAGCCTTTGTGCCTGGCAGCTCTAGGCCAAAGTAGCACACCCAGAGCACAAGTTCTACCTCAGCCAGATAAGGCCTGTCAAGAAGCTGCGTTTCACAGGCCTTTGTATGTGACGTTCCCGGTTGGCTTTGAGAGCACTGTGCAGAGCCAGTTGTTTTAGCTTCCCAGAGAGCAGGAAGCAAGATGCTTTGGGGCCTCTCTCACACTTTGGAAATAAAGGCAGCCCTTTGGGCCTGGCAGCCCTAGGCCAATGGAGTACACCCAGAGCAGAAGTTCTACCTCAGCCAGATCAGGCCTTCCAAGAAACTGCGTCTCACAGGCCTTTCTCTGTCACGTTGCCGGTAGGCTGTGAGAGCACTGTGCAGAGCCAGTTGTTTCTTAGCTTCCCAAAGATTTGGAAGCAAGATGCTTTGGGGACTCTCAGCCCCTTTGGAAACAAGGCGGCCCTTTGGGCCTGGCAGCTCTAGGCCAAAGTAGCACGCCCAGAGCAGGAGTTCTACTTCAGCCAGATCAGGCCTGCCAGGAAACTGCGTTTCACAGGCCTTGGTAAGAGATGTTCCCGGTAGGCTGTAAGAGCACTGGGCAGAGCCAGTTGTTTCTTACCTTCCTGAAAAGCTGGAAGCAAGATGCTTGGGACCCCTCTGCCCGTTTGGGAACAAGGCAGCCTTTTGGGTCGGGAAGCTCTAGGCCAATGGAGCACACGCAGAGCAGGAGTTCTACTTCAGCCTGATCAGGCCTGCAAAGAAACAGCGTTTGACAGGCCTTGGTAAGAGATGTTCCCGGTAGGTGTAAGAGCACTGGGCAGAGCCAGTTGTTTCTTAGCTTCGCAAAGACCGGGAAGCAAGATGCTTTGGGCCTCTCTGCCCCTTGGAAACAGGGCAGCACTTTGGGCCTGGCAGCTCTAGGGCAATGGAGCACACCCAGAGCCGGAGTTCTACTTCAGCCAGATGAGGCCTGCCAAGAAACTGCGTTTCACAGGCCTTTCAAAGACATGTTCCCGGTAGGCTGTAAGAGCACGGGGCAGAGCGAGTTGGTTCTTAGCTTCCCAGAGAGCTGGAAGCAAGATGCTTTGGGGCCTCTCTGCCCCTTTGGAAACAAGGCAGTACCTTGGGCCTGGCAGCTCTAGGGCAATGGAGCACACCCAGAGCAGAAGTTCTACTTCAGCCAAATCAGGCCTGCCAGGAAACGGCGTTTCACAGGCCTTGGTAAGAGATGTTCCCGGTAGGCTGTAAGAGCACTGGGCAACGCCAGATGTTTCTTAGCTTCCCGAAGAGCTGGAAGCAAGATGCTTTGGTGCCACTCTCTCACTTTGGAATCAAGGCAGCCCTTTGGGGCAGGTAGCTCTAGGCCAGTGGAGCACACCCAGAGCAGAAGTTCTACTTCGGCCAGTTCAGGCCACCAACAAACTGCGTTTCACAGGCCTTGGTAAGAGATGTTCCCGGTAGGCTGTAAGAGCACTGGGCAACGCCAGATGTTTCTTAGCTTCCCGAAGAGCTGGAAGCAAGATGCTTTGGGGCCTCTCTGCCCCTTTGCAAACAAGGCGGCCCTTTGGGCCAGGCAGCTCTAGGCCAATGGAGCACACCCAGAGCAGAAGTTCTACTTCAGCTAGATCAGGCCACCAACAAAGTGCGTTTCACAGGCCTTGGTAAGAGATTTTCTCTCAGGCTGTAAGAGCACTGGGCAGAGCCAGTTGTTTCTTAGCTTCCCAAAGAGCTGGAAGCAAGATGCTTTGGGGGCTCCCTGCCCCTTTGCCAAGAAGGCCGACCTTTGGGCCTTTCAGCTCTAGGCCAATGGAGCACACCCAGAGCAGAAGTTCTACCTCAGCCAGATAAGGCCTGCCAAGAAACTGCGTTTCAAAGGCTTTGGTAAGAGCTGTTGCCGGTACTCTGTCAGAGCACTGGGCAGAGACACTTGTTTCTTAGCTTCCCAAAGAGCTGGAAGCAAGATGCTTTGGGGCCTCTCTGCCCCTTTGCAAACAAGGCATCCCTTTGGGCCTTTCAGCTCTAGGCCAATGGAGCACAGCCAGAGCAGAAGTCCTACTTCAGCCAGATCAGGCCTGCCAAGGAACTGCGTTTCAGAGGCCTTTGTATGTGACGTTCCCGGTAGGCTGTGAGAGCACGGTGCAGAGCCAGTTGTTTCCTTGTTTCCCAAACAGCTGGAAGCAAGACGCTTTGGGGCCTCTCTGCCCCTTTGGAAACAAGGCAGCACGTTGGGTCTGGCAGCTCTAGGGCAATGGAGCACAACCAGAGCCGAAGTTCTACTTCTTCCAGATCAGGCCTGCCTAGAAAGTGCGTTTCACAGGCCCTGATAAGAGATGTTCTCTTAGGCTATAAGAGCACTGGGCACAGCCAGTTGTTTCTTAGCTTCCCAAGAGGTGGAAGCAAGATGCTTTGGGGCCTCTCTCCCCCTTTGGAAACAAGGCAGCCCTTTGGGCCTTTCAGCTCTAGGGCAATGGAGCACACCCAGAGCAGAAGTTCTACCTCAGCCAGATCAGGCCTGCCAAGAAACTGCTTTTCACAGGCCTTCGTAAGAGGTGTTCCCGGAAGGCTGTAAGAGTACCTGGCAGAGCGAGTTGTTTCTTAGCTTCAAAAACAGCTGGAAGCAACATGATTTGGGGCCTCTCTCCCCCTTTGGAAACAAAGCAGCCTTTGTGCCTGGCAGCTCTAGGCCAAAGTAGCACACCCAGAGCACAAGTTCTACCTCAGCCAGATAAGGCCTGTCAAGAAGCTGCGTTTCACAGGCCTTTGTATGTGACGTTCCCGGTTGGCTTTGAGAGCACTGTGCAGAGCCAGTTGTTTTAGCTTCCCAGAGAGCAGGAAGCAAGATGCTTTGGGGCCTCTCTCACACTTTGGAAATAAAGGCAGCCCTTTGGGCCTGGCAGCCCTAGGCCAATGGAGTACACCCAGAGCAGAAGTTCTACCTCAGCCAGATCAGGCCTTCCAAGAAACTGCGTCTCACAGGCCTTTCTCTGTCACGTTGCCGGTAGGCTGTGAGAGCACTGTGCAGAGCCAGTTGTTTCTTAGCTTCCCAAAGATTTGGAAGCAAGATGCTTTGGGGACTCTCAGCCCCTTTGGAAACAAGGCGGCCCTTTGGGCCTGGCAGCTCTAGGCCAAAGTAGCACGCCCAGAGCAGGAGTTCTACTTCAGCCAGATCAGGCCTGCCAAGAAACTGCGTTTCACAGGCCTTGGTAAGAGATGTTCCCGGTAGGCTGTGAGAGCACTGTGGAGAGCCAGTTGCTTTAGCTTCCCACAGAGCTGGAAGCAAGATGCTTTGGGGCCTCTCTCTCCCTTTGGACACAAGGCAGCCGTTTGCGCCTGGCAGCTCTAGGCCAATGGAGCACACCCACAGCAGAAGTTCTACTTCAGGCAGATCAGTCCTGCCCAGAAACTGCGTTTCACAGCCCTTGGTAAGAGATGTTCACGGTAGGCTGTGAGAGCACTGGGCAGAACCAGTTGTTTTTTAGCTTCCCAAAGTGCTGGAGGCAAGATGCTTTGGGGCCTCTCTCACCCTTTGGAAACAAGGCAGCCCTTAGGTCCTGGTAGCTCTAGGCCTATGTAGCACAACCAGAACAGAAGTTCTACTTCAGCCAGGTCAGGCCTGCCAAGAAACTGCGTTTCACAGGCCTTTCAAAGAGATGTTCTCTTAGGCTGTAAGAGCACTGGGCAGAGCCAGCTGTTTCTTAGCTTCCCGAAGAGCTGGGAGCAAGATACTTTGGGTCCACTCTCCGTCTTTGGAAACAAGGCAGCCCTTTGGGCCTGGCAGCTCTAGGGCAAATGGAGCACGCCCAGAGCAGAAGTTCTACTTCAGCCAGATCAGGCCTTCCAGGAAACTGCGTTTCACAGGCCTTGGTAAGAGATGTTCCCGGTAGGCTGTAAGAGCACTGGGCAGAGCCAGTTGTTTCTTACCTTCCTGAAAAGCTGGAAGCAAGATGCTTGGGACCCCTCTGCCCGTTTGGGAACAAGGCAGCCTTTTGGGTCGGGAAGCTCTAGGCCAATGGAGCACACGCAGAGCAGGAGTTCTACTTCAGCCTGATCAGGCCTGCAAAGAAACAGCGTTTGACAGGCCTTGGTAAGAGATGTTCCCGGTAGGTGTAAGAGCACTGGGCAGAGCCAGTTGTTTCTTATCTTCGCAAAGACCGGGAAGCAAGATGCTTTGGGCCTCTCTGCCCCTTGGAAACAGGGCAGCACTTTGGGCCTGGCAGCTCTAGGGCAATGGAGCACACCCAGAGCCGGAGTTCTACTTCAGCCAGATGAGGCCTGCCAAGAAACTGCGTTTCACAGGCCTTTCAAAGACATGTTGCCGGTAGGCTGTAAGAGCACGGGCCAGAGCGAGTTGGTTCTTAGCTTCCCAGAGAGCTGGAAGCAAGATGCTTTGGGGCCTCTATGCCCCTTTGGAAACAAGGCAGCACCTTGGGCCTGGCAGCTCTAGGGCAATGGAGCACACCCAGAGCAGAAGTTCTACTTCAGCCAAATCAGGCCTGCCAGGAAACGGCGTTTCACAGGCCTTGGTAAGAGATGTTCCCGGTAGGCTGTAAGAGCACTGGGCAACGCCAGATGTTTCTTAGCTTCCCGAAGAGCTGGAAGCAAGATGCTTTGGTGCCACTCTCTCACTTTGGAATCAAGGCAGCCCTTTGGGGCAGGTAGCTCTAGGCCAGTGGAGCACACCCAGAGCAGAAGTTCTACTTCGGCCAGTTCAGGCCACCAACAAACTGCGTTTCACAGGCCTTGGTAAGAGATGTTCCCGGTAGGCTGTAAGAGCACTGGGCAACGCCAGATGTTTCTTAGCTTCCCGAAGAGCTGGAAGCAAGATGCTTTGGGGCCTCTCTGCCCCTTTGCAAACAAGGCGGCCCTTTGGGCCAGGCAGCTCTAGGCCAATGGAGCACACCCAGAGCAGAAGTTCTACTTCAGCTAGATCAGGCCACCAACAAAGTGCGTTTCACAGGCCTTGGTAAGAGATTTTCTCTCAGGCTGTAAGAGCACTGGGCAGAGCCAGTTGTTTCTTAGCTTCCCAAAGAGCTGGAAGCAAGATGCTTTGGGGGCTCCCTGCCCCTTTGCCAAGAAGGCCGACCTTTGGGCCTTTTAGCTCTAGGCCAATGGAGCACACCCAGAGCAGAAGTTCTACCTCAGCCAGATAAGGCCTGCCAAGAAACTGCGTTTCAAAGGCTTTGGTAAGAGCTGTTGCCGGTACTCTGTCAGAGCACTGGGCAGAGACAGTTGTTTCTTAGCTTCCCAAAGAGCTGGAAGCAAGATGCTTTGGGGCCTCTCTGCCCCTTTGCAAGCAAGGCATCCCTTTGGGCCTTTCAGCTCTAGGCCAATGGAGCACACCCAGAGCAGAAGTTCTACCTCAGCCAGATCAGGCCTGCCAAGAAACTGCTTTTCACAGGCCTTCGTAAGAGGTGTTCCCGGAAGGCTGTAAGAGTACCTGGCAGAGCGAGTTGTTTCTTAGCTTCAAAAACAGCTGGAAGCAACATGATTTGGGGCCTCTCTCCCCCTTTGGAAACAAAGCAGCCTTTGTGCCTGGCAGCTCTAGGCCAAAGTAGCACACCCAGAGCACAAGTTCTACCTCAGCCAGATAAGGCCTGTCAAGAAGCTGCGTTTCACAGGCCTTTGTATGTGACGTTCCCGGTTGGCTTTGAGAGCACTGTGCAGAGCCAGTTGTTTTAGCTTCCCAGAGAGCAGGAAGCAAGATGCTTTGGGGCCTCTCTCACACTTTGGAAATAAAGGCAGCCCTTTGGGCCTGGCAGCCCTAGGCCAATGGAGTACACCCAGAGCAGAAGTTCTACCTCAGCCAGATCAGGCCTTCCAAGAAACTGCGTCTCACAGGCCTTTCACTGTCACGTTGCCGGTAGGCTGTGAGAGCACTGTGCAGAGCCAGTTGTTTCTTAGCTTCCCAAAGATTTGGAAGCAAGATACTTTGGGGACTCTCAGCCCCTTTGGAAACAAGGCGGCCCTTTGGGCCTGGCAGCTCTAGGCCAAAGTAGCACGCCCAGAGCAGGAGTTCTACTTCAGCCAGATCAGGCCTGCCAAGAAACTGCGTTTCACAGGCCTTGGTAAGAGATGTTCCCGGTAGGCTGTGAGAGCACTGTGGAGAGCCAGTTGCTTTAGCTTCCCACAGAGCTGGAAGCAAGATGCTTTGGGGCCTCTCTCTCCCTTTGGACACAAGGCAGCCGTTTGCGCCTGGCAGCTCTAGGCCAATGGAGCACACCCACAGCAGAAGTTCTACTTCAGGCAGATCAGTCCTGCCCAGAAACTGCGTTTCACAGCCCTTGGTAAGAGATGTTCACGGTAGGCTGTGAGAGCACTGGGCAGAACCAGTTGTTTTTTAGCTTCCCAAAGTGCTGGAGGCAAGATGCTTTGGGGCCTCTCTCACCCTTTGGAAACAAGGCAGCCCTTAGGTCCTGGTAGCTCTAGGCCTATGTAGCACAACCAGAACAGAAGTTCTACTTCAGCCAGGTCAGGCCTGCCAAGAAACTGCGTTTCACAGGCCTTTCAAAGAGATGTTCTCTTAGGCTGTAAGAGCACTGGGCAGAGCCAGCTGTTTCTTAGCTTCCCGAAGAGCTGGGAGCAAGATGCTTAGGGTCCACTCTCCGTCTTTGGAAACAAGGCAGCCCTTTGGGCCTGGCAGCTCTAGGGCAATGGAGCACACCCAGAGCAGAAGTTCTACTTCAGCCAGATCAGGCCTGCCAGGAAACTGCGTTTCACAGGCCTTGGTAAGAGATGTTCCCGGTAGGCTGTAAGAGCACTGGGCAGAGCCAGTTGTTTCTTACCTTCCTGAAAAGCTGGAAGCAAGACGCTTGGGACCCCTCTGCCCGTTTGGGAACAAGGCAGCCTTTTGGGTCGGGAAGCTCTAGGCCAATGGAGCACACGCAGAGCAGGAGTTCTACTTCAGCCTGATCAGGCCTGCAAAGAAACAGCGTTTGACAGGCCTTGGTAAGAGATGTTCCCGGTAGGTGTAAGAGCACTGGGCAGAGCCAGTTGTTTCTTAGCTTCGCAAAGACCGGGAAGCAAGATGCTTTGGGCCTCTCTGCCCCTTGGAAACAGGGCAGCACTTTGGGCCTGGCAGCTCTAGGGCAATGGAGCACACCCAGAGCCGGAGTTCTACTTCAGCCAGATGAGGCCTGCCAAGAAACTGCGTTTCACAGGCCTTTCAAAGACATGTTCCCGGTAGGCTGTAAGAGCACGGGCCAGAGCGAGTTGGTTCTTAGCTTCCCAGAGAGCTGGAAGCAAGATGCTTTGGGGCCTCTCTGCCCCTTTGGAAACAAGGCAGCACCTTGGGCCTGGCAGCTCTAGGGCAATGGAGCACACCCAGAGCAGAAGTTCTACTTCAGCCAAATCAGGCCTGCCAGGAAACGGTGTTTCACAGGCCTTGGTAAGAGATGTTCCCGGTAGGCTGTAAGAGCACTGGGCAACGCCAGATGTTTCTTAGCTTCCCGAAGAGCTGGAAGCAAGATGCTTTGGTGCCACTCTCTCACTTTGGAATCAAGGCAGCCCTTTGGGGCAGGTAGCTCTAGGCCAGTGGAGCACACCCAGAGCAAAAGTTCTACTTCGGCCAGTTCAGGCCACCAACAAACTGCGTTTCACAGGCCTTGGTAAGAGATGTTCCCGGTAGGCTGTAAGAGCACTGGGCAACGCCAGATGTTTCTTAGCTTCCCGAAGAGCTGGAAGCAAGATGCTTTGGGGCCTCTCATCCCCTTTGCAAACAAGGCGGCCCTTTGGGCCAGGCAGCTCTAGGCCAATGGAGCACACCCAGAGCAGAAGTTCTACTTCAGCTAGATCAGGCCACCAACAAAGTGCGTTTCACAGGCCTTGGTAAGAGATTTTCTCTCAGGCTGTAAGAGCACTGGGCAGAGCCAGTTGTTTCTTAGCTTCCCAAAGAGCTGGAAGCAAGATGCTTTGGGGGCTCCCTGCCCCTTTGCCAAGAAGGCCGACCTTTGGGCCTTTCAGCTCTAGGCCAATGGAGCACACCCAGAGCAGAAGTTCTACCTCAGCCAGATAAGGCCTGCCAAGAAACTGCGTTTCAAAGGCTTTGGTAAGAGCTGTTGCCGGTACTCTGTCAGAGCACTGGGCAGAGACAGTTGTTTCTTAGCTTCCCAAAGAGCTGGAAGCAAGATGCTTTGGGGCCTCTCTGCCCCTTTGCAAACAAGGCATCCCTTTGGGCCTTTCAGCTCTAGGCCAATGGAGCACACCCAGAGCAGAAGTTCTACCTCAGCCAGATCAGGCCTGCCAAGAAACTGCTTTTCACAGGCCTTCGTAAGAGGTGTTCCCGGAAGGCTGTAAGCGTACCTGGCAGAGCGAGTTGTTTCTTAGCTTCAAAAACAGCTGGAAGCAACATGATTTGGGGCCTCTCTCCCCCTTTGGAAACAAAGCAGCCTTTGTGCCTGGCAGCTCTAGGCCAAAGTAGCACACCCAGAGCACAAGTTCTACCTCAGCCAGATAAGGCCTGTCAAGAAGCTGCGTTTCACAGGCCTTTGTATGTGACGTTCCCGGTTGGCTTTGAGAGCACTGTGCAGAGCCAGTTGTTTTAGCTTCCCAGAGAGCAGGAAGCAAGATGCTTTGGGGCCTCTCTCACACTTTGGAAATAAAGGCAGCCCTTTGGGCCTGGCAGCCCTAGGCCAATGGAGTACACCCAGAGCAGAAGTTCTACCTCAGCCAGATCAGGCCTTCCAAGAAACTGCGTCTCACAGGCCTTTCACTGTCACGTTGCCGGTAGGCTGTGAGAGCACTGTGCAGAGCCAGTTGTTTCTTAGCTTCCCAAAGATTTGGAAGCAAGATACTTTGGGGACTCTCAGCCCCTTTGGAAACAAGGCGGCCCTTTGGGCCTGGCAGCTCTAGGCCAAAGTAGCACGCCCAGAGCAGGAGTTCTACTTCAGCCAGATCAGGCCTGCCAAGAAACTGCGTTTCACAGGCCTTGGTAAGAGATGTTCCCGGTAGGCTGTGAGAGCACTGTGGAGAGCCAGTTGCTTTAGCTTCCCACAGAGCTGGAAGCAAGATGCTTTGGGGCCTCTCTCTCCCTTTGGACACAAGGCAGCCGTTTGCGCCTGGCAGCTCTAGGCCAATGGAGCACACCCACAGCAGAAGTTCTACTTCAGGCAGATCAGTCCTGCCCAGAAACTGCGTTTCACAGCCCTTGGTAAGAGATGTTCACGGTAGGCTGTGAGAGCACTGGGCAGAACCAGTTGTTTTTTAGCTTCCCAAAGTGCTGGAGGCAAGATGCTTTGGGGCCTCTCTCACCCTTTGGAAACAAGGCAGCCCTTAGGTCCTGGTAGCTCTAGGCCTATGTAGCACAACCAGAACAGAAGTTCTACTTCAGCCAGGTCAGGCCTGCCAAGAAACTGCGTTTCACAGGCCTTTCAAAGAGATGTTCTCTTAGGCTGTAAGAGCACTGGGCAGAGCCAGCTGTTTCTTAGCTTCCCGAAGAGCTGGGAGCAAGATGCTTTGGGTCCACTCTCCGTCTTTGGAAACAAGGCAGCCCTTTGGGCCTGGCAGCTCTAGGGCAATGGAGCACACCCAGAGCAGAAGTTCTACTTCAGCCAGATCAGGCCTGCCAGGAAACTGCGTTTCACAGGCCTTGGTAAGAGATGTTCCCGGTAGGCTGTAAGAGCACTGGGCAGAGCCAGTTGTTTCTTACCTTCCTGAAAAGCTGGAAGCAAGATGCTTGGGACCCCTCTGCCCGTTTGGGAACAAGGCAGCCTTTTGGGTCGGGAAGCTCTAGGCCAATGGAGCACACGCAGAGCAGGAGTTCTACTTCAGCCTGATCAGGCCTGCAAAGAAACAGCGTTTGACAGGCCTTCGTAAGAGATGTTCCCGGTAGGTGTAAGAGCACTGGGCAGAGCCAGTTGTTTCTTAGCTTCGCAAAGACCGGGAAGCAAGATGCTTTGGGCCTCTCTGCCCCTTGAAAACAGGGCAGCACTTTGGGCCTGGCAGCCCTAGGGCAATGGAGCACACCCAGAGCCGGAGTTCTACTTCAGCCAGATGAGGCCTGCCAAGAAACTGCGTTTCACAGGCCTTTCAAAGACATGTTCCCGGTAGGCTGTAAGAGCACGGGGCAGAGCGAGTTGGTTCTTAGCTTCCCAGAGAGCTGGAAGCAAGATGCTTTGGGGCCTCTCTGCCCCTTTGGAAACAAGGCAGCACCTTGGGCCTGGCAGCTCTAGGGCAATGGAGCACACCCAGAGCAGAAGTTCTACTTCAGCCAAATCAGGCCTGCCAGGAAACGGCGATTCACAGGCCTTGGTAAGAGATGTTCCCGGTAGGCTGTAAGAGCACTGGGCAACGCCAGATGTTTCTTAGCTTCCCGACGAGCTGGAAGCAAGATGCTTTTTGGCCTCTCATCCCCTTTGCAAACAAGGCGGCCCTTTGGGCCAGGCAGCTCTAGGCCAATGGAGCACACCCAGAGCAGAAGTTCTCCTTCAGCTAGATCAGGCCACCAACAAAGTGCATTTCACAGGCCTTGGTAAGAGATTTTCTCTCAGGCTGTAAGAGCACTGGGCAGAGCCAGTTGTTTCTTAGCTTCCCAAAGAGCTGGAAGCAAGATGCTTTGGGGGCTCCCTGCCCCTTTGCCAACAAGGGCGACCTTTGGGCCTTTCAGCTCCAGGCCAATGGAGCACACCCAGAGCAGAAGTCCTACTTCAGCCAGATCAGGCCTGCCAAGGAACTGCGTTTCAGATGCCTTTGTATGTGACGTTCCCGGTAGGCTGTGAGAGCACGGTGCAGAGCCAGTTGTTTCCTTGTTTCCCAAACAGCTGGAAGCAAGACGCTTTGGGGCCTCTATGCCCCTTTGGAAACAAGGCAGCACGTTGGGTCTGGCAGCTCTAGGGCAATGAAGCACAACCAGAGCCGAAGTTCTACTTCTTCCAGATCAGGCCTGCCTAGACAGTGCGTTTCACAGGCCTTGATAAGAGATGTTCTCTTAGGCTATAAGAGCACTGGGCACAGCCAGTTGTTTCTTAGCTTCCCAAGAGGTGGAAGCAAGATGCTTTGGGGCCTCTCTCCCCCTTTGGAAACAAGGCAGCCCTTTGGGCCTTTCAGCTCTAGGGCAATGGAGCACACCCAGAGCAGAAGTTCTACCTCAGCCAGATCAGGCCTGCCAAGAAACTGCTTTTCACAGGCCTTCGTAAGAGGTGTTCCCGGAAGGCTGTAAGAGTACCTGGCAGAGCGAGTTGTTTCTTAGCTTCAAAAACAGCTGGAAGCAACATGATTTGGGGCCTCTCTCCCCCTTTGGAAACAAAGCAGCCTTTGTGCCTGGCAGCTCTAGGCCAAAGTAGCACACCCAGAGCACAAGTTCTACCTCAGCCAGATAAGGCCTGTCAAGAAGCTGCGTTTCACAGGCCTTTGTATGTGACGTTCCCGGTTGGCTTTGAGAGCACTGTGCAGAGCCAGTTGTTTTAGCTTCCCAGAGAGCAGGAAGCAAGATGCTTTGGGGCCTCTCTCACACTTTGGAAATAAAGGCAGCCCTTTGGGCCTGGCAGCCCTAGGCCAATGGAGTACACCCAGAGCAGAAGTTCTACCTCAGCCAGATCAGGCCTTCCAAGAAACTGCGTCTCACAGGCCTTTCTCTGTCACGTTGCCGGTAGGCTGTGAGAGCACTGTGCAGAGCCAGTTGTTTCTTAGCTTCCCAAAGATTTGGAAGCAAGATGCTTTGGGGACTCTCAGCCCCTTTGGAAACAAGGCGGCCCTTTGGGCCTGGCAGCTCTAGGCCAAAGTAGCACGCCCAGAGCAGGAGTTCTACTTCAGCCAGATCAGGCCTGCCAAGAAACTGCGTTTCACAGGCCTTGGTAAGAGATGTTCCCGGTAGGCTGTGAGAGCACTGTGGAGAGCCAGTTGCTTTAGCTTCCCACAGAGCTGGAAGCAAGATGCTTTGGGGCCTCTCTCTCCCTTTGGACACAAGGCAGCCGTTTGGGCCTGGCAGCTCTAGGCCAATGGAGCACACCCACAGCAGAAGTTCTACTTCAGGCAGATCAGTCCTGCCCAGAAACTGCGTTTCACAGCCCTTGGTAAGAGATGTTCACGGTAGGCTGTGAGAGCACTGGGCAGAACCAGTTGTTTTTTAGCTTCCCAAAGTGCTGGAGGCAAGATGCTTTGGGGCCTCTCTCACCCTTTGGAAACAAGGCAGCCCTTAGGTCCTGGTAGCTCTAGGCCTATGTAGCACAACCAGAACAGAAGTTCTACTTCAGCCAGGTCAGGCCTGCCAAGAAACTGCGTTTCACAGGCCTTTCAAAGAGATGTTCTCTTAGGCTGTAAGAGCACTGGGCAGAGCCAGCTGTGTCTTAGCTTCCCGAAGAGCTGGGAGCAAGATGCTTTGGGTCCACTCTCCGTCTTTGGAAACAAGGCAGCCCTTTGGGCCTGGCAGCTCTAGGGCAATGGAGCACACCCAGAGCAGAAGTTCTACTTCAGCCAGATCAGGCCTGCCAGGAAACTGCGTTTCACAGGCCTTGGTAAGAGATGTTCCCGGTAGGCTGTAAGAGCACTGGGCAGAGCCAGTTGTTTCTTACCTTCCTGAAAAGCTGGAAGCAAGATGCTTGGGACCCCTCTGCCCGTTTGGGAACAAGGCAGCCTTTTGGGTCGGGAAGCTCTAGGCCAATGGAGCACACGCAGAGCTGAGGTTCTACTTCAGCCTGATCAGGCCTGCAAAGAAACAGCGTTTGACAGGCCTTGGTAAGAGATGTTCCCGGTAGGTGTAAGAGCACTGGGCAGAGCCAGTTGTTTCTTAGCTTCGCAAAGACCGGGAAGCAAGATGCTTTGGGCCTCTCTGCCCCTTGGAAACAGGGCAGCACTTTGGGCCTGGCAGCTCTAGGGCAATGGAGCACACCCAGAGCCGGAGTTCTACTTCAGCCAGATGAGGCCTGCCAAGAAACTGCATTTCACAGGCTTTTCAAAGACATGTTCCCGGTAGGCTGTAAGAGCACGGGGCAGAGCGAGTTGGTTCTTAGTTTCCCAGAGAGCTGGAAGCAAGATGCTTTGGGGCCTCTCTCACACTTTGGAAATAAAGGCAGCCCTTTGGGCCTGGCAGCCCTAGGCCAATGGAGTACACCCAGAGCAGAAGTTCTACCTCAGCCAGATCAGGCCTTCCAAGAAACTGCGTCTCACAGGCCTTTCTCTGTCACGTTGCCGGTAGGCTGTGAGAGCACTGTGCAGAGCCAGTTGTTTCTTAGCTTCCCAAAGATTTGGAAGCAAGATGCTTTGGGGACTCTCAGCCCCTTTGGAAACAAGGCGGCCCTTTGGGCCTGGCAGCTCTAGGCCAAAGTAGCACGCCCAGAGCAGGAGTTCTACTTCAGCCAGATCAGGCCTGCCAAGAAACTGCGTTTCACAGGCCTTGGTAAGAGATGTTCCCGGTAGGCTGTAAGAGCACTGGGCAACGCCAGATGTTTCTTAGCTTCCCGAAGAGCTGGAAGCAAGATGCTTTGGTGCCACTCTCTCACTTTGGAATCAAGGCAGCCCTTGGGGCAGGTAGCTCTAGGCCAGTGGAGCACACGCAGCAGAAGTTCTACTTCGGCCAGTTCAGGCCACCAACAAACTGCGTTTCACAGGCCTTGGTAAGAGATGTTCCCGGTAGGCTGTAAGAGCACTGGGCAACGCCAGATGTTTCTTAGCTTCCCGAAGAGCTGGAAGCAAGATGCTTTGGGGCCTCTCATCCCCTTTGCAAACAAGGCGGCCCTTTGGGCCAGGCAGCTCTAGGCCAATGGAGCACACCCAGAGCAGAAGTTCTACTTCAGCTAGATCAGGCCACCAACAAAGTGCGTTTCACAGGCCTTGGTAAGAGATTTTCTCTCAGGCTGTAAGAGCACTGGGCAGAGCCAGTTGTTTCTTAGCTTCCCAAAGAGCTGGAAGCAAGATGCTTTGGGGGCTCCCTGCCCCTTTGCCAGCAAGGCCGACCTTTGGGCCTTTCAGCTCTGGGCCAATGGAGCACACCCAGAGCAGAAGTTCTACCTCAGCCAGATAAGGCCTGCCAAGAAACTGCGTTTCAAAGGCTTTGGTAAGAGATGTTGCCGGTACCTTGTCAGAGCACTGGGCAGAGACAGTTGTTTCTTAGCTTCCCAAAGAGCTGGAAGCAAGATGCTTTGGGGGCTCCCTGCCCCTTTGCCAACAAGGGCGACCTTTGGGCCTTTCAGCTCTAGGCCAATGGAGCACACCCAGAGCAGAAGTCCTACTTCAGCCAGATCAGGCCTGCCAAGGAACTGCGTTTCAGAGGCCTGTGTATGTGACGTTCCCGGTACGCTGTGAGAGCACGGTGCAGAGCCAGTTGTTTCCTTGTTTCCCAAACAGCTGGAAGCAAGACGCTTTGGGGCCTCTCTGCCCCTTTGGAAACAAGGCAGCACGTTGGGTCTGGCAGCTCTAGGGCAATGGAGCACAACCAGAGCCGAAGTTCTACTTCTTCCAGATCAGGCCTGCCTAGACAGTGCGTTTCACAGGCCTTGATCAGAGATGTTCTCTTAGGCTATAAGAGCACTGGGCACAGCCAGTTGTTTCTTAGCTTCCCAAGAGGTGGAAGCAAGATGCTTTGGGGCCTCTCTCCCCCTTTGGAAACAAGGCAGCGCTTTGGGCCTTTCAGCTCTAGGGCAATGGAGCACACCCAGAGCAGAAGTTCTACCTCAGCCAGATCAGGCCTGCCAAGAAACTGCTTTTCACAGGCCTTCGTAAGAGGTGTTCCTGGAAGGCTGTAAGAGTTCCTGGCAGAGCGAGTTGTTTCTTAGCTTCAAAAACAGCTGGAAGCAACATGATTTGGGGCCTCTCTCCCCCTTTGGAAACAAAGCAGCCTTTGCGCCTGGCAGCTCTAGGCCAAAGTAGCACACCCAGAGCACAAGTTCTACCTCAGCCAGATAAGGCCTGTCAAGAAGCTGCGTTTCACAGGCCTTTGTATGTGACGTTCCCGGTTGGCTTTGAGAGCACTGTGCAGAGCCAGTTGTTTTAGCTTCCCAGAGAGCAGGAAGCAAGATGCTTTGGGGCCTCTCTCACACTTTGGAAATAAAGGCAGCCCTTTGGGCCTGGCAGCCCTAGGCCAATGGAGTACACCCAGAGCAGAAGTTCTACCTCAGCCAGATCAGGCCTTCCAAGAAACTGCGTCTCACAGGCCTTTCTCTGTCACGTTGCCGGTAGGCTGTGAGAGCACTGTGCAGAGACAGTTGTTTCTTAGCTTCCCAAAGATTTGGAAGCAAGATGCTTTGGGGACTCTCAGCCCCTTTGGAAACAAGGCGGCCCTTTGGGCCTGGCAGCTCTAGGCCAAAGTAGCACGCCCAGAGCAGGAGTTCTACTTCAGCCAGATCAGGCCTGCCAAGAAACTGCGTTTCACAGGCCTTGGTAAGAGATGTTCCCGGTAGGCTGTGAGAGCACTGTGGAGAGCCAGTTGCTTTAGCTTCCCACAGAGCTGGAAGCAAGATGCCTTGGGGCCTCTCTCTCCCTTTGGACACAAGGCAGCCGTTTGGGCCTGGCAGCTCTAGGCCAATGGAGCACACCCACAGCAGAAGTTCTACTTCAGGCAGATCAGTCCTGCCCAGAAACTGCGTTTCACAGCCCTTGGTAAGAGATGTTCACGGTGGGCTGTGAGAGCACTGGGCAGAACCAGTTGTTTTTTAGCTTCCCAAAGTGCTGGAGGCAAGATGCTTTGGGGCCTCTCTCACCCTTTGGAAACAAGGCAGCCCTTAGGTCCTGGTAGCTCTAGGCCTATGTAGCACAACCAGAACAGAAGTTCTACTTCAGCCAGGTCAGGCCTGCCAAGAAACTGCGTTTCACAGGCCTTTCAAAGAGATGTTCTCTTAGGCTGTAAGAGCACTGGGCAGAGCCAGCTGTTTCTTAGCTTCCCGAAGAGCTGGGAGCAAGATGCTTTGGGTCCACTCTCCGTCTTTGGAAACAAGGCAGCCCTTTGGGCCTGGCAGCTCTAGGGCAATGGAGCACACCCAGAGCAGAAGTTCTACTTCAGCCAGATCAGGCCTGCCAGGAAACTGCGTTTCACAGGCCTTGGTAAGAGATGTTCCCGGTAGGCTGTAAGAGCACTGGGCAGAGCCAGTTGTTTCTTACCTTCCTGAAAAGCTGGAAGCAAGATGCTTGGGACCCCTCTGCCCGTTTGGGAACAAGGCAGCCTTTTGGGTCGGGAAGCTCTAGGCCAATGGAGCACACGCAGAGCAGGAGTTCTACTTCAGCCTGATCAGGCCTGCAAAGAAACAGCGTTTGACAGGCCTTGGTAAGAGATGTTCCCGGTAGGTGTAAGAGCACTGGGCAGAGCCAGTTGTTTCTTAGCTTCGCAAAGACCGGGAAGCAAGATGCTTTGGGCCTCTCTGCCCCTTGGAAACAGGGCAGCACTTTGGGCCTAGCAGCTCTAGGGCAATGGAGCACACCCAGAGCCGGAGTTCTACTTCAGCCAGATGAGGCCTGCCAAGAAACTGCGTTTCACAGGCCTTTCAAAGACATGTTCCCGGTAGGCTGTAAGAGCACGGGGCAGAGCGAGTTGGTTCTTAGCTTCCCAGAGAGCTGGAAGCAAGATGCTTTGGGGCCTCTCTGCCCCTTTGGAAACAAGGCAGCACCTTGGGCCTGGCAGCTCTAGGGCAATGGAGCACACCCAGAGCAGAAGTTCTACTTCAGCCAAATCAGGCCTGCCAGGAAATGGCGTTTCACAGGCCTTGGTAAGAGATGTTCCCGGTAGGCTGTAAGAGCACTGGGCAACGCCAGATGTTTCTTAGCTTCCCAAAGAGCTGGAAGCAAGATGCTTTGGGGCCTCTCATCCCCTTTGCAAACAAGGCCGACCTTTGGGCCAGGCAGCTCTAGGCCAATGGAGCACACCCAGAGCAGAAGTTCTACCTCAGCCAGATAAGGCCTGCCAAGAAACTGCGTTTCAAAGGCTTTGGTAAGAGATGTTCCCGGTACTCTGTTAGAGCACTGGGCAGAGCCATTTGTTTCTTAGCTTCCCAAAGAGCTGGAAGCAAGATGCTTTGGGGGCTCCCTGCCCCTTTGCCAACAAGGGCGACCTTTGGGCCTTTCAGCTCTAGGCCAATGGAGCACACCCAGAGCAGAAGTCCTACTTCAGCCAGATCAGGCCTGCCAAGGAACTGCGTTTCAGAGGCCTTTGTATGTGACGTTCCCGGTAGGCTGCGAGAGCACGGTGCAGAGCCAGTTGTTTCCTTGTTTCCCAAACAGCTGGAAGCAAGACGCTTTGGGGCCTCTCTGCCCCTTTGGAAACAAGGCAGCACGTTGGGTCTGGCAGCTCTAGGGCAATGGAGCACAACCAGAGCCGAAGTTCTACTTCTTCCAGATCAGGCCTGCCTAGACAGTGCGTTTCACAGGCCTTGATAAGAGATGTTCTCTTAGGCTATAAGAGCACTGGGCACAGCCAGTTGTTTCTTAGCTTCCCAAGAGGTGGAAGCAAGATGCTTTGGGGCCTCTCTCCCCCTTTGGAAACAAGGCAGCCCTTTGGGCCTTTCAGCTCTAGGGCAATGGAGCACACCCAGAGCAGAAGTTCTACCTCAGCCAGATCAGGCCTGCCAAGAAACTGCTTTTCACAGGCCTTCGTAAGAGGTGTTCCTGGAAGGCTGTAAGAGTACCTGGCAGAGCGAGTTGTTTCTTAGCTTCAAAAACAGCTGGAAGCAACATGATTTGGGGCCTCTCTCCCCCTTTGGAAACAAAGCAGCCTTTGCGCCTGGCAGCTCTAGGCCAAAGTAGCACACCCAGAGCACAAGTTCTACCTCAGCCAGATAAGGCCTGTCAAGAAGCTGCGTTTCACAGGCCTTTGTATGTGACGTTCCCGGTTGGCTTTGAGAGCACTGTGCAGAGCCAGTTGTTTTAGCTTCCCAGAGAGCAGGAAGCAAGATGCTTTGGGGCCTCTCTCACACTTTGGAAATAAAGGCAGCCCTTTGGGCCTGGCAGCCCTAGGCCAATGGAGTACACCCAGAGCAGAAGTTCTACCTCAGCCAGATCAGGCCTTCCAAGAAACTGCGTCTCACAGGCCTTTCTCTGTCACGTTGCCGGTAGGCTGTGAGAGCACTGTGCAGAGACAGTTGTTTCTTAGCTTCCCAAAGATTTGGAAGCAAGATGCTTTGGGGACTCTCAGCCCCTTTGGAAACAAGGCGGCCCTTTGGGCCTGGCAGCTCTAGGCCAAAGTAGCACGCCCAGAGCAGGAGTTCTACTTCAGCCAGATCAGGCCTGCCAAGAAACTGCGTTTCACAGGCCTTGGTAAGAGATGTTCCCGGTAGGCTGTGAGAGCACTGTGGAGAGCCAGTTGCTTTAGCTTCCCACAGAGCTGGAAGCAAGATGCCTTGGGGCCTCTCTCTCCCTTTGGACACAAGGCAGCCGTTTGGGCCTGGCAGCTCTAGGCCAATGGAGCACACCCACAGCAGAAGTTCTACTTCAGGCAGATCAGTCCTGCCCAGAAACTGCGTTTCACAGCCCTTGGTAAGAGATGTTCACGGTGGGCTGTGAGAGCACTGGGCAGAACCAGTTGTTTTTTAGCTTCCCAAAGTGCTGGAGGCAAGATGCTTTGGGGCCTCTCTCACCCTTTGGAAACAAGGCAGCCCTTAGGTCCTGGTAGCTCTAGGCCTATGTAGCACAACCAGAACAGAAGTTCTACTTCAGCCAGGTCAGGCCTGCCAAGAAACTGCGTTTCACAGGCCTTTCAAAGAGATGTTCTCTTAGGCTGTAAGAGCACTGGGCAGAGCCAGCTGTTTCTTAGCTTCCCGAAGAGCTGGGAGCAAGATGCTTTGGGTCCACTCTCCGTCTTTGGAAACAAGGCAGCCCTTTGGGCCTGGCAGCTCTAGGGCAATGGAGCACACCCAGAGCAGAAGTTCTACTTCAGCCAGATCAGGCCTGCCAGGAAACTGCGTTTCACAGGCCTTGGTAAGAGATGTTCCCGGTAGGCTGTAAGAGCACTGGGCAGAGCCAGTTGTTTCTTACCTTCCTGAAAAGCTGGAAGCAAGATGCTTGGGACCCCTCTGCCCGTTTGGGAACAAGGCAGCCTTTTGGGTCGGGAAGCTCTAGGCCAATGGAGCACACGCAGAGCAGGAGTTCTACTTCAGCCTGATCAGGCCTGCAAAGAAACAGCGTTTGACAGGCCTTGGTAAGAGATGTTCCCGGTAGGTGTAAGAGCACTGGGCAGAGCCAGTTGTTTCTTAGCTTCGCAAAGACCGGGAAGCAAGATGCTTTGGGCCTCTCTGCCCCTTGGAAACAGGGCAGCACTTTGGGCCTAGCAGCTCTAGGGCAATGGAGCACACCCAGAGCCGGAGTTCTACTTCAGCCAGATGAGGCCTGCCAAGAAACTGCGTTTCACAGGCCTTTCAAAGACATGTTCCCGGTAGGCTGTAAGAGCACGGGGCAGAGCGAGTTGGTTCTTAGCTTCCCAGAGAGCTGGAAGCAAGATGCTTTGGGGCCTCTCTGCCCCTTTGGAAACAAGGCAGCACCTTGGGCCTGGCAGCTCTAGGGCAATGGAGCACACCCAGAGCAGAAGTTCTACTTCAGCCAAATCAGGCCTGCCAGGAAATGGCGTTTCACAGGCCTTGGTAAGAGATGTTCCCGGTAGGCTGTAAGAGCACTGGGCAACGCCAGATGTTTCTTAGCTTCCCAAAGAGCTGGAAGCAAGATGCTTTGGGGCCTCTCATCCCCTTTGCAAACAAGGCCGACCTTTGGGCCAGGCAGCTCTAGGCCAATGGAGCACACCCAGAGCAGAAGTTCTACCTCAGCCAGATAAGGCCTGCCAAGAAACTGCGTTTCAAAGGCTTTGGTAAGAGATGTTCCCGGTACTCTGTTAGAGCACTGGGCAGAGCCATTTGTTTCTTAGCTTCCCAAAGAGCTGGAAGCAAGATGCTTTGGGGGCTCCCTGCCCCTTTGCCAACAAGGGCGACCTTTGGGCCTTTCAGCTCTAGGCCAATGGAGCACACCCAGAGCAGAAGTCCTACTTCAGCCAGATCAGGCCTGCCAAGGAACTGCGTTTCAGAGGCCTTTGTATGTGACGTTCCCGGTAGGCTGCGAGAGCACGGTGCAGAGCCAGTTGTTTCCTTGTTTCCCAAACAGCTGGAAGCAAGACGCTTTGGGGCCTCTCTGCCCCTTTGGAAACAAGGCAGCACGTTGGGTCTGGCAGCTCTAGGGCAATGGAGCACAACCAGAGCCGAAGTTCTACTTCTTCCAGATCAGGCCTGCCTAGACAGTGCGTTTCACAGGCCTTGATAAGAGATGTTCTCTTAGGCTATAAGAGCACTGGGCACAGCCAGTTGTTTCTTAGCTTCCCAAGAGGTGGAAGCAAGATGCTTTGGGGCCTCTCTCCCACTTTGGAAACAAGGCAGCCCTTTGGGCCTTTCAGCTCTAGGGCAATGGAGCACACCCAGAGCAGAAGTTCTACCTCAGCCAGATCAGGCCTGCCAAGAAACTGCTTTTCACAGGCCTTCGTAAGAGGTGTTCCTGGAAGGCTGTAAGAGTACATGGCAGAGCGAGTTGTTTCTTAGCTTCAAAAACAGCTGGAAGCAACATGATTTGGGGCCTCTCTCCCCCTTTGGAAACAAAGCAGCCTTTGTGCCTGGCAGCTCTAGGCCAAAGTAGCACACCCAGAGCACAAGTTCTACCTCAGCCAGATAAGGCCTGTCAAGAAGCTGCGTTTCACAGGCCTTTGTATGTGACGTTCCCGGTTGGCTTTGAGAGCACTGTGCAGAGCCAGTTGTTTTAGCTTCCCAGAGAGCAGGAAGCAAGATGCTTTGGGGCCTCTCTAACACTTTGGAAATAAAGGCAGCCCTTTGGGCCTGGCAGCCCTAGGCCAATGGAGTACACCCAGAGCAGAAGTTCTACCTCAGCCAGATCAGGCCTTCCAAGAAACTGCGTCTCACAGGCCTTTCTCTGTCACGTTGCCGGTAGGCTGTGAGAGCACTGTGCAGAGCCAGTTGTTTCTTAGCTTCCCAAAGATTTGGAAGCAAGATGCTTTGGGGACTCTCAGCCCCTTTGGAAACAAGGCGGCCCTTTGGGCCTGGCAGCTCTAGGCCAAAGTAGCACGCCCAGAGCAGGAGTTCTACTTCAGCCAGATCAGGCCTGCCAAGAAACTGCGTTTCACAGGCCTTGGTAAGAGATGTTCCCGGTAGGCTGTAAGAGCACTGGGCAACGACAGATGTTTCTTAGCTTCCCGAAGAGCTGGAAGCAAGATGCTTTGGTGCCACTCTCTCAAGTTGGAATCAAGGCAGCCCTTGGGGCAGGTAGCTCTAGGCCAGTGGAGCACACGCAGCAGAAGTACTACTTCGGCCAGTTCAGGCCACCAACAAACTGCGTTTCACAGGCCTTGGTAAAAGATGTTCCCGGTAGGCTGTAAGAGCACTGGGCAACGCCAGATGTTTCTTAGCTTCCCGAAGAGCTGGAAGTAAGATGCTTTGGGGCCTCTCATCCCCTTTGCAAACAAGGCGGCCCTTTGGGCCAGGCAGCTCTAGGCCAATGGAGCACACCCAGAGCAGAAGTTCTACTTCAGCTAGATCAGGCCACCAACAAAGTGCGTTTCACAGGCCTTGGTAAGAGATTTTCTCTCAGGCTGTAAGAGCACTGGGCAGAGCCAGTTGTTTCTTAGCTTCCCAAAGAGCTGGAAGCAGGATGCTTTGGGGGCTCCCTGCCCCTTTGCCAACAAGGCCGACCTTTGGGCCTTTCAGCTCTGGGCCAATGGAGCACACCCAGAGCAGAAGTTCTACCTCAGCCAGATAAGGCCTGCCAAGAAACTGCGTTTCAAAGGCTTTGGTAAGAGATGTTGCCGGTACCTTGTCAGAGCACTGGGCAGAGACAGTTGTTTCTTAGCTTCCCAAAGAGCTGGAAGCAAGATGCTTTGGGGGCTCCCTGCCCCTTTGCCAACAAGGGCGACCTTTGGGCCTTTCAGCTCTAGGCCAATGGAGCACACCCAGAGCAGAAGTCCTACTTCAGCCAGATCAGGCCTGCCAAGGAACTGCGTTTCAGAGGCCTTTGTATGTGACGTTCCCGGTACGCTGTGAGAGCACGGTGCAGAGCCAGTTGTTTCCTTGTTTCCCAAACAGCTGGAAGCAAGACGCTTTGGGGCCTCTCTGCCCCTTTGGAAACAAGGCAGCACGTTGGGTCTGGCAGCTCTAGGGCAATGGAGCACAACCAGAGCCGAAGTTCTACTTCTTCCAGATCAGGCCTGCCTAGACAGTGCGTTTCACAGGCCTTGATAAGAGATGTTCTCTTAGGCTATAAGAGCACTGGGCACAGCCAGTTGTTTCTTAGCTTCCCAAGAGGTGGAAGCAAGATGCTTTGGGGCCTCTCTCCCCCTTTGGAAACAAGGCAGCCCTTTGGGCCTTTCAGCTCTAGGGCAATGGAGCACACCCAGAGCAGAAGTTCTACCTCAGCCAGATCAGGCCTGCCAAGAAACTGCTTTTCACAGGCCTTCGTAAGAGGTGTTCCCGGAAGGCTGTAAGAGTACCTGGCAGAGCGAGTTGTTTCTTAGCTTCAAAAACAGCTGGAAGCAACATGATTTGGGGCCTCTCTCCCCCTTTGGAAACAAAGCAGCCTTTGTGCCTGGCAGCTCTAGGCCAAAGTAGCACACCCAGAGCACAAGTTCTACCTCAGCCAGATAAGGCCTGTCAAGAAGCTGCGTTTCACAGGCCTTTGTATGTGACGTTCCCGGTTGGTTTTGAGAGCACTGTGCAGAGCCAGTTGTTTTAGCTTCCCAGAGAGCAGGAAGCAAGATGCTTTGGGGCCTCTCTCACACTTTGGAAATAAAGGCAGCCCTTTGGGCCTGGCAGCCCTAGGCCAATGGAGTACACCCAGAGCAGAAGTTCTACCTCAGCCAGATCAGGCCTTCCAAGAAACTGCGTCTCACAGGCCTTTCTCTGTCACGTTGCCGGTAGGCTGTGAGAGCACTGTGCAGAGCCAGTTGTTTCTTAGCTTCCCAAAGATTTGGAAGCAAGATGCTTTGGGGACTCTCAGCCCCTTTGGAAACAAGGCGGCCCTTTGGGCCTGGCAGCTCTAGGCCAAAGTAGCACGCCCAGAGCAGGAGTTCTACTTCAGCCAGATCAGGCCTGCCAAGAAACTGCGTTTCACAGGCCTTGGTAAGAGATGTTCCCGGTAGGCTGTAAGAGCACTGGGCAACGACAGATGTTTCTTAGCTTCCCGAAGAGCTGGAAGCAAGATGCTTTGGTGCCACTCTCTCAAGTTGGAATCAAGGCAGCCCTTGGGGCAGGTAGCTCTAGGCCAGTGGAGCACACGCAGCAGAAGTACTACTTCGGCCAGTTCAGGCCACCAACAAACTGCGTTTCACAGGCCTTGGTAAAAGATGTTCCCGGTAGGCTGTAAGAGCACTGGGCAACGCCAGATGTTTCTTAGCTTCCCGAAGAGCTGGAAGTAAGATGCTTTGGGGCCTCTCATCCCCTTTGCAAACAAGGCGGCCCTTTGGGCCAGGCAGCTCTAGGCCAATGGAGCACACCCAGAGCAGAAGTTCTACTTCAGCTAGATCAGGCCACCAACAAAGTGCGTTTCACAGGCCTTGGTAAGAGATTTTCTCTCAGGCTGTAAGAGCACTGGGCAGAGCCAGTTGTTTCTTAGCTTCCCAAAGAGCTGGAAGCAGGATGCTTTGGGGGCTCCCTGCCCCTTTGCCAACAAGGCCGACCTTTGGGCCTTTCAGCTCTGGGCCAATGGAGCACACCCAGAGCAGAAGTTCTACCTCAGCCAGATAAGGCCTGCCAAGAAACTGCGTTTCAAAGGCTTTGGTAAGAGATGTTGCCGGTACCTTGTCAGAGCACTGGGCAGAGACAGTTGTTTCTTAGCTTCCCAAAGAGCTGGAAGCAAGATGCTTTGGGGGCTCCCTGCCCCTTTGCCAACAAGGGCGACCTTTGGGCCTTTCAGCTCTAGGCCAATGGAGCACACCCAGAGCAGAAGTCCTACTTCAGCCAGATCAGGCCTGCCAAGGAACTGCGTTTCAGAGGCCTTTGTATGTGACGTTCCCGGTACGCTGTGAGAGCACGGTGCAGAGCCAGTTGTTTCCTTGTTTCCCAAACAGCTGGAAGCAAGACGCTTTGGGGCCTCTCTGCCCCTTTGGAAACAAGGCAGCACGTTGGGTCTGGCAGCTCTAGGGCAATGGAGCACAACCAGAGCCGAAGTTCTACTTCTTCCAGATCAGGCCTGCCTAGACAGTGCGTTTCACAGGCCTTGATAAGAGATGTTCTCTTAGGCTATAAGAGCACTGGGCACAGCCAGTTGTTTCTTAGCTTCCCAAGAGGTGGAAGCAAGATGCTTTGGGGCCTCTCTCCCCCTTTGGAAACAAGGCAGCCCTTTGGGCCTTTCAGCTCTAGGGCAATGGAGCACACCCAGAGCAGAAGTTCTACCTCAGCCAGATCAGGCCTGCCAAGAAACTGCTTTTCACAGGCCTTCGTAAGAGGTGTTCCCGGAAGGCTGTAAGAGTACCTGGCAGAGCGAGTTGTTTCTTAGCTTCAAAAACAGCTGGAAGCAACATGATTTGGGGCCTCTCTCCCCCTTTGGAAACAAAGCAGCCTTTGTGCCTGGCAGCTCTAGGCCAAAGTAGCACACCCAGAGCACAAGTTCTACCTCAGCCAGATAAGGCCTGTCAAGAAGCTGCGTTTCACAGGCCTTTGTATGTGACGTTCCCGGTTGGTTTTGAGAGCACTGTGCAGAGCCAGTTGTTTTAGCTTCCCAGAGAGCAGGAAGCAAGATGCTTTGGGGCCTCTCTCACACTTTGGAAATAAAGGCAGCCCTTTGGGCCTGGCAGCCCTAGGCCAATGGAGTACACCCAGAGCAGAAGTTCTACCTCAGCCAGATCAGGCCTTCCAAGAAACTGCGTCTCACAGGCCTTTCTCTGTCACGTTGCCGGTAGGCTGTGAGAGCACTGTGCAGAGCCAGTTGTTTCTTAGCTTCCCAAAGATTTGGAAGCAAGATGCTTTGGGGACTCTCAGCCCCTTTGGAAACAAGGCGGCCCTTTGGGCCTGGCAGCTCTAGGCCAAAGTAGCACGCCCAGAGCAGGAGTTCTACTTCAGCCAGATCAGGCCTGCCAAGAAACTGCGTTTCACAGGCCTTGGTAAGAGATGTTCCCGGTAGGCTGTGAGGGCACTGTGGAGAGCCAGTTGCTTTAGCTTCCCACAGAGCTGGAAGCAAGATGCCTTGGGGCCTCTCTCTCCCTTTGGACACAAGGCAGCCGTTTGGGTCTGGCAGCTCTAGGCCAATGGAGCACACCCACAGCAGAAGTTCTACTTCAGGCAGATCAGTCCTGCCCAGAAACTGCGTTTCACAGCCCTTGGTAAGAGATGTTCACGGTAGGCTGTGAGAGCACTGGGCAGAACCAGTTGTTTTTTAGCTTCCCAAAGTGCTGGAGGCAAGATGCTTTGGGGCCTCTCTCACCCTTTGGAAACAAGGCAGCCCTTAGGTCCTGGTAGCTCTAGGCCTATGTAGCACAACCAGAACAGAAGTTCTACTTCAGCCAGGTCAGGCCTGCCAAGAAACTGCGTTTCACAGGCCTTTCAAAGAGATGTTCTCTTAGGCTGTAAGAGCACTGGCCAGAGCCAGCTGTTTCTTAGCTTCCCGAAGAGCTGGGAGCAAGATGCTTTGGGTCCACTCTCCGTCTTTGGAAACAAGGCAGCCCTTTGGGCCTGGCAGCTCTAGGGCAATGGAGCACACCCAGAACAGAAGTTCTACTTCAGCCAGATCAGGCCTGCCAGGAAACTGCGTTTCACAGGCCTTGGTAAGAGATGTTCCCGGTAGGCTGTAAGAGCACTGGGCAGAGCCAGTTGTTTCTTACCTTCCTGAAAAGCTGGAAGCAAGATGCTTGGGACCCCTCTGCCCGTTTGGGAACAAGGCAGCCTTTTGGGTCTGGAAGCTCTAGGCCAATGGAGCACACGCAGAGCAGGAGTTCTACTTCAGCCTGATCAGGCCTGCAAAGAAACAGCGTTTGACAGGCCTTGGTAAGAGATGTTCCCGGTAGGTGTAAGAGCACTGGGCAGAGCCAGTTGTTTCTTAGCTTCGCAAAGACCGGGAAGCAAGATGCTTTGGGCCTCTCTGCCCCTTGGAAACAGGGCAGCACTTGGGGCCTGGCAGCTCTAGGGCAATGGAGCACACCCAGAGCCGGAGTTCTACTTCAGCCAGATGAGGCCTGCCAAGAAACTGCGTTTCACAGGCCTTTCAAAGACATGTTCCCGGTAGGCTGTAAGAGCACGGGGCAGAGCGAGTTGGTTCTTAGCTTGCCAGAGAGCTGGAAGCAAGATGCTTTGGGGCCTCTCTGCCCCTTTGGAAACAAGGCAGCACCTTGGGCCTGGCAGCTCTAGGGCAATGGAGCACACCCAGAGCAGAAGTTCTACTTCAGCCAAATCAGGCCTGCCAGGAAATGGCGTTTCACAGGCCTTGGTAAGAGATGTTCCCGGTAGGCTGTAAGAGCACTTGGCAACGCCAGATGTTTCTTAGCTTCCCAAAGAGCTGGAAGCAAGATGCTTTGGGGCCTCTCATCCCCTTTGCAAACAAGGCGGCCCTATGGGCCAGGCAGCTCTAGGCCAATGGAGCACACCCAGAGCAGAAGTTCTACTTCGGCCAGTTCAGGCCAACAACAAACTGCGTTTCACAGGCCTTGGTAAGAGATGTTCCCGGTAGGCTCTAAGAGCACTGGGCAACGCCAGATGTTTCTTAGCTTCCCGAAGAGCTGGAAGCAAGATGCTTTGGGGCCTCTCATCCCCTTTGCAAACAAGGCCGACCTTTGGGCCAGGCAGCTCTAGGCCAATGGAGCACACCCAGAGCAGAAGTTCTACCTCAGCCAGATAAGGCCTGCCAAGAAACTGCGTTTCAAAGGCTTTGGTAAGAGATGTTCCCGGTACTCTGTTAGAGCACTGGGCAGAGCCATTTGTTTCTTAGCTTCCCAAAGAGCTGGAAGCAAGATGCTTTGGGGGCTCCCTGCCCCTTTGCCAACAAGGGCGACCTTTGGGCCTTTCAGCTCTGGGCCAATGGAGCACACCCAGAGCAGAAGTCCTACTTCAGCCAGATCAGGCCTGCCAAGGAACTGCGTTTCAGAGGCCTTTGTATGTGACGTTCCCGGTAGGCTGTGAGAGTACGGTGCAGAGCCAGTTGTTTCCTTGTTTCCCAAACAGCTGGAAGCAAGACGCTTTGGGGCCTCTCTGCCCCTTTGGAAACAAGGCAGCACGTTGGGTCTGGCAGCTCTAGGGCAATGGAGCACAACCAGAGCCGAAGTTCTACTTCTTCCAGATCAGGCCTGCCTAGACAGTGCGTTTCACAGGCCTTGATAAGAGATGTTCTCTTAGGCTATAAGAGCACTGGGCACAGCCAGTTGTTTCTTAGCTTCCCAAGAGGTGGAAGCAAGATGCTTTGGGGCCTCTCTCCCCCTTTGGAAACAAGGCAGCCCTTTGGGCCTTTCAGCTCTAGGGCAATGGAGCACACCCAGAGCAGAAGTTCTACCTCAGCCAGATCAGGCCTGCCAAGAAACTGCTTTTCACAGGCCTTCGTAAGAGGTGTTCCCGGAAGGCTGTAAGACTACCTGGCAGAGCGAGTTGTTTCTTAGCTTCAAAAACAGCTGGAAGCAACATGATTTGGGGCCTCTCTCCCCCTTTGGAAACAAAGCAGCCTTTGTGCCTGGCAGCTCTAGGCCAAAGTAGCACACCCAGAGCACAAGTTCTACCTCAGCCAGATAAGGCCTGTCAAGAAGCTGCGTTTCACAGGCCTTTGTATGTGACGTTCCCGGTTGGTTTTGAGAGCACTGTGCAGAGCCAGTTGTTTTAGCTTCCCAGAGAGCAGGAAGCAAGATGCTTTGGGGCCTCTCTCACACTTTGGAAATAAAGGCAGCCCTTTGGGCCTGGCAGCCCTAGGCCAATGGAGTACACCCAGAGCAGAAGTTCTACCTCAGCCAGATCAGGCCTTCCAAGAAACTGCGTCTCACAGGCCTTTCTCTGTCACGTTGCCGGTAGGCTGTGAGAGCACTGTGCAGAGCCAGTTGTTTCTTAGCTTCCCAAAGATTTGGAAGCAAGATGCTTTGGGGACTCTCAGCCCCTTTGGAAACAAGGCGGCCCTTTGGGCCCGGCAGCTCTAGGCCAAAGTAGCACGCCCAGAGCAGGAGTTCTACTTCAGCCAGATCAGGCCAGCCAAGAAACTGCGTTTCACAGGCCTTGGTAAGAGATGTTCCCGGTAGGCTGTGAGAGCACTGTGGAGAGCCAGTTGCTTTAGCTTCCCACAGAGCTGGAAGCAAGATGCCTTGGGGCCTCTCTCTCCCTTTGGACACAAGGCAGCCGTTTGGGCCTGGCAGCTCTAGGCCAATGGAGCACACCCAAGCAGAAGTTCTACTTCAGGCAGATCAGTCCTGCCCAGAAACTGCGTTTCACAGCCCTTGGTAAGAGATGTTCACGGTAGGCTGTGAGAGCACTGGGCAGAACCAGTTGTTTTTTAGCTTCCCAAAGTGCTGGAGGCAAGATGCTTTGGGGCCTCTCTCACCCTTTGGAAACAAGGCAGCCCTTAGGTCCTGGTAGTTCTAGGCCTATGTAGCACAACCAGAACAGAAGTTCTACTTCAGCCGGGTCAGGCCTGCCAAGAAACTGCGTTTCACAGGCCTTTCAAAGAGATGTTCTCTTAGGCTGTAAGAGCACTGGGCAGAGCCAGCTGTTTCTTAGCTTCCCGAAGAGCTGGGAGCAAGATGCTTTGGGTCCACTCTCCGTCTTTGGAAACAAGGCAGCCCTTTGGGCCTGGCAGCTCTAGGGCAATGGAGCACACCCAGAGCAGAAGTTCTACTTCAGCCAGATCAGGCCTGCCAGGAAACTGCGTTTCACAGGCCTTGGTAAGAGATGTTCCCGGTAGGCTGTAAGAGCACTGGGCAGAGCCAGTTGTTTCTTACCTTCCTGAAAAGCTGGAAGCAAGATGCTTGGGACCCCTCTGCCCGTTTGGGAACAAGGCAGCCTTTTGGGTCGGGAAGCTCTAGGCCAATGGAGCACACGCAGAGCAGGAGTTCTACTTCAGCCTGATCAGGCCTGCAAAGAAACAGCGTTTGACAGGCCTTGGTAAGAGATGTTCCCGGTAGGTGTAAGAGCACTGGGCAGAGCCAGTTGTGTCTTAGCTTCGCAAAGACCGGGAAGCAAGATGCTTTGGGCCTCTCTGCCCCTTGGAAACAGGGCAGCACTTTGGGCCTGGCAGCTCTAGGGCAATGGAGCACACCCAGAGCCGGAGTTCTACTTCAGCCAGATGAGGCCTGCCAAGAAACTGCGTTTCACAGGCCTTTCAAAGACATGTTCCCGGTAGGCTGTAAGAGCACGGGGCAGAGCGAGTTGGTTCTTAGCTTCCCAGAGAGCTGGAAGCAAGATGCTAGGGGCCTCTCTGCCCCTTTGGAAACAAGGCAGCACCTTGGGCCTGGCAGCTCTAGGGCAATGGAGCACACCCAGAGCAGAAGTTCTACTTCAGCCAAATCAGGCCTGCCAGGAAACGGCGTTTCACAGGCCTTGGTAAGAGATGTTCCCGGTAGGCTGTAAGAGCACTGGGCAACGCCAGATGTTTCTTAGCTTCCCGAAGAGCTGGAAGCGAGAAGCTTTGGTGCCACTCTCTCACTTTGGACTCAAGGCAGCCCTTTGGGGCAGGTAGCTCTAGGCCAGTGGAGCACACCCAGAGCAGAAGTTCTACTTCGGCCAGTACAGGCCACCAACAAACTGCGTTTCACAGGCCTTGGTAAGAGATGTTCCCGGTAGGCTGTAAGAGCACTGGGCAACGCCAGATGTTTCTTAGCTTCCCGAAGAGCTGGAAGCAAGATGCTTTGGGGCCTCTCATCCCCTTTGCAAACAAGGTGGCCCTATGGGCCAGGCAGCTCTAGGCCAATGGAGCACACCCAGAGCAGAAGTTCTACTTCGGCCAGTTCAGGCCACCAACAAACTGCGTTTCACAGGCCTTGGTAAGAGATGTTCCCGGTAGGCTGTAAGAGCACTGGGCAACGCCAGATGTTTCTTAGCTTCCCGAAGAGCTGGAAGCAAGATGCTTTGGGGCCTCTCATCCCCTTTGCAAACAAGGCCGACCTTTGGGCCAGGCAGCTCTAGGCCAATGGAGCACACCCAGAGCAGAAGTTCTACCTCAGCCAGATAAGGCCTGCCAAGAAACTGCGTTTCAAAGGCTTTGGTAAGAGATGTTCCCGGTACTCTGTTAGAGCACTGGGCAGAGCCATTTGTTTCTTAGCTTCCCAAAGAGCTGGAAGCAAGATGCTTTGGGGGCTCCCTGCCCCTTTGCCAACAAGGGCGACCTTTGGGCCTTTCAGCTCTAGGCCAATGGAGCACACCCAGAGCAGAAGTCCTACTTCAGCCAGATCAGGCCTGCCAAGGAACTGCGTTTCAGAGGCCTTTGTATGTGACGTTCCCGGTAGGCTGCGAGAGCACGGTGCAGAGCCAGTTGTTTCCTTGTTTCCCAAACAGCTGGAAGCAAGACGCTTTGGGGCCTCTCTGCCCCTTTGGAAACAAGGCAGCACGTTGGGTCTGGCAGCTCTAGGGCAATGGAGCACAACCAGAGCCGAAGTTCTACTTCTTCCAGATCAGGCCTGCCTAGACAGTGCGTTTCACAGGCCTTGATAAGAGATGTTCTCTTAGGCTATAAGAGCACTGGGCACAGCCAGTTGTTTCTTAGCTTCCCAAGAGGTGGAAGCAAGATGCTTTGGGGCCTCTCTCCCCCTTTGGAAACAAGGCAGCGCTTTGGGCCTTTCAGCTCTAGGGCAATGGAGCACACCCAGAGCAGAAGTTCTACCTCAGCCAGATCAGGCCTGCCAAGAAACTGCTTTTCACAGGCCTTCGTAAGAGGTGTTCCCGGAAGGCTGTAAGAGTACCTGGCAGAGCGAGTTGTTTCTTAGCTTCAAAAACAGCTGGAAGCAACATGATTTGGGGCCTCTCTCCCCCTTTGGAAACAAAGCAGCCTTTGTGCCTGGCAGCTCTAGGCCAAAGTAGCACACCCAGAGCACAAGTTCTACCTCAGCCAGATAAGGCCTGTCAAGAAGCTGCGTTTCACAGGCCTTTGTATGTGACGTTCCCGGTTGGCTTTGAGAGCACTGTGCAGAGCCAGTTGTTTTAGCTTCCCAGAGAGCAGGAAGCAAGATGCTTTGGGGCCTCTCTCACACTTTGGAAATAAAGGCAGCCCTTTGGGCCTGGCAGCCCTAGGCCAATGGAGTACACCCAGAGCAGAAGTTCTACCTCAGCCAGATCAGGCCTTCCAAGAAACTGCGTCTCACAGGCCTTTCTCTGTCACGTTGCCGGTAGGCTGTGAGAGCACTGTGCAGAGCCAGTTGTTTCTTAGCTTCCCAAAGATTTGGAAGCAAGATGCTTTGGGGACTCTCAGCCCCTTTGGAAACAAGGCGGCCCTTTGGGCCTGGAAGCTCTAGGCCAAAGTAGCACGCCCAGAGCAGGAGTTCTACTTCAGCCAGATCAGGCCTGCCAAGAAACTGCGTTTCACAGGCCTTGGTAAGAGATGTTCCCGGTAGGCTGTGAGAGCACTGTGGAGAGCCAGTTGCTTTAGCTTCCCACAGAGCTGGAAGCAAGATGCCTTGGGGCCTCTCTCTCCCTTTGGACACAAGGCAGCCGTTTGGGTCTGGCAGCTCTAGGCCAATGGAGCACACCCACAGCAGAAGTTCTACTTCAGGCAGATCAGTCCTGCCCAGAAACTGCGTTTCACAGCCCTTGGTAAGAGATGTTCACGGTAGGCTGTGAGAGCACTGGGCAGAACCAGTTGTTTTTTAGCTTCCCAAAGTGCTGGAGGCAAGATGCTTTGGGGCCTCTCTCACCCTTTGGAAACAAGGCAGCCCTTAGGTCCTGGTAGCTCTAGGCCTATGTAGCACAACCAGAACAGAAGTTCTACTTCAGCCAGGTCAGGCCTGCCAAGAAACTGCGTTTCACAGGCCTTTCAAAGAGATGTTCTCTTAGGCTGTAAGAGCACTGGGCAGAGCCAGCTGTTTCTTAGCTTCCCGAAGAGCTGGGAGCAAGATGCTTTGGGTCCACTCTCCGTCTTTGGAAACAAGGCAGCCCTTTGGGCCTGGCAGCTCTAGGGCAATGGAGCACACCCAGAGCAGAAGTTCTACTTCAGCCAGATCAGGCCTGCCAGGAAACTGCGTTTCACAGGCCTTGGTAAGAGATGTTCCCGGTAGGCTGTAAGAGCACTGGGCAGAGCCAGTTGTTTCTTACCTTCCTGAAAAGCTGGAAGCAAGATGCTTGGGACCCCTCTGCCCGTTTGGGAACAAGGCAGCCTTTTGGGTCGGGAAGCTCTAGGCCAATGGAGCACACGCAGAGCAGGAGTTCTACTTCAGCCTGATCAGGCCTGCAAAGAAACAGCGTTTGACAGGCCTTGGTAAGAGATGTTCGCGGTAGGTGTAAGAGCACTGGGCAGAGCCAGTTGTTTCTTAGCTTCGCAAAGACCGGGAAGCAAGATGCTTTGGGCCTCTCTGCCCCTTGGAAACAGGGCAGCACTTTGGGCCTGGCAGCTCTAGGGCAATGGAGCACACCCAGAGCCGGAGTTCTACTTCAGCCAGATGAGGCCTGCCAAGAAACTGCGTTTCACAGGCCTTTCAAAGACATGTTCCCGGTAGGCTGTAAGAGCACGAGGCAGAGCGAGTTGGTTCTTAGCTTCCCAGAGAGCTGGAAGCAAGATGCCAGGGGCCTCTCTGCCCCTTTGGAAACAAGGCAGCACCTTGGGCCTGGCAGCTCTAGGGCAATGGAGCACACCCAGAGCAGAAGTTCTACTTCAGCCAAATCAGGCCTGCCAGGAAACGGCGTTTCACAGGCCTTGGTAAGAGATGTTCCCGGTAGGCTGTAAGAGCACTGGGCAACGCCAGATGTTTCTTAGCTTCCCGAAGAGCTGGAAGCGAGAAGCTTTGGTGCCACTCTCTCACTTTGGACTCAAGGCAGCCCTTTGGGGCAGGTAGCTCTAGGCCAGTGGAGCACACCCAGAGCAGAAGTTCTACTTCGGCCAGTACAGGCCACCAACAAACTGCGTTTCACAGGCCTTGGTAAGAGATGTTCCCGGTAGGCTGTAAGAGCACTGGGCAACGGCAGATGTTTCTTAGCTTCCCGAAGAGCTGGAAGCAAGATGCTTTGGGGCCTCTCATCCCCTTTGCAAACAAGGCGGCCCTATGGGCCAGGCAGCTCTAGGCCAATGGAGCACACCCAGAGCAGAAGTTCTACTTCGGCCAGTTCAGGCCACCAACAAACTGCGTTTCACAGGCCTTGGTAAGAGATGTTCCCGGTAGGCTGTAAGAGCACTGGGCAACGCCAGATGTTTCTTAGCTTCCCGAAGAGCTGGAAGCAAGATGCTTTGGGGCCTCTCATCCCCTTTGCAAACAAGGCCGACCTTTGGGCCAGGCAGCTCTAGGCCAATGGAGCACACCCAGAGCAGAAGTTCTACCTCAGCCAGATAAGGCCTGCCAAGAAACTGCGTTTCAAAGGCTTTGGTAAGAGATGTTCCCGGTACTCTGTTAGAGCACTGGGCAGAGCCATTTGTTTCTTAGCTTCCCAAAGAGCTGGAAGCAAGATGCTTTGGGGGCTCCCTGCCCCTTTGCCAACAAGGGCGACCTTTGGGCCTTTCAGCTCTAGGCCAATGGAGCACACCCAGAGCAGAAGTCCTACTTCAGCCAGATCAGGCCTGCCAAGGAACTGCGTTTCAGAGGCCTTTGTATGTGACGTTCCCGGTAGGCTGCGAGAGCACGGTGCAGAGCCAGTTGTTTCCTTGTTTCCCAAACAGCTGGAAGCAAGACGCTTTGGGGCCTCTCTGCCCCTTTGGAAACAAGGCAGCACGTTGGGTCTGGCAGCTCTAGGGCAATGGAGCACAACCAGAGCCGAAGTTCTACTTCTTCCAGATCAGGCCTGCCTAGACAGTGCGTTTCACAGGCCTTGATAAGAGATGTTCTCTTAGGCTATAAGAGCACTGGGCACAGCCAGTTGTTTCTTAGCTTCCCAAGAGGTGGAAGCAAGATGCTTTGGGGCCTCTCTCCCCCTTTGGAAACAAGGCAGCGCTTTGGGCCTTTCAGCTCTAGGGCAATGGAGCACACCCAGAGCAGAAGTTCTACCTCAGCCAGATCAGGCCTGCCAAGAAACTGCTTTTCACAGGCCTTCGTAAGAGGTGTTCCCGGAAGGCTGTAAGAGTACCTGGCAGAGCGAGTTGTTTCTTAGCTTCAAAAACAGCTGGAAGCAACATGATTTGGGGCCTCTCTCCCCCTTTGGAAACAAAGCAGCCTTTGTGCCTGGCAGCTCTAGGCCAAAGTAGCACACCCAGAGCACAAGTTCTACCTCAGCCAGATAAGGCCTGTCAAGAAGCTGCGTTTCACAGGCCTTTGTATGTGACGTTCCCGGTTGGTTTTGAGAGCACTGTGCAGAGCCAGTTGTTTTAGCTTCCCAGAGAGCAGGAAGCAAGATGCTTTGGGGCCTCTCTCACACTTTGGAAATAAAGGCAGCCCTTTGGGCCTGGCAGCCCTAGGCCAATGGAGTACACCCAGAGCAGAAGTTCTACCTCAGCCAGATCAGGCCTTCCAAGAAACTGCGTCTCACAGGCCTTTCTCTGTCACGTTGCCGGTAGGCTGTGAGAGCACTGTGCAGAGCCAGTTGTTTCTTAGCTTCCCAAAGATTTGGAAGCAAGATGCTTTGGGGACTCTCAGCCCCTTTGGAAACAAGGCGGCCCTTTGGGCCTGGCAGCTCTAGGCCAAAGTAGCACGCCCAGAGCAGGAGTTCTACTTCAGCCAGATCAGGCCTGCCAAGAAACTGCGTTTCACAGGCCTTGGTAAGAGATGTTCCCGGTAGGCTGTGAGAGCACTGTGGAGAGCCAGTTGCTTTAGCTTCCCACAGAGCTGGAAGCAAGATGCTTTGGGGCCTCTCTCTCCCTTTGGACACAAGGCAGCCGTTTGGGCCTTTCAGCTCTAGGCCAATGGAGCACACCCAGAGCAGAAGTTCTACTTCGGCCAGTTCAGGCCACCAACAAACTGCGTTTCACAGGCCTTGGTAAGAGATGTTCCAGGTAGGCTGTAAGAGCACTGGGCAACGCCAGATGTTTCTTAGCTTCCCGAAGACCTTGAAGCAAGATGCTTTGGGGCCTCTCTGCCCCTTTGCAAACAAGGCGGCCCTATGGGCCAGGCAGCTCTAGGCCAATGGAGCACACCCAGAGCAGAAGTTCTACTTCGGCCAGTTCAGGCCTCCAACAAACTGCGTTTCACAGGCCTTGGTAAGAGATGTTCCCGGTAGGCTGTAAGAGCACTGGGCAACGCCAGATGTTTCTTAGCTTCCCGAAGAGCTGGAAGCAAGATGCTTTGGGGCCTCTCATCCCCTTTGCAAACAAGGCCGACCTTTGGGCCAGGCAGCTCTAGGCCAATGGAGCACACCCAGAGCAGAAGTTCTACCTCAGCCAGATAAGGCCTGCCAAGAAACTGCGTTTCAAAGGCTTTGGTAAGAGATGTTCCCGGTACTCTGTTAGAGCACTGGGCAGAGCCATTTGTTTCTTAGCTTCCCAAAGAGCTGGAAGCAAGATGCTTTGGGGGCTCCCTGCCCCTTTGCCAACAAGGGCGACCTTTGGGCCTTTCAGCTCTAGGCCAATGGAGCACACCCAGAGCAGAAGTCCTACTTCAGCCAGATCAGGCCTGCCAAGGAACTGCGTTTCAGAGGCCTTTGTATGTGACGTTCCCGGTAGGCTGTGAGAGTACGGTGCAGAGCCAGTTGTTTCCTTGTTTCCCAAACAGCTGGAAGCAAGACGCTTTGGGGCCTCTCTGCCCCTTTGGAAACAAGGCAGCACGTTGGGTCTGGCAGCTCTAGGGCAATGGAGCACAACCAGAGCCGAAGTTCTACTTCTTCCAGATCAGGCCTGCCTAGACAGTGCGTTTCACAGGCCTTGATCAGAGATGTTCTCTTAGGCTATAAGAGCACTGGGCACAGCCAGTTGTTTCTTAGCTTCCCAAGAGGTGGAAGCAAGATGCTTTGGGGCCTCTCTCCCCCTTTGGAAACAAGGCAGCCCTTTGGGCCTTTCAGCTCTAGGGCAATGGAGCACACCCAGAGCAGAAGTTCTACCTCAGCCAGATCAGGCCTGCCAAGAAACTGCTTTTCACAGGCCTTCGTAAGAGGTGTTCCCGGAAGGCTGTAAGACTACCTGGCAGAGCGAGTTGTTTCTTAGCTTCAAAAACAGCTGGAAGCAACATGATTTGGGGCCTCTCTCCCCCTTTGGAAACAAAGCAGCCTTTGTGCCTGGCAGCTCTAGGCCAAAGTAGCACACCCAGAGCACAAGTTCTACCTCAGCCAGATAAGGCCTGTCAAGAAGCTGCGTTTCACAGGCCTTTGTATGTGACGTTCCCGGTTGGTTTTGAGAGCACTGTGCAGAGCCAGTTGTTTTAGCTTCCCAGAGAGCAGGAAGCAAGATGCTTTGGGGCCTCTCTCACACTTTGGAAATAAAGGCAGCCCTTTGGGCCTGGCAGCCCTAGGCCAATGGAGTACACCCAGAGCAGAAGTTCTACCTCAGCCAGATCAGGCCTTCCAAGAAACTGCGTCTCACAGGCCTTTCTCTGTCACGTTGCCGGTAGGCTGTGAGAGCACTGTGCAGAGCCAGTTGTTTCTTAGCTTCCCAAAGATTTGGAAGCAAGATGCTTTGGGGACTCTCAGCCCCTTTGGAAACAAGGCGGCCCTTTGGGCCTGGCAGCTCTAGGCCAAAGTAGCACGCCCAGAGCAGGAGTTCTACTTCAGCCAGATCAGGCCAGCCAAGAAACTGCGTTTCACAGGCCTTGGTAAGAGATGTTCCCGGTAGGCTGTGAGAGCACTGTGGAGAGCCAGTTGCTTTAGCTTCCCACAGAGCTGGAAGCAAGATGCCTTGGGGCCTCTCTCTCCCTTTGGACACAAGGCAGCCGTTTGGGCCTGGCAGCTCTAGGCCAATGGAGCACACCCAAGCAGAAGTTCTACTTCAGGCAGATTAGTCCTGCCCAGAAGCTGCGTTTCACAGCCCTTGGTAAGAGATGTTCACGGTAGGCTGTGAGAGCACTGGGCAGAACCAGTTGTTTTTTAGCTTCCCAAAGTGCTGGAGGCAAGATGCTTTGGGGCCTCTCTCACCCTTTGGAAACAAGGCAGCCCTTAGGTCCTGGTAGCTCTAGGCCTATGTAGCACAACCAGAACAGATGTTCTACTTCAGCCAGGTCAGGCCTGCCAAGAAACTGCGTTTCACAGGCCTTTCAAAGAGATGTTCTCTTAGGCTGTAAGAGCACTGGGCAGAGCCAGCTGTTTCTTAGCTTCCCGAAGAGCTGGGAGCAAGATGCTTTGGGTCCACTCTCCGTCTTTGGAAACAAGGCAGCCCTTTGGGCCTGGCAGCTCTAGGGCAATGGAGCACACCCAGAGCAGAAGTTCTACTTCAGCCAGATCAGGCCTGCCAGGAAACTGCGTTTCACAGGCCTTGGTAAGAGATGTTCCCGGTAGGCTGTAAGAGCACTGGGCAGAGCCAGTTGTTTCTTACCTTCCTGAAAAGCTGGAAGCAAGATGCTTGGGACCCCTCTGCCCGTTTGGGAACAAGGCAGCCTTTTGGGTCGGGAAGCTCTAGGCCAATGGAGCAGACGCAGAGCAGGAGTTCTACTTCAGCCTGATCAGGCCTGCAAAGAAACAGCGTTTGACAGGCCTTGGTAAGAGATGTTCCCGGTAGGTGTAAGAGCACTGGGCAGAGCCAGTTGTGTCTTAGCTTCGCAAAGACCGGGAAGCAAGATGCTTTGGGCCTCTCTGCCCCTTGGAAACAGGGCAGCACTTTGGGCCTGGCAGCTCTAGGGCAATGGAGCACACCCAGAGCCGGAGTTCTACTTCAGCCAGATGAGGCCTGCCAAGAAACTGCGTTTCACAGGCCTTTCAAAGACATGTTCCCGGTAGGCTGTAAGAGCACGGGGCAGAACGAGTTGGTTCTTAGCTTCCCAGAGAGCTGGAAGCAAGATGCTAGGGGCCTCTCTGCCCCTTTGGAAACAAGGCAGCACCTTGGGCCTGGCAGCTCTAGGGCAATGGAGCACACCCAGAGCAGAAGTTCTACTTCAGCCAAATCAGGCCTGCCAGGAAACGGCGTTTCACAGGCCTTGGTAAGAGATGTTCCCGGTAGGCTGTAAGAGCACTGGGCAATGCCAGATGTTTCTTAGCTTCCCGAAGAGCTGGAAGCGAGAAGCTTTGGTGCCACTCTCTCACTTTGGACTCAAGGCAGCCCTTTGGGGCAGGTAGCTCTAGGCCAGTGGAGCACACCCAGAGCAGAAGTTCTACTTCGGCCAGTACAGGCCACCAACAAACTGCGTTTCACAGGCCTTGGTAAGAGATGTTCCCGGTAGGCTGTAAGAGCACTGGGCAACGCCAGATGTTTCTTAGCTTCCCGAAGAGCTGGAAGCAAGATGCTTTGGGGCCTCTCATCCCCTTTGCAAACAAGGCGGCCCTATGGGCCAGGCAGCTCTAGGCCAATGGAGCACACCCAGAGCAGAAGTTCTACTTCGGCCAGTTCAGGCCACCAACAAACTGCGTTTCACAGGCCTTGGTAAGAGATGTTCCCGGTAGGCTGTAAGAGCACTGGGCAACGCCAGATGTTTCTTAGCTTCCCGAAGAGCTGGAAGCAAGATGATTTGGGGCCTCTCATCCCCTTTGCAAACAAGGCCGACCTTTGGGCCAGGCAGCTCTAGGCCAATGGAGCACACCCAGAGCAGAAGTTCTACCTCAGCCAGATAAGGCCTGCCAAGAAACTGCGTTTCAAAGGCTTTGGTAAGAGATGTTCCCGGTACTCTGTTAGAGCACTGGGCAGAGCCATTTGTTTCTTAGCTTCCCAAAGAGCTGGAAGCAAGATGCTTTGGGGGCTCCCTGCCCCTTTGCCAACAAGGGCGACCTTTGGGCCTTTCAGCTCTAGGCCAATGGAGCACACCCAGAGCAGAAGTCCTACTTCAGCCAGATCAGGCCTGCCAAGGAACTGCGTTTCAGAGGCCTTTGTATGTGACGTTCCCGGTAGGCTGCGAGAGCACAGTGCAGAGCCAGTTGTTTCCTTGTTTCCCAAACAGCTGGAAGCAAGACGCTTTGGGGCCTCTCTGCCCCTTTGGAAACAAGGCAGCACGTTGGGTCTGGCAGCTCTAGGGCAATGGAGCACAACCAGAGCCGAAGTTCTACTTCTTCCAGATCAGGCCTGCCTAGACAGTGCGTTTCACAGGCCTTGATAAGAGATGTTCTCTTAGGCTATAAGAGCACTGGGCACAGCCAGTTGTTTCTTAGCTTCCCAAGAGGTGGAAGCAAGATGCTTTGGGGCCTCTCTCCCCCTTTGGAAACAAGGCAGCCCTTTGGGCCTTTCAGCTCTAGGGCAATGGAGCACACCCAGAGCAGAAGTTCTACCTCAGCCAGATCAGGCCTGCCAAGAAACTGCTTTTCACAGGCCTTCGTAAGAGGTGTTCCCGGAAGGCTGTAAGAGTACCTGGCAGAGCGAGTTGTTTCTTAGCTTCAAAAACAGCTGGAAGCAACATGATTTGGGGCCTCTCTCCCCCTTTGGAAACAAAGCAGCCTTTGTGCCTGGCAGCTCTAGGCCAAAGTAGCACACCCAGAGCACAAGTTCTACCTCAGCCAGATAAGGCCTGTCAAGAAGCTGCGTTTCACAGGCCTTTGTATGTGACGTTCCCGGTTGGCTTTGAGAGCACTGTGCAGAGCCAGTTGTTTTAGCTTCCCAGAGAGCAGGAAGCAAGATGCTTTGGGGCCTCTCTCACACTTTGGAAATAAAGGCAGCCCTTTGGGCCTGGCAGCCCTAGGCCAATGGAGTACACCCAGAGCAGAAGTTCTACCTCAGCCAGATCAGGCCTTCCAAGAAACTGCGTCTCACAGGCCTTTCTCTGTCACGTTGCCGGTAGGCTGTGAGAGCACTGTGCAGAGCCAGTTGTTTCTTAGCTTCCCAAAGATTTGGAAGCAAGATGCTTTGGGGACTCTCAGCCCCTTTGGAAACAAGGCGGCCCTTTGGGCCTGGCAGCTCTAGGCCAAAGTAGCACGCCCAGAGCAGGAGTTCTACTTCAGCCAGATCAGGCCTGCCAAGAAACTGCGTTTCACAGGCCTTGGTAAGAGATGTTCCCGGTAGGCTGTGAGAGCACTGTGGAGAGCCAGTTGCTTTAGCTTCCAACAGAGCTGGAAGCAAGATGCCTTGGGGCCTCTCTCTCCCTTTGGACACAAGGCAGCCGTTTGGGCCTGGCAGCTCTAGGCCAATGGAGCACACCCAAGCAGAAGTTCTACTTCAGGCAGATCAGTCCTGCCCAGAAACTGCGTTTCACAGCCCTTGGTAAGAGATGTTCACGGTAGGCTGTGAGAGCACTGGGCAGAACCAGTTGTTTTTTAGCTTCCCAAAGTGCTGGAGGCAAGATGCTTTGGGGCCTCTCTCACCCTTTGGAAACAAGGCAGCCCTTAGGTCCTGGTAGCTCTAGGCCTATGTAGCACAACCAGAACAGATGTTCTACTTCAGCCAGGTCAGGCCTGCCAAGAAACTGCGTTTCACAGGCCTTTCAAAGAGATGTTCTCTTAGGCTGTAAGAGCACTTGGCAGAGCCAGCTGTTTCTTAGCTTCCCGAAGAGCTGGGAGCAAGATGCTTTGGGTCCACTCTCCGTCTTTGGAAACAAGGCAGCCCTTTGGGCCTGGCAGCTCTAGGGCAATGGAGCACACCCAGAGCAGAAGTTCTACTTCAGCCAGATCAGGCCTGCCAGGAAACTGCGTTTCACAGGCCTTGGTAAGAGATGTTCCCGGTAGGCTGTAAGAGCACTGGGCAATGCCAGATGTTTCTTAGCTTCCCGAAGAGCTGGAAGCAAGATGCTTTGGGGCCTCTCATCCCCTTTGCAAACAAGGCGGCCCTATGGGCCAGGCAGCTCTAGGCCAATGGAGCACACCCAGAGCAGAAGTTCTACTTCGGCCAGTTCAGGCCACCAACAAACTGCGTTTCACAGGCCTTGGTAAGAGATGTTCCCGGTAGGCTGTAAGAGCACTGGGCAACGCCAGATGTTTGTTAGCTTCCCGAAGAGCTGGAAGCAAGATGCTTTGGGGCCTCTCATCCCCTTTGCAAACAAGGCCGACCTTTGGGCCAGGCAGCTCTAGGCCAATGGAGCACACCCAGAGCAGAAGTTCTACCTCAGCCAGATAAGGCCTGCCAAGAAACTGCGTTTCAAAGGCTTTGGTAAGAGATGTTCCCGGTACTCTGTTAGAGCACTGGGCAGAGCCATTTGTTTCTTAGCTTCCCAAAGAGCTGGAAGCAAGATGCTTTGGGGGCTCCCTGCCCCTTTGCCAACAAGGGCGACCTTTGGGCCTTTCAGCTCTAGGCCAATGGAGCACACCCAGAGCAGAAGTCCTACTTCAGCCAGATCAGGCCTGCCAAGGAACTGCGTTTCAGAGGCCTTTGTATGTGACGTTCCCGGTAGGCTGCGAGAGCACGGTGCAGAGCCAGTTGTTTCCTTGTTTCCCAAACAGCTGGAAGCAAGACGCTTTGGGGCCTCTCTGCCCCTTTGGAAACAAGGCAGCACGTTGGGTCTGGCAGCTCTAGGGCAATGGAGCACAACCAGAGCCGAAGTTCTACTTCTTCCAGATCAGGCCTGCCTAGACAGTGCGTTTCACAGGCCTTGATAAGAGATGTTCTCTTAGGCTATAAGAGCACTGGGCACAGCCAGTTGTTTCTTAGCTTCCCAAGAGGTGGAAGCAAGATGCTTTGGGGCCTCTCTCCCCCTTTGGAAACAAGGCAGCCCTTTGGGCCTTTCAGCTCTAGGGCAATGGAGCACACCCAGAGCAGAAGTTCTACCTCAGCCAGATCAGGCCTGCCAAGAAACTGCTTTTCACAGGCCTTCGTAAGAGGTGTTCCCGGAAGGCTGTAAGAGTACCTGGCAGAGCGAGTTGTTTCTTAGCTTCAAAAACAGCTGGAAGCAACATGATTTGGGGCCTCTCTCCCCCTTTGGAAACAAAGCAGCCTTTGTGCCTGGCAGCTCTAGGCCAAAGTAGCACACCCAGAGCACAAGTTCTACCTCAGCCAGATAAGGCCTGTCAAGAAGCTGCGTTTCACAGGCCTTTGTATGTGACGTTCCCGGTTGGCTTTGAGAGCACTGTGCAGAGCCAGTTGTTTTAGCTTCCCAGAGAGCAGGAAGCAAGATGCTTTGGGGCCTCTCTCACACTTTGGAAATAAAGGCAGCCCTTTGGGCCTGGCAGCCCTAGGCCAATGGAGTACACCCAGAGCAGAAGTTCTACCTCAGCCAGATCAGGCCTTCCAAGAAACTGCGTCTCACAGGCCTTTCTCTGTCACGTTGCCGGTAGGCTGTGAGAGCACTGTGCAGAGCCAGTTGTTTCTTAGCTTCCCAAAGATTTGGAAGCAAGATGCTTTGGGGACTCTCAGCCCCTTTGGAAACAAGGCGGCCCTTTGGGCCTGGCAGCTCTAGGCCAAAGTAGCACGCCCAGAGCAGGAGTTCTACTTCAGCCAGATCAGGCCTGCCAAGAAACTGCGTTTCACAGGCCTTGGTAAGAGATGTTCCCGGTAGGCTGTGAGAGCACTGTGGAGAGCCAGTTGCTTTAGCTTCCCACAGAGCTGGAAGCAAGATGCTTTGGGGCCTCTCTCTCCCTTTGGACACAAGGCAGCCGTTTGGGCCTTTCAGCTCTAGGCCAATGGAGCACACCCAGAGCAGAAGTCCTACTTCAGCCAGATCAGGCCTGCCAAGGAACTGCGTTTCAGAGGCCTTTGTATGTGACGTTCCCGGTAGGCTGTGAGAGTACGGTGCAGAGCCAGTTGTTTCCTTGTTTCCCAAACAGCTGGAAGCAAGACGCTTTGGGGCCTCTCTGCCCCTTTGGAAACAAGGCAGCACGTTGGGTCTGGCAGCTCTAGGGCAATTGAGCACAACCAGAGCAGAAGTTCTACTGCTTCCAGATCAGGCCTGCCTAGACAGTGCGTTTCACAGGCCTTGATCAGAGATGTTCTCTTAGGCTATAAGAGCACTGGGCACAGCCAGTTGTTTCTTAGCTTCCCAAGAGGTGGAAGCAAGATGCTTTGGGGCCTCTCTCCCCCTTTGGAAACAAGGCAGCCCTTTGGGCCTTTCAGCTCTAGGGCAATGGAGCACACCCAGAGCAGAAGTTCTACCTCAGCCAGATCAGGCCTGCCAAGAAACTGCTTTTCACAGGCCTTCGTAAGAGGTGTTCCCGGAAGGCTGTAAGACTACCTGGCAGAGCGAGTTGTTTCTTAGCTTCAAAAACAGCTGGAAGCAACATGATTTGGGGCCTCTCTCCCCCTTTGGAAACAAAGCAGCCTTTGTGCCTGGCAGCTCTAGGCCAAAGTAGCACAACCAGAGCACAAGTTCTACCTCAGCCAGATAAGGCCTGTCAAGAAGCTGCGTTTCACAGGCCTTTGTATGTGACGTTCCCGGTTGGCTTTGAGAGCACTGTGCAGAGCCAGTTGTTTTAGCTTCCCAGAGAGCAGGAAGCAAGATGCTTTGGGGCCTCTCTCACACTTTGGAAATAAAGGCAGCCCTTTGGGCCTGGCAGTCCTAGGCCAATGGAGTACACCCAGAGCAGAAGTTCTACCTCAGCCAGATCAGGCCTTCCAAGAAACTGCGTCTCACAGGCCTTTCTCTGTCACGTTGCCGGTAGGCTGTGAGAGCACTGTGCAGAGCCAGTTGTTTCTTAGCTTCCCAAAGATTTGGAAGCAAGATGCTTTGGGGACTCTCAGCCCCTTTGGAAACAAGGCGGCCCTTTGGGCCTGGCAGCTCTAGGCCAAAGTAGCACGCCCAGAGCAGGAGTTCTACTTCAGCCAGATCAGGCCTGCCAAGAAACTGCGTTTCACAGGCCTTGGTAAGACATGTTCCCGGTAGGCTGTGAGAGCACTGTGGAGAGCCAGTTGCTTTAGCTTCCCACAGAGCTGGAAGCAAGATGCCTTGGGGCCTCTCTCTCCCTTTGGACACAAGGCAGCCGTTTGGGCCTTTCAGCTCTAGGCCAATGGAGCACACCCAAGCAGAAGTTCTACTTCAGGCAGATCAGTCCTGCCCAGAAACTGCGTTTCACAGCCCTTGGTAAGAGATGTTCACGGTAGGCTGTGAGAGCACTGGGCAGAACCAGTTGTTTTTTAGCTTCCCAAAGTGCTGGAGGCAAGATGCTTTGGGGCCTCTCTCACCCTTTGGAAACAAGGCAGCCCTTAGGTCCTGGTAGCTCTAGGCCTATGTAGCACAACCAGAACAGATGTTCTACTTCAGCCAGGTCAGGCCTGCCAAGAAACTGCGTTTCACAGGCCTTTCAAAGAGATGTTCTCTTAGGCTGTAAGAGCACTTGGCAGAGCCAGCTGTTTCTTAGCTTCCCGAAGAGCTGGGAGCAAGATGCTTTGGGTCCACTCTCCGTCTTTGGAAACAAGGCAGCCCTTTGGGCCTGGCAGCTCTAGGGCAATGGAGCACACCCAGAGCAGAAGTTCTACTTCAGCCAGATCAGGCCTGCCAGGAAACTGCGTTTCACAGGCCTTGGTAAGAGATGTTCCCGGTAGGCTGTAAGAGCACTGGGCAATGCCAGATGTTTCTTAGCTTCCCGAAGAGCTGGAAGCAAGATGCTTTGGGGCCTCTCATCCCCTTTGCAAACAAGGCGGCCCTATGGGCCAGGCAGCTCTAGGCCAATGGAGCACACCCAGAGCAGAAGTTCTACTTCGGCCAGTTCAGGCCACCAACAAACTGCGTTTCACAGGCCTTGGTAAGAGATGTTCCCGGTAGGCTGTAAGAGCACTGGGCAACGCCAGATGTTTGTTAGCTTCCCGAAGAGCTGGAAGCAAGATGCTTTGGGGCCTCTCATCCCCTTTGCAAACAAGGCCGACCTTTGGGCCAGGCAGCTCTAGGCCAATGGAGCACACCCAGAGCAGAAGTTCTACCTCAGCCAGATAAGGCCTGCCAAGAAACTGCGTTTCAAAGGCTTTGGTAAGAGATGTTCCCGGTACTCTGTTAGAGCACTGGGCAGAGCCATTTGTTTCTTAGCTTCCCAAAGAGCTGGAAGCAAGATGCTTTGGGGGCTCCCTGCCCCTTTGCCAACAAGGGCGACCTTTGGGCCTTTCAGCTCTAGGCCAATGGAGCACACCCAGAGCAGAAGTCCTACTTCAGCCAGATCAGGCCTGCCAAGGAACTGCGTTTCAGAGGCCTTTGTATGTGACGTTCCCGGTAGGCTGCGAGAGCACGGTGCAGAGCCAGTTGTTTCCTTGTTTCCCAAACAGCTGGAAGCAAGACGCTTTGGGGCCTCTCTGCCCCTTTGGAAACAAGGCAGCACGTTGGGTCTGGCAGCTCTAGGGCAATGGAGCACAACCAGAGCCGAAGTTCTACTTCTTCCAGATCAGGCCTGCCTAGACAGTGCGTTTCACAGGCCTTGATAAGAGATGTTCTCTTAGGCTATAAGAGCACTGGGCACAGCCAGTTGTTTCTTAGCTTCCCAAGAGGTGGAAGCAAGATGCTTTGGGGCCTCTCTCCCCCTTTGGAAACAAGGCAGCCCTTTGGGCCTTTCAGCTCTAGGGCAATGGAGCACACCCAGAGCAGAAGTTCTACCTCAGCCAGATCAGGCCTGCCAAGAAACTGCTTTTCACAGGCCTTCGTAAGAGGTGTTCCCGGAAGGCTGTAAGAGTACCTGGCAGAGCGAGTTGTTTCTTAGCTTCAAAAACAGCTGGAAGCAACATGATTTGGGGCCTCTCTCCCCCTTTGGAAACAAAGCAGCCTTTGTGCCTGGCAGCTCTAGGCCAAAGTAGCACACCCAGAGCACAAGTTCTACCTCAGCCAGATAAGGCCTGTCAAGAAGCTGCGTTTCACAGGCCTTTGTATGTGACGTTCCCGGTTGGCTTTGAGAGCACTGTGCAGAGCCAGTTGTTTTAGCTTCCCAGAGAGCAGGAAGCAAGATGCTTTGGGGCCTCTCTCACACTTTGGAAATAAAGGCAGCCCTTTGGGCCTGGCAGCCCTAGGCCAATGGAGTACACCCAGAGCAGAAGTTCTACCTCAGCCAGATCAGGCCTTCCAAGAAACTGCGTCTCACAGGCCTTTCTCTGTCACGTTGCCGGTAGGCTGTGAGAGCACTGTGCAGAGCCAGTTGTTTCTTAGCTTCCCAAAGATTTGGAAGCAAGATGCTTTGGGGACTCTCAGCCCCTTTGGAAACAAGGCGGCCCTTTGGGCCTGGCAGCTCTAGGCCAAAGTAGCACGCCCAGAGCAGGAGTTCTACTTCAGCCAGATCAGGCCTGCCAAGAAACTGCGTTTCACAGGCCTTGGTAAGAGATGTTCCCGGTAGGCTGTGAGAGCACTGTGGAGAGCCAGTTGCTTTAGCTTCCCACAGAGCTGGAAGCAAGATGCTTTGGGGCCTCTCTCTCCCTTTGGACACAAGGCAGCCGTTTGGGCCTTTCAGCTCTAGGCCAATGGAGCACACCCAGAGCAGAAGTCCTACTTCAGCCAGATCAGGCCTGCCAAGGAACTGCGTTTCAGAGGCCTTTGTATGTGACGTTCCCGGTAGGCTGTGAGAGTACGGTGCAGAGCCAGTTGTTTCCTTGTTTCCCAAACAGCTGGAAGCAAGACGCTTTGGGGCCTCTCTGCCCCTTTGGAAACAAGGCAGCACGTTGGGTCTGGCAGCTCTAGGGCAATTGAGCACAACCAGAGCAGAAGTTCTACTTCTTCCAGATCAGGCCTGCCTAGACAGTGCGTTTCACAGGCCTTGATAAGAGATGTTCTCTTAGGCTATAAGAGCACTGGGCACAGCCAGTTGTTTCTTAGCTTCCCAAGAGGTGGAAGCAAGATGCTTTGGGGCCTCTCTCCCCCTTTGGAAACAAGGCAGCCCTTTGGGCCTTTCAGCTCTAGGGCAATGGAGCACACCCAGAGCAGAAGTTCTACCTCAGCCAGATCAGGCCTGCCAAGAAACTGCTTTTCACAGGCCTTCGTAAGAGGTGTTCCCGGAAGGCTGTAAGAGTACCTGGCAGAGCGAGTTGTTTCTTAGCTTCAAAAACAGCTGGAAGCAACATGATTTGGGGCCTCTCTCCCCCTTTGGAAACAAAGCAGCCTTTGTGCCTGGCAGCTCTAGGCCAAAGTAGCACACCCAGAGCACAAGTTCTACCTCAGCCAGATAAGGCCTGTCAAGAAGCTGCGTTTCACAGGCCTTTGTATGTGACGTTCCCGGTTGGCTTTGAGAGCACTGTGCAGAGCCAGTTGTTTTAGCTTCCCAGAGAGCAGGAAGCAAGATGCTTTGGGGCCTCTCTCACACTTTGGAAATAAAGGCAGCCCTTTGGGCCTGGCAGCCCTAGGCCAATGGAGTACACCCAGAGCAGAAGTTCTACCTCAGCCAGATCAGGCCTTCCAAGAAACTGCGTCTCACAGGCCTTTCTCTGTCACGTTGCCGGTAGGCTGTGAGAGCACTGTGCAGAGCCAGTTGTTTCTTAGCTTCCCAAAGATTTGGAAGCAAGATGCTTTGGGGACTCTCAGCCCCTTTGGAAACAAGGCGGCCCTTTGGGCCTGGCAGCTCTAGGCCAAAGTAGCACGCCCAGAGCAGGAGTTCTACTTCAGCCAGATCAGGCCTGCCAAGAAACTGCGTTTCACAGGCCTTGGTAAGAGATGTTCCCGGTAGGCTGTGAGAGCACTGTGGAGAGCCAGTTGCTTTAGCTTCCCACAGAGCTGGAGCAAGATGCTTTGGGGCCTCTCATCCCCTTTGCAAACAAGGCGGCCCTATGGGCCAGGCAGCTCTAGGCCAATGGAGCACACCCAGAGCAGAAGTTCTACTTCGGCCAGTTCAGGCCACCTACAAACTGCGTTTCACAGGCCTTGGTAAGAGATGTTCCCGGTAGGCTGTAAGAGCACTGGGCAACGCCAGATGTTTCTTAGCTTCCCGAAGAGCTGGAAGCAAGATGCTTTGGGGCCTCTCATCCCCTTTGCAAACAAGGCGGCCCTTTGGGCCAGGCAGCTCTAGGCCAATGGAGCACACCCAGAGCAGAAGTTCTACCTCAGCCAGATAAGGCCTGCCAAGAAACTGCGTTTCAAAGGCTTTGGTAAGAGATGTTCCCGGTACTCTGTTAGAGCACTGGGCAGAGCCATTTGTTTCTTAGCTTCCCAAAGAGCTGGAAGCAAGATGCTTTGGGGGCTCCCTGCCCCTTTGCCAACAAGGGCGACCTTTGGGCCTTTCAGCTCTAGGCCAATGGAGCACACCCAGAGCAGAAGTCCTACTTCAGCCAGATCAGGCCTGCCAAGGAACTGCGTTTCAGAGGCCTTTGTATGTGACGTTCCCGGTAGGCTGTGAGAGTACGGTGCAGAGCCAGTTGTTTCCTTGTTTCCCAAACAGCTGGAAGCAAGACGCTTTGGGGCCTCTCTGCCCCTTTGGAAACAAGGCAGCACGTTGGGTCTGGCAGCTCTAGGGCAATGGAGCACAACCAGAGCCGAAGTTCTACTTCTTCCAGATCAGGCCTGCCTAGACAGTGCGTTTCACAGGCCTTGATAAGAGATGTTCTCTTAGGCTATAAGAGCACTGGGCACAGCCAGTTGTTTCTTAGCTTCCCAAGAGGTGGAAGCAAGATGCTTTGGGGCCTCTCTCCCCCTTTGGAAACAAGGCAGCCCTTTGGGCCTTTCAGCTCTAGGGCAATGGAGCACACCCAGAGCAGAAGTTCTACCTCAGCCAGATCAGGCCTGCCAAGAAACTGCTTTTCACAGGCCTTCGTAAGAGGTGTTCCCGGAAGGCTGTAAGACTACCTGGCAGAGCGAGTTGTTTCTTAGCTTCAAAAACAGCTGGAAGCAACATGATTTGGGGCCTCTCTCCCCCTTTGGAAACAAAGCAGCCTTTGTGCCTGGCAGCTCTAGGCCAAAGTAGCACACCCAGAGCACAAGTTCTACCTCAGCCAGATAAGGCCTGTCAAGAAGCTGCGTTTCACAGGCCTTTGTATGTGACGTTCCCGGTTGGCTTTGAGAGCACTGTGCAGAGCCAGTTGTTTTAGCTTCCCAGAGAGCAGGAAGCAAGATGCTTTGGGGCCTCTCTCACACTTTGGAAATAAAGGCAGCCCTTTGGGCCTGGGAGCCCTAGGCCAATGGAGTACACCCAGAGCAGAAGTTCTACCTCAGCCAGATCAGGCCTTCCAAGAAACTGCGTCTCACAGGCCTTTCTCTGTCACGTTGCCGGTAGGCTGTGAGAGCACTGTGCAGAGCCAGTTGTTTCTTAGCTTCCCAAAGATTTGGAAGCAAGATGCTTTGGGGACTCTCAGCCCCTTTGGAAACAAGGCGGCCCTTTGGGCCTGGCAGCTCTAGGCCAAAGTAGCACGCCCAGAGCAGGAGTTCTACTTCAGCCAGATCAGGCCTGCCAAGAAACTGCGTTTCACAGGCCTTGGTAAGAGATGTTCCCGGTAGGCTGTGAGAGGACTGTGGAGAGCCAGTTGCTTTAGCTTCCCACAGAGCTGGAGCAAGATGCTTTGGGGCCTCTCATCCCCTTTGCAAACAAGGCGGCCCTATGGGCCAGGCAGCTCTAGGCCAATGGAGCACACCCAGAGCAGAAGTTCTACTTCGGCCAGTTCAGGCCACCTACAAACTGCGTTTCACAGGCCTTGGTAAGAGATGTTCCCGGTAGGCTGTAAGAGCACTGGGCAACGCCAGATGTTTCTTAGCTTCCCGAAGAGCTGGAAGCAAGATGCTTTGGGGCCTCTCATCCCCTTTGCAAACAAGGCCGACCTTTGTGCCAGGCAGCTCTAGGCCAATGGAGCACACCCAGAGCAGAAGTTCTACCTCAGCCAGATAAGGCCTGCCAAGAAACTGCGTTTCAAAGGCTTTGGTAAGAGATGTTCCCGGTACTCTGTTAGAGCACTGGGCAGAGCCATTTGTTTCTTAGCTTCCCAAAGAGCTGGAAGCAAGATGCTTTGGGGGCTCCCTGCCCCTTTGCCAACAAGGGCGACCTTTGGGCCTTTCAGCTCTAGGCCAATGGAGCACACCCAGAGCAGAAGTCCTACTTCAGCCAGATCAGGCCTGCCAAGGAACTGCGTTTCAGAGGCCTTTGTATGTGACGTTCCCGGTAGGCTGTGAGAGCACGGTGCAGAGCCAGTTGTTTCCTTGTTTCCCAAACAGCTGGAAGCAAGACGCTTTGGGGCCTCTCTGCCCCTTTGGAAACAAGGCAGCACGTTGGGTCTGGCAGCTCTAGGGCAATGGAGCACAACCAGAGCCGAAGTTCTACTTCTTCCAGATCAGGCCTGCCTAGACAGTGCGTTTCACAGGCCTTGATAAGAGATGTTCTCTTAGGCTATAAGAGCACTGGGCACAGCCAGTTGTTTCTTAGCTTCCCAAGAGGTGGAAGCAAGATGCTTTGGGGCCTCTCTCCCCCTTTGGAAACAAGGCAGCCCTTTGGGCCTTTCAGCTCTAGGGCAATGGAGCACACCCAGAGCAGAAGTTCTACCTCAGCCAGATCAGGCCTGCCAAGAAACTGCTTTTCACAGGCCTTCGTAAGAGGTGTTCCCGGAAGGCTGTAAGAGTACCTGGCAGAGCGAGTTGTTTCTTAGCTTCAAAAACAGCTGGAAGCAACATGATTTGGGGCCTCTCTCCCCCTTTGGAAACAAAGCAGCCTTTGTGCCTGGCAGCTCTAGGCCAAAGTAGCACACCCAGAGCACAAGTTCTACCTCAGCCAGATAAGGCCTGTCAAGAAGCTGCGTTTCACAGGCCTTTGTATGTGACGTTCCCGGTTGGCTTTGAGAGCACTGTGCAGAGCCAGTTGTTTTAGCTTCCCAGAGAGCAGGAAGCAAGATGCTTTGGGGCCTCTCTCACACTTTGGAAATAAAGGCAGCCCTTTGGGCCTGGCAGCCCTAGGCCAATGGAGTACACCCAGAGCAGAAGTTCTACCTCAGCCAGATCAGGCCTTCCAAGAAACTGCGTCTCACAGGCCTTTCTCTGTCACGTTGCCGGTAGGCTGTGAGAGCACTGTGCAGAGCCAGTTGTTTCTTAGCTTCCCAAAGATTTGGAAGCAAGATGCTTTGGGGACTCTCAGCCCCTTTGGAAACAAGGCGGCCCTTTGGGCCTGGCAGCTCTAGGCCAAAGTAGCACGCCCAGAGCAGGAGTTCTACTTCAGCCAGATCAGGCCTGCCAAGAAACTGCGTTTCACAGGCCTTGGTAAGAGATGTTCCCGGTAGGCTGTGAGAGCACTGTGGAGAGCCAGTTGCTTTAGCTTCCCACAGAGCTGGAGCAAGATGCCTTGGGGCCTCTCTCTCCCTTTGGACACAAGGCAGCCGTTTGGGCCTGGCAGCTCTAGGCCAATGGAGCACACCCACAGCAGAAGTTCTACTTCAGGCAGATCAGTCCTGCCCAGAAACTGCGTTTCACAGCCCTTGGTAAGAGATGTTCACGGTAGGCTGTGAGAGCACTGGGCAGAACCAGTTGTTTTTTAGCTTCCCAAAGTGCTGGAGGCAAGATGCTTTGGGGCCTCTCTCACCCTTTGGAAACAAGGCAGCCCTTAGGTCCTGGTAGCTCTAGGCCTATGTAGCACAACCAGAACAGAAGTTCTACTTCAGCCAGGTCAGGCCTGCCAAGAAACTGCGTTTCACAGGCCTTTCAAAGAGATGTTCTCTTAGGCTGTAAGAGCACTGGGCAGAGCCAGCTGTTTCTTAGCTTCCCGAAGAGCTGGGAGCAAGATGCTTTGGGTCCACTCTCCGTCTTTGGAAACAAGGCAGCCCTTTGGGCCTGGCAGCTCTAGGGCAACGGAGCACACCCAGAGCAGAAGTTCTACTTCAGCCAGATCAGGCCTGCCAGGAAACTGCGTTTCACAGGCCTTGGTAAGAGATGTTCCCGGTAGGCTGTAAGAGCACTGGGCAGAGCCAGTTGTTTCTTACCTTCCTGAAAAGCTGGAAGCAAGATGCTTGGGACCCCTCTGCCCGTTTGGGAACAAGGCAGCCTTTTGGGTCGGGAAGCTCTAGGCCAATGGAGCACACGCAGAGCAGGAGTTCTACTTCAGCCTGATCAGGCCTGCCATTGAACTGCGTTTCAGAGGCCTTTGTATGTGACGTTCCCGGTAGGCTGTGAGAGTACGGTGCAGAGCCAGTTGTTTCCTTGTTTCCCAAACAGCTGGAAGCAAGACGCTTTGGGGCCTCTCTGCCCCTTTGGAAACAAGGCAGCACGTTGGGTCTGGCAGCTCTAGGGCAATGGAGCACAACCAGAGCCGAAGTTCTACTTCTTCCAGATCAGGCCTGCCTAGACAGTGCGTTTCACAGGCCTTGATAAGAGATGTTCTCTTAGGCTATAAGAGCACTGGGCACAGCCAGTTGTTTCTTAGCTTCCCAAGAGGTGGAAGCAAGATGCTTTGGGGCCTCTCTCCCCCTTTGGAAACAAGGCAGCCCTTTGGGCCTTTCAGCTCTAGGGCAATGGAGCACACCCAGAGCAGAAGTTCTACCTCAGCCAGATCAGGCCTGCCAAGAAACTGCTTTTCACAGGCCTTCGTAAGAGGTGTTCCCGGAAGGCTGTAAGAGTACCTGGCAGAGCGAGTTGTTTCTTAGCTTCAAAAACAGCTGGAAGCAACATGATTTGGGGCCTCTCTCCCCCTTTGGAAACAAAGCAGCCTTTGTGCCTGGCAGCTCTAGGCCAAAGTAGCACACCCAGAGCACAAGTTCTACCTCAGCCAGATAAGGCCTGTCAAGAAGCTGCGTTTCACAGGCCTTTGTATGTGACGTTCCCGGTTGGCTTTGAGAGCACTGTGCAGAGCCAGTTGTTTTAGCTTCCCAGAGAGCAGGAAGCAAGATGCTTTGGGGCCTCTCTCACACTTTGGAAATAAAGGCAGCCCTTTGGGCCTGGCAGCCCTAGGCCAATGGAGTACACCCAGAGCAGAAGTTCTACCTCAGCCAGATCAGGCCTTCCAAGAAACTGCGTCTCACAGGCCTTTCTCTGTCACGTTGCCGGTAGGCTGTGAGAGCACTGTGCAGAGCCAGTTGTTTCTTAGCTTCCCAAAGATTTGGAAGCAAGATGCTTTGGGGACTCTCAGCCCCTTTGGAAACAAGGCGGCCCTTTGGGCCTGGCAGCTCTAGGCCAAAGTAGCACGCCCAGAGCAGGAGTTCTACTTCAGCCAGATCAGGCCTGCCAAGAAACTGCGTTTCACAGGCCTTGGTAAGAGATGTTCCCGGTAGGCTGTGAGAGCACTGTGGAGAGCCAGTTGCTTTAGCTTCCCACAGAGCTGGAGCAAGATGCCTTGGGGCCTCTCTCTCCCTTTGGACACAAGGCAGCCGTTTGGGCCTGGCAGCTCTAGGCCAATGGAGCACACCCACAGCAGAAGTTCTACTTCAGGCAGATCAGTCCTGCCCAGAAACTGCGTTTCACAGCCCTTGGTAAGAGATGTTCACGGTAGGCTGTGAGAGCACTGGGCAGAACCAGTTGTTTTTTAGCTTCCCAAAGTGCTGGAGGCAAGATGCTTTGGGGCCTCTCTCACCCTTTGGAAACAAGGCAGCCCTTAGGTCCTGGTAGCTCTAGGCCTATGTAGCACAACCAGAACAGAAGTTCTACTTCAGCCAGGTCAGGCCTGCCAAGAAACTGCGTTTCACAGGCCTTTCAAAGAGATGTTCTCTTAGGCTGTAAGAGCACTGGGCAGAGCCAGCTGTTTCTTAGCTTCCCGAAGAGCTGGGAGCAAGATGCTTTGGGTCCACTCTCCGTCTTTGGAAACAAGGCAGCCCTTTGGGCCTGGCAGCTCTAGGGCAATGGAGCACACCCAGAGCAGAAGTTCTACTTCAGCCAGATCAGGCCTGCCAGGAAACTGCGTTTCACAGGCCTTGGTAAGAGATGTTCCCGGTAGGCTGTAAGAGCACTGGGCAGAGCCAGTTGTTTCTTACCTTCCTGAAAAGCTGGAAGCAAGATGCTTGGGACCCCTCTGCCCGTTTGGGAACAAGGCAGCCTTTTGGGTCGGGAAGCTCTAGGCCAATGGAGCACACGCAGAGCAGGAGTTCTACTTCAGCCTGATCAGGCCTGCAAAGAAACAGCGTTTGACAGGCCTTGGTAAGAGATGTTCCCGGTAGGTGTAAGAGCACTGGGCAGAGCCAGTTGTTTCTTAGCTTCGCAAAGACCGGGAAGCAAGATGCTTTGGGCCTCTCTGCCCCTTGGAAACAGGGCAGCACTTTGGGCCTGGCAGCTCTAGGGAAATGGAGCACACCCAGAGCCGGAGTTCTACTTCAGCCAGATGAGGCCTGCCAAGAAACTGCGTTTCACAGGCCTTTCAAAGACATGTTCCCGGTAGGCTGTAAGAGCACGGGGCAGAGCGAGTTGGTTCTTAGCTTCCCAGAGAGCTGGAAGCAAGATGCTTTGGGGCCTCTCTGCCCCTTTGGAAACAAGGCAGCACCTTGGGCCTGGCAGCTCTAGGGCAATGGAGCACACCCAGAGCAGAAGTTCTACTTCAGCCAAATCAGGCCTGCCAGGAAACGGCGTTTCACAGGCCTTGGTAAGAGATGTTCCCGGTAGGCTGTAAGAGCACTGGGCAACGCCAGATGTTTCTTAGCTTCCCGAAGAGCTGGAAGTGAGAAGCTTTGGTGCCACTCTCTCACTTTGGACTCAAGGCAGCCCTTTGGGGCAGGTAGCTCTAGGCCAGTGGAGCACACCCAGAGCAGAAGTTCTACTTCGGCCAGTTCAGGCCACCAACAAACTGCGTTTCACAGGCCTTGGTAAGAGATGTTCCCGGTAGGCTGTAAGAGCACTGGGCAACGCCAGATGTTTCTTAGCTTCCCGAAGAGCTGGAAGCAAGATGCTTTGGGGCCTCTCATCCCCTTTGCAAACAAGGCGGCCCTATGGGCCAGGCAGCTCTAGGCCAATGGAGCACACCCAGAGCAGAAGTTCTACTTCGGCCAGTTCAGGCCACCAACAAACTGCGTTTCACAGGCCTTGGTAAGAGATGTTCCCGGTAGGCTGTAAGAGCACTGGGCAACGCCAGATGTTTCTTAGCTTCCCGAAGAGCTGGAAGCAAGATGCTTTGGGGCCTCTCATCCCCTTTGCAAACAAGGCCGACCTTTGGGCCAGGCAGCTCTAGGCCAATGGAGCACACCCAGAGCAGAAGTTCTACCTCAGCCAGATAAGGCCTGCCAAGAAACTGCGTTTCAAAGGCTTTGGTAAGAGATGTTCCCGGTACTCTGTTAGAGCACTGGGCAGAGCCATTTGTTTCTTAGCTTCCCAAAGAGCTGGAAGCAAGATGCTTTGGGGGCTCCCTGCCCCTTTGCCAACAAGGGCGACCTTTGGGCCTTTCAGCTCTAGGCCAATGGAGCACACCCAGAGCAGAAGTCCTACTTCAGCCAGATCAGGCCTGCCAAGGAACTGCGTTTCAGAGGCCTTTGTATGTGACGTTCCCGGTAGGCTGTGAGAGTACGGTGCAGAGCCAGTTGTTTCCTTGTTTCCCAAACAGCTGGAAGCAAGACGCTTTGGGGCCTCTCTGCCCCTTTGGAAACAAGGCAGCACGTTGGGTCTGGCAGCTCTAGGGCAATGGAGCACAACCAGAGCCGAAGTTCTACTTCTTCCAGATCAGGCCTGCCTAGACAGTGCGTTTCACAGGCCTTGATAAGAGATGTTCTCTTAGGCTATAAGAGCACTGGGCACAGCCAGTTGTTTCTTAGCTTCCCAAGAGGTGGAAGCAAGATGCTTTGGGGCCTCTCTCCCCCTTTGGAAACAAGGCAGCCCTTTGGGCCTTTCAGCTCTAGGGCAATGGAGCACACCCAGAGCAGAAGTTCTACCTCAGCCAGATCAGGCCTGCCAAGAAACTGCTTTTCACAGGCCTTCGTAAGAGGTGTTCCCGGAAGGCTGTAAGACTACCTGGCAGAGCGAGTTGTTTCTTAGCTTCAAAAACAGCTGGAAGCAACATGATTTGGGGCCTCTCTCCCCCTTTGGAAACAAAGCAGCCTTTGTGCCTGGCAGCTCTAGGCCAAAGTAGCACACCCAGAGCACAAGTTCTACCTCAGCCAGATAAGGCCTGTCAAGAAGCTGCGTTTCACAGGCCTTTGTATGTGACGTTCCCGGTTGGCTTTGAGAGCACTGTGCAGAGCCAGTTGTTTTAGCTTCCCAGAGAGCAGGAAGCAAGATGCTTTGGGGCCTCTCTCACACTTTGGAAATAAAGGCAGCCCTTTGGGCCTGGCAGCCCTAGGCCAATGGAGTACACCCAGAGCAGAAGTTCTACCTCAGCCAGATCAGGCCTTCCAAGAAACTGCGTCTCACAGGCCTTTCTCTGTCATGTTGCCGGTAGGCTGTGAGAGCACTGTGCAGAGCCAGTTGTTTCTTAGCTTCCCAAAGATTTGGAAGCAAGATGCTTTGGGGACTCTCAGCCCCTTTGGAAACAAGGCGGCCCTTTGGGCCTGGCAGCTCTAGGCCAAAGTAGCACGCCCAGAGCAGGAGTTCTACTTCAGCCAGATCAGGCCTGCCAAGAAACTGCGTTTCACAGGCCTTGGTAAGAGATGTTCCCGGTAGGCTGTGAGAGCACTGTGGAGAGCCAGTTGCTTTAGCTTCCCACAGAGCTGGAAGCAAGATGCTTTGGGGCCTCTCTCTCCCTTTGGACACAAGGCAGCCGTTTGGGCCTTTCAGCTCTAGGCCAATGGAGCACACCCAGAGCAGAAGTCCTACTTCAGCCAGATCAGGCCTGCCAAGGAACTGCGTTTCAGAGGCCTTTGTATGTGACGTTCCCGGTAGGCTGTGAGAGTACGGTGCAGAGCCAGTTGTTTCCTTGTTTCCCAAACAGCTGGAAGTAAGACGCTTTGGGGCCTCTCTGCCCCTTTGGAAACAAGGCAGCACGTTGGGTCTGGCAGCTCTAGGGCAATGGAGCACAACCAGAGCCGAAGTTCTACTTCTTCCAGATCAGGCCTGCCTAGACAGTGCGTTTCACAGGCCTTGATAAGAGATGTTCTCTTAGGCTATAAGAGCACTGGGCACAGCCAGTTGTTTCTTAGCTTCCCAAGAGGTGGAAGCAAGATGCTTTGGGGCCTCTCTCCCCCTTTGGAAACAAGGCAGCCCTTTGGGCCTTTCAGCTCTAGGGCAATGGAGCACACCCAGAGCAGAAGTTCTACCTCAGCCAGATCAGGCCTGCCAAGAAACTGCTTTTCACAGGCCTTCGTAAGAGGTGTTCCCGGAAGGCTGTAAGACTACCTGGCAGAGCGAGTTGTTTCTTAGCTTCAAAAACAGCTGGAAGCAACATGATTTGGGGCCTCTCTCCCCCTTTGGAAACAAAGCAGCCTTTGTGCCTGGCAGCTCTAGGCCAAAGTAGCACACCCAGAGCACAAGTTCTACCTCAGCCAGATAAGGCCTGTCAAGAAGCTGCGTTTCACAGGCCTTTGTATGTGACGTTCCCGGTTGGCTTTGAGAGCACTGTGCAGAGCCAGTTGTTTTAGCTTCCCAGAGAGCAGGAAGCAAGATGCTTTGGGGCCTCTCTCACACTTTGGAAATAAAGGCAGCCCTTTGGGCCTGGCAGCCCTAGGCCAATGGAGTACACCCAGAGCAGAAGTTCTACCTCAGCCAGATCAGGCCTTCCAAGAAACTGCGTCTCACAGGCCTTTCTCTGTCACGTTGCCGGTAGGCTGTGAGAGCACTGTGCAGAGCCAGTTGTTTCTTAGCTTCCCAAAGATTTGGAAGCAAGATGCTTTGGGGACTCTCAGCCCCTTTGGAAACAAGGCGGCCCTTTGGGCCTGGCAGCTCTAGGCCAAAGTAGCACGCCCAGAGCAGGAGTTCTACTTCAGCCAGATCAGGCCTGCCAAGAAACTGCGTTTCACAGGCCTTGGTAAGAGATGTTCCCGGTAGGCTGTGAGAGCACTGTGGAGAGCCAGTTGCTTTAGCTTCCCACAGAGCTGGAAGCAAGATGCTTTGGGGCCTCTCTCTCCCTTTGGACACAAGGCAGCCGTTTGCGCCTGGCAGCTCTAGGCCAATGGAGCACACCCACAGCAGAAGTTCTACTTCAGGCAGATCAGTCCTGCCCAGAAACTGCGTTTCACAGCCCTTGGTAAGAGATGTTCCCGATAGGCTGTAAGAGCACTGGGCAGAACCAGTTGTTTTTTAGCTTCCCAAAGTGCTGGAGGCAAGATGCTTTGGGGCCTCTCTCACCCTTTGGAAACAAGGCAGCCCTTAGGTCCTGGTAGCTCTAGGCCTATGTAGCACAACCAGAACAGAAGTTCTACTTCAGCCAGGTCAGGCCTGCCAAGAAACTGCGTTTCACAGGCCTTTCAAAGAGATGTTCTCTTAGGCTGTAAGAGCACTGGGCAGAGCCAGCTGTTTCTTAGCTTCCCGAAGAGCTGGGAGCAAGATGCTTTGGGTCCACTCTCCGTCTTTGGAAACAAGGCAGCCCTTTGGGCCTGGCAGCTCTAGGGCAATGGAGCACACCCAGAGCAGAAGTTCTACTTCAGCCAGATCAGGCCTGCCAGGAAACTGCGTTTCACAGGCCTTGGTAAGAGATGTTCCCGGTAGGCTGTAAGAGCACTGGGCAGAGCCAGTTGTTTCTTACCTTCCTGAAAAGCTGGAAGCAAGATGCTTGGGACCCCTCTGCCCGTTTGGGAACAAGGCAGCCTTTTGGGTCGGGAAGCTCTAGGCCAATGGAGCACACGCAGAGCAGGAGTTCTGCTTCAGCCTGATCAGGCCTGCAAAGAAACAGCGTTTGACAGGCCTTGGTAAGAGATGTTCCCAGTAGGTGTAAGAGCACTGGGCAGAGCCAGTTGTTTCTTAGCTTCGCAAAGACCGGGAAGCAAGATGCTTTGGGCCTCTCTGCCCCTTGGAAACAGGGCAGCACTTTGGGCCTGGCAGCTCTAGGGCAATGGAGCAAACCCAGAGCCGGAGTTCTACTTCAGCCAGATGAGGCCTGCCAAGAAACTGCGTTTCACAGGCCTTTCAAAGAAATGTTCCCGGTAGGCTGTAAGAGCACGGGGCAGAGCGAGTTGGTTCTTAGCTTCCCAGAGAGCTGGAAGCAAGATGCTTTGGGGCCTCTCTGCCCCTTTGGAAACAAGGCAGCACCTTGGGCCTGGCAGCTCTAGGGCAATGGAGCACACCCAGAGCAGAAGTTCTACTTCAGCCAAATCAGGCCTGCCAGGAAACGGCGTTTCACAGGCCTTGGTAAGAGATGTTCCCGGTAGGCTGTAAGAGCACTGGGCAACGCCAGATGTTTCTTAGCTTCCCGAAGAGCTGGAAGCGAGAAGCTTTGGTGCCACTCTCTCACTTTGGACTCAAGGCAGCCCTTTGGGGCAGGTAGCTCTAGGCCAGTGGAGCACACCCAGAGCAGAAGTTCTACTTCGGCCAGTTCAGGCCACCAACAAACTGCGTTTCACAGGCCTTGGTAAGAGATGTTCCCGGTAGGCTGTAAGAGCACTGGGCAACGCCAGATGTTTCTTAGCTTCCCGAAGAGCTGGAAGCAAGATGCTTTGGGGCCTCTCATCCCCTTTGCAAACAAGGCGGCCCTATGGGCCAGGCAGCTCTAGGCCAATGGAGCACACCCAGAGCAGAAGTTCTACTTCGGCCAGTTCAGGCCACCAACAAACTGCGTTTCACAGGCCTTGGTAAGAGATGTTCCCGGTAGGCTGTAAGAGCACTGGGCAACGCCAGATGTTTCTTAGCTTCCCGAAGAGCTGGAAGCAAGATGCTTTGGGGCCTCTCATCCCCTTTGCAAACAAGGCCGACCTTTGGGCCAGGCAGCTCTAGGCCAATGGAGCACACCCAGAGCAGAAGTTCTACCTCAGCCAGATAAGGCCTGCCAAGAAACTGCGTTTCAAAGGCTTTGGTAAGAGATGTTCCCGGTACTCTGTTAGAGCACTGGGCAGAGCCATTTGTTTCTTAGCTTCCCAAAGAGCTGGAAGCAAGATGCTTTGGGGGCTCCCTGCCCCTTTGCCAACAAGGGCGACCTTTGGGCCTTTCAGCTCTAGGCCAATGGAGCACACCCAGAGCAGAAGTCCTACTTCAGCCAGATCAGGCCTGCCAAGGAACTGCGTTTCAGAGGCCTTTGTATGTGACGTTCCTGGTAGGCTGTGAGAGTACGGTGCAGAGCCAGTTGTTTCCTTGTTTCCCAAACAGCTGGAAGCAAGACGCTTTGGGGCCTCTCTGCCCCTTTGGAAACAAGGCAGCACGTTGGGTCTGGCAGCTCTAGGGCAATGGAGCACAACCAGAGCCGAAGTTCTACTTCTTCCAGATCAGGCCTGCCTAGACAGTGCGTTTCACAGGCCTTGATAAGAGATGTTCTCTTAGGCTATAAGAGCACTGGGCACAGCCAGTTGTTTCTTAGCTTCCCAAGAGGTGGAAGCAAGATGCTTTGGGGCCTCTCTCCCCCTTTGGAAACAAGGCAGCCCTTTGGGCCTTTCAGCTCTAGGGCAATGGAGCACACCCAGAGCAGAAGTTCTACCTCAGCCAGATCAGGCCTGCCAAGAAACTGCTTTTCACAGGCCTTCGTAAGAGGTGTTCCCGGAAGGCTGTAAGAGTACCTGGCAGAGCGAGTTGTTTCTTAGCTTCAAAAACAGCTGGAAGCAACATGATTTGGGGCCTCTCTCCCCCTTTGGAAACAAAGCAGCCTTTGTGCCTGGCAGCTCTAGGCCAAAGTAGCACACCCAGAGCACAAGTTCTACCTCAGCCAGATAAGGCCTGTCAAGAAGCTGCGTTTCACAGGCCTTTGTATGTGACGTTCCCGGTTGGCTTTGAGAGCACTGTGCAGAGCCAGTTGTTTTAGCTTCCCAGAGAGCAGGAAGCAAGATGCTTTGGGGCCTCTCTCACACTTTGGAAATAAAGGCAGCCCTTTGGGCCTGGCAGCCCTAGGCCAATGGAGTACACCCAGAGCAGAAGTTCTACCTCAGCCAGATCAGGCCTTCCAAGAAACTGCGTCTCACAGGCCTTTCTCTGTCACGTTGCCGGTAGGCTGTGAGAGCACTGTGCAGAGCCAGTTGTTTCTTAGCTTCCCAAAGATTTGGAAGCAAGATGCTTTGGGGACTATCAGCCCCTTTGGAAACAAGGCGGCCCTTTGGGCCTGGCAGCTCTAGGCCAAAGTAGCACGCCCAGAGCAGGAGTTCTACTTCAGCCAGATCAGGCCTGCCAAGAAACTGCGTTTCACAGGCCTTGGTAAGAGATGTTCCCGGTAGGCTGTGAGAGCACTGTGGAGAGCCAGTTGCTTTAGCTTCCCACAGAGCTGGAAGCAAGATGCCTTGGGGCCTCTCTCTCCCTTTGGACACAAGGCAGCCGTTTGCGCCTGGCAGCTCTAGGCCAATGGAGCACACCCACAGCAGAAGTTCTACTTCAGGCAGATCAGTCCTGCCCAGAAACTGCGTTTCACAGCCCTTGGTAAGAGATGTTCACGGTAGGCTGTGAGAGCACTGGGCAGAACCAGTTGTTTTTTAGCTTCCCAAAGTGCTGGAGGCAAGATGCTTTGGGGCCTCTCTCACCCTTTGGAAACAAGGCAGCCCTTAGGTCCTGGTAGCTCTAGGCCTATGTAGCACAACCAGAACAGAAGTTCTACTTCAGCCAGGTCAGGCCTGCCAAGAAACTGCGTTTCACAGGCCTTTCAAAGAGATGTTCTCTTAGGCTGTAAGAGCACTGGGCAGAGCCAGCTGTTTCTTAGCTTCCCGAAGAGCTGGGAGCAAGATGCTTTGGGTCCACTCTCCGGCTCTGGAAACAAGGCAGCCCTTTGGGCCTGGCAGCTCTAGGGCAATGGAGCACACCCAGAGCAGCAGTTCTACTTAAGCCAGACCAGGCCTGCCAGGAAACTGCGTTTCACAGGCCTTGGTAAGAGATGTTCCCGGTAGGCTGTAAGAGCACTGGGCAGAGCCAGTTGTTTCTTACCTTCCTGAAAAGCTGGAAGCAAGGTGCTTGGGACCCCTCTGCCCGTTTGGGAACAAGGCAGCCTTTTGGGTCGGGAAGCTCTAGGCCAATGGAGCACACGCAGAGCAGGAGTTCTACTTCAGCCTGATCAGGCCTGCAAAGAAACAGCGTTTGACAGGCCTTGGTAAGAGATGTTCCCGGTAGGTGTAAGAGCACTGGGCAGAGCCAGTTGTTTCTTAGCTTCGCAAAGACCGGGGAGCAAGATGCTTTGGGCCTCTCTGCCCCTTGGAAACAGGGCAGCACTTTGGGCCTGGCAGCTCTAGGGCAATGGAGCACACCCAGAGCCGGAGTTCTACTTCAGCCAGATGAGGCCTGCCAAGAAACTGCGTTTCACAGGCCTTTCAAAGACATGTTCCCGGTAGGCTGTAATAGCACGGGGCAGAGCGAGTTGGTTCTTAGCTTCCCAGAGAGCTGGAAGCAAGATGCTAGGGGCCTCTCGGCCCCTTTGGAAACAAGGCAGCACCTTGGACCTGGCAGCTCTAGGGCAATGGAGCACACCCAGAGCAGAAGTTCTACTTCAGCCAAATCAGGCCTGCCAGGAAACGGCGTTTCACAGGCCTTGGTAAGAGATGTTCCCGGTAGGCTGTACGAGCACTGGGCAACGCCAGATGTTTCTTAGCTTCCCGAAGAGCTGGAAGCGAGAAGCTTTGGTGCCACTCTCTCACTTTGGACTCAAGGCAGCCCTTTGGGGCAGGTAGCTCTAGGCCAGTGGAGCACACGCAGAGCAGAAGTTCTACTTCGGCCAGTTCAGGCCACCAACAAACTGCGTTTCACAGGCCTTGGTAAGAGATGTTCCCGGTAGGCTGTAAGAGCACTGGGCAACGCCAGATGTTTCTTAGCTTCCCGAAGAGCTGGAAGCAAGATGCTTTGGGGCCTCTCATCCCCTTTGCAAACAAGGCGGCCCTATGTGCCAGGCAGCTCTAGGCCAATGGAGCACACCCAGAGCAGAAGTTCTACTTCGGCCAGTTCAGGCCACCAACAAACTGCGTTTCACAGGCCTTGGTAAGAGATGTTCCCGGTAGGCTGTAAGAGCACTGGGCAACGCCAGATGTTTCTTAGCTTCCCGAAGAGCTGGAAGCAAGATGCTTTGGGGCCTCTCATCCCCTTTGCAAACAAGGCGGCCCTTTGGGCCAGGCAGCTCTAGGCCAATGGAGCAAACCCTGAGCAGAAGTTCTACTTCAGCCAGTTCAGGCCACCAACAAAGTACGTTTCACAGGCCTTGGTAAGAGATTGTCTCTTAGGCTGTAAGAGCACTGGGCAGAGCCAGTTGTTTCTTAGCTTCCCAAAGAGCTGGAAGCAGGATGCTTTGGGGGCTCCCTGCCGCTTTGCCAACAAGGCCGAACGTTGGGCCTTTCAGCTCTGGGCCAATGGAGCACATCCAGAGCTGAAGTTCTACCTCAGCCAGATAAGGCCTGCCAAGAAACTGCGTTTCAAAGGCTTTGGTAAGACGTGTTGCCGGTACCTTGTCAGAGCACTGGGCAGAGACAGTTGTTTCTTAGCTTCCCAAAGAGCTGGAAGCAAGATGCTTTGGGGCCTCTCATCCCCTTTGCAAACAAGGCGGCCCTATGTGCAAGGCAGCTCTAGGCCAATGGAGCACACCCAGAGCAGAAGTTCTACTTCGGCCAGTTCAGGCCACCAACAAACTGCGTTTCACAGGCCTTGGTAAGAGATGTTCCCGGTAGGCTGTAAGAGCACTGGGCAACGCCAGATGTTTCTTAGCTTCCCGAAGAGCTGGAAGCAAGATGCTTTGGGGCCTCTCATCCCCTTTGCAAACAAGGCGGCCCTTTGGGCCAGGCAGCTCTAGGCCAATGGAGCAAACCCAGAGCAGAAGTTCTACTTCAGCCAGTTCAGGCCACCAACAAAGTACGTTTCACAGGCCTTGGTAAGAGATTGTCTCTTAGGCTGTAAGAGCACTGGGCAGAGCCAGTTGTTTCTTACCTTCCTGAAAAGCTGGAAGCAAGATGCTTGGGACCCCTCTGCCCGTTTGGGAACAAGGCAGCCTTTTGGGTCGGGAAGCTCTAGGCCAATGGAGCACACGCAGAGCAGGAGTTCTACTTCAGCCTGATCAGGCCTGCAAAGAAACAGCGTTTGACAGGCCTTGGTAAGAGATGTTCCCGGTAGGTGTAAGAGCACTGGGCAGAGCCAGTTGTGTCTTAGCTTCGCAAAGACCGGGAAGCAAGATGCTTTGGGCCTCTCTGCCCCTTGGAAACAGGGCAGCACTTTGGGCCTGGCAGCTCTAGGGCAATGGAGCACACCCAGAGCCGGAGTTCTACTTCAGCCAGATGAGGCCTGCCAAGAAACTGCGTTTCACAGGCCTTTCAAAGACATGTTCCTGGTAGGCTGTAAGAGCACGGGGCAGAGCGAGTTGGTTCTTAGCTTCCCAGAGAGCTGGAAGCAAGATGCTTTGGGGCCTCTCTGCCCCTTTGGAAACAAGGCAGCACCTTGGGCCTGGCAGCTCTAGGGCAATGGAGCACACCCAGAGCAGAAGTTCTACTTCAGCCAAATCAGGCCTGCCAGGAAACGGCGTTTCACAGGCCTTGGTAAGAGATGTTCCCGGTAGGCTGTAAGAGCACTGGGCAACGCCAGATGTTTCTTAGATTCCCGAAGAGCTGGAAGCGAGAAGCTTTGGTGCCACTCTCTCACTTTGGACTCAAGGCAGCCCTTTGGGGCAGGTAGCTCTAGGCCAGTGGAGCACACCCAGAGCAGAAGTTCTACTTCGGCCAGTTCAGGCCACCAACAAACTGCGTTTCACAGGCCTTGGTAAGAGATGTTCCCGGTAGGCTGTAAGAGCACTGGGCAACGCCAGATGTTTCTTAGCTTCCCGAAGAGCTGGAAGAAAGATGCTTTGGGGCCTCTCATCCCCTTTGCAAACAAGGCGGCCCTATGGGCCAGGCAGCTCTAGGCCAATGGAGCACACCCAGAGCAGAAGTTCTAAATCGGCCAGTTCAGGCCACCAACAAACTGCGTTTCACAGGCCTTGGCAAGAGATGTTCCCGGTAAGCTGTAAGAGCACTGGGCAACGCCAGATGTTTCTTAGCTTCCCGAAGAGCTGGAAGCAAGATGCTTTGGGGCCTCTCATCCCCTTTGCAAACAAGGCCGACCTTTGGGCCAGGCAGCTCTAGGCCAATGGAGCACACCCAGAGCAGAAGTTCTACCTCAGCCAGATAAGGCCTGCCAAGAAACTGCGTTTCAAAGGCTTTGGTAAGAGATGTTCCCGGTACTCTGTTAGAGCACTGGGCAGAGCCATTTGTTTCTTAGCTTCCCAAAGAGCTGGAAGCAAGATGCTTTGGGGGCTCCCTGCCCCTTTGCCAACAAGGGCGACCTTTGGGCCTTTCAGCTCTAGGCCAATGGAGCACACCCAGAGCAGAAGTCCTACTTCAGCCAGATCAGGCCTGCCAAGGAACTGCGTTTCAGAGGCCTTTGTATGTGACGTTCCCGGTAGGCTGCGAGAGCACGGTGCAGAGCCAGTTGTTTCCTTGTTTCCCAAACAGCTGGAAGCAAGATGCTTTGGAGCCTCTCTGACCCTTTGGAAACAAGGCAGCACGTTGGGTCTGGCAGCTCTAGGGCAATGGAGCACAACCAGAGCCGAAGTTCTACTTCTTCCACATCAGGCCTGCCTAGACAGTGCGTTTCACAGGCCTTGATAAGAGATGTTCTCTTAGGCTATAAGAGCACTGGGCACAGCCAGTTGTTTCTTAGCTTCCCAAGAGGTGGAAGCAAGATGCTTTGGGGCCTCTCTCCCCCTTTGGAAACAAGGCAGCCCTTTGGGCCTTTCAGCTCTAGGGCAATGGAGCACACCCAGAGCAGAAGTTCTACCTCAGCCAGATCAGGCCTGCCAAGAAACTGCTTTTCACAGGCCTTCGTAAGAGGTGTTCCCGGAAGGCTGTAAGAGTACCTGGCAGAGCGAGTTGTTTCTTAGCTTCAAAAACAGCTGGAAGCAACATGATTTGGGGCCTCTCTCCCCCTTTGGAAACAAAGCAGCCTTTGTGCCTGGCAGCTCTAGGCCAAAGTAGCACACCCAGAGCACAAGTTCTACCTCAGCCAGATAAGGCCTGTCAAGAAGCTGCGTTTCACAGGCCTTTGTATGTGACGTTCCCGGTTGGCTTTGAGAGCACTGTGCAGAGCCAGTTGTTTTAGCTTCCCAGAGAGCAGGAAGCAAGATGCTTTGGGGCCTCTCCCACACTTTGGAAATAAAGGCAGCCCTTTGGGCCTGGCAGCCCTAGGCCAATGGAGTACACCCAGAGCAGAAGTTCTACCTCAGCCAGATCAGGCCTTCCAAGAAACTGCGTCTCACAGGCCTTTCTCTGTCACGTTGCCGGTAGGCTGTGAGAGCACTGTGCAGAGCCAGTTGTTTCTTAGCTTCCCAAAGATTTGGAAGCAAGATGCTTTGGGGACTCTCAGCCCCTTTGGAAACAAGGCGGCCCTTTGGGCCTGGCAGCTCTAGGCCAAAGTAGCACGCCCAGAGCAGGAGTTCTACTTCAGCCAGATCAGGCCTGCCAAGAAACTGCGTTTCACAGGCCTTGGTAAGAGATGTTCCCGGTAGGCTGTGAGAGCACTGTGGAGAGCCAGTTGCTTTAGCTTCCCACAGAGCTGGAAGCAAGATGCTTTGGGGCCTCTCTCTCCCTTTGGACACAAGGCAGCCGTTTGGGCCTGGCAGCTCTAGGCCAATGGAGCACACCCACAGCAGAAGTTCTACTTCAGGCAGATCAGTCCTGCCCAGAAACTGCGTTTCACAGCCCTTGGTAAGAGATGTTCACGGTAGGCTGTGAGAGCACTGGGCAGAACCAGTTGTTTTTTAGCTTCCCAAAGTGCTGGAGGCAAGATGCTTTGGGGCCTCTCTCACCCTTTGGAAACAAGGCAGCCCTTAGGTCCTGGTAGCTCTAGGCCTATGTAGCACAACCAGAACAGAAGTTCTACTTCAGCCAGGTCAGGCCTGCCAAGAAACTGCGTTTCACAGGCCTTTCAAAGAGATGTTCTCTTAGGCTGTAAGAGCACTGGGCAGAGCCAGCTGTTTCTTAGCTTCCCGAAGAGCTGGGAGCAAGATGCTTTGGGTCCACTCTCCGTCTTTGGAAACAAGGCAGCCCTTTGGGCCTGGCAGCTCTAGGGCAATGGAGCACACCCAGAGCAGAAGTTCTACTTCAGCCAGATCAGGCCTGCCAGGAAACTGCGTTTCACAGGCCTTGGTTAGAGATGTTCCCGGTAGGCTGTAAGAGCAGCGGGCAGAGCCAGTTGTTTCTTACCTTCCTGAAAAGCTGGAAGCAAGATGCTTGGGACCCCTCTGCCCGTTTGGGAACAAGGCAGCCTTTTGGGTCGGGAAGCTCTAGGCCAATGGAGCACACGCAGAGCAGGAGTTCTACTTCAGCCTGATCAGGCCTGCAAAGAAACAGCGTTTGACAGGCCTTGGTAAGAGATGTTCCCGGTAGGTGTAAGAGCACTGGGCAGAGCCAGTTGTGTCTTAGCTTCGCAAAGACCGGGAAGCAAGATGCTTTGGGCCTCTCTGCCCCTTGGAAACAGGGCAGCACTTTGGGCCTGGCAGCTCTAGGGCAATGGAGCACACCCAGAGCCGGAGTTCTACTTCAGCCAGATGAGGCCTGCCAAGAAACTGCGTTTCACAGGCCTTTCAAAGACATGTTCCCGGTAGGCTGTAAGAGCACGGGGCAGAGCGAGTTGGTTCTTAGCTTCCCAGAGAGCTGGAAGCAAGATGCTTTGGGGCCTCTCTGCCCCTTTGGAAACAAGGCAGCACCTTGGGCCTGGCAGCTCTAGGGCAATGGAGCACACCCAGAGCAGAAGTTCTACTTCAGCCAAATCAGGCCTGCCAGGAAACGGCGTTTCACAGGCCTTGGTAAGAGATGTTCCCGGTAGGCTGTAAGAGCACTGGGCAACGCCAGATGTTTCTTAGCTTCCCGAAGAGCTGGAAGCGAGAAGCTTTGGTGCCACTCTCTCACTTTGGACTCAAGGCAGCCCTTTGGGGCAGGTAGCTCTAGGCCAGTGGAGCACACCCAGAGCAGAAGTTCTACTTCGGCCAGTTCAGGCCACCAACAAACTGCGTTTCACAGGCCTTGGTAAGAGATGTTCCCGGTAGGCTGTAAGAGCACTGGGCAACGCCAGATGTTTCTTAGCTTCCCGAAGAGCTGGAAGCAAGATGCTTTGGGGCCTCTCATCCCCTTTGCAAACAAGGCCGACCTTTGGGCCAGGCAGCTCTAGGCCAATGGAGCACACCCAGAGCAGAAGTTCTACTTCAGCCAGATAAGGCCTGCCAAGAAACTGCGTTTCAAAGGCTTTGGTAAGAGATGTTCCCGGTACTCTGTTAGAGCACTGGGCAGAGCCATTTGTTTCTTAGCTTCCCAAAGAGCTGGAAGCAAGATGCTTTGGGGGCTCCCTGCCCCTTTGCCAACAAGGGCGACCTTTGGGCCTTTCAGCTCTAGGCCAATGGAGCACACCCAGAGCAGAAGTCCTACTTCAGCCAGATCAGGCCTGCCAAGGAACTGCGTTTCAGAGGCCTTTGTATGTGACGTTCCCGGTAGGCTGCGAGAGCACGGTGCAGAGCCAGTTGTTTCCTTGTTTCCCAAACAGCTGGAAGCAAGACGCTTTGGGGCCTCTCTGCCCCTTTGGAAACAAGGCAGCACGTTGGGTCTGGCAGCTCTAGGGCAATGGAGCACAACCAGAGCCGAAGTTCTACTTCTTCCAGATCAGGCCTGCCTAGACAGTGCGTTTCACAGGCCTTGATAAGAGATGTTCTCTTAGGCTATAAGAGCACTGGGCACAGCCAGTTGTTTCTTAGCTTCCCAAGAGGGGGAAGCAAGATGCTTTGGGGCCTCTCTCCCCCTTTGGAAACAATGCAGCCCTTTGGGCCTTTCAACTCTAGGCCAATGGAGCACACCCAGAGCAGAAGTCCTACTTCAGCCAGATCAGGCCTGCCAAGGAACTGCGTTTCAGAGGCCTTTGTATGTGACGTTCCCGGTAGGCTGCGAGAGCACGGTGCAGAGCCAGTTGTTTCCTTGTTTCCCAAACAGCTGGAAGCAAGACGCTTTGGGGCCTCTCTGCCCCTTTGGAAACAAGGCAGCACGTTGGGTCTGGCAGCTCTAGGGCAGCCCATGGAGCACAACCAGAGCCGAAGTTCTACTTCTTCCACATCAGGCCTGCCTAGACAGTGCGTTTCACAGGCCTTGATAAGAGATGTTCTCTTAGGCTATAAGAGCACTGGGCACAGCCAGTTGTTTCTTAGCTTCCCAAGAGGTGGAAGCAAGATGCTTTGGGGCCTCTCTCCCCCTTTGGAAACAAGGCAGCCCTTTGGGCCTTTCAGCTCTAGGGCAATGGAGCACACCCAGAGCAGAAGTTCTACCTCAGCCAGATCAGGCCTGCCAAGAAACTGCTTTTCACAGGCCTTCGTAAGAGGTGTTCCCGGAAGGCTGTAAGAGTACCTGGCAGAGCGAGTTGTTTCTTAGCTTCAAAAACAGCTGGAAGCAACATGATTTGGGGCCTCTCTCCCCCTTTGGAAACAAAGCAGCCTTTGTGCCTGGCAGCTCTAGGCCAAAGTAGCACACCCAGAGCACAAGTTCTACCTCAGCCAGATAAGGCCTGTCAAGAAGCTGCGTTTCACAGGCCTTTGTATGTGACGTTCCCGGTTGGCTTTGAGAGCACTGTGCAGAGCCAGTTGTTTTAGCTTCCCAGAGAGCAGGAAGCAAGATGCTTTGGGGCCTCTCTCACACTTTGGAAATAAAGGCAGCCCTTTGGGCCTGGCAGCCCTAGGCCAATGGAGTACACCCAGAGCAGAAGTTCTACCTCAGCCAGATCAGGCCTTCCAAGAAACTGCGTCTCACAGGCCTTTCTCTGTCACGTTGCCGGTAGGCTGTGAGAGCACTGTGCAGAGCCAGTTGTTTCTTAGCTTCCCAAAGATTTGGAAGCAAGATGCTTTGGGGACTCTCAGCCCCTTTGGAAACAAGGCGGCCCTTTGGGCCTGGCAGCTCTAGGCCAAAGTAGCACGCCCAGAGCAGGAGTTCTACTTCAGCCAGATCAGGCCTGCCAAGAAACTGCGTTTCACAGGCCTTGGTAAGAGATGTTCCCGGTAGGCTGTGAGAGCACTGTGGAGAGCCAGTTGCTTTAGCTTCCCACAGAGCTGGAAGCAAGATGCCTTGGGGCCTCTCTCTCCCTTTGGACACAAGGCAGCCGTTTGGGCCTTTCAGCTCTAGGCCAATGGAGCACACCCAGAGCAGAAGTCCTACTTCAGCCAGATCAGGCCTGCCAAGGAACTGCGTTTCAGAGGCCTTTGTATGTGACGTTCCCGGTAGGCTGTGAGAGTACGGTGCAGAGCCAGTTGTTTCCTTGTTTCCCAAACAGCTGGAAGCAAGACGCTTTGGGGCCTCTCTGCCTCTTTGGAAACAAGGCAGCACGTTGGGTCTGGCAGCTCTAGGGCAATGGAGCACAACCAGAGCCGAAGTTCTACTTCTTCCAGATCAGGCCTGCCTAGACAGTGCGTTTCACAGGCCTTGATAAGAGATGTTCTCTTAGGCTATAAGAGCACTGGGCACAGCCAGTTGTTTCTTAGCTTCCCAAGAGGTGGAAGCAAGATGCTTTGGGGCCTCTCTCCCCCTTTGGAAACAAGGCAGCCCTTTGGGCCTTTCAGCTCTAGGGCAATGGAGCACACCCAGAGCAGAAGTTCTACCTCAGCCAGATCAGGCCTGCCAAGAAACTGCTTTTCACAGGCCTTCGTAAGAGGTGTTCCCGGAAGGCTGTAAGAGTACCTGGCAGAGCGAGTTGTTTCTTAGCTTCAAAAACAGCTGGAAGCAACATGATTTGGGGCCTCTCTCCCCCTTTGGAAACAAAGCAGCCTTTGTGCCTGGCAGCTCTAGGCCAAAGTAGCACACCCAGAGCACAAGTTCTACCTCAGCCAGATAAGGCCTGTCAAGAAGCTGCGTTTCACAGGCCTTTGTATGTGACGTTCCCGGTTGGCTTTGAGAGCACTGTGCAGAGCCAGTTGTTTTAGCTTCCCAGAGAGCAGGAAGCAAGATGCTTTGGGGCCTCTCTCACACTTTGGAAATAAAGGCAGCCCTTTGGGCCTGGCAGCCCTAGGCCAATGGAGTACACCCAGAGCAGAAGTTCTACCTCAGCCAGATCAGGCCTTCCAAGAAACTGCGTCTCACAGGCCTTTCTCTGTCACGTTGCCGGTAGGCTGTGAGAGCACTGTGCAGAGCCAGTTGTTTCTTAGCTTCCCAAAGATTTGGAAGCAAGATGCTTTGGGGACTCTCAGCCCCTTTGGAAACAAGGCGGCCCTTTGGGCCTGGCAGCTCTAGGCCAAAGTAGCACGCCCAGAGCAGGAGTTCTACTTCAGCCAGATCAGGCCTGCCAAGAAACTGCGTTTCACAGGCCTTGGTAAGAGATGTTCCCGGTAGGCTGTGAGAGCACTGTGGAGAGCCAGTTGCTTTAGCTTCCCACAGAGCTGGAGCAAGATGCCTTGGGGCCTCTCTCTCCCTTTGGACACAAGGCAGCCGTTTGGGCCTGGCAGCTCTAGGCCAATGGAGCACACCCACAGCAGAAGTTCTACTTCAGGCAGATCAGTCCTGCCCAGAAACTGCGTTTCACAGCCCTTGGTAAGAGATGTTCACGGTAGGCTGTGAGAGCACTGGGCAGAACCAGTTGTTTTTTAGCTTCCCAAAGTGCTGGAGGCAAGATGCTTTGGGGCCTCTCTCACCCTTTGGAAACAAGGCAGCCCTTAGGTCCTGGTAGCTCTAGGCCTATGTAGCACAACCAGAACAGAAGTTCTACTTCAGCCAGGTCAGGCCTGCCAAGAAACTGCGTTTCACAGGCCTTTCAAAGAGATGTTCTCTTAGGCTGTAAGAGCACTGGGCAGAGCCAGCTGTTTCTTAGCTTCCCGAAGAGCTGGGAGCAAGATGCTTTGGGTCCACTCTCCGTCTTTGGAAACAAGGCAGCCCTTTGGGCCTGGCAGCTCTAGGGCAATGGAGCACACCCAGAGCAGAAGTTCTACATCAGCCAGATCAGGCCTGCCAGGAAACTGCGTTTCACAGGCCTTGGTAAGAGATGTTCCCGGTAGGCTGTAAGAGCACTGGGCAGAGCCAGTTGTTTCTTACCTTCCTGAAAAGCTGGAAGCAAGATGCTTGGGACCCCTCTGCCCGTTTGGGAACAAGGCAGCCTTTTGGGTCGGGAAGCTCTAGGCCAATGGAGCACACGCAGAGCAGGAGTTCTACTTCAGCCTGATCAGGCCTGCAAAGAAACAGCGTTTGACAGGCCTTGGTAAGAGATGTTCCCGGTAGGTGTAAGAGCACTGGGCAGAGCCAGTTGTTTCTTAGCTTCGCAAAGACCGGGAAGCAAGATGCTTTGGGCCTCTCTGCCCCTTGGAAACAGGGCAGCACTTTGGGCCTGGCAGCTCTAGGGCAATGGAGCACACCCAGAGCCGGAGTTCTACTTCAGCCAGATGAGGCCTGCCAAGAAACTGCGTTTCACAGGCCTTTCAAAGACATGTTCCCGGTAGGCTGTAAGAGCACGGGGCAGAGCGAGTTGGTTCTTAGCTTCCCAGAGAGCTGGAAGCAAGATGCTTTGGGGCCTCTCTGCCCCTTTGGAAACAAGGCAGCACCTTGGGCCTGGCAGCTCTAGGGCAATGGAGCACACCCAGAGCAGAAGTTCTACTTCAGCCAAATCAGGCCTGCCAGGAAACGGCGTTTCACAGGCCTTGGTAAGAGATGTTCCCGGTAGGCTGTAAGAGCACTGGGCAACGCCAGATGTTTCTTAGCTTCCCGAAGAGCTGGAAGTGAGAAGCTTTGGTGCCACTCTCTCACTTTGGACTCAAGGCAGCCCTTTGGGGCAGGTAGCTCTAGGCCAGTGGAGCACACCCAGAGCAGAAGTTCTACTTCGGCCAGTTCAGGCCACCAACAAACTGCGTTTCACAGGCCTTGGTAAGAGATGTTCCCGGTAGGCTGTAAGAGCACTGGGCAACGCCAGATGTTTCTTAGCTTCCCGAAGAGCTGGAAGCAAGATGCTTTGGGGCCTCTCATCCCCTTTGCAAACAAGGCGGCCCTATGGGCCAGGCAGCTCTAGGCCAATGGAGCACACCCAGAGCAGAAGTTCTACTTCGGCCAGTTCAGGCCACCAACAAACTGCGTTTCACAGGCCTTGGTAAGAGATGTTCCCGGTAGGCTGTAAGAGCACTGGGCAACGCCAGATGTTTCTTAGCTTCCCGAAGAGCTGGAAGCAAGATGCTTTGGGGCCTCTCATCCCCTTTGCAAACAAGGCCGACCTTTGGGCCAGGCAGCTCTAGGCCAATGGAGCACACCCAGAGCAGAAGTTCTACCTCAGCCAGATAAGGCCTGCCAAGAAACTGCGTTTCAAAGGCTTTGGTAAGAGATGTTCCCGGTACTCTGTTAGAGCACTGGGCAGAGCCATTTGTTTCTTAGCTTCCCAAAGAGCTGGAAGCAAGATGCTTTGGGGGCTCCCTGCCCCTTTGCCAACAAGGCCGACCTTTGGGCCTTTCAGCTCTAGGCCAATGGAGCACACCCAGAGCAGAAGTCCTACTTCAGCCAGATCAGGCCTGCCAAGGAACTGCGTTTCAGAGGCCTTTGTATGTGACGTTCCCGGTAGGCTGTGAGAGTACGGTGCAGAGCCAGTTGTTTCCTTGTTTCCCAAACAGCTGGAAGCAAGACGCTTTGGGGCCTCTCTGCCCCTTTGGAAACAAGGCAGCACGTTGGGTCTGGCAGCTCTAGGGCAATGGAGCACAACCAGAGCCGAAGTTCTACTTCTTCCAGATCAGGCCTGCCTAGACAGTGCGTTTCACAGGCCTTGATAAGAGATGTTCTCTTAGGCTATAAGAGCACTGGGCACAGCCAGTTGTTTCTTAGCTTCCCAAGAGGTGGAAGCAAGATGCTTTGGGGCCTCTCTCCCCCTTTGGAAACAAGGCAGCCCTTTGGGCCTTTCAGCTCTAGGGCAATGGAGCACACCCAGAGCAGAAGTTCTACCTCAGCCAGATCAGGCCTGCCAAGAAACTGCTTTTCACAGGCCTTCGTAAGAGGTGTTCCCGGAAGGCTGTAAGACTACCTGGCAGAGCGAGTTGTTTCTTAGCTTCAAAAACAGCTGGAAGCAACATGATTTGGGGCCTCTCTCCCCCTTTGGAAACAAAGCAGCCTTTGTGCCTGGCAGCTCTAGGCCAAAGTAGCACACCCAGAGCACAAGTTCTACCTCAGCCAGATAAGGCCTGTCAAGAAGCTGCGTTTCACAGGCCTCTGTATGTGACGTTCCCGGTTGGCTTTGAGAGCACTGTGCAGAGCCAGTTGTTTTAGCTTCCCAGAGAGCAGGAAGCAAGATGCTTTGGGGCCTCTCTCACACTTTGGAAATAAAGGCAGCCCTTTGGGCCTGGCAGCCCTAGGCCAATGGAGTACACCCAGAGCAGAAGTTCTACCTCAGCCAGATAGGCCTTCCAAGAAACTGCGTCTCACAGGCCTTTCTCTGTCACGTTGCCGGTAGGCTGTGAGAGCACTGTGCAGAGCCAGTTGTTTCTTAGCTTCCCAAAGATTTGGAAGCAAGATGCTTTGGGGACTCTCAGCCCCTTTGGAAACAAGGCGGCCCTTTGGGCCTGGCAGCTCTAGGCCAAAGTAGCACGCCCAGAGCAGGAGTTCTACTTCAGCCAGATCAGGCCTGCCAAGAAACTGCGTTTCACAGGCCTTGGTAAGAGATGTTCCCGGTAGGCTGTGAGAGCACTGTGGAGAGCCAGTTGCTTTAGCTTCCCACAGAGCTGGAGCAAGATGCTTTGGGGCCTCTCATCCCCTTTGCAAACAAGGCGGCCCTATGGGCCAGGCAGCTCTAGGCCAATGGAGCACACCCAGAGCAGAAGTTCTACTTCGGCCAGTTCAGGCCACCTACAAACTGCGTTTCACAGGCCTTGGTAAGAGATGTTCCCGGTAGGCTGTAAGAGCACTGGGCAACGCCAGATGTTTCTTAGCTTCCCGAAGAGCTGGAAGCAAGATGCTTTGGGGCCTCTCATCCCCTTTGCAAACAAGGCCGACCTTTGTGCCAGGCGGCTCTAGGCCAATGGAGCACACCCAGAGCAGAAGTTCTACCTCAGCCAGATAAGGCCTGCCAAGAAACTGCGTTTCAAAGGCTTTGGTAAGAGATGTTCCCGGTACTCTGTTAGAGCACTGGGCAGAGCCATTTGTTTCTTAGCTTCCCAAAGAGCTGGAAGCAAGATGCTTTGGGGGCTCCCTGCCCCTTTGCCAACAAGGGCGACCTTTGGGCCTTTCAGCTCTAGGCCAATGGAGCACACCCAGAGCAGAAGTCCTACTTCAGCCAGATCAGGCCTGCCAAGGAACTGCGTTTCAGAGGCCTTTGTATGTGACGTTCCCGGTAGGCTGTGAGAGCACGGTGCATAGCCAGTTGTTTCCTTGTTTCCCAAACAGCTGGAAGCAAGACGCTTTGGGGCCTCTCTGCCCCTTTGGAAACAAGGCAGCACGTTGGGTCTGGCAGCTCTAGGGCAATGGAGCACAACCAGAGCCGAAGTTCTACTTCTTCCAGATCAGGCCTGCCTAGACAGTGCGTTTCACAGGCCTTGATAAGAGATGTTCTCTTAGGCTATAAGAGCACTGGGCACAGCCAGTTGTTTCTTAGCTTCCCAAGAGGTGGAAGCAAGATGCTTTGGGGCCTCTCTCCCCCTTTGGAAACAAGGCAGCCCTTTGGGCCTGGCAGCTCTAGGGCAATGGAGCACACCCAGAGCAGAAGTTCTACATCAGCCAGATCAGGCCTGCCAGGAAACTGCGTTTCACAGGCCTTGGTAAGAGATGTTCCCGGTAGGCTGTAAGAGCACTGGGCAGAGCCAGTTGTTTCTTACCTTCCTGAAAAGCTGGAAGCAAGATGCTTGGGACCCCTCTGCCCGTTTGGGAACAAGGCAGCCTTTTGGGTCGGGAAGCTCTAGGCCAATGGAGCACACGCAGAGCAGGAGTTCTACTTCAGCCTGATCAGGCCTGCAAAGAAACAGCGTTTGACAGGCCTTGGTAAGAGATGTTCCCGGTAGGTGTAAGAGCACTGGGCAGAGCCAGTTGTTTCTTAGCTTCGCAAAGACCGGGAAGCAAGATGCTTTGGGCCTCTCTGCCCCTTGGAAACAGGGCAGCACTTTGGGCCTGGCAGCTCTAGGGCAATGGAGCACACCCAGAGCCGGAGTTCTACTTCAGCCAGATGAGGCCTGCCAAGAAACTGCGTTTCACAGGCCTTTCAAAGACATGTTCCCGGTAGGCTGTAAGAGCACGGGGCAGAGCGAGTTGGTTCTTAGCTTCCCAGAGAGCTGGAAGCAAGATGCTTTGGGGCCTCTCTGCCCCTTTGGAAACAAGGCAGCACCTTGGGCCTGGCAGCTGTAGGGCAATGGAGCACACCCAGAGCAGAAGTTCTACTTCAGCCAAATCAGGCCTGCCAGGAAACGGCGTTTCACAGGCCTTGGTAAGAGATGTTCCCGGTAGGCTGTAAGAGCACTGGGCAACGCCAGATGTTTCTTAGCTTCCCGAAGAGCTGGAAGTGAGAAGCTTTGGTGCCACTCTCTCACTTTGGACTCAAGGCAGCCCTTTGGGGCAGGTAGCTCTAGGCCAGTGGAGCACACCCAGAGCAGAAGTTCTACTTCGGCCAGTTCAGGCCACCAACAAACTGCGTTTCACAGGCCTTGGTAAGAGATGTTCCCGGTAGGCTGTAAGAGCACTGGGCAACGCCAGATGTTTCTTAGCTTCCCGAAGAGCTGGAAGCAAGATGCTTTGGGGCCTCTCATCCCCTTTGCAAACAAGGCGGCCCTATGGGCCAGGCAGCTCTAGGCCAATGGAGCACACCCAGAGCAGAAGTTCTACTTCGGCCAGTTCAGGCCACCAACAAACTGCGTTTCACAGGCCTTGGTAAGAGATGTTCCCGGTAGGCTGTAAGAGCACTGGGCAACGCCAGATGTTTCTTAGCTTCCCGAAGAGCTGGAAGCAAGATGCTTTGGGGCCTCTCATCCCCTTTGCAAACAAGGCCGACCTTTGGGCCAGGCAGCTCTAGGCCAATGGAGCACACCCAGAGCAGAAGTTCTACCTCAGCCAGATAAGGCCTGCCAAGAAACTGCGTTTCAAAGGCTTTGGTAAGAGATGTTCCCGGTACTCTGTTAGAGCACTGGGCAGAGCCATTTGTTTCTTAGCTTCCCAAAGAGCTGGAAGCAAGATGCTTTGGGGGCTCCCTGCCCCTTTGCCAACAAGGCCGACCTTTGGGCCTTTCAGCTCTAGGCCAATGGAGCACACCCAGAGCAGAAGTCCTACTTCAGCCAGATCAGGCCTGCCAAGGAACTGCGTTTCAGAGGCCTTTGTATGTGACGTTCCCGGTAGGCTGTGAGAGTACGGTGCAGAGCCAGTTGTTTCCTTGTTTCCCAAACAGCTGGAAGCAAGACGCTTTGGGGCCTCTCTGCCCCTTTGGAAACAAGGCAGCACGTTGGGTCTGGCAGCTCTAGGGCAATGGAGCACAACCAGAGCCGAAGTTCTACTTCTTCCAGATCAGGCCTGCCTAGACAGTGCGTTTCACAGGCCTTGATAAGAGATGTTCTCTTAGGCTATAAGAGCACTGGGCACAGCCAGTTGTTTCTTAGCTTCCCAAGAGGTGGAAGCAAGATGCTTTGGGGCCTCTCTCCCCCTTTGGAAACAAGGCAGCCCTTTGGGCCTTTCAGCTCTAGGGCAATGGAGCACACCCAGAGCAGAAGTTCTACCTCAGCCAGATCAGGCCTGCCAAGAAACTGCTTTTCACAGGCCTTCGTAAGAGGTGTTCCCGGAAGGCTGTAAGACTACCTGGCAGAGCGAGTTGTTTCTTAGCTTCAAAAACAGCTGGAAGCAACATGATTTGGGGCCTCTCTCCCCCTTTGGAAACAAAGCAGCCTTTGTGCCTGGCAGCTCTAGGCCAAAGTAGCACACCCAGAGCACAAGTTCTACCTCAGCCAGATAAGGCCTGTCAAGAAGCTGCGTTTCACAGGCCTCTGTATGTGACGTTCCCGGTTGGCTTTGAGAGCACTGTGCAGAGCCAGTTGTTTTAGCTTCCCAGAGAGCAGGAAGCAAGATGCTTTGGGGCCTCTCTCACACTTTGGAAATAAAGGCAGCCCTTTGGGCCTGGCAGCCCTAGGCCAATGGAGTACACCCAGAGCAGAAGTTCTACCTCAGCCAGATCAGGCCTTCCAAGAAACTGCGTCTCACAGGCCTTTCTCTGTCACGTTGCCGGTAGGCTGTGAGAGCACTGTGCAGAGCCAGTTGTTTCTTAGCTTCCCAAAGATTTGGAAGCAAGATGCTTTGGGGACTCTCAGCCCCTTTGGAAACAAGGCGGCCCTTTGGGCCTGGCAGCTCTAGGCCAAAGTAGCACGCCCAGAGCAGGAGTTCTACTTCAGCCAGATCAGGCCTGCCAAGAAACTGCGTTTCACAGGCCTTGGTAAGAGATGTTCCCGGTAGGCTGTGAGAGCACTGTGGAGAGCCAGTTGCTTTAGCTTCCCACAGAGCTGGAAGCAAGATACTTTGGGGCCTCTCTCTCCCTTTGGACACAAGGCAGCCGTTTGGGCCTTTCAGCTCTAGGCCAATGGAGCACACCCAGAGCAGAAGTCCTACTTCAGCCAGATCAGGCCTGCCAAGGAACTGCGTTTCAGAGGCCTTTGTATGTGACGTTCCCGGTAGGCTGTGAGAGTACGGTGCAGAGCCAGTTGTTTCCTTGTTTCCCAAACAGCTGGAAGCAAGACGCTTTGGGGCCTCTCTGCCCCTTTGGAAACAAGGCAGCACGTTGGGTCTGGCAGCTCTAGGGCAATGGAGCACAACCAGAGCCGAAGTTCTACTTCTTCCAGATCAGGCCTGCCTAGACAGTGCGTTTCACAGGCCTTGATAAGAGATGTTCTCTTAGGCTATAAGAGCACTGGGCACAGCCAGTTGTTTCTTAGCTTCCCAAGAGGTGGAAGCAAGATGCTTTGGGGCCTCTCTCCCCCTTTGGAAACAAGGCAGCCCTTTGGGCCTTTCAGCTCTAGGGCAATGGAGCACACCCAGAGCAGAAGTTCTACCTCAGCCAGATCAGGCCTGCCAAGAAACTGCTTTTCACAGGCCTTCGTAAGAGGTGTTCCCGGAAGGCTGTAAGACTACCTGGCAGAGCGAGTTGTTTCTTAGCTTCAAAAACAGCTGGAAGCAACATGATTTGGGGCCTCTCTCCCCCTTTGGAAACAAAGCAGCCTTTGTGCCTGGCAGCTCTAGGCCAAAGTAGCACACCCAGAGCACAAGTTCTACCTCAGCCAGATAAGGCCTGTCAAGAAGCTGCGTTTCACAGGCCTTTGTATGTGACGTTCCCGGTTGGCTTTGAGAGCACTGTGCAGAGCCAGTTGTTTTAGCTTCCCAGAGAGCAGGAAGCAAGATGCTTTGGGGCCTCTCTCACACTTTGGAAATAAAGGCAGCCCTTTGGGCCTGGCAGCCCTAGGCCAATGGAGTACACCCAGAGCAGAAGTTCTACCTCAGCCAGATCAGGCCTTCCAAGAAACTGCGTCTCACAGGCCTTTCTCTGTCACGTTGCCGGTAGGCTGTGAGAGCACTGTGCAGAGCCAGTTGTTTCTTAGCTTCCCAAAGATTTGGAAGCAAGATGCTTTGGGGACTCTCAGCCCCTTTGGAAACAAGGCGGCCCTTTGGGCCTGGCAGCTCTAGGCCAAAGTAGCACGCCCAGAGCAGGAGTTCTACTTCAGCCAGATCAGGCCTGCCAAGAAACTGCGTTTCACAGGCCTTGGTAAGAGATGTTCCCGGTAGGCTGTGAGAGCACTGTGGAGAGCCAGTTGCTTTAGCTTCCAACAGAGCTGGAAGCAAGATGCTTTGGGGCCTCTCTCTCCCTTTGGACACAAGGCAGCCGTTTGCGCCTGGCAGCTCTAGGCCAATGGAGCACACCCACAGCAGAAGTTCTACTTCAGGCAGATCAGTCCTGCCCAGAAACTGCGTTTCACAGCCCTTGGTAAGAGATGTTCCCGGTAGGCTGTGAGAGCACTGGGCAGAACCAGTTGTTTTTTAGCTTCCCAAAGTGCTGGAGGCAAGATGCTTTGGGGCCTCTCTCACCCTTTGGAAACAAGGCAGCCCTTAGGTCCTGGTAGCTCTAGGCCTATGTAGCACAACCAGAACAGAAGTTCTACTTCAGCCAGGTCAGGCCTGCCAAGAAACTGCGTTTCACAGGCCTTTCAAAGAGATGTTCTCTTAGGCTGTAAGAGCACTGGGCAGAGCCAGCTGTTTCTTAGCTTCCCGAAGAGCTGGGAGCAAGATGCTTTGGGTCCACTCTCCGTCTTTGGAAACAAGGCAGCCCTTTGGGCCTGGCAGCTCTAGGGCAATGGAGCACACCCAGAGCAGAAGTTCTACTTCAGCCAGATCAGGCCTGCCAGGAAACTGCGTTTCACAGGCCTTGGTAAGAGATGTTCCCGGTAGGCTGTAAGAGCACTGGGCAGAGCCAGTTGTTTCTTACCTTCCTGAAAAGCTGGAAGCAAGATGCTTGGGACCCCTCTGCCCGTTTGGGAACAAGGCAGCCTTTTGGGTCGGGAAGCTCTAGGCCAATGGAGCACACGCAGAGCAGGAGTTCTACTTCAGCCTGATCAGGCCTGCAAAGAAACAGCGTTTGACAGGCCTTGGTAAGAGATGTTCCCGGTAGGTGTAAGAGCACTGGGCAGAGCCAGTTGTTTCTTAGCTTCGCAAAGACCGGGAAGCAAGATGCTTTGGGCCTCTCTGCCCCTTGGAAACAGGGCAGCACTTTGGGCCTGGCAGCTCTAGGGCAATGGAGCACACCCAGAGCCGGAGTTCTACTTCAGCCAGATGAGGCCTGCCAAGAAACTGCGTTTCACAGGCCTTTCAAAGACATGTTCCCGGTAGGCTGTAAGAGCACGGGGCAGAGCGAGTTGGTTCTTAGCTTCCCAGAGAGCTGGAAGCAAGATGCTTTGGGGCCTCTCTGCCCCTTTGGAAACAAGGCAGCACCTTGGGCCTGGCAGCTCTAGGGCAATGGAGCACACCCAGAGCAGAAGTTCTACTTCAGCCAAATCAGGCCTGCCAGGAAACGGCGTTTCACAGGCCTTGGTAAGAGATGTTCCCGGTAGGCTGTAAGAGCACTGGGCAACGCCAGATGTTTCTTAGCTTCCCGAAGAGCTGGAAGCGAGAAGCTTTGGTGCCACTCTCTCACTTTGGACTCAAGGCAGCCCTTTGGGGCAGGTAGCTCTAGGCCAGTGGAGCACACCCAGAGCAGAAGTTCTACTTCGGCCAGTTCAGGCCACCAACAAACTGCGTTTCACAGGCCTTGGTAAGAGATGTTCCCGGTAGGCTGTAAGAGCACTGGGCAACGCCAGATGTTTCTTAGCTTCCCGAAGAGCTGGAAGCAAGATGCTTTGGGGCCTCTCATCCCCTTTGCAAACAAGGCGGCCCTATGGGCCAGGCAGCTCTAGGCCAATGGAGCACACCCAGAGCAGAAGTTCTACTTCGGCCAGTTCAGGCCACCAACAAACTGCGTTTCACAGGCCTTGGTAAGAGATGTTCCCGGTAGGCTGTAAGAGCACTGGGCAACGCCAGATGTTTCTTAGCTTCCCGAAGAGCTGGAAGCAAGATGCTTTGGGGCCTCTCATCCCCTTTGCAAACAAGGCCGACCTTTGGGCCAGGCAGCTCTAGGCCAATGGAGCACACCCAGAGCAGAAGTTCTACCTCAGCCAGATAAGGCCTGCCAAGAAACTGCGTTTCAAAGGCTTTGGTAAGAGATGTTCCCGGTACTCTGTTAGAGCACTGGGCAGAGCCATTTGTTTCTTAGCTTCCGAAAGAGCTGGAAGCAAGATGCTTTGGGGGCTCCCTGCCCCTTTGCCAACAAGGGCGACCTTTGGGCCTTTCAGCTCTAGGCCAATGGAGCACACCCAGAGCAGAAGTCCTACTTCAGCCAGATCAGGCCTGCCAAGGAACTGCGTTTCAGAGGCCTTTGTATGTGACGTTCCTGGTAGGCTGTGAGAGTACGGTGCAGAGCCAGTTGTTTCCTTGTTTCCCAAACAGCTGGAAGCAAGACGCTTTGGGGCCTCTCTGCCCCTTTGGAAACAAGGCAGCACGTTGGGTCTGGCAGCTCTAGGGCAATGGAGCACAACCAGAGCCGAAGTTCTACTTCTTCCAGATCAGGCCTGCCTAGACAGTGCGTTTCACAGGCCTTGATAAGAGATGTTCTCTTAGGCTATAAGAGCACTGGGCACAGCCCGTTGTTTCTTAGCTTCCCAAGAGGTGGAAGCAAGATGCTTTGGGGCCTCTCTCCCCCTTTGGAAACAAGGCAGCCCTTTGGGCCTTTCAGCTCTAGGGCAATGGAGCACACCCAGAGCAGAAGTTCTACCTCAGCCAGATCAGGCCTGCCAAGAAACTGCTTTTCACAGGCCTTCGTAAGAGGTGTTCCCGGAAGGCTGTAAGACTACCTGGCAGAGCGAGTTGTTTCTTAGCTTCAAAAACAGCTGGAAGCAACATGATTTGGGGCCTCTCTCCCCCTTTGGAAACAAAGCAGCCTTTGTGCCTGGCAGCTCTAGGCCAAAGTAGCACACCCAGAGCACAAGTTCTACCTCAGCCAGATAAGGCCTGTCAAGAAGCTGCGTTTCACAGGCCTTTGTATGTGACGTTCCCGGTTGGCTTTGAGAGCACTGTGCAGAGCCAGTTGTTTTAGCTTCCCAGAGAGCAGGAAGCAAGATGCTTTGGGGCCTCTCTCACACTTTGGAAATAAAGGCAGCCCTTTGGGCCTGGCAGCCCTAGGCCAATGGAGTACACCCAGAGCAGAAGTTCTACCTCAGCCAGATCAGGCCTTCCAAGAAACTGCGTCTCACAGGCCTTTCTCTGTCACGTTGCCGGTAGGCTGTGAGAGCACTGTGCAGAGCCAGTTGTTTCTTAGCTTCCCAAAGATTTGGAAGCAAGATGCTTTGGGGACTCTCAGCCCCTTTGGAAACAAGGCGGCCCTTTGGGCCTGGCAGCTCTAGGCCAAAGTAGCACGCCCAGAGCAGGAGTTCTACTTCAGCCAGATCAGGCCTGCCAAGAAACTGCGTTTCACAGGCCTTGGTAAGAGATGTTCCCGGTAGGCTGTGAGAGCACTGTGGAGAGCCAGTTGCTTTAGCTTCCCACAGAGCTGGAAGCAAGATGCTTTGGGGCCTCTCTCTCCCTTTGGACACAAGGCAGCCGTTTGGGCCTTTCAGCTCTAGGCCAATGGAGCACACCCAGAGCAGAAGTCCTACTTCAGCCAGATCAGGCCTGCCAAGGAACTGCGTTTCAGAGGCCTTTGTATGTGACGTTCCCGGTAGGCTGTGAGAGTACGGTGCAGAGCCAGTTGTTTCCTTGTTTCCCAAACAGCTGGAAGCAAGACGCTTTGGGGCCTCTCTGCCCCTTTGGAAACAAGGCAGCACGTTGGGTCTGGCAGCTCTAGGGCAATGGAGCACAACCAGAGCCGAAGTTCTACTTCTTCCAGATCAGGCCTGCCTAGACAGTGCGTTTCACAGGCCTTGATAAGAGATGTTCTCTTAGGCTATAAGAGCACTGGGCACAGCCAGTTGTTTCTTAGCTTCCCAAGAGGTGGAAGCAAGATGCTTTGGGGCCTCTCTCCCCCTTTGGAAACAAGGCAGCCCTTTGGGCCTTTCAGCTCTAGGGCAATGGAGCACACCCAGAGCAGAAGTTCTACCTCAGCCAGATCAGGCCTGCCAAGAAACTGCTTTTCACAGGCCTTCGTAAGAGGTGTTCCCGGAAGGCTGTAAGACTACCTGGCAGAGCGAGTTGTTTCTTAGCTTCAAAAACAGCTGGAAGCAACATGATTTGGGGCCTCTCTCCCCCTTTGGAAACAAAGCAGCCTTTGTGCCTGGCAGCTCTAGGCCAAAGTAGCACACCCAGAGCACAAGTTCTACCTCAGCCAGATAAGGCCTGTCAAGAAGCTGCGTTTCACAGGCCTTTGTATGTGACGTTCCCGGTTGGCTTTGAGAGCACTGTGCAGAGCCAGTTGTTTTAGCTTCCCAGAGAGCAGGAAGCAAGATGCTTTGGGGCCTCTCTCACACTTTGGAAATAAAGGCAGCCCTTTGGGCCTGGCAGCCCTAGGCCAATGGAGTACACCCAGAGCAGAAGTTCTACCTCAGCCAGATCAGGCCTTCCAAGAAACTGCGTCTCACAGGCCTTTCTCTGTCACGTTGCCGGTAGGCTGTGAGAGCACTGTGCAGAGCCAGTTGTTTCTTAGCTTCCCAAAGATTTGGAAGCAAGATGCTTTGGGGACTCTCAGCCCCTTTGGAAACAAGGCGGCCCTTTGGGCCTGGCAGCTCTAGGCCAAAGTAGCACGCCCAGAGCAGGAGTTCTACTTCAGCCAGATCAGGCCTGCCAAGAAACTGCGTTTCACAGGCCTTGGTAAGAGATGTTCCCGGTAGGCTGTGAGAGCACTGTGGAGAGCCAGTTGCTTTAGCTTCCAACAGAGCTGGAAGCAAGATGCTTTGGGGCCTCTCTCTCCCTTTGGACACAAGGCAGCCGTTTGCGCCTGGCAGCTCTAGGCCAATGGAGCACACCCACAGCAGAAGTTCTACTTCAGGCAGATCAGTCCTGCCCAGAAACTGCGTTTCACAGCCCTTGGTAAGAGATGTTCCCGGTAGGCTGTGAGAGCACTGGGCAGAACCAGTTGTTTTTTAGCTTCCCAAAGTGCTGGAGGCAAGATGCTTTGGGGCCTCTCTCACCCTTTGGAAACAAGGCAGCCCTTAGGTCCTGGTAGCTCTAGGCCTATGTAGCACAACCAGAACAGAAGTTCTACTTCAGCCAGGTCAGGCCTGCCAAGAAACTGCGTTTCACAGGCCTTTCAAAGAGATGTTCTCTTAGGCTGTAAGAGCACTGGGCAGAGCCAGCTGTTGCTTAGCTTCCCGAAGAGCTGGGAGCAAGATGCTTTGGGTCCACTCTCCGTCTTTGGAAACAAGGCAGCCCTTTGGGCCTGGCAGCTCTAGGGCAATGGAGCACACCCAGAGCAGAAGTTCTACTTCAGCCAGATCAGGCCTGCCAGGAAACTGCGTTTCACAGGCCTTGGTAAGAGATGTTCCCGGTAGGCTGTAAGAGCACTGGGCAGAGCCAGTTGTTTCTTACCTTCCTGAAAAGCTGGAAGCAAGATGCTTGGGACCCCTCTGCCCGTTTGGGAACAAGGCAGCCTTTTGGGTCGGGAAGCTCTAGGCCAATGGAGCACACGCAGAGCAGGAGTTCTGCTTCAGCCTGATCAGGCCTGCAAAGAAACAGCGTTTGACAGGCCTTGGTAAGAGATGTTCCCAGTAGGTGTAAGAGCACTGGGCAGAGCCAGTTGTTTCTTAGCTTCGCAAAGACCGGGAAGCAAGATGCTTTGGGCCTCTCTGCCCCTTGGAAACAGGGCAGCACTTTGGGCCTGGCAGCTCTAGGGCAATGGAGCAAACCCAGAGCCGGAGTTCTACTTCAGCCAGATGAGGCCTGCCAAGAAACTGCGTTTCACAGGCCTTTCAAAGACATGTTCCCGGTAGGCTGTAAGAGCACGGGGCAGAGCGAGTTGGTTCTTAGCTTCCCAGAGAGCTGGAAGCAAGATGCTTTGGGGCCTCTCTGCCCCTTTGGAAACAAGGCAGCATCTTGGGCCTGGCAGCTCTAGGGCAATGGAGCACACCCAGAGCAGAAGTTCTACTTCAGCCAAATCAGGCCTGCCAGGAAACGGCGTTTCACAGGCCTTGGTAAGAGATGTTCCCGGTAGGCTGTAAGAGCACTGGGCAACGCCAGATGTTTCTTAGCTTCCCGAAGAGCTGGAAGCGAGAAGCTTTGGTGCCACTCTCTCACTTTGGACTCAAGGCAGCCCTTTGGGGCAGGTAGCTCTAGGCCAGTGGAGCACACCCAGAGCAGAAGTTCTACTTCGGCCAGTTCAGGCCACCAACAAACTGCGTTTCACAGGCCTTGGTAAGAGATGTTCCCGGTAGGCTGTAAGAGCACTGGGCAACGCCAGATGTTTCTTAGCTTCCCGAAGAGCTGGAAGCAAGATGCTTTGGGGCCTCTCATCCCCTTTGCAAACAAGGCGGCCCTATGGGCCAGGCAGCTCTAGGCCAATGGAGCACACCCAGAGCAGAAGTTCTACTTCGGCCAGTTCAGGCCACCAACAAACTGCGTTTCACAGGCCTTGGTAAGAGATGTTCCCGGTAGGCTGTAAGAGCACTGGGCAACGCCAGATGTTTCTTAGCTTCCCGAAGAGCTGGAAGCAAGATGCTTTGGGGCCTCTCATCCCCTTTGCAAACAAGGCCGACCTTTGGGCCAGGCAGCTCTAGTCCAATGGAGCACACCCAGAGCAGAAGTTCTACCTCAGCCAGATAAGGCCTGCCAAGAAACTGCGTTTCAAAGGCTTTGGTAAGAGATGTTCCCGGTACTCTGTTAGAGCACTGGGCAGAGCCATTTGTTTCTTAGCTTCCCAAAGAGCTGGAAGCAAGATGCTTTGGGGGCTCCCTGCCCCTTTGCCAACAAGGGCGACCTTTGGGCCTTTCAGCTCTAGGCCAATGGAGCACACCCAGAGCAGAAGTCCTACTTCAGCCAGATCAGGCCTGCCAAGGAACTGCGTTTCAGAGGCCTTTGTATGTGACGTTCCTGGTAGGCTGTGAGAGTACGGTGCAGAGCCAGTTGTTTCCTTGTTTCCCAAACAGCTGGAAGCAAGACGCTTTGGGGCCTCTCTGCCCCTTTGGAAACAAGGCAGCACGTTGGGTCTGGCAGCTCTAGGGCAATGGAGCACAACCAGAGCCGAAGTTCTACTTCTTCCAGATCAGGCCTGCCTAGACAGTGCGTTTCACAGGCCTTGATAAGAGATGTTCTCTTAGGCTATAAGAGCACTGGGCACAGCCCGTTGTTTCTTAGCTTCCCAAGAGGTGGAAGCAAGATGCTTTGGGGCCTCTCTCCCCCTTTGGAAACAAGGCAGCCCTTTGGGCCTTTCAGCTCTAGGGCAATGGAGCACACCCAGAGCAGAAGTTCTACCTCAGCCAGATCAGGCCTGCCAAGAAACTGCTTTTCACAGGCCTTCGTAAGAGGTGTTCCCGGAAGGCTGTAAGACTACCTGGCAGAGCGAGTTGTTTCTTAGCTTCAAAAACAGCTGGAAGCAACATGATTTGGGGCCTCTCTCCCCCTTTGGAAACAAAGCAGCCTTTGTGCCTGGCAGCTCTAGGCCAAAGTAGCACACCCAGAGCACAAGTTCTACCTCAGCCAGATAAGGCCTGTCAAGAAGCTGCGTTTCACAGGCCTTTGTATGTGACGTTCCCGGTTGGCTTTGAGAGCACTGTGCAGAGCCAGTTGTTTTAGCTTCCCAGAGAGCAGGAAGCAAGATGCTTTGGGGCCTCTCTCACACTTTGGAAATAAAGGCAGCCCTTTGGGCCTGGCAGCCCTAGGCCAATGGAGTACACCCAGAGCAGAAGTTCTACCTCAGCCAGATCAGGCCTTCCAAGAAACTGCGTCTCACAGGCCTTTCTCTGTCACGTTGCCGGTAGGCTGTGAGAGCACTGTGCAGAGCCAGTTGTTTCTTAGCTTCCCAAAGATTTGGAAGCAAGATGCTTTGGGGACTCTCAGCCCCTTTGGAAACAAGGCGGCCCTTTGGGCCTGGCAGCTCTAGGCCAAAGTAGCACGCCCAGAGCAGGAGTTCTACTTCAGCCAGATCAGGCCTGCCAAGAAACTGCGTTTCACAGGCCTTGGTAAGAGATGTTCCCGGTAGGCTGTGAGAGCACTGTGGAGAGCCAGTTGCTTTAGCTTCCCACAGAGCTGGAAGCAAGATGCTTTGGGGCCTCTCTCTCCCTTTGGACACAAGGCAGCCGTTTGGGCCTTTCAGCTCTAGGCCAATGGAGCACACCCAGAGCAGAAGTCCTACTTCAGCCAGATCAGGCCTGCCAAGGAACTGCGTTTCAGAGGCCTTTGTATGTGACGTTCCCGGTAGGCTGTGAGAGTACGGTGCAGAGCCAGTTGTTTCCTTGTTTCCCAAACAGCTGGAAGCAAGACGCTTTGGGGCCTCTCTGCCCCTTTGGAAACAAGGCAGCACGTTGGGTCTGGCAGCTCTAGGGCAATGGAGCACAACCAGAGCCGAAGTTCTACTTCTTCCAGATCAGGCCTGCCTAGACAGTGCGTTTCACAGGCCTTGATAAGAGATGTTCTCTTAGGCTATAAGAGCACTGGGCACAGCCAGTTGTTTCTTAGCTTCCCAAGAGGTGGAAGCAAGATGCTTTGGGGCCTCTCTCCCCCTTTGGAAACAAGGCAGCCCTTTGGGCCTTTCAGCTCTAGGGCAATGGAGCACACCCAGAGCAGAAGTTCTACCTCAGCCAGATCAGGCCTGCCAAGAAACTGCTTTTCACAGGCCTTCGTAAGAGGTGTTCCCGGAAGGCTGTAAGACTACCTGGCAGAGCGAGTTGTTTCTTAGCTTCAAAAACAGCTGGAAGCAACATGATTTGGGGCCTCTCTCCCCCTTTGGAAACAAAGCAGCCTTTGTGCCTGGCAGCTCTAGGCCAAAGTAGCACACCCAGAGCACAAGTTCTACCTCAGCCAGATAAGGCCTGTCAAGAAGCTGCGTTTCACAGGCCTTTGTATGTGACGTTCCCGGTTGGCTTTGAGAGCACTGTGCAGAGCCAGTTGTTTTAGCTTCCCAGAGAGCAGGAAGCAAGATGCTTTGGGGCCTCTCTCACACTTTGGAAATAAAGGCAGCCCTTTGGGCCTGGCAGCCCTAGGCCAATGGAGTACACCCAGAGCAGAAGTTCTACCTCAGCCAGATCAGGCCTTCCAAGAAACTGCGTCTCACAGGCCTTTCTCTGTCACGTTGCCGGTAGGCTGTGAGAGCACTGTGCAGAGCCAGTTGTTTCTTAGCTTCCCAAAGATTTGGAAGCAAGATGCTTTGGGGACTCTCAGCCCCTTTGGAAACAAGGCGGCCCTTTGGGCCTGGCAGCTCTAGGCCAAAGTAGCACGCCCAGAGCAGGAGTTCTACTTCAGCCAGATCAGGCCTGCCAAGAAACTGCGTTTCACAGGCCTTGGTAAGAGATGTTCCCGGTAGGCTGTGAGAGCACTGTGGAGAGCCAGTTGCTTTAGCTTCCCACAGAGCTGGAAGCAAGATGCTTTGGGGCCTCTCTCTCCCTTTGGACACAAGGCAGCCGTTTGCGCCTGGCAGCTCTAGGCCAATGGAGCACACCCACAGCAGAAGTTCTACTTCAGGCAGATCAGTCCTGCCCAGAAACTGCGTTTCACAGCCCTTGGTAAGAGATGTTCCCGGTAGGCTGTAAGAGCACTGGGCAGAACCAGTTGTTTTTTAGCTTCCCAAAGTGCTGGAGGCAAGATGCTTTGGGGCCTCTCTCACCCTTTGGAAACAAGGCAGCCCTTAGGTCCTGGTAGCTCTAGGCCTATGTAGCACAACCAGAACAGAAGTTCTATTTCAGCCAGGTCAGGCCTGCCAAGAAACTGCGTTTCACAGGCCTTTCAAAGAGATGTTCTCTTAGGCTGTAAGAGCACTGGGCAGAGCCAGCTGTTTCTTAGCTTCCCGAAGAGCTGGGAGCAAGATGCTTTGGGTCCACTCTCCGTCTTTGGAAACAAGGCAGCCCTTTGGGCCTGGCAGCTCTAGGGCAATGGAGCACACCCAGAGCAGAAGTTCTACTTCAGCCAGATCAGGCCTGCCAGGAAACTGCGTTTCACAGGCCTTGGTAAGAGATGTTCCCGGTAGGCTTTAAGAGCACTGGGCAGAGCCAGTTGTTTCTTACCTTCCTGAAAAGCTGGAAGCAAGATGCTTGGGACCCCTCTGCCCGTTTGGGAACAAGGCAGCCTTTTGGGTCGGGAAGCTCTAGGCCAATGGAGCACACGCAGAGCAGGAGTTCTGCTTCAGCCTGATCAGGCCTGCAAAGAAACAGCGTTTGACAGGCCTTGGTAAGAGATGTTCCCAGTAGGTGTAAGAGCACTGGGCAGAGCCAGTTGTTTCTTAGCTTCGCAAAGACCGGGAAGCAAGATGCTTTGGGCCTCTCTGCCCCTTGGAAACAGGGCAGCACTTTGGGCCTGGCAGCTCTAGGGCAATGGAGCAAACCCAGAGCCGGAGTTCTACTTCAGCCAGATGAGGCCTGCCAAGAAACTGCGTTTCACAGGCCTTTCAAAGACATGTTCCCGGTAGGCTGTAAGAGCACGGGGCAGAGCGAGTTGGTTCTTAGCTTCCCAGAGAGCTGGAAGCAAGATGCTTTGGGGCCTCTCTGCCCCTTTGGAAACAAGGCGGCCCTTTGGGCCTGGCAGCTCTAGGCCAAAGTAGCACGCCCAGAGCAGGAGTTCTACTTCAGCCAGATCAGGCCTGCCAAGAAACTGCGTTTCACAGGCCTTGGTAAGAGATGTTCCCGGTAGGCTGTGAGAGCACTGTGGAGAGCCAGTTGCTTTAGCTTCCCACAGAGCTGGAAGCAAGATGCTTCGGGGCCTCTCTCTCCCTTTGGACACAAGGCAGCCGTTTGCGCCTGGCAGCTCTAGGCCAATGGAGCACACCCACAGCAGAAGTTCTACTTCAGGCAGATCAGTCCTGCCCAGAAACTGCGTTTCACAGCCCTTGGTAAGAGATGTTCCCGGTAGGCTGTAAGAGCACTGGGCAGAACCAGTTGTTTCTTAGCTTCCCAAAGAGCTGGAAGCAAGATGCTTTGGGGGCTCCCTGCCCCTTTGCCAACAAGGGCGACCTTTGGGCCTTTCAGCTCTAGGCCAATGGAGCACACCCAGAGCAGAAGTCCTACTTCAGCCAGATCAGGCCTGCCAAGGAACTGCGTTTCAGAGGCCTTTGTATGTGACGTTCCTGGTAGGCTGTGAGAGTACGGTGCAGAGCCAGTTGTTTCCTTGTTTCCCAAACAGCTGGAAGCAAGACGCTTTGGGGCCTCTCTGCCCCTTTGGAAACAAGGCAGCACGTTGGGTCTGGCAGCTCTAGGGCAATGGAGCACAACCAGAGCCGAAGTTCTACTTCTTCCAGATCAGGCCTGCCTAGACAGTGCGTTTCACAGGCCTTGATAAGAGATGTTCTCTTAGGCTATAAGAGCACTGGGCACAGCCCGTTGTTTCTTAGCTTCCCAAGAGGTGGAAGCAAGATGCTTTGGGGCCTCTCTCCCCCTTTGGAAACAAGGCAGCCCTTTGGGCCTTTCAGCTCTAGGGCAATGGAGCACACCCAGAGCAGAAGTTCTACCTCAGCCAGATCAGGCCTGCCAAGAAACTGCTTTTCACAGGCCTTCGTAAGAGGTGTTCCCGGAAGGCTGTAAGACTACCTGGCAGAGCGAGTTGTTTCTTAGCTTCAAAAACAGCTGGAAGCAACATGATTTGGGGCCTCTCTCCCCCTTTGGAAACAAAGCAGCCTTTGTGCCTGGCAGCTCTAGGCCAAAGTAGCACACCCAGAGCACAAGTTCTACCTCAGCCAGATAAGGCCTGTCAAGAAGCTGCGTTTCACAGGCCTTTGTATGTGACGTTCCCGGTTGGCTTTGAGAGCACTGTGCAGAGCCAGTTGTTTTAGCTTCCCAGAGAGCAGGAAGCAAGATGCTTTGGGGCCTCTCTCACACTTTGGAAATAAAGGCAGCCCTTTGGGCCTGGCAGCCCTAGGCCAATGGAGTACACCCAGAGCAGAAGTTCTACCTCAGCCAGATCAGGCCTTCCAAGAAACTGCGTCTCACAGGCCTTTCTCTGTCACGTTGCCGGTAGGCTGTGAGAGCACTGTGCAGAGCCAGTTGTTTCTTAGCTTCCCAAAGATTTGGAAGCAAGATGCTTTGGGGACTCTCAGCCCCTTTGGAAACAAGGCGGCCCTTTGGGCCTGGCAGCTCTAGGCCAAAGTAGCACGCCCAGAGCAGGAGTTCTACTTCAGCCAGATCAGGCCTGCCAAGAAACTGCGTTTCACAGGCCTTGGTAAGAGATGTTCCCGGTAGGCTGTGAGAGCACTGTGGAGAGCCAGTTGCTTTAGCTTCCCACAGAGCTGGAAGCAAGATGCTTTGGGGCCTCTCTCTCCCTTTGGACACAAGGCAGCCGTTTGGGCCTTTCAGCTCTAGGCCAATGGAGCACACCCAGAGCAGAAGTCCTACTTCAGCCAGATCAGGCCTGCCAAGGAACTGCGTTTCAGAGGCCTTTGTATGTGACGTTCCCGGTAGGCTGTGAGAGTACGGTGCAGAGCCAGTTGTTTCCTTGTTTCCCAAACAGCTGGAAGCAAGACGCTTTGGGGCCTCTCTGCCCCTTTGGAAACAAGGCAGCACGTTGGGTCTGGCAGCTCTAGGGCAATGGAGCACAACCAGAGCCGAAGTTCTACTTCTTCCAGATCAGGCCTGCCTAGACAGTGCGTTTCACAGGCCTTGATAAGAGATGTTCTCTTAGGCTATAAGAGCACTGGGCACAGCCAGTTGTTTCTTAGCTTCCCAAGAGGTGGAAGCAAGATGCTTTGGGGCCTCTCTCCCCCTTTGGAAACAAGGCAGCCCTTTGGGCCTTTCAGCTCTAGGGCAATGGAGCACACCCAGAGCAGAAGTTCTACCTCAGCCAGATCAGGCCTGCCAAGAAACTGCTTTTCACAGGCCTTCGTAAGAGGTGTTCCCGGAAGGCTGTAAGAGTACCTGGCAGAGCGAGTTGTTTCTTAGCTTCAAAAACAGCTGGAAGCAACATGATTTGGGGCCTCTCTCCCCCTTTGGAAACAAAGCAGCCTTTGTGCCTGGCAGCTCTAGGCCAAAGTAGCACACCCAGAGCACAAGTTCTACCTCAGCCAGATAAGGCCTGTCAAGAAGCTGCGTTTCACAGGCCTTTGTATGTGACGTTCCCGGTTGGCTTTGAGAGCACTGTGCAGAGCCAGTTGTTTTAGCTTCCCAGAGAGCAGGAAGCAAGATGCTTTGGGGCCTCTCTCACACTTTGGAAATAAAGGCAGCCCTTTGGGCCTGGCAGCCCTAGGCCAATGGAGTACACCCAGAGCAGAAGTTCTACCTCAGCCAGATCAGGCCTTCCAAGAAACTGCGTCTCACAGGCCTTTCTCTGTCACGTTGCCAGTAGGCTGTGAGAGCACTGTGCAGAGCCAGTTGTTTCTTAGCTTCCCAAAGATTTGGAAGCAAGATGCTTTGGGGACTCTCAGCCCCTTTGGAAACAAGGCGGCCCTTTGGGCCTGGCAGCTCTAGGCCAAAGTAGCACGCCCAGAGCAGGAGTTCTACTTCAGCCAGATCAGGCCTGCCAAGAAACTGCGTTTCACAGGCCTTGGTAAGTAAGAGATGTTCCCGGTAGGCTGTGAGAGCACTGTGGAGAGCCAGTTGCTTTAGCTTCCCACAGAGCTGGAAGCAAGATGCCTTGGGGCCTCTCTCTCCCTTTGGACACAAGGCAGCCGTTTGCGCCTGGCAGCTCTAGGCCAATGGAGCACACCCACAGCAGAAGTTCTACTTCAGGCAGATCAGTCCTGCCCAGAAACTGCGTTTCACAGCCCTTGGTAAGAGATGTTCACGGTAGGCTGTGAGAGCACTGGGCAGAACCAGTTGTTTTTTAGCTTCCCAAAGTGCTGGAGGCAAGATGCTTTGGGGCCTCTCTCACCCTTTGGAAACAAGGCAGCCCTTAGGTCCTGGTAGCTCTAGGCCTATGTAGCACAACCAGAACAGAAGTTCTACTTCAGCCAGGTCAGGCCTGCCAAGAAACTGCGTTTCACAGGCCTTTCAAAGAGATGTTCTCTTAGGCTGTAAGAGCACTGGGCAGAGCCAGCTGTTTCTTAGCTTCCCGAAGAGCTGGGAGCAAGATGCTTTGGGTCCACTCTCCGTCTTTGGAAACAAGGCAGCCCTTTGGGCCTGGCAGCTCTAGGGCAATGGAGCACACCCAGAGCAGAAGTTCTACTTCAGCCAGATCAGGCCTGCCAGGAAACTGCGTTTCACAGGCCTTGGTAAGAGATGTTCCCGGTAGGCTGTAAGAGCACTGGGCAGAGCCAGTTGTTTCTTACCTTCCTGAAAAGCTGGAAGCAAGATGCTTGGGACCCCTCTGCCCGTTTGGGAACAAGGCAGCCTTTTGGGTCGGGAAGCTCTAGGCCAATGGAGCACACGCAGAGCAGGAGTTCTACTTCAGCCTGATCAGGCCTGCAAAGAAACAGCGTTTGACAGGCCTTGGTAAGAGATGTTCCCGGTAGGTGTAAGAGCACTGGGCAGAGCCAGTTGTGTCTTAGCTTCGCAAAGACCGGGAAGCAAGATGCATTGGGCCTCTCTGCCCCTTGGAAACAGGGCAGCACTTTGGGCCTGGCAGCTCTAGGGCAATGGAGCACACCCAGAGCCGGAGTTCTACTTCAGCCAGATGAGGCCTGCCAAGAAACTGCGTTTCACAGGCCTTTCAAAGACATGTTCCTGGTAGGCTGTAAGAGCACGGGGCAGAGCGAGTTGGTTCTTAGCTTCCCAGAGAGCTGGAAGCAAGATGCTTTGGGGCCTCTCTGCCCCTTTGGAAACAAGGCAGCACCTTGGGCCTGGCAGCTCTAGGGCAATGGAGCACACCCAGAGCAGAAGTTCTACTTCAGCCAAATCAGGCCTGCCAGGAAACGGCGTTTCACAGGCCTTGGTAAGAGATGTTCCCGGTAGGCTGTAAGAGCACTGGGCAACGCCAGATGTTTCTTAGCTTCCCGAAGAGCTGGAAGCGAGAAGCTTTGGTGCCACTCTCTCACTTTGGACTCAAGGCAGCCCTTTGGTGCAGGTAGCTCTAGGCCAGTGGAGCACACCCAGAGCAGAAGTTCTACTTCGGCCAGTTCAGGCCACCAACAAACTGCGTTTCACAGGCCTTGGTAAGAGATGTTCCCGGTAGGCTGTAAGAGCACTGGGCAACGCCAGATGTTTCTTAGCTTCCCGAAGAGCTGGAAGCAAGATGCTTTGGGGCCTCTCATCCCCTTTGCAAACAAGGCCGACCTTTGGGCCAGGCAGCTCTAGGCCAATGGAGCACACCCAGAGCAGAAGTTCTACTTCAGCCAGATAAGGCCTGCCAAGAAACTGCGTTTCAAAGGCTTTGGTAAGAGATGTTCCCGGTACTCTGTTAGAGCACTGGGCAGAGCCATTTGTTTCTTAGCTTCCCAAAGAGCTGGAAGCAAGATGCTTTGGGGGCTCCCTGCCCCTTTGCCAACAAGGGCGACCTTTGGGCCTTTCAGCTCTAGGCCAATGGAGCACACCCAGAGCAGAAGTCCTACTTCAGCCAGATCAGGCCTGCCAAGGAACTGCGTTTCAGAGGCCTTTGTATGTGACGTTCCCGGTACGCTGCGAGAGCACGGTGCAGAGCCAGTTGTTTCCTTGTTTCCCAAACAGCTGGAAGCAAGACGCTTTGGGGCCTCTCTGCCCCTTTGGAAACAAGGCAGCACGTTGGGTCTGGCAGCTCTAGGGCAATGGAGCACAACCAGAGCCGAAGTTCTACTTCTTCCAGATCAGGCCTGCCTAGACAGTGCGTTTCACAGGCCTTGATAAGAGATGTTCTCTTAGGCTATAAGAGCACTGGGCACAGCCAGTTGTTTCTTAGCTTCCCAAGAGGTGGAAGCAAGATGCTTTGGGGCCTCTCTCCCCCTTTGGAAACAATGCAGCCCTTTGGGCCTTTCAGCTCTAGGCCAATGGAGCACACCCAGAGCAGAAGTCCTACTTCAGCCAGATCAGGCCTGCCAAGGAACTGCGTTTCAGAGGCCTTTGTATGTGACGTTCCCGGTAGGCTGTGAGAGCACGGTGCAGAGCCAGTTGTTTCCTTGTTTCCCAAACAGCTGGAAGCAAGACGCTTTGGGGCCTCTCTGCCCCTTTGGAAACAAGGCAGCACGTTGGGTCTGGCAGCTCTAGGGCAATGGAGCACAACCAGAGCCGAAGTTCTACTTCTTCCACATCAGGCCTGCCTAGACAGTGCGTTTCACAGGCCTTGATAAGAGATGTTCTCTTAGGCTATAAGAGCACTGGGCACAGCCAGTTGTTTCTTAGCTTCCCAAGAGGTGGAAGCAAGATGCTTTGGGGCCTCTCTCCCCCTTTGGAAACAAGGCAGCCCTTTGGGCCTTTCAGCTCTAGGGCAATGGAGCACACCCAGAGCAGAAGTTCTACCTCAGCCAGATCAGGCCTGCCAAGAAACTGCTTTTCACAGGCCTTCGTAAGAGGTGTTCCCGGAAGGCTGTAAGAGTACCTGGCAGAGCGAGTTGTTTCTTAGCTTCAAAAACAGCTGGAAGCAACATGATTTGGGGCCTCTCTCCCCCTTTGGAAACAAAGCAGCCTTTGTGCCTGGCAGCTCTAGGCCAAAGTAGCACACCCAGAGCACAAGTTCTACCTCAGCCAGATAAGGCCTGTCAAGAAGCTGCGTTTCACAGGCCTTTGTATGTGACGTTCCCGGTTGGCTTTGAGAGCACTGTGCAGAGCCAGTTGTTTTAGCTTCCCAGAGAGCAGGAAGCAAGATGCTTTGGGGCCTCTCTCACACTTTGGAAATAAAGGCAGCCCTTTGGGCCTGGCAGCCCTAGGCCAATGGAGTACACCCAGAGCAGAAGTTCTACCTCAGCCAGATCAGGCCTTCCAAGAAACTGCGTCTCACAGGCCTTTCTCTGTCACGTTGCCAGTAGGCTGTGAGAGCACTGTGCAGAGCCAGTTGTTTCTTAGCTTCCCAAAGATTTGGAAGCAAGATGCTTTGGGACTCTCAGCCCCTTTGGAAACAAGGCGGCCCTTTGGGCCTGGCAGCTCTAGGCCAAAGTAGCACGCCCAGAGCAGGAGTTCTACTTCAGCCAGATCAGGCCTGCCAAGAAACTGCGTTTCACAGGCCTTGGTAAGAGATGTTCCCGGTAGGCTGTGAGAGCACTGTGGAGAGCCAGTTGCTTTAGCTTCCCACAGAGCTGGAAGCAAGATGCCTTGGGGCCTCTCTCTCCCTTTGGACACAAGGCAGCCGTTTGGGCCTGGCAGCTCTAGGCCAATGGAGCACACCCACAGCAGAAGTTCTACTTCATGCAGATCAGTCCTGCCCAGAAACTGCATTTCACAGCCCTTGGTAAGAGATGTTCACGGTAGGCTGTGAGAGCACTGGGCAGAACCAGTTGTTTTTTAGCTTCCCAAAGTGCTGGAGGCAAGATGCTTTGGGGCCTCTCTCACCCTTTGGAAACAAGGCAGCCCTTAGGTCCTGGTAGCTCTAGGCCTATGTAGCACAACCAGAACAGAAGTTCTACTTCAGCCAGGTCAGGCCTGCCAAGAAACTGCGTTTCACAGGCCTTTCAAAGAGATGTTCTCTTAGGCTGTAAGAGCACTGGGCAGAGCCAGCTGTTTCTTAGCTTCCCGAAGAGCTGGGAGCAAGATGCTTTGGGTCCACTCTCCGTCCTTGGAAACAAGGCAGCCCTTTGGGCCTGGCAGCTCTAGGGCAATGGAGCACACCCAGAGCAGAAGTTCTACTTCAGCCAGATCAGGCCTGCCAGGAAACTGCGTTTCACAGGCCTTGGTAACAGATGTTCCCGGTAGGCTGTAAGAGCACTGGGCAGAGCCAGTTGTTACTTACCTTCCTGAAAAGCTGGAAGCAAGATGCTTGGGACCCCTCTGCCCGTTTGGGAACAAGGCAGTCTTTTGGGTCGGGAAGCTCTAGGCCAATGGAGCACACGCAGAGCAGGAGTTCTACTTCAGCCTGATCAGGCCTGCAAAGAAACAGCGTTTGACAGGCCTTGGTAAGAGATGTTCCCGGTAGGTGTAAGAGCACTGGGCTGAGCCAGTTGTTTCTTAGCTTCGCAAAGACCGGGAAGCAAGATGCTTCGGGCCTCTCTGCCCCTTGGAAACAGGGCAGCACTTTGGGCCTGGCAGCTCTAGGGCAATGGAGCACACCCAGAGCCGGAGTTCTACTTCAGCCAGATGAGGCCTGCCAAGAAACTGCGTTTCACAGGCCTTTCAAAGACATGTTCCCGGTAGGCTGTAAGAGCACGGGGCAGAGCGAGTTGGTTCTTAGCTTCCCAGAGAGCTGGAAGCAAGATGCTTTGGGGCCTCTCTGCCCCTTTGGAAACAAGGCAGCACCTTGGGCCTGGCAGCTCTAGGGCAATGGAGCACACCCAGAGCAGAAGTTCTACTTCAGCCAAATCAGGCCTGCCAGGAAACGGCGTTTCACAGGCCTTGGTAAGAGATGTTCTCTTAGGCTGTAAGAGCACTGGGCAGAGCCAGCTGTTTCTTAGCTTCCCGAAGAGCTGGGAGCAAGATGCTTTGGGTCCACACTCCGTCTTTGGAAACAAGGCAGCCCTTTGGGCCTGGCAGCTCTAGGGCAATGGAGCACACCCAGAGCAGAAGTTCTACTTCAGCCACATCAGGCCTGCCAGGAAACGGCGTTTCACAGGCCCTGGTAAGAGATGTTCCCGGTAGGCTGTAAGAGCACTGGGCAACGCCAGACGTTTCTTAGCTTCCCGAAGAGCTGGAAGCGAGAAGGTTTGGTGCCACTCTCTCACTTTGGACTCAAGGCAGCCCTTTGGGGCAGGTAGCTCTAGGCCAGTGGAGCACACGCAGAGCAGAAGTTCTACATCGGCAAGTTCAGGCCACCAACAAACTGCGTTTCACAGGCCTTGGTAAGAGATGTTCCCGGTAGGCTGTAAGAGCACTGGGCAACGCCAGATGTTTCTTAGCTTCCCGAAGAGCTGGAAGCAAGATGCTTTGGGGCCTCTCTGCCCCTTTGCAAACAAGGCTGCCCTTTGGGCCAGGCAGCTCTAGGCCAATGGAGCACACCCAGAGCAGAAGTTCTACTTCAGCTACATCAGGCCGCCAACAAAGTGCGTTTCACAGGCCTTGGTAAGAGATTGTCTCTTAGGCTGTAAGAGCACTGGGCAGAGCCAGTTGCTTCTTAGCTTCCCAAAGAGCTGGAAGCAGGATGCTTTGGGGGCTCCCTGCCCCTTTGCCAACAAGGCCGACCTTTGGGCCTTTCAGCTCTGGGCCGATGGAGCACACCCAGAGCAGAAGTTCTACCTCAGCCAGATAAGGCTTGCCAAGAAACTGCGTTTCAAAGGCTTTGGTAAGAGATGTTGCCGGTACTCTGTCAGAGCACTGGGCAGAGACAGTTGTTTCTTAGCTTCCCAAAGAGCTGGAAGCAAGATGCTTTGGGGCCTCTCTGCCCCTTTGCAAACAAGGCATCCCTTTGGGCCTTTCAGCTCTAGGCCGATGGAGCACACCCAGAGCAGAAGTTCTACCTCAGCCAGATCAGGCCTGCCAAGAAACTGCTTTTCACAGGCCTTCGTAAGAGGTGTTCCCGGAAGGCTGTAAGAGTACCTGGCAGAGCGAGTTGTTTCTTAGCTTCAAAAACAGCTGGAAGCAACATGATTTGGGGCCTATCTCCCCCTTTGGAAACAAAGCAGCCTTTGTGCCTGGCAGCTCTAGGCCAAAGTAGCACACCCAGAGCACAAGTTCTACCTCAGCCAGATAAGGCCTGTCAAGAAGCTGCATTTCACAGGCCTTTGTATGTGACGTTCCGGGTTGGCTTTGAGAGCACTGTGCAGAGCCAGTTGTTTTAGCTTCCCAGAGAGCAGGAAGCAAGATGCTTTGGGGCCTCTCTCACACTTTGGAAATAAAGGCAGCCCTTTGGGCCTGGCAGCCCTAGGCCAATGGAGTACACCCAGAGCAGAAGTTCTACCTCAGCCAGATCAGGCCTTCCAAGAAACTGCGTCTCACAGGCCTTTCTCTGTCACGTTGCCGGTAGGCTGTGAGAGCACTGTGCAGAGCCAGTTGTTTCTTAGCTTCCCAAAGATTTGGAAGCAAGATGCTTTGGGGACTCTCAGCCCCTTTGGAAACAAGGCGGCCCTTTGGGCCTGGCAGCTCTAGGCCAAAGTAGCACGGCCAGAGCAGGAGTTCTACTTCATCCACATCAGGCCTGCCAGGAAACTGCGTTTCACAGGCCTTGGTAAGAGATGTTCCCGGTAGGCTGTGAGAGCACTGTGGAGAGCCAGTTGCTTTAGCTTCCCACAGAGCTGGAAGCAAGATGCTTTGGGGCCTCTCTCTCCCTTTGGACACAAGGCAGCCGTTTGCGCCTGGCAGCTCTAGGCCAATGGAGCACACCCACAGCAGAAGTTCTACTTCAGGCAGATCAGTCCTGCCCAGAAACTGCGTTTCACAGCCCTTGGTAAGAGATGTTCACGGTAGGCTGTGAGAGCACTGGGCAGAACCAGTTGTTTTTTAGCTTCCCAAAGTGCTGGAGGCAAGATGCTTTGGGGCCTCTCTCACCCTTTGGAAACAAGGCAGCCCTTAGGTCCTGGTAGCTCTAGGCCTACGTAGCACAACCAGAACAGAAGTTCTACTTCATCCAGGTCAGGCCTGCCAAGAAACTGCGTTTCACAGGCCTTTCAAAGAGATGTTCTCTTAGGCTGTAAGAGCACTGGGCAGAGCCAGCTGTTTCTTAGCTTCCCGAAGAGCTGGGAGCAAGATGCTTTGGGTCCACTCTCCGTCTTTGGAAACAAGGCAGCCCTTTGGGCCTGGCAGCTCTAGGGCAATGGAGCACACCCAGAGCAGAAGTTCTACTTCAGCCAGATCAGGCCTGCCAGGAAACTGCGTTTCACAGGCCTTGGTAAGAGATGTTCCCGGTAGGCTGTAAGAGCACTGGGCAGAGCCAGTTGTTTCTTACCTTCCTGAAAAGCTGGAAGCAAGATGCTTGGGACCCCTCTGCCCGTTTGGGAACAAGGCAGCCTTTTGGGTCGGGAAGCTCTAGGCCAATGGAGCACACGCAGAGCAGGAGTTCTACTTCAGCCTGATCAGGCCTGCAAAGAAACAGCGTTTGACAGGCCTTGGTAAGAGATGTTCCCGGTAGGTGTAAGAGCACTGGGCAGAGCCAGTTGTTTCTTAGCTTCGCAAAGACCGGGAAGCAAGATGCTTTGGGCCTCTCTGCCCCTTGGAAACAGGGCAGCACTTTGGGCCTGGCAGCTCTAGGGCAATGGAGCACACCCAGTGCCGGAGTTCTACTTCAGCCAGATGAGGCCTGCCAAGAAACTGCGTTTCACAGGCCTTTCAAAGACATGTTCCCGGTAGGCTGTAAGAGCACGGGGCAGAGCGAGTTGGTTCTTAGCTTCCCAGAGAGCTGGAAGCAAGATGCTTTGGGGCCTCTCTGCCCCTTTGGAAACAAGGCAGCACCTTGGGCCTGGCAGCTCTAGGGCAATGGAGCACACCCAGAGCAGAAGTTCTACTTCAGCCAAATCAGGCCTGTCAGGAAACGGCGTTTCACAGGCCTTGGTAAGAGATGTTCCCGGTAGGCTGTAAGAGCACTGGGCAACGCCAGATGTTTCTTAGCTTCCCGAAGAGCTGGAAGCAAGATGCTTTGGTGCCACTCTCTCACTTTGGAATCAAGGCAGCCCTTTGGGGCAGGTAGCTCTAGGCCAGTGGAGCACACCCAGAGCAGAAGTTCTACTTCGGCCAGTTCAGGCCACCAACAAACTGCGTTTCACAGGCCTTGGTAAGAGATGTTCCCGGTAGGCTGTAAGAGCACTGGGCAACGCCAGATGTTTCTTAGCTTCCCGAAGAGCTGGAAGCAAGATGCTTTGGGTCCACTCTCCGTCTTTGGAAACAAGGCAGCCCTTTTTGCCTGGCAGCTCTAGGGCAATGGAGCACACCCAGAGCAGAAGTTCTACTTCAGCCAGATCAGGCCTGCCAGGAAACTGCGTTTCACAGGCCTTGGTAAGAGATGTTCCCGGTAGGCTGTAAGAGCACTGGGCAGAGCCAGTTGTTTCTTACCTTCCTGAAAAGCTGGAAGCAAGATGCTTGGGACCCCTCTGCCGGTTTGGGAACAAGGCAGCTTTTTGGGTCGGGAAGCTCTAGGCCAATGGAGCACACCCAGAGCAGAAGTTCTACTTCGGCCAGTTCAGGCCACCAACAAACTGCGTTTCACAGGCCTTGGTAAGAGATGTTCCCGGTAGTCTGTAAGAGCACTGGGCAACGCCAGATGTTTCTTAGCTTCCCGAAGAGCTGGAAGCAAGATGCTTTGGGGCCTCTCATCCCCTTTGCAAACAAAGCGGCCCTTTGGGCCAGGCAGTTCTAGGCCAATGGAGCACACCCAGAGCAGAAGTTCTACTTCAGCTAGATCAGGCCACCAACAAAGTGCGTTTCACAGGCCTTGGTAAGAGATTTTCTCTCAGGCTGTAAGAGCACTGGACAGAGCCAGTTGTTTCTTACCTTCCTGAAAAGCTGGAAGCAAGATGCTTGGGACCCCTCTGCCCGTTTGGGAACAAGGCAGTCTTTTGGGTCGGGAAGCTCTAGGCCAATGGAGCACACGCAGAGCAGGAGTTCTACTTCAGCCTGATCAGGCCTGCAAAGAAACAGCGTTTGACAGGCCTTGGTAAGAGATGTTCCCGGTAGGTGTAAGAGCACTGGGCTGAGCCAGTTGTTTCTTAGCTTCGCAAAGACCGGGAAGCAAGATGCTTTGGGCCTCTCTGCCCCTTGGAAACAGGGCAGCACTTTGGGCCTGGCAGCTCTAGGGCAATGGAGCACACCCAGAGCCGGAGTTCTACTTCAGCCAGATGAGGCCTACCAAGAAAATGCGTTTCACAGGCCTTTCAAAGACATGTTCCCGGTAGGCTGTAAGAGCACGGGGCAGAGCGAGTTGGTTCTTAGCTTCCCAGAGAGCTGGAAGCAAGATGCTTTGGGGCCTCTCTGCCCCTTTGGAAACAAGGCAGCACCTTGGGCCTGGCAGCTCTAGGGCAATGGAGCACACCCAGAGCAGAAGTTCTACTTCAGCCAAATCAGGCCTGCCAGGAAACGGCGTTTCACAGGCCTTGGTAAGAGATGTTCTCTTAGGCTGTAAGAGCACTGGGCAGAGCCAGCTGTTTCTTAGCTTCCCGAAGAGCTGGGAGCAAGATGCTTTGGGTCCACACTCCGTCTTTGGAAACAAGGCAGCCCTTTGGGCCTGGCAGCTCTAGGGCAATGGAGCACACCCAGAGCAGAAGTTCTACTTCAGCCACATCAGGCCTGCCAGGAAACGGCGTTTCACAGGCCTTGGTAAGAGATGTTCCCGGTAGGCTGTAAGAGCACTGGGCAACGCCAGACGTTTCTTAGCTTCCCGAAGAGCTGGAAGCGAGAAGGTTTGGTGCCACTCTCTCACTTTGGACTCAAGGCAGCCCTTTGGGGCAGGTAGCTCTAGGCCAGTGGAGCACACGCAGAGCAGAAGTTCTACATCGGCAAGTTCAGGCCACCAACAAACTGCGTTTCACAGGCCTTGGTAAGAGATGTTCCCGGTAGGCTGTAAGAGCACTGGGCAACGCCAGATGTTTCTTAGCTTCCCGAAGAGCTGGAAGCAAGATGCTTTGGGGCCTCTCTGCCCCTTTGCAAACAAGGCTGCCCTTTGGGCCAGGCAGCTCTAGGCCAATGGAGCACACCCAGAGCAGAAGTTCTACTTCAGCTACATCAGGCCGCCAACAAAGTGCGTTTCACAGGCCTTGGTAAGAGATTGTCTCTTAGGCTGTAAGAGCACTGGGCAGAGCCAGTTGCTTCTTAGCTTCCCAAAGAGCTGGAAGCAGGATGCTTTGGGGGCTCCCTGCCCCTTTGCCAACAAGGCCGACCTTTGGGCCTTTCAGCTCTGGGCCGATGGAGCACACCCAGAGCAGAAGTTCTACCTCAGCCAGATAAGGCTTGCCAAGAAACTGCGTTTCAAAGGCTTTGGTAAGAGATGTTGCCGGTACTCTGTCAGAGCACTGGGCAGAGACAGTTGTTTCTTAGCTTCCCAAAGAGCTGGAAGCAAGATGCTTTGGGGCCTCTCTGCCCCTTTGCAAACAAGGCATCCCTTTGGGCCTTTCAGCTCTAGGCCGATGGAGCACACCCAGAGCAGAAGTTCTACCTCAGCCAGATCAGGCCTGCCAAGAAACTGCTTTTCACAGGCCTTCGTAAGAGGTGTTCCCGGAAGGCTGTAAGAGTACCTGGCAGAGCGAGTTGTTTCTTAGCTTCAAAAACAGCTGGAAGCAACATGATTTGGGGCCTATCTCCCCCTTTGGAAACAAAGCAGCCTTTGTGCCTGGCAGCTCTAGGCCAAAGTAGCACACCCAGAGCACAAGTTCTACCTCAGCCAGATAAGGCCTGTCAAGAAGCTGCATTTCACAGGCCTTTGTATGTGACGTTCCGGGTTGGCTTTGAGAGCACTGTGCAGAGCCAGTTGTTTTAGCTTCCCAGAGAGCAGGAAGCAAGATGCTTTGGGGCCTCTCTCACACTTTGGAAATAAAGGCAGCCCTTTGGGCCTGGCAGCCCTAGGCCAATGGAGTACACCCAGAGCAGAAGTTCTACCTCAGCCAGATCAGGCCTTCCAAGAAACTGCGTCTCACAGGCCTTTCTCTGTCACGTTGCCGGTAGGCTGTGAGAGCACTGTGCAGAGCCAGTTGTTTCTTAGCTTCCCAAAGATTTGGAAGCAAGATACTTTGGGGACTCTCAGCCCCTTTGGAAACAAGGCGGCCCTTTGGGCCTGGCAGCTCTAGGCCAAAGTAGCACGGCCAGAGCAGGAGTTCTACTTCATCCACATCAGGCCTGCCAGGAAACTGCGTTTCACAGGCCTTGGTAAGAGATGTTCCCGGTAGGCTGTGAGAGCACTGTGGAGAGCCAGTTGCTTTAGCTTCCCACAGAGCTGGAAGCAAGATGCTTTGGGGCCTCTCTCTCCCTTTGGACACAAGGCAGCCGTTTGCGCCTGGCAGCTCTAGGCCAATGGAGCACACCCACAGCAGAAGTTCTACTTCAGGCAGATCAGTCCTGCCCAGAAACTGCGTTTCACAGCCCTTGGTAAGAGATGTTCACGGTAGGCTGTGAGAGCACTGGGCAGAACCAGTTGTTTTTTAGCTTCCCAAAGTGCTGGAGGCAAGATGCTTTGGGGCCTCTCTCACCCTTTGGAAACAAGGCAGCCCTTAGGTCCTGGTAGCTCTAGGCCTACGTAGCACAACCAGAACAGAAGTTCTACTTCATCCAGGTCAGGCCTGCCAAGAAACTGCGTTTCACAGGCCTTTCAAAGAGATGTTCTCTTAGGCTGTAAGAGCACTGGGCAGAGCCAGCTGTTTCTTAGCTTCCCGAAGAGCTGGGAGCAAGATGCTTTGGGTCCACTCTCCGTCCTTGGAAACAAGGCAGCCCTTTGGGCCTGGCAGCTCTAGGGCAATGGAGCACACCCAGAGCAGAAGTTCTACTTCAGCCAGATCAGGCCTGCCAGGAAACTGCGTTTCACAGGCCTTGGTAAGAGATGTTCCCGGTAGGCTGTAAGAGCACTGGGCAGAGCCAGTTGTTTCTTACCTTCCTGAAAAGCTGGAAGCAAGATGCTTGGGACCCCTCTGCCCGTTTGGGAACAAGGCAGCCTTTTGGGTCGGGAAGCTCTAGGCCAATGGAGCACACGCAGAGCAGGAGTTCTACTTCAGCCTGATCAGGCCTGCAAAGAAACAGCGTTTGACAGGCCTTGGTAAGAGATGTTCCCGGTAGGTGTAAGAGCACTGGGCAGAGCCAGTTGTTTCTTAGCTTCGCAAAGACCGGGAAGCAAGATGCTTTGGGCCTCTCTGCCCCTTGGAAACAGGGCAGCACTTTGGGCCTGGCAGCTCTAGGGCAATGGAGCACACCCAGTGCCGGAGTTCTACTTCAGCCAGATGAGGCCTGCCAAGAAACTGCGTTTCACAGGCCTTTCAAAGACATGTTCCCGGTAGGCTGTAAGAGCACGGGGCAGAGCGAGTTGGTTCTTAGCTTCCCAGAGAGCTGGAAGCAAGATGCTTTGGGGCCTCTCTGCCCCTTTGGAAACAAGGCAGCACCTTGGGCCTGGCAGCTCTAGGGCAATGGAGCACACCCAGAGCAGAAGTTCTACTTCAGCCAAATCAGGCCTGTCAGGAAACGGCGTTTCACAGGCCTTGGTAAGAGATGTTCCCGGTAGGCTGTAAGAGCACTGGGCAACGCCAGATGTTTCTTAGCTTCCCGAAGAGCTGGAAGCAAGATGCTTTGGTGCCACTCTCTCACTTTGGAATCAAGGCAGCCCTTTGGGGCAGGTAGCTCTAGGCCAGTGGAGCACACCCAGAGCAGAAGTTCTACTTCGGCCAGTTCAGGCCACCAACAAACTGCGTTTCACAGGCCTTGGTAAGAGATGTTCCCGGTAGGCTGTAAGAGCACTGGGCAACGCCAGATGTTTCTTAGCTTCCCGAAGAGCTGGAAGCAAGATGCTTTGGGTCCACTCTCCGTCTTTGGAAACAAGGCAGCCCTTTTTGCCTGGCAGCTCTAGGGCAATGGAGCACACCCAGAGCAGAAGTTCTACTTCAGCCAGATCAGGCCTGCCAGGAAACTGCGTTTCACAGGCCTTGGTAAGAGATGTTCCCGGTAGGCTGTAAGAGCACTGGGCAGAGCCAGTTGTTTCTTACCTTCCTGAAAAGCTGGAAGCAAGATGCTTGGGACCCCTCTGCCGGTTTGGGAACAAGGCAGCTTTTTGGGTCGGGAAGCTCTAGGCCAATGGAGCACACCCAGAGCAGAAGTTCTACTTCGGCCAGTTCAGGCCACCAACAAACTGCGTTTCACAGGCCTTGGTAAGAGATGTTCCCGGTAGTCTGTAAGAGCACTGGGCAACGCCAGATGTTTCTTAGCTTCCCGAAGAGCTGGAAGCAAGATGCTTTGGGGCCTCTCATCCCCTTTGCAAACAAAGCGGCCCTTTGGGCCAGGCAGTTCTAGGCCAATGGAGCACACCCAGAGCAGAAGTTCTACTTCAGCTAGATCAGGCCACCAACAAAGTGCGTTTCACAGGCCTTGGTAAGAGATTTTCTCTCAGGCTGTAAGAGCACTGGACAGAGCCAGTTGTTTCTTACCTTCCTGAAAAGCTGGAAGCAAGATGCTTGGGACCCCTCTGCCCGTTTGGGAACAAGGCAGCCTTTTGGGTCGGGAAGCTCTAGGCCAATGGAGCACACGCAGAGCAGGAGTTCTACTTCAGCCTGATCAGGCCTGCAAAGAAACAGCGTTTGACAGGCCTTGGTAAGAGATGTTCCCGGTAGGTGTAAGAGCACTGGGCAGAGCCAGTTGTTTCTTAGCTTCGCAAAGACCGGGAAGCAAGATGCTTTGGGCCTCTCTGCCCCTTGGAAACAGGGCAGCACTTTGGGCCTGGCAGCCCTAGGGCAATGGAGCACACCCAGAGCCGGAGTTCTACTTCAGCCAGATGAGGCCTGCCAAGAAACTGCGTTTCACAGGCCTTTCAAAGACATGTTCCCGGTAGGCTGTAAGAGCACGGGGCAGAGCGAGTTGGTTCTTAGCTTGCCAGAGAGCTGGAAGCAAGATGCTTTGGGGCCTCTCTGCCCCTTTGGAAACAAGGCAGCACCTTGGGCCTGGCAGCTCTAGGGCAATGGAGCACACCCAGAGCAGAAGTTCTACTTCAGCCAAATCAGGCCTGCCAGGAAACGGCGTTTCACAGGCCTTGGTAAGAGATGTTCCCGGTAGGCTGTAAGAGCACTGGGCAACGCCAGATGTTTCTTAGCTTCCCGAAGAGCTGGAAGCAAGATGCTTTGGTGCCACTCTCTCACTTTGGAATCAAGGCAGCCCTTTGGGGCAGGTAGCTCTAGGCCAGTGGAGCACACCCAGAGCAGAAGTTCTACTTCGGCCAGTTCAGGCCACCAACAAACTGCGTTTCACAGGCCTTGGTAAGAGATGTTCCCGGTAGGCTGTAAGAGCACTGGGCAACGCCAGATGTTTCTTAGCTTCCCGAAGAGCTGGAAGCAAGATGCTTTGGGGCCTCTCTGCCCCTTTGCAAACAAGGCGGCCCTTTGGGCCAGGCAGCTCTAGGCCAATGGAGCACACCCAGAGCAGAAGTTCTACTTCAGCTAGATCAGGCCACCAACAAAGTGCGTTTCACAGGCCTTGGTAAGAGATTTTCTCTCAGGCTGTAAGAGCACTGGGCAGAGCCAGTTGTTTCTTAGCTTCCCAAAGAGCTGGAAGCAAGATGCTTTGGGGGCTCCCTGCCCCTTTGCCAACAAGGCCGACCTTTGGGCCTTTCAGCTCTAGGCCAATGGAGCACACCCAGAGCAGAAGTTCTACCTCAGCCAGATAAGGCCTGCCAAGAAACTGCGTTTCAAAGGCTTTGGTAAGAGATGTTGCCGGTACTCTGTCAGAGCACTGGGCAGAGACAGTTGTTTCTTAGCTTCCCAATGAGCTGGAAGCAAGATGCTTTGGGGCCTCTCTGCCCCTTTGCAAACAAGGCATCCCTTTGGGCCTTTCAGCTCTAGGGCAATGGAGCACACCCAGAGCAGAAGTTCTACCTCAGCCAGATCAGGCCTGCCAAGAAACTGCTTTTCACAGGCCTTCGTAAGAGGTGTTCCCGGAAGGCTGTAAGAGTACCTGGCAGAGCGAGTTGTTTCTTAGCTTCAAAAACAGCTGGAAGCAACATGATTTGGGGCCTCTCTCCCCCTTTGGAAACAAAGCAGCCTTTGTGCCTGGCAGCTCTAGGCCAAAGTAGCACACCCAGAGCACAAGTTCTACCTCAGCCAGATAAGGCCTGTCAAGAAGCTGCGTTTCACAGGCCTTTGTATGTGACGTTCCCGGTTGGCTTTGAGAGCACTGTGCAGAGCCAGTTGTTTTAGCTTCCCAGAGAGCAGGAAGCAAGATGCTTTGGGGCCTCTCTCACACTTTGGAAATAAAGGCAGCCCTTTGGGCCTGGCAGCCCTAGGCCAATGGAGTACACCCAGAGCAGAAGTTCTACCTCAGCCAGATCAGGCCTTCCAAGAAACTGCGTCTCACAGGCCTTTCTCTGTCACGTTGCTGGTAGGCTGTGAGAGCACTGTGCAGAGCCAGTTGTTTCTTAGCTTCCCAAAGATTTGGAAGCAAGATGCTTTGGGGACTCTCAGCCCCTTTGGAAACAAGGCGGCCCTTTGGGCCTGGCAGCTCTAGGCCAAAGTAGCACGCCCAGAGCAGGAGTTCTACTTCAGCCAGATCAGGCCTGCCAAGAAACTGCGTTTCACAGGCCTTGGTAAGAGATGTTCCCGGTAGGCTGTGAGAGCACTGTGGAGAGCCAGTTGCTTTAGCTTCCCACAGAGCTGGAAGCAAGATGCCTTGGGGCCTCTCTCTCCCTTTGGACACAAGGCAGCCGTTTGGGTCTGGCAGCTCTAGGCCAATGGAGCACACCCACAGCAGAAGTTCTACTTCAGGCAGATCAGTCCTGCCCAGAAACTGCGTTTCACAGCCCTTGGTAAGAGATGTTCACGGTAGGCTGTGAGAGCACTGGGCAGAACCAGTTGTTTTTTAGCTTCCCAAAGTGCTGGAGGCAAGATGCTTTGGGGCCTCTCTCACCCTTTGGAAACAAGGCAGCCCTTAGGTCCTGGTAGCTCTAGGCCTATGTAGCACAACCAGAACAGAAGTTCTACTTCAGCCAGGTCAGGCCTGCCAAGAAACTGCGTTTCACAGGCCTTTCAAAGAGATGTTCTCTTCGGCTGTAAGAGCACTGGGCAGAGCCAGCTGTTTCTTAGCTTCCCGAAGAGCTGGGAGCAAGATGCTTTGGGTCCACTCTCCGTCTTTGGAAACAAGGCAGCCCTTTGGGCCTGGCAGCTCTAGGGCAATGGAGCACACCCAGAGCAGAAGTTCTACTTCAGCCAGATCAGGCCTGCCAGGAAACTGCGTTTCACAGGCCTTGGTAAGAGATGTTCCCGGTAGGCTGTAAGAGCACTGGGCAGAGCCAGTTGTTTCTTACCTTCCTGAAAAGCTGGAAGCAAGATGCTTGGGACCCCTCTGCCCGTTTGGGAACAAGGCAGCCTTTTGGGTCGGGAAGCTCTAGGCCAATGGAGCACACGCAGAGCAGGAGTTCTACTTCAGCCTGATCAGGCCTGCAAAGAAACAGCGTTTGACAGGCCTTGGTAAGAGATGTTCCCGGTAGGTGTAAGAGCACTGGGCAGAGCCAGTTGTTTCTTAGCTTTGCAAAGACCGGGAAGCAAGATGCTTTGGGCCTCTCTGCCCCTTGGAAACAGGGTAGCACTTTGGGCCTGGCAGCCCTAGGGCAATGGAGCACACCCAGAGCCGGAGTTCTACTTCAGCCAGATGAGGCCTGCCAAGAAACTGCGTTTCACAGGCCTTTCAAAGACATGTTCCCAGTAGGCTGTAAGAGCACGGGGCAGAGCGAGTTGGTTCTTAGCTTCCCAGAGAGCTGGAAGCAGGATGCTTTGGGGCCTCTCTGCCCCTTTGGAAACAAGGCAGCACCTTGGGCCTGGCAGCTCTAGGCCAATGGAGCACACGCAGAGCAGAAGTTCTACTTCAGCCAAATCAGGCCTGCCAGGAAACGGCGTTTCACAGGCCTTGGTAAGAGATGTTCCCGGTAGGCTGTAAGAGCACTGGGCAACGCCAGATGTTTCTTAGCTTCCCGAAGAGCTGGAAGCAAGATGCTTTGGTGCCACTCTCTCACTTTGGAATCAAGGCAGCCCTTTGGGGCAGGTAGCTCTAGGCCAGTGGAGCACACCCAGAGCAGAAGTTCTACTTCGGCCAGTTCAGGCCACCAACAAACTGCGTTTCACAGGCCTTGGTAAGAGATGTTCCCGGTAGGCTGTAAGAGCACTGGGCAACGCCAGATGTTTCTTAGCTTCCCGAAGAGCTGGAAGCAAGATGCTTTGGGGCCTCTCATCCCCTTTGCAAACAAGGCGGCCCTTTGGGCCAGGCAGCTCTAGGCCAATGGAGCACACCCAGAGCAGAAGTTCTACTTCAGCTAGATCAGGCCACCAACAAAGTGCGTTTCACAGGCCTTGGTAAGAGATATTCTCTCAGGCTGTAAGAGCACTGGGCAGAGCCAGTTGTTTCTTAGCTTCCCAAAGAGCTGGAAGCAAGATGCTTTGGGGGCTCCCTGCCCCTTTGCCAACAAGGCCGACCTTTGGGCCTTTCAGCTCTAGGCCAATGGAGCACACCGAGAGCAGAAGTTCTACCTCAGCCAGATAAGGCCTGCCAAGAAACTGCGTTTCAAAGGCTTTGGTAAGAGATGTTGCCGGTACTCTGTCAGAGCTCTGGGCAGAGACAGTTGTTTCGTAGCTTCCCAAAGAGCTGGAAGCAAGATGCTTTGGGGCCTCTCTGCCCCTTTGCAAACAAGGCATCCCTTTGGGCCTTTCAGCTCTAGGCCAATGGAGCACAGCCAGAGCAGAAGTCCTACTTCAGCCAGATCAGGCCTGCCAAGGAACTGCGTTTCAGAGGCCTTTGTATGTGACGTTCCCGGTAGGCTGTGAGAGCACGGTGCAGAGCCCGTTGTTTCCTTGTTTCCCAAACAGCTGGAAGCAAGACGCTTAGGGGCCTCTCTACCCCTTTGGAAACAAGGCAGCACGTTGGGTCTGGCAGCTCTAGGGCAATGGAGCACAACCAGAGCAGAAGTTCTACTTCTTCCAGATCAGGCCTGCCTAGAAAGTGCGATTCACAGGCCTTGATAAGAGATGTTCTCTTAGGCTATAATAGCACTGGGCACAGCCAGTTGTTTCTTAGCTTCCCAATGAGCTGGAAGCAAGATGCTTTGGGGCCTCTCTGCCCCTTTGCAAACAAGGCATCCCTTTGGGCCTTTCAGCTCTAGGGCAATGGAGCACACCCAGAGCAGAAGTTCTACCTCAGCCAGATCAGGCCTGCCAAGAAACTGCTTTTCACAGGCCTTCGTAAGAGGTGTTCCCGGAAGGCTGTAAGAGTACCTGGCAGAGCGAGTTGTTTCTTAGCTTCAAAAACAGCTGGAAGCAACATGATTTGGGGCCTCTCTCCCCCTTTGGAAACAAAGCAGCCTTTGTGCCTGGCAGCTCTAGGCCAAAGTAGCACACCCAGAGCACAAGTTCTACCTCAGCCAGATAAGGCCTGTCAAGAAGCTGCGTTTCACAGGCCTTTGTATGTGACGTTCCCGGTTGGCTTTGAGAGCACTGTGCAGAGCCAGTTGTTTTAGCTTCCCAGAGAGCAGGAAGCAAGATGCTTTGGGGCCTCTCTCACACTTTGGAAATAAAGGCAGCCCTTTGGGCCTGGCAGCCCTAGGCCAATGGAGTACACCCAGAGCAGAAGTTCTACCTCAGCCAGATCAGGCCTTCCAAGAAACTGCGTCTCACAGGCCTTTCTCTGTCACGTTGCCGGTAGGCTGTGAGAGCACTGTGCAGAGCCAGTTGTTTCTTAGCTTCCCAAAGATTTGGAAGCAAGATACTTTGGGGACTCTCAGCCCCTTTGGAAACAAGGCGGCCCTTTGGGCCTGGCAGCTCTAGGCCAAAGTAGCACGCCCAGAGCAGGAGTTCTACTTCAGCCAGATCAGGCCTGCCAAGAAACTGCGTTTCACAGGCCTTGGTAAGAGATGTTCCCGGTAGGCTGTGAGAGCACTGTGGAGAGCCAGTTGCTTTAGCTTCCCACAGAGCTGGAAGCAAGATGCCTTGGGGCCTCTCTCTCCCTTTGGACACAAGGCAGCCGTTTGGGTCTGGCAGCTCTAGGCCAATGGAGCACACCCACAGCAGAAGTTCTACTTCAGGCAGATCAGTCCTGCCCAGAAACTGCGTTTCACAGCCCTTGGTAAGAGATGTTCACGGTAGGCTGTGAGAGCACTGGGCAGAACCAGTTGTTTTTTAGCTTCCCAAAGTGCTGGAGGCAAGATGCTTTGGGGCCTCTCTCACCCTTTGGAAACAAGGCAGCCCTTAGGTCCTGGTAGCTCTAGGCCTATGTAGCACAACCAGAACAGAAGTTCTACTTCAGCCAGGTCAGGCCTGCCAAGAAACTGCGTTTCACAGGCCTTTCAAAGAGATGTTCTCTTCGGCTGTAAGAGCACTGGGCAGAGCCAGCTGTTTCTTAGCTTCCCGAAGAGCTGGGAGCAAGATGCTTTGGGTCCACTCTCCGTCTTTGGAAACAAGGCAGCCCTTTGGGCCTGGCAGCTCTAGGGCAATGGAGCACACCCAGAGCAGAAGTTCTACTTCAGCCAGATCAGGCCTGCCAGGAAACTGCGTTTCACAGGCCTTGGTAAGAGATGTTCCCGGTAGGCTGTAAGAGCACTGGGCAGAGCCAGTTGTTTCTTACCTTCCTGAAAAGCTGGAAGCAAGATGCTTGGGACCCCTCTGCCCGTTTGGGAACAAGGCAGCCTTTTGGGTCGGGAAGCTCTAGGCCAATGGAGCACACGCAGAGCAGGAGTTCTACTTCAGCCTGATCAGGCCTGCAAAGAAACAGCGTTTGACAGGCCTTGGTAAGAGATGTTCCCGGTAGGTGTAAGAGCACTGGGCAGAGCCAGTTGTTTCTTAGCTTTGCAAAGACCGGGAAGCAAGATGCTTTGGGCCTCTCTGCCCCTTGGAAACAGGGTAGCACTTTGGGCCTGGCAGCCCTAGGGCAATGGAGCACACCCAGAGCCGGAGTTCTACTTCAGCCAGATGAGGCCTGCCAAGAAACTGCGTTTCACAGGCCTTTCAAAGACATGTTCCCAGTAGGCTGTAAGAGCACGGGGCAGAGCGAGTTGGTTCTTAGCTTCCCAGAGAGCTGGAAGCAGGATGCTTTGGGGCCTCTCTGCCCCTTTGGAAACAAGGCAGCACCTTGGGCCTGGCAGCTCTAGGCCAATGGAGCACACGCAGAGCAGAAGTTCTACTTCAGCCAAATCAGGCCTGCCAGGAAACGGCGTTTCACAGGCCTTGGTAAGAGATGTTCCCGGTAGGCTGTAAGAGCACTGGGCAACGCCAGATGTTTCTTAGCTTCCCGAAGAGCTGGAAGCAAGATGCTTTGGTGCCACTCTCTCACTTTGGAATCAAGGCAGCCCTTTGGGGCAGGTAGCTCTAGGCCAGTGGAGCACACCCAGAGCAGAAGTTCTACTTCGGCCAGTTCAGGCCACCAACAAACTGCGTTTCACAGGCCTTGGTAAGAGATGTTCCCGGTAGGCTGTAAGAGCACTGGGCAACGCCAGATGTTTCTTAGCTTCCCGAAGAGCTGGAAGCAAGATGCTTTGGGGCCTCTCATCCCCTTTGCAAACAAGGCGGCCCTTTGGGCCAGGCAGCTCTAGGCCAATGGAGCACACCCAGAGCAGAAGTTCTACTTCAGCTAGATCAGGCCACCAACAAAGTGCGTTTCACAGGCCTTGGTAAGAGATATTCTCTCAGGCTGTAAGAGCACTGGGCAGAGCCAGTTGTTTCTTAGCTTCCCAAAGAGCTGGAAGCAAGATGCTTTGGGGGCTCCCTGCCCCTTTGCCAACAAGGCCGACCTTTGGGCCTTTCAGCTCTAGGCCAATGGAGCACACCGAGAGCAGAAGTTCTACCTCAGCCAGATAAGGCCTGCCAAGAAACTGCGTTTCAAAGGCTTTGGTAAGAGATGTTGCCGGTACTCTGTCAGAGCTCTGGGCAGAGACAGTTGTTTCGTAGCTTCCCAAAGAGCTGGAAGCAAGATGCTTTGGGGCCTCTCTGCCCCTTTGCAAACAAGGCATCCCTTTGGGCTTTTCAGCTCTAGGCCAATGGAGCACAGCCAGAGCAGAAGTCCTACTTCAGCCAGATCAGGCCTGCCAAGGAACTGCGTTTCAGAGGCCTTTGTATGTGACGTTCCCGGTAGGCTGTGAGAGCACGGTGCAGAGCCCGTTGTTTCCTTGTTTCCCAAACAGCTGGAAGCAAGACGCTTAGGGGCCTCTCTACCCCTTTGGAAACAAGGCAGCACGTTGGGTCTGGCAGCTCTAGGGCAATGGAGCACAACCAGAGCAGAAGTTCTACTTCTTCCAGATCAGGCCTGCCTAGAAAGTGCGATTCACAGGCCTTGATAAGAGATGTTCTCTTAGGCTATAATAGCACTGGGCACAGCCAGTTGTTTCTTAGCTTCCCAATGAGCTGGAAGCAAGATGCTTTGGGGCCTCTCTGCCCCTTTGCAAACAAGGCATCCCTTTGGGCCTTTCAGCTCTAGGGCAATGGAGCACACCCAGAGCAGAAGTTCTACCTCAGCCAGATCAGGCCTGCCAAGAAACTGCTTTTCACAGGCCTTCGTAAGAGGTGTTCCCGGAAGGCTGTAAGAGTACCTGGCAGAGCGAGTTGTTTCTTAGCTTCAAAAACAGCTGGAAGCAACATGATTTGGGGCCTCTCTCCCCCTTTGGAAACAAAGCAGCCTTTGTGCCTGGCAGCTCTAGGCCAAAGTAGCACACCCAGAGCACAAGTTCTACCTCAGCCAGATAAGGCCTGTCAAGAAGCTGCGTTTCACAGGCCTTTGTATGTGACGTTCCCGGTTGGCTTTGAGAGCACTGTGCAGAGCCAGTTGTTTTAGCTTCCCAGAGAGCAGGAAGCAAGATGCTTTGGGGCCTCTCTCACACTTTGGAAATAAAGGCAGCCCTTTGGGCCTGGCAGCCCTAGGCCAATGGAGTACACCCAGAGCAGAAGTTCTACCTCAGCCAGATCAGGCCTTCCAAGAAACTGCGTCTCACAGGCCTTTCTCTGTCACGTTGCCGGTAGGCTGTGAGAGCACTGTGCAGAGCCAGTTGTTTCTTAGCTTCCCAAAGATTTGGAAGCAAGATACTTTGGGGACTCTCAGCCCCTTTGGAAACAAGGCGGCCCTTTGGGCCTGGCAGCTCTAGGCCAAAGTAGCACGCCCAGAGCAGGAGTTCTACTTCAGCCAGATCAGGCCTGCCAAGAAACTGCGTTTCACAGGCCTTGGTAAGAGATGTTCCCGGTAGGCTGTGAGAGCACTGTGGAGAGCCAGTTGCTTTAGCTTCCCACAGAGCTGGAAGCAAGATGCCTTGGGGCCTCTCTCTCCCTTTGGACACAAGGCAGCCGTTTGGGTCTGGCAGCTCTAGGCCAATGGAGCACACCCACAGCAGAAGTTCTACTTCAGGCAGATCAGTCCTGCCCAGAAACTGCGTTTCACAGCCCTTGGTAAGAGATGTTCACGGTAGGCTGTGAGAGCACTGGGCAGAACCAGTTGTTTTTTAGCTTCCCAAAGTGCTGGAGGCAAGATGCTTTGGGGCCTCTCTCACCCTTTGGAAACAAGGCAGCCCTTAGGTCCTGGTAGCTCTAGGCCTATGTAGCACAACCAGAACAGAAGTTCTACTTCAGCCAGGTCAGGCCTGCCAAGAAACTGCGTTTCACAGGCCTTTCAAAGAGATGTTCTCTTCGGCTGTAAGAGCACTGGGCAGAGCCAGCTGTTTCTTAGCTTCCCGAAGAGCTGGGAGCAAGATGCTTTGGGTCCACTCTCCGTCTTTGGAAACAAGGCAGCCCTTTGGGCCTGGCAGCTCTAGGGCAATGGAGCACACCCAGAGCAGAAGTTCTACTTCAGCCAGATCAGGCCTGCCAGGAAACTGCGTTTCACAGGCCTTGGTAAGAGATGTTCCCGGTAGGCTGTAAGAGCACTGGGCAGAGCCAGTTGTTTCTTACCTTCCTGAAAAGCTGGAAGCAAGATGCTTGGGACCCCTCTGCCCGTTTGGGAACAAGGCAGCCTTTTGGGTCGGGAAGCTCTAGGCCAATGGAGCACACGCAGAGCAGGAGTTCTACTTCAGCCTGATCAGGCCTGCAAAGAAACAGCGTTTGACAGGCCTTGGTAAGAGATGTTCCCGGTAGGTGTAAGAGCACTGGGCAGAGCCAGTTGTTTCTTAGCTTTGCAAAGACCGGGAAGCAAGATGCTTTGGGCCTCTCTGCCCCTTGGAAACAGGGTAGCACTTTGGGCCTGGCAGCCCTAGGGCAATGGAGCACACCCAGAGCCGGAGTTCTACTTCAGCCAGATGAGGCCTGCCAAGAAACTGCGTTTCACAGGCCTTTCAAAGACATGTTCCCAGTAGGCTGTAAGAGCACGGGGCAGAGCGAGTTGGTTCTTAGCTTCCCAGAGAGCTGGAAGCAGGATGCTTTGGGGCCTCTCTGCCCCTTTGGAAACAAGGCAGCACCTTGGGCCTGGCAGCTCTAGGGCAATGGAGCACACCCAGAGCAGAAGTTCTACTTCAGCCAAATCAGGCCTGCCAGGAAACGGCGTTTCACAGGCCTTGGTAAGAGATGTTCCCGGTAGGCTGTAAGAGCACTGGGCAACGCCAGATGTTTCTTAGCTTCCCGAAGAGCTGGAAGCAAGATGCTTTGGTGCCACTCTCTCACTTTGGAATCAAGGCAGCCCTTTGTGGCAGGTAGCTCTAGGCCAGTGGAGCACACCCAGAGCAGAAGTTCTACTTCGGCCAGTTCAGGCCACCAACAAACTGCGTTTCACAGGCCTTGGTAAGAGATGTTCCCGGTAGGCTGTAAGAGCACTGGGCAACGCCAGATGTTTCTTAGCTTCCCGAAGAGCTGGAAGCAAGATGCTTTGGGGCCTCTCATCCCCTTTGCAAACAAGGCGGCCCTTTGGGCCAGGCAGCTCTAGGCCAATGGAGCACACCCAGAGCAGAAGTTCTACTTCAGCTAGATCAGGCCACCAACAAAGTGCGTTTCACAGGCCTTGGTAAGAGATATTCTCTCAGGCTGTAAGAGCACTGGGCAGAGCCAGTTGTTTCTTAGCTTCCCAAAGAGCTGGAAGCAAGATGCTTTGGGGGCTCCCTGCCCCTTTGCCAACAAGGCCGACCTTTGGGCCTTTCAGCTCTAGGCCAATGGAGCACACCGAGAGCAGAATTTCTACCTCAGCCAGATAAGGCCTGCCAAGAAACTGCGTTTCAAAGGCTTTGGTAAGAGATGTTGCCGGTACTCTGTCAGAGCTCTGGGCAGAGACAGTTGTTTCGTAGCTTCCCAAAGAGCTGGAAGCAAGATGCTTTGGGGCCTCTCTGCCCCTTTGCAAACAAGGCATCCCTTTGGGCCTTTCAGCTCTAGGCCAATGGAGCACAGCCAGAGCAGAAGTCCTACTTCAGCCAGATCAGGCCTGCCAAGGAACTGCGTTTCAGAGGCCTTTGTATGTGACGTTCCCGGTAGGCTGTGAGAGCACGGTGCAGAGCCCGTTGTTTCCTTGTTTCCCAAACAGCTGGAAGCAAGACGCTTAGGGGCCTCTCTACCCCTTTGGAAACAAGGCAGCACGTTGGGTCTGGCAGCTCTAGGGCAATGGAGCACAACCAGAGCAGAAGTTCTACTTCTTCCAGATCAGGCCTGCCTAGAAAGTGCGATTCACAGGCCTTGATAAGAGATGTTCTCTTAGGCTATAATAGCACTGGGCACAGCCAGTTGTTTCTTAGCTTCCCAATGAGCTGGAAGCAAGATGCTTTGGGGCCTCTCTGCCCCTTTGCAAACAAGGCATCCCTTTGGGCCTTTCAGCTCTAGGGCAATGGAGCACACCCAGAGCAGAAGTTCTACCTCAGCCAGATCAGGCCTGCCAAGAAACTGCTTTTCACAGGCCTTCGTAAGAGGTGTTCCCGGAAGGCTGTAAGAGTACCTGGCAGAGCGAGTTGTTTCTTAGCTTCAAAAACAGCTGGAAGCAACATGATTTGGGGCCTCTCTCCCCCTTTGGAAACAAAGCAGCCTTTGTGCCTGGCAGCTCTAGGCCAAAGTAGCACACCCAGAGCACAAGTTCTACCTCAGCCAGATAAGGCCTGTCAAGAAGCTGCGTTTCACAGGCCTTTGTATGTGACGTTCCCGGTTGGCTTTGAGAGCACTGTGCAGAGCCAGTTGTTTTAGCTTCCCAGAGAGCAGGAAGCAAGATGCTTTGGGGCCTCTCTCACACTTTGGAAATAAAGGCAGCCCTTTGGGCCTGGCAGCCCTAGGCCAATGGAGTACACCCAGAGCAGAAGTTCTACCTCAGCCAGATCAGGCCTTCCAAGAAACTGCGTCTCACAGGCCTTTCTCTGTCACGTTGCCGGTAGGCTGTGAGAGCACTGTGCAGAGCCAGTTGTTTCTTAGCTTCTCAAAGATTTGGAAGCAAGATACTTTGGGGACTCTCAGCCCCTTTGGAAACAAGGCGGCCCTTTGGGCCTGGCAGCTCTAGGCCAAAGTAGCACGCCCAGAGCAGGAGTTCTACTTCAGCCAGATCAGGCCTGCCAAGAAACTGCATTTCACAGGCCTTGGTAAGAGATGTTCCCGGTAGGCTGTGAGAGCACTGTGGAGAGCCAGTTGCTTTAGCTTCCCACAGAGCTGGAAGCAAGATGCTTTGGGGCCTCTCTCTCCCTTTGGACACAAGGCAGCCGTTTGCGCCTGGCAGCTCTAGGCCAATGGAGCACACCCACAGCAGAAGTTCTACTTCAGGCAGATCAGTCCTGCCCAGAAACTGCGTTTCACAGCTCTTGGTAAGAGATGTTCACGGTAGGCTGTGAGAGCACTGGGCAGAACCAGTTGTTTTTTAGCTTCCCAAAGTGCTGGAGGCAAGATGCTTTGGGGCCTCTCTCACCCTTTGGAAACAAGGCAGCCCTTAGGTCCTGGTAGCTCTAGGCCTATGTAGCACAACCAGAACAGAAGTTCTACTTCAGCCAGGTCAGGCCTGCCAAGAAACTGCGTTTCACAGGCCTTTCAAAGAGATGTTCTCTTAGGCTGTAAGAGCACTGGGCAGAGCCAGCTGTTTCTTAGCTTCCCGAAGAGCTGGGAGCAAGATGCTTTGGGTCCACTCTCCGTCTTTGGAAACAAGGCAGCCCTTTGGGCCTGGCAGCTCTAGGGCAATGGAGCACACCCAGAGCAGAAGTTCTACTTCAGCCAGATCAGGCCTGCCAGGAAACTGCGTTTCACAGGCCTTGGTAAGAGATGTTCCCGGTAGGCTGTAAGAGCACTGGGCAGAGCCAGTTGTTTCTTACCTTCCTGAAAAGCTGGAAGCAAGATGCTTGGGACCCCTCTGCCCGTTTGGGAACAAGGCAGCCTTTTGGGTCGGGAAGCTCTAGGCCAATGGAGCACACGCAGAGCAGGAGTTCTACTTCAGCCTGATCAGGCCTGCAAAGAAACAGCGTTTGACAGGCCTTGGTAAGAGATGTTCCCGGTAGGTGTAAGAGCACTGGGCAGAGCCAGTTGTTTCTTAGCTTTGCAAAGACCGGGAAGCAAGATGCTTTGGGCCTCTCTGCCCCTTGGAAACAGGGTAGCACTTTGGGCCTGGCAGCCCTAGGGCAATGGAGCACACCCAGAGCCGGAGTTCTACTTCAGCCAGATGAGGCCTGCCAAGAAACTGCGTTTCACAGGCCTTTCAAAGACATGTTCCCAGTAGGCTGTAAGAGCACGGGGCAGAGCGAGTTGGTTCTTAGCTTCCCAGAGAGCTGGAAGCAGGATGCTTTGGGGCCTCTCTGCCCCTTTGGAAACAAGGCAGCACCTTGGGCCTGGCAGCTCTAGGGCAATGGAGCACACCCAGAGCAGAAGTTCTACTTCAGCCAAATCAGGCCTGCCAGGAAACGGCGTTTCACAGGCCTTGGTAAGAGATGTTCCCGGTAGGCTGTAAGAGCACTGGGCAACGCCAGATGTTTCTTAGCTTCCCGAAGAGCTGGAAGCAAGATGCTTTGGTGCCACTCTCTCACTTTGGAATCAAGGCAGCCCTTTGGGGCAGGTAGCTCTAGGCCAGTGGAGCACACCCAGAGCAGAAGTTCTACTTCGGCCAGTTCAGGCCACCAACAAACTGCGTTTCACAGGCCTTGGTAAGAGATGTTCCCGGTAGGCTGTAAGAGCACTGGGCAATGCCAGATGTTTCTTAGCTTCCAGAAGAGCTGGAAGCAAGATGCTTTGGGGCCTCTCATCCCCTTTGCAAACAAGGCGGCCCTTTGGGCCAGGCAGCTCTAGGCCAATGGAGCACACCCAGAGCAGAAGTTCTACTTCAGCTAGATCAGGCCACCAACAAAGTGCGTTTCACAGGCCTTGGTAAGAGATTTTCTCTCAGGCTGTAAGAGCACTGGGCAGAGCCAGTTGTTTCTTAGCTTCCCAAAGAGCTGGAAGCAAGATGCTTTGGGGGCTCCCTGCCCCTTTGCCAACAAGGCCGACCTTTGGGCCTTTCAGCTCTAGGCCAATGGAGCACACCGAGAGCAGAAGTTCTACCTCAGCCAGATAAGGCCTGCCAAGAAACTGCGTTTCACAGGCTTTGGTAAGAGATATTCCCGGTACTCTGTCAGAGCACTGGGCAGAGACAGTTGTTTCTTAGCTTCCCAAAGAGCTGGAAGCAAGATGCTTTGGGGCCTCTCTGCCCCTTTGCAAACAAGGCATCCCTTTGGGCCTTTCAGCTCTAGGCCAATGGAGCACAGCCAGAGCAGAAGTCCTACTTCAGCCAGATCAGGCCTGCCAAGGAACTGCGTTTCAGAGGCCTTTGTATGTGACGTTCCCGGTAGGCTGTGAGAGCACGGTGCAGAGCCAGTTGTTTCCTTGTTTCCCAAACAGCTGGAAGCAAGACGCTTAGGGGCCTCTCTGCCCCTTTGGAAACAAGGCAGCACGTTGGGTCTGGCAGCTCTAGGGCAATGGAGCACAACCAGAGCAGAAGTTCTACTTCTTCCAGATCAGGCCTGCCTAGACAGTGCGTTTCACAGGCCTTGATAAGAGATGTTCTCTTAGGCTATAAGAGCACTGGGCACAGCCAGTTGTTTCTTAGCTTCCCAATGAGCTGGAAGCAAGATGCTTTGGGGCCTCTCTGCCCCTTTGCAAACAAGGCAGCCCTTTGGGCCTTTCAGCTCTAGGGCAATGGAGCACACCCAGAGCAGAAGTTCTACCTCAGCCAGATCAGGCCTGCCAAGAAACTGCTTTTCACAGGCCTTCGTAAGAGGTGTTCCCGGAAGGCTGTAAGACTACCTGGCAGAGCGAGTTGTTTCTTAGCTTCAAAAACAGCTGGAAGCAACATGATTTGGGGCCTCTCTCCCCCTTTGGAAACAAAGCAGCCTTTGTGCCTGGCAGCTCTAGGCCAAAGTAGCACACCCAGAGCACAAGTTCTACCTCAGCCAGATAAGGCCTGTCAAGAAGCTGCGTTTCACAGGCCTTTGTATGTGACGTTCCCGGTTGGCTTTGAGAGCACTGTGCAGAGCCAGTTGTTTTAGCTTCCCAGAGAGCAGGAAGCAAGATGCTTTGGGGCCTCTCTCACACTTTGGAAATAAAGGCAGCCCTTTGGGCCTGGCAGCCCTAGGCCAATGGAGTACACCCAGAGCAGAAGTTCTACCTCAGCCAGATCAGGCCTTCCAAGAAACTGCGTCTCACAGGCCTTTCTCTGTCACGTTGCCGGTAGGCTGTGAGAGCACTGTGCAGAGCCAGTTGTTTCTTAGCTTCCCAAAGATTTGGAAGCAAGATACTTTGGGGACTCTCAGCCCCTTTGGAAACAAGGCGGCCCTTTGGGCCTGGCAGCTCTAGGCCAAAGTAGCACGCCCAGAGCAGGAGTTCTACTTCAGCCAGATCAGGCCTGCCAAGAAACTGCGTTTCACAGGCCTTGGTAAGAGATGTTCCCGGTAGGCTGTGAGAGCATTGTGGAGAGCCAGTTGCTTTAGCTTCCCACAGAGCTGGAAGCAAGATGCTTTGGGGCCTCTCTCTCCCTTTGGACACAAGGCAGCCGTTTGCGCCTGGCAGCTCTAGGCCAATGGAGCACACCCACAGCAGAAGTTCTACTTCAGGCAGATCAGTCCTGCCCAGAAACTGCGTTTCACAGCCCTTGGTAAGAGATGTTCACGGTAGGCTGTGAGAGCACTGGGCAGAACCAGTTGTTTTTTAGCTTCCCAAAGTGCTGGAGGCAAGATGCTTTGGGGCCTCTCTCACCCTTTGGAAACAAGGCAGCCCTTAGGTCCTGGTAGCTCTAGGCCTATGTAGCACAACCAGAACAGAAGTTCTACTTCAGCCAGGTCAGGCCTGCCAAGAAACTGCGTTTCACAGGCCTTTCAAAGAGATGTTCTCTTAGGCTGTAAGAGCACTGGGCAGAGCCAGCTGTTTCTTAGCTTCCCGAAGAGCTGGGAGCAAGATGCTTTGGGTCCACTCTCCGTCTTTGGAAACAAGGCAGCCCTTTGGGCCTGGCAGCTCTAGGGCAATGGAGCACACCCAGAGCAGAAGTTCTACTTCAGCCAGATCAGGCCTGCCAGGAAACTGCGTTTCACAGGCCTTGGTAAGAGATGTTCCCGGTAGGCTGTAAGAGCACTGGGCAGAGCCAGTTGTTTCTTACCTTCCTGAAAAGCTGGAAGCAAGATGCTTGGGACCCCTCTGCCCGTTTGGGAACAAGGCAGCCTTTTGGGTCGGGAAGCTCTAGGCCAATGGAGCACACGCAGAGCAGGAGTTCTACTTCAGCCTGATCAGGCCTGCAAAGAAACAGCGTTTGACAGGCCTTGGTAAGAGATGTTCCCGGTAGGTGTAAGAGCACTGGGCAGAGCCAGTTGTTTCTTAGCTTTGCAAAGACCGGGAAGCAAGATGCTTTGGGCCTCTCTGCCCCTTGGAAACAGGGTAGCACTTTGGGCCTGGCAGCCCTAGGGCAATGGAGCACACCCAGAGCCGGAGTTCTACTTCAGCCAGATGAGGCCTGCCAAGAAACTGCGTTTCACAGGCCTTTCAAAGACATGTTCCCAGTAGGCTGTAAGAGCACGGGGCAGAGCGAGTTGGTTCTTAGCTTCCCAGAGAGCTGGAAGCAGGATGCTTTGGGGCCTCTCTGCCCCTTTGGAAACAAGGCAGCACCTTGGGCCTGGCAGCTCTAGGGCAATGGAGCACACCCAGAGCAGAAGTTCTACTTCAGCCAAATCAGGCCTGCCAGGAAACGGCGTTTCACAGGCCTTGGTAAGAGATGTTCCCGGTAGGCTGTAAGAGCACTGGGCAACGCCAGATGTTTCTTAGCTTCCCGAAGAGCTGGAAGCAAGATGCTTTGGTGCCACTCTCTCACTTTGGAATCAAGGCAGCCCTTTGGGGCAGGTAGCTCTAGGCCAGTGGAGCACACCCAGAGCAGAAGTTCTACTTCGGCCAGTTCAGGCCACCAACAAACTGCGTTTCACAGGCCTTGGTAAGAGATGTTCCCGGTAGGCTGTAAGAGCACTGGGCAATGCCAGATGTTTCTTAGCTTCCAGAAGAGCTGGAAGCAAGATGCTTTGGGGCCTCTCATCCCCTTTGCAAACAAGGCGGCCCTTTGGGCCAGGCAGCTCTAGGCCAATGGAGCACACCCAGAGCAGAAGTTCTACTTCAGCTAGATCAGGCCACCAACAAAGTGCGTTTCACAGGCCTTGGTAAGAGATTTTCTCTCAGGCTGTAAGAGCACTGGGCAGAGCCAGTTGTTTCTTAGCTTCCCAAAGAGCTGGAAGCAAGATGCTTTGGGGGCTCCCTGCCCCTTTGCCAACAAGGCCGACCTTTGGGCCTTTCAGCTCTAGGCCAATGGAGCACACCGAGAGCAGAAGTTCTACCTCAGCCAGATAAGGCCTGCCAAGAAACTGCGTTTCACAGGCTTTGGTAAGAGATATTCCCGGTACTCTGTCAGAGCACTGGGCAGAGACAGTTGTTTCTTAGCTTCCCAAAGAGCTGGAAGCAAGATGCTTTGGGGCCTCTCTGCCCCTTTGCAAACAAGGCATCCCTTTGGGCCTTTCAGCTCTAGGCCAATGGAGCACAGCCAGAGCAGAAGTCCTACTTCAGCCAGATCAGGCCTGCCAAGGAACTGCGTTTCAGAGGCCTTTGTATGTGACGTTCCCGGTAGGCTGTGAGAGCACGGTGCAGAGCCAGTTGTTTCCTTGTTTCCCAAACAGCTGGAAGCAAGACGCTTAGGGGCCTCTCTGCCCCTTTGGAAACAAGGCAGCACGTTGGGTCTGGCAGCTCTAGGGCAATGGAGCACAACCAGAGCAGAAGTTCTACTTCTTCCAGATCAGGCCTGCCTAGACAGTGCGTTTCACAGGCCTTGATAAGAGATGTTCTCTTAGGCTATAAGAGCACTGGGCACAGCCAGTTGTTTCTTAGCTTCCCAATGAGCTGGAAGCAAGATGCTTTGGGGCCTCTCTGCCCCTTTGCAAACAAGGCAGCCCTTTGGGCCTTTCAGCTCTAGGGCAATGGAGCACACCCAGAGCAGAAGTTCTACCTCAGCCAGATCAGGCCTGCCAAGAAACTGCTTTTCACAGGCCTTCGTAAGAGGTGTTCCCGGAAGGCTGTAAGACTACCTGGCAGAGCGAGTTGTTTCTTAGCTTCAAAAACAGCTGGAAGCAACATGATTTGGGGCCTCTCTCCCCCTTTGGAAACAAAGCAGCCTTTGTGCCTGGCAGCTCTAGGCCAAAGTAGCACACCCAGAGCACAAGTTCTACCTCAGCCAGATAAGGCCTGTCAAGAAGCTGCGTTTCACAGGCCTTTGTATGTGACGTTCCCGGTTGGCTTTGAGAGCACTGTGCAGAGCCAGTTGTTTTAGCTTCCCAGAGAGCAGGAAGCAAGATGCTTTGGGGCCTCTCTCACACTTTGGAAATAAAGGCAGCCCTTTGGGCCTGGCAGCCCTAGGCCAATGGAGTACACCCAGAGCAGAAGTTCTACCTCAGCCAGATCAGGCCTTCCAAGAAACTGCGTCTCACAGGCCTTTCTCTGTCACGTTGCCGGTAGGCTGTGAGAGCACTGTGCAGAGCCAGTTGTTTCTTAGCTTCCCAAAGATTTGGAAGCAAGATACTTTGGGGACTCTCAGCCCCTTTGGAAACAAGGCGGCCCTTTGGGCCTGGCAGCTCTAGGCCAAAGTAGCACGCCCAGAGCAGGAGTTCTACTTCAGCCAGATCAGGCCTGCCAAGAAACTGCGTTTCACAGGCCTTGGTAAGAGATGTTCCCGGTAGGCTGTGAGAGCATTGTGGAGAGCCAGTTGCTTTAGCTTCCCACAGAGCTGGAAGCAAGATGCTTTGGGGCCTCTCTCTCCCTTTGGACACAAGGCAGCCGTTTGCGCCTGGCAGCTCTAGGCCAATGGAGCACACCCACAGCAGAAGTTCTACTTCAGGCAGATCAGTCCTGCCCAGAAACTGCGTTTCACAGCCCTTGGTAAGAGATGTTCACGGTAGGCTGTGAGAGCACTGGGCAGAACCAGTTGTTTTTTAGCTTCCCAAAGTGCTGGAGGCAAGATGCTTTGGGGCCTCTCTCACCCTTTGGAAACAAGGCAGCCCTTAGGTCCTGGTAGCTCTAGGCCTATGTAGCACAACCAGAACAGAAGTTCTACTTCAGCCAGGTCAGGCCTGCCAAGAAACTGCGTTTCACAGGCCTTTCAAAGAGATGTTCTCTTAGGCTGTAAGAGCACTGGGCAGAGCCAGCTGTTTCTTAGCTTCCCGAAGAGCTGGGAGCAAGATGCTTTGGGTCCACTCTCCGTCTTTGGAAACAAGGCAGCCCTTTGGGCCTGGCAGCTCTAGGGCAATGGAGCACACCCAGAGCAGAAGTTCTACTTCAGCCAGATCAGGCCTGCCAGGAAACTGCGTTTCACAGGCCTTGGTAAGAGATGTTCCCGGTAGGCTGTAAGAGCACTGGGCAGAGCCAGTTGTTTCTTACCTTCCTGAAAAGCTGGAAGCAAGATGCTTGGGACCCCTCTGCCCGTTTGGGAACAAGGCAGCCTTTTGGGTCGGGAAGCTCTAGGCCAATGGAGCACACGCAGAGCAGGAGTTCTACTTCAGCCTGATCAGGCCTGCAAAGAAACAGCGTTTGACAGGCCTTGGTAAGAGATGTTCCCGGTAGGTGTAAGAGCACTGGGCAGAGCCAGTTGTTTCTTAGCTTTGCAAAGACCGGGAAGCAAGATGCTTTGGGCCTCTCTGCCCCTTGGAAACAGGGTAGCACTTTGGGCCTGGCAGCCCTAGGGCAATGGAGCACACCCAGAGCCGGAGTTCTACTTCAGCCAGATGAGGCCTGCCAAGAAACTGCGTTTCACAGGCCTTTCAAAGACATGTTCCCAGTAGGCTGTAAGAGCACGGGGCAGAGCGAGTTGGTTCTTAGCTTCCCAGAGAGCTGGAAGCAGGATGCTTTGGGGCCTCTCTGCCCCTTTGGAAACAAGGCAGCACCTTGGGCCTGGCAGCTCTAGGGCAATGGAGCACACCCAGAGCAGAAGTTCTACTTCAGCCAAATCAGGCCTGCCAGGAAACGGCGTTTCACAGGCCTTGGTAAGAGATGTTCCCGGTAGGCTGTAAGAGCACTGGGCAACGCCAGATGTTTCTTAGCTTCCCGAAGAGCTGGAAGCAAGATGCTTTGGTGCCACTCTCTCACTTTGGAATCAAGGCAGCCCTTTGGGGCAGGTAGCTCTAGGCCAGTGGAGCACACCCAGAGCAGAAGTTCTACTTCGGCCAGTTCAGGCCACCAACAAACTGCGTTTCACAGGCCTTGGTAAGAGATGTTCCCGGTAGGCTGTAAGAGCACTGGGCAATGCCAGATGTTTCTTAGCTTCCAGAAGAGCTGGAAGCAAGATGCTTTGGGGCCTCTCATCCCCTTTGCAAACAAGGCGGCCCTTTGGGCCAGGCAGCTCTAGGCCAATGGAGCACACCCAGAGCAGAAGTTCTACTTCAGCTAGATCAGGCCACCAACAAAGTGCGTTTCACAGGCCTTGGTAAGAGATTTTCTCTCAGGCTGTAAGAGCACTGGGCAGAGCCAGTTGTTTCTTAGCTTCCCAAAGAGCTGGAAGCAAGATGCTTTGGGGGCTCCCTGCCCCTTTGCCAACAAGGCCGACCTTTGGGCCTTTCAGCTCTAGGCCAATGGAGCACACCGAGAGCAGAAGTTCTACCTCAGCCAGATAAGGCCTGCCAAGAAACTGCGTTTCACAGGCTTTGGTAAGAGATATTCCCGGTACTCTGTCAGAGCACTGGGCAGAGACAGTTGTTTCTTAGCTTCCCAAAGAGCTGGAAGCAAGATGCTTTGGGGCCTCTCTGCCCCTTTGCAAACAAGGCATCCCTTTGGGCCTTTCAGCTCTAGGCCAATGGAGCACAGCCAGAGCAGAAGTCCTACTTCAGCCAGATCAGGCCTGCCAAGGAACTGCGTTTCAGAGGCCTTTGTATGTGACGTTCCCGGTAGGCTGTGAGAGCACGGTGCAGAGCCAGTTGTTTCCTTGTTTCCCAAACAGCTGGAAGCAAGACGCTTAGGGGCCTCTCTGCCCCTTTGGAAACAAGGCAGCACGTTGGGTCTGGCAGCTCTAGGGCAATGGAGCACAACCAGAGCAGAAGTTCTACTTCTTCCAGATCAGGCCTGCCTAGACAGTGCGTTTCACAGGCCTTGATAAGAGATGTTCTCTTAGGCTATAAGAGCACTGGGCACAGCCAGTTGTTTCTTAGCTTCCCAATGAGCTGGAAGCAAGATGCTTTGGGGCCTCTCTGCCCCTTTGCAAACAAGGCAGCCCTTTGGGCCTTTCAGCTCTAGGGCAATGGAGCACACCCAGAGCAGAAGTTCTACCTCAGCCAGATCAGGCCTGCCAAGAAACTGCTTTTCACAGGCCTTCGTAAGAGGTGTTCCCGGAAGGCTGTAAGACTACCTGGCAGAGCGAGTTGTTTCTTAGCTTCAAAAACAGCTGGAAGCAACATGATTTGGGGCCTCTCTCCCCCTTTGGAAACAAAGCAGCCTTTGTGCCTGGCAGCTCTAGGCCAAAGTAGCACACCCAGAGCACAAGTTCTACCTCAGCCAGATAAGGCCTGTCAAGAAGCTGCGTTTCACAGGCCTTTGTATGTGACGTTCCCGGTTGGCTTTGAGAGCACTGTGCAGAGCCAGTTGTTTTAGCTTCCCAGAGAGCAGGAAGCAAGATGCTTTGGGGCCTCTCTCACACTTTGGAAATAAAGGCAGCCCTTTGGGCCTGGCAGCCCTAGGCCAATGGAGTACACCCAGAGCAGAAGTTCTACCTCAGCCAGATCAGGCCTTCCAAGAAACTGCGTCTCACAGGCCTTTCTCTGTCACGTTGCCGGTAGGCTGTGAGAGCACTGTGCAGAGCCAGTTGTTTCTTAGCTTCCCAAAGATTTGGAAGCAAGATACTTTGGGGACTCTCAGCCCCTTTGGAAACAAGGCGGCCCTTTGGGCCTGGCAGCTCTAGGCCAAAGTAGCACGCCCAGAGCAGGAGTTCTACTTCAGCCAGATCAGGCCTGCCAAGAAACTGCGTTTCACAGGCCTTGGTAAGAGATGTTCCCGGTAGGCTGTGAGAGCACTGTGGAGAGCCAGTTGCTTTAGCTTCCCACAGAGCTGGAAGCAAGATGCTTTGGGGCCTCTCTCTCCCTTTGGACACAAGGCAGCCGTTTGCGCCTGGCAGCTCTAGGCCAATGGAGCACACCCACAGCAGAAGTTCTACTTCAGGCAGATCAGTCCTGCCCAGAAACTGCGTTTCACAGCCCTTGGTAAGAGATGTTCACGGTAGGCTGTGAGAGCACTGGGCAGAACCAGTTGTTTTTTAGCTTCCCAAAGTGCTGGAGGCAAGATGCTTTGGGGCCTCTCTCACCCTTTGGAAACAAGGCAGCCCTTAGGTCCTGGTAGCTCTAGGCCTATGTAGCACAACCAGAACAGAAGTTCTACTTCAGCCAGGTCAGGCCTGCCAAGAAACTGCGTTTCACAGGCCTTTCAAAGAGATGTTCTCTTAGGCTGTAAGAGCACTGGGCAGAGCCAGCTGTTTCTTAGCTTCCCGAAGAGCTGGGAGCAAGATGCTTTGGGTCCACTCTCCGTCTTTGGAAACAAGGCAGCCCTTTGGGCCTGGCAGCTCTAGGGCAATGGAGCACGCCCAGAGCAGAAGTTCTACTTCAGCCAGATCAGGCCTGCCAGGAAACTGCGTTTCACAGGCCTTGGTAAGAGATGTTCCCGGTAGGCTGTAAGAGCACTGGGCAGAGCCAGTTGTTTCTTACCTTCCTGAAAAGCTGGAAGCAAGATGCTTGGGACCCCTCTGCCCGTTTGGGAACAAGGCAGCCTTTTGGGTCGGGAAGCTCTAGGCCAATGGAGCACACGCAGAGCAGGAGTTCTACTTCAGCCTGATCAGGCCTGCAAAGAAACAGCGTTTGACAGGCCTTGGTAAGAGATGTTCCCGGTAGGTGTAAGAGCACTGGGCAGAGCCAGTTGTTTCTTAGCTTTGCAAAGACCGGGAAGCAAGATGCTTTGGGCCTCTCTGCCCCTTGGAAACAGGGTAGCACTTTGGGCCTGGCAGCCCTAGGGCAATGGAGCACACCCAGAGCCGGAGTTCTACTTCAGCCAGATGAGGCCTGCCAAGAAACTGCGTTTCACAGGCCTTTCAAAGACATGTTCCCAGTAGGCTGTAAGAGCACGGGGCAGAGCGAGTTGGTTCTTAGCTTCCCAGAGAGCTGGAAGCAGGATGCTTTGGGGCCTCTCTGCCCCTTTGGAAACAAGGCAGCACCTTGGGCCTGGCAGCTCTAGGGCAATGGAGCACACCCAGAGCAGAAGTTCTACTTCAGCCAAATCAGGCCTGCCAGGAAACGGCGTTTCACAGGCCTTGGTAAGAGATGTTCCCGGTAGGCTGTAAGAGCACTGGGCAACGCCAGATGTTTCTTAGCTTCCCGAAGAGCTGGAAGCAAGATGCTTTGGTGCCACTCTCTCACTTTGGAATCAAGGCAGCCCTTTGGGGCAGGTAGCTCTAGGCCAGTGGAGCACACCCAGAGCAGAAGTTCTACTTCGGCCAGTTCAGGCCACCAACAAACTGCGTTTCACAGGCCTTGGTAAGAGATGTTCCCGGTAGGCTGTAAGAGCACTGGGCAATGCCAGATGTTTCTTAGCTTCCAGAAGAGCTGGAAGCAAGATGCTTTGGGGCCTCTCATCCCCTTTGCAAACAAGGCGGCCCTTTGGGCCAGGCAGCTCTAGGCCAATGGAGCACACCCAGAGCAGAAGTTCTACTTCAGCTAGATCAGGCCACCAACAAAGTGCGTTTCACAGGCCTTGGTAAGAGATTTTCTCTCAGGCTGTAAGAGCACTGGGCAGAGCCAGTTGTTTCTTAGCTTCCCAAAGAGCTGGAAGCAAGATGCTTTGGGGGCTCCGTGCCCCTTTGCCAACAAGGCCGACCTTTGGGCCTTTCAGCTCTAGGCCAATGGAGCACACCGAGAGCAGAAGTTCTACCTCAGCCAGATAAGGCCTGCCAAGAAACTGCGTTTCACAGGCTTTGGTAAGAGATATTCCCGGTACTCTGTCAGAGCACTGGGCAGAGACAGTTGTTTCTTAGCTTCCCAAAGAGCTGGAAGCAAGATGCTTTGGGGCCTCTCTGCCCCTTTGCAAACAAGGCATCCCTTTGGGCCTTTCAGCTCTAGGCCAATGGAGCACAGCCAGAGCAGAAGTCCTACTTCAGCCAGATCAGGCCTGCCAAGGAACTGCGTTTCAGAGGCCTTTGTATGTGACGTTCCCGGTAGGCTGTGAGAGCACGGTGCAGAGCCCGTTGTTTCCTTGTTTCCCAAACAGCTGGAAGCAAGACGCTTAGGGGCCTCTCTGCCCCTTTGGAAACAAGGCAGCACGTTGGGTCTGGCAGCTCTAGGGCAATGGAGCACAACCAGAGCAGAAGTTCTACTTCTTCCAGATCAGGCCTGCCTAGACAGTGCGTTTCACAGGCCTTGATAAGAGATGTTCTCTTAGGCTATAAGAGCACTGGGCACAGCCAGTTGTTTCTTAGCTTCCCAATGAGCTGGAAGCAAGATGCTTTGGGGCCTCTCTGCCCCTTTGCAAACAAGGCATCCCTTTGGGCCTTTCAGCTCTAGGGCAATGGAGCACACCCAGAGCAGAAGTTCTACCTCAGCCAGATCAGGCCTGCCAAGAAACTGCTTTTCACAGGCCTTCGTAAGAGGTGTTCCCGGAAGGCTGTAAGACTACCTGGCAGAGCGAGTTGTTTCTTAGCTTCAAAAACAGCTGGAAGCAACATGATTTGGGGCCTCTCTCCCCCTTTGGAAACAAAGCAGCCTTTGTGCCTGGCAGCTCTAGGCCAAAGTAGCACACCCAGAGCACAAGTTCTACCTCAGCCAGATAAGGCCTGTCAAGAAGCTGCGTTTCACAGGCCTTTGTATGTGACGTTCCCGGTTGGCTTTGAGAGCACTGTGCAGAGCCAGTTGTTTTAGCTTCCCAGAGAGCAGGAAGCAAGATGCTTTGGGGCCTCTCTCACACTTTGGAAATAAAGGCAGCCCTTTGGGCCTGGCAGCCCTAGGCCAATGGAGTACACCCAGAGCAGAAGTTCTACCTCAGCCAGATCAGGCCTTCCAAGAAACTGCGTCTCACAGGCCTTTCTCTGTCACGTTGCCGGTAGGCTGTGAGAGCACTGTGCAGAGCCAGTTGTTTCTTAGCTTCCCAAAGATTTGGAAGCAAGATACTTTGGGGACTCTCAGCCCCTTTGGAAACAAGGCGGCCCTTTGGGCCTGGCAGCTCTAGGCCAAAGTAGCACGCCCAGAGCAGGAGTTCTACTTCAGCCAGATCAGGCCTGCCAAGAAACTGCGTTTCACAGGCCTTGGTAAGAGATGTTCCCGGTAGGCTGTGAGAGCACTGTGGAGAGCCAGTTGCTTTAGCTTCCCACAGAGCTGGAAGCAAGATGCTTTGGGGCCTCTCTCTCCCTTTGGACACAAGGCAGCCGTTTGCGCCTGGCAGCTCTAGGCCAATGGAGCACACCCACAGCAGAAGTTCTACTTCAGGCAGATCAGTCCTGCCCAGAAACTGCGTTTCACAGCCCTTGGTAAGAGATGTTCACGGTAGGCTGTGAGAGCACTGGGCAGAACCAGTTGTTTTTTAGCTTCCCAAAGTGCTGGAGGCAAGATGCTTTGGGGCCTCTCTCACCCTTTGGAAACAAGGCAGCCCTTAGGTCCTGGTAGCTCTAGGCCTATGTAGCACAACCAGAACAGAAGTTCTACTTCAGCCAGGTCAGGCCTGCCAAGAAACTGCGTTTCACAGGCCTTTCAAAGAGATGTTCTCTTAGGCTGTAAGAGCACTGGGCAGAGCCAGCTGTTTCTTAGCTTCCCGAAGAGCTGGGAGCAAGATGCTTTGGGTCCACTCTCCGTCTTTGGAAACAAGGCAGCCCTTTGGGCCTGGCAGCTCTAGGGCAATGGAGCACGCCCAGAGCAGAAGTTCTACTTCAGCCAGATCAGGCCTGCCAGGAAACTGCGTTTCACAGGCCTTGGTAAGAGATGTTCCCGGTAGGCTGTAAGAGCACTGGGCAGAGCCAGTTGTTTCTTACCTTCCTGAAAAGCTGGAAGCAAGATGCTTGGGACCCCTCTGCCCGTTTGGGAACAAGGCAGCCTTTTGGGTCGGGAAGCTCTAGGCCAATGGAGCACACGCAGAGCAGGAGTTCTACTTCAGCCTGATCAGGCCTGCAAAGAAACAGCGTTTGACAGGCCTTGGTAAGAGATGTTCCCGGTAGGTGTAAGAGCACTGGGCAGAGCCAGTTGTTTCTTAGCTTTGCAAAGACCGGGAAGCAAGATGCTTTGGGCCTCTCTGCCCCTTGGAAACAGGGCAGCACTTTGGGCCTGGCAGCCCTAGGGCAATGGAGCACACCCAGAGCCGGAGTTCTACTTCAGCCAGATGAGGCCTGCCAAGAAACTGCGTTTCACAGGCCTTTCAAAGACATGTTCCCAGTAGGCTGTAAGAGCACGGGGCAGAGCGAGTTGGTTCTTAGCTTCCCAGAGAGCTGGAAGCAGGATGCTTTGGGGCCTCTCTGCCCCTTTGGAAACAAGGCAGCACCTTGGGCCTGGCAGCTCTAGGGCAATGGAGCACACCCAGAGCAGAAGTTCTACTTCAGCCAAATCAGGCCTGCCAGGAAACGGCGTTTCACAGGCCTTGGTAAGAGATGTTCCCGGTAGGCTGTAAGAGCACTGGGCAACGCCAGATGTTTCTTAGCTTCCCGAAGAGCTGGAAGCAAGATGCTTTGGTGCCACTCTCTCACTTTGGAATCAAGGCAGCCCTTTGGGGCAGGTAGCTCTAGGCCAGTGGAGCACACCCAGAGCAGAAGTTCTACTTCGGCCAGTTCAGGCCACCAACAAACTGCGTTTCACAGGCCTTGGTAAGAGATGTTCCCGGTAGGCTGTAAGAGCACTGGGCAATGCCAGATGTTTCTTAGCTTCCAGAAGAGCTGGAAGCAAGATGCTTTGGGGCCTCTCATCCCCTTTGCAAACAAGGCGGCCCTTTGGGCCAGGCAGCTCTAGGCCAATGGAGCACACCCAGAGCAGAAGTTCTACTTCAGCTAGATCAGGCCACCAACAAAGTGCGTTTCACAGGCCTTGGTAAGAGATTTTCTCTCAGGCTGTAAGAGCACTGGGCAGAGCCAGTTGTTTCTTAGCTTCCCAAAGAGCTGGAAGCAAGATGCTTTGGGGGCTCCCTGCCCCTTTGCCAACAAGGCCGACCTTTGGGCCTTTCAGCTCTAGGCCAATGGAGCACACCGAGAGCAGAAGTTCTACCTCAGCCAGATAAGGCCTGCCAAGAAACTGCGTTTCACAGGCTTTGGTAAGAGATATTCCCGGTACTCTGTCAGAGCACTGGGCAGAGACAGTTGTTTCTTAGCTTCCCAAAGAGCTGGAAGCAAGATGCTTTGGGGCCTCTCTGCCCCTTTGCAAACAAGGCATCCCTTTGGGCCTTTCAGCTCTAGGCCAATGGAGCACAGCCAGAGCAGAAGTCCTACTTCAGCCAGATCAGGCCTGCCAAGGAACTGCGTTTCAGAGGCCTTTGTATGTGACGTTCCCGGTAGGCTGTGAGAGCACGGTGCAGAGCCAGTTGTTTCCTTGTTTCCCAAACAGCTGTAAGCAAGACGCTTAGGGGCCTCTCTGCCCCTTTGGAAACAAGGCAGCACGTTGGGTCTGGCAGCTCTAGGGCAATGGAGCACAACCAGAGCAGAAGTTCTACTTCTTCCAGATCAGGCCTGCCTAGACAGTGCGTTTCACAGGCCTTGATAAGAGATGTTCTCTTAGGCTATAAGAGCACTGGGCACAGCCAGTTGTTTCTTAGCTTCCCAATGAGCTGGAAGCAAGATGCTTTGGGGCCTCTCTGCCCCTTTGCAAACAAGGCAGCCCTTTGGGCCTTTCAGCTCTAGGGCAATGGAGCACACCCAGAGCAGAAGTTCTACCTCAGCCAGATCAGGCCTGCCAAGAAACTGCTTTTCACAGGCCTTCGTAAGAGGTGTTCCCGGAAGGCTGTAAGACTACCTGGCAGAGCGAGTTGTTTCTTAGCTTCAAAAACAGCTGGAAGCAACATGATTTGGGGCCTCTCTCCCCCTTTGGAAACAAAGCAGCCTTTGTGCCTGGCAGCTCTAGGCCAAAGTAGCACACCCAGAGCACAAGTTCTACCTCAGCCAGATAAGGCCTGTCAAGAAGCTGCGTTTCACAGGCCTTTGTATGTGACGTTCCCGGTTGGCTTTGAGAGCACTGTGCAGAGCCAGTTGTTTTAGCTTCCCAGAGAGCAGGAAGCAAGATGCTTTGGGGCCTCTCTCACACTTTGGAAATAAAGGCAGCCCTTTGGGCCTGGCAGCCCTAGGCCAATGGAGTACACCCAGAGCAGAAGTTCTACCTCAGCCAGATCAGGCCTTCCAAGAAACTGCGTCTCACAGGCCTTTCTCTGTCACGTTGCCGGTAGGCTGTGAGAGCACTGTGCAGAGCCAGTTGTTTCTTAGCTTCCCAAAGATTTGGAAGCAAGATACTTTGGGGACTCTCAGCCCCTTTGGAAACAAGGCGGCCCTTTGGGCCTGGCAGCTCTAGGCCAAAGTAGCACGCCCAGAGCAGGAGTTCTACTTCAGCCAGATCAGGCCTGCCAAGAAACTGCGTTTCACAGGCCTTGGTAAGAGATGTTCCCGGTAGGCTGTGAGAGCATTGTGGAGAGCCAGTTGCTTTAGCTTCCCACAGAGCTGGAAGCAAGATGCTTTGGGGCCTCTCTCTCCCTTTGGACACAAGGCAGCCGTTTGCGCCTGGCAGCTCTAGGCCAATGGAGCACACCCACAGCAGAAGTTCTACTTCAGGCAGATCAGTCCTGCCCAGAAACTGCGTTTCACAGCCCTTGGTAAGAGATGTTCACGGTAGGCTGTGAGAGCACTGGGCAGAACCAGTTGTTTTTTAGCTTCCCAAAGTGCTGGAGGCAAGATGCTTTGGGGCCTCTCTCACCCTTTGGAAACAAGGCAGCCCTTAGGTCCTGGTAGCTCTAGGCCTATGTAGCACAACCAGAACAGAAGTTCTACTTCAGCCAGGTCAGGCCTGCCAAGAAACTGCGTTTCACAGGCCTTTCAAAGAGATGTTCTCTTAGGCTGTAAGAGCACTGGGCAGAGCCAGCTGTTTCTTAGCTTCCCGAAGAGCTGGGAGCAAGATGCTTTGGGTCCACTCTCCGTCTTTGGAAACAAGGCAGCCCTTTGGGCCTGGCAGCTCTAGGGCAATGGAGCACACCCAGAGCAGAAGTTCTACTTCAGCCAGATCAGGCCTGCCAGGAAACTGCGTTTCACAGGCCTTGGTAAGAGATGTTCCCGGTAGGCTGTAAGAGCACTGGGCAGAGCCAGTTGTTTCTTACCTTCCTGAAAAGCTGGAAGCAAGATGCTTGGGACCCCTCTGCCCGTTTGGGAACAAGGCAGCCTTTTGGGTCGGGAAGCTCTAGGCCAATGGAGCACACGCAGAGCAGGAGTTCTACTTCAGCCTGATCAGGCCTGCAAAGAAACAGCGTTTGACAGGCCTTGGTAAGAGATGTTCCCGGTAGGTGTAAGAGCACTGGGCAGAGCCAGTTGTTTCTTAGCTTTGCAAAGACCGGGAAGCAAGATGCTTTGGGCCTCTCTGCCCCTTGGAAACAGGGTAGCACTTTGGGCCTGGCAGCCCTAGGGCAATGGAGCACACCCAGAGCCGGAGTTCTACTTCAGCCAGATGAGGCCTGCCAAGAAACTGCGTTTCACAGGCCTTTCAAAGACATGTTCCCAGTAGGCTGTAAGAGCACGGGGCAGAGCGAGTTGGTTCTTAGCTTCCCAGAGAGCTGGAAGCAGGATGCTTTGGGGCCTCTCTGCCCCTTTGGAAACAAGGCAGCACCTTGGGCCTGGCAGCTCTAGGGCAATGGAGCACACCCAGAGCAGAAGTTCTACTTCAGCCAAATCAGGCCTGCCAGGAAACGGCGTTTCACAGGCCTTGGTAAGAGATGTTCCCGGTAGGCTGTAAGAGCACTGGGCAACGCCAGATGTTTCTTAGCTTCCCGAAGAGCTGGAAGCAAGATGCTTTGGTGCCACTCTCTCACTTTGGAATCAAGGCAGCCCTTTGGGGCAGGTAGCTCTAGGCCAGTGGAGCACACCCAGAGCAGAAGTTCTACTTCGGCCAGTTCAGGCCACCAACAAACTGCGTTTCACAGGCCTTGGTAAGAGATGTTCCCGGTAGGCTGTAAGAGCACTGGGCAATGCCAGATGTTTCTTAGCTTCCAGAAGAGCTGGAAGCAAGATGCTTTGGGGCCTCTCATCCCCTTTGCAAACAAGGCGGCCCTTTGGGCCAGGCAGCTCTAGGCCAATGGAGCACACCCAGAGCAGAAGTTCTACTTCAGCTAGATCAGGCCACCAACAAAGTGCGTTTCACAGGCCTTGGTAAGAGATTTTCTCTCAGGCTGTAAGAGCACTGGGCAGAGCCAGTTGTTTCTTAGCTTCCCAAAGAGCTGGAAGCAAGATGCTTTGGGGGCTCCCTGCCCCTTTGCCAACAAGGCCGACCTTTGGGCCTTTCAGCTCTAGGCCAATGGAGCACACCGAGAGCAGAAGTTCTACCTCAGCCAGATAAGGCCTGCCAAGAAACTGCGTTTCACAGGCTTTGGTAAGAGATATTCCCGGTACTCTGTCAGAGCACTGGGCAGAGACAGTTGTTTCTTAGCTTCCCAAAGAGCTGGAAGCAAGATGCTTTGGGGCCTCTCTGCCCCTTTGCAAACAAGGCATCCCTTTGGGCCTTTCAGCTCTAGGCCAATGGAGCACAGCCAGAGCAGAAGTCCTACTTCAGCCAGATCAGGCCTGCCAAGGAACTGCGTTTCAGAGGCCTTTGTATGTGACGTTCCCGGTAGGCTGTGAGAGCACGGTGCAGAGCCAGTTGTTTCCTTGTTTCCCAAACAGCTGGAAGCAAGACGCTTAGGGGCCTCTCTGCCCCTTTGGAAACAAGGCAGCACGTTGGGTCTGGCAGCTCTAGGGCAATGGAGCACAACCAGAGCAGAAGTTCTACTTCTTCCAGATCAGGCCTGCCTAGACAGTGCGTTTCACAGGCCTTGATAAGAGATGTTCTCTTAGGCTATAAGAGCACTGGGCACAGCCAGTTGTTTCTTAGCTTCCCAATGAGCTGGAAGCAAGATGCTTTGGGGCCTCTCTGCCCCTTTGCAAACAAGGCAGCCCTTTGGGCCTTTCAGCTCTAGGGCAATGGAGCACACCCAGAGCAGAAGTTCTACCTCAGCCAGATCAGGCCTGCCAAGAAACTGCTTTTCACAGGCCTTCGTAAGAGGTGTTCCCGGAAGGCTGTAAGACTACCTGGCAGAGCGAGTTGTTTCTTAGCTTCAAAAACAGCTGGAAGCAACATGATTTGGGGCCTCTCTCCCCCTTTGGAAACAAAGCAGCCTTTGTGCCTGGCAGCTCTAGGCCAAAGTAGCACACCCAGAGCACAAGTTCTACCTCAGCCAGATAAGGCCTGTCAAGAAGCTGCGTTTCACAGGCCTTTGTATGTGACGTTCCCGGTTGGCTTTGAGAGCACTGTGCAGAGCCAGTTGTTTTAGCTTCCCAGAGAGCAGGAAGCAAGATGCTTTGGGGCCTCTCTCACACTTTGGAAATAAAGGCAGCCCTTTGGGCCTGGCAGCCCTAGGCCAATGGAGTACACCCAGAGCAGAAGTTCTACCTCAGCCAGATCAGGCCTTCCAAGAAACTGCGTCTCACAGGCCTTTCTCTGTCACGTTGCCGGTAGGCTGTGAGAGCACTGTGCAGAGCCAGTTGTTTCTTAGCTTCCCAAAGATTTGGAAGCAAGATACTTTGGGGACTCTCAGCCCCTTTGGAAACAAGGCGGCCCTTTGGGCCTGGCAGCTCTAGGCCAAAGTAGCACGCCCAGAGCAGGAGTTCTACTTCAGCCAGATCAGGCCTGCCAAGAAACTGCGTTTCACAGGCCTTGGTAAGAGATGTTCCCGGTAGGCTGTGAGAGCATTGTGGAGAGCCAGTTGCTTTAGCTTCCCACAGAGCTGGAAGCAAGATGCTTTGGGGCCTCTCTCTCCCTTTGGACACAAGGCAGCCGTTTGCGCCTGGCAGCTCTAGGCCAATGGAGCACACCCACAGCAGAAGTTCTACTTCAGGCAGATCAGTCCTGCCCAGAAACTGCGTTTCACAGCCCTTGGTAAGAGATGTTCACGGTAGGCTGTGAGAGCACTGGGCAGAACCAGTTGTTTTTTAGCTTCCCAAAGTGCTGGAGGCAAGATGCTTTGGGGCCTCTCTCACCCTTTGGAAACAAGGCAGCCCTTAGGTCCTGGTAGCTCTAGGCCTATGTAGCACAACCAGAACAGAAGTTCTACTTCAGCCAGGTCAGGCCTGCCAAGAAACTGCGTTTCACAGGCCTTTCAAAGAGATGTTCTCTTAGGCTGTAAGAGCACTGGGCAGAGCCAGCTGTTTCTTAGCTTCCCGAAGAGCTGGGAGCAAGATGCTTTGGGTCCACTCTCCGTCTTTGGAAACAAGGCAGCCCTTTGGGCCTGGCAGCTCTAGGGCAATGGAGCACACCCAGAGCAGAAGTTCTACTTCAGCCAGATCAGGCCTGCCAGGAAACTGCGTTTCACAGGCCTTGGTAAGAGATGTTCCCGGTAGGCTGTAAGAGCACTGGGCAGAGCCAGTTGTTTCTTACCTTCCTGAAAAGCTGGAAGCAAGATGCTTGGGACCCCTCTGCCCGTTTGGGAACAAGGCAGCCTTTTGGGTCGGGAAGCTCTAGGCCAATGGAGCACACGCAGAGCAGGAGTTCTACTTCAGCCTGATCAGGCCTGCAAAGAAACAGCGTTTGACAGGCCTTGGTAAGAGATGTTCCCGGTAGGTGTAAGAGCACTGGGCAGAGCCAGTTGTTTCTTAGCTTTGCAAAGACCGGGAAGCAAGATGCTTTGGGCCTCTCTGCCCCTTGGAAACAGGGTAGCACTTTGGGCCTGGCAGCCCTAGGGCAATGGAGCACACCCAGAGCCGGAGTTCTACTTCAGCCAGATGAGGCCTGCCAAGAAACTGCGTTTCACAGGCCTTTCAAAGACATGTTCCCAGTAGGCTGTAAGAGCACGGGGCAGAGCGAGTTGGTTCTTAGCTTCCCAGAGAGCTGGAAGCAGGATGCTTTGGGGCCTCTCTGCCCCTTTGGAAACAAGGCAGCACCTTGGGCCTGGCAGCTCTAGGGCAATGGAGCACACCCAGAGCAGAAGTTCTACTTCAGCCAAATCAGGCCTGCCAGGAAACGGCGTTTCACAGGCCTTGGTAAGAGATGTTCCCGGTAGGCTGTAAGAGCACTGGGCAACGCCAGATGTTTCTTAGCTTCCCGAAGAGCTGGAAGCAAGATGCTTTGGTGCCACTCTCTCACTTTGGAATCAAGGCAGCCCTTTGGGGCAGGTAGCTCTAGGCCAGTGGAGCACACCCAGAGCAGAAGTTCTACTTCGGCCAGTTCAGGCCACCAACAAACTGCGTTTCACAGGCCTTGGTAAGAGATGTTCCCGGTAGGCTGTAAGAGCACTGGGCAATGCCAGATGTTTCTTAGCTTCCAGAAGAGCTGGAAGCAAGATGCTTTGGGGCCTCTCATCCCCTTTGCAAACAAGGCGGCCCTTTGGGCCAGGCAGCTCTAGGCCAATGGAGCACACCCAGAGCAGAAGTTCTACTTCAGCTAGATCAGGCCACCAACAAAGTGCGTTTCACAGGCCTTGGTAAGAGATTTTCTCTCAGGCTGTAAGAGCACTGGGCAGAGCCAGTTGTTTCTTAGCTTCCCAAAGAGCTGGAAGCAAGATGCTTTGGGGGCTCCCTGCCCCTTTGCCAACAAGGCCGACCTTTGGGCCTTTCAGCTCTAGGCCAATGGAGCACACCGAGAGCAGAAGTTCTACCTCAGCCAGATAAGGCCTGCCAAGAAACTGCGTTTCACAGGCTTTGGTAAGAGATATTCCCGGTACTCTGTCAGAGCACTGGGCAGAGACAGTTGTTTCTTAGCTTCCCAAAGAGCTGGAAGCAAGATGCTTTGGGGCCTCTCTGCCCCTTTGCAAACAAGGCATCCCTTTGGGCCTTTCAGCTCTAGGCCAATGGAGCACAGCCAGAGCAGAAGTCCTACTTCAGCCAGATCAGGCCTGCCAAGGAACTGCGTTTCAGAGGCCTTTGTATGTGACGTTCCCGGTAGGCTGTGAGAGCACGGTGCAGAGCCAGTTGTTTCCTTGTTTCCCAAACAGCTGGAAGCAAGACGCTTAGGGGCCTCTCTGCCCCTTTGGAAACAAGGCAGCACGTTGGGTCTGGCAGCTCTAGGGCAATGGAGCACAACCAGAGCAGAAGTTCTACTTCTTCCAGATCAGGCCTGCCTAGACAGTGCGTTTCACAGGCCTTGATAAGAGATGTTCTCTTAGGCTATAAGAGCACTGGGCACAGCCAGTTGTTTCTTAGCTTCCCAATGAGCTGGAAGCAAGATGCTTTGGGGCCTCTCTGCCCCTTTGCAAACAAGGCAGCCCTTTGGGCCTTTCAGCTCTAGGGCAATGGAGCACACCCAGAGCAGAAGTTCTACCTCAGCCAGATCAGGCCTGCCAAGAAACTGCTTTTCACAGGCCTTCGTAAGAGGTGTTCCCGGAAGGCTGTAAGACTACCTGGCAGAGCGAGTTGTTTCTTAGCTTCAAAAACAGCTGGAAGCAACATGATTTGGGGCCTCTCTCCCCCTTTGGAAACAAAGCAGCCTTTGTGCCTGGCAGCTCTAGGCCAAAGTAGCACACCCAGAGCACAAGTTCTACCTCAGCCAGATAAGGCCTGTCAAGAAGCTGCGTTTCACAGGCCTTTGTATGTGACGTTCCCGGTTGGCTTTGAGAGCACTGTGCAGAGCCAGTTGTTTTAGCTTCCCAGAGAGCAGGAAGCAAGATGCTTTGGGGCCTCTCTCACACTTTGGAAATAAAGGCAGCCCTTTGGGCCTGGCAGCCCTAGGCCAATGGAGTACACCCAGAGCAGAAGTTCTACCTCAGCCAGATCAGGCCTTCCAAGAAACTGCGTCTCACAGGCCTTTCTCTGTCACGTTGCCGGTAGGCTGTGAGAGCACTGTGCAGAGCCAGTTGTTTCTTAGCTTCCCAAAGATTTGGAAGCAAGATACTTTGGGGACTCTCAGCCCCTTTGGAAACAAGGCGGCCCTTTGGGCCTGGCAGCTCTAGGCCAAAGTAGCACGCCCAGAGCAGGAGTTCTACTTCAGCCAGATCAGGCCTGCCAAGAAACTGCGTTTCACAGGCCTTGGTAAGAGATGTTCCCGGTAGGCTGTGAGAGCACTGTGGAGAGCCAGTTGCTTTAGCTTCCCACAGAGCTGGAAGCAAGATGCTTTGGGGCCTCTCTCTCCCTTTGGACACAAGGCAGCCGTTTGCGCCTGGCAGCTCTAGGCCAATGGAGCACACCCACAGCAGAAGTTCTACTTCAGGCAGATCAGTCCTGCCCAGAAACTGCGTTTCACAGCCCTTGGTAAGAGATGTTCACGGTAGGCTGTGAGAGCACTGGGCAGAACCAGTTGTTTTTTAGCTTCCCAAAGTGCTGGAGGCAAGATGCTTTGGGGCCTCTCTCACCCTTTGGAAACAAGGCAGCCCTTAGGTCCTGGTAGCTCTAGGCCTATGTAGCACAACCAGAACAGAAGTTCTACTTCAGCCAGGTCAGGCCTGCCAAGAAACTGCGTTTCACAGGCCTTTCAAAGAGATGTTCTCTTAGGCTGTAAGAGCACTGGGCAGAGCCAGCTGTTTCTTAGCTTCCCGAAGAGCTGGGAGCAAGATGCTTTGGGTCCACTCTCCGTCTTTGGAAACAAGGCAGCCCTTTGGGCCTGGCAGCTCTAGGGCAATGGAGCACGCCCAGAGCAGAAGTTCTACTTCAGCCAGATCAGGCCTGCCAGGAAACTGCGTTTCACAGGCCTTGGTAAGAGATGTTCCCGGTAGGCTGTAAGAGCACTGGGCAGAGCCAGTTGTTTCTTACCTTCCTGAAAAGCTGGAAGCAAGATGCTTGGGACCCCTCTGCCCGTTTGGGAACAAGGCAGCCTTTTGGGTCGGGAAGCTCTAGGCCAATGGAGCACACGCAGAGCAGGAGTTCTACTTCAGCCTGATCAGGCCTGCAAAGAAACAGCGTTTGACAGGCCTTGGTAAGAGATGTTCCCGGTAGGTGTAAGAGCACTGGGCAGAGCCAGTTGTTTCTTAGCTTTGCAAAGACCGGGAAGCAAGATGCTTTGGGCCTCTCTGCCCCTTGGAAACAGGGTAGCACTTTGGGCCTGGCAGCCCTAGGGCAATGGAGCACACCCAGAGCCGGAGTTCTACTTCAGCCAGATGAGGCCTGCCAAGAAACTGCGTTTCACAGGCCTTTCAAAGACATGTTCCCAGTAGGCTGTAAGAGCACGGGGCAGAGCGAGTTGGTTCTTAGCTTCCCAGAGAGCTGGAAGCAGGATGCTTTGGGGCCTCTCTGCCCCTTTGGAAACAAGGCAGCACCTTGGGCCTGGCAGCTCTAGGGCAATGGAGCACACCCAGAGCAGAAGTTCTACTTCAGCCAAATCAGGCCTGCCAGGAAACGGCGTTTCACAGGCCTTGGTAAGAGATGTTCCCGGTAGGCTGTAAGAGCACTGGGCAACGCCAGATGTTTCTTAGCTTCCCGAAGAGCTGGAAGCAAGATGCTTTGGTGCCACTCTCTCACTTTGGAATCAAGGCAGCCCTTTGGGGCAGGTAGCTCTAGGCCAGTGGAGCACACCCAGAGCAGAAGTTCTACTTCGGCCAGTTCAGGCCACCAACAAACTGCGTTTCACAGGCCTTGGTAAGAGATGTTCCCGGTAGGCTGTAAGAGCACTGGGCAATGCCAGATGTTTCTTAGCTTCCAGAAGAGCTGGAAGCAAGATGCTTTGGGGCCTCTCATCCCCTTTGCAAACAAGGCGGCCCTTTGGGCCAGGCAGCTCTAGGCCAATGGAGCACACCCAGAGCAGAAGTTCTACTTCAGCTAGATCAGGCCACCAACAAAGTGCGTTTCACAGGCCTTGGTAAGAGATTTTCTCTCAGGCTGTAAGAGCACTGGGCAGAGCCAGTTGTTTCTTAGCTTCCCAAAGAGCTGGAAGCAAGATGCTTTGGGGGCTCCGTGCCCCTTTGCCAACAAGGCCGACCTTTGGGCCTTTCAGCTCTAGGCCAATGGAGCACACCGAGAGCAGAAGTTCTACCTCAGCCAGATAAGGCCTGCCAAGAAACTGCGTTTCACAGGCTTTGGTAAGAGATATTCCCGGTACTCTGTCAGAGCACTGGGCAGAGACAGTTGTTTCTTAGCTTCCCAAAGAGCTGGAAGCAAGATGCTTTGGGGCCTCTCTGCCCCTTTGCAAACAAGGCATCCCTTTGGGCCTTTCAGCTCTAGGCCAATGGAGCACAGCCAGAGCAGAAGTCCTACTTCAGCCAGATCAGGCCTGCCAAGGAACTGCGTTTCAGAGGCCTTTGTATGTGACGTTCCCGGTAGGCTGTGAGAGCACGGTGCAGAGCCCGTTGTTTCCTTGTTTCCCAAACAGCTGGAAGCAAGACGCTTAGGGGCCTCTCTGCCCCTTTGGAAACAAGGCAGCACGTTGGGTCTGGCAGCTCTAGGGCAATGGAGCACAACCAGAGCAGAAGTTCTACTTCTTCCAGATCAGGCCTGCCTAGACAGTGCGTTTCACAGGCCTTGATAAGAGATGTTCTCTTAGGCTATAAGAGCACTGGGCACAGCCAGTTGTTTCTTAGCTTCCCAATGAGCTGGAAGCAAGATGCTTTGGGGCCTCTCTGCCCCTTTGCAAACAAGGCATCCCTTTGGGCCTTTCAGCTCTAGGGCAATGGAGCACACCCAGAGCAGAAGTTCTACCTCAGCCAGATCAGGCCTGCCAAGAAACTGCTTTTCACAGGCCTTCGTAAGAGGTGTTCCCGGAAGGCTGTAAGACTACCTGGCAGAGCGAGTTGTTTCTTAGCTTCAAAAACAGCTGGAAGCAACATGATTTGGGGCCTCTCTCCCCCTTTGGAAACAAAGCAGCCTTTGTGCCTGGCAGCTCTAGGCCAAAGTAGCACACCCAGAGCACAAGTTCTACCTCAGCCAGATAAGGCCTGTCAAGAAGCTGCGTTTCACAGGCCTTTGTATGTGACGTTCCCGGTTGGCTTTGAGAGCACTGTGCAGAGCCAGTTGTTTTAGCTTCCCAGAGAGCAGGAAGCAAGATGCTTTGGGGCCTCTCTCACACTTTGGAAATAAAGGCAGCCCTTTGGGCCTGGCAGCCCTAGGCCAATGGAGTACACCCAGAGCAGAAGTTCTACCTCAGCCAGATCAGGCCTTCCAAGAAACTGCGTCTCACAGGCCTTTCTCTGTCACGTTGCCGGTAGGCTGTGAGAGCACTGTGCAGAGCCAGTTGTTTCTTAGCTTCCCAAAGATTTGGAAGCAAGATACTTTGGGGACTCTCAGCCCCTTTGGAAACAAGGCGGCCCTTTGGGCCTGGCAGCTCTAGGCCAAAGTAGCACGCCCAGAGCAGGAGTTCTACTTCAGCCAGATCAGGCCTGCCAAGAAACTGCGTTTCACAGGCCTTGGTAAGAGATGTTCCCGGTAGGCTGTGAGAGCACTGTGGAGAGCCAGTTGCTTTAGCTTCCCACAGAGCTGGAAGCAAGATGCTTTGGGGCCTCTCTCTCCCTTTGGACACAAGGCAGCCGTTTGGGTCTGGCAGCTCTAGGCCAATGGAGCACACCCACAGCAGAAGTTCTACTTCAGGCAGATCAGTCCTGCCCAGAAACTGCGTTTCACAGCCCTTGGTAAGAGATGTTCACGGTAGGCTGTGAGAGCACTGGGCAGAACCAGTTGTTTTTTAGCTTCCCAAAGTGCTGGAGGCAAGATGCTTTGGGGCCTCTCTCACCCTTTGGAAACAAGGCAGCCCTTAGGTCCTGGTAGCTCTAGGCCTATGTAGCACAACCAGAACAGAAGTTCTACTTCAGCCAGGTCAGGCCTGCCAAGAAACTGCGTTTCACAGGCCTTTCAAAGAGATGTTCTCTTAGGCTGTAAGAGCACTGGGCAGAGCCAGCTGTTTCTTAGCTTCCCGAAGAGCTGGGAGCAAGATGCTTTGGGTCCACTCTCCGTCTTTGGAAACAAGGCAGCCCTTTGGGCCTGGCAGCTCTAGGGCAATGGAGCACGCCCAGAGCAGAAGTTCTACTTCAGCCAGATCAGGCCTGCCAGGAAACTGCGTTTCACAGGCCTTGGTAAGAGATGTTCCCGGTAGGCTGTAAGAGCACTGGGCAGAGCCAGTTGTTTCTTACCTTCCTGAAAAGCTGGAAGCAAGATGCTTGGGACCCCTCTGCCCGTTTGGGAACAAGGCAGCCTTTTGGGTCGGGAAGCTCTAGGCCAATGGAGCACACGCAGAGCAGGAGTTCTACTTCAGCCTGATCAGGCCTGCAAAGAAACAGCGTTTGACAGGCCTTGGTAAGAGATGTTCCCGGTAGGTGTAAGAGCACTGGGCAGAGCCAGTTGTTTCTTAGCTTTGCAAAGACCGGGAAGCAAGATGCTTTGGGCCTCTCTGCCCCTTGGAAACAGGGCAGCACTTTGGGCCTGGCAGCCCTAGGGCAATGGAGCACACCCAGAGCCGGAGTTCTACTTCAGCCAGATGAGGCCTGCCAAGAAACTGCGTTTCACAGGCCTTTCAAAGACATGTTCCCAGTAGGCTGTAAGAGCACGGGGCAGAGCGAGTTGGTTCTTAGCTTCCCAGAGAGCTGGAAGCAGGATGCTTTGGGGCCTCTCTGCCCCTTTGGAAACAAGGCAGCACCTTGGGCCTGGCAGCTCTAGGGCAATGGAGCACACCCAGAGCAGAAGTTCTACTTCAGCCAAATCAGGCCTGCCAGGAAACGGCGTTTCACAGGCCTTGGTAAGAGATGTTCCCGGTAGGCTGTAAGAGCACTGGGCAACGCCAGATGTTTCTTAGCTTCCCGAAGAGCTGGAAGCAAGATGCTTAGGTGCCACTCTCTCACTTTGGAATCAAGGCAGCCCTTTGGGGCAGGTAGCTCTAGGCCAGTGGAGCACACCCAGAGCAGAAGTTCTACTTCGGCCAGTTCAGGCCACCAACAAACTGCGTTTCACAGGCCTTGGTAAGAGATGTTCCCGGTAGGCTGTAAGAGCACTGGGCAATGCCAGATGTTTCTTAGCTTCCCGAAGAGCTGGAAGCAAGATGCTTTGGGGCCTCTCATCCCCTTTGCAAACAAGGCGGCCCTTTGGGCCAGGCAGCTCTAGGCCAATGGAGCACACTCAGAGCAGAAGTTCTACTTCAGCTAGATCAGGCCACCCACAAAGTGCGTTTCACAGGCCTTGGTAAGAGATTTTCTCTCAGGCTGTAAGAGCACTGGGCAGAGCCAGTTGTTTCTTAGCTTCCCAAAGAGCTGGAAGCAAGATGCTTTGGGGGCTCCCTGCCCCTTTGCCAACAAGGCCGACCTTTGGGCCTTTCAGCTCTAGGCCAATGGAGCACACCGAGAGCAGAAGTTCTACCTCAGCCAGATAAGGCCTGCCAAGAAACTGCGTTTCACAGGCTTTGGTAAGAGATATTCCCGGTACTCTGTCAGAGCACTGGGCAGAGACAGTTGTTTCTTAGCTTCCCAAAGAGCTGGAAGCAAGATGCTTTGGGGCCTCTCTGCCCCTTTGCAAACAAGGCATCCCTTTGGGCCTTTCAGCTCTAGGCCAATGGAGCACAGCCAGAGCAGAAGTCCTACTTCAGCCAGATCAGGCCTGCCAAGGAACTGCGTTTCAGAGGCCTTTGTATGTGACGTTCCCGGTAGGCTGTGAGAGCACGGTGCAGAGCCAGTTGTTTCCTTGTTTCCCAAACAGCTGGAAGCAAGACGCTTAGGGGCCTCTCTGCCCCTTTGGAAACAAGGCAGCACGTTGGGTCTGGCAGCTCTAGGGCAATGGAGCACAACCAGAGCAGAAGTTCTACTTCTTCCAGATCAGGCCTGCCTAGACAGTGCGTTTCACAGGCCTTGATAAGAGATGTTCTCTTAGGCTATAAGAGCACTGGGCACAGCCAGTTGTTTCTTAGCTTCCCAATGAGCTGGAAGCAAGATGCTTTGGGGCCTCTCTGCCCCTTTGCAAACAAGGCATCCCTTTGGGCCTTTCAGCTCTAGGGCAATGGAGCACACCCAGAGCAGAAGTTCTACCTCAGCCAGATCAGGCCTGCCAAGAAACTGCTTTTCACAGGCCTTCGTAAGAGGTGTTCCCGGAAGGCTGTAAGAGTACCTGGCAGAGCGAGTTGTTTCTTAGCTTCAAAAACAGCTGGAAGCAACATGATTTGGGGCCTCTCTCCCCCTTTGGAAACAAAGCAGCCTTTGTGCCTGGCAGCTCTAGGCCAAAGTAGCACACCCAGAGCACAAGTTCTACCTCAGCCAGATAAGGCCTGTCAAGAAGCTGCGTTTCACAGGCCTTTGTATGTGACGTTCCCGGTTGGCTTTGAGAGCACTGTGCAGAGCCAGTTGTTTTAGCTTCCCAGAGAGCAGGAAGCAAGATGCTTTGGGGCCTCTCTCACACTTTGGAAATAAAGGCAGCCCTTTGGGCCTGGCAGCCCTAGGCCAATGGAGTACACCCAGAGCAGAAGTTCTACCTCAGCCAGATCAGGCCTTCCAAGAAACTGCGTCTCACAGGCCTTTCTCTGTCACGTTGCCGGTAGGCTGTGAGAGCACTGTGCAGAGCCAGTTGTTTCTTAGCTTCCCAAAGATTTGGAAGCAAGATACTTTGGGGACTCTCAGCCCCTTTGGAAACAAGGCGGCCCTTTGGGCCTGGCAGCTCTAGGCCAAAGTAGCACGCCCAGAGCAGGAGTTCTACTTCAGCCAGATCAGGCCTGCCAAGAAACTGCGTTTCACAGGCCTTGGTAAGAGATGTTCCCGGTAGGCTGTGAGAGCACTGTGGAGAGCCAGTTGCTTTAGCTTCCCACAGAGCTGGAAGCAAGATGCTTTGGGGCCTCTCTCTCCCTTTGGACACAAGGCAGCCGTTTGCGCCTGGCAGCTCTAGGCCAATGGAGCACACCCACAGCAGAAGTTCTACTTCAGGCAGATCAGTCCTGCCCAGAAACTGCGTTTCACAGCCCTTGGTAAGAGATGTTCACGGTAGGCTGTGAGAGCACTGGGCAGAACCAGTTGTTTTTTAGCTTCCCAAAGTGCTGGAGGCAAGATGCTTTGGGGCCTCTCTCACCCTTTGGAAACAAGGCAGCCCTTAGGTCCTGGTAGCTCTAGGCCTATGTAGCACAACCAGAACAGAAGTTCTACTTCAGCCAGGTCAGGCCTGCCAAGAAACTGCGTTTCACAGGCCTTTCAAAGAGATGTTCTCTTAGGCTGTAAGAGCACTGGGCAGAGCCAGCTGTTTCTTAGCTTCCCGAAGAGCTGGGAGCAAGATGCTTTGGGTCCACTCTCCGTCTTTGGAAACAAGGCAGCCCTTTGGGCCTGGCAGCTCTAGGGCAATGGAGCACACCCAGAGCAGAAGTTCTACTTCAGCCAGATCAGGCCTGCCAGGAAACTGCGTTTCACAGGCCTTGGTAAGAGATGTTCCCGGTAGGCTGTAAGAGCACTGGGCAGAGCCAGTTGTTTCTTACCTTCCTGAAAAGCTGGAAGCAAGATGCTTGGGACCCCTCTGCCCGTTTGGGAACAAGGCAGCCTTTTGGGTCGGGAAGCTCTAGGCCAATGGAGCACACGCAGAGCAGGAGTTCTACTTCAGCCTGATCAGGCCTGCAAAGAAACAGCGTTTGACAGGCCTTGGTAAGAGATGTTCCCGGTAGGTGTAAGAGCACTGGGCAGAGCCAGTTGTTTCTTAGCTTTGCAAAGACCGGGAAGCAAGATGCTTTGGGCCTCTCTGCCCCTTGGAAACAGGGCAGCACTTTGGGCCTGGCAGCCCTAGGGCAATGGAGCACACCCAGAGCCGGAGTTCTACTTCAGCCAGATGAGGCCTGCCAAGAAACTGCGTTTCACAGGCCTTTCAAAGACATGTTCCCAGTAGGCTGTAAGAGCACGGGGCAGAGCGAGTTGGTTCTTAGCTTCACAGAGAGCTGGACGCAGGATGCTTTGGGGCCTCTCTGCCCCTTTGGAAACAAGGCAGCACCTTGGGCCTGGCAGCTCTAGGGCAATGGAGCACACCCAGAGCAGAAGTTCTACTTCAGCCAAATCAGGCCTGCCAGGAAACGGCGTTTCACAGGCCTTGGTAAGAGATGTTCCCGGTAGGCTGTAAGAGCACTGGGCAACGCCAGATGTTTCTTAGCTTCCCGAAGAGCTGGAAGCAAGATGCTTTGGTGCCACTCTCTCACTTTGGAATCAAGGCAGCCCTTTGGGGCAGGTAGCTCTAGGCCAGTGGAGCACACCCAGAGCAGAAGTTCTACTTCGGCCAGTTCAGGCCACCAACAAACTGCGTTTCACAGGCCTTGGTAAGAGATGTTCCCGGTAGGCTGTAAGAGCACTGGGCAATGCCAGATGTTTCTTAGCTTCCCGAAGAGCTGGAAGCAAGATGCTTTGGGGCCTCTCATCCCCTTTGCAAACAAGGCGGCCCTTTGGGCCAGGCAGCTCTAGGCCAATGGAGCACACTCAGAGCAGAAGTTCTACTTCAGCTAGATCAGGCCACCCACAAAGTGCGTTTCACAGGCCTTGGTAAGAGATTTTCTCTCAGGCTGTAAGAGCACTGGGCAGAGCCAGTTGTTTCTTAGCTTCCCAAAGAGCTGGAAGCAAGATGCTTTGGGGGCTCCCTGCCCCTTTGCCAACAAGGCCGACCTTTGGGCCTTTCAGCTCTAGGCCAATGGAGCACAGCCAGAGCAGAAGTCCTACTTCAGCCAGATCAGGCCTGCCAAGGAACTGCGTTTCAGAGGCCTTTGTATGTGACGTTCCCGGTAGGCTGTGAGAGCACGGTGCAGAGCCAGTTGTTTCCTTGTTTCCCAAACAGCTGGAAGCAAGACGCTTAGGGGCCTCTCTGCCCCTTTGGAAACAAGGCAGCACGTTGGGTCTGGCAGCTCTAGGGCAATGGAGCACAACCAGAGCAGAAGTTCTACTTCTTCCAGATCAGGCCTGCCTAGACAGTGCGTTTCACAGGCCTTGATAAGAGATGTTCTCTTAGGCTATAAGAGCACTGGGCACAGCCAGTTGTTTCTTAGCTTCCCAATGAGCTGGAAGCAAGATGCTTTGGGGCCTCTCTGCCCCTTTGCAAACAAGGCATCCCTTTGGGCCTTTCAGCTCTAGGGCAATGGAGCACACCCAGAGCAGAAGTTCTACCTCAGACAGATCGGGCCTGCCAAGAAACTGCTTTTCACAGGCCTTCGTAAGAGGTGTTCCCGGAAGGCTGTAAGACTACCTGGCAGAGCGAGTTGTTTCTTAGCTTCAAAAACAGCTGGAAGCAACATGATTTGGGGCCTCTCTCCCCCTTTGGAAACAAAGCAGCCTTTGTGCCTGGCAGCTCTAGGCCAAAGTAGCACACCCAGAGCACAAGTTCTACCTCAGCCAGATAAGGCCTGTCAAGAAGCTGCGTTTCACAGGCCTTTGTATGTGACGTTCCCGGTTGGCTTTGAGAGCACTGTGCAGAGCCAGTTGTTTTAGCTTCCCAGAGAGCAGGAAGCAAGATGCTTTGGGGCCTCTCTCACACTTTGGAAATAAAGGCAGCCCTTTGGGCCTGGCAGCCCTAGGCCAATGGAGTACACCCAGAGCAGAAGTTCTACCTCAGCCAGATCAGGCCTTCCAAGAAACTGCGTCTCACAGGCCTTTCTCTGTCACGTTGCCGGTAGGCTGTGAGAGCACTGTGCAGAGCCAGTTGTTTCTTAGCTTCCCAAAGATTTGGAAGCAAGATACTTTGGGGACTCTCAGCCCCTTTGGAAACAAGGCGGCCCTTTGGGCCTGGCAGCTCTAGGCCAAAGTAGCACGCCCAGAGCAGGAGTTCTACTTCAGCCAGATCAGGCCTGCCAAGAAACTGCGTTTCACAGGCCTTGGTAAGAGATGTTCCCGGTAGGCTGTGAGAGCACTGTGGAGAGCCAGTTGCTTTAGCTTCCCACAGAGCTGGAAGCAAGATGCTTTGGGGCCTCTCTCTCCCTTTGGACACAAGGCAGCCGTTTGCGCCTGGCAGCTCTAGGCCAATGGAGCACACCCACAGCAGAAGTTCTACTTCAGGCAGATCAGTCCTGCCCAGAAACTGCGTTTCACAGCCCTTGGTAAGAGATGTTCACGGTAGGCTGTGAGAGCACTGGGCAGAACCAGTTGTTTTTTAGCTTCCCAAAGTGCTGGAGGCAAGATGCTTTGGGGCCTCTCTCACCCTTTGGAAACAAGGCAGCCCTTAGGTCCTGGTAGCTCTAGGCCTATGTAGCACAACCAGAACAGAAGTTCTACTTCAGCCAGGTCAGGCCTGCCAAGAAACTGCGTTTCACAGGCCTTTCAAAGAGATGTTCTCTTAGGCTGTAAGAGCACTGGGCAGAGCCAGCTGTTTCTTAGCTTCCCGAAGAGCTGGGAGCAAGATGCTTTGGGTCCACTCTCCGTCTTTGGAAACAAGGCAGCCCTTTGGGCCTGGCAGCTCTAGGGCAATGGAGCACACCCAGAGCAGAAGTTCTACTTCAGCCAGATCAGGCCTGCCAGGAAACTGCGTTTCACAGGCCTTGGTAAGAGATGTTCCCGGTAGGCTGTAAGAGCACTGGGCAGAGCCAGTTGTTTCTTACCTTCCTGAAAAGCTGGAAGCAAGATGCTTGGGACCCCTCTGCCCGTTTGGGAACAAGGCAGCCTTTTGGGTCGGGAAGCTCTAGGCCAATGGAGCACACGCAGAGCAGGAGTTCTACTTCAGCCTGATCAGGCCTGCAAAGAAACAGCGTTTGACAGGCCTTGGTAAGAGATGTTCCCGGTAGGTGTAAGAGCACTGGGCAGAGCCAGTTGTTTCTTAGCTTTGCAAAGACCGGGAAGCAAGATGCTTTGGGCCTCTCTGCCCCTTGGAAACAGGGTAGCACTTTGGGCCTGGCAGCCCTAGGGCAATGGAGCACACCCAGAGCCGGAGTTCTACTTCAGCCAGATGAGGCCTGCCAAGAAACTGCGTTTCACAGGCCTTTCAAAGACATGTTCCCAGTAGGCTGTAAGAGCACGGGGCAGAGCGAGTTGGTTCTTAGCTTCACAGAGAGCTGGACGCAGGATGCTTTGGGGCCTCTCTGCCCCTTTGGAAACAAGGCAGCACCTTGGGCCTGGCAGCTCTAGGGCAATGGAGCACACCCAGAGCAGAAGTTCTACTTCAGCCAAATCAGGCCTGCCAGGAAACGGCGTTTCACAGGCCTTGGTAAGAGATGTTCCCGGTAGGCTGTAAGAGCACTGGGCAACGCCAGATGTTTCTTAGCTTCCCGAAGAGCTGGAAGCAAGATGCTTTGGTGCCACTCTCTCACTTTGGAATCAAGGCAGCCCTTTGGGGCAGGTAGCTCTAGGCCAGTGGAGCACACCCAGAGCAGAAGTTCTACTTCGGCCAGTTCAGGCCACCAACAAACTGCGTTTCACAGGCCTTGGTAAGAGATGTTCCCGGTAGGCTGTAAGAGCACTGGGCAATGCCAGATGTTTCTTAGCTTCCCGAAGAGCTGGAAGCAAGATGCTTTGGGGCCTCTCATCCCCTTTGCAAACAAGGCGGCCCTTTGGGCCAGGCAGCTCTAGGCCAATGGAGCACACTCAGAGCAGAAGTTCTACTTCAGCTAGATCAGGCCACCCACAAAGTGCGTTTCACAGGCCTTGGTAAGAGATTTTCTCTCAGGCTATAAGAGCACTGGGCAGAGCCAGTTGTTTCTTAGCTTCCCAAAGAGCTGGAAGCAAGATGCTTTGGGGGCTCCCTGCCCCTTTGCCAACAAGGCCGACCTTTGGGCCTTTCAGCTCTAGGCCAATGGAGCACAGCCAGAGCAGAAGTCCTACTTCAGCCACATCAGGCCTGCCAAGGAACTGCGTTTCAGAGGCCTTTGTATGTGACGTTCCCAGTAGGCTGTGAGAGCACGGTGCAGAGCCCGTTGTTTCCTTGTTTCCCAAACAGCTGGAAGCAAGACGCTTAGGGGCCTCTCTGCCCCTTTGGAAACAAGGCAGCACGTTGGGTCTGGCAGCTCTAGGGCAATGGAGCACAACCAGAGCAGAAGTTCTACTTCTTCCAGATCAGGCCTGCCTAGACAGTGCGTTTCACAGGCCTTGATAGGAGATGTTCTCTTAGGCTATAAGAGCACTGGGCACAGCCAGTTGTTTCTTAGCTTCCCAATGAGCTGGAAGCAAGATGCTTTGGGGCCTCTCTGCCCCTTTGCAAACAAGGCATCCCTTTGGGCCTTTCAGCTCTAGGGCAATGGAGCACACCCAGAGCAGAAGTTCTACCTCAGCCAGATCAGGCCTGCCAAGAAACTGCTTTTCACAGGCCTTCGTAAGAGGTGTTCCCGGAAGGCTGTAAGACTACCTGGCAGAGCGAGTTGTTTCTTAGCTTCAAAAACAGCTGGAAGCAACATGATTTGGGGCCTCTCTCCCCCTTTGGAAACAAAGCAGCCTTTGTGCCTGGCAGCTCTAGGCCAAAGTAGCACACCCAGAGCACAAGTTCTACCTCAGCCAGATAAGGCCTGTCAAGAAGCTGCGTTTCACAGGCCTTTGTATGTGACGTTCCCGGTTGGCTTTGAGAGCACTGTGCAGAGCCAGTTGTTTTAGCTTCCCAGAGAGCAGGAAGCAAGATGCTTTGGGGCCTCTCTCACACTTTGGAAATAAAGGCAGCCCTTTGGGCCTGGCAGCCCTAGGCCAATGGAGTACACCCAGAGCAGAAGTTCTACCTCAGCCAGATCAGGCCTTCCAAGAAACTGCGTCTCACAGGCCTTTCTCTGTCACGTTGCCGGTAGGCTGTGAGAGCACTGTGCAGAGCCAGTTGTTTCTTAGCTTCCCAAAGATTTGGAAGCAAGATACTTTGGGGACTCTCAGCCCCTTTGGAAACAAGGTGGCCCTTTGGGCCTGGCAGCTCTAGGCCAAAGTAGCACGCCCAGAGCAGGAGTTCTACTTCAGCCAGATCAGGCCTGCCAAGAAACTGCGTTTCACAGGCCTTGGTAAGAGATGTTCCCGGTAGGCTGTGAGAGCACTGTGGAGAGCCAGTTGCTTTAGCTTCCCACAGAGCTGGAAGCAAGATGCTTTGGGGCCTCTCTCTCCCTTTGGACACAAGGCAGCCGTTTGCGCCTGGCAGCTCTAGGCCAATGGAGCACACCCACAGCAGAAGTTCTACTTCAGGCAGATCAGTCCTGCCCAGAAACTGCGTTTCACAGCCCTTGGTAAGAGATGTTCACGGTAGGCTGTGAGAGCACTGGGCAGAACCAGTTGTTTTTTAGCTTCCCAAAGTGCTGGAGGCAAGATGCTTTGGGGCCTCTCTCACCCTTTGGAAACAAGGCAGCCCTTAGGTCCTGGTAGCTCTAGGCCTATGTAGCACAACCAGAACAGAAGTTCTACTTCAGCCAGGTCAGGCCTGCCAAGAAACTGCGTTTCACAGGCCTTTCAAAGAGATGTTCTCTTAGGCTGTAAGAGCACTGGGCAGAGCCAGCTGTTTCTTAGCTTCCCGAAGAGCTGGGAGCAAGATGCTTTGGGTCCACTCTCCGTCTTTGGAAACAAGGCAGCCCTTTGGGCCTGGCAGCTCTAGGGCAATGGAGCACACCCAGAGCAGAAGTTCTACTTCAGCCAGATCAGGCCTGCCAGGAAACTGCGTTTCACAGGCCTTGGTAAGAGATGTTCCCGGTAGGCTGTAAGAGCACTGGGCAGAGCCAGTTGTTTCTTACCTTCCTGAAAAGCTGGAAGCAAGATGCTTGGGAGCCCTCTGCCCGTTTGGGAACAAGGCAGCCTTTTGGGTCGGGAAGCTCTAGGCCAATGGAGCACACGCAGAGCAGGAGTTCTACTTCAGCCTGATCAGGCCTGCAAAGAAACAGCGTTTGACAGGCCTAGGTAAGAGATGTTCCCGGTGTGTGTAAGAGCACTGGGCAGAGCCAGTTGTTTCTTAGCTTCGCAAAGACCGGGAAGCAAGATGCTTTGGGCCTCTCTGCCCCTTGAACACAGGGCAGCACTTGGGGCCTGGCAGCTCTAGGCCAATGGAGCACACCCAGAGCAGAAGTCCTACTTCAGCCAGATCAGGCCTGCCAAGGAACTGCGTTTCAGAGGCCTTTGTATGTGACGTTCCCGGTAGGCTGTGAGAGCACGGTGCAGAGCCAGTTGTTTCCTTGTTTCCCAAACAGCTGGAAGCAAGACGCTTTGGGGCCTCTCTGCCCCTTTGGAAACAAGGCAGCACGTTGGGTCTGGCAGCTCTAGGGCAATGGAGCACAACCAGAGCCGAAGTTCTACTTCTTCCAGATCAGGCCTGCCTAGACAGTGCGTTTCCCAGGCCTTGATAAGAGATGTTCTCTTAGGCTATAAGAGCACTGGGCACAGCCAGTTGTTTCTTAGCTTCCCAAGAGGTGGAAGCAAGATGCTTTGGGGCCTCTCTCCCCCTTTGGAAACAAGGCAGCCCTTTGGGCCTTTCAGCTCTAGGGCAATGGAGCACACCCAGAGCAGAAGTTCTACCTCAGCCAGATGAGGCCTGCCAAGAAACTGCTTTTCACAGGCCTTCGTAAGAGGTGTTCCCGGAAGGCTGTAAGAGTACCTGGCAGAGCGAGTTGTTTCTTAGCTTCAAAAACAGCTGGAAGCAACATGATTTGGGGCCTCTCTCCCCCTTTGGAAACAAAGCAGCCTTTGTGCCTGGCAGCTCTAGGCCAAAGTAGCACACCCAGAGCACAAGTTCTACCTCAGCCAGATAAGGCCTGTCAAGAAGCTGCGTTTCACAGGCCTTTGTATGTGACGTTCCCGGTTGGCTTTGAGAGCACTGTGCAGAGCCAGTTGTTTTAGCTTCCCAGAGAGCAGGAAGCAAGATGCTTTGGGGCCTCTCTCACACTTTGGAAATAAAGGCAGCCCTTTGGGCCTGGCAGCCCTAGGCCAATGGAGTACACCCAGAGCAGAAGTTCTACCTCAGCCAGATCAGGCCTTCCAAGAAACTGCGTCTCACAGGCCTTTCTCTGTCACGTTGCCGGTAGGCTGTGAGAGCACTGTGCAGAGCCAGTTGTTTCTTAGCTTCCCAAAGATTTGGAAGCAAGATACTTTGGGGACTCTCAGCCCCTTTGGAAACAAGGCGGCCCTTTGGGCCTGGCAGCTCTAGGCCAAAGTAGCACGCCCAGAGCAGGAGTTCTACTTCAGCCAGATCAGGCCTGCCAAGAAACTGCGTTTCACAGGCCTTGGTAAGAGATGTTCCCGGTAGGCTGTGAGAGCACTGTGGAGAGCCAGTTGCTTTAGCTTCCCACAGAGCTGGAAGCAAGATGCTTTGGGGCCTCTCTCTCCCTTTGGACACAAGGCAGCCGTTTGCGCCTGGCAGCTCTAGGCCAATGGAGCACACCCACAGCAGAAGTTCTACTTCAGGCAGATCAGTCCTGCCCAGAAACTGCGTTTCACAGCCCTTGGTAAGAGATGTTCACGGTAGGCTGTGAGAGCACTGGGCAGAACCAGTTGTTTTTTAGCTTCCCAAAGTGCTGGAGGCAAGATGCTTTGGGGCCTCTCTCACCCTTTGGAAACAAGGCAGCCCTTAGGTCCTGGTAGCTCTAGGCCTATGTAGCACAACCAGAACAGAAGTTCTACTTCAGCCAGGTCAGGCCTGCCAAGAAACTGCGTTTCACAGGCCTTTCAAAGACATGTTCTCTTAGGCTGTAAGAGCACTGGGCAGAGCCAGCTGTTTCTTAGCTTCCCGAAGAGCTGGGAGCAAGATGCTTTGGGTCCACTCTCCGTCTTTGGAAACAAGGCAGCCCTTTGGGCCTGGCAGCTCTAGGGCAATGGAGCACACCCAGAGCAGAAGTTCTACTTCAGCCAGATCAGGCCTGCCAGGAAACTGCGTTTCACAGGCCTTGGTAAGAGATGTTCCCGGTAGGCTGTAAGAGCACTGGGCAGAGCCAGTTGTTTCTTACCTTCCTGAAAAGCTGGAAGCAAGATGCTTGGGACCCCTCTGCCCGTTTGGGAACAAGGCAGCCTTTTGGGTCGGGAAGCTCTAGGCCAATGGAGCACACGCAGAGCAGGAGTTCTACTTCAGCCTGATCAGGCCTGCAAAGAAACAGCGTTTGACAGGCCTTGGTAAGAGATGTTCCCGGTAGGTGTAAGAGCACTGGGCAGAGCCAGTTGTTTCTTAGCTTCGCAAAGACCGGGAAGCAAGATGCTTTGGGCCTCTCTGCCCCTTGGAAACAGGGCAGCACTTGGGGCCTGGCAGCTCTAGGGCAGTGGAGCACACCCAGAGCCGGAGTTCTACTTCAGCCAGATGAGGCCTGACAAGAAACTGCGTTTCACAGGCCTTTCAAAGACATGTTCCCGGTAGGCTGTAAGAGCACGGGGCAGAGCGAGTTGGTTCTTAGCTTCCCAGAGAGCTGGAAGCAGGATGCTTTGGGGCCTCTCTGCCCCTTTGGAAACAAGGCAGCACCTTGGGCCTGGCAGCTCTAGGGCAATGGAGCACACCCAGAGCAGAAGTTCTACTTCAGCCAAATCAGGCCTGCCAGGAAACGGCGTTTCACAGGCCTTGGTAAGAGATGTTCCCGGTAGGCTGTAAGAGCACTGGGCAACGCCAGATGTTTCTTAGCTTCCCGAAGAGCTGGAAGCAAGATGCTTTGGTGCCACTCTCTCACTTTGGAATCAAGGCAGCCCTTTCGGGCAGGTAGCTCTAGGCCAGTGGAGCACACCCAGAGCAGAAGTTCTACTTCGGCCAGTTCAGGCCACCAACAAACTGCGTTTCACAGGCCTTGGTAAGAGATGTTCCCGGTAGGCTGTAAGAGCACTGGGCAACGCCAGATGTTTCTTAGCTTCCCGAAGAGCTGGAAGCAAGATGCTTTGGGGCCTCTCTGCCCCTTTCCAAACAAGGCGGCCTTTTGGGCCAGGCAGCTCTAGGCCAATGGAGCACACCCAGAGCAGAAGTTCTACTTCAGCTAGATCAGGCCACCAACAAAGTGCGTTTCACAGGCCTTGGTAAGAGATTTTCTCTCAGGCTGTAAGAGCACTGGGCAGAGCCAGTTGTTTCTTAGCTTCCCAAAGAGTTGGAAGCAAGATGCTTTGGGGGCTCCCTGCCCCTTTGCCAACAAGGCCGACCTTTGGGCCTTTCAGCTCTAGGCCAATGGAGCACACCCAGAGCAGAAGTTCTACCTCAGCCAGATAAGGCCTGCCAAGAAACTGCGTTTCAAAGGCTTTGGTAAGAGATATTCCCGGTACTCTGTCAGAGCACTGGGCAGAGACAGCTGTTTCTTAGCTTCCCAAAGAGCTGGAAGCAAGATGCTTTGGGGCCTCTCTGCCCCTTTGCAAACAAGGCATCCCTTTGGGCCTTTCAGCTCTAGGCCAATGGAGCACAGCCAGAGCAGAAGTCCTACTTCAGCCAGATCAGGCCTGCCAAGGAACTGCGTTTCAGAGGCCTTTGTATGTGACGTTCCCGGTAGGCTGTGAGAGCACGGTGCAGAGCCAGTTGTTTCCTTGTTTCCCAAACAGCTGGAAGCAAGACGCTTAGGGGCCTCTCTGCCCCTTTGGAAACAAGGCAGCACGTTGGGTCTGGCAGCTCTAGGGCAATGGAGCACAACCAGAGCAGAAGTTCTACTTCTTCCAGATCAGGCCTGCCTAGAAAGTGCGTTTCACAGGCCTTGATAAGAGATGTTCTCTTAGGCTGTAAGAGCACTGGGCACAGCCAGTTGTTTCTTAGCTTCCCAATGAGCTGGAAGCAAGATGCTTTGGGGCCTCTCTGCCCCTTTGCAAACAAGGCATCCCTTTGGGTCTTTCAGCTCTAGGGCAATGGAGCACACCCAGAGCAGAAGTTCTACCTCAGCCAGATCAGGCCTGCCAAGAAACTGCTTTTCACAGGCCTTCGTAAGAGGTGTTCCCGTAAGGCTGTAAGAGTACCTGGCAGAGCGAGTTGTTTCTTAGCTTCAAAAACAGCTGGAAGCAACATGATTTGGGGCCTCTCTCCCCCTTTGGAAACAAAGCAGCCTTTGTGCCTGGCAGCTCTAGGCCAAAGTAGCACACCCAGAGCACAAGTTCTACCTCAGCCAGATAAGGCCTGTCAAGAAGCTGCGTTTCACAGGCCTTTGTATGTGACGTTCCCGGTTGGCTTTGAGAGCACTGTGCAGAGCCAGTTGTTTTAGCTTCCCAGAGAGCAGGAAGCAAGATGCTTTGGGGCCTCTCTCACACTTTGGAAATAAAGGCAGCCCTTTGGGCCTGGCAGCCCTAGGCCAATGGAGTACACCCAGAGCAGAAGTTCTACCTCAGCCAGATCAGGCCTTCCAAGAAACTGCGTCTCACAGGCCTTTCTCTGTCACGTTGCCGGTAGGCTGTGAGAGCACTGTGCAGAGCCAGTTGTTTCTTAGCTTCCCAAAGATTTGGAAGCAAGATACTTTGGGGACTCTCAGCCCCTTTGGAAACAAGGCGGCCCTTGGGGCCTGGCAGCTCTAGGCCAAAGTAGCACGCCCAGAGCAGGAGTTCTACTTCAGCCAGATCAGGCCTGCCAAGAAACTGCGTTTCACAGGCCTTGGTAAGAGATGTTCCCGGTAGGCTGTGAGAGCACTGTGGAGAGCCAGTTGCTTTAGCTTCCCACAGAGCTGGAAGCAAGATGCTTTGGGGCCTCTCTCTCCCTTTGGACACAAGGCAGCCGTTTGTGCCTGGCAGCTCTAGGCCAATGGAGCACACCCACAGCAGAAGTTCTACTTCAGGCAGATCAGTCCTGCCCAGAAACTGCGTTTCACAGCCCTTGGTAAGAGATGTTCACGGTAGGCTGTGAGAGCACTGGGCAGAACCAGTTGTTTTTTAGCTTCCCAAAGTGCTGGAGGCAAGATGCTTTGGGGCCTCTCTCACCCTTTGGAAACAAGGCAGCCCTTAGGTCCTGGTAGCTCTAGGCCTATGTAGCACAACCAGAACAGAAGTTCTACTTCAGCCAGGTCAGGCCTGCCAAGAAACTGCGTTTCACAGGCCTTTCAAAGAGATGTTCTCTTAGGCTGTAAGAGCACTGGGCAGAGCCAGCTGTTTCTTAGCTTCCCGAAGAGCTGGGAGCAAGATGCTTTGGGTCCACTCTCCGTCTTTGGAAACAAGGCAGCCCTTTGGGCCTGGCAGCTCTAGGGCAATGGAGCACACCCAGAGCAGAAGTTCTACTTCAGCCAGATCAGGCCTGCCAGGAAACTGCGTTTCACAGGCCTTGGTAAGAGATGTTCCCGGTAGGCTGTAAGAGCACTGGGCAGGGCCAGTTGTTTCTTACCTTCCTGAAAAGCTGGAAGCAAGACGCTTGGGACCCCTCTGCCCGTTTGGGAACAAGGCAGCCTTTTGGGTCGGGAAGCTCTAGGCCAATGGAGCACACGCAGAGCAGGAGTTCTACTTCAGCCTGATCAGGCCTGCAAAGAAACAGCGTTTGACAGGCCTTGGTAAGAGATGTTCCCGGTAGGTGTAAGAGCACTGGGCAGAGCCAGTTGTTTCTTAGCTTTGCAAAGACCGGGAAGCAAGATGCTTTGGGCCTCTCTGCCCCTTGGAAACAGGGCAGCACTTTGGGCCTGGCAGCCCTAGGGCAATGGAGCACACCCAGAGCCGGAGTTCTACTTCAGCCAGATGAGGCCTGCCTAGAAAGTGCGTTTCACAGGCCTCTCAAAGTCATGTTCCCGGTAGGCTGTAAGAGCACGGGGCAGAGCGAGTTGGTTCTTAGCTTCCCAGAGAGCTGGAAGCAAGATGCTTTGGGGCCTCTCTGCCCCTTTGGAAACAAGGCAGCACCTTGGGCCTGGCAGCTCTAGGGCAATGGAGCACACCCAGAGCAGAAGTTCTACTTCAGCCAAATCAGGCCTGCCAGGAAACGGCGTTTCACAGGCCTTGGTAAGAGATGTTCCCGGTAGGCTGTAAGAGCACTGGGCAACGCCAGATGTTTCTTAGCTTCCCGAAGAGCTGGAAGCAAGATGCTTTGGTGCCACTCTCTCACTTTGGAATCAAGGCAGCCCTTTGGGGCAGGTAGCTCTAGGCCACTGGAGCACACCCAGAGCAGAAGTTCTACTTCGGCCAGTTCAGGCCACCAACAAACTGCGTTTCACAGGCCTTGGTAAGAGATGTTCCCGGTAGGCTGTAAGAGGACTGGGCAACGCCAGATGTATCTTAGCTTCCCGAAGAGCTGGAAGCAAGATGCTTTGGGGCCTCTCATCCCCTTTGCAAGCAAGGCGGCCCTTTGGGCCAGGCAGCTCTAGGCCAATGGAGCACACCCAGAGCAGAAGTTCTACTTCAGCTAGATCAGGCCACCAACAAAGTGCGTTTCACAGGCCTTGGTAAGAGATTTTCTCTCAGGCTGTAAGAGCACTGGGCAGAGCCAGTTGTTTCTTAGCTTCCCAAAGAGCTGGAAGCAAGATGCTTTGGGGGCTCCCTGCCCCTTTGCCAACAAGGCCGACCTTTGGGCCTTTCAGCTCTAGGCCAATGGAGCACACCCAGAGCAGAAGGTCTACCTCAGCCAGATAAGGCCTGCCAAGAAACTGCGTTTCAAAGGCTTTGGTAAGAGATATTCCCGGTACTATGTCAGAGCACTGGGCAGAGACAGCTGTTTCTTAGCTTCCCAAAGAGCTGGAAGCAAGATGCTTTGGGGCCTCTCTGCCCCTTTGCAAACAAGGCATCCCTTTGGGCCTTTCAGCTCTAGGCCAATGGAGCACAGCCAGAGCAGAAGTCCTACTTCAGCCAGATCAGGCCTGCCAAGGAACTGCGTTTCAGAGGCCTTTGTATGTGACGTTCCCGGTAGGCTGTGAGAGCACGGTGCAGAGCCAGTTGTTTCCTTGTTTCCCAAACAGCTGGAAGCAAGACGCTTAGGGGCCTCTCTGCCCCTTTGGAAACAAGGCAGCACGTTGGGTCTGGCAGCTCTAGGGCAATGGAGCACAACCAGAGCAGAAGTTCTACTTCTTCCAGATCAGGCCTGCCTAGAAAGTGCGTTTCACAGGCCTTGATAAGAGATGTTCTCTTAGGCTGTAAGAGCACTGGGCACAGCCAGTTGTTTCTTAGCTTCCCACAGAGCTGGAAGCAAGATGCTTTGGGGCCTCTCTGCCCCTTTGCAAACAAGGCATCCCTTTGGGCCTTTCAGCTCTAGGGCAATGGAGCACACCCAGAGCAGAAGTTCTACCTCAGCCAGATCAGGCCTGCCAAGAAACTGCTTTTCACAGGCCTTCGTAAGAGGTGTTCCCGGAAGGCTGTAAGAGTACCTGGCAGAGCGAGTTGTTTCTTAGGTTCAAAAACAGCTGGAAGCAACATGATTTGGGGCCTCTCTCCCCCTTTGGAAACAAAGCAGCCTTTGTGCCTGGCAGCTCTAGGCCAAAGTAGCACACCCAGAGCACAAGTTCTACCTCAGCCAGATAAGGCCTGTCAAGAAGCTGCGTTTCACAGGCCTTTGTATGTGACGTTCCCGGTTGGCTTTGAGAGCACTGTGCAGAGCCAGTTGTTTTAGCTTCCCAGAGAGCAGGAAGCAAGATGCTTTGGGGCCTCTCTCACACTTTGGAAATAAAGGCAGCCCTTTGGGCCTGGCAGCCCTAGGCCAATGGAGTACACCCAGAGCAGAAGTTCTACCTCAGCCAGATCAGGCCTTCCAAGAAACTGCGTCTCACAGGCCTTTCTCTGTCACGTTGCCGGTAGGCTGTGAGAGCACTGTGCAGAGCCAGTTGTTTCTTAGCTTCCCAAAGATTTGGAAGCAAGATACTTTGGGGACTCTCAGCCCCTTTGGAAACAAGGCGGCCCTTTGGGCCTGGCAGCTCTAGGCCAAAGTAGCACGCCCAGAGCAGGAGTTCTACTTCAGCCAGATCAGGCCTGCCAAGAAACTGCGTTTCACAGGCCTTGGTAAGAGATGTTCCCGGTAGGCTGTGAGAGCACTGTGGAGAGCCAGTTGCTTTAGCTTCCCACAGAGCTGGAAGCAAGATGCTTTGGGGCCTCTCTCTCCCTTTGGACACAAGGCAGCCGTTTGGGCCTGGCAGCTCTAGGCCAATGGAGCACACCCACAGCAGAAGTTCTACTTCAGGCAGATCAGTCCTGCCCAGAAACTGCGTTTCACAGCCCTTGGTAAGAGATGTTCACGGTAGGCTGTGAGAGCACTGGGCAGAACCAGTTGTTTTTTAGCTTCCCAAAGTGCTGGAGTCAAGATGCTTTGGGGCCTCTCTCACCCTTTGGAAACAAGGCAGCCCTTAGGTCCTGGTAGCTCTAGGCCTATGTAGCACAACCAGAACAGAAGTTCTACTTCAGCCAGGTCAGGCCTGCCAAGAAACTGCGTTTCACAGGCCTTTCAAAGAGATGTTCTCTTAGGCTGTAAGAGCACTGGGCAGAGCCAGCTGTTTCTTAGCTTCCCGAAGAGCTGGGAGCAAGATGCTTTGGGTCCACTCTCCGTCTTTGGAAACAAGGCAGCCCTTTGGGCCTGGCAGGTCTAGGGCAATGGAGCACACCCAGAGCAGAAGTTCTACTTCAGCCAGATCAGGCCTGCCAGGAAACTGCGTTTCACAGGCCTTGGTAAGAGATGTTCCCGGTAGGCTGTAAGAGCACTGGGCAGAGCCAGTTGTTTCTTACCTTCCTGAAAAGCTGGAAGCAAGATGCTTGGGACCCCTCTGCCCGTTTGGGAACAAGGCAGCCTTTTGGGTCGGGAAGCTCTAGGCCAATGGAGCACACGCAGAGCAGGAGTTCTACTTCAGCCTGATCAGGCCTGCAAAGAAACAGCGTTTGACAGGCCTTGGTAAGAGATGTTCCCGGTAGGTGTAAGAGCACTGGGCAGAGCCAGTTGTTTCTTAGCTTCGCAAAGACTGGGAAGCAAGATGCTTTGGGCCTCTCTGCCCCTTGGAAACAGGGCAGCACTTGGGGCCTGGCAGCTCTAGGGCAGTGGAGCACACCCAGAGCCGGAGTTCTACTTCAGCCAGATGAGGCCTGCCAAGAAACTGCGTTTCACAGGCCTTTCAAAGACATGTTCCCGGTAGGCTGTAAGAGCACGGGGCAGAGCGAGTTGGTTCTTAGCTTCCCAGAGAGCTGGAAGCAGGATGCTTTGGGGCCTCTCTGCCCCTTTGGAAACAAGGCAGCACCTTGGGCCTGGCAGCTCTAGGGCAATGGAGCACACCCAGAGCAGAAGTTCTACTTCAGCCAAATCAGGCCTGCCAGGAAACGGCGTTTCACAGGCCTTGGTAAGAGATGTTCCCGGTAGGCTGTAAGAGCACTGGGCAACGCCAGATGTTTCTTAGCTTCCCGAAGAGCTGGAAGCAAGATGCTTTGGTGCCACTCTCTCACTTTGGAATCAAGGCAGCCCTTTGGGGCAGGTAGCTCTAGGCCAGTGGAGCACACCCAGAGCAGAAGTTCTACTTCGGCCAGTTCAGGCCACCAACAAACTGCGTTTCACAGGCCTTGGTAAGAGATGTTCCCGGTAGGCTGTAAGAGCACTGGGCAACGCCAGATGTTTCTTAGCTTCCCGAAGAGCTGGAAGCAAGATGCTTTGGGGCCTCTCTGCCCCTTTGCAAACAAGGCGGCCCTTTGGGCCAGGCAGCTCTAGGCCAATGGAGCACACCCAGAGCAGAAGTTCTACTTCAGCTAGATCAGGCCACCAACAAAGTGCGTTTCACAGGCCTTGGTAAGAGATTTTCTCTCAGGCTGTAAGAGCACTGGGCAGAGCCAGTTGTTTCTTAGCTTCCCAAAGAGCTGGAAGCAAGATGCTTTGGGGGCTCCCTGCCCCTTTGCCAACAAGGCCGACCTTTGGGCCTTTCAGCTCTAGGCCAATGGAGCACACCCAGAGCAGAAGTTCTACCTCAGCCAGATAAGGCCTGCCAAGAAACTGCGTTTCAAAGGCTTTGGTAAGAGATATTCCCGGTACTCTGTCAGAGCACTGGGCAGAGACAGCTGTTTCTTAGCTTCCCAAAGAGCTGGAAGCAAGATGCTTTGGGGCCTCTCTGCCCCTTTGCAAACAAGGCATCCCTTTGGGCCTTTCAGCTCTAGGCCAATGGAGCACAGCCAGAGCAGAAGTCCTACTACAGCCAGATCAGGCCTGCCAAGGAACTGCGTTTCAGAGGCCTTTGTATGTGACGTTCCCGGTAGGCTGTGAGAGCACGGTGCAGAGCCAGTTGTTTCCTTGTTTCCCAAACAGCTGGAAGCAAGACGCTTAGGGGCCTCTCTGCCCCTTTGGAAACAAGGCAGCACGTTGGGTCTGGCAGCTCTAGGGCAATGGAGCACAACCAGAGCAGAAGTTCTACTTCTTCCAGATCAGGCCTGCCTAGAAAGTGCGTTTCACAGGCCTTGATAAGAGATGTTCTCTTAGGCTGTAAGAGCACTGGGCACAGCCAGTTGTTTCTTAGCTTCCCAATGAGCTGGAAGCAAGATGCTTTGGGGCCTCTCTGCCCCTTTGCAAACAAGGCATCCCTTTGGGCCTTTCAGCTCTAGGGCAATGGAGCACACCCAGAGCAGAAGTTCTACCTCAGCCAGATCAGGCCTGCCAAGAAACTGCTTTTCACAGGCCTTCGTAAGCGTGTTCCCGGAAGGCTGTAAGAGTACCTGGCAGAGCGAGTTGTTTCTTAGCTTCAAAAACAGCTGGAAGCAACATGATTTGGGGCCTCTCTCCCCCTTTGGAAACAAAGCAGCCTTTGTGCCTGGCAGCTCTAGGCCAAAGTAGCACACCCAGAGCACAAGTTCTACCTCAGCCAGATAAGGCCTGTCAAGAAGCTGCGTTTCACAGGCCTTTTTATGTGACGTTCCTGGTTGGCTTTGAGAGCACTGTGCAGAGCCAGTTGTTTTAGCTTCCCAGAGAGCAGGAAGCAAGATGCTTTGGGGCCTCTCTCACACTTTGGAAATAAAGGCAGCCCTTTGGGCCTGGCAGCCCTAGGCCAATGGAGTACACCCAGAGCAGAAGTTCTACCTCAGCCAGATCAGGCCTTCCAAGAAACTGCGTCTCACAGGCCTTTCTCTGTCACGTTGCCGGTAGGCTGTGAGAGCACTGTGCAGAGCCAGTTGTTTCTTAGCTTCCCAAAGATTTGGAAGCAAGATACTTTGGGGACTCTCAGCCCCTTTGGAAACAAGGCGGCCCTTTGGGCCTGGCAGCTCTAGGCCAAAGTAGCACGCCCAGAGCAGGAGTTCTACTTCAGCCAGATCAGGCCTGCCAAGAAACTGCGTTTCACAGGCCTTGGTAAGAGATGTTCCCGGTAGGCTGTGAGAGCACTGTGGAGAGCCAGTTGCTTTAGCTTCCCACAGAGCTGGAAGCAAGATGCTTTGGGGCCTCTCTCTCCCTTTGGACACAAGGCAGCCGTTTGGGCCTGGCAGCTCTAGGCCAATGGAGCACACCCACAGCAGAAGTTCTACTTCAGGCAGATCAGTCCTGCCCAGAAACTGCGTTTCACAGCCCTTGGTAAGAGATGTTCACGGTAGGCTGTGAGAGCACTGGGCAGAACCAGTTGTTTTTTAGCTTCCCAAAGTGCTGGAGGCAAGATGCTTTGGGGCCTCTCTCACCCTTTGGAAACAAGGCAGCCCTTAGGTCCTGGTAGCTCTAGGCCTATGTAGCACAACCAGAACAGAAGTTCTACTTCAGCCAGGTCAGGCCTGCCAAGAAACTGCGTTTCACAGGCCTTTCAAAGAGATGTTCTCTTAGGCTGTAAGAGCACTGGGCAGAGCCAGCTGTTTCTTAGCTTCCCGAAGAGCTGGGAGCAAGATGCTTTGGGTCCACTCTCCGTCTTTGGAAACAAGGCAGCCCTTTGGGCCTGGCAGCTCTAGGGCAATGGAGCACACCCAGAGCAGAAGTTCTACTTCAGCCAGATCAGGCCTGCCAGGAAACTGCGTTTCACAGGCCTTGGTAAGAGATGTTCCCGGTAGGCTGTAAGAGCACTGGGCAGAGCCAGTTGTTTCTTACCTTCCTGAAAAGCTGGAAGCAAGATGCTTGGGACCCCTCTGCCCGTTTGGGAACAAGGCAGCCTTTTGGGTCGGGAAGCTCTAGGCCAATGGAGCACACGCAGAGCAGGAGTTCTACTTCAGCCTGATCAGGCCTGCAAAGAAACAGCGTTTGACAGGCCTTGGTAAGAGATGTTCCCGGTAGGTGTAAGAGCACTGGGCAGAGCCAGTTGTTTCTTAGCTTCGCAAAGACTGGGAAGCAAGATGCTTTGGGCCTCTCTGCCCCTTGGAAACAGGGCAGCACTTGGGGCCTGGCAGCTCTAGGGCAGTGGAGCACACCCAGAGCCGGAGTTCTACTTCAGCCAGATGAGGCCTGCCAAGAAACTGCGTTTCACAGGCCTTTCAAAGACATGTTCCCGGTAGGCTGTAAGAGCACGGGGCAGAGCGAGTTGGTTCTTAGCTTCCCAGAGAGCTGGAAGCAGGATGCTTTGGGGCCTCTCTGCCCCTTTGGAAACAAGGCAGCACCTTGGGCCTGGCAGCTCTAGGGCAATGGAGCACACCCAGAGCAGAAGTTCTACTTCAGCCAAATCAGGCCTGCCAGGAAACGGCGTTTCACAGGCCTTGGTAAGAGATGTTCCCGGTAGGCTGTAAGAGCACTGGGCAACGCCAGATGTTTCTTAGCTTCCCGAAGAGCTGGAAGCAAGATGCTTTGGTGCCACTCTCTCACTTTGGAATCAAGGCAGCCCTTTGGGGCAGGTAGCTCTAGGCCAGTGGAGCACACCCAGAGCAGAAGTTCTACTTCGGCCAGTTCAGGCCACCAACAAACTGCGTTTCACAGGCCTTGGTAAGAGATGTTCCCGGTAGGCTGTAAGAGCACTGGGCAACGCCAGATGTTTCTTAGCTTCCCGAAGAGCTGGAAGCAAGATGCTTTGGGGCCTCTCTGCCCCTTTGCAAACAAGGCGGCCCTTTGGGCCAGGCAGCTCTAGGCCAATGGAGCACACCCAGAGCAGAAGTTCTACTTCAGCTAGATCAGGCCACCAACAAAGTGCGTTTCACAGGCCTTGGTAAGAGATTTTCTCTCAGGCTGTAAGAGCACTGGGCAGAGCCAGTTGTTTCTTAGCTTCCCAAAGAGCTGGAAGCAAGATGCTTTGGGGGCTCCCTGCCCCTTTGCCAACAAGGCCGACCTTTGGGCCTTTCAGCTCTAGGCCAATGGAGCACACCCAGAGCAGAAGTTCTACCTCAGCCAGATAAGGCCTGCCAAGAAACTGCGTTTCAAAGGCTTTGGTAAGAGATATTCCCGGTACTCTGTCAGAGCACTGGGCAGAGACAGCTGTTTCTTAGCTTCCCAAAGAGCTGGAAGCAAGATGCTTTGGGGCCTCTCTGCCCCTTTGCAAACAAGGCATCCCTTTGGGCCTTTCAGCTCTAGGCCAATGGAGCACAGCCAGAGCAGAAGTCCTACTACAGCCAGATCAGGCCTGCCAAGGAACTGCGTTTCAGAGGCCTTTGTATGTGACGTTCCCGGTAGGCTGTGAGAGCACGGTGCAGAGCCAGTTGTTTCCTTGTTTCCCAAACAGCTGGAAGCAAGACGCTTAGGGGCCTCTCTGCCCCTTTGGAAACAAGGCAGCACGTTGGGTCTGGCAGCTCTAGGGCAATGGAGCACAACCAGAGCAGAAGTTCTACTTCTTCCAGATCAGGCCTGCCTAGAAAGTGCGTTTCACAGGCCTTGATAAGAGATGTTCTCTTAGGCTGTAAGAGCACTGGGCACAGCCAGTTGTTTCTTAGCTTCCCAATGAGCTGGAAGCAAGATGCTTTGGGGCCTCTCTGCCCCTTTGCAAACAAGGCATCCCTTTGGGCCTTTCAGCTCTAGGGCAATGGAGCACACCCAGAGCAGAAGTTCTACCTCAGCCAGATCAGGCCTGCCAAGAAACTGCTTTTCACAGGCCTTCGTAAGCGTGTTCCCGGAAGGCTGTAAGAGTACCTGGCAGAGCGAGTTGTTTCTTAGCTTCAAAAACAGCTGGAAGCAACATGATTTGGGGCCTCTCTCCCCCTTTGGAAACAAAGCAGCCTTTGTGCCTGGCAGCTCTAGGCCAAAGTAGCACACCCAGAGCACAAGTTCTACCTCAGCCAGATAAGGCCTGTCAAGAAGCTGCGTTTCACAGGCCTTTTTATGTGACGTTCCTGGTTGGCTTTGAGAGCACTGTGCAGAGCCAGTTGTTTTAGCTTCCCAGAGAGCAGGAAGCAAGATGCTTTGGGGCCTCTCTCACACTTTGGAAATAAAGGCAGCCCTTTGGGCCTGGCAGCCCTAGGCCAATGGAGTACACCCAGAGCAGAAGTTCTACCTCAGCCAGATCAGGCCTTCCAAGAAACTGCGTCTCACAGGCCTTTCTCTGTCACGTTGCCGGTAGGCTGTGAGAGCACTGTGCAGAGCCAGTTGTTTCTTAGCTTCCCAAAGATTTGGAAGCAAGATACTTTGGGGACTCTCAGCCCCTTTGGAAACAAGGCGGCCCTTTGGGCCTGGCAGCTCTAGGCCAAAGTAGCACGCCCAGAGCAGGAGTTCTACTTCAGCCAGATCAGGCCTGCCAAGAAACTGCGTTTCACAGGCCTTGGTAAGAGATGTTCCCGGTAGGCTGTGAGAGCACTGTGGAGAGCCAGTTGCTTTAGCTTCCCACAGAGCTGGAAGCAAGATGCTTTGGGGCCTCTCTCTCCCTTTGGACACAAGGCAGCCGTTTGGGCCTGGCAGCTCTAGGCCAATGGAGCACACCCACAGCAGAAGTTCTACTTCAGGCAGATCAGTCCTGCCCAGAAACTGCGTTTCACAGCCCTTGGTAAGAGATGTTCACGGTAGGCTGTGAGAGCACTGGGCAGAACCAGTTGTTTTTTAGCTTCCCAAAGTGCTGGAGGCAAGATGCTTTGGGGCCTCTCTCACCCTTTGGAAACAAGGCAGCCCTTAGGTCCTGGTAGCTCTAGGCCTATGTAGCACAACCAGAACAGAAGTTCTACTTCAGCCAGGTCAGGCCTGCCAAGAAACTGCGTTTCACAGGCCTTTCAAAGAGATGTTCTCTTAGGCTGTAAGAGCACTGGGCAGAGCCAGCTGTTTCTTAGCTTCCCGAAGAGCTGGGAGCAAGATGCTTTGGGTCCACTCTCCGTCTTTGGAAACAAGGCAGCCCTTTGGGCCTGGCAGCTCTAGGGCAATGGAGCACACCCAGAGCAGAAGTTCTACTTCAGCCAGATCAGGCCTGCCAGGAAACTGCGTTTCACAGGCCTTGGTAAGAGATGTTCCCGGTAGGCTGTAAGAGCACTGGGCAGAGCCAGTTGTTTCTTACCTTCCTGAAAAGCTGGAAGCAAGACGCTTGGGACCCCTCTGCCCGTTTGGGAACAAGGCAGCCTTTTGGGTCGGGAAGCTCTAGGCCAATGGAGCACACGCAGAGCAGGAGTTCTACTTCAGCCTGATCAGGCCTGCAAAGAAACAGCGTTTGACAGGCCTTGGTAAGAGATGTTCCCGGTAGGTGTAAGAGCACTGGGCAGAGCCAGTTGTTTCTTAGCTTCGCAAAGACCGGGAAGCAAGATGCTTTGGGCCTCTCTGCCCCTTGGAAACAGGGCAGCACTTGGGGCCTGGCAGCTCTAGGGCAATGGAGCACACCCAGAGCCGGAGTTCTACTTCAGCCAGATGAGGCCTGCCAAGAAACTGCGTTTCACAGGCCTTTCAAAGACATGTTCCCGGTAGGCTGTAAGAGCACGGGGCAGAGCGAGTTGGTTCTTAGCTTCCCAGAGAGCTGGAAGCAAGATGCTTTGGGGCCTCTCTGCCCCTTTGGAAACAAGGCAGCACCTTGGGCCTGGCAGCTCTAGGGCAATGGAGCACACCCAGAGCAGAAGTTCTACTTCAGCCAAATCAGGCCTGCCAGGAAACGGCGTTTCACAGGCCTTGGTAAGAGATGTTCCCGGTAGTCTGTAAGAGCACAGGACAACGCCAGATGTTTCTTAGCTTCCCGAAGAGCTGGAAGCAAGATGCTTTGGTGCCACTCTCTCACTTTGGAATCAAGGCAGCCCTTTGGGGCAGGTAGCTCTAGGCCAGTGGAGCACACCCAGAGCAGAAGTTCTACTTCGGCCAGTTCAGGCCACCAACAAACTGCATTTCACAGGCCTTGGTAAGAGATGTTCCCGGTAGGCTGTAAGAGCACTGGGCAACGCCAGATGTTTCTTAGCTTCCCGAAGAGCTGGAAGCAAGATGCTGTGGGGCCTCTCTGCCCCTTTGCAAACAAGGCGGCCCTTTGGGCCAGGCAGCTCTAGGCCAATGGAGCACACCCAGAGCAGAAGTTCTACTTCAGCTAGATCAGGCCACCAACAAAGTGCGTTTCACAGGCCTTGGTAAGAGATTTTCTCTCAGGCTGTAAGAGCACTGGGCAGAGCCAGTTATTTCTTAGCTTCCCAAAGAGCTGGAAGCAAGATGCTTTGGGGGCTCCCTGCCCCTTTGCCAACAAGGCCGACCTTTGGGCCTTTCAGCTCTAGGCCAATGGAGCACACCCAGAGCAGAAGTTCTACCTCAGCCAGATAAGGCCTGCCAAGAAACTGCGTTTCAAAGGCTTTGGTAAGAGATGTTGCCGGTACTCTGTCAGAGCACTGGGCAGAGACAGCTGTTTCTTAGCTTCCCAAAGAGCTGGAAGCAAGATGCTTTGGGGCCTCTCTGCCCCTTTGCAAACAAGGCATCCCTTTGGGCCTTTCAGCTCTAGGCCAATGGAGCACAGCCAGAGCAGAAGTCCTACTTCAGCCAGATCAGGCCTGCCAAGGAACTGCGTTTCAGAGGCCTTTGTATGTGACGTTCCCGGTAGGCTGTGAGAGCACGGTGCAGAGCCAGTTGTTTCCTTGTTTCCCAAACAGCTGGAAGCAAGACGCTTTGGGGCCTCTCTGCCCCTTTGGAAACAAGGCAGCACGTTGGGTCTGGCAGCTCTAGGGCAATGGAGCACAACCAGAGCAGAAGTTCTACTTCTTCCAGATCAGTCCTGCCTAGAAAGTGCGTTTCACAGGCCTTGATAAGAGATGTTCTCTTAGGCTATAAGAGCACTGAGCACAGCCAGTTGTTTCTTAGCTTCCCAAGAGGTGGAAGCAAGATGCTTTGGGGCCTCTCTCCCCCTTTGGAAACAAGGCAGCCCTTTGGGCCTTTCAGCTCTAGGGCAATGGAGCACACCCAGAGCAGAAGTTCTACCTCAGCCAGATCAGGCCTGCCAAGAAACTGCTTTTCACAGGCCTTCGTAAGAGGTGTTCCCGGAAGGCTGTAAGAGTACCTGGCAGAGCGAGTTGTTTCTTAGCTTCAAAAACAGCTGGAAGCAACATGATTTGGGGCCTCTCTCCCCCTTTGGAAACAAAGCAGCCTTTGTGCCTGGCAGCTCTAGGCCAAAGTAGCACACCCAGAGCACAAGTTCTACCTCAGCCAGATAAGGCCTGTCAAGAAGCTGCGTTTCACAGGCCTTTGTATGTGACGTTCCCGGTTGGCTTTGAGAGCACTGTGCAGAGCCAGTTGTTTTAGCTTCCCAGAGAGCAGGAAGCAAGATGCTTTGGGGCCTCTCTCACACTTTGGAAATAAAGGCAGCCCTTTGGGCCTGGCAGCCCTAGGCCAATGGAGTACACCCAGAGCAGAAGTTCTACCTCAGCCAGATCAGGCCTTCCAAGAAACTGCGTCTCACAGGCCTTTCTCTGTCACGTTGCCGGTAGGCTGTGAGAGCACTGTGCAGAGCCAGTTGTTTCTTAGCTTCCCAAAGATTTGGAAGCAAGATACTTTGGGGACTCTTAGCCCCTTTGGAAACAAGGCGGCCCTTTGGGCCTGGCAGCTCTAGGCCAAAGTAGCACGCCCAGAGCAGGAGTTCTACTTCAGCCAGATCAGGCCTGCCAGGAAACTGCGTTTCACAGGCCTTGGTAAGAGATGCTCCGGGTAGGCTGTAAGAGCACTGGGCAGAGCCAGTTGCTTCTTACCTTCCTGAAAAGCTGGAAGCAAGATGCTTGGGACCCCTCTGCCCTTTTGGGAACAAGGCAGCCTTTTGGGTCGGGAAGCTCTAGGCCAATGGAGCACACGCAGAGCAGGAGTTCTACTTCAGCCTGATCAGGCCTGCAAAGAAACAGCGTTTGACAGGCCTTGGTAAGAGATGTTCCCGGTAGGTGTAAGAGCACTGGGCAGAGCCAGTTGTTTCTTAGCTTCGCAAAGACCGGGAAGCAAGATGCTTTGGGCCTCTCTGCCCCTTGGAAACAGGGCAGCACTTGGGGCCTGGCAGCTCTAGGGCAATGGAGCACACCCAGAGCCGGAGTTCTACTTCAGCCAGATGAGGCCTGCCAAGAAACTGCGTTTCACAGGCCTTTCAAAGACATGTTCCCGGTAGGCTGTAAGAGCACGGGGCAGAGCGAGTTGGTTCTTAGCTTCCCAGAGAGCCGGAAGCAAGATGCTTTGGGGCCTCTCTGCCCCTTTGGAAACAAGGCAGCACCTTGGGCCTGGCAGCTCTAGGGCAATGGAGCACACCCAGAGCAGAAGTTCTACTTCAGCCAAATCAGGCCTGCCAGGAAACGGCGTTTCACAGGCCTTGGTAAGAGATGTTCCCGGTAGGCTGTAAGAGCACTGGGCAACGCCAGATGTTTCTTAGCTTCCCGAAGAGCTGGAAGCAAGATGCTTTGGTGCCACTCTCTCACTTTGGAATCAAGGCAGCCCTTTGGGGCAGGTAGCTCTAGGCCAGTGGAGCACAACCAGAGCAGAAGTTCTACTTCGGCCAGTTCAGGCCACCAACAAACTGCGTTTCACAGGCCTTGGTAAGAGATGTTCCCGGTAGGCTGTAAGAGCACTGGGCAACGCCAGATGTTTCTTAGCTTCCCGAAGAGCTGGAAGCAAGATGCTTTGGGGCCTCTCTGCCCCTTTGCAAACAAGGCGGCCCTTTGGGCCAGGCAGCTCTAGGCCAATGGAGCACACCCAGAGCAGAAGTTCTACTTCAGCTAGATCAGGCCACCAACAAAGTGCGTTTCACAGGCCTTGGTAAGAGATTTTCTCTCAGGCTGTAAGAGCACTGGGCAGAGCCAGTTATTTCTTAGCTTCCCAAAGAGCTGGAAGCAAGATGCTTTGGGGGCTCCCTGCCCCTTTGCCAACAAGGCCGACCTTTGGGCCTTTCAGCTCTAGGCCAATGGAGCACACCCAGAGCAGAAGTTCTACCTCAGCCAGATAAGGCCTGCCAAGAAACTGCGTTTCAAAGGCTTTGGTAAGAGATGTTGCCGGTACTCTGTCAGAGCACTGGGCAGAGACAGCTGTTTCTTAGCTTCCCAAAGAGCTGGAACCAAGATGCTTTGGGGCCTCCCTGCCCCTTTGCAAACAAGGCATCCCTTTGGGCCTTTCAGCTCTAGGCCAATGGAGCACAGCCAGAGCAGAAGTCCTACTTCAGCCAGATCAGGCCTGCCAAGGAACTGCGTTTCAGAGGCCTTTGTATGTGACGTTCCCGGTAGGCTGTGAGAGCACGGTGCAGAGCCAGTTGTTTCCTTGTTTCCCAAACAGCTGGAAGCAAGACGCTTTGGGGCCTCTCTGCCCCTTTGGAAACAAGGCAGCACGTTGGGTCTGGCAGATCTAGGGCAATGGAGCACAACCAGAGCAGAAGTTCTACTTCTTCCAGATCAGTCCTGCCTAGAAAGTGCGTTTCACAGGCCTTGATAAGAGATGTTCTCTTAGGCTATAAGAGCACTGAGCACAGCCAGTTGTTTCTTAGCTTCCCAAGAGGTGGAAGCAAGATGCTTTGGGGCCTCTCTCCCCCTTTGGAAACAAGGCAGCCCTTTGGGCCTTTCAGCTCTAGGGCAATGGAGCACACCCAGAGCAGAAGTTCTACCTCAGCCAGATCAGGCCTGCCAAGAAACTGCTTTTCACAGGCCTTCGTAAGAGGTGTTCCCGGAAGGCTGTAAGAGTACCTGGCAGAGCGAGTTGTTTCTTAGCTTCAAAAACAGCTGGAAGCAACATGATTTGGGGCCTCTCTCCCCCTTTGGAAACAAAGCAGCCTTTGTGCCTGGCAGCTCTAGGCCAAAGTAGCACACCCAGAGCACAAGTTCTACCTCAGCCAGATAAGGCCTGTCAAGAAGCTGCGTTTCACAGGCCTTTGTATGTGACGTTCCCGGTTGGCTTTGAGAGCACTGTGCAGAGCCAGTTGTTTTAGCTTCCCAGAGAGCAGGAAGCAAGATGCTTTGGGGCCTCTCTCACACTTTGGAAATAAAGGCAGCCCTTTGGGCCTGGAAGCCCTAGGCCAATGGAGTACACCCAGAGCAGAAGTTCTACCTCAGCCAGATCAGGCCTTCCAAGAAACTGCGTCTCACAGGCCTTTCTCTGTCACGTTGCCGGTAGGCTGTGAGAGCACTGTGCAGAGCCACTTGTTTCTTAGCTTCCCAAAGATTTGGAAGCAAGATACTTTGGGGACTCTCAGCCCCTTTGGAAACAAGGCGGCCCTTTGGGCCTGGCAGCTCTAGGCCAAAGTAGCACGCCCAGAGCAGGAGTTCTACTTCAGCCAGATCAGGCCTGCCAAGAAACTGCGTTTCACAGGCCTTGGTAAGAGATGTTCCCGGTAGGCTGTGAGAGCACTGTGGAGAGCCAGTTGCTTTAGCTTCCCACAGAGCTGGAAGCAAGATGCTTTGGGGCCTCTCTCTCCCTTTGGACACAAGGCAGCCGTTTGGGCCTGGCAGCTCTAGGCCAATGGAGCACACCCACAGCAGAAGTTCTACTTCAGGCAGATCAGTCCTGCCCAGAAACTGCGTTTCACAGCCCTTGGTAAGAGATGTTCACGGTAGGCTGTGAGAGCACTGGGCAGAACCAGTTGTTTTTTAGCTTCCCAAAGTGCTGGAGGCAAGATGCTTTGGGGCCTCTCTCACCCTTTGGAAAAAAGGCAGCCCTTAGGTCCTGGTAGCTCTAGGCCTATGTAGCACAACCAGAACAGAAGTTCTACTTCAGCCAGGTCAGGCCTGCCAAGAAACTGCGTTTCACAGGCCTTTCAAAGAGATGTTCTCTTAGGCTGTAAGAGCACTGGGCAGAGCCAGCTGTTTCTTAGCTTCCCGAAGAGCCAGGAGCAAGATGCTTTGGTCCACTCTCCATCTTTGGAAACAAGGCAGCCCTTTGGGCCTGGCAGCTCTAGGGCAATGGAGCACACCCAGAGCAGAAGTTCTACTTCAGCCAGATCAGGCCTGCCAGGAAACTCGTTTCACAGGCCTTGGTAAGAGATGTTCCCGGTAGGCTGTAAGAGCACTGGGCAGAGCCAGTTGTTTCTTACCTTCCTGAAAAGCTGGAAGCAAGACGCTTGGGACCCGTCTGCCCGTTTGGGAACAAGGCAGCCTTTTGGGTCGGGAAGCTCTAGGCCAATGGAGCACACGCAGAGCAGGAGTTCTACTTCAGCCTGATCATGCCTGCAAAGAAACAGCGTTTGAAAGGCCTTGGTAAGAGATGTTCCCGGTAGGTGTAAGAGCACTGGGCAGAGCCAGTTGTTTCTTAGCTTCGCAAAGACCGGGAAGCAAGATGCTTTGGGCCTCTCTGCCCCTTGGAAACAGGGCAGCACTTGGGGCCTGGCAGCTCTAGGGCAATGGAGCACACCCAGAGCCGGAGTTCTACTTCAGCCACATGAGGCCTGCAAAGAAACTGCGTTTCACAGGCCTTTCAAAGACATGTTCCCGGTAGGCTGTAAGAGCACGGGGCAGAGCGAGTTGGTTCTTAGCTTCCCAGAGAGCTGGAAGCAAGATGCTTTGGGGCCTCTCTGCCCCTTTGCAAACAAGGCATCCCTTTGGGCCTTTCAGCTCTAGGCCAATGGAGCACAGCCAGAGCAGAAGTCCTACTTCAGCCAGATCAGGCCTGCCAAGGAACTGCGTTTCAGAGGCCTTTGTATGTGACGTTCCCGGTAGGCTGTGAGAGCACGGTGCAGAGCCAGTTGTTTCCTTGTTTCCCAAACAGCTGGAAGGAAGACGCTTTGGGGCCTCTCTGCCCCTTTGGAAACAAGGCAGCACGTTGGGTCTGGCAGCTCTAGGGCAATGGAGCACAACCAGAGCAGAAGTTCTACTTCTTCCAGATCAGGCCTGCGTAGAAAGTGCGTTCGCAGGCCTTGATAAGAGATGTTCACTTAGGCTATAAGAGCACTGGGCACAGTCAGTTGTTTCTTAGCTTCCCAAGAGGTGGAAGCAAGATGCTTTGGGGCCTCTCTCCCCCTTTGGAAACAAGGCAGCCCTTTGGGCCTTTCAGCTCTAGGGCAATGGAGCACACCCAGAGCAGAAGTTCTACCTCAGCCAGATCAGGCCTGCCAAGAAACTGCTTTTCACAGGCCTTCGTAAGAGGTGTTCCCGGAAGGCTGTAAGAGTACCTGGCAGAGCGAGTTGTTTCTTAGCTTCAAAAACAGCTGGAAGCAACATGATTTGGGGCCTCTCTCCCCCTTTGGAAACAAAGCAGCCTTTGTGCCTGGCAGCTCTAGGCCAAAGTAGCACACCCAGAGCACAAGTTCTACCTCAGCCAGATAAGGCCTGTCAAGAAGCTGCGTTTCACAGGCCTTTGTATGTGACGTTCCCGGTTGGCTTTGAGAGCACTGTGCAGAGCCAGTTGTTTTAGCTTCCCAGAGAGCAGGAAGCAAGATGCTTTGGGGCCTCTCTCACACTTTGGAAATAAAGGCAGCCCTTTGGGCCTGGCAGCCCTAGGCCAATGGAGTACACCCAGAGCAGAAGTTCTACCTCAGCCAGATCAGGCCTTCCAAGAAACTGCGTCTCACAGGCCTTTCTCTGTCACGTTGCCGGTAGGCTGTGAGAGCACTGTGCAGAGCCACTTGTTGCTTAGCTTCCCAAAGATTTGGAAGCAAGATACTTTGGGGACTCTCAGCCCCTTTGGAAACAAGGCGGCCCTTTGGGCCTGGCAGCTCTAGGCCAAAGTAGCACGCCCAGAGCAGGAGTTCTACTTCAGCCAGATCAGGCCTGCCAGGAAACTGCGTTTCACAGGCATTGGTAAGAGATGTTCCCGGTAGGCTGTAAGAGCACGGGGCAGAGCGAGTTGGTTCTTAGCTTCCCAGAGAGCCGGAAGCAAGATGCTTTGGGGCCTCTCTGCCCCTTTGGAAACAAGGCAGCACATTGGGCCTGGCAGCTCTAGGGCAATGGAGCACACCCAGAGCAGAAGTTCTACTTCAGCCAAATCAGGCCTGCCAGGAAACGGCGTTTCACAGGCCTTGGTAAGAGATGTTCCCGGTAGGCTGTAAGAGCACTGGGCAACGCCAGATGTTTCTTAGCTTCCCGAAGAGCTGGAAGCAAGATGCTTTGGTGCCACTCTCTCACTTTGGAATCAAGGCAGCCCTTTGGGGCAGGTAGCTCTAGGCCAGTGGAGCACACCCAGAGCAGATGTTCTACTTCGGCCAGTTCAGGCCACCAACAAACTGCGTTTCACAGGCCTTGGTAAGAGATGTTCCCGGTAGGCTGTGAGAGCACTGTGGAGAGCCAGTTGCTTTAGCTTCCCACAGAGCTGGAAGCAAGATGCTTTGGGGCCTCTCTCTCCCTTTGGACACAAGGCAGCCGTTTGGGCCTGGCAGCTCTAGGCCAATGGAGCACACCCACAGCAGAAGTTCTACTTCAGGCAGATCAGTCCTGCCCAGAAACTGCGTTTCACAGGCCTTGGTAAGAGATGTTCACGGTAGGCTGTGAGAGCACTGGGCAGAACCAGTTGTTTTTTAGCTTCCCAAAGTGCTGGAGGCAAGATGCTTTGGGGCCTCTCTCATCCTTTGGAAACAAGGCAGCCCTTAGGTCCTGGTAGCTCTAGGCCTATGTAGCACAACCAGAACAGAAGTTCTACTTCAGCCAGGTCAGGCCTGCCAAGAAACTGCGTTTCACAGGCCTTTCAAAGAGATGTTCTCTTAGGCTGTAAGAGCACTGGGCAGAGCCAGCTGTTTCTTAGCTTCCCGAAGAGCTGGGAGCAAGATGCTTTGGGTCCACTCTCGGTCTTTGGAAACAAGGCAGCCCTTTGGGCCTGGCAGCTCTAGGGCAATGGAGCACACCCAGAGCAGAAGTTCTACTTCAGCCAGATCAGGCCTGCCAGGAAACTGCGTTTCACAGGCCTTGGTAAGAGATGTTCCCGGTAGGCTGTAAGAGCACTGGGCAGAGCCAGTTGTTTCTTACCTTCCTGAAAAGCTGGAAGCAAGACGCTTGGGACCCCTCTGCCCGTTTGGGAACAAGGCAGCCTTTTGGGTCCGGAAGCTCTAGGCCAATGGAGCACACGCAGAGCAGGAGTTCTACTTCAGCCTGATCAGGCCTGCAAAGAAACAGCGTTTGACAGGCCTTGGTAAGAGATGTTCCCGGTAGGTGTAAGAGCACTGGGCAGAGCCAGTTGTTTCTTAGCTTCGCAAAGACCGGGAAGCAAGATGCTTTGGGCCTCTCTGCCCCTTGGAAACAGGGCAGCACTTGGGGCCTGGCAGCTCTAGGGCAATGGAGCACACCCAGAGCCGGAGTTCTACTTCAGCCAGATGAGGCCTGCCACGAAACTGCGTTTCACAGGCCTTTCAAAGACATGTTCCCAGTAGGCTGTAAGAGCACGGGGCAGAGCGAGTTGGTTCTTAGCTTCCCAGAGAGCTGGAAGCAAGATGCTTTGGGGCCTCTCTGCCCCTTTGGAAACAAGGCAGCACCTTGGGCCTGGCAGCTCTAGGGCAATGGAGCACACCCAGAGCAGAAGTTCTACTTCAGCCAAATCAGGCCTGCCAGGAAACGGCGTTTCACAGGCCTTGGTAAGAGATGTTCCCGGTAGGCTGTAAGAGCACTGGGCAACGCCAGATGTTTCTTAGCTTCCCGAAGAGCTGGAAGCAAGATGCTTTGGTGCCACTCTCTCACTTTGGAATCAAGGCAGCCCTTTGGGGCAGGTAGCTCCAGGCCAGTGGAGCACACCCAGAGCAGAAGTTCTACTTCGGCCAGTTCAGGCCACCAACAAACTGCGTTTCACAGGCCTTGGTAAGAGATGTTCCCGGTAGGCTGTAAGAGCACTGGGCAATGCCAGATGTTTCTTAGCTTCCCGAAGAGCTGGAAGCAAGATGCTTTGGGGCCTCTCTGCCCCTTTGCAAACAAGGCGGCCCTTTGGGCCAGGCAGCTCTAGGCCAATGGAGCACACCCAGAGCAGAAGTTCTACTTCAGCTAGATCAGGCCACCAACAAAGTGCGTTTCACAGGCCTTGGTAAGAGATTTTCTCTCAGGCTATAAGAGCACTGGGCAGAGCCAGTTGTTTCTTAGCTTCCCAAAGAGCTGGAAGCAAGATGCTTTGGGGGCTCCCTGCCCCTTTGCCAACAAGGCCGACCTTTGGGCCTTTCAGCTCTAGGCCAATGGAGCACACCCAGAGCAGAAGTTCTACCTCAGCCAGATAAGGCCTGCCAAGAAACTGCGTTTCAAAGGCTTTGGTAAGAGATGTTCCCGGTACTCTGTCAGAGCACTGGGCAGAGATAGTTGTTTCTTAGCTTCCCAATGAGCTGGAAGCAAGATGCTTTGGGGCCTCTCTGCCCCTTTGCAAACAAGGCGGCCCTTTGGGCCAGGCAGCTCTAGGCCAATGGAGCACACCCAGAGCAGAAGTTCTACCTGAGCCAGATCAGGCCTGCCAAGAAACTGCTTTTCACAGGCCTTCGTAAGAGGTGTTCCCGGAAGGCTGTAAGAGTACCTGGCAGAGCGAGTTGTTTCTTAGCTTCAAAAACAGCTGGAAGCAACATGATTTGGGGCCTCTCTCCCCCTTTGGAAACAAAGCAGCCTTTGTGCCTGGCAGCTCTAGGCCAAAGTAGCACACCCAGAGCACAAGTTCTACCTCAGCCAGATAAGGCCTGTCAAGAAGCTGCGTTTCACAGGCCTTTGTATGTGACGTTCCCGGTTGGCTTTGAGAGCACTGTGCAGAGCCAGTTGTTTTAGCTTCCCAGAGAGCAGGAAGCAAGATGCTTTGGGGCCTCTCTCACACTTTGGAAATAAAGGCAGCCCTTTGGGCCTGGCAGCCCTAGGCCAATGGAGTACACCCAGAGCAGAAGTTCTACCTCAGCCAGATCAGGCCTTCCAAGAAACTGCGTCTCACAGGCCTTTCTCTGTCACGTTGCCGGTAGGCTGTGAGAGCACTGTGCAGAGCCAGTTGTTTCTTAGCTTCCCAAAGATTTGGAAGCAAGATACTTTGGGGACTCTCAGCCCCTTTGGAAACAAGGCGGCCCTTTGGGCCTGGCAGCTCTAGGCCAAAGTAGCACGCCCAGAGCAGGAGTTCTACTTCAGCCAGATCAGGCCTGCCAAGAAACTGCGTTTCACAGGCCTTGGTAAGAGATGTTCCCGGTAGGCTGTAAGAGCACTGGGCAGAGCCAGTTGTTTCTTACCTTCCTGAAAAGCTGGAAGCAAGACGCTTGGGACCCCTCTGCCCGTTTGGGAACAAGGCAGCCTTTTGGGTCCGGAAGCTCTAGGCCAATGGAGCACACGCAGAGCAGGAGTTCTACTTCAGCCTGATCAGGCCTGCAAAGAAACAGCGTTTGACAGGCCTTGGTAAGAGATGTTCCCGGTAGGTGTAAGAGCACTGGGCAGAGCCAGTTGTTTCTTAGCTTCGCAAAGACCGGGAAGCAAGATGCTTTGGGCCTCTCTGCCCCTTGGAAACAGGGCAGCACTTGGGGCCTGGCAGCTCTAGGGCAATGGAGCACACCCAGAGCCGGAGTTCTACTTCAGCCAGATGAGGCCTGCCAAGAAACTGCGTTTCACAGGCCTTTCAAAGACATATTCCCGGTAGGCTGTAAGAGCACGGGGCAGAGCGAGTTGGTTCTTAGCTTCCCAGAGAGCTGGAAGCAAGATGCTTTGGGGCCTCTCTGCCCCTTTGGAAACAAGGCAGCACCTTGGGCCTGGCAGCTCGAGGGCAATGGAGCACACCCAGAGCAGAAGTTCTACTTCAGCCAAATCAGGCCTGCCAGGAAACGGCGTTTCACAGGCCTTGGTAAGAGATGTTCCCGGTAGGCTGTAAGAGCACTGGGCAACGCCAGATGTTTCTTAGCTTCCCGAAGAGCTGGAAGCAAGATGCTTTGGTGCCACTCTCTCACTTTGGAATCAAGGCAGCCCTTTGGGGCAGGTAGCTCCAGGCCAGTGGAGCACACCCAGAGCAGAAGTTCTACTTCGGCCAGTTCAGGCCACCAACAAACTGCGTTTCACAGGCCTTGGTAAGAGATGTTCCCGGTAGGCTGTAAGAGCACTGGGCAACGCCAGATGTTTCTTAGCTTCCCGAAGAGCTGGAAGCAAGATGCTTTGGGGCCTCTCTGCCCCTTTGCAAACAAGGCGGCCCTTTGGGCCAGGCAGCTCTAGGCCAATGGAGCACACCCAGAGCAGAAGTTCTACTTCAGCTAGATCAGGCCACCAACAAAGTGCGTTTCACAGGCCTTGGTAAGAGATTTTCTCTCAGGCTGTAAGAGCACTGGGCAGAGCCAGTTGTTTCTTAGCTTCCCAAAGAGCTGGAAGCAAGATGCTTTGGGGGCTCCCTGCCCCTTTGCCAACAAGGCCGACCTTTGGGCCTTTCAGCTCTAGGCCAATGGAGCACACCCAGAGCAGAAGTTCTACCTCAGCCAGATAAGGCCTGCCAAGAAACTGCGTTTCAAAGGCTTTGGTAAGAGATGTTCCCGGTACTCTGTCAGAGCACTGGGCAGAGACAGTTGTTTCTTAGCTTCCCAATGAGCTGGAAGCAAGATGCTTTGGGGCCTCTCTGCCCCTTTGCAAACAAGGCCGACCTTTGGGCCTTTCAGCTCTAGGCCAATGGAGCACACCCTGAGCAGAAGTTCTACCTCAGCCAGATAAGGCCTGCCAAGAAACTGCGTTTCAAAGGCTTTGGTAAGAGATGTTCCCGGTACTCTGTCAGAGCACTGGGCAGAGACAGTTGTTTCTTAGCTTCCCAATGAGCTGGAAGCAAGATGCTTTGGGGCCTCTCTGCCCCTTTGCAAACAAGGCATCCCTTTGGGCCTTTCAGCTCTAGGCCAATGGAGCACACCCAGAGCAGAAGTTCTACCTCAGCCAGATCAGGCCTGCCAAGAAACTGCTTTTCACAGGCCTTCGTAAGAGGTGTTCCCGGAAGGCTGTAAGAGTATCTGGCAGAGCGAGTTGTTTCTTAGCTTCAAAAACAGCTGGAAGCAACATGATTTGGGGCCTCTCTCCCCCTTTGGAAACAAAGCAGCCTTTGTGCCTGGCAGCTCTAGGCCAAAGTAGCACACCCAGAGCACAAGTTCTACCTCAGCCAGATAAGGCCTGTCAAGAAGCTGCGTTTCACAGGCCTTTGTATGTGACGTTCCCGGTTGGCTTTGAGAGCACTGTGCAGAGCCAGTTGTTTTAGCTTCCCAGAGAGCAGGAAGCAAGATGCTTTGGGGCCTCTCTCACACTTTGGAAATAAAGGCAGCCCTTTGGGCCTGGCATCCCTAGGCCAATGGCGTACACCCAGAGCAGAAGTTCTACCTCAGCCAGATCAGGCCTTCCAAGAAACTGCGTCTCACAGGCCTTTCTCTGTCACGTTGCCGGTAGGCTGTGAGAGCACTGTGCAGAGCCAGTTGTTTCTTAGCTTCCCAAAGATTTGGAAGCAAGATACTTTGGGGACTCTCAGCCCCTTTGGAAACAAGGCGGCCCTTTGGGCCTGGCAGCTCTAGGCCAAAGTAGCACGCCCAGAGCAGGAGTTCTACTTCAGCCAGATCAGGCCTGCCAAGAAACTGCGTTTCACAGGCCTTGGTAAGAGATGTTCCCGGTAGGCTGTAAGAGCACTGGGCAGAGCCAGTTGTTTCTTACCTTCCTGAAAAGCTGGAAGCAAGACGCTTGGGACCCCTCTGCCCTTTTGGGAACAAGGCAGCCTTTTGGGTCGGGAAGCTCTAGGCCAATGGAGCACACGCAGAGCAGGAGTTCTACTTCAGCCTGATCAGGCCTGCAAAAAAACAGCGTTTGACAGGCCTTGGTAAGAGATGTTCCCGGTAGGTGTAAGAGCACTGGGCAGAGCCAGTTGTTTCTTAGCTTCGCAAAGACCGGGAAGCAAGATGCTTTGGGCCTCTCTGCCCCTTGGAAACAGGGCAGCACTTTGGGCCTGGCAGCTCTAGGGCAATGGAGCACACCCAGAGCCGGAGTTCTACTTCAGCCAGATGAGGCCTGCCAAGAAACTGCGTTTCACAGGCCTTTCAAAGACATGTTCCCGGTAGGCTGTAAGAGCACTGGGCAACGCCAGATGTTTCTTAGCTTCCCGAAGAGCTGGAAGCAAGATGCTTTGGTGCCACTCTCTCACTTTGGAATCAAGGCAGCCCTTTGGGGCAGGTAGCTCCAGGCCAGTGGAGCACACCCAGAGCCGGAGTTCTACTTCAGCCAGATGAGGCCTGCCAAGAAACTGCGTTTCACAGGCCTTTCAAAGACATATTCCCGGTAGGCTGTAAGAGCACGGGGCAGAGCGAGTTGGTTCTTAGCTTCCCAGAGAGCTGGAAGCAAGATGCTTTGGGGCCTCTCTGCCCCTTTGGAAACAAGGCAGCACCTTGGGCCTGGCAGCTCGAGGGCAATGGAGCACACCCAGAGCAGAAGTTCTACTTCAGCCAAATCAGGCCTGCCAGGAAACGGCGTTTCACAGGCCTTGGTAAGAGATGTTCCCGGTAGGCTGTAAGAGCACTGGGCAACGCCAGATGTTTCTTAGCTTCCCGAAGAGCTGGAAGCAAGATGCTTTGGTGCCACTCTCTCACTTTGGAATCAAGGCAGCCCTTTGGGGCAGGTAGCTCCAGGCCAGTGGAGCACACCCAGAGCAGAAGTTCTACTTCGGCCAGTTCAGGCCACCAACAAACTGCGTTTCACAGGCCTTGGTAAGAGATGTTCCCGGTAGGCTGTAAGAGCACTGGGCAACGCCAGATGTTTCTTAGCTTCCCGAAGAGCTGGAAGCAAGATGCTTTGGGGCCTCTCTGCCCCTTTGCAAACAAGGCGGCCCTTTGGGCCAGGCAGCTCTAGGCCAATGGAGCACACCCAGAGCAGAAGTTCTACTTCAGCTAGATCAGGCCACCAACAAAGTGCGTTTCACAGGCCTTGGTAAGAGATTTTCTCTCAGGCTGTAAGAGCACTGGGCAGAGCCAGTTGTTTCTTAGCTTCCCAAAGAGCTGGAAGCAAGATGCTTTGGGGGCTCCCTGCCCCTTTGCCAACAAGGCCGACCTTTGGGCCTTTCAGCTCTAGGCCAATGGAGCACACCCAGAGCAGAAGTTCTACCTCAGCCAGATAAGGCCTGCCAAGAAACTGCGTTTCAAAGGCTTTGGTAAGAGATGTTCCCGGTACTCTGTCAGAGCACTGGGCAGAGACAGTTGTTTCTTAGCTTCCCAATGAGCTGGAAGCAAGATGCTTTGGGGCCTCTCTGCCCCTTTGCAAACAAGGCCGACCTTTGGGCCTTTCAGCTCTAGGCCAATGGAGCACACCCTGAGCAGAAGTTCTACCTCAGCCAGATAAGGCCTGCCAAGAAACTGCGTTTCAAAGGCTTTGGTAAGAGATGTTCCCGGTACTCTGTCAGAGCACTGGGCAGAGACAGTTGTTTCTTAGCTTCCCAATGAGCTGGAAGCAAGATGCTTTGGGGCCTCTCTGCCCCTTTGCAAACAAGGCATCCCTTTGGGCCTTTCAGCTCTAGGCCAATGGAGCACACCCAGAGCAGAAGTTCTACCTCAGCCAGATCAGGCCTGCCAAGAAACTGCTTTTCACAGGCCTTCGTAAGAGGTGTTCCCGGAAGGCTGTAAGAGTATCTGGCAGAGCGAGTTGTTTCTTAGCTTCAAAAACAGCTGGAAGCAACATGATTTGGGGCCTCTCTCCCCCTTTGGAAACAAAGCAGCCTTTGTGCCTGGCAGCTCTAGGCCAAAGTAGCACACCCAGAGCACAAGTTCTACCTCAGCCAGATAAGGCCTGTCAAGAAGCTGCGTTTCACAGGCCTTTGTATGTGACGTTCCCGGTTGGCTTTGAGAGCACTGTGCAGAGCCAGTTGTTTTAGCTTCCCAGAGAGCAGGAAGCAAGATGCTTTGGGGCCTCTCTCACACTTTGGAAATAAAGGCAGCCCTTTGGGCCTGGCATCCCTAGGCCAATGGCGTACACCCAGAGCAGAAGTTCTACCTCAGCCAGATCAGGCCTTCCAAGAAACTGCGTCTCACAGGCCTTTCTCTGTCACGTTGCCGGTAGGCTGTGAGAGCACTGTGCAGAGCCAGTTGTTTCTTAGCTTCCCAAAGATTTGGAAGCAAGATACTTTGGGGACTCTCAGCCCCTTTGGAAACAAGGCGGCCCTTTGGGCCTGGCAGCTCTAGGCCAAAGTAGCACGCCCAGAGCAGGAGTTCTACTTCAGCCAGATCAGGCCTGCCAAGAAACTGCGTTTCACAGGCCTTGGTAAGAGATGTTCCCGGTAGGCTGTAAGAGCACTGGGCAGAGCCAGTTGTTTCTTACCTTCCTGAAAAGCTGGAAGCAAGACGCTTGGGACGCCTCTGCCCTTTTGGGAACAAGGCAGCCTTTTGGGTCGGGAAGCTCTAGACCAATGGAGCACACGCAGAGCAGGAGTTCTACTTCAGCCTGATCAGGCCTGCAAAAAAACAGCGTTTGACAGGCCTTGGTAAGAGATGTTCCCGGTAGGTGTAAGAGCACTGGGCAGAGCCAGTTGTTTCTTAGCTTCGCAAAGACCGGGAAGCAAGATGCTTTGGGCCTCTCTGCCCCTTGGAAACAGGGCAGCACTTGGGGCCTGGCAGCTCTAGGGCAATGGAGCACACCCAGAGCCGGAGTTCTACTTCAGCCAGATGAGGCCTGCCAAGAAACTGCGTTTCACAGGCCTTTCAAAGACATGTTCCCGGTAGGCTGTAAGAGCACTGGGCAACGCCAGATGTTTCTTAGCTTCCCGAAGAGCTGGAAGCAAGATGCTTTGGTGCCACTCTCTCACTTTGGAATCAAGGCAGCCCTTTGGGGCAGGTAGCTCCAGGCCAGTGGAGCACACCCAGAGCAGAAGTTCTACTTCGGCCAGTTCAGGCCACCAACAAACTGTGTTTCACAGGCCTTGGTAAGAGACGTTCCCGGTAGGCTGTAAGAGCACTGGGCAACGCCAGATGTTTCTTAGCTTCCCGAAGAGCTGGAAGCAAGATGCTTTGGAGCCTCTCTGCCCCTTTGCAAACAAGGCGGCCCTTTGGGCCAGGCAGCTCTAGGCCAATGGAGCACACCCAGAGCAGAAGTTCTACTTCAGCTAGATCAGGCCACCAACAAAGTGCGTTTCACAGGCCTTGGTAAGAGATTTTCTCTCAGGCTGTAAGAGCACTGGGCAGAGCCAGTTGTTTCTTAGCTTCCCGAAGAGCTGGAAGCAAGATGCTTTGGGGGCTCCCTGCCCCTTTGCCAACAAGGCCGACCTTTGGGCCTTTCAGCTCTAGGCCAATGGAGCACATCCAGAGCAGAAGTTCTACCTCAGCCAGATAAGGCCTGCCAAGAAACTGCGTTTCAAAGGCTTTGGTAAGAGATGTTCCCGGTACTCTGTCAGAGCACTGGGCAGAGACAGTTGTTTCTTAGCTTCCCAATGAGCTGGAAGCAAGATGTTTGGGGCCTCTCTGCCCCTTTGCAAACAAGGCATCCCTTTGGGCCTTTCAGCTCTAGGCCAATGGAGCACACCCAGAGCAGAAGTTCTACCTGAGCCAGATCAGGCCTGCCAAGAAACTGCTTTTCACAGGCCTTCGTAAGAGGTGTTCCCGGAAGGCTGTAAGAGTACCTGGCAGAGCGAGTTGTTTCTTAGCTTCAAAAACAGCTGGAAGCAACATGATTTGGGGCCTCTCTCCCCCTTTGGAAACAAAGCAGCCTTTGTGCCTGGCAGCTCTAGGCCAAAGTAGCACACCCAGAGCACAAGTTCTACCTCAGCCAGATAAGGCCTGTCAAGAAGCTGCGTTTCACAGGCCTTTGTATGTGACGTTCCCGGTTGGCTTTGAGAGCACTGTGCAGAGCCAGTTGTTTTAGCTTCCCAGAGAGCAGGAAGCAAGATGCTTTGGGGCCTCTCTCACACTTTGGAAATAAAGGCAGCCCTTTGGGCCTGGCAGCCCTAGGCCAATGGAGTACACCCAGAGCAGAAGTTCTACCTCAGCCAGATCAGGCCTTCCAAGAAACTGCGTCTCACAGGCCTTTCTCTGTCACGTTGCCGGTAGGCTGTGAGAGCACTGTGCAGAGCCAGTTGTTTCTTAGCTTCCCAAAGATTTGGAAGCAAGATACTTTGGGGACTCTCAGCCCCTTTGGAAACAAGGCGGCCCTTTGGGCCTGGCAGCTCTAGGCCAAAGTAGCACGCCCAGAGCAGGAGTTCTACTTCAGCCAGATCAGGCCTGCCAAGAAACTGCGTTTCACAGGCCTTGGTAAGAGATGTTCCCGGTAGGCTGTAAGAGCACTGGGCAGAGCCAGTTGTTTCTTACCTTCCTGAAAAGCTGGAAGCAAGACGCTTGGGACCCCTCTGCCCGTTTGGGAACAAGGCAGCCTTTTGGGTCGGGAAGCTCTAGGCCAATGGAGCACACGCAGAGCAGGAGTTCTACTTCAGCCTGATCAGGCCTGCAAAGAAACAGCGTTTGACAGGCCTTGGTAAGAGATGTTCCCGGTAGGTGTAAGAGCACTGGGCAGAGCCAGTTGTTTCTTAGCTTCGCAAAGACCGGGAAGCAAGATGCTTTGGGCCTCTCTGCCCCTTGGAAACAGGGCAGCACTTGGGGCCTGGCAGCTCTAGGGCAATGGAGCACACCCAGAGCCGGAGTTCTACTTCAGCCAGATGAGGCCTGCCAAGAAACTGCGTTTCACAGGCCTTTCAAAGACATGTTCCCGGTAGGCTGTAAGAGCACTGGGCAACGCCAGATGTTTCTTAGCTTCCCGAAGAGCTGGAAGCAAGATGCTTTGGTGCCACTCTCTCACTTTGGAATCAAGGCAGCCCTTTGGGGCAGGTAGCTCCAGGCCAGTGGAGCACACCCAGAGCAGAAGTTCTACTTCGGCCAGTTCAGGCCACCAACAAACTGTGTTTCACAGGCCTTGGTAAGAGATGTTCCCGGTAGGCTGTAAGAGCACTGGGCAACGCCAGATGTTTCTTAGCTTCCCGAAGAGCTGGAAGCAAGATGCTTTGGGGCCTCTCTGCCCCTTTGCAAACAAGGCGGCCCTTTGGGCCAGGCAGCTCTAGGCCAATGGAGCACACCCAGAGCAGAAGTTCTACTTCAGCTAGATCAGGCCACCAACAAAGTGCGTTTCACAGGCCTTGGTAAGAGATTTTCTCTCAGGCTGTAAGAGCACTGGGCAGAGCCAGTTGTTTCTTAGCTTCCCAAAGAGCTGGAAGCAAGATGCTTTGGGGGCTCCCTGCCCCTTTGCCAACAAGGCCGACCTTTGGGCCTTTCAGCTCTAGGCCAATGGAGCACATCCAGAGCAGAAGTTCTACCTCAGCCAGATAAGGCCTGCCAAGAAACTGCGTTTCAAAGGCTTTGGTAAGAGATGTTCCCGGTACTCTGTCAGAGCACTGGGCAGAGACAGTTGTTTCTTAGCTTCCCAATGAGCTGGAAGCAAGATGCTTTGGGGCCTCTCTGCCCCTTTGCAAACAAGGCATCCCTTTGGGCCTTTCAGCTCTAGGCCAATGGAGCACACCCAGAGCAGAAGTTCTACCTCAGCCAGATCAGGCCTGCCAAGAAACTGCTTTTCACAGGCCTTCGTAAGAGGTGTTCCCGGAAGGCTGTAAGAGTACCTGGCAGAGCGAGTTGTTTCTTAGCTTCAAAAACAGCTGGAAGCAACATGATTTGGGGCCTCTCTCCCCCTTTGGAAACAAAGCAGCCTTTGTGCCTGGCAGCTCTAGGCCAAAGTAGCACACCCAGAGCACAAGTTCTACCTCAGCCAGATAAGGCCTGTCAAGAAGCTGCGTTTCACAGGCCTTTGTATGTGACGTTCCCGGTTGGCTTTGAGAGCACTGTGCAGAGCCAGTTGTTTTAGCTTCCCAGAGAGCAGGAAGCAAGATGCTTTGGGGCCTCTCTCACACTTTGGAAATAAAGGCAGCCCTTTGGGCCTGGCAGCCCTAGGCCAATGGAGTACACCCAGAGCAGAAGTTCTACCTCAGCCAGATCAGGCCTTCCAAGAAACTGCGTCTCACAGGCCTTTCTCTGTCACGTTGCCGGTAGGCTGTGAGAGCACTGTGCAGAGCCAGTTGTTTCTTAGCTTCCCAAAGATTTGGAAGCAAGATACTTTGGGGACTCTCAGCCCCTTTGGAAACAAGGCGGCCCTTTGGGCCTGGCAGCTCTAGGCCAAAGTAGCACGCCCAGAGCAGGAGTTCTACTTCAGCCAGATCAGGCCTGCCAAGAAACTGCGTTTCACAGGCCTTGGTAAGAGATGTTCCCGGTAGGCTGTAAGAGCACTGGGCAGAGCCAGTTGTTTCTTACCTTCCTGAAAAGCTGGAAGCAAGACGCTTGGGACCCCTCTGCCCGTTTGGGAACAAGGCAGCCTTTTGGGTCGGGAAGCTCTAGGCCAATGGAGCACACGCAGAGCAGGAGTTCTACTTCAGCCTGATCAGGCCTGCAAAGAAACAGCGTTTGACAGGCCTTGGTAAGAGATGTTCCCGGTAGGTGTAAGAGCACTGGGCAGAGCCAGTTGTTTCTTAGCTTCGCAAAGACCGGGAAGCAAGATGCTTTGGGCCTCTCTGCCCCTTGGAAACAGGGCAGCACTTGGGGCCTGGCAGCTCTAGGGCAATGGAGCACACCCAGAGCCGGAGTTCTACTTCAGCCAGATGAGGCCTGCCAAGAAACTGCGTTTCACAGGCCTTTCAAAGACATGTTCCCGGTAGGCTGTAAGAGCACTGGGCAACGCCAGATGTTTCTTAGCTTCCCGAAGAGCTGGAAGCAAGATGCTTTGGTGCCACTCTCTCACTTTGGAATCAAGGCAGCCCTTTGGGGCAGGTAGCTCCAGGCCAGTGGAGCATACCCAGAGCAGAAGTTCTACTTCGGCCAGTTCAGGCCACCAACAAACTGCGTTTCACAGGCCTTGGTAAGAGATGTTCCCGGTAGGCTGTAAGAGCACTGGGCAACGCCAGATGTTTCTTAGCTTCCCGAAGAGCTGGAAGCAGGATGCTTTGGGGCCTCTCTGCCCCTTTGCAAACAAGGCGGCCCTTTGGGCCAGGCAGCTCTAGGCCAATGGAGCACACCCAGAGCAGAAGTTCTACTTCAGCTAGATCAGGCCACCTACAAAGTGCGTTTCACAGGCCTTGGTAAGAGATTTTCTCTCAGGCTGTAAGAGCACTGGGCAGAGCCAGTTGTTTCTTAGCTTCCTGAAGAGCTGGAAGCAAGATGCTTTGGGGGCTCCCTGCCCCTTTGCCAACAAGGCCGACCTTTGGGCCTTTCAGCTCTAGGCCAATGGAGCACACCCAGAGCAGAAGTTCTCCTTCAGCCAGATAAGGCCTGCCAAGAAACTGCGTTTCAAAGTCTTTGGTAAGAGATGTTCCCGGTACTCTGTCAGAGCACTGGGCAGAGACAGTTGTTTCTTAGCTTCCCAATGAGCTGGAAGCAAGATGCTTTGGGGCCTCTCTGCCCCTTTGCAAACAAGGCATCCCTTTGGGCCTTTCAGCTCTAGGGCAATGGAGCACACCCAGAGCAGAAGTTCTACCTCAGCCAGATCAGGCCTGCCAAGAAACTGCTTTTCACAGGCCTTCGTAAGAGGTGTTCCCGGAAGGCTGTAAGAGTACCTGGCAGAGCGAGTTGTTTCTTAGCTTCAAAAACAGCTGGAAGCAACATGATTTGGGGCCTCTCTCCCCCTTTGGAAACAAAGCAGCCTTTGTGCCTGGCAGCTCTAGGCCAAAGTAGCACACCCAGAGCACAAGTTCTACCTCAGCCAGATAAGGCCTGTCAAGAAGCTGCGTTTCACAGGCCTTTGTATGTGACGTTCCCGGTTGGCTTTGAGAGCACTGTGCAGAGCCAGTTGTTTTAGCTTCCCAGAGAGCAGGAAGCAAGATGCTTTGGGGCCTCTCTCACACTTTGGAAATAAAGGCAGCCCTTTGGGCCTGGCAGCCCTAGGCCAATGGAGTACACCCAGAGCAGAAGTTCTACCTCAGCCAGATCAGGCCTTCCAAGAAACTGCGTCTCACAGGCCTTTCTCTGTCACGTTGCCGGTAGGCTGTGAGAGCACTGTGCAGAGCCAGTTGTTTCTTAGCTTCCCAAAGATTTGGAAGCAAGATACTTTGGGGACTCTCAGCCCCTTTGGAAACAAGGCGGCCCTTTGGGCCTGGCAGCTCTAGGCCAAAGTAGCACGCCCAGAGCAGGAGTTCTACTTCAGCCAGATCAGGCCTGCCAAGAAACTGCGTTTCACAGGCCTTGGTAAGAGATGTTCCCGGTAGGCTGTAAGAGCACTGGGCAGAGCCAGTTGTTTCTTACCTTCCTGAAAAGCTGGAAGCAAGACGCTTGGGACCCCTCTGCCCGTTTGGGAACAAGGCAGCCTTTTGGGTCGGGAAGCTCTAGGCCAATGGAGCACACGCAGAGCAGGAGTTCTACTTCAGCCTGATCAGGCCTGCAAAGAAACAGCGTTTGACAGGCCTTGGTAAGAGATGTTCCCGGTAGGTGTAAGAGCACTGGGCAGAGCCAGTTGTTTCTTAGCTTCGCAAAGACCGGGAAGCAAGATGCTTTGGGCCTCTCTGCCCCTTGGAAACAGGGCAGCACTTGGGGCCTGGCAGCTCTAGGGCAATGGAGCACACCCAGAGCCGGAGTTCTACTTCAGCCAGATGAGGCCTGCCAAGAAACTGCGTTTCACAGGCCTTTCAAAGACATGTTCCCGGTAGGCTGTAAGAGCACTGGGCAACGCCAGATGTTTCTTAGCTTCCCGAAGAGCTGGAAGCAAGATGCTTTGGTGCCACTCTCTCACTTTGGAATCAAGGCAGCCCTTTGGGGCAGGTAGCTCCAGGCCAGTGGAGCACACCCAGAGCAGAAGTTCTACTTCGGCCAGTTCAGGCCACCAACAAACTGCGTTTCACAGGCCTTGGTAAGAGATGTTCCCGGTAGGCTGTAAGAGCACTGGGCAACGCCAGATGTTTCTTAGCTTCGCAAAGACCGGGAAGCAAGATGCTTTGGGCCTCTCTGCCCCTTGGAAACAGGGCAGCACTTGGGGCCTGGCAGCTCTAGGGCAATGGAGCACACCCAGAGCCAGAGTTCTACTTCAGCCAGATGAGGCCTGCCAAGAAACTGCGTTTCACAGGCCTTTCAAAGACATGTTCCCGGTAGGCTGTAAGAGCACGGGGCAGAGCGAGTTGGTTCTTAGCTTCCCAGAGAGCTGGAAGCAAGATGCTTTGGGGCCTCTCTGCCCCTTTGGAAACAAGGCAGCACCTTGGGCCTGGCAGCTCTAGGGCAATGGAGCACACCCAGAGCAGAAGTTCTACTTCGGCCAGTTCAGGCCACCAACAAACTGCGTTTCACAGGCCTTGGTAAGAGATGTTCCCGGTAGGCTGTAAGAGCACTGGGCAACGCCAGATGTTTCTTAGCTTCCCGAAGAGCTGGAAGCAAGATGCTTTGGGGCCTCTCATCCCCTTTGCAAGCAAGGCGGCCCTTTGGGCCAGGCAGCTCTAGGCCAATGGAGCACACCCAGAGCAGAAGTTCTACCTCAGCCAGATAAGGCCTGCCAAGAAACTGCGTTTCAAAGGCTTTGGTAAGAGATGTTCCCGGTACTCTGTCAGAGCACTGGGCAGAGACAGTTGTTTCTTAGCTTCCCAATGAGCTGGAAGCAAGATGCTTTGGGGCCTCTCTGCCCCTTTGCAAACAAGGCATCCCTTTGGGCCTTTCAGCTCTAGGCCAATGGAGCACACCCAGAGCAGAAGTTCTACCTCAGCCAGATCAGGCCTGCGAAGAAACTGCTTTTCACAGGCCTTCGTAAGAGGTGTTCCCGGAAGGCTGTAAGAGTACCTGGCAGAGCGAGTTGTTTCTTAGCTTCAAAAACAGCTGGAAGCAACATGATTTGGGGCCTCTCTCCCCCTTTGGAAACAAAGCAGCCTTTGTGCCTGGCAGCTCTAGGCCAAAGTAGCACACCCAGAGCACAAGTTCTACCTCAGCCAGATAAGGCCTGTCAAGAAGCTGCGTTTCACAGGCCTTTGTATGTGACGTTCCCGGTTGGCTTTGAGAGCACTGTGCAGAGCCAGTTGTTTTAGCTTCCCAGAGAGCAGGAAGCAAGATGCTTTGGGGCCTCTCTCACACTTTGGAAATAAAGGCAGCCCTTTGGGCCTGGCAGCCCTAGGCCAATGGAGTACACCCAGAGCAGAAGTTCTACCTCAGCCAGATCAGGCCTTCCAAGAAACTGCGTCTCACAGGCCTTTCTCTGTCACGTTGCCGGTAGGCTGTGAGAGCACTGTGCAGAGCCAGTTGTTTCTTAGCTTCCCAAAGATTTGGAAGCAAGATACTTTGGGGACTCTCAGCCCCTTTGGAAACAAGGCGGCCCTTTGGGCCTGGCAGCTCTAGGCCAAAGTAGCACGCCCAGAGCAGGAGTTCTACTTCAGCCAGATCAGGCCTGCCAAGAAACTGCGTTTCACAGGCCTTGGTAAGAGATGTTCCCGGTAGGCTGTAAGAGCACTGGGCAGAGCCAGTTGTTTCTTACCTTCCTGAAAAGCTGGAAGCAAGACGCTTGGGACCCCTCTGCCCGTTTGGGAACAAGGCAGCCTTTTGGGTCGGGAAGCTCTAGGCCAATGGAGCACACGCAGAGCAGGAGTTCTACTTCAGCCTGATCAGGCCTGCAAAGAAACAGCGTTTGACAGGCCTTGGTAAGAGATGTTCCCGGTAGGTGTAAGAGCACTGGGCAGAGCCAGTTGTTTCTTAGCTTCGCAAAGACCGGGAAGCAAGATGCTTTGGGCCTCTCTGCCCCTTGGAAACAGGGCAGCACTTGGGGCCTGGCAGCTCTAGGGCAATGGAGCACACCCAGAGCCGGAGTTCTACTTCAGCCAGATGAGGCCTGCCAAGAAACTGCGTTTCACAGGCCTTTCAAAGACATGTTCCCGGTAGGCTGTAAGAGCACTGGGCAACGCCAGATGTTTCTTAGCTTCCCGAAGAGCTGGAAGCAAGATGCTTTGGTGCCACTCTCTCACTTTGGAATCAAGGCAGCCCTTTGGGGCAGGTAGCTCCAGGCCAGTGGAGCATACCCAGAGCAGAAGTTCTACTTCGGCCAGTTCAGGCCACCAACAAACTGCGTTTCACAGGCCTTGGTAAGAGATGTTCCCGGTAGGCTGTAAGAGCACTGGGCAACGCCAGATGTTTCTTAGCTTCCCGAAGAGCTGGAAGCAAGATGCTTTGGGGCCTCTCTGCCCCTTTGCAAACAAGGCGGCCCTTTGGGCCAGGCAGCTCTAGGCCAATGGAGCACACCCAGAGCAGAAGTTCTACTTCAGCTAGATCAGGCCACCTACAAAGTGCGTTTCACAGGCCTTGGTAAGAGATTTTCTCTCAGGCTGTAAGAGCACTGGGCAGAGCCAGTTGTTTCTTAGCTTCCCGAAGAGCTGGAAGCAAGATGCTTTGGGGGCTCCCTGCCCCTTTGCCAACAAGGCCGACCTTTGGGCCTTTCAGCTCTAGGCCAATGGAGCACACCCAGAGCAGAAGTTCTACCTCAGCCAGATAAGGCCTGCCAAGAAACTGCGTTTCAAAGGCTTTGGTAAGAGATGTTCCCGGTACTCTGTCAGAGCACTGGGCAGAGACAGTTGTTTCTTAGCTTCCCAATGAGCTGGAAGCAAGATGCTTTGGGGCCTCTCTGCCCCTTTGCAAACAAGGCATCCCTTTGGGCCTTTCAGCTCTAGGCCAATGGAGCACACCCAGAGCAGAAGTTCTACCTCAGCCAGATCAGGCCTGCCAAGAAACTGCTTTTCACAGGCCTTCGTAAGAGGTGTTCCCGGAAGGCTGTAAGAGTACCTGGCAGAGCGAGTTGTTTCTTAGCTTCAAAAACAGCTGGAAGCAACATGATTTGGGGCCTCTCTCCCCCTTTGGAAACAAAGCAGCCTTTGTGCCTGGCAGCTCTAGGCCAAAGTAGCACACCCAGAGCACAAGTTCTACCTCAGCCAGATAAGGCCTGTCAAGAAGCTGCGTTTCACAGGCCTTTGTATGTGACGTTCCCGGTTGGCTTTGAGAGCACTGTGCAGAGCCAGTTGTTTTAGCTTCCCAGAGAGCAGGAAGCAAGATGCTTTGGGGCCTCTCTCACACTTTGGAAATAAAGGCAGCCCTTTGGGCCTGGCAGCCCTAGGCCAATGGAGTACACCCAGAGCAGAAGTTCTACCTCAGCCAGATCAGGCCTTCCAAGAAACTGCGTCTCACAGGCCTTTCTCTGTCACGTTGCCGGTAGGCTGTGAGAGCACTGTGCAGAGCCAGTTGTTTCTTAGCTTCCCAAAGATTTGGAAGCAAGATACTTTGGGGACTCTCAGCCCCTTTGGAAACAAGGCGGCCCTTTGGGCCTGGCAGCTCTAGGCCAAAGTAGCACGCCCAGAGCAGGAGTTCTACTTCAGCCAGATCAGGCCTGCCAAGAAACTGCGTTTCACAGGCCTTGGTAAGAGATGTTCCCGGTAGGCTGTAAGAGCACTGGGCAGAGCCGGTTGTTTCTTACCTTCCTGAAAAGCTGGAAGCAAGACGCTTGGGACCCCTCTGCCCGTTTGGGAACAAGGCAGCCTTTTGGGTCGGGAAGCTCTAGGCCAATGGAGCACACGCAGAGCAGGAGTTCTACTTCAGCCTGATCAGGCCTGCAAAGAAGCAGCGTTTGACAGGCCTTGGTAAGAGATGTTCCCGGTAGGTGTAAGAGCACTGGGCAGAGCCAGTTGTTTCTTAGCTTCGCAAAGACCGGGAAGCAAGATGCTTTGGGCCTCTCTGCCCCTTGGAAACAGGGCAGCACTTGGGGCCTGGCAGCTCTAGGGCAATGGAGCACACCCAGAGCCGGAGTTCTACTTCAGCCAGATGAGGCCTGCCAAGAAACTGCGTTTCACAGGCCTTTCAAAGACATGTTCCCGGTAGGCTGTAAGAGCACGGGGCAGAGCGAGTTGGTTCTTAGCTTCCCAGAGAGCTGGAAGCAAGATGCTTTGGGGCCTCTCTGCCCCTTTGGAAACAAGGCAGCACCTTGGGCCTGGCAGCTCTAGGGCAATGGAGCACACCCAGAGCAGAAGTTCTACTTCAGCCAAATCAGGCCTGCCAGGAAACGGCGTTTCACAGGCCTTGGTAAGAGATGTTCCCGGTAGGCTGTAAGAGCACTGGGCAACGCCAGATGTTTCTTAGCTTCCCGAAGAGCTGGAAGCAAGATGCTTTGGTGCCACTCTCTCACTTTGGAATCAAGGCAGACCTTTGGGGCAGGTAGCTCCAGGCCAGTGGAGCACACCCAGAGCAGAAGTTCTACTTCGGCCAGTTCAGGCCACCAACAAACTGCGTTTCACAGGCCTTGGTAAGAGATGTTCCCGGTAGGCTGTAAGAGCACTGGGCAACGCCAGATGTTTCTTAGCTTCCCGAAGAGCTGGAAGCAAGATGCTTTGGGGCCTCTCTGCCCCTTTGCAAACAAGGCGGCCCTTTGGGCCAGGCAGCTCTAGGCCAATGGAGCACACCCAGAGCAGAAGTTCTACTTCAGCTAGATCAGGCCACCTACAAAGTGCGTTTCACAGGCCTTGGTAAGAGATTTTCTCTCAGGCTGTAAGAGCACTGGGCAGAGCCAGTTGTTTCTTAGCTTCCCGAAGAGCTGGAAGCAAGATGCTTTGGGGGCTCCCTGCCCCTTTGCCAACAAGGCCGACCTTTGGGCCTTTCAGCTCTAGGCCAATGGAGCACACCCAGAGCAGAAGTTCTACCTCAGCCAGATAAGGCCTGCCAAGAAACTGCGTTTCAAAGGCTTTGGTAAGAGATGTTCCCGGTACTCTGTCAGAGCACTGGGCAGAGACAGTTGTTTCTTAGCTTCCCAATGAGCTGGAAGCAAGATGCTTTGGGGCCTCTCTGCCCCTTTGCAAACAAGGCATCCCTTTGGGCCTTTCAGCTCTAGGCCAATGGAGCACACCCAGAGCAGAAGTTCTACCTCAGCCAGATCAGGCCTGCCAAGAAACTGCTTTTCACAGGCCTTCGTAAGAGGTGTTCCCGGAAGGCTGTAAGAGTACCTGGCAGAGCGAGTTGTTTCTTAGCTTCAAAAACAGCTGGAAGCAACATGATTTGGGGCCTCTCTCCCCCTTTGGAAACAAAGCAGCCTTTGTGCCTGGCAGCTCTAGGCCAAAGTAGCACACCCAGAGCACAAGTTCTACCTCAGCCAGATAAGGCCTGTCAAGAAGCTGCGTTTCACAGGCCTTTGTATGTGACGTTCCCGGTTGGCTTTGAGAGCACTGTGCAGAGCCAGTTGTTTTAGCTTCCCAGAGAGCAGGAAGCAAGATGCTTTGGGGCCTCTCTCACACTTTGGAAATAAAGGCAGCCCTTTGGGCCTGGCAGCCCTAGGCCAATGGAGTACACCCAGAGCAGAAGTTCTACCTCAGCCAGATCAGGCCTTCCAAGAAACTGCGTCTCACAGGCCTTTCTCTGTCACGTTGCCGGTAGGCTGTGAGAGCACTGTGCAGAGCCAGTTGTTTCTTAGCTTCCCAAAGATTTGGAAGCAAGATACTTTGGGGACTCTCAGCCCCTTTGGAAACAAGGCGGCCCTTTGGGCCTGGCAGCTCTAGGCCAAAGTAGCACGCCCAGAGCAGGAGTTCTACTTCAGCCAGATCAGGCCTGCCAAGAAACTGCGTTTCACAGGCCTTGGTAAGAGATGTTCCCGGTAGGCTGTAAGAGCACTGGGCAGAGCCGGTTGTTTCTTACCTTCCTGAAAAGCTGGAAGCAAGACGCTTGGGACCCCTCTGCCCGTTTGGGAACAAGGCAGCCTTTTGGGTCGGGAAGCTCTAGGCCAATGGAGCACACGCAGAGCAGGAGTTCTACTTCAGCCTGATCAGGCCTGCAAAGAAACAGCGTTTGACAGGCCTTGGTAAGAGATGTTCCCGGTAGGTGTAAGAGCACTGGGCAGAGCCAGTTGTTTCTTAGCTTCGCAAAGACCGGGAAGCAAGATGCTTTGGGCCTCTCTGCCCCTTGGAAACAGGGCAGCACTTGGGGCCTGGCAGCTCTAGGGCAATGGAGCACACCCAGAGCCGGAGTTCTACTTCAGCCAGATGAGGCCTGCCAAGAAACTGCGTTTCACAGGCCTTTCAAAGACATGTTCCCGGTAGGCTGTAAGAGCACGGGGCAGAGCGAGTTGGTTCTTAGCTTCCCAGAGAGCTGGAAGCAAGATGCTTTGGGGCCTCTCTGCCCCTTTGGAAACAAGGCAGCACCTTGGGCCTGGCAGCTCTAGGGCAATGGAGCACACCCAGAGCAGAAGTTCTACTTCAGCCAAATCAGGCCTGCCAGGAAACGGCGTTTCACAGGCCTTGGTAAGAGATGTTCCCGGTAGGCTGTAAGAGCACTGGGCAACGCCAGATGTTTCTTAGCTTCCCGAAGAGCTGGAAGCAAGATGCTTTGGTGCCACTCTCTCACTTTGGAATCAAGGCAGCCCTTTGGGGCAGGTAGCTCCAGGCCAGTGGAGCACACCCAGAGCAGAAGTTCTACTTCGGCCAGTTCAGGCCACCAACAAACTGCGTTTCACAGGCCTTGGTAAGAGATGTTCCCGGTAGGCTGTAAGAGCACTGGGCAACGCCAGATGTTTCTTAGCTTCCCGAAGAGCTGGAAGCAAGATGCTTTGGGGCCTCTCTGCCCCTTTGCAAACAAGGCGGCCCTTTGGGCCAGGCAGCTCTAGGCCAATGGAGCACACCCAGAGCAGAAGTTCTACTTCAGCTAGATCAGGCCACCTACAAAGTGCGTTTCACAGGCCTTGGTAAGAGATTTTCTCTCAGGCTGTAAGAGCACTGGGCAGAGCCAGTTGTTTCTTAGCTTCCCGAAGAGCTGGAAGCAAGATGCTTTGGGGGCTCCCTGCCCCTTTGCCAACAAGGCCGACCTTTGGGCCTTTCAGCTCTAGGCCAATGGAGCACACCCAGAGCAGAAGTTCTACCTCAGCCAGATAAGGCCTGCCAAGAAACTGCGTTTCAAAGGCTTTGGTAAGAGATGTTCCCGGTACTCTGTCAGAGCACTGGGCAGAGACAGTTGTTTCTTAGCTTCCCAATGAGCTGGAAGCAAGATGCTTTGGGGCCTCTCTGCCCCTTTGCAAACAAGGCATCCCTTTGGGCCTTTCAGCTCTAGGCCAATGGAGCACACCCAGAGCAGAAGTTCTACCTCAGCCAGATCAGGCCTGCCAAGAAACTGCTTTTCACAGGCCTTCGTAAGAGGTGTTCCCGGAAGGCTGTAAGAGTACCTGGCAGAGCGAGTTGTTTCTTAGCTTCAAAAACAGCTGGAAGCAACATGATTTGGGGCCTCTCTCCCCCTTTGGAAACAAAGCAGCCTTTGTGCCTGGCAGCTCTAGGCCAAAGTAGCACACCCAGAGCACAAGTTCTACCTCAGCCAGATAAGGCCTGTCAAGAAGCTGCGTTTCACAGGCCTTTGTATGTGACGTTCCCGGTTGGCTTTGAGAGCACTGTGCAGAGCCAGTTGTTTTAGCTTCCCAGAGAGCAGGAAGCAAGATGCTTTGGGGCCTCTCTCACACTTTGGAAATAAAGGCAGCCCTTTGGGCCTGGCAGCCCTAGGCCAATGGAGTACACCCAGAGCAGAAGTTCTACCTCAGCCAGATCAGGCCTTCCAAGAAACTGCGTCTCACAGGCCTTTCTCTGTCACGTTGCCGGTAGGCTGTGAGAGCACTGTGCAGAGCCAGTTGTTTCTTAGCTTCCCAAAGATTTGGAAGCAAGATACTTTGGGGACTCTCAGCCCCTTTGGAAACAAGGCGGCCCTTTGGGCCTGGCAGCTCTAGGCCAAAGTAGCACGCCCAGAGCAGGAGTTCTACTTCAGCCAGATCAGGCCTGCCAAGAAACTGCGTTTCACAGGCCTTGGTAAGAGATGTTCCCGGTAGGCTGTAAGAGCACTGGGCAGAGCCGGTTGTTTCTTACCTTCCTGAAAAGCTGGAAGCAAGACGCTTGGGACCCCTCTGCCCGTTTGGGAACAAGGCAGCCTTTTGGGTCGGGAAGCTCTAGGCCAATGGAGCACACGCAGAGCAGGAGTTCTACTTCAGCCTGATCAGGCCTGCAAAGAAACAGCGTTTGACAGGCCTTGGTAAGAGATGTTCCCGGTAGGTGTAAGAGCACTGGGCAGAGCCAGTTGTTTCTTAGCTTCGCAAAGACCGGGAAGCAAGATGCTTTGGGCCTCTCTGCCCCTTGGAAACAGGGCAGCACTTGGGGCCTGGCAGCTCTAGGGCAATGGAGCACACCCAGAGCCGGAGTTCTACTTCAGCCAGATGAGGCCTGCCAAGAAACTGCGTTTCACAGGCCTTTCAAAGACATGTTCCCGGTAGGCTGTAAGAGCACGGGGCAGAGCGAGTTGGTTCTTAGCTTCCCAGAGAGCTGGAAGCAAGATGCTTTGGGGCCTCTCTGCCCCTTTGGAAACAAGGCAGCACCTTGGGCCTGGCAGCTCTAGGGCAATGGAGCACACCCAGAGCAGAAGTTCTACTTCAGCCAAATCAGGCCTGCCAGGAAACGGCGTTTCACAGGCCTTGGTAAGAGATGTTCCCGGTAGGCTGTAAGAGCACTGGGCAACGCCAGATGTTTCTTAGCTTCCCGAAGAGCTGGAAGCAAGATGCTTTGGTGCCACTCTCTCACTTTGGAATCAAGGCAGCCCTTTGGGGCAGGTAGCTCCAGGCCAGTGGAGCACACCCAGAGCAGAAGTTCTACTTCGGCCAGTTCAGGCCACCAACAAACTGCGTTTCACAGGCCTTGGTAAGAGATGTTCCCGGTAGGCTGTAAGAGCACTGGGCAACGCCAGATGTTTCTTAGCTTCCCGAAGAGCTGGAAGCAAGATGCTTTGGGGCCTCTCTGCCCCTTTGCAAACAAGGCGGCCCTTTGGGCCAGGCAGCTCTAGGCCAATGGAGCACACCCAGAGCAGAAGTTCTACTTCAGCTAGATCAGGCCACCTACAAAGTGCGTTTCACAGGCCTTGGTAAGAGATTTTCTCTCAGGCTGTAAGAGCACTGGGCAGAGCCAGTTGTTTCTTAGCTTCCCGAAGAGCTGGAAGCAAGATGCTTTGGGGGCTCCCTGCCCCTTTGCCAACAAGGCCGACCTTTGGGCCTTTCAGCTCTAGGCCAATGGAGCACACCCAGAGCAGAAGTTCTACCTCAGCCAGATAAGGCCTGCCAAGAAACTGCGTTTCAAAGGCTTTGGTAAGAGATGTTCCCGGTACTCTGTCAGAGCACTGGGCAGAGACAGTTGTTTCTTAGCTTCCCAATGAGCTGGAAGCAAGATGCTTTGGGGCCTCTCTGCCCCTTTGCAAACAAGGCATCCCTTTGGGCCTTTCAGCTCTAGGCCAATGGAGCACACCCAGAGCAGAAGTTCTACCTCAGCCAGATCAGGCCTGCCAAGAAACTGCTTTTCACAGGCCTTCGTAAGAGGTGTTCCCGGAAGGCTGTAAGAGTACCTGGCAGAGCGAGTTGTTTCTTAGCTTCAAAAACAGCTGGAAGCAACATGATTTGGGGCCTCTCTCCCCCTTTGGAAACAAAGCAGCCTTTGTGCCTGGCAGCTCTAGGCCAAAGTAGCACACCCAGAGCACAAGTTCTACCTCAGCCAGATAAGGCCTGTCAAGAAGCTGCTTTTCACAGGCCTTTGTATGTGACGTTCCCGGTTGGCTTTGAGAGCACTGTGCAGAGCCAGTTGTTTTAGCTTCCCAGAGAGCAGGAAGCAAGATGCTTTGGGGCCTCTCTCACACTTTGGAAATAAAGGCAGCCCTTTGGGCCTGGCAGCCCTAGGCCAATGGAGTACACCCAGAGCAGAAGTTCTACCTCAGCCAGATCAGGCCTTCCAAGAAACTGCGTCTCACAGGCCTTTCTCTGTCACGTTGCCGGTAGGCTGTGAGAGCACTGTGCAGAGCCAGTTGTTTCTTAGCTTCCCAAAGATTTGGAAGCAAGATACTTTGGGGACTCTCAGCCCCTTTGGAAACAAGGCGGCCCTTTGGGCCTGGCAGCTCTAGGCCAAAGTAGCACGCCCAGAGCAGGAGTTCTACTTCAGCCAGATCAGGCCTGCCAAGAAACTGCGTTTCACAGGCCTTGGTAAGAGATGTTCCCGGTAGGCTGTAAGAGCACTGGGCAGAGCCGGTTGTTTCTTACCTTCCTGAAAAGCTGGAAGCAAGACGCTTGGGACCCCTCTGCCCGTTTGGGAACAAGGCAGCCTTTTGGGTCGGGAAGCTCTAGGCCAATGGAGCACACGCAGAGCAGGAGTTCTACTTCAGCCTGATCAGGCCTGCAAAGAAACAGCGTTTGACAGGCCTTGGTAAGAGATGTTCCCGGTAGGTGTAAGAGCACTGGGCAGAGCCAGTTGTTTCTTAGCTTCGCAAAGACCGGGAAGCAAGATGCTTTGGGCCTCTCTGCCCCTTGGAAACAGGGCAGCACTTGGGGCCTGGCAGCTCTAGGGCAATGGAGCACACCCAGAGCCGGAGTTCTACTTCAGCCAGATGAGGCCTGCCAAGAAACTGCGTTTCACAGGCCTTTCAAAGACATGTTCCCGGTAGGCTGTAAGAGCACGGGGCAGAGCGAGTTGGTTCTTAGCTTCCCAGAGAGCTGGAAGCAAGATGCTTTGGGGCCTCTCTGCCCCTTTGGAAACAAGGCAGCACCTTGGGCCTGGCAGCTCTAGGGCAATGGAGCACACCCAGAGCAGAAGTTCTACTTCAGCCAAATCAGGCCTGCCAGGAAACGGCGTTTCACAGGCCTTGGTAAGAGATGTTCCCGGTAGGCTGTAAGAGCACTGGGCAACGCCAGATGTTTCTTAGCTTCCCGAAGAGCTGGAAGCAAGATGCTTTGGTGCCACTCTCTCACTTTGGAATCAAGGCAGCCCTTTGGGGCAGGTAGCTCCAGGCCAGTGGAGCACACCCAGAGCAGAAGTTCTACTTCGGCCAGTTCAGGCCACCAACAAACTGCGTTTCACAGGCCTTGGTAAGAGATGTTCCCGGTAGGCTGTAAGAGCACTGGGCAACGCCAGATGTTTCTTAGCTTCCCGAAGAGCTGGAAGCAAGATGCTTTGGGGCCTCTCTGCCCCTTTGCAAACAAGGCGGCCCTTTGGGCCAGGCAGCTCTAGGCCAATGGAGCACACCCAGAGCAGAAGTTCTACTTCAGCTAGATCAGGCCACCTACAAAGTGCGTTTCACAGGCCTTGGTAAGAGATTTTCTCTCAGGCTGTAAGAGCACTGGGCAGAGCCAGTTGTTTCTTAGCTTCCCGAAGAGCTGGAAGCAAGATGCTTTGGGGGCTCCCTGCCCCTTTGCCAACAAGGCCGACCTTTGGGCCTTTCAGCTCTAGGCCAATGGAGCACACCCAGAGCAGAAGTTCTACCTCAGCCAGATAAGGCCTGCCAAGAAACTGCGTTTCAAAGGCTTTGGTAAGAGATGTTCCCGGTACTCTGTCAGAGCACTGGGCAGAGACAGTTGTTTCTTAGCTTCCCAATGAGCTGGAAGCAAGATGCTTTGGGGCCTCTCTGCCCCTTTGCAAACAAGGCATCCCTTTGGGCCTTTCAGCTCTAGGGCAATGGAGCACACCCAGAGCAGAAGTTCTACCTCAGCCAGATCAGGCCTGCCAAGAAACTGCTTTTCACAGGCCTTCGTAAGAGGTGTTCCCGGAAGGCTGTAAGAGTACCTGGCAGAGCGAGTTGTTTCTTAGCTTCAAAAACAGCTGGAAGCAACATGATTTGGGGCCTCTCTCCCCCTTTGGAAACAAAGCAGCCTTTGTGCCTGGCAGCTCTAGGCCAAAGTAGCACACCCAGAGCACAAGTTCTACCTCAGCCAGATAAGGCCTGTCAAGAAGCTGCTTTTCACAGGCCTTTGTATGTGACGTTCCCGGTTGGCTTTGAGAGAACTGTGCAGAGCCAGTTGTTTTAGCTTCCCAGAGAGCAGGAAGCAAGATGCTTTGGGGCCTCTCTCACACTTTGGAAATAAAGGCAGCCCTTTGGGCCTGGCAGCCCTAGGCCAATGGAGTACACCCAGAGCAGAAGTTCTACCTCAGCCAGATCAGGCCTTCCAAGAAACTGCGTCTCACAGGCCTTTCTCTGTCACGTTGCCGGTAGGCTGTGAGAGCACTGTGCAGAGCCACTTGTTTCTTAGCTTCCCAAAGATTTGGAAGCAAGATACTTTGGGGACTCTCAGCCCCTTTGGAAACAAGGCGGCCCTTTGGGCCTGGCAGCTCTAGGCCAAAGTAGCACGCCCAGAGCAGGAGTTCTACTTCAGCCAGATCAGGCCTGCCAAGAAACTGCGTTTCACAGGCCTTGGTAAGAGATGTTCCCGGTAGGCTGTAAGAGCACTGGGCAGAGCCAGTTGTTTCTTACCTTCCTGAAAAGCTGGAAGCAAGACGCTTGGGACCCCTCTGCCCGTTTGGGAACAAGGCAGCCTTTTGGGCCGGGAAGCTCTAGGCCAATGGAGCACACGCAGAGCAGGAGTTCTACTTCAGCCTGATCAGGCCTGCAAAGAAACAGCGTTTGACAGGCCTTGGTAAGAGATGTTCCCGGTAGGTGTAAGAGCACTGGGCAGAGCCAGTTGTTTCTTAGCTTCGCAAAGACCGGGAAGCAAGATGCTTTGGGCCTCTCTGCCCCTTGGAAACAGGGCAGCACTTGGGGCCTGGCAGCTCTAGGGCAATGGAGCACACCCAGAGCCGGAGTTCTACTTCAGCCAGATGAGGCCTGCCAAGAAACTGCGTTTCACAGGCCTTTCAAAGACATGTTCCCGGTAGGCTGTAAGAGCACGGGGCAGAGCGAGTTGGTTCTTAGCTTCCCAGAGAGCTGGAAGCAAGATGCTTTGGGGCCTCTCTGCCCCTTTGGAAACAAGGCAGCACCTTGGGCCTGGCAGCTCTAGGCCAATGGAGCACACCCAGAGCAGAAGTTCTACTTCAGCCAAATCAGGCCTGCCAGGAAACGGCGTTTCACAGGCCTTGGTAAGAGATGTTCCCGGTAGGCTGTAAGAGCACTGGGCAACGCCAGATGTTTCTTAGCTTCCCGAAGAGCTGGAAGCAAGATGCTTTGGTGCCACTCTCTCACTTTGGAATCAAGGCAGCCCTTTGGGGCAGGTAGCTCCAGGCCAGTGGAGCACACCCAGAGCAGAAGTTCTACTTCGGCCAGTTCAGGCCACCAACAAACTGCGTTTCACAGGCCTTGGTAAGAGATGTTCCCGGTAGGCTGTAAGAGCACTGGGCAACGCCAGATGTTTCTTAGCTTCCCGAAGAGCTGGAAGCAAGATGCTTTGGGGCCTCTCTGCCCCTTTGCAAACAAGGCGGCCCTTTGGGCCAGGCAGCTCTAGGCCAATGGAGCACACCCAGAGCAGAAGTTCTACTTCAGCTAGATCAGGCCACCTACAAAGTGCGTTTCACAGGCCTTGGTAAGAGATTTTCTCTCAGGCTGTAAGAGCACTGGGCAGAGCCAGTTGTTTCTTAGCTTCCCGAAGAGCTGGAAGCAAGATGCTTTGGGGGCTCCCTGCCCCTTTGCCAACAAGGCCGACCTTTGGGCCTTTCAGCTCTAGGCCAATGGAGCACACCCAGAGCAGAAGTTCTACCTCAGCCAGATAAGGCCTGCCAAGAAACTGCGTTTCCAAGGCTTTGGTAAGAGATGTTCCCGGTACTCTGTCAGAGCACTGGGCAGAGACAGTTGTTTCTTAGCTTCCCAATGAGCTGGAAGCAAGATGCTTTGGGGCCTCTCTGCCCCTTTGCAAACAAGGCATCCCTTTGGGCCTTTCAGCTCTAGGGCAATGGAGCACACCCAGAGCAGAAGTTCTACCTCAGCCAGATCAGGCCTGCCAAGAAACTGCTTTTCACAGGCCTTCGTAAGAGGTGTTCCCGGAAGGCTGTAAGAGTACCTGGCAGAGCGAGTTGTTTCTTAGCTTCAAAAACAGCTGGAAGCAACATGATTTGGGGCCTCTCTCCCCCTTTGGAAACAAAGCAGCCTTTGTGCCTGGCAGCTCTAGGCCAAAGTAGCACACCCAGAGCACAAGTTCTACCTCAGCCAGATAAGGCCTGTCAAGAAGCTGCTTTTCACAGGCCTTTGTATGTGACGTTCCCGGTTGGCTTTGAGAGCACTGTGCAGAGCCAGTTGTTTTAGCTTCCCAGAGAGCAGGAAGCAAGATGCTTTGGGGCCTCTCTCACACTTTGGAAATAAAGGCAGCCCTTTGGGCCTGGCAGCCCTAGGCCAATGGAGTACACCCAGAGCAGAAGTTCTACCTCAGCCAGATCAGGCCTTCCAAGAAACTGCGTCTCACAGGCCTTTCTCTGTCACGTTGCCGGTAGGCTGTGAGAGCACTGTGCAGAGCCACTTGTTTCTTAGCTTCCCAAAGATTTGGAAGCAAGATACTTTGGGGACTCTCAGCCCCTTTGGAAACAAGGCGGCCCTTTGGGCCTGGCAGCTCTAGGCCAAAGTAGCACGCCCAGAGCAGGAGTTCTACTTCAGCCAGATCAGGCCTGCCAAGAAACTGCGTTTCACAGGCCTTGGTAAGAGATGTTCCCGGTAGGCTGTAAGAGCACTGGGCAGAGCCGGTTGTTTCTTACCTTCCTGAAAAGCTGGAAGCAAGACGCTTGGGACCCCTCTGCCCGTTTGGGAACAAGGCAGCCTTTTGGGTCGGGAAGCTCTAGGCCAATGGAGCACACGCAGAGCAGGAGTTCTACTTCAGCCTGATCAGGCCTGCAAAGAAACAGCGTTTGACAGGCCTTGGTAAGAGATGTTCCCGGTAGGTGTAAGAGCACTGGGCAGAGCCAGTTGTTTCTTAGCTTCGCAAAGACCGGGAAGCAAGATGCTTTGGGCCTCTCTGCCCCTTGGAAACAGGGCAGCACTTGGGGCCTGGCAGCTCTAGGGCAATGGAGCACACCCAGAGCCGGAGTTCTACTTCAGCCAGATGAGGCCTGCCAAGAAACTGCGTTTCACAGGCCTTTCAAAGACATGTTCCCGGTAGGCTGTAAGAGCACGGGGCAGAGCGAGTTGGTTCTTAGCTTCCCAGAGAGCTGGAAGCAAGATGCTTTGGGGCCTCTCTGCCCCTTTGGAAACAAGGCAGCACCTTGGGCCTGGCAGCTCTAGGGCAATGGAGCACACCCAGAGCAGAAGTTCTACTTCAGCCAAATCAGGCCTGCCAGGAAACGGCGTTTCACAGGCCTTGGTAAGAGATGTTCCCGGTAGGCTGTAAGAGCACTGGGCAACGCCAGATGTTTCTTAGCTTCCCGAAGAGCTGGAAGCAAGATGCTTTGGTGCCACTCTCTCACTTTGGAATCAAGGCAGCCCTTTGGGGCAGGTAGCTCCAGGCCAGTGGAGCACACCCAGAGCAGAAGTTCTACTTCGGCCAGTTCAGGCCACCAACAAACTGCGTTTCACAGGCCTTGGTAAGAGATGTTCCCGGTAGGCTGTAAGAGCACTGGGCAACGCCAGATGTTTCTTAGCTTCCCGAAGAGCTGGAAGCAAGATGCTTTGGGGCCTCTCTGCCCCTTTGCAAACAAGGCGGCCCTTTGGGCCAGGCAGCTCTAGGCCAATGGAGCACACCCAGAGCAGAAGTTCTACTTCAGCTAGATCAGGCCACCTACAAAGTGCGTTTCACAGGCCTTGGTAAGAGATTTTCTCTCAGGCTGTAAGAGCACTGGGCAGAGCCAGTTGTTTCTTAGCTTCCCGAAGAGCTGGAAGCAAGATGCTTTGGGGGCTCCCTGCCCCTTTGCCAACAAGGCCGACCTTTGGGCCTTTCAGCTCTAGGCCAATGGAGCACACCCAGAGCAGAAGTTCTACCTCAGCCAGATAAGGCCTGCCAAGAAACTGCGTTTCAAAGGCTTTGGTAAGAGATGTTCCCGGTACTCTGTCAGAGCACTGGGCAGAGACAGTTGTTTCTTAGCTTCCCAATGAGCTGGAAGCAAGATGCTTTGGGGCCTCTCTGCCCCTTTGCAAACAAGGCATCCCTTTGGGCCTTTCAGCTCTAGGGCAATGGAGCACACCCAGAGCAGAAGTTCTACCTCAGCCAGATCAGGCCTGCCAAGAAACTGCTTTTCACAGGCCTTCGTAAGAGGTGTTCCCGGAAGGCTGTAAGAGTACCTGGCAGAGCGAGTTGTTTCTTAGCTTCAAAAACAGCTGGAAGCAACATGATTTGGGGCCTCTCTCCCCCTTTGGAAACAAAGCAGCCTTTGTGCCTGGCAGCTCTAGGCCAAAGTAGCACACCCAGAGCACAAGTTCTACCTCAGCCAGATAAGGCCTGTCAAGAAGCTGCTTTTCACAGGCCTTTGTATGTGACGTTCCCGGTTGGCTTTGAGAGAACTGTGCAGAGCCAGTTGTTTTAGCTTCCCAGAGAGCAGGAAGCAAGATGCTTTGGGGCCTCTCTCACACTTTGGAAATAAAGGCAGCCCTTTGGGCCTGGCAGCCCTAGGCCAATGGAGTACACCCAGAGCAGAAGTTCTACCTCAGCCAGATCAGGCCTTCCAAGAAACTGCGTCTCACAGGCCTTTCTCTGTCACGTTGCCGGTAGGCTGTGAGAGCACTGTGCAGAGCCACTTGTTTCTTAGCTTCCCAAAGATTTGGAAGCAAGATACTTTGGGGACTCTCAGCCCCTTTGGAAACAAGGCGGCCCTTTGGGCCTGGCAGCTCTAGGCCAAAGTAGCACGCCCAGAGCAGGAGTTCTACTTCAGCCAGATCAGGCCTGCCAAGAAACTGCGTTTCACAGGCCTTGGTAAGAGATGTTCCCGGTAGGCTGTAAGAGCACTGGGCAGAGCCGGTTGTTTCTTACCTTCCTGAAAAGCTGGAAGCAAGACGCTTGGGACCCCTCTGCCCGTTTGGGAACAAGGCAGCCTTTTGGGCCGGGAAGCTCTAGGCCAATGGAGCACACGCAGAGCAGGAGTTCTACTTCAGCCTGATCAGGCCTGCAAAGAAACAGCGTTTGACAGGCCTTGGTAAGAGATGTTCCCGGTAGGTGTAAGAGCACTGGGCAGAGCCAGTTGTTTCTTAGCTTCGCAAAGACCGGGAAGCAAGATGCTTTGGGCCTCTCTGCCCCTTGGAAACAGGGCAGCACTTGGGGCCTGGCAGCTCTAGGGCAATGGAGCACACCCAGAGCCGGAGTTCTACTTCAGCCAGATGAGGCCTGCCAAGAAACTGCGTTTCACAGGCCTTTCAAAGACATGTTCCCGGTAGGCTGTAAGAGCACGGGGCAGAGCGAGTTGGTTCTTAGCTTCCCAGAGAGCTGGAAGCAAGATGCTTTGGGGCCTCTCTGCCCCTTTGGAAACAAGGCAGCACCTTGGGCCTGGCAGCTCTAGGGCAATGGAGCACACCCAGAGCAGAAGTTCTACTTCAGCCAAATCAGGCCTGCCAGGAAACGGCGTTTCACAGGCCTTGGTAAGAGATGTTCCCGGTAGGCTGTAAGAGCACTGGGCAACGCCAGATGTTTCTTAGCTTCCCGAAGAGCTGGAAGCAAGATGCTTTGGTGCCACTCTCTCACTTTGGAATCAAGGCAGCCCTTTGGGGCAGGTAGCTCCAGGCCAGTGGAGCACACCCAGAGCAGAAGTTCTACTTCGGCCAGTTCAGGCCACCAACAAACTGCGTTTCACAGGCCTTGGTAAGAGATGTTCCCGGTAGGCTGTAAGAGCACTGGGCAACGCCAGATGTTTCTTAGCTTCCCGAAGAGCTGGAAGCAAGATGCTTTGGGGCCTCTCTGCCCCTTTGCAAACAAGGCGGCCCTTTGGGCCAGGCAGCTCTAGGCCAATGGAGCACACCCAGAGCAGAAGTTCTACTTCAGCTAGATCAGGCCACCTACAAAGTGCGTTTCACAGGCCTTGGTAAGAGATTTTCTCTCAGGCTGTAAGAGCACTGGGCAGAGCCAGTTGTTTCTTAGCTTCCCGAAGAGCTGGAAGCAAGATGCTTTGGGGGCTCCCTGCCCCTTTGCCAACAAGGCCGACCTTTGGGCCTTTCAGCTCTAGGCCAATGGAGCACACCCAGAGCAGAAGTTCTACCTCAGCCAGATAAGGCCTGCCAAGAAACTGCGTTTCCAAGGCTTTGGTAAGAGATGTTCCCGGTACTCTGTCAGAGCACTGGGCAGAGACAGTTGTTTCTTAGCTTCCCAATGAGCTGGAAGCAAGATGCTTTGGGGCCTCTCTGCCCCTTTGCAAACAAGGCATCCCTTTGGGCCTTTCAGCTCTAGGGCAATGGAGCACACCCAGAGCAGAAGTTCTACCTCAGCCAGATCAGGCCTGCCAAGAAACTGCTTTTCACAGGCCTTCGTAAGAGGTGTTCCCGGAAGGCTGTAAGAGTACCTGGCAGAGCGAGTTGTTTCTTAGCTTCAAAAACAGCTGGAAGCAACATGATTTGGGGCCTCTCTCCCCCTTTGGAAACAAAGCAGCCTTTGTGCCTGGCAGCTCTAGGCCAAAGTAGCACACCCAGAGCACAAGTTCTACCTCAGCCAGATAAGGCCTGTCAAGAAGCTGCTTTTCACAGGCCTTTGTATGTGACGTTCCCGGTTGGCTTTGAGAGAACTGTGCAGAGCCAGTTGTTTTAGCTTCCCAGAGAGCAGGAAGCAAGATGCTTTGGGGCCTCTCTCACACTTTGGAAATAAAGGCAGCCCTTTGGGCCTGGCAGCCCTAGGCCAATGGAGTACACCCAGAGCAGAAGTTCTACCTCAGCCAGATCAGGCCTTCCAAGAAACTGCGTCTCACAGGCCTTTCTCTGTCACGTTGCCGGTAGGCTGTGAGAGCACTGTGCAGAGCCACTTGTTTCTTAGCTTCCCAAAGATTTGGAAGCAAGATACTTTGGGGACTCTCAGCCCCTTTGGAAACAAGGCGGCCCTTTGGGCCTGGCAGCTCTAGGCCAAAGTAGCACGCCCAGAGCAGGAGTTCTACTTCAGCCAGATCAGGCCTGCCAAGAAACTGCGTTTCACAGGCCTTGGTAAGAGATGTTCCCGGTAGGCTGTAAGAGCACTGGGCAGAGCCGGTTGTTTCTTACCTTCCTGAAAAGCTGGAAGCAAGACGCTTGGGACCCCTCTGCCCGTTTGGGAACAAGGCAGCCTTTTGGGCCGGGAAGCTCTAGGCCAATGGAGCACACGCAGAGCAGGAGTTCTACTTCAGCCTGATCAGGCCTGCAAAGAAACAGCGTTTGACAGGCCTTGGTAAGAGATGTTCCCGGTAGGTGTAAGAGCACTGGGCAGAGCCAGTTGTTTCTTAGCTTCGCAAAGACCGGGAAGCAAGATGCTTTGGGCCTCTCTGCCCCTTGGAAACAGGGCAGCACTTGGGGCCTGGCAGCTCTAGGGCAATGGAGCACACCCAGAGCCGGAGTTCTACTTCAGCCAGATGAGGCCTGCCAAGAAACTGCGTTTCACAGGCCTTTCAAAGACATGTTCCCGGTAGGCTGTAAGAGCACGGGGCAGAGCGAGTTGGTTCTTAGCTTCCCAGAGAGCTGGAAGCAAGATGCTTTGGGGCCTCTCTGCCCCTTTGGAAACAAGGCAGCACCTTGGGCCTGGCAGCTCTAGGGCAATGGAGCACACCCAGAGCAGAAGTTCTACTTCAGCCAAATCAGGCCTGCCAGGAAACGGCGTTTCACAGGCCTTGGTAAGAGATGTTCCCGGTAGGCTGTAAGAGCACTGGGCAACGCCAGATGTTTCTTAGCTTCCCGAAGAGCTGGAAGCAAGATGCTTTGGTGCCACTCTCTCACTTTGGAATCAAGGCAGCCCTTTGGGGCAGGTAGCTCCAGGCCAGTGGAGCACACCCAGAGCAGAAGTTCTACTTCGGCCAGTTCAGGCCACCAACAAACTGCGTTTCACAGGCCTTGGTAAGAGATGTTCCCGGTAGGCTGTAAGAGCACTGGGCAACGCCAGATGTTTCTTAGCTTCCCGAAGAGCTGGAAGCAAGATGCTTTGGGGCCTCTCTGCCCCTTTGCAAACAAGGCGGCCCTTTGGGCCAGGCAGCTCTAGGCCAATGGAGCACACCCAGAGCAGAAGTTCTACTTCAGCTAGATCAGGCCACCTACAAAGTGCGTTTCACAGGCCTTGGTAAGAGATTTTCTCTCAGGCTGTAAGAGCACTGGGCAGAGCCAGTTGTTTCTTAGCTTCCCGAAGAGCTGGAAGCAAGATGCTTTGGGGGCTCCCTGCCCCTTTGCCAACAAGGCCGACCTTTGGGCCTTTCAGCTCTAGGCCAATGGAGCACACCCAGAGCAGAAGTTCTACCTCAGCCAGATAAGGCCTGCCAAGAAACTGCGTTTCAAAGGCTTTGGTAAGAGATGTTCCCGGTACTCTGTCAGAGCACTGGGCAGAGACAGTTGTTTCTTAGCTTCCCAATGAGCTGGAAGCAAGATGCTTTGGGGCCTCTCTGCCCCTTTGCAAACAAGGCATCCCTTTGGGCCTTTCAGCTCTAGGGCAATGGAGCACACCCAGAGCAGAAGTTCTACCTCAGCCAGATCAGGCCTGCCAAGAAACTGCTTTTCACAGGCCTTCGTAAGAGGTGTTCCCGGAAGGCTGTAAGAGTACCTGGCAGAGCGAGTTGTTTCTTAGCTTCAAAAACAGCTGGAAGCAACATGATTTGGGGCCTCTCTCCCCCTTTGGAAACAAAGCAGCCTTTGTGCCTGGCAGCTCTAGGCCAAAGTAGCACACCCAGAGCACAAGTTCTACCTCAGCCAGATAAGGCCTGTCAAGAAGCTGCTTTTCACAGGCCTTTGTATGTGACGTTCCCGGTTGGCTTTGAGAGAACTGTGCAGAGCCAGTTGTTTTAGCTTCCCAGAGAGCAGGAAGCAAGATGCTTTGGGGCCTCTCTCACACTTTGGAAATAAAGGCAGCCCTTTGGGCCTGGCAGCCCTAGGCCAATGGAGTACACCCAGAGCAGAAGTTCTACCTCAGCCAGATCAGGCCTTCCAAGAAACTGCGTCTCACAGGCCTTTCTCTGTCACGTTGCCGGTAGGCTGTGAGAGCACTGTGCAGAGCCACTTGTTTCTTAGCTTCCCAAAGATTTGGAAGCAAGATACTTTGGGGACTCTCAGCCCCTTTGGAAACAAGGCGGCCCTTTGGGCCTGGCAGCTCTAGGCCAAAGTAGCACGCCCAGAGCAGGAGTTCTACTTCAGCCAGATCAGGCCTGCCAAGAAACTGCGTTTCACAGGCCTTGGTAAGAGATGTTCCCGGTAGGCTGTAAGAGCACTGGGCAGAGCCGGTTGTTTCTTACCTTCCTGAAAAGCTGGAAGCAAGACGCTTGGGACCCCTCTGCCCGTTTGGGAACAAGGCAGCCTTTTGGGCCGGGAAGCTCTAGGCCAATGGAGCACACGCAGAGCAGGAGTTCTACTTCAGCCTGATCAGGCCTGCAAAGAAACAGCGTTTGACAGGCCTTGGTAAGAGATGTTCCCGGTAGGTGTAAGAGCACTGGGCAGAGCCAGTTGTTTCTTAGCTTCGCAAAGACCGGGAAGCAAGATGCTTTGGGCCTCTCTGCCCCTTGGAAACAGGGCAGCACTTGGGGCCTGGCAGCTCTAGGGCAATGGAGCACACCCAGAGCCGGAGTTCTACTTCAGCCAGATGAGGCCTGCCAAGAAACTGCGTTTCACAGGCCTTTCAAAGACATGTTCCCGGTAGGCTGTAAGAGCACGGGGCAGAGCGAGTTGGTTCTTAGCTTCCCAGAGAGCTGGAAGCAAGATGCTTTGGGGCCTCTCTGCCCCTTTGGAAACAAGGCAGCACCTTGGGCCTGGCAGCTCTAGGGCAATGGAGCACACCCAGAGCAGAAGTTCTACTTCAGCCAAATCAGGCCTGCCAGGAAACGGCGTTTCACAGGCCTTGGTAAGAGATGTTCCCGGTAGGCTGTAAGAGCACTGGGCAACGCCAGATGTTTCTTAGCTTCCCGAAGAGCTGGAAGCAAGATGCTTTGGTGCCACTCTCTCACTTTGGAATCAAGGCAGCCCTTTGGGGCAGGTAGCTCCAGGCCAGTGGAGCACACCCAGAGCAGAAGTTCTACTTCGGCCAGTTCAGGCCACCAACAAACTGCGTTTCACAGGCCTTGGTAAGAGATGTTCCCGGTAGGCTGTAAGAGCACTGGGCAACGCCAGATGTTTCTTAGCTTCCCGAAGAGCTGGAAGCAAGATGCTTTGGGGCCTCTCTGCCCCTTTGCAAACAAGGCGGCCCTTTGGGCCAGGCAGCTCTAGGCCAATGGAGCACACCCAGAGCAGAAGTTCTACTTCAGCTAGATCAGGCCACCTACAAAGTGCGTTTCACAGGCCTTGGTAAGAGATTTTCTCTCAGGCTGTAAGAGCACTGGGCAGAGCCAGTTGTTTCTTAGCTTCCCGAAGAGCTGGAAGCAAGATGCTTTGGGGGCTCCCTGCCCCTTTGCCAACAAGGCCGACCTTTGGGCCTTTCAGCTCTAGGCCAATGGAGCACACCCAGAGCAGAAGTTCTACCTCAGCCAGATAAGGCCTGCCAAGAAACTGCGTTTCCAAGGCTTTGGTAAGAGATGTTCCCGGTACTCTGTCAGAGCACTGGGCAGAGACAGTTGTTTCTTAGCTTCCCAATGAGCTGGAAGCAAGATGCTTTGGGGCCTCTCTGCCCCTTTGCAAACAAGGCATCCCTTTGGGCCTTTCAGCTCTAGGGCAATGGAGCACACCCAGAGCAGAAGTTCTACCTCAGCCAGATCAGGCCTGCCAAGAAACTGCTTTTCACAGGCCTTCGTAAGAGGTGTTCCCGGAAGGCTGTAAGAGTACCTGGCAGAGCGAGTTGTTTCTTAGCTTCAAAAACAGCTGGAAGCAACATGATTTGGGGCCTCTCTCCCCCTTTGGAAACAAAGCAGCCTTTGTGCCTGGCAGCTCTAGGCCAAAGTAGCACACCCAGAGCACAAGTTCTACCTCAGCCAGATAAGGCCTGTCAAGAAGCTGCTTTTCACAGGCCTTTGTATGTGACGTTCCCGGTTGGCTTTGAGAGAACTGTGCAGAGCCAGTTGTTTTAGCTTCCCAGAGAGCAGGAAGCAAGATGCTTTGGGGCCTCTCTCACACTTTGGAAATAAAGGCAGCCCTTTGGGCCTGGCAGCCCTAGGCCAATGGAGTACACCCAGAGCAGAAGTTCTACCTCAGCCAGATCAGGCCTTCCAAGAAACTGCGTCTCACAGGCCTTTCTCTGTCACGTTGCCGGTAGGCTGTGAGAGCACTGTGCAGAGCCACTTGTTTCTTAGCTTCCCAAAGATTTGGAAGCAAGATACTTTGGGGACTCTCAGCCCCTTTGGAAACAAGGCGGCCCTTTGGGCCTGGCAGCTCTAGGCCAAAGTAGCACGCCCAGAGCAGGAGTTCTACTTCAGCCAGATCAGGCCTGCCAAGAAACTGCGTTTCACAGGCCTTGGTAAGAGATGTTCCCGGTAGGCTGTAAGAGCACTGGGCAGAGCCGGTTGTTTCTTACCTTCCTGAAAAGCTGGAAGCAAGACGCTTGGGACCCCTCTGCCCGTTTGGGAACAAGGCAGCCTTTTGGGCCGGGAAGCTCTAGGCCAATGGAGCACACGCAGAGCAGGAGTTCTACTTCAGCCTGATCAGGCCTGCAAAGAAACAGCGTTTGACAGGCCTTGGTAAGAGATGTTCCCGGTAGGTGTAAGAGCACTGGGCAGAGCCAGTTGTTTCTTAGCTTCGCAAAGACCGGGAAGCAAGATGCTTTGGGCCTCTCTGCCCCTTGGAAACAGGGCAGCACTTGGGGCCTGGCAGCTCTAGGGCAATGGAGCACACCCAGAGCCGGAGTTCTACTTCAGCCAGATGAGGCCTGCCAAGAAACTGCGTTTCACAGGCCTTTCAAAGACATGTTCCCGGTAGGCTGTAAGAGCACGGGGCAGAGCGAGTTGGTTCTTAGCTTCCCAGAGAGCTGGAAGCAAGATGCTTTGGGGCCTCTCTGCCCCTTTGGAAACAAGGCAGCACCTTGGGCCTGGCAGCTCTAGGGCAATGGAGCACACCCAGAGCAGAAGTTCTACTTCAGCCAAATCAGGCCTGCCAGGAAACGGCGTTTCACAGGCCTTGGTAAGAGATGTTCCCGGTAGGCTGTAAGAGCACTGGGCAACGCCAGATGTTTCTTAGCTTCCCGAAGAGCTGGAAGCAAGATGCTTTGGTGCCACTCTCTCACTTTGGAATCAAGGCAGCCCTTTGGGGCAGGTAGCTCCAGGCCAGTGGAGCACACCCAGAGCAGAAGTTCTACTTCGGCCAGTTCAGGCCACCAACAAACTGCGTTTCACAGGCCTTGGTAAGAGATGTTCCCGGTAGGCTGTAAGAGCACTGGGCAACGCCAGATGTTTCTTAGCTTCCCGAAGAGCTGGAAGCAAGATGCTTTGGGGCCTCTCTGCCCCTTTGCAAACAAGGCGGCCCTTTGGGCCAGGCAGCTCTAGGCCAATGGAGCACACCCAGAGCAGAAGTTCTACTTCAGCTAGATCAGGCCACCTACAAAGTGCGTTTCACAGGCCTTGGTAAGAGATTTTCTCTCAGGCTGTAAGAGCACTGGGCAGAGCCAGTTGTTTCTTAGCTTCCCGAAGAGCTGGAAGCAAGATGCTTTGGGGGCTCCCTGCCCCTTTGCCAACAAGGCCGACCTTTGGGCCTTTCAGCTCTAGGCCAATGGAGCACACCCAGAGCAGAAGTTCTACCTCAGCCAGATAAGGCCTGCCAAGAAACTGCGTTTCAAAGGCTTTGGTAAGAGATGTTCCCGGTACTCTGTCAGAGCACTGGGCAGAGACAGTTGTTTCTTAGCTTCCCAATGAGCTGGAAGCAAGATGCTTTGGGGCCTCTCTGCCCCTTTGCAAACAAGGCATCCCTTTGGGCCTTTCAGCTCTAGGGCAATGGAGCACACCCAGAGCAGAAGTTCTACCTCAGCCAGATCAGGCCTGCCAAGAAACTGCTTTTCACAGGCCTTCGTAAGAGGTGTTCCCGGAAGGCTGTAAGAGTACCTGGCAGAGCGAGTTGTTTCTTAGCTTCAAAAACAGCTGGAAGCAACATGATTTGGGGCCTCTCTCCCCCTTTGGAAACAAAGCAGCCTTTGTGCCTGGCAGCTCTAGGCCAAAGTAGCACACCCAGAGCACAAGTTCTACCTCAGCCAGATAAGGCCTGTCAAGAAGCTGCTTTTCACAGGCCTTTGTATGTGACGTTCCCGGTTGGCTTTGAGAGAACTGTGCAGAGCCAGTTGTTTTAGCTTCCCAGAGAGCAGGAAGCAAGATGCTTTGGGGCCTCTCTCACACTTTGGAAATAAAGGCAGCCCTTTGGGCCTGGCAGCCCTAGGCCAATGGAGTACACCCAGAGCAGAAGTTCTACCTCAGCCAGATCAGGCCTTCCAAGAAACTGCGTCTCACAGGCCTTTCTCTGTCACGTTGCCGGTAGGCTGTGAGAGCACTGTGCAGAGCCACTTGTTTCTTAGCTTCCCAAAGATTTGGAAGCAAGATACTTTGGGGACTCTCAGCCCCTTTGGAAACAAGGCGGCCCTTTGGGCCTGGCAGCTCTAGGCCAAAGTAGCACGCCCAGAGCAGGAGTTCTACTTCAGCCAGATCAGGCCTGCCAAGAAACTGCGTTTCACAGGCCTTGGTAAGAGATGTTCCCGGTAGGCTGTAAGAGCACTGGGCAGAGCCGGTTGTTTCTTACCTTCCTGAAAAGCTGGAAGCAAGACGCTTGGGACCCCTCTGCCCGTTTGGGAACAAGGCAGCCTTTTGGGCCGGGAAGCTCTAGGCCAATGGAGCACACGCAGAGCAGGAGTTCTACTTCAGCCTGATCAGGCCTGCAAAGAAACAGCGTTTGACAGGCCTTGGTAAGAGATGTTCCCGGTAGGTGTAAGAGCACTGGGCAGAGCCCGTTGTTTCTTAGCTTCGCAAAGACCGGGAAGCAAGATGCTTTGGGCCTCTCTGCCCCTTGGAAACAGGGCAGCACTTGGGGCCTGGCAGCTCTAGGGCAATGGAGCACACCCAGAGCCGGAGTTCTACTTCAGCCAGATGAGGCCTGCCAAGAAACTGCGTTTCACAGGCCTTTCAAAGACATGTTCCCGGTAGGCTGTAAGAGCACGGGGCAGAGCGAGTTGGTTCTTAGCTTCCCAGAGAGCTGGAAGCAAGATGCTTTGGGGCCTCTCTGCCCCTTTGGAAACAAGGCAGCACCTTGGGCCTGGCAGCTCTAGGCCAATGGAGCACACCCAGAGCAGAAGTTCTACTTCAGCCAAATCAGGCCTGCCAGGAAACGGCGTTTCACAGGCCTTGGTAAGAGATGTTCCCGGTAGGCTGTAAGAGCACTGGGCAACGCCAGATGTTTCTTAGCTTCCCGAAGAGCTGGAAGCAAGATGCTTTGGTGCCACTCTCTCACTTTGGAATCAAGGCAGCCCTTTGGGGCAGGTAGCTCCAGGCCAGTGGAGCACACCCAGAGCAGAAGTTCTACTTCGGCCAGTTCAGGCCACCAACAAACTGCGTTTCACAGGCCTTGGTAAGAGATGTTCCCGGTAGGCTGTAAGAGCACTGGGCAACGCCAGATGTTTCTTAGCTTCCCGAAGAGCTGGAAGCAAGATGCTTTGGGGCCTCTCTGCCCCTTTGCAAACAAGGCGGCCCTTTGGGCCAGGCAGCTCTAGGCCAATGGAGCACACCCAGAGCAGAAGTTCTACTTCAGCTAGATCAGGCCACCTACAAAGTGCGTTTCACAGGCCTTGGTAAGAGATTTTCTCTCAGGCTGTAAGAGCACTGGGCAGAGCCAGTTGTTTCTTAGCTTCCCGAAGAGCTGGAAGCAAGATGCTTTGGGGGCTCCCTGCCCCTTTGCCAACAAGGCCGACCTTTGGGCCTTTCAGCTCTAGGCCAATGGAGCACACCCAGAGCAGAAGTTCTACCTCAGCCAGATAAGGCCTGCCAAGAAACTGCGTTTCAAAGGCTTTGGTAAGAGATGTTCCCGGTACTCTGTCAGAGCACTGGGCAGAGACAGTTGTTTCTTAGCTTCCCAATGAGCTGGAAGCAAGATGCTTTGGGGCCTCTCTGCCCCTTTGCAAACAAGGCATCCCTTTGGGCCTTTCAGCTCTAGGGCAATGGAGCACACCCAGAGCAGAAGTTCTACCTCAGCCAGATCAGGCCTGCCAAGAAACTGCTTTTCACAGGCCTTCGTAAGAGGTGTTCCCGGAAGGCTGTAAGAGTACCTGGCAGAGCGAGTTGTTTCTTAGCTTCAAAAACAGCTGGAAGCAACATGATTTGGGGCCTCTCTCCCCCTTTGGAAACAAAGCAGCCTTTGTGCCTGGCAGCTCTAGGCCAAAGTAGCACACCCAGAGCACAAGTTCTACCTCAGCCAGATAAGGCCTGTCAAGAAGCTGCTTTTCACAGGCCTTTGTATGTGACGTTCCCGGTTGGCTTTGAGAGCACTGTGCAGAGCCAGTTGTTTTAGCTTCCCAGAGAGCAGGAAGCAAGATGCTTTGGGGCCTCTCTCACACTTTGGAAATAAAGGCAGCCCTTTGGGCCTGGCAGCCCTAGGCCAATGGAGTACACCCAGAGCAGAAGTTCTACCTCAGCCAGATCAGGCCTTCCAAGAAACTGCGTCTCACAGGCCTTTCTCTGTCACGTTGCCGGTAGGCTGTGAGAGCACTGTGCAGAGCCAGTTGTTTCTTAGCTTCCCAAAGATTTGGAAGCAAGATACTTTGGGGACTCTCAGCCCCTTTGGAAACAAGGCGGCCCTTTGGGCCTGGCAGCTCTAGGCCAAAGTAGCACGCCCAGAGCAGGAGTTCTACTTCAGCCAGATCAGGCCTGCCAAGAAACTGCGTTTGACAGGCCTTGGTAAGAGATGTTCCCGGTAGGCTGTAAGAGCACTGGGCAGAGCCGGTTGTTTCTTACCTTCCTGAAAAGCTGGAAGCAAGACGCTTGGGACCCCTCTGCCCGTTTGGGAACAAGGCAGCCTTTTGGGTCGGGAAGCTCTAGGCCAATGGAGCACACGCAGAGCAGGAGTTCTACTTCAGCCTGATCAGGCCTGCAAAGAAACAGCGTTTGACAGGCCTTGGTAAGAGATGTTCCCGGTAGGTGTAAGAGCACTGGGCAGAGCCAGTTGTTTCTTAGCTTCGCAAAGACCGGGAAGCAAGATGCTTTGGGCCTCTCTGCCCCTTGGAAACAGGGCAGCACTTGGGGCCTGGCAGCTCTAGGGCAATGGAGCACACCCAGAGCCGGAGTTCTACTTCAGCCAGATGAGGCCTGCCAAGAAACTGCGTTTCACAGGCCTTTCAAAGACATGTTCCCGGTAGGCTGTAAGAGCACGGGGCAGAGCGAGTTGGTTCTTAGCTTCCCAGAGAGCTGGAAGCAAGATGCTTTGGGGCCTCTCTGCCCCTTTGGAAACAAGGCAGCACCTTGGGCCTGGCAGCTCTAGGGCAATGGAGCACACCCAGAGCAGAAGTTCTACTTCAGCCAAATCAGGCCTGCCAGGAAACGGCGTTTCACAGGCCTTGGTAAGAGATGTTCCCGGTAGGCTGTAAGAGCACTGGGCAACGCCAGATGTTTCTTAGCTTCCCGAAGAGCTGGAAGCAAGATGCTTTGGTGCCACTCTCTCACTTTGGAATCAAGGCAGCCCTTTGGGGCAGGTAGCTCCAGGCCAGTGGAGCACACCCAGAGCAGAAGTTCTACTTCGGCCAGTTCAGGCCACCAACAAACTGCGTTTCACAGGCCTTGGTAAGAGATGTTCCCGGTAGGCTGTAAGAGCACTGGGCAACGCCAGATGTTTCTTAGCTTCCCGAAGAGCTGGAAGCAAGATGCTTTGGGGCCTCTCTGCCCCTTTGCAAACAAGGCGGCCCTTTGGGCCAGGCAGCTCTAGGCCAATGGAGCACACCCAGAGCAGAAGTTCTACTTCAGCTAGATCAGGCCACCTACAAAGTGCGTTTCACAGGCCTTGGTAAGAGATTTTCTCTCAGGCTGTAAGAGCACTGGGCAGAGCCAGTTGTTTCTTAGCTTCCCGAAGAGCTGGAAGCAAGATGCTTTGGGGGCTCCCTGCCCCTTTGCCAACAAGGCCGACCTTTGGGCCTTTCAGCTCTAGGCCAATGGAGCACACCCAGAGCAGAAGTTCTACCTCAGCCAGATAAGGCCTGCCAAGAAACTGCGTTTCAAAGGCTTTGGTAAGAGATGTTCCCGGTACTCTGTCAGAGCACTGGGCAGAGACAGTTGTTTCTTAGCTTCCCAATGAGCTGGAAGCAAGATGCTTTGGGGCCTCTCTGCCCCTTTGCAAACAAGGCATCCCTTTGGGCCTTTCAGCTCTAGGGCAATGGAGCACACCCAGAGCAGAAGTTCTACCTCAGCCAGATCAGGCCTGCCAAGAAACTGCTTTTCACAGGCCTTCGTAAGAGGTGTTCCCGGAAGGCTGTAAGAGTACCTGGCAGAGCGAGTTGTTTCTTAGCTTCAAAAACAGCTGGAAGCAACATGATTTGGGGCCTCTCTCCCCCTTTGGAAACAAAGCAGCCTTTGTGCCTGGCAGCTCTAGGCCAAAGTAGCACACCCAGAGCACAAGTTCTACCTCAGCCAGATAAGGCCTGTCAAGAAGCTGCGTTTCACAGGCCTTTGTATGTGACGTTCCCGGTTGGCTTTGAGAGAACTGTGCAGAGCCAGTTGTTTTAGCTTCCCAGAGAGCAGGAAGCAAGATGCTTTGGGGCCTCTCTCACACTTTGGAAATAAAGGCAGCCCTTTGGGCCTGGCAGCCCTAGGCCAATGGAGTACACCCAGAGCAGAAGTTCTACCTCAGCCAGATCAGGCCTTCCAAGAAACTGCGTCTCACAGGCCTTTCTCTGTCACGTTGCCGGTAGGCTGTGAGAGCACTGTGCAGAGCCACTTGTTTCTTAGCTTCCCAAAGATTTGGAAGCAAGATACTTTGGGGACTCTCAGCCCCTTTGGAAACAAGGCGGCCCTTTGGGCCTGGCAGCTCTAGGCCAAAGTAGCACGCCCAGAGCAGGAGTTCTACTTCAGCCAGATCAGGCCTGCCAAGAAACTGCGTTTGACAGGCCTTGGTAAGAGATGTTCCCGGTAGGCTGTAAGAGCACTGGGCAGAGCCGGTTGTTTCTTACCTTCCTGAAAAGCTGGAAGCAAGACGCTTGGGACCCCTCTGCCCGTTTGGGAACAAGGCAGCCTTTTGGGCCGGGAAGCTCTAGGCCAATGGAGCACACGCAGAGCAGGAGTTCTACTTCAGCCTGATCAGGCCTGCAAAGAAACAGCGTTTGACAGGCCTTGGTAAGAGATGTTCCCGGTAGGTGTAAGAGCACTGGGCAGAGCCAGTTGTTTCTTAGCTTCGCAAAGACCGGGAAGCAAGATGCTTTGGGCCTCTCTGCCCCTTGGAAACAGGGCAGCACTTGGGGCCTGGCAGCTCTAGGGCAATGGAGCACACCCAGAGCCGGAGTTCTACTTCAGCCAGATGAGGCCTGCCAAGAAACTGCGTTTCACAGGCCTTTCAAAGACATGTTCCCGGTAGGCTGTAAGAGCACGGGGCAGAGCGAGTTGGTTCTTAGCTTCCCAGAGAGCTGGAAGCAAGATGCTTTGGGGCCTCTCTGCCCCTTTGGAAACAAGGCAGCACCTTGGGCCTGGCAGCTCTAGGGCAATGGAGCACACCCAGAGCAGAAGTTCTACTTCAGCCAAATCAGGCCTGCCAGGAAACGGCGTTTCACAGGCCTTGGTAAGAGATGTTCCCGGTAGGCTGTAAGAGCACTGGGCAACGCCAGATGTTTCTTAGCTTCCCGAAGAGCTGGAAGCAAGATGCTTTGGTGCCACTCTCTCACTTTGGAATCAAGGCAGCCCTTTGGGGCAGGTAGCTCCAGGCCAGTGGAGCACACCCAGAGCAGAAGTTCTACTTCGGCCAGTTCAGGCCACCAACAAACTGCGTTTCACAGGCCTTGGTAAGAGATGTTCCCGGTAGGCTGTAAGAGCACTGGGCAACGCCAGATGTTTCTTAGCTTCCCGAAGAGCTGGAAGCAAGATGCTTTGGGGCCTCTCTGCCCCTTTGCAAACAAGGCGGCCCTTTGGGCCAGGCAGCTCTAGGCCAATGGAGCACACCCAGAGCAGAAGTTCTACTTCAGCTAGATCAGGCCACCTACAAAGTGCGTTTCACAGGCCTTGGTAAGAGATTTTCTCTCAGGCTGTAAGAGCACTGGGCAGAGCCAGTTGTTTCTTAGCTTCCCGAAGAGCTGGAAGCAAGATGCTTTGGGGGCTCCCTGCCCCTTTGCCAACAAGGCCGACCTTTGGGCCTTTCAGCTCTAGGCCAATGGAGCACACCCAGAGCAGAAGTTCTACCTCAGCCAGATAAGGCCTGCCAAGAAACTGCGTTTCAAAGGCTTTGGTAAGAGATGTTCCCGGTACTCTGTCAGAGCACTGGGCAGAGACAGTTGTTTCTTAGCTTCCCAATGAGCTGGAAGCAAGATGCTTTGGGGCCTCTCTGCCCCTTTGCAAACAAGGCATCCCTTTGGGCCTTTCAGCTCTAGGGCAATGGAGCACACCCAGAGCAGAAGTTCTACCTCAGCCAGATCAGGCCTGCCAAGAAACTGCTTTTCACAGGCCTTCGTAAGAGGTGTTCCCGGAAGGCTGTAAGAGTACCTGGCAGAGCGAGTTGTTTCTTAGCTTCAAAAACAGCTGGAAGCAACATGATTTGGGGCCTCTCTCCCCCTTTGGAAACAAAGCAGCCTTTGTGCCTGGCAGCTCTAGGCCAAAGTAGCACACCCAGAGCACAAGTTCTACCTCAGCCAGATAAGGCCTGTCAAGAAGCTGCTTTTCACAGGCCTTTGTATGTGACGTTCCCGGTTGGCTTTGAGAGCACTGTGCAGAGCCAGTTGTTTTAGCTTCCCAGAGAGCAGGAAGCAAGATGCTTTGGGGCCTCTCTCACACTTTGGAAATAAAGGCAGCCCTTTGGGCCTGGCAGCCCTAGGCCAATGGAGTACACCCAGAGCAGAAGTTCTACCTCAGCCAGATCAGGCCTTCCAAGAAACTGCGTCTCACAGGCCTTTCTCTGTCACGTTGCCGGTAGGCTGTGAGAGCACTGTGCAGAGCCAGTTGTTTCTTAGCTTCCCAAAGATTTGGAAGCAAGATACTTTGGGGACTCTCAGCCCCTTTGGAAACAAGGCGGCCCTTTGGGCCTGGCAGCTCTAGGCCAAAGTAGCACGCCCAGAGCAGGAGTTCTACTTCAGCCAGATCAGGCCTGCCAAGAAACTGCGTTTCACAGGCCTTGGTAAGAGATGTTCCCGGTAGGCTGTAAGAGCACTGGGCAGAGCCAGTTGTTTCTTACCTTCCTGAAAAGCTGGAAGCAAGACGCTTGGGACCCCTCTGCCCGTTTGGGAACAAGGCAGCCTTTTGGGTCGGGAAGCTCTAGGCCAATGGAGCACACGCAGAGCAGGAGTTCTACTTCAGCCTGATCAGGCCTGCAAAGAAACAGCGTTTGACAGGCCTTGGTAAGAGATGTTCCCGGTAGGTGTAAGAGCACTGGGCAGAGCCAGTTGTTTCTTAGCTTCGCAAAGACCGGGAAGCAAGATGCTTTGGGCCTCTCTGCCCCTTGGAAACAGGGCAGCACTTGGGGCCTGGCAGCTCTAGGGCAATGGAGCACACCCAGAGCCGGAGTTCTACTTCAGCCAGATGAGGCCTGCCAAGAAACTGCGTTTCACAGGCCTTTCAAAGACATGTTCCCGGTAGGCTGTAAGAGCACGGGGCAGAGCGAGTTGGTTCTTAGCTTCCCAGAGAGCTGGAAGCAAGATGCTTTGGGGCCTCTCTGCCCCTTTGGAAACAAGGCAGCACCTTGGGCCTGGCAGCTCTAGGGCAATGGAGCACACCCAGAGCAGAAGTTCTACTTCAGCCAAATCAGGCCTGCCAGGAAACGGCGTTTCACAGGCCTTGGTAAGAGATGTTCCCGGTAGGCTGTAAGAGCACTGGGCAACGCCAGATGTTTCTTAGCTTCCCGAAGAGCTGGAAGCAAGATGCTTTGGTGCCACTCTCTCACTTTGGAATCAAGGCAGCCCTTTGGGGCAGGTAGCTCCAGGCCAGTGGAGCACACCCAGAGCAGAAGTTCTACTTCGGCCAGTTCAGGCCACCAACAAACTGCGTTTCACAGGCCTTGGTAAGAGATGTTCCCGGTAGGCTGTAAGAGCACTGGGCAACGCCAGATGTTTCTTAGCTTCCCGAAGAGCTGGAAGCAAGATGCTTTGGGGCCTCTCTGCCCCTTTGCAAACAAGGCGGCCCTTTGGGCCAGGCAGCTCTAGGCCAATGGAGCACACCCAGAGCAGAAGTTCTACTTCAGCTAGATCAGGCCACCTACAAAGTGCGTTTCACAGGCCTTGGTAAGAGATTTTCTCTCAGGCTGTAAGAGCACTGGGCAGAGCCAGTTGTTTCTTAGCTTCCCGAAGAGCTGGAAGCAAGATGCTTTGGGGGCTCCCTGCCCCTTTGCCAACAAGGCCGACCTTTGGGCCTTTCAGCTCTAGGCCAATGGAGCACACCCAGAGCAGAAGTTCTACCTCAGCCAGATAAGGCCTGCCAAGAAACTGCGTTTCCAAGGCTTTGGTAAGAGATGTTCCCGGTACTCTGTCAGAGCACTGGGCAGAGACAGTTGTTTCTTAGCTTCCCAATGAGCTGGAAGCAAGATGCTTTGGGGCCTCTCTGCCCCTTTGCAAACAAGGCATCCCTTTGGGCCTTTCAGCTCTAGGGCAATGGAGCACACCCAGAGCAGAAGTTCTACCTCAGCCAGATCAGGCCTGCCAAGAAACTGCTTTTCACAGGCCTTCGTAAGAGGTGTTCCCGGAAGGCTGTAAGAGTACCTGGCAGAGCGAGTTGTTTCTTAGCTTCAAAAACAGCTGGAAGCAACATGATTTGGGGCCTCTCTCCCCCTTTGGAAACAAAGCAGCCTTTGTGCCTGGCAGCTCTAGGCCAAAGTAGCACACCCAGAGCACAAGTTCTACCTCAGCCAGATAAGGCCTGTCAAGAAGCTGCTTTTCACAGGCCTTTGTATGTGACGTTCCCGGTTGGCTTTGAGAGCACTGTGCAGAGCCAGTTGTTTTAGCTTCCCAGAGAGCAGGAAGCAAGATGCTTTGGGGCCTCTCTCACACTTTGGAAATAAAGGCAGCCCTTTGGGCCTGGCAGCCCTAGGCCAATGGAGTACACCCAGAGCAGAAGTTCTACCTCAGCCAGATCAGGCCTTCCAAGAAACTGCGTCTCACAGGCCTTTCTCTGTCACGTTGCCGGTAGGCTGTGAGAGCACTGTGCAGAGCCAGTTGTTTCTTAGCTTCCCAAAGATTTGGAAGCAAGATACTTTGGGGACTCTCAGCCCCTTTGGAAACAAGGCGGCCCTTTGGGCCTGGCAGCTCTAGGCCAAAGTAGCACGCCCAGAGCAGGAGTTCTACTTCAGCCAGATCAGGCCTGCCAAGAAACTGCGTTTCACAGGCCTTGGTAAGAGATGTTCCCGGTAGGCTGTAAGAGCACTGGGCAGAGCCAGTTGTTTCTTACCTTCCTGAAAAGCTGGAAGCAAGACGCTTGGGACCCCTCTGCCCGTTTGGGAACAAGGCAGCCTTTTGGGTCGGGAAGCTCTAGGCCAATGGAGCACACGCAGAGCAGGAGTTCTACTTCAGCCTGATCAGGCCTGCAAAGAAACAGCGTTTGACAGGCCTTGGTAAGAGATGTTCCCGGTAGGTGTAAGAGCACTGGGCAGAGCCAGTTGTTTCTTAGCTTTGCAAAGACCGGGAAGCAAGATGCTTTGGGCCTCTCTGCCCCTTGGAAACAGGGCAGCACTTGGGGCCTGGCAGCTCTAGGGCAATGGAGCACACCCAGAGCCGGAGTTCTACTTCAGCCAGATGAGGCCTGCCAAGAAACTGCGTTTCACAGGCCTTTCAAAGACATGTTCCCGGTAGGCTGTAAGAGCACGGGGCAGAGCGAGTTGGTTCTTAGCTTCCCAGAGAGCTGGAAGCAAGATGCTTTGGGGCCTCTCTGCCCCTTTGGAAACAAGGCAGCACCTTGGGCCTGGCAGCTCTAGGGCAATGGAGCACACCCAGAGCAGAAGTTCTACTTCAGCCAAATCAGGCCTGCCAGGAAACGGCGTTTCACAGGCCTTGGTAAGAGATGTTCCCGGTAGGCTGTAAGAGCACTGGGCAACGCCAGATGTTTCTTAGCTTCCCGAAGAGCTGGAAGCAAGATGCTTTGGTGCCACTCTCTCACTTTGGAATCAAGGCAGCCCTTTGGGGCAGGTAGCTCCAGGCCAGTGGAGCACACCCAGAGCAGAAGTTCTACTTCGGCCAGTTCAGGCCACCAACAAACTGCGTTTCACAGGCCTTGGTAAGAGATGTTCCCGGTAGGCTGTAAGAGCACTGGGCAACGCCAGATGTTTCTTAGCTTCCCGAAGAGCTGGAAGCAAGATGCTTTGGGGCCTCTCTGCCCCTTTGCAAACAAGGCGGCCCTTTGGGCCAGGCAGCTCTAGGCCAATGGAGCACACCCAGAGCAGAAGTTCTACTTCAGCTAGATCAGGCCACCTACAAAGTGCGTTTCACAGGCCTTGGTAAGAGATTTTCTCTCAGGCTGTAAGAGCACTGGGCAGAGCCAGTTGTTTCTTAGCTTCCCGAAGAGCTGGAAGCAAGATGCTTTGGGGGCTCCCTGCCCCTTTGCCAACAAGGCCGACCTTTGGGCCTTTCAGCTCTAGGCCAATGGAGCACACCCAGAGCAGAAGTTCTACCTCAGCCAGATAAGGCCTGCCAAGAAACTGCGTTTCCAAGGCTTTGGTAAGAGATGTTCCCGGTACTCTGTCAGAGCACTGGGCAGAGACAGTTGTTTCTTAGCTTCCCAATGAGCTGGAAGCAAGATGCTTTGGGGCCTCTCTGCCCCTTTGCAAACAAGGCATCCCTTTGGGCCTTTCAGCTCTAGGGCAATGGAGCACACCCAGAGCAGAAGTTCTACCTCAGCCAGATCAGGCCTGCCAAGAAACTGCTTTTCACAGGCCTTCGTAAGAGGTGTTCCCGGAAGGCTGTAAGAGTACCTGGCAGAGCGAGTTGTTTCTTACCTTCAAAAACAGCTGGAAGCAACATGATTTGGGGCCTCTCTCCCCCTTTGGAAACAAAGCAGCCTTTGTGCCTGGCAGCTCTAGGCCAAAGTAGCACACCCAGAGCACAAGTTCTACCTCAGCCAGATAAGGCCTGTCAAGAAGCTGCTTTTCACAGGCCTTTGTATGTGACGTTCCCGGTTGGCTTTGAGAGCACTGTGCAGAGCCAGTTGTTTTAGCTTCCCAGAGAGCAGGAAGCAAGATGCTTTGGGGCCTCTCTCACACTTTGGAAATAAAGGCAGCCCTTTGGGCCTGGCAGCCCTAGGCCAATGGAGTACACCCAGAGCAGAAGTTCTACCTCAGCCAGATCAGGCCTTCCAAGAAACTGCGTCTCACAGGCCTTTCTCTGTCACGTTGCCGGTAGGCTGTGAGAGCACTGTGCAGAGCCAGTTGTTTCTTAGCTTCCCAAAGATTTGGAAGCAAGATACTTTGGGGACTCTCAGCCCCTTTGGAAACAAGGCGGCCCTTTGGGCCTGGCAGCTCTAGGCCAAAGTAGCACGCCCAGAGCAGGAGTTCTACTTCAGCCAGATCAGGCCTGCCAAGAAACTGCGTTTCACAGGCCTTGGTAAGAGATGTTCCCGGTAGGCTGTAAGAGCACTGGGCAGAGCCAGTTGTTTCTTACCTTCCTGAAAAGCTGGAAGCAAGACGCTTGGGACCCCTCTGCCCGTTTGGGAACAAGGCAGCCTTTTGGGTCGGGAAGCTCTAGGCCAATGGAGCACACGCAGAGCAGGAGTTCTACTTCAGCCTGATCAGGCCTGCAAAGAAACAGCGTTTGACAGGCCTTGGTAAGAGATGTTCCCGGTAGGTGTAAGAGCACTGGGCAGAGCCAGTTGTTTCTTAGCTTCGCAAAGACCGGGAAGCAAGATGCTTTGGGCCTCTCTGCCCCTTGGAAACAGGGCAGCACTTGGGGCCTGGCAGCTCTAGGGCAATGGAGCACACCCAGAGCCGGAGTTCTACTTCAGCCAGATGAGGCCTGCCAAGAAACTGCGTTTCACAGGCCTTTCAAAGACATGTTCCCGGTAGGCTGTAAGAGCACGGGGCAGAGCGAGTTGGTTCTTAGCTTCCCAGAGAGCTGGAAGCAAGATGCTTTGGGGCCTCTCTGCCCCTTTGGAAACAAGGCAGCACCTTGGGCCTGGCAGCTCTAGGGCAATGGAGCACACCCAGAGCAGAAGTTCTACTTCAGCCAAATCAGGCCTGCCAGGAAACGGCGTTTCACAGGCCTTGGTAAGAGATGTTCCCGGTAGGCTGTAAGAGCACTGGGCAATGCCAGATGTTTCTTAGCTTCCCGAAGAGCTGGAAGCAAGATGCTTTGGTGCCACTCTCTCACTTTGGAATCAAGGCAGCCCTTTGGGGCAGGTAGCTCCAGGCCAGTGGAGCACACCCAGAGCAGAAGTTCTACTTCGGCCAGTTCAGGCCACCAACAAACTGCGTTTCACAGGCCTTGGTAAGAGATGTTCCCGGTAGGCTGTAAGAGCACTGGGCAACGCCAGATGTTTCTTAGCTTCCCGAAGAGCTGGAAGCAAGATGCTTTGGGGCCTCTCTGCCCCTTTGCAAACAAGGCGGCCCTTTGGGCCAGGCAGCTCTAGGCCAATGGAGCACACCCAGAGCAGAAGTTCTACTTCAGCTAGATCAGGCCACCTACAAAGTGCGTTTCACAGGCCTTGGTAAGAGATTTTCTCTCAGGCTGTAAGAGCACTGGGCAGAGCCAGTTGTTTCTTAGCTTCCCGAAGAGCTGGAAGCAAGATGCTTTGGGGGCTCCCTGCCCCTTTGCCAACAAGGCCGACCTTTGGGCCTTTCAGCTCTAGGCCAATGGAGCACACCCAGAGCAGAAGTTCTACCTCAGCCAGATAAGGCCTGCCAAGAAACTGCGTTTCCAAGGCTTTGGTAAGAGATGTTCCCGGTACTCTGTCAGAGCACTGGGCAGAGACAGTTGTTTCTTAGCTTCCCAATGAGCTGGAAGCAAGATGCTTTGGGGCCTCTCTGCCCCTTTGCAAACAAGGCATCCCTTTGGGCCTTTCAGCTCTAGGGCAATGGAGCACACCCAGAGCAGAAGTTCTACCTCAGCCAGATCAGGCCTGCCAAGAAACTGCTTTTCACAGGCCTTCGTAAGAGGTGTTCCCGGAAGGCTGTAAGAGTACCTGGCAGAGCGAGTTGTTTCTTAGCTTCAAAAACAGCTGGAAGCAACATGATTTGGGGCCTCTCTCCCCCTTTGGAAACAAAGCAGCCTTTGTGCCTGGCAGCTCTAGGCCAAAGTAGCACACCCAGAGCACAAGTTCTACCTCAGCCAGATAAGGCCTGTCAAGAAGCTGCTTTTCACAGGCCTTTGTATGTGACGTTCCCGGTTGGCTTTGAGAGCACTGTGCAGAGCCAGTTGTTTTAGCTTCCCAGAGAGCAGGAAGCAAGATGCTTTGGGGCCTCTCTCACACTTTGGAAATAAAGGCAGCCCTTTGGGCCTGGCAGCCCTAGGCCAATGGAGTACACCCAGAGCAGAAGTTCTACCTCAGCCAGATCAGGCCTTCCAAGAAACTGCGTCTCACAGGCCTTTCTCTGTCACGTTGCCGGTAGGCTGTGAGAGCACTGTGCAGAGCCAGTTGTTTCTTAGCTTCCCAAAGATTTGGAAGCAAGATACTTTGGGGACTCTCAGCCCCTTTGGAAACAAGGCGGCCCTTTGGGCCTGGCAGCTCTAGGCCAAAGTAGCACGCCCAGAGCAGGAGTTCTACTTCAGCCAGATCAGGCCTGCCAAGAAACTGCGTTTCACAGGCCTTGGTAAGAGATGTTCCCGGTAGGCTGTAAGAGCACTGGGCAGAGCCAGTTGTTTCTTACCTTCCTGAAAAGCTGGAAGCAAGACGCTTGGGACCCCTCTGCCCGTTTGGGAACAAGGCAGCCTTTTGGGTCGGGAAGCTCTAGGCCAATGGAGCACACGCAGAGCAGGAGTTCTACTTCAGCCTGATCAGGCCTGCAAAGAAACAGCGTTTGACAGGCCTTGGTAAGAGATGTTCCCGGTAGGTGTAAGAGCACTGGGCAGAGCCAGTTGTTTCTTAGCTTCGCAAAGACCGGGAAGCAAGATGCTTTGGGCCTCTCTGCCCCTTGGAAACAGGGCAGCACTTGGGGCCTGGCAGCTCTAGGGCAATGGAGCACACCCAGAGCCGGAGTTCTACTTCAGCCAGATGAGGCCTGCCAAGAAACTGCGTTTCACAGGCCTTTCAAAGACATGTTCCCGGTAGGCTGTAAGAGCACGGGGCAGAGCGAGTTGGTTCTTAGCTTCCCAGAGAGCTGGAAGCAAGATGCTTTGGGGCCTCTCTGCCCCTTTGGAAACAAGGCAGCACCTTGGGCCTGGCAGCTCTAGGGCAATGGAGCACACCCAGAGCAGAAGTTCTACTTCAGCCAAATCAGGCCTGCCAGGAAACGGCGTTTCACAGGCCTTGGTAAGAGATGTTCCCGGTAGGCTGTAAGAGCACTGGGCAACGCCAGATGTTTCTTAGCTTCCCGAAGAGCTGGAAGCAAGATGCTTTGGTGCCACTCTCTCACTTTGGAATCAAGGCAGCCCTTTGGGGCAGGTAGCTCCAGGCCAGTGGAGCACACCCAGAGCAGAAGTTCTACTTCGGCCAGTTCAGGCCACCAACAAACTGCGTTTCACAGGCCTTGGTAAGAGATGTTCCCGGTAGGCTGTAAGAGCACTGGGCAACGCCAGATGTTTCTTAGCTTCCCGAAGAGCTGGAAGCAAGATGCTTTGGGGCCTCTCTGCCCCTTTGCAAACAAGGCGGCCCTTTGGGCCAGGCAGCTCTAGGCCAATGGAGCACACCCAGAGCAGAAGTTCTACTTCAGCTAGATCAGGCCACCTACAAAGTGCGTTTCACAGGCCTTGGTAAGAGATTTTCTCTCAGGCTGTAAGAGCACTGGGCAGAGCCAGTTGTTTCTTAGCTTCCCGAAGAGCTGGAAGCAAGATGCTTTGGGGGCTCCCTGCCCCTTTGCCAACAAGGCCGACCTTTGGGCCTTTCAGCTCTAGGCCAATGGAGCACACCCAGAGCAGAAGTTCTACCTCAGCCAGATAAGGCCTGCCAAGAAACTGCGTTTCAAAGGCTTTGGTAAGAGATGTTCCCGGTACTCTGTCAGAGCACTGGGCAGAGACAGTTGTTTCTTAGCTTCCCAATGAGCTGGAAGCAAGATGCTTTGGGGCCTCTCTCCCCCTTTGGAAACAAGGCATCCCTTTGGGCCTTTCAGCTCTAGGGCAATGGAGCACACCCAGAGCAGAAGTTCTACCTCAGCCAGATCAGGCCTGCCAAGAAACTGCTTTTCACAGGCCTTCGTAAGAGGTGTTCCCGGAAGGCTGTAAGAGTACCTGGCAGAGCGAGTTGTTTCTTAGCTTCAAAAACAGCTGGAAGCAACATGATTTGGGGCCTCTCTCCCCCTTTGGAAACAAAGCAGCCTTTGTGCCTGGCAGCTCTAGGCCAAAGTAGCACACCCAGAGCACAAGTTCTACCTCAGCCAGATAAGGCCTGTCAAGAAGCTGCGTTTCACAGGCCTTTGTATGTGACGTTCCCGGTTGGCTTTGAGAGCACTGTGCAGAGCCAGTTGTTTTAGTTTCCCAGAGAGCAGGAAGCAAGATGCTTTGGGGCCTCTCTCACACTTTGGAAATAAAGGCAGCCCTTTGGGCCTGGCAGCCCTAGGCCAATGGAGTACACCCAGAGCAGAAGTTCTACCTCAGCCAGATCAGGCCTTCCAAGAAACTGCGTCTCACAGGCCTTTCTCTGTCACGTTGCCGGTAGGCTGTGAGAGCACTGTGCAGAGCCAGTTGTTTCTTAGCTTCCCAAAGATTTGGAAGCAAGATACTTTGGGGACTCTCAGCCCCTTTGGAAACAAGGCGGCCCTTTGGGCCTGGCAGCTCTAGGCCAAAGTAGCACGCCCAGAGCAGGAGTTCTACTTCAGCCAGATCAGGCCTGCCAAGAAACTGCGTTTCACAGGCCTTGGTAAGAGATGTTCCCGGTAGGCTGTAAGAGCACTGGGCAGAGCCAGTTGTTTCTTACCTTCCTGAAAAGCTGGAAGCAAGACGCTTGGGACCCCTCTGCCCGTTTGGGAACAAGGCAGCCTTTTGGGTCGGGAAGCTCTAGGCCAATGGAGCACACGCAGAGCAGGAGTTCTACTTCAGCCTGATCAGGCCTGCAAAGAAACAGCGTTTGACAGGCCTTGGTAAGAGATGTTCCCGGTAGGTGTAAGAGCACTGGGCAGAGCCAGTTGTTTCTTAGCTTCGCAAAGACCGGGAAGCAAGATGCTTTGGGCCTCTCTGCCCCTTGGAAACAGGGCAGCACTTGGGGCCTGGCAGCTCTAGGGCAATGGAGCACACCCAGAGCCGGAGTTCTACTTCAGCCAGATGAGGCCTGCCAAGAAACTGCGTTTCACAGGCCTTTCAAAGACATGTTCCCGGTAGGCTGTAAGAGCACGGGGCAGAGCGAGTTGGTTCTTAGCTTCCCAGAGAGCTGGAAGCAAGATGCTTTGGGGCCTCTCTGCCCCTTTGGAAACAAGGCAGCACCTTGGGCCTGGCAGCTCTAGGCCAATGGAGCACACCCAGAGCAGAAGTTCTACTTCGGCCAGTTCAGGCCACCAACAAACTGCGTTTCACAGGCCTTGGTAAGAGATGTTCCCGGTAGGCTGTAAGAGCACTGGGCAACGCCAGATGTTTCTTAGCTTCCCGAAGAGCTGGAAGCAAGATGCTTTGGTGCCACTCTCTCACTTTGGAATCAAGGCAGCCCTTTGGGGCAGGTAGCTCCAGGCCAGTGGAGCACACCCAGAGCAGAAGTTCTACTTCGGCCAGTTCAGGCCACCAACAAACTGCGTTTCACAGGCCTTGGTAAGAGAGGTTCCCGGTAGGCTGTAAGAGCACTGGGCAACGCCAGATGTTTCTTAGCTTCCCGAAGAGCTGGAAGCAAGATGCTTTGGGGCCTCTCTGCCCCTTTGCAAACAAGGCGGCCCTTTGGGCCAGGCAGCTCTAGGCCAATGGAGCACACCCAGAGCAGAAGTTCTACTTCAGCTAGATCAGGCCACCAACAAAGTGCGTTTCACAGGCCTTGGTAAGAGATTTTCTCTCAGGCTGTAAGAGCACTGGGCAGAGCCAGTTGTTTCTTAGCTTCCCAAAGAGCTGGAAGCAAGATGCTTTGGGGGCTCCCTGCCACTTTGCCAACAAGGCCGACCTTTGGGCCTTTCAGCTCTAGGCCAATGGAGCACACCCAGAGCAGAATTTCTACCTCAGCCAGATAAGGCCTGCCAAGAAACTGCGTTTCAAAGGCTTTGGTAAGAGATGTTGCCGGTACTCTGTCAGAGCACTGGGCAGAGACAGTTGTTTCTTAGCTTCCCAAAGAGCTGGAAGCAAGATGCTTTGGGGCCTCTCTGCCCCTTTGCAAACAAGGCATCCCTTTGGGCCTTTCAGCTCTAGGCCAATGGAGCACAGCCAGAGCAGAAGTCCTACTTCAGCCAGATCAGGCCTGCCAAGGAACTGCGTTTCAGAGGCCTTTGTATGTGACGTTCCCGGTAGGCTGTGAGAGCACGGTGCAGAGCCAGTTGTTTCCTTGTTTCCCAAACAGCTGGAAGCAAGACGCTTTGGGGCCTCTCTGCCCCTTTGGAAACCAGGCAGCACGTTGGATCTGGCAGCTCTAGGGCAATGGAGCACACCCAGAGCAGAAGTTCTACTTCTTCCAGATCAGGCCTGCCTAGAAAGTGCGTTTCACAGGCCTTGATAAGAGATGTTCTCTTAGGCTATAAGAGCACTGGGCACAGCCAGTTGTTTCTTAGCTTCCCAAGAGGTGGAAGCAAGATGCTTTGGGGCCTCTCTCCCCCTTTGGAAACAAGGCAGCCCTTTGGGCCTTTCAGCTCTAGGGCAATGGAGCACACCCAGAGCAGAAGTTCTACCTCAGCCAGATCAGGCCTGCCAAGAAACTGCTTTTCACAGGCCTTCGTAAGAGGTGTTCCCGGAAGGCTTGAAGAGTACCTGGCAGAGCGAGTTGTTTCTTAGCTTCAAAAACAGCTGGAAGCAAGATGCTTTGGGGCCTCTCTCCCCCTTTGGAAACAAAGCAGCCTTTGTGCCTGGCAGCTCTAGGCCAAAGTAGCACACCCAGAGCACAAGTTCTACCTCAGCCAGATAAGGCCTGTCAAGAAGCTGCGTTTCACAGGCCTTTGTATGTGACGTTCCTGGTTGGCTTTGAGAGCACTGTGCAGAGCCAGTTGTTTTAGTTTCCCAGAGAGCAGGAAGCAAGATGCTTTGGGGCCTCTCTCACACTTTGGAAATAAAGGCAGCCCTTTGGGCCTGGCAGCCCTAGGCCAATGGAGTACACCCAGAGCAGAAGTTCTACCTCAGCCAGATCAGGCCTTCCAAGAAACTGCGTCTCACAGGCCTTTCTCTGTCACGTTGCCGGTAGGCTGTGAGAGCACTGTGCAGAGCCAGTTGTTTCTTAGCTTCCCAAAGATTTGGAAGCAAGATACTTTGGGGACTCTCAGCCCCTTTGGAAACAAGGCGGCCCTTTGGGCCTGGCAGCTCTAGGCCAAAGTAGCACGCCCAGAGCAGGAGTTCTACTTCAGCCAGATCAGGCCACCAACAAACTGCGTTTCACAGGCCTTGGTAAGAGATGTTCCCGGTAGGCTGTAAGAGCACTGGGCAACGCCAGATGTTTCTTAGCTTCCCGAAGAGCTGGAAGCAAGATGCTTTGGGGCCTCTCTGCCCCTTTGCAAACAAGGCGGCCCTTTGGGCCAGGCAGCTCTAGGCCAATGGAGCACACCCAGAGCAGAAGTTCTACTTCAGCTAGATCAGGCCACCAACAAAGTGCGTTTCACAGGCCTTGGTAAGAGATTCTCTCTCAGGCTGTAAGAGCAGTGGGCAGAGCCAGTTGTTTCTTAGCTTCCCAAAGAGCTGGAAGCAAGATGCTTTGGGGCCTCTCTGCCCCTTTGGAAACAAGGCAGCCCTTTGGGCCTTTCAGCTCTAGGGCAATGGAGCACACCCAGAGCAGAAGTTCTACCTCAGCCAGATCAGGCCTGCCAAGAAACTGCTTTTCACAGGCCTTCGTAAGAGGTGTTCCCGGAAGGCTGTAAGAGTACCTGGCAGAGCGAGTTGTTTCTTAGCTTCAAAAACAGCTGGAAGCAACATGATTTGGGGCCTCTCTCCCCCTTTGGAAACAAAGCAGCCTTTGTGCCTGGCAGCTCTAGGCCAAAGTAGCACACCCAGAGCAGAAGTTCTACCTCAGCCAGATCAGGCCTGCCAAGAAACTGCTTTTCACAGGCCTTCGTAAGAGGTGTTCCCGGAAGGCTTGAAGAGTACCTGGCAGAGCGAGTTGTTTCTTAGCTTCAAAAACAGCTGGAAGCAACATGATTTGGGGCCTCTCTCCCCCTTTGGAAACAAAGCAGCCTTTGTGCCTGGCAGCTCTAGGCCAAAGTAGCACACCCAGAGCACAAGTTCTACCTCAGCCAGATAAGGCCTGTCAAGAAGCTGCGTTTCACAGGCCTTTGTATGTGACGTTCCCGGTTGGCTTTGAGAGCACTGTGCAGAGCCAGTTGTTTTAGCTTCCCAGAGAGCAGGAAGCAAGATGCTTTGGGGCCTCTCTCACACTTTGGAAATAAAGGCAGCCCTTTGGGCCTGGCAGCCCTAGGCCAATGGAGTACACCCAGAGCAGAAGTTCTACCTCAGCCAGATCAGGCCTTCCAAGAAACTGCGTCTCACAGGCCTTTCTCTGTCACGTTGCCGGTAGGCTGTGAGAGCACTGTGCAGAGCCAGTTGTTTCTTAGCTTCCCAAAGATTTGGAAGCAAGATACTTTGGGGACTCTCAGCCCCTTTGGAAACAAGGCGGCCCTTTGGGCCTGGCAGCTCTAGGCCAAAGTAGCACGCCCAGAGCAGGAGTTCCACTTCAGCCAGATCAGGCCTGCCAAGAAACTGCGTTTCACAGGCCTTGGTAAGAGATGTTCCCGGTAGGCTGTAAGAGCACTGGGCAATGCCAGATGTTTCTTAGCTTCCCGAAGAGCTGGAAGCAAGATGCTTTGGGGCCTCTCTGCCCCTTTGCAAACAAGGCGGCCCTTTGGGCCAGGCAGCTCTAGGCCAATGGAGCACACCCAGAGCAGAAGTTCTACTTCAGCTAGATCAGGCCACCAACAAAGTGCGTTTCGCAGGCCTTGGTAAGAGATTCTCTCTCAGGCTGTAAGAGCACTGGGCAGAGCCAGTTGTTTCTTAGCTTCCCAAAGAGCTGGAAGCAAGATGCTTTGGGGCCTCTCTGCCCCTTTGCAAACAAGGCATCCCTTTGGGCCTTTCAGCTCTAGGGCAATGGAGCACACCCAGAGCAGAAGTTCTACCTCAGCCAGATCAGGCCTGCCAAGAAACTGCTTTTCACAGGCCTTCGTAAGAGGTGTTCCCGGAAGGCTGTAAGAGTACCTGGCAGAGCGAGTTGTTTCTTAGCTTCAAAAACAGCTGGAAGCAACATGATTTGGGGCCTCTCTCCCCCTTTGGAAACAAAGCAGCCTTTGTGCCTGGCAGCTCTAGGCCAAAGTAGCACACCCAGAGCACAAGTTCTACCTCAGCCAGATAAGGCCTGTCAAGAAGCTGCGTTTCACAGGCCTTTGTATGTGACGTTCCCGGTTGGCTTTGAGAGCACTGTGCAGAGCCAGTTGTTTTAGCTTCCCAGAGAGCAGGAAGCAAGATGCTTTGGGGCCTCTCTCACACTTTGGAAATAAAGGCAGCCCTTTGGGCCTGGCAGCCCTAGGCCAATGGAGTACACCCAGAGCAGAAGTTCTACCTCAGCCAGATCAGGCCTTCCAAGAAACTGCGTCTCACAGGCCTTTCTCTGTCACGTTGCCGGTAGGCTGTGAGAGCACTGTGCAGAGCCAGTTGTTTCTTAGCTTCCCAAAGATTTGGAAGCAAGATACTTTGGGGACTCTCAGCCCCTTTGGAAACAAGGCGGCCCTTTGGGCCTGGCAGCTCTAGGCCAAAGTAGCACACCCAGAGCAGGAGTTCTACTTCAGCCAGATCAGGCCTGCCAAGAAACTGCGTTTCACAGGCCTTGGTAAGAGATGTTCCCGGTAGGCTGTGAGAGCACTGTGGAGAGCCAGTTGCTTTAGCTTCCCACAGAGCTGGAAGCAAGATGCTTTGGGGCCTCTCTCTCCCTTTGGACACAAGGCAGCCGTTTGCGCCTGGCAGCTCTAGGCGAATGGAGCACACCCACAGCAGAAGTTCTACTTCAGGCAGATCAGTCCTGCCCAGAAACTGCGTTTCACAGCCCTTGGTAAGAGATGTTCACGGTAGGCTGTGAGAGCACTGGGCAGAACCAGTTGTTTTTTAGCTTCCCAAAGTGCTGGAGGCAAGATGCTTTGGGGCCTCTCTCACCCTTTGGAAACAAGGCAGCCCTTAGGTCCTGGTAGCTCTAGGCCTATGTAGCACAACCAGAACAGAAGTTCTACTTCAGCCAGGTCAGGCCTGCCAAGAAACTGCGTTTCACAGGCCTTTCAAAGAGATGTTCTCTTAGGCTGTAAGAGCACTGGGCAGAGCCAGCTGTTTCTTAGCTTCCCGAAGAGCTGGGAGCAAGATGCTTTGGGTCCACTCTCCCATCTTTGGAATCAAGGCAGCCCTTTGGGGCAGGTAGCTCTAGGCCAGTGGAGCACACCCAGAGCAGAAGTTCTACTTCGGCCAGTTCAGGCCACCAACAAACTGCGTTTCACAGGCCTTGGTAAGAGATGTTCCCGGTAGGCTGTAAGAGCACTGGGCAACGCCAGATGTTTCTTAGCTTCCCGAAGAGCTGGAAGCAAGATGCTTTGGGGCCTCTCATCCCCTTTGCAAACAAGGCGGCCCTTTGGGCCAGGCAGCTCTAGGCCAATGGAGCACACCCAGAGCAGAAGTTCTACTTCAGCTAGATCAGGCCACCAACAAAGTGCGTTTCACAGGCCTTGGTAAGAGATTTTCTCTCAGGCTGTAAGAGCACTGGGCAGAGCCAGTTGTTTCTTAGCTTCCCAAAGAGCTGGAAGCAAGATGCTTTGGGGGCTCCCTGCCCCTTTGCCAACAAGGCCGACCTTTGGGCCTTTCAGCTCTAGGCCAATGGAGCACACCCAGAGCAGAATTTCTACCTCAGCCAGATAAGACCTGCCAAGAAACTGCGTTTCAAAGGCTTTGGTAAGAGATGTTGCCGGTACTCTGTCAGAGCACTGGGCAGAGACAGTTGTTTCTTAGCTTCCCAAAGAGCTGGAAGCAAGATGCTTTGGGGCCTCTCTGCCCCTTTGCAAACAAGGCATCCCTTTGGGCCTTTCAGCTCTAGGCCAATGGAGCACAGCCAGAGCAGAAGTCCTACTTCAGCCAGATCAGGCCTGCCAAGGAACTGCGTTTCAGAGGCCTTTGTATGTGACGTTCCCGGTAGGCTGTGAGAGCACGGTGCAGAGCCAGTTGTTTCCTTGTTTCCCAAACAGCTGGAAGCAAGACGCTTTGGGGCCTCTCTGCCCCTTTGGAAACCAGGCAGCACGTTGGGTCTGGCAGCTCTAGGGCAATGGAGCACACCCAGAGCAGAAGTTCTACTTCTTCCAGATCAGGCCTGCCTAGAAAGTGCGTTTCACAGGCCTTGATAAGAGATGTTCTCTTAGGCTATAAGAGCACTGGGCACAGCCAGTTGTTTCTTAGCTTCCCAAGAGGTGGAAGCAAGATGCTTTGGGGCCTCTCTCCCCCTTTGGAAACAAGGCAGCCCTTTGGGCCTTTCAGCTCTAGGGCAATGGAGCACACCCAGAGCAGAAGTTCTACCTCAGCCAGATCAGGCCTGCCAAGAAACTGCTTTTCACAGGCCTTCGTAAGAGGTGTTCCCGGAAGGCTGTAAGAGTACCTGGCAGAGCGAGTTGTTTCTTAGCTTCAAAAACAGCTGGAAGCAACATGATTTGGGGCCTCTCTCCCCCTTTGGAAACAAAGCAGCCTTTGTGCCTGGCAGCTCTAGGCCAAAGTAGCACACCCAGAGCACAAGTTCTACCTCAGCCAGATAAGGCCTGTCAAGAAGCTGCGTTTCACAGGCCTTTGTATGTGACGTTCCCGGTTGGCTTTGAGAGCACTGTGCAGAGCCAGTTGTTTTAGTTTCCCAGAGAGCAGGAAGCAAGATGCTTTGGGGCCTCTCTCACACTTTGGAAATAAAGGCAGCCCTTTGGGCCTGGCAGCCCTAGGCCAATGGAGTACACCCAGAGCAGAAGTTCTACCTCAGCCAGATCAGGCCTTCCAAGAAACTGCGTCTCACAGGCCTTTCTCTGTCACGTTGCCGGTAGGCTGTGAGAGCACTGTGCAGAGCCAGTTGTTTCTTAGCTTCCCAAAGATTTGGAAGCAAGATACTTTGGGGACTCTCAGCCCCTTTGGAAACAAGGCGGCCCTTTGGGCCTGGCAGCTCTAGGCCAAAGTAGCACGCCCAGAGCAGGAGTTCTACTTCAGCCAGATCAGGCCTGCCAAGAAACTGCGTTTCACAGGCCTTGGTAAGAGATGTTCCCGGTAGGCTGTAAGAGCACTGGGCAACGCCAGATGTTTCTTAGCTTCCCGAAGAGCTGGAAGCAAGATGCTTTGGGGCCTCTCTGCCCCTTTGGAAACAAGGCAGCCCTTTGGGCCTTTCAGCTCTAGGGCAATGGAGCACACCCAGAGCAGAAGTTCTACCTCAGCCAGATCAGGCCTGCCAAGAAACTGCTTTTCACTGGCCTTCGTAAGAGGTGTTCCCGGAAGGCTGTAAGAGTACCTGGCAGAGCGAGTTGTTTCTTAGCTTCAAAAACAGCTGGAAGCAACATGATTTGGGGCCTCTCTCCCCCTTTGGAAACAAAGCAGCCTTTGTGCCTGGCAGCTCTAGGCCAAAGTAGCACACCCAGAGCAGAAGTTCTACCTCAGCCAGATCAGGCCTGCCAAGAAACTGCTTTTCACAGGCCTTCGTAAGAGGTGTTCCCGGAAGGCTTGAAGAGTACCTGGCAGAGCGAGTTGTTTCTTAGCTTCAAAAACAGCTGGAAGCAACATGATTTGGGGCCTCTCTCCCCCTTTGGAAACAAAGCAGCCTTTGTGCCTGGCAGCTCTAGGCCAAAGTAGCACACCCAGAGCACAAGTTCTACCTCAGCCAGATAAGGCCTGTCAAGAAGCTGCGTTTCACAGGCCTTTGTATGTGACGTTCCCGGTTGGCTTTGAGAGCACTGTGCAGAGCCAGTTGTTTTAGCTTCCCAGAGAGCAGGAAGCAAGATGCTTTGGGGCCTCTCTCACACTTTGGAAATAAAGGCAGCCCTTTGGGCCTGGCAGCCCTAGGCCAATGGAGTACACCCAGAGCAGAAGTTCTACCTCAGCCAGATCAGGCCTTCCAAGAAACTGCGTCTCACAGGCCTTTCTCTGTCACGTTGCCGGTAGGCTGTGAGAGCACTGTGCAGAGCCAGTTGTTTCTTAGCTTCCCAAAGATTTGGAAGCAAGATACTTTGGGGACTCTCAGCCCCTTTGGAAACAAGGCGGCCCTTTGGGCCTGGCAGCTCTAGGCCAAAGTAGCACGCCCAGAGCAGGAGTTCCACTTCAGCCAGATCAGTCCTGCCAAGAAACTGCGTTTCACAGGCCTTGGTAAGAGATGTTCCCGGTAGGCTGTAAGAGCACTGGGCAACGCCAGATGTTTCTTAGCTTCCCGAAGAGCTGGAAGCAAGATGCTTTGGGGCCTCTCTGCCCCTTTGCAAACAAGGCGGCCCTTTGGGCCAGGCAGCTCTAGGCCAATGGAGCACACCCAGAGCAGAAGTTCTACTTCAGCTAGATCAGGCCACCAACAAAGTGCATTTCGCAGGCCTTGGTAAGAGATTCTCTCTCAGGCTGTAAGAGCACTGGGCAGAGCCAGTTGTTTCTTAGCTTCCCAAAGAGCTGGAAGCAAGATGCTTTGGGGCCTCTCTGCCCCTTTGGAAACAAGGCAGCCCTTTGGGCCTTTCAGCTCTAGGGCAATGGAGCACACCCAGAGCAGAAGTTCTACCTCAGCCAGATCAGGCCTGCCAAGAAACTGCTTTTCACAGGCCTTCGTAAGAGGTGTTCCCGGAAGGCTGTAAGAGTACCTGGCAGAGCGAGTTGTTTCTTAGCTTCAAAAACAGCTGGAAGCAACATGATTTGGGGCCTCTCTCCCCCTTTGGAAACAAAGCAGCCTTTGTGCCTGGCAGCTCTAGGCCAAAGTAGCACACCCAGAGCAGAAGTTCTACCTCAGCCAGATCAGGCCTGCCAAGAAACTGCTTTTCACAGGCCTTCGTAAGAGGTGTTCCCGGAAGGCTTGAAGAGTACCTGGCAGAGCGAGTTGTTTCTTAGCTTCAAAAACAGCTGGAAGCAACATGATTTGGGGCCTCTCTCCCCCTTTGGAAACAAAGCAGCCTTTGTGCCTGGCAGCTCTAGGCCAAAGTAGCACACCCAGAGCACAAGTTCTACCTCAGCCAGATAAGGCCTGTCAAGAAGCTGCGTTTCACAGGCCTTTGTATGTGACGTTCCCGGTTGGCTTTGAGAGCACTGTGCAGAGCCAGTTGTTTTAGCTTCCCAGAGAGCAGGAAGCAAGATGCTTTGGGGCCTCTCTCACACTTTGGAAATAAAGGCAGCCCTTTGGGCCTGGCAGCCCTAGGCCAAAGGAGTACACCCAGAGCAGAAGTTCTACCTCAGCCAGATCAGGCCTTCCAAGAAACTGCGTCTCACAGGCCTTTCTCTGTCACGTTGCCGGTAGGCTGTGAGAGCACTGTGCAGAGCCAGTTGTTTCTTAGCTTCCCAAAGATTTGGAAGCAAGATACTTTGGGGACTCTCAGCCCCTTTGGAAACAAGGCGGCCCTTTGGGCCTGGCAGCTCTAGGCCAAAGTAGCACACCCAGAGCAGGAGTTCTACTTCAGCCAGATCAGGCCTGCCAAGAAACTGCGTTTCACAGGCCTTGGTAAGAGATGTTCCCGGTAGGCTGTGAGAGCACTGTGGAGAGCCAGTTGCTTTAGCTTCCCACAGAGCTGGAAGCAAGATGCTTTGGGGCCTCTCTCTCCCTTTGGACACAAGGCAGCCGTTTGCGCCTGGCAGCTCTAGGCCAATGGAGCACACCCACAGCAGAAGTTCTACTTCAGGCAGATCAGTCCTGCCCAGAAACTGCGTTTCACAGCCCTTGGTAAGAGATGTTCACGGTAGGCTGTGAGAGCACTGGGCAGAACCAGTTGTTTTTTAGCTTCCCAAAGTGCTGGAGGCAAGATGCTTTGGGGCCTCTCTCACCCTTTGGAAACAAGGCAGCCCTTAGGTCCTGGTAGCTCTAGGCCTATGTAGCACAACCAGAACAGAAGTTCTACTTCAGCCAGGTCAGGCCTGCCAAGAAACTGCGTTTCACAGGCCTTTCAAAGAGATGTTCTCTTAGGCTGTAAGAGCGCTGGGCAGAGCCAGCTGTTTCTTAGCTTCCCGAAGAGCTGGGAGCAAGATGCTTTGGGTCCACTCTCCCATCTTTGGAATCAAGGCAGCCCTTTGGGGCAGGTAGCTCTAGGCCAGTGGAGCACACCCAGAGCAGAAGTTCTACTTCGGCCAGTTCAGGCCACCAACAAACTGCGTTTCACAGGCCTTGGTAAGAGATGTTCCCGGTAGGCTGTAAGAGCACTTTGCAACGCCAGATGTTTCTTAGCTTCCCGAAGAGCTGGAAGCAAGATGCTTTGGGGCCTCTCTGCCCCTTTGCAAACAAGGCGGCCCTTTGGGCCAGGCAGCTCTAGGCCAATGGAGCACACCCAGAGCAGAAGTTCTACTTCAGCTAGATCAGGCCACCAACAAAGTGCGTTTCACAGGCCTTGGTAAGAGATTTTCTCTCAGGCTGTAAGAGCACTGGGCAGAGCCAGTTGTTTCTTAGCTTCCCAAAGAGCTGGAAGCAAGATGCTTTGGGGGCTCCCTGCCCCTTTGCCAACAAGGCCGACCTTTGGGCCTTTCAGCTCTAGGCCAATGGAGCACACCCAGAGCAGAATTTCTACCTCAGCCAGATAAGGCCTGCCAAGAAACTGCGTTTCAAAGGCTTTGGTAAGAGATGTTGCCGGTACTCTGTCAGAGCACTGGGCAGAGACAGTTGTTTCTTAGCTTCCCAATGAGCTGGAAGCAAGATGCTTTGGGGCCTCTCTGCCCCTTTGCAAACAAGGCATCCCTTTGGGCCTTTCAGCTCTAGGCCAATGGAGCACAGCCAGAGCAGAAGTCCTACTTCAGCCAGATCAGGCCTGCCAAGGAACTGCGTTTCAGAGGCCTTTGTATGTGACGTTCCCGGTAGGCTGTGAGAGCACGGTGCAGAGCCAGTTGTTTCCTTGTTTCCCAAACAGCTGGAAGCAAGACGCTTTGGGGCTTCTCTGCCCCTTTGGAAACCAGGCAGCACGTTGGGTCTGGCAGCTCTAGGGCAATGGAGCACACCCAGAGCAGAAGTTCTACTTCTTCCAGATCAGGCCTGCCTAGAAAGTGCGTTTCACAGGCCTTGATAAGAGATGTTCTCTTAGGCTATAAGAGCACTGGGCACAGCCAGTTGTTTCTTAGCTTCCCAAGAGGTGGAAGCAAGATGCTTTGGGGCCTCTCTCCCCCTTTGGAAACAAGGCAGCCCTTTGGGCCTTTCAGCTCTAGGGCAATGGAGCACACCCAGAGCAGAAGTTCTACCTCAGCCAGATCAGGCCTGCCAAGAAACTGCTTTTCACAGGCCTTCGTAAGAGGTGTTCCCGGAAGGCTGTAAGAGTACCTGGCAGAGCGAGTTGTTTCTTAGCTTCAAAAACAGCTGGAAGCAACATGATTTGGGGCCTCTCTCCCCCTTTGGAAACAAAGCAGCCTTTGTGCCTGGCAGCTCTAGGCCAAAGTAGCACACCCAGAGCACAAGTTCTACCTCAGCCAGATAAGGCCTGTCAAGAAGCTGCGTTTCACAGGCCTTTGTATGTGACGTTCCCGGTTGGCTTTGAGAGCACTGTGCAGAGCCAGTTGTTTTAGTTTCCCAGAGAGCAGGAAGCAAGATGCTTTGGGGCCTCTCTCACACTTTGGAAATAAAGGCAGCCCTTTGGGCCTGGCAGCCCTAGGCCAATGGAGTACACCCAGAGCAGAAGTTCTACCTCAGCCAGATCAGGCCTTCCAAGAAACTGCGTCTCACAGGCCTTTCTCTGTCACGTTGCCGGTAGGCTGTGAGAGCACTGTGCAGAGCCAGTTGTTTCTTAGCTTCCCAAAGATTTGGAAGCAAGATACTTTGGGGACTCTCAGCCCCTTTGGAAACAAGGCGGCCCTTTGGGCCTGGCAGCTCTAGGCCAAAGTAGCACGCCCAGAGCAGGAGTTCTACTTCAGCCAGATCAGGCCTGCCAAGAAACTGCGTTTCACAGGCCTTGGTAAGAGATGTTCCCGGTAGGCTGTAAGAGCACTGGGCAACGCCAGATGTTTCTTAGCTTCCCGAAGAGCTGGAAGCAAGATGCTTTGGGGCCTCTCTGCCCCTTTGGAAACAAGGCAGCCCTTTGGGCCTTTCAGCTCTAGGGCAATGGAGCACACCCAGAGCAGAAGTTCTACCTCAGCCAGATCAGGCCTGCCAAGAAACTGCTTTTCACTGGCCTTCGTAAGAGGTGTTCCCGGAAGGCTGTAAGAGTACCTGGCAGAGCGAGTTGTTTCTTAGCTTCAAAAACAGCTGGAAGCAACATGATTTGGGGCCTCTCTCCCCCTTTGGAAACAAAGCAGCCTTTGTGCCTGGCAGCTCTAGGCCAAAGTAGCACACCCAGAGCAGAAGTTCTACCTCAGCCAGATCAGGCCTGCCAAGAAACTGCTTTTCACAGGCCTTCGTAAGAGGTGTTCCCGGAAGGCTTGAAGAGTACCTGGCAGAGCGAGTTGTTTCTTAGCTTCAAAAACAGCTGGAAGCAACATGATTTGGGGCCTCTCTCCCCCTTTGGAAACAAAGCAGCCTTTGTGCCTGGCAGCTCTAGGCCAAAGTAGCACACCCAGAGCACAAGTTCTACCTCAGCCAGATAAGGACTGTCAAGAAGCTGCGTTTCACAGGCCTTTGTATGTGACGTTCCCGGTTGGCTTTGAGAGCACTGTGCAGAGCCAGTTGTTTTAGCTTCCCAGAGAGCAGGAAGCAAGATGCTTTGGGGCCTCTCTCACACTTTGGAAATAAAGGCAGCCCTTTGGGCCTGGCAGCCCTAGGCCAATGGAGTACACCCAGAGCAGAAGTTCTACCTCAGCCAGATCAGGCCTTCCAAGAAACTGCGTCTCACAGGCCTTTCTCTGTCACGTTGCCGGTAGGCTGTGAGAGCACTGTGCAGAGCCAGTTGTTTCTTAGCTTCCCAAAGATTTGGAAGCAAGATACTTTGGGGACTCTCAGCCCCTTTGGAAACAAGGCGGCCCTTTGGGCCTGGCAGCTCTAGGCCAAAGTAGCACGCCCAGAGCAGGAGTTCCACTTCAGCCAGATCAGGCCTGCCAAGAAACTGCGTTTCACAGGCCTTGGTAAGAGATGTTCCCGGTAGGCTGTAAGAGCACTGGGCAACGCCAGATGTTTCTTAGCTTCCCGAAGAGCTGGAAGCAAGATGCTTTGTGGCCTCTCTGCCCCTTTGCAAACAAGGCGGCCCTTTGGGCCAGGCAGCTCTAGGCCAATGGAGCACACCCAGAGCAGAAGTTCTACTTCAGCTAGATCAGGCCACCAACAAAGTGCATTTCGCAGGCCTTGGTAAGAGATTCTCTCTCAGGCTGTAAGAGCACTGGGCAGAGCCAGTTGTTTCTTAGCTTCCCAAAGAGCTGGAAGCAAGATGCTTTGGGGCCTCTCTGCCCCTTTGGAAACAAGGCAGCCCTTTGGGCCTTTCAGCTCTAGGGCAATGGAGCACACCCAGAGCAGAAGTTCTACCTCAGCCAGATCAGGCCTGCCAAGAAACTGCTTTTCACAGGCCTTCGTAAGAGGTGTTCCCGGAAGGCTGTAAGAGTACCTGGCAGAGCGAGTTGTTTCTTAGCTTCAAAAACAGCTGGAAGCAACATGATTTGGGGCCTCTCTCCCCCTTTGGAAACAAAGCAGCCTTTGTGCCTGGCAGCTCTAGGCCAAAGTAGCACACCCAGAGCAGAAGTTCTACCTCAGCCAGATCAGGCCTGCCAAGAAACTGCTTTTCACAGGCCTTCGTAAGAGGTGTTCCCGGAAGGCTTGAAGAGTACCTGGCAGAGCGAGTTGTTTCTTAGCTTCAAAAACAGCTGGAAGCAACATGATTTGGGGCCTCTCTCCCCCTTTGGAAACAAAGCAGCCTTTGTGCCTGGCAGCTCTAGGCCAAAGTAGCACACCCAGAGCACAAGTTCTACCTCAGCCAGATAAGGCCTGTCAAGAAGCTGCGTTTCACAGGCCTTTGTATGTGACGTTCCCGGTTGGCTTTGAGAGCACTGTGCAGAGCCAGTTGTTTTAGCTTCCCAGAGAGCAGGAAGCAAGATGCTTTGGGGCCTCTCTCACACTTTGGAAATAAAGGCAGCCCTTTGGGCCTGGCAGCCCTAGGCCAATGGAGTACACCCAGAGCAGAAGTTCTACCTCAGCCAGATCAGGCCTTCCAAGAAACTGCGTCTCACAGGCCTTTCTCTGTCACGTTGCCGGTAGGCTGTGAGAGCACTGTGCAGAGCCAGTTGTTTCTTAGCTTCCCAAAGATTTGGAAGCAAGATACTTTGGGGACTCTCAGCCCCTTTGGAAACAAGGCGGCCCTTTGGGCCTGGCAGCTCTAGGCCAAAGTAGCACACCCAGAGCAGGAGTTCTACTTCAGCCAGATCAGGCCTGCCAAGAAACTGCGTTTCACAGGCCTTGGTAAGAGATGTTCCCGGTAGGCTGTGAGAGCACTGTGGAGAGCCAGTTGCTTTAGCTTCCCACAGAGCTGGAAGCAAGATGCTTTGGGGCCTCTCTCTCCCTTTGGACACAAGGCAGCCGTTTGCGCCTGGCAGCTCTAGGCCAATGGAGCACACCCACAGCAGAAGTTCTACTTCAGGCAGATCAGTCCTGCCCAGAAACTGCGTTTCACAGCCCTTGGTAAGAGATGTTCACGGTAGGCTGTGAGAGCACTGGGCAGAACCAGTTGTTTTTTAGCTTCCCAAAGTGCTGGAGGCAAGATGCTTTGGGGCCTCTCTCACCCTTTGGAAACAAGGCAGCCCTTAGGTCCTGGTAGCTCTAGGCCTATGTAGCACAACCAGAACAGAAGTTCTACTTCAGCCAGGTCAGGCCTGCCAAGAAACTGCGTTTCACAGGCCTTTCAAAGAGATGTTCTCTTAGGCTGTAAGAGCGCTGGGCAGAGCCAGCTGTTTCTTAGCTTCCCGAAGAGCTGGGAGCAAGATGCTTTGGGTCCACTCTCCCATCTTTGGAATCAAGGCAGCCCTTTGGGGCAGGTAGCTCTAGGCCAGTGGAGCACACCCAGAGCAGAAGTTCTACTTCGGCCAGTTCAGGCCACCAACAAACTGCGTTTCACAGGCCTTGGTAAGAGATGTTCCCGGTAGGCTGTAAGAGCACTTTGCAACGCCAGATGTTTCTTAGCTTCCCGAAGAGCTGGAAGCAAGATGCTTTGGGGCCTCTCATCCCCTTTGCAAACAAGGCGGCCCTTTGGGCCAGGCAGCTCTAGGCCAATGGAGCACACCCAGAGCAGAAGTTCTACTTCAGCTAGATCAGGCCACCAACAAAGTGCGTTTCACAGGCCTTGGTAAGAGATTTTCTCTCAGGCTGTAAGAGCACTGGGCAGAGCCAGTTGTTTCTTAGCTTCCCAAAGAGCTGGAAGCAAGATGCTTTGGGGGCTCCCTGCCCCTTTGCCAACAAGGCCGACCTTTGGGCCTTTCAGCTCTAGGCCAATGGAGCACACCCAGAGCAGAATTTCTACCTCAGCCAGATAAGGCCTGCCAAGAAACTGCGTTTCAAAGGCTTTGGTAAGAGATGTTGCCGGTACTCTGTCAGAGCACTGGGCAGAGACAGTTGTTTCTTAGCTTCCCAAAGAGCTGGAAGCAAGATGCTTTGGGGCCTCTCTGCCCCTTTGCAAACAAGGCATCCCTTTGGGCCTTTCAGCTCTAGGCCAATGGAGCACAGCCAGAGCAGAAGTCCTACTTCAGCCAGATCAGGCCTGCCAAGGAACTGCGTTTCAGAGGCCTTTGTATGTGACGTTCCCGGTAGGCTGTGAGAGCACGGTGCAGAGCCAGTTGTTTCCTTGTTTCCCAAACAGCTGGAAGCAAGACGCTTTGGGGCCTCTCTGCCCCTTTGGAAACCAGGCAGCACGTTGGGTCTGGCAGCTCTAGGGCAATGGAGCACACCCAGAGCAGAAGTTCTACTTCTTCCAGATCAGGCCTGCCTAGAAAGTGCGTTTCACAGGCCTTGATAAGAGATGTTCTCTTAGGCTATAAGAGCACTGGGCACAGCCAGTTGTTTCTTAGCTTCCCAAGAGGTGGAAGCAAGATGCTTTGGGGCCTCTCTCCCCCTTTGGAAACAAGGCAGCCCTTTGGGCCTTTCAGCTCTAGGGCAATGGAGCACACCCAGAGCAGAAGTTCTACCTCAGCCAGATCAGGCCTGCCAAGAAACTGCTTTTCACAGGCCTTCGTAAGAGGTGTTCCCGGAAGGCTGTAAGAGTACCTGGCAGAGCGAGTTGTTTCTTAGCTTCAAAAACAGCTGGAAGCAACATGATTTGGGGCCTCTCTCCCCCTTTGGAAACAAAGCAGCCTTTGTGCCTGGCAGCTCTAGGCCAAAGTAGCACACCCAGAGCACAAGTTCTACCTCAGCCAGATAAGGCCTGTCAAGAAGCTGCGTTTCACAGGCCTTTGTATGTGACGTTCCCGGTTGGCTTTGAGAGCACTGTGCAGAGCCAGTTGTTTTAGTTTCCCAGAGAGCAGGAAGCAAGATGCTTTGGGGCCTCTCTCACACTTTGGAAATAAAGGCAGCCCTTTGGGCCTGGCAGCCCTAGGCCAATGGAGTACACCCAGAGCAGAAGTTCTACCTCAGCCAGATCAGGCCTTCCAAGAAACTGCGTCTCACAGGCCTTTCTCTGTCACGTTGCCGGTAGGCTGTGAGAGCACTGTGCAGAGCCAGTTGTTTCTTAGCTTCCCAAAGATTTGGAAGCAAGATACTTTGGGGACTCTCAGCCCCTTTGGAAACAAGGCGGCCCTTTGGGCCTGGCAGCTCTAGGCCAAAGTAGCACGCCCAGAGCAGGAGTTCTACTTCAGCCAGATCAGGCCTGCCAAGAAACTGCGTTTCACAGGCCTTGGTAAGAGATGTTCCCGGTAGGCTGTAAGAGCACTGGGCAACGCCAGATGTTTCTTAGCTTCCCGAAGAGCTGGAAGCAAGATGCTTTGGGGCCTCTCTGCCCCTTTGGAAACAAGGCAGCCCTTTGGGCCTTTCAGCTCTAGGGCAATGGAGCACACCCAGAGCAGAAGTTCTACCTCAGCCAGATCAGGCCTGCCAAGAAACTGCTTTTCACTGGCCTTCGTAAGAGGTGTTCCCGGAAGGCTGTAAGAGTACCTGGCAGAGCGAGTTGTTTCTTAGCTTCAAAAACAGCTGGAAGCAACATGATTTGGGGCCTCTCTCCCCCTTTGGAAACAAAGCAGCCTTTGTGCCTGGCAGCTCTAGGCCAAAGTAGCACACCCAGAGCAGAAGTTCTACCTCAGCCAGATCAGGCCTGCCAAGAAACTGCTTTTCACAGGCCTTCGTAAGAGGTGTTCCCGGAAGGCTTGAAGAGTACCTGGCAGAGCGAGTTGTTTCTTAGCTTCAAAAACAGCTGGAAGCAACATGATTTGGGGCCTCTCTCCCCCTTTGGAAACAAAGCAGCCTTTGTGCCTGGCAGCTCTAGGCCAAAGTAGCACACCCAGAGCACAAGTTCTACCTCAGCCAGATAAGGCCTGTCAAGAAGCTGCGTTTCACAGGCCTTTGTATGTGACGTTCCCGGTTGGCTTTGAGAGCACTGTGCAGAGCCAGTTGTTTTAGCTTCCCAGAGAGCAGGAAGCAAGATGCTTTGGGGCCTCTCTCACACTTTGGAAATAAAGGCAGCCCTTTGGGCCTGGCAGCCCTAGGCCAATGGAGTACACCCAGAGCAGAAGTTCTACCTCAGCCAGATCAGGCCTTCCAAGAAACTGCGTCTCACAGGCCTTTCTCTGTCACGTTGCCGGTAGGCTGTGAGAGCACTGTGCAGAGCCAGTTGTTTCTTAGCTTCCCAAAGATTTGGAAGCAAGATACTTTGGGGACTCTCAGCCCCTTTGGAAACAAGGCGGCCCTTTGGGCCTGGCAGCTCTAGGCCAAAGTAGCACGCCCAGAGCAGGAGTTCCACTTCAGCCAGATCAGGCCTGCCAAGAAACTGCGTTTCACAGGCCTTGGTAAGAGATGTTCCCGGTAGGCTGTAAGAGCACTGGGCAACGCCAGATGTTTCTTAGCTTCCCGAAGAGCTGGAAGCAAGATGCTTTGGGGCCTCTCTGCCCCTTTGCAAACAAGGCGGCCCTTTGGGCCAGGCAGCTCTAGGCCAATGGAGCACACCCAGAGCAGAAGTTCTACTTCAGCTACATCAGGCCACCAACAAAGTGCGTTTCGCAGGCCTTGGTAAGAGATTCTCTCTCAGGCTGTAAGAGCACTGGGCAGAGCCAGTTGTTTCTTAGCTTCCCAAAGAGCTGGAAGCAAGATGCTTTGGGGCCTCTCTGCCCCTTTGCAAACAAGGCTTCCCTTTGGGCCTTTCAGCTCTAGGGCAATGGAGCACACCCAGAGCAGAAGTTCTACCTCAGCCAGATCAGGCCTGCCAAGAAACTGCTTTTCACAGGCCTTCGTAAGAGGTGTTCCCGGAAGGCTTGAAGAGTACCTGGCAGAGCGAGTTGTTTCTTAGCTTCAAAAACAGCTGGAAGCAACATGATTTGGGGCCTCTCTCCCCCTTTGGAAACAAAGCAGCCTTTGTGCCTGGCAGCTCTAGGCCAAAGTAGCACACCCAGAGCACAAGTTCTACCTCAGCCAGATAAGGCCTGTCAAGAAGCTGCGTTTCACAGGCCTTTGTATGTGACGTTCCCGGTTGGCTTTGAGAGCACTGTGCAGAGCCAGTTGTTTTAGCTTCCCAGAGAGCAGGAAGCAAGATGCTTTGGGGCCTCTCTCACACTTTGGAAATAAAGGCAGCCCTTTGGGCCTGGCAGCCCTAGGCCAATGGAGTACACCCAGAGCAGAAGTTCTACCTCAGCCAGATCAGGCCTTCCAAGAAACTGCGTCTCACAGGCCTTTCTCTGTCACGTTGCCGGTAGGCTGTGAGAGCACTGTGCAGAGCCAGTTGTTTCTTAGCTTCCCAAAGATTTGGAAGCAAGATACTTTGGGGACTCTCAGCCCCTTTGGAAACAAGGCGGCCCTTTGGGCCTGGCAGCTCTAGGCCAAAGTAGCACACCCAGAGCAGGAGTTCTACTTCAGCCAGATCAGGCCTGCCAAGAAACTGCGTTTCACAGGCCTTGGTAAGAGATGTTCCCGGTAGGCTGTGAGAGCACTGTGGAGAGCCAGTTGCTTTAGCTTCCCACAGAGCTGGAAGCAAGATGCTTTGGGGCCTCTCTCTCCCTTTGGACACAAGGCAGCCGTTTGCGCCTGGCAGCTCTAGGCCAATGGAGCACACCCACAGCAGAAGTTCTACTTCAGGCAGATCAGTCCTGCCCAGAAACTGCGTTTCACAGCCCTTGGTAAGAGATGTTCACGGTAGGCTGTGAGAGCACTGGGCAGAACCAGTTGTTTTTTAGCTTCCCAAAGTGCTGGAGGCAAGATGCTTTGGGGCCTCTCTCACCCTTTGGAAACAAGGCAGCCCTTAGGTCCTGGTAGCTCTAGGCCTATGTAGCACAACCAGAACAGAAGTTCTACTTCAGCCAGGTCAGGCCTGCCAAGAAACTGCGTTTCACAGGCCTTTCAAAGAGATGTTCTCTTAGGCTGTAAGAGCACTGGGCAGAGCCAGCTGTTTCTTAGCTTCCCGAAGAGCTGGGACCAAGATGCTTTGGGTCAACTCTCCCATCTTTGGAATCAAGGCAGCCCTTTGGGGCAGGTAGCTCTAGGCCAGTGGAGCACACCCAGAGCAGAAGTTCTACTTCGGCCAGTTCAGGCCACCAACAAACTGCGTTTCACAGGCCTTGGTAAGAGATGTTCCCGGTAGGCTGTAAGAGCACTTTGCAACGCCAGATGTTTCTTAGCTTCCCGAAGAGCTGGAAGCAAGATGCTTTGGGGCCTCTCATCCCCTTTGCAAACAAGGCGGCCCTTTGGGCCAGGCAGCTCTAGGCCAATGGAGCACACCCAGAGCAGAAGTTCTACTTCAGCTAGATCAGGCCACCAACAAAGTGCGTTTCACAGGCCTTGGTAAGAGATTTTCTCTCAGGCTGTAAGAGCACTGGGCAGAGCCAGTTGTTTCTTAGCTTCCCAAAGAGCTGGAAGCAAGATGCTTTGGGGGCTCCCTGCCCCTTTGCCAACAAGGCCGACCTTTGGGCCTTTCAGCTCTAGGCCAATGGAGCACACCCAGAGCAGAAGTTCTACCTCAGCCAGATAAGGCCTGCCAAGAAACTGCGTTTCAAAGGCTTTGGTAAGAGATGTTCCCGGTACTCTGTCAGAGCACTGGGCAGAGACAGTTGTTTCTTAGCTTCCCAATGAGCTGGAAGCAAGATGCTTTGGGGCCTCTCTGCCCCTTTGCAAACAAGGCATCCCTTTGGGCCTTTCAGCTCTAGGGCAATGGAGCACACCCAGAGCAGAAGTTCTACCTCAGCCAGATCAGGCCTGCCAAGAAACTGCTTTTCACAGGCCTTCGTAAGAGGTGTTCCCGGAAGGCTGTAAGAGTACCTGGCAGAGCGAGTTGTTTCTTAGCTTCAAAAACAGCTGGAAGCAACATGATTTGGGGCCTCTCTCCCCCTTTGGAAACAAAGCAGCCTTTGTGCCTGGCAGCTCTAGGCCAAAGTAGCACACCCAGAGCACAAGTTCTACCTCAGCCAGATAAGGCCTGTCAAGAAGCTGCGTTTCACAGGCCTTTGTATGTGACGTTCCCGGTTGGCTTTGAGAGCACTGTGCAGAGCCAGTTGTTTTAGCTTCCCAGAGAGCAGGAAGCAAGATGCTTTGGGGCCTCTCTCACACTTTGGAAATAAAGGCAGCCCTTTGGGCCTGGCAGCCCTAGGCCAATGGAGTACACCCAGAGCAGAAGTTCTACCTCAGCCAGATCAGGCCTTCCAAGAAACTGCGTCTCACAGGCCTTTCTCTGTCACGTTGCCGGTAGGCTGTGAGAGCACTGTGCAGAGCCAGTTGTTTCTTAGCTTCCCAAAGATTTGGAAGCAAGATACTTTGGGGACTCTCAGCCCCTTTGGAAACAAGGCGGCCCTTTGGGCCTGGCAGCTCTAGGCCAAAGTAGCACGCCCAGAGCAGGAGTTCTACTTCAGCCAGATCAGGCCTGCCAGGAAACTGCGTTTCACAGGCCTTGGTAAGAGATGTTCCCGGTAGGCTGTAAGAGCACTGGGCAGAGCCAGTTGTTTCTTACCTTCCTGAAAAGCTGGAAGCAAGACGCTTGGGACCCCTCTGCCCGTTTGGGAACAAGGCAGCCTTTTGGGTCGGGAAGCTCTAGGCCAATGGAGCACACGCAGAGCAGGAGTTCTACTTCAGCCTGATCAGGCCTGCAAAGAAACAGCGTTTGACAGGCCTTGGTAAGAGATGTTCCCGGTAGGTGTAAGAGCACTGGGCAGAGCCAGTTGTTTCTTAGCTTCGCAAAGACCGGGAAGCAAGATGCTTTGGGCCTCTCTGCCCCTTGGAAACAGGGCAGCACTTTGGGCCTGGCAGCTCTAGGGCAATGGAGCACACCCAGAGCCGGAGTTCTACTTCAGCCAGATGAGGCCTGCCAAGAAACTGCGTTTCACAGGCCTTTCAAAGACATGTTCCTGGTAGGCTGTAAGAGCACGGGGCAGAGCGAGTTGGTTCTTAGCTTCCCAGAGAGCTGGAAGCAAGATGCTTTGGGGCCTCTCTGCCCCTTTGGAAACAAGGCAGCACCTTGGGCCTGGCAGCTCTAGGGCAATGGAGCACACCCAGAGCAGAAGTTCTACTTCAGCCAAATCAGGCCTGCCAGGAAACGGCGTTTCACAGGCCTTGGTGAGAGATGTTCCCGGTAGGCTGTAAGAGCACTGGGCAACGCCAGATGTTTCTTAGCTTCCCGAAGAGCTGGAAGCAAGATGCTTTGGTGCCACTCTCTCACTTTGGAATCAAGGCAGCCCTTTGGGGCAGGTAGCTCTAGGCCAGTGGAGCACACCCAGAGCAGAAGTTCTACTTCGGCCAGTTCAGGCCACCAACAAACTGCGTTTCACAGGCCTTGGTAAGAGATGTTCCCGGTAGGCTGTAAGAGCACTGGGCAACGCCAGATGTTTCTTAGCTTCCCGAAGAGCTGGAAGCAAGATGCTTTGGGGCCTCTCTGCCCCTTTGCAAACAAGGCGGCCCTTTGGGCCAGGCAGCTCTAGGCCAATGGAGCACACCCAGAGCAGAAGTTCTACTTCAGCTAGATCAGGCCACCAACAAAGTGCGTTTCACAGGCCTTGGTAAGAGATTTTCTCTCAGGCTGTAAGAGCACTGGGCAGAGCCAGTTGTTTCTTAGCTTCCCAAAGACCGGGAAGCAAGATGCTTTGGGGGCTCCCTGCACCTTTGCCAACAAGGCCGACCTTTGGGCCTTTCAGCTCTAGGCCAATGGAGCACACCCAGAGCAGAATTTCTACCTCAGCCAGATAAGGCCTGCCAAGAAACTGCGTTTCAAAGGCTTTGGTAAGAGATGTTGCCGGTACTCTGTCAGAGCACTGGGCAGAGACAGTTGTTTCTTAGCTTCCCAAAGAGCTGGAAGCAAGATGCTTTGGGGCCTCTCTGCCCCTTTGCAAACAAGGCATCCCTTTGGGCCTTTCAGCTCTAGGCCAATGGAGCACAGCCAGAGCAGAAGTCCTACTTCAGCCAGATCAGGCCTGCCAAGGAACTGCGTTTCAGAGGCCTTTGTATGTGACGTTCCCGGTAGGCTGTGAGAGCACGGTGCAGAGCCAGTTGTTTCCTTGTTTCCCAAACAGCTGGAAGCAAGACGCTTTGGGGCCTCTCTGCCCCTTTGGAAACCAGGCAGCACGTTGGGTCTGGCAGCTCTAGGGCAATGGAGCACACCCAGAGCAGAAGTTCTACTTCTTCCAGATCAGGCCTGCCTAGAAAGTGCGTTTCACAGGCCTTGATAAGAGATGTTCTCTTAGGCTATAAGAGCACTGGGCACAGCCAGTTGTTTCTTAGCTTCCCAAGAGGTGGAAGCAAGATGCTTTGGGGCCTCTCTCCCCCTTTGGAAACAAGGCAGCCCTTTGGGCCTTTCAGCTCTAGGGCAATGGAGCACACCCAGAGCAGAAGTTCTACCTCAGCCAGATCAGGCCTGCCAAGAAACTGCTTTTCACAGGCCTTCGTAAGAGGTGTTCCCGGAAGGCTGTAAGAGTACCTGGCAGAGCGAGTTGTTTCTTAGCTTCAAAAACAGCTGGAAGCAACATGATTTGGGGCCTCTCTCCCCCTTTGGAAACAAAGCAGCCTTTGTGCCTGGCAGCTCTAGGCCAAAGTAGCACACCCAGAGCACAAGTTCTACCTCAGCCAGATAAGGCCTGTCAAGAAGCTGCGTTTCACAGGCCTTTGTATGTGACGTTCCCGGTTGGCTTTGAGAGCACTGTGCAGAGCCAGTTGTTTTAGCTTCCCAGAGAGCAGGAAGCAAGATGCTTTGGGGCCTCTCTCACACTTTGGAAATAAAGGCAGCCCTTTGGGCCTGGCAGCCCTAGGCCAATGGAGTACACCCAGAGCAGAAGTTCTACCTCAGCCAGATCAGGCCTTCCAAGAAACTGCGTCTCACAGGCCTTCCTCTGTCACGTTGCCGGTAGGCTGTGAGAGCACTGTGCAGAGCCAGTTGTTTCTTAGCTTCCCAAAGATTTGGAAGCAAGATACTTTGGGGACTCTCAGCCCCTTTGGAAACAAGGCGGCCCTTTGGGCCTGGCAGCTCTAGGCCAAAGTAGCACGCCCAGAGCAGGAGTTCTACTTCAGCCAGATCAGGCCTGCCAAGAAACTGCGTTTCACAGGCCTTGGTAAGAGATGTTCCCGGTAGGCTGTAAGAGCACTGGGCAGAGCCAGTTGTTTCTTACCTTCCTGAAAAGCTGGAAGCAAGACGCTTGGGACCCCTCTGCCCGTTTGGGAACAAGGCAGCCTTTTGGGTCGGGAAGCTCTAGGCCAATGGAGCACACGCAGAGCAGGAGTTCTACTTCAGCCTGATCAGGCCTGCAAAGAAACAGCGTTTGACAGGCCTTGGTAAGAGATGTTCCCGGTAGGTGTAAGAGCACTGGGCAGAGCCAGTTGTTTCTTAGCTTCGCAAAGACCGGGAAGCAAGATGCTTTGGGCCTCTCTGCCCCTTGGAAACAGGGCAGCACTTGGGGCCTGGCAGCTCTAGGGCAATGGAGCACACCCAGAGCCGGAGTTCTACTTCAGCCAGATGAGGCCTGCCAAGAAACTGCGTTTCACAGGCCTTGGTAAGAGATTTTCCCGGTAGGCTGTGAGAGCACTGTGGAGAGCCAGTTGCTTTAGCTTCCCACAGAGCTGGAAGCAAGATGCTTTGGGGCCTCTCTCTCCCTTTGGACACAAGGCAGCCGTTTGCGCCTGGCAGCTCTAGGCCAATGGAGCACACCCACAGCAGAAGTTCTACTTCAGGCAGATCAGTCCTGCCCAGAAACTGCGTTTCACAGCCCTTGGTAAGAGATGTTCACGGTAGGCTGTGAGAGCACTGGGCAGAACCAGTTGTTTTTTAGCTTCCCAAAGTGCTGGAGGCAAGATGCTTTGGGGCCTCTCTCACCCTTTGGAAACAAGGCAGCCCTTAGGTCCTGGTAGCTCTAGGCCTATGTAGCACAACCAGAACAGAAGTTCTACTTCAGCCAGGTCAGGCCTGCCAAGAAACTGCGTTTCACAGGCCTTTCAAAGAGATGTTCTCTTAGGCTGTAAGAGCACTGGGCAGAGCCAGCTGTTTCTTAGCTTCCCGAAGAGCTGGGAGCAAGATGCTTTGGGTCAACTCTCCCATCTTTGGAATCAAGGCAGCCCTTTGGGGCAGGTAGCTCTAGGCCAGTGGAGCACACCCAGAGCAGAAGTTCTACTTCGGCCAGTTCAGGCCACCAACAAACTGCGTTTCACAGGCCTTGGTAAGAGATGTTCCCGGTAGGCTGTAAGAGCACTTTGCAACGCCAGATGTTTCTTAGCTTCCCGAAGAGCTGGAAGCAAGATGCTTTGGGGCCTCTCATCCCCTTTGCAAACAAGGCGGCCCTTTGGGCCAGGCAGCTCTAGGCCAATGGAGCACACCCAGAGCAGAAGTTCTACTTCAGCTAGATCAGGCCACCAACAAAGTGCGTTTCACAGGCCTTGGTAAGAGATTTTCTCTCAGGCTGTAAGAGCACTGGGCAGAGCCAGTTGTTTCTTAGCTTCCCAAAGAGCTGGAAGCAAGATGCTTTGGGGGCTCCCTGCCCCTTTGCCAACAAGGCCGACCTTTGGGCCTTTCAGCTCTAGGCCAATGGAGCACACCCAGAGCAGAAGTTCTACCTCAGCCAGATAAGGCCTGCCAAGAAACTGCGTTTCAAAGGCTTTGGTAAGAGATGTTCCCGGTACTCTGTCAGAGCACTGGGCAGAGACAGTTGTTTCTTAGCTTCCCAATGAGCTGGAAGCAAGATGCTTTGGGGCCTCTCTGCCCCTTTGCAAACAAGGCATCCCTTTGGGCCTTTCAGCTCTAGGGCAATGGAGCACACCCAGAGCAGAAGTTCTACCTCAGCCAGATCAGGCCTGCCAAGAAACTGCTTTTCACAGGCCTTCGTAAGAGGTGTTCCCGGAAGGCTGTAAGAGTACCTGGCAGAGCGAGTTGTTTCTTAGCTTCAAAAACAGCTGGAAGCAACATGATTTGGGGCCTCTCTCCCCCTTTGGAAACAAAGCAGCCTTTGTGCCTGGCAGCTCTAGGCCAAAGTAGCACACCCAGAGCACAAGTTCTACCTCAGCCAGATAAGGCCTGTCAAGAAGCTGCGTTTCACAGGCCTTTGTATGTGACGTTCCCGGTTGGCTTTGAGAGCACTGTGCAGAGCCAGTTGTTTTAGCTTCCCAGAGAGCAGGAAGCAAGATGCTTTGGGGCCTCTCTCACACTTTGGAAATAAAGGCAGCCCTTTGGGCCTGGCAGCCCTAGGCCAATGGAGTACACCCAGAGCAGAAGTTCTACCTCAGCCAGATCAGGCCTTCCAAGAAACTGCGTCTCACAGGCCTTTCTCTGTCACGTTGCCGGTAGGCTGTGAGAGCACTGTGCAGAGCCAGTTGTTTCTTAGCTTCCCAAAGATTTGGAAGCAAGATACTTTGGGGACTCTCAGCCCCTTTGGAAACAAGGCGGCCCTTTGGGCCTGGCAGCTCTAGGCCAAAGTAGCACGCCCAGAGCAGGAGTTCTACTTCAGCCAGATCAGGCCTGCCAAGAAACTGCGTTTCACAGGCCTTGGTAAGAGATGTTCCCGGTAGGCTGTAAGAGCACTGGGCAGAGCCAGTTGTTTCTTACCTTCCTGAAAAGCTGGAAGCAAGACGCTTGGGACCCCTCTGCCCGTTTGGGAACAAGGCAGCCTTTTGGGTCGGGAAGCTCTAGGCCAATGGAGCACACGCAGAGCAGGAGTTCTACTTCAGCCTGATCAGGCCTGCAAAGAAACAGCGTTTGACAGGCCTTGGTAAGAGATGTTCCCGGTAGGTGTAAGAGCACTGGGCAGAGCCAGTTGTTTCTTAGCTTCGCAAAGACCGGGAAGCAAGATGCTTTGGGCCTCTCTGCCCCTTGGAAACAGGGCAGCACTTTGGGCCTGGCAGCTCTAGGGCAATGGAGCACACCCAGAGCCGGAGTTCTACTTCAGCCAGATGAGGCCTGCCAAGAAACTGCGTTTCACAGGCCTTTCAAAGACATGTTCCTGGTAGGCTGTAAGAGCACGGGGCAGAGCGAGTTGGTTCTTAGCTTCCCAGAGAGCTGGAAGCAAGATGCTTTGGGGCCTCTCTGCCCCTTTGGAAACAAGGCAGCACCTTGGGCCTGGCAGCTCTAGGGCAATGGAGCACACCCAGAGCAGAAGTTCTACTTCAGCCAAATCAGGCCTGCCAGGAAACGGCGTTTCACAGTCCTTGGTGAGAGATGTTCCCGGTAGGCTGTAAGAGCACTGGGCAACGCCAGATGTTTCTTAGCTTCCCGAAGAGCTGGAAGCAAGATGCTTTGGTGCCACTCTCTCACTTTGGAATCAAGGCAGCCCTTTGGGGCAGGTAGCTCTAGGCCAGTGGAGCACACCCAGAGCAGAAGTTCTACTTCGGCCAGTTCAGGCCACCAACAAACTGCGTTTCACAGGCCTTGGTAAGAGATGTTCCCGGTAGGCTGTAAGAGCACTGGGCAACGCCAGATGTTTCTTAGCTTCCCGAAGAGCTGGAAGCAAGATGCTTTGGGGCCTCTCTGCCCCTTTGCAAACAAGGCGGCCCTTTGGGCCAGGCAGCTCTAGGCCAATGGAGCACACCCAGAGCAGAAGTTCTACTTCAGCTAGATCAGGCCACCAACAAAGTGCGTTTCACAGGCCTTGGTAAGAGATTTTCTCTCAGGCTGTAAGAGCACTGGGCAGAGCCAGTTGTTTCTTAGCTTCCCAAAGACCGGGAAGCAAGATGCTTTGGGGGCTCCCTGCCCCTTTGCCAACAAGGCCGACCTTTGGGCCTTTCAGCTCTAGGCCAATGGAGCACACCCAGAGCAGAATTTCTACCTCAGCCAGATAAGGCCTGCCAAGAAACTGCGTTTCAAAGGCTTTGGTAAGAGATGTTGCCGGTACTCTGTCAGAGCACTGGGCAGAGACAGTTGTTTCTTAGCTTCCCAAAGAGCTGGAAGCAAGATGCTTTGGGGCCTCTCTGCCCCTTTGCAAACAAGGCATCCCTTTGGGCCTTTCAGCTCTAGGCCAATGGAGCACAGCCAGAGCAGAAGTCCTACTTCAGCCAGATCAGGCCTGCCAAGGAACTGCGTTTCAGAGGCCTTTGTATGTGACGTTCCCGGTAGGCTGTGAGAGCACGGTGCAGAGCCAGTTGTTTCCTTGTTTCCCAAACAGCTGGAAGCAAGACGCTTTGGGGCCTCTCTGCCCCTTTGGAAACCAGGCAGCACGTTGGGTCTGGCAGCTCTAGGGCAATGGAGCACACCCAGAGCAGAAGTTCTACTTCTTCCAGATCAGGCCTGCCTAGAAAGTGCGTTTCACAGGCCTTGATAAGAGATGTTCTCTTAGGCTATAAGAGCACTGGGCACAGCCAGTTGTTTCTTAGCTTCCCAAGAGGTGGAAGCAAGATGCTTTGGGGCCTCTCTCCCCCTTTGGAAACAAGGCAGCCCTTTGGGCCTTTCAGCTCTAGGGCAATGGAGCACACCCAGAGCAGAAGTTCTACCTCAGCCAGATCAGGCCTGCCAAGAAACTGCTTTTCACAGGCCTTCGTAAGAGGTGTTCCCGGAAGGCTGTAAGAGTACCTGGCAGAGCGAGTTGTTTCTTAGCTTCAAAAACAGCTGGAAGCAACATGATTTGGGGCCTCTCTCCCCCTTTGGAAACAAAGCAGCCTTTGTGCCTGGCAGCTCTAGGCCAAAGTAGCACACCCAGAGCACAAGTTCTACCTCAGCCAGATAAGGCCTGTCAAGAAGCTGCGTTTCACAGGCCTTTGTATGTGACGTTCCCGGTTGGCTTTGAGAGCACTGTGCAGAGCCAGTTGTTTTAGCTTCCCAGAGAGCAGGAAGCAAGATGCTTTGGGGCCTCTCTCACACTTTGGAAATAAAGGCAGCCCTTTGGGCCTGGCAGCCCTAGGCCAATGGAGTACACCCAGAGCAGAAGTTCTACCTCAGCCAGATCAGGCCTTCCAAGAAACTGCGTCTCACAGGCCTTCCTCTGTCACGTTGCCGGTAGGCTGTGAGAGCACTGTGCAGAGCCAGTTGTTTCTTAGCTTCCCAAAGATTTGGAAGCAAGATACTTTGGGGACTCTCAGCCCCTTTGGAAACAAGGCGGCCCTTTGGGCCTGGCAGCTCTAGGCCAAAGTAGCACGCCCAGAGCAGGAGTTCTACTTCAGCCAGATCAGGCCTGCCAAGAAACTGCGTTTCACAGGCCTTGGTAAGAGATGTTCCCGGTAGGCTGTAAGAGCACTGGGCAGAGCCAGTTGTTTCTTACCTTCCTGAAAAGCTGGAAGCAAGACGCTTGGGACCCCTCTGCCCGTTTGGGAACAAGGCAGCCTTTTGGGTCGGGAAGCTCTAGGCCAATGGAGCACACGCAGAGCAGGAGTTCTACTTCAGCCTGATCAGGCCTGCAAAGAAACAGCGTTTGACAGGCCTTGGTAAGAGATGTTCCCGGTAGGTGTAAGAGCACTGGGCAGAGCCAGTTGTTTCTTAGCTTCGCAAAGACCGGGAAGCAAGATGCTTTGGGCCTCTCTGCCCCTTGGAAACAGGGCAGCACTTGGGGCCTGGCAGCTCTAGGGCAATGGAGCACACCCAGAGCCGGAGTTCTACTTCAGCCAGATGAGGCCTGCCAAGAAACTGCGTTTCACAGGCCTTTCAAAGACATGTTCCCGGTAGGCTGTAAGAGCACGGGGCAGAGCGAGTTGGTTCTTAGCTTCCCAGAGAGCTGGAAGCAAGATGCTTTGGGGCCTCTCTGCCCCTTTGGAAACAAGGCAGCACCTTGGGCCTGGCAGCTCTAGGGCAATGGAGCACACCCAGAGCAGAAGTTCTACTTCAGCCAAATCAGGCCTGCCAGGAAACGGCGTTTCACAGGCCTTGGTAAGAGATGTTCCCGGTAGGCTGTAAGAGCACTGGGCAACGCCAGATGTTTCTTAGCTTCCCGAAGAGCTGGAAGCAAGATGCTTTGGTGCCACTCTCTCACTTTGGAATCAAGGCAGCCCTTTGGGGCAGGTAGCTCCAGGCCAGTGGAGCACACCCAGAGCAGAAGTTCTACTTCGGCCAGTTCAGGCCACCAACAAACTGCGTTTCACAGGCCTTGGTAAGAGATGTTCCCGGTAGGCTGTAAGAGCACTGGGCAACGCCAGATGTTTCTTAGCTTCCCGAAGAGCTGGAAGCAAGATGCTTTGGGGCCTCTCTGCCCCTTTGCAAACAAGGCGGCCCTTTGGGCCAGGCAGCTCTAGGCCAATGGAGCACACCCAGAGCAGAAGTTCTACTTCAGCTAGATCAGGCCACCAACAAAGTGCGTTTCACAGGCCTTGGTAAGAGATTTTCTCTCAGGCTGTAAGAGCACTGGGCAGAGCCAGTTGTTTCTTAGCTTCCCAAAGACCGGGAAGCAAGATGCTTTGGGGGCTCCCTGCCCCTTTGCCAACAAGGCCGACCTTTGGGCCTTTCAGCTCTAGGCCAATGGAGCACACCCAGAGCAGAATTTCTACCTCAGCCAGATAAGGCCTGCCAAGAAACTGCGTTTCAAAGGCTTTGGTAAGAGATGTTGCCGGTACTCTGTCAGAGCACTGGGCAGAGACAGTTGTTTCTTAGCTTCCCAAAGAGCTGGAAGCAAGATGCTTTGGGGCCTCTCTGCCCCTTTGCAAACAAGGCATCCCTTTGGGCCTTTCAGCTCTAGGCCAATGGAGCACAGCCAGAGCAGAAGTCCTACTTCAGCCAGATCAGGCCTGCCAAGGAACTGCGTTTCAGAGGCCTTTGTATGTGACGTTCCCGGTAGGCTGTGAGAGCACGGTGCAGAGCCAGTTGTTTCCTTGTTTCCCAAACAGCTGGAAGCAAGACGCTTTGGGGCCTCTCTGCCCCTTTGGAAACCAGGCAGCACGTTGGGTCTGGCAGCTCTAGGGCAATGGAGCACACCCAGAGCAGAAGTTCTACTTCTTCCAGATCAGGCCTGCCTAGAAAGTGCGTTTCACAGGCCTTGATAAGAGATGTTCTCTTAGGCTATAAGAGCACTGGGCACAGCCAGTTGTTTCTTAGCTTCCCAAGAGGTGGAAGCAAGATGCTTTGGGGCCTCTCTCCCCCTTTGGAAACAAGGCAGCCCTTTGGGCCTTTCAGCTCTAGGGCAATGGAGCACACCCAGAGCAGAAGTTCTACCTCAGCCAGATCAGGCCTGCCAAGAAACTGCTTTTCACAGGCCTTCGTAAGAGGTGTTCCCGGAAGGCTGTAAGAGTACCTGGCAGAGCGAGTTGTTTCTTAGCTTCAAAAACAGCTGGAAGCAACATGATTTGGGGCCTCTCTCCCCCTTTGGAAACAAAGCAGCCTTTGTGCCTGGCAGCTCTAGGCCAAAGTAGCACACCCAGAGCACAAGTTCTACCTCAGCCAGATAAGGCCTGTCAAGAAGCTGCGTTTCACAGGCCTTTGTATGTGACGTTCCCGGTTGGCTTTGAGAGCACTGTGCAGAGCCAGTTGTTTTAGCTTCCCAGAGAGCAGGAAGCAAGATGCTTTGGGGCCTCTCTCACACTTTGGAAATAAAGGCAGCCCTTTGGGCCTGGCAGCCCTAGGCCAATGGAGTACACCCAGAGCAGAAGTTCTACCTCAGCCAGATCAGGCCTTCCAAGAAACTGCGTCTCACAGGCCTTCCTCTGTCACGTTGCCGGTAGGCTGTGAGAGCACTGTGCAGAGCCAGTTGTTTCTTAGCTTCCCAAAGATTTGGAAGCAAGATACTTTGGGGACTCTCAGCCCCTTTGGAAACAAGGCGGCCCTTTGGGCCTGGCAGCTCTAGGCCAAAGTAGCACGCCCAGAGCAGGAGTTCTACTTCAGCCAGATCAGGCCTGCCAAGAAACTGCGTTTCACAGGCCTTGGTAAGAGATGTTCCCGGTAGGCTGTAAGAGCACTGGGCAGAGCCAGTTGTTTCTTACCTTCCTGAAAAGCTGGAAGCAAGACGCTTGGGACCCCTCTGCCCGTTTGGGAACAAGGCAGCCTTTTGGGTCGGGAAGCTCTAGGCCAATGGAGCACACGCAGAGCAGGAGTTCTACTTCAGCCTGATCAGGCCTGCAAAGAAACAGCGTTTGACAGGCCTTGGTAAGAGATGTTCCCGGTAGGTGTAAGAGCACTGGGCAGAGCCAGTTGTTTCTTAGCTTCGCAAAGACCGGGAAGCAAGATGCTTTGGGCCTCTCTGCCCCTTGGAAACAGGGCAGCACTTGGGGCCTGGCAGCTCTAGGGCAATGGAGCACACCCAGAGCCGGAGTTCTACTTCAGCCAGATGAGGCCTGCCAAGAAACTGCGTTTCACAGGCCTTTCAAAGACATGTTCCCGGTAGGCTGTAAGAGCACGGGGCAGAGCGAGTTGGTTCTTAGCTTCCCAGAGAGCTGGAAGCAAGATGCTTTGGGGCCTCTCTGCCCCTTTGGAAACAAGGCAGCACCTTGGGCCTGGCAGCTCTAGGCCAATGGAGCACACCCAGAGCAGAAGTTCTACTTCGGCCAATTCAGGCCACCAACAAACTGCGTTTCACAGGCCTTGGTAAGAGATGTTCCCGGTAGGCTGTAAGAGCACTGGGCAACGCCAGATGTTTCTTAGCTTCCCGAAGAGCTGGAAGCAAGATGCTTTGGTGCCACTCTCTCACTTTGGAATCAAGGCAGCCCTTTGGGGCAGGTAGCTCCAGGCCAGTGGAGCACACCCAGAGCAGAAGTTCTACTTCGGCCAGTTCAGGCCACCAACAAACTGCGTTTCACAGGCCTTGGTAAGAGATGTTCCCGGTAGGCTGTAAGAGCACTGGGCAACGCCAGATGTTTCTTAGCTTCCCGAAGAGCTGGAAGCAAGATGCTTTGGGGCCTCTCTGCCCCTTTGCAAACAAGGCAGCCCTTTGGGCCAGGCAGCTCTAGGCCAATGGAGCACACCCAGAGCAGAAGTTCTACTTCAGCTAGATCAGGCCACCAACAAAGTGCGTTTCACAGGCCTTGGTAAGAGATTTTCTCTCAGGCTGTAAGAGCACTGGGCAGAGCCAGTTGTTTCTTAGCTTCCCAAAGACCGGGAAGCAAGATGCTTTGGGGGCTCCCTGCCCCTTTGCCAACAAGGCCGACCTTTGGGCCTTTCAGCTCTAGGCCAATGGAGCACACCCAGAGCAGAATTTCTACCTCAGCCAGATAAGGCCTGCCAAGAAACTGCGTTTCAAAGGCTTTGGTAAGAGATGTTGCCGGTACTCTGTCAGAGCACTGGGCAGAGACAGTTGTTTCTTAGCTTCCCAAAGAGCTGGAAGCAAGATGCTTTGGGGCCTCTCTGCCCCTTTGCAAACAAGGCATCCCTTTGGGCCTTTCAGCTCTAGGCCAATGGAGCACAGCCAGAGCAGAAGTCCTACTTCAGCCAGATCAGGCCTGCCAAGGAACTGCGTTTCAGAGGCCTTTGTATGTGACGTTCCCGGTAGGCTGTGAGAGCACGGTGCAGAGCCAGTTGTTTCCTTGTTTCCCAAACAGCTGGAAGCAAGACGCTTTGGGGCCTCTCTGCCCCTTTGGAAACCAGGCAGCACGTTGGGTCTGGCAGCTCTAGGGCAATGGAGCACACCCAGAGCAGAAGTTCTACTTCTTCCAGATCAGGCCTGCCTAGAAAGTGCGTTTCACAGGCCTTGATAAGAGATGTTCTCTTAGGCTATAAGAGCACTGGGCACAGCCAGTTGTTTCTTAGCTTCCCAAGAGGTGGAAGCAAGATGCTTTGGGGCCTCTCTCCCCCTTTGGAAACAAGGCAGCCCTTTGGGCCTTTCAGCTCTAGGGCAATGGAGCACACCCAGAGCAGAAGTTCTACCTCAGCCAGATCAGGCCTGCCAAGAAACTGCTTTTCACAGGCCTTCGTAAGAGGTGTTCCCGGAAGGCTGTAAGAGTACCTGGCAGAGCGAGTTGTTTCTTAGCTTCAAAAACAGCTGGAAGCAACATGATTTGGGGCCTCTCTCCCCCTTTGGAAACAAAGCAGCCTTTGTGCCTGGCAGCTCTAGGCCAAAGTAGCACACCCAGAGCACAAGTTCTACCTCAGCCAGATAAGGCCTGTCAAGAAGCTGCGTTTCACAGGCCTTTGTATGTGACGTTCCCGGTTGGCTTTGAGAGCACTGTGCAGAGCCAGTTGTTTTAGCTTCCCAGAGAGCAGGAAGCAAGATGCTTTGGGGCCTCTCTCACACTTTGGAAATAAAGGCAGCCCTTTGGGCCTGGCAGCCCTAGGCCAATGGAGTACACCCAGAGCAGAAGTTCTACCTCAGCCAGATCAGGCCTTCCAAGAAACTGCGTCTCACAGGCCTTTCTCTGTCACGTTGCCGGTAGGCTGTGAGAGCACTGTGCAGAGCCAGTTGTTTCTTAGCTTCCCAAAGATTTGGAAGCAAGATACTTTGGGGACTCTCAGCCCCTTTGGAAACAAGGCGGCCCTTTGGGCCTGGCAGCTCTAGGCCAAAGTAGCACGCCCAGAGCAGGAGTTCTACTTCAGCCAGATCAGGCCTGCCAAGAAACTGCGTTTCACAGGCCTTGGTACGAGATGTTCCCGGTAGGCTGTAAGAGCACTGGGCAGAGCCAGTTGTTTCTTACCTTCCTGAAAAGCTGGAAGCAAGACGCTTGGGACCCCTCTGCCCGTTTGGGAACAAGGCAGCCTTTTGGGTCGGGAAGCTCTAGGCCAATGGAGCACACGCAGAGCAGGAGTTCTACTTCAGCCTGATCAGGCCTGCAAAGAAACAGCGTTTGACAGGCCTTGGTAAGAGATGTTCCCGGTAGGTGTAAGAGCACTGGGCAGAGCCAGTTGTTTCTTAGCTTCGCAAAGACCGGGAAGCAAGATGCTTTGGGCCTCTCTGCCCCTTGGAAACAGGGCAGCACTTGGGGCCTGGCAGCTCTAGGGCAATGGAGCACACCCAGAGCCGGAGTTCTACTTCAGCCAGATGAGGCCTGCCAAGAAACTGCGTTTCACAGGCCTTTCAAAGACATGTTCCCGGTAGGCTGTAAGAGCACGGGGCAGAGCGAGTTGGTTCTTAGCTTCCCAGAGAGCTGGAAGCAAGATGCTTTGGGGCCTCTCTGCCCCTTTGGAAACAAGGCAGCACCTTGGGCCTGGCAGCTCTAGGGCAATGGAGCACACCCAGAGCAGAAGTTCTACTTCAGCCAAATCAGGCCTGCCAGGAAACGGCGTTTCACAGGCCTTGGTAAGAGATGTTCCCGGTAGGCTGTAAGAGCACTGGGCAACGCCAGATGTTTCTTAGCTTCCCGAAGAGCTGGAAGCAAGATGCTTTGGTGCCACTCTCTCACTTTGGAATCAAGGCAGCCCTTTGGGGCAGGTAGCTCCAGGCCAGTGGAGCACACCCAGAGCAGAAGTTCTACTTCGGCCAGTTCAGGCCACCAACAAACTGCGTTTCACAGGCCTTGGTAAGAGATGTTCCCGGTAGGCTGTAAGAGCACTGGGCAACGCCAGATGTTTCTTAGCTTCCCGAAGAGCTGGAAGCAAGATGCTTTGGGGCCTCTCTGCCCCTTTGCAAACAAGGCGGCCCTTTGGGCCAGGCAGCTCTAGGCCAATGGAGCACACCCAGAGCAGAAGTTCTACTTCAGCTAGATCAGGCCACCAACAAAGTGCGTTTCACAGGCCTTGGTAAGAGATTTTCTCTCAGGCTGTAAGAGCACTGGGCAGAGCCAGTTGTTTCTTAGCTTCCCAAAGACCGGGAAGCAAGATGCTTTGGGGGCTCCCTGCCCCTTTGCCAACAAGGCCGACCTTTGGGCCTTTCAGCTCTAGGCCAATGGAGCACACCCAGAGCAGAATTTCTACCTCAGCCAGATAAGGCCTGCCAAGAAACTGCGTTTCAAAGGCTTTGGTAAGAGATGTTGCCGGTACTCTGTCAGAGCACTGGGCAGAGACAGTTGTTTCTTAGCTTCCCAAAGAGCTGGAAGCAAGATGCTTTGGGGCCTCTCTGCCCCTTTGCAAACAAGGCATCCCTTTGGGCCTTTCAGCTCTAGGCCAATGGAGCACAGCCAGAGCAGAAGTCCTACTTCAGCCAGATCAGGCCTGCCAAGGAACTGCGTTTCAGAGGCCTTTGTATGTGACGTTCCCGGTAGGCTGTGAGAGCACGGTGCAGAGCCAGTTGTTTCCTTGTTTCCCAAACAGCTGGAAGCAAGACGCTTTGGGGCCTCTCTGCCCCTTTGGAAACCAGGCAGCACGTTGGGTCTGGCAGCTCTAGGGCAATGGAGCACACCCAGAGCAGAAGTTCTACTTCTTCCAGATCAGGCCTGCCTAGAAAGTGCGTTTCCCAGGCCTTGATAAGAGATGTTCTCTTAGGCTATAAGAGCACTGGGCACAGCCAGTTGTTTCTTAGCTTCCCAAGAGGTGGAAGCAAGATGCTTTGGGGCCTCTCTCCCCCTTTGGAAACAAGGCAGCCCTTTGGGCCTTTCAGCTCTAGGGCAATGGAGCACACCCAGAGCAGAAGTTCTACCTCAGCCAGATCAGGCCTGCCAAGAAACTGCTTTTCACAGGCCTTCGTAAGAGGTGTTCCCGGAAGGCTGTAAGAGTACCTGGCAGAGCGAGTTGTTTCTTAGCTTCAAAAACAGCTGGAAGCAACATGATTTGGGGCCTCGCTCCCCCTTTGGAAACAAAGCAGCCTTTGTGCCTGGCAGCTCTAGGCCAAAGTAGCACACCCAGAGCACAAGTTCTACCTCAGCCAGATAAGGCCTGTCAAGAAGCTGCGTTTCACAGGCCTTTGTATGTGACGTTCCCGGTTGGCTTTGAGAGCACTGTGCAGAGCCAGTTGTTTTAGCTTCCCAGAGAGCAGGAAGCAAGATGCTTTGGGGCCTCTCTCACACTTTGGAAATAAAGGCAGCCCTTTGGGCCTGGCAGCCCTAGGCCAATGGAGTACACCCAGAGCAGAAGTTCTACCTCAGCCAGATCAGGCCTTCCAAGAAACTGCGTCTCACAGGCCTTCCTCTGTCACGTTGCCGGTAGGCTGTGAGAGCACTGTGCAGAGCCAGTTGTTTCTTAGCTTCCCAAAGATTTGGAAGCAAGATACTTTGGGGACTCTCAGCCCCTTTGGAAACAAGGCGGCCCTTTGGGCCTGGCAGCTCTAGGCCAAAGTAGCACGCCCAGAGCAGGAGTTCTACTTCAGCCAGATCAGGCCTGCCAAGAAACTGCGTTTCACAGGCCTTGGTAAGAGATGTTCCCGGTAGGCTGTAAGAGCACTGGGCAGAGCCAGTTGTTTCTTACCTTCCTGAAAAGCTGGAAGCAAGACGCTTGGGACCCCTCTGCCCGTTTGGGAACAAGGCAGCCTTTTGGGTCGGGAAGCTCTAGGCCAATGGAGCACACGCAGAGCAGGAGTTCTACTTCAGCCTGATCAGGCCTGCAAAGAAACAGCGTTTGACAGGCCTTGGTAAGAGATGTTCCCGGTAGGTGTAAGAGCACTGGGCAGAGCCAGTTGTTTCTTAGCTTCGCAAAGACCGGGAAGCAAGATGCTTTGGGCCTCTCTGCCCCTTGGAAACAGGGCAGCACTTGGGGCCTGGCAGCTCTAGGGCAATGGAGCACACCCAGAGCCGGAGTTCTACTTCAGCCAGATGAGGCCTGCCAAGAAACTGCGTTTCACAGGCCTTTCAAAGACATGTTCCCGGTAGGCTGTAAGAGCACGGGGCAGAGCGAGTTGGTTCTTAGCTTCCCAGAGAGCTGGAAGCAAGATGCTTTGGGGCCTCTCTGCCCCTTTGGAAACAAGGCAGCACCTTGGGCCTGGCAGCTCTAGGGCAATGGAGCACACCCAGAGCAGAAGTTCTACTTCAGCCAAATCAGGCCTGCCAGGAAACGGCGTTTCACAGGCCTTGGTAAGAGATGTTCCCGGTAGGCTGTAAGAGCACTGGGCAACGCCAGATGTTTCTTAGCTTCCCGAAGAGCTGGAAGCAAGATGCTTTGGTGCCACTCTCTCACTTTGGAATCAAGGCAGCCCTTTGGGGCAGGTAGCTCCAGGCCAGTGGAGCACACCCAGAGCAGAAGTTCTACTTCGGCCAGTTCAGGCCACCAACAAACTGCGTTTCACAGGCCTTGGTAAGAGATGTTCCCGGTAGGCTGTAAGAGCACTGGGCAACGCCAGATGTTTCTTAGCTTCCCGAAGAGCTGGAAGCAAGATGCTTTGGGGCCTCTCTGCCCCTTTGCAAACAAGGCGGCCCTTTGGGCCAGGCAGCTCTAGGCCAATGGAGCACACCCAGAGCAGAAGTTCTACTTCAGCTAGATCAGGCCACCAACAAAGTGCGTTTCACAGGCCTTGGTAAGAGATTTTCTCTCAGGCTGTAAGAGCACTGGGCAGAGCCAGTTGTTTCTTAGCTTCCCAAAGAGCTGGAAGCAAGATGCTTTGGGGGCTCCCTGCCCCTTTGCCAACAAGGCCGACCTTTGGGCCTTTCAGCTCTAGGCCAATGGAGCACACCCAGAGCAGAATTTCTACCTCAGCCAGATAAGGCCTGCCAAGAAACTGCGTTTCAAAGGCTTTGGTAAGAGATGTTGCCGGTACTCTGTCAGAGCACTGGGCAGAGACAGTTGTTTCTTAGCTTCCCAAAGAGCTGGAAGCAAGATGCTTTGGGGCCTCTCTGCCCCTTTGCAAACAAGGCATCCCTTTGGGCCTTTCAGCTCTAGGCCAATGGAGCACAGCCAGAGCAGAAGTCCTACTTCAGCCAGATCAGGCCTGCCAAGGAACTGCGTTTCAGAGGCCTTTGTATGTGACGTTCCCGGTAGGCTGTGAGAGCACGGTGCAGAGCCAGTTGTTTCCTTGTTTCCCAAACAGCTGGAAGCAAGACGCTTTGGGGCCTCTCTGCCCCTTTGGAAACCAGGCAGCACGTTGGGTCTGGCAGCTCTAGGGCAATGGAGCACACCCAGAGCAGAAGTTCTACTTCTTCCAGATCAGGCCTGCCTAGAAAGTGCGTTTCACAGGCCTTGATAAGAGATGTTCTCTTAGGCTATAAGAGCACTGGGCACAGCCAGTTGTTTCTTAGCTTCCCAAGAGGTGGAAGCAAGATGCTTTGGGGCCTCTCTCCCCCTTTGGAAACAAGGCAGCCCTTTGGGCCTTTCAGCTCTAGGGCAATGGAGCACACCCAGAGCAGAAGTTCTACCTCAGCCAGATCAGGCCTGCCAAGAAACTGCTTTTCACAGGCCTTCGTAAGAGGTGTTCCCGGAAGGCTGTAAGAGTACCTGGCAGAGCGAGTTGTTTCTTAGCTTCAAAAACAGCTGGAAGCAACATGATTTGGGGCCTCTCTCCCCCTTTGGAAACAAAGCAGCCTTTGTGCCTGGCAGCTCTAGGCCAAAGTAGCACACCCAGAGCACAAGTTCTACCTCAGCCAGATAAGGCCTGTCAAGAAGCTGCGTTTCACAGGCCTTTGTATGTGACGTTCCCGGTTGGCTTTGAGAGCACTGTGCAGAGCCAGTTGTTTTAGCTTCCCAGAGAGCAGGAAGCAAGATGCTTTGGGGCCTCTCTCACACTTTGGAAATAAAGGCAGCCCTTTGGGCCTGGCAGCCCTAGGCCAATGGAGTACACCCAGAGCAGAAGTTCTACCTCAGCCAGATCAGGCCTTCCAAGAAACTGCGTCTCACAGGCCTTCCTCTGTCACGTTGCCGGTAGGCTGTGAGAGCACTGTGCAGAGCCAGTTGTTTCTTAGCTTCCCAAAGATTTGGAAGCAAGATACTTTGGGGACTCTCAGCCCCTTTGGAAACAAGGCGGCCCTTTGGGCCTGGCAGCTCTAGGCCAAAGTAGCACGCCCAGAGCAGGAGTTCTACTTCAGCCAGATCAGGCCTGCCAAGAAACTGCGTTTCACAGGCCTTGGTAAGAGATGTTCCCGGTAGGCTGTAAGAGCACTGGGCAGAGCCAGTTGTTTCTTACCTTCCTGAAAAGCTGGAAGCAAGACGCTTGGGACCCCTCTGCCCGTTTGGGAACAAGGCAGCCTTTTGGGTCGGGAAGCTCTAGGCCAATGGAGCACACGCAGAGCAGGAGTTCTACTTCAGCCTGATCAGGCCTGCAAAGAAACAGCGTTTGACAGGCCTTGGTAAGAGATGTTCCCGGTAGGTGTAAGAGCACTGGGCAGAGCCAGTTGTTTCTTAGCTTCGCAAAGACCGGGAAGCAAGATGCTTTGGGCCTCTCTGCCCCTTGGAAACAGGGCAGCACTTGGGGCCTGGCAGCTCTAGGGCAATGGAGCACACCCAGAGCCGGAGTTCTACTTCAGCCAGATGAGGCCTGCCAAGAAACTGCGTTTCACAGGCCTTTCAAAGACATGTTCCCGGTAGGCTGTAAGAGCACGGGGCAGAGCGAGTTGGTTCTTAGCTTCCCAGAGAGCTGGAAGCAAGATGCTTTGGGGCCTCTCTGCCCCTTTGGAAACAAGGCAGCACCTTGGGCCTGGCAGCTCTAGGGCAATGGAGCACACCCAGAGCAGAAGTTCTACTTCAGCCAAATCAGGCCTGCCAGGAAACGGCGTTTCACAGGCCTTGGTAAGAGATGTTCCCGGTAGGCTGTAAGAGCACTGGGCAACGCCAGATGTTTCTTAGCTTCCCGAAGAGCTGGAAGCAAGATGCTTTGGTGCCACTCTCTCACTTTGGAATCAAGGCAGCCCTTTGGGGCAGGTAGCTCCAGGCCAGTGGAGCACACCCAGAGCAGAAGTTCTACTTCGGCCAGTTCAGGCCACCAACAAACTGCGTTTCACAGGCCTTGGTAAGAGATGTTCCCGGTAGGCTGTAAGAGCACTGGGCAACGCCAGATGTTTCTTAGCTTCCCGAAGAGCTGGAAGCAAGATGCTTTGGGGCCTCTCTGCCCCTTTGCAAACAAGGCGGCCCTTTGGGCCAGGCAGCTCTAGGCCAATGGAGCACACCCAGAGCAGAAGTTCTACTTCAGCTAGATCAGGCCACCAACAAAGTGCGTTTCACAGGCCTTGGTAAGAGATTTTCTCTCAGGCTGTAAGAGCACTGGGCAGAGCCAGTTGTTTCTTAGCTTCCCAAAGACCGGGAAGCAAGATGCTTTGGGGGCTCCCTGCCCCTTTGCCAACAAGGCCGACCTTTGGGCCTTTCAGCTCTAGGCCAATGGAGCACACCCAGAGCAGAATTTCTACCTCAGCCAGATAAGGCCTGCCAAGAAACTGCGTTTCAAAGGCTTTGGTAAGAGATGTTGCCGGTACTCTGTCAGAGCACTGGGCAGAGACAGTTGTTTCTTAGCTTCCCAAAGAGCTGGAAGCAAGATGCTTTGGGGCCTCTCTGCCCCTTTGCAAACAAGGCATCCCTTTGGGCCTTTCAGCTCTAGGCCAATGGAGCACAGCCAGAGCAGAAGTCCTACTTCAGCCAGATCAGGCCTGCCAAGGAACTGCGTTTCAGAGGCCTTTGTATGTGACGTTCCCGGTAGGCTGTGAGAGCACGGTGCAGAGCCAGTTGTTTCCTTGTTTCCCAAACAGCTGGAAGCAAGACGCTTTGGGGCCTCTCTGCCCCTTTGGAAACCAGGCAGCACGTTGGGTCTGGCAGCTCTAGGGCAATGGAGCACACCCAGAGCAGAAGTTCTACTTCTTCCAGATCAGGCCTGCCTAGAAAGTGCGTTTCACAGGCCTTGATAAGAGATGTTCTCTTAGGCTATAAGAGCACTGGGCACAGCCAGTTGTTTCTTAGCTTCCCAAGAGGTGGAAGCAAGATGCTTTGGGGCCTCTCTCCCCCTTTGGAAACAAGGCAGCCCTTTGGGCCTTTCAGCTCTAGGGCAATGGAGCACACCCAGAGCAGAAGTTCTACCTCAGCCAGATCAGGCCTGCCAAGAAACTGCTTTTCACAGGCCTTCGTAAGAGGTGTTCCCGGAAGGCTGTAAGAGTACCTGGCAGAGCGAGTTGTTTCTTAGCTTCAAAAACAGCTGGAAGCAACATGATTTGGGGCCTCTCTCCCCCTTTGGAAACAAAGCAGCCTTTGTGCCTGGCAGCTCTAGGCCAAAGTAGCACACCCAGAGCACAAGTTCTACCTCAGCCAGATAAGGCCTGTCAAGAAGCTGCGTTTCACAGGCCTTTGTATGTGACGTTCCCGGTTGGCTTTGAGAGCACTGTGCAGAGCCAGTTGTTTTAGCTTCCCAGAGAGCAGGAAGCAAGATGCTTTGGGGCCTCTCTCACACTTTGGAAATAAAGGCAGCCCTTTGGGCCTGGCAGCCCTAGGCCAATGGAGTACACCCAGAGCAGAAGTTCTACCTCAGCCAGATCAGGCCTTCCAAGAAACTGCGTCTCACAGGCCTTCCTCTGTCACGTTGCCGGTAGGCTGTGAGAGCACTGTGCAGAGCCAGTTGTTTCTTAGCTTCCCAAAGATTTGGAAGCAAGATACTTTGGGGACTCTCAGCCCCTTTGGAAACAAGGCGGCCCTTTGGGCCTGGCAGCTCTAGGCCAAAGTAGCACGCCCAGAGCAGGAGTTCTACTTCAGCCAGATCAGGCCTGCCAAGAAACTGCGTTTCACAGGCCTTGGTAAGAGATGTTCCCGGTAGGCTGTAAGAGCACTGGGCAGAGCCAGTTGTTTCTTACCTTCCTGAAAAGCTGGAAGCAAGACGCTTGGGACCCCTCTGCCCGTTTGGGAACAAGGCAGCCTTTTGGGTCGGGAAGCTCTAGGCCAATGGAGCACACGCAGAGCAGGAGTTCTACTTCAGCCTGATCAGGCCTGCAAAGAAACAGCGTTTGACAGGCCTTGGTAAGAGATGTTCCCGGTAGGTGTAAGAGCACTGGGCAGAGCCAGTTGTTTCTTAGCTTCGCAAAGACCGGGAAGCAAGATGCTTTGGGCCTCTCTGCCCCTTGGAAACAGGGCAGCACTTGGGGCCTGGCAGCTCTAGGGCAATGGAGCACACCCAGAGCCGGAGTTCTACTTCAGCCAGATGAGGCCTGCCAAGAAACTGCGTTTCACAGGCCTTTCAAAGACATGTTCCCGGTAGGCTGTAAGAGCACGGGGCAGAGCGAGTTGGTTCTTAGCTTCCCAGAGAGCTGGAAGCAAGATGCTTTGGGGCCTCTCTGCCCCTTTGGAAACAAGGCAGCACCTTGGGCCTGGCAGCTCTAGGGCAATGGAGCACACCCAGAGCAGAAGTTCTACTTCAGCCAAATCAGGCCTGCCAGGAAACGGCGTTTCACAGGCCTTGGTAAGAGATGTTCCCGGTAGGCTGTAAGAGCACTGGGCAACGCCAGATGTTTCTTAGCTTCCCGAAGAGCTGGAAGCAAGATGCTTTGGTGCCACTCTCTCACTTTGGAATCAAGGCAGCCCTTTGGGGCAGGTAGCTCCAGGCCAGTGGAGCACACCCAGAGCAGAAGTTCTACTTCGGCCAGTTCAGGCCACCAACAAACTGCGTTTCACAGGCCTTGGTAAGAGATGTTCCCGGTAGGCTGTAAGAGCACTGGGCAACGCCAGATGTTTCTTAGCTTCCCGAAGAGCTGGAAGCAAGATGCTTTGGGGCCTCTCTGCCCCTTTGCAAACAAGGCGGCCCTTTGGGCCAGGCAGCTCTAGGCCAATGGAGCACACCCAGAGCAGAAGTTCTACTTCAGCTAGATCAGGCCACCAACAAAGTGCGTTTCACAGGCCTTGGTAAGAGATTTTCTCTCAGGCTGTAAGAGCACTGGGCAGAGCCAGTTGTTTCTTAGCTTCCCAAAGACCGGGAAGCAAGATGCTTTGGGGGCTCCCTGCCCCTTTGCCAACAAGGCCGACCTTTGGGCCTTTCAGCTCTAGGCCAATGGAGCACACCCAGAGCAGAATTTCTACCTCAGCCAGATAAGGCCTGCCAAGAAACTGCGTTTCAAAGGCTTTGGTAAGAGATGTTGCCGGTACTCTGTCAGAGCACTGGGCAGAGACAGTTGTTTCTTAGCTTCCCAAAGAGCTGGAAGCAAGATGCTTTGGGGCCTCTCTGCCCCTTTGCAAACAAGGCATCCCTTTGGGCCTTTCAGCTCTAGGCCAATGGAGCACAGCCAGAGCAGAAGTCCTACTTCAGCCAGATCAGGCCTGCCAAGGAACTGCGTTTCAGAGGCCTTTGTATGTGACGTTCCCGGTAGGCTGTGAGAGCACGGTGCAGAGCCAGTTGTTTCCTTGTTTCCCAAACAGCTGGAAGCAAGACGCTTTGGGGCCTCTCTGCCCCTTTGGAAACCAGGCAGCACGTTGGGTCTGGCAGCTCTAGGGCAATGGAGCACACCCAGAGCAGAAGTTCTACTTCTTCCAGATCAGGCCTGCCTAGACAGTGCGTTTCCCAGGCCTTGATAAGAGATGTTCTCTTAGGCTATAAGAGCACTGGGCACAGCCAGTTGTTTCTTAGCTTCCCAAGAGGTGGAAGCAAGATGCTTTGGGGCCTCTCTCCCCCTTTGGAAACAAGGCAGCCCTTTGGGCCTTTCAGCTCTAGGGCAATGGAGCACACCCAGAGCAGAAGTTCTACCTCAGCCAGATCAGGCCTGCCAAGAAACTGCTTTTCACAGGCCTTCGTAAGAGGTGTTCCCGGAAGGCTGTAAGAGTACCTGGCAGAGCGAGTTGTTTCTTAGCTTCAAAAACAGCTGGAAGCAACATGATTTGGGGCCTCTCTCCCCCTTTGGAAACAAAGCAGCCTTTGTGCCTGGCAGCTCTAGGCCAAAGTAGCACACCCAGAGCACAAGTTCTACCTCAGCCAGATAAGGACTGTCAAGAAGCTGCGTTTCACAGGCCTTTGTATGTGACGTTCCCGGTTGGCTTTGAGAGCACTGTGCAGAGCCAGTTGTTTTAGCTTCCCAGAGAGCAGGAAGCAAGATGCTTTGGGGCCTCTCTCACACTTTGGAAATAAAGGCAGCCCTTTGGGCCTGGCAGCCCTAGGCCAATGGAGTACACCCAGAGCAGAAGTTCTACCTCAGCCAGATCAGGCCTTCCAAGAAACTGCGTCTCACAGGCCTTCCTCTGTCACGTTGCCGGTAGGCTGTGAGAGCACTGTGCAGAGCCAGTTGTTTCTTAGCTTCCCAAAGATTTGGAAGCAAGATACTTTGGGGACTCTCAGCCCCTTTGGAAACAAGGCGGCCCTTTGGGCCTGGCAGCTCTAGGCCAAAGTAGCACGCCCAGAGCAGGAGTTCTACTTCAGCCAGATCAGGCCTGCCAAGAAACTGCGTTTCACAGGCCTTGGTAAGAGATGTTCCCGGTAGGCTGTAAGAGCACTGGGCAGAGCCAGTTGTTTCTTACCTTCCTGAAAAGCTGGAAGCAAGACGCTTGGGACCCCTCTGCCCGTTTGGGAACAAGGCAGCCTTTTGGGTCGGGAAGCTCTAGGCCAATGGAGCACACGCAGAGCAGGAGTTCTACTTCAGCCTGATCAGGCCTGCAAAGAAACAGCGTTTGACAGGCCTTGGTAAGAGATGTTCCCGGTAGGTGTAAGAGCACTGGGCAGAGCCAGTTGTTTCTTAGCTTCGCAAAGACCGGGAAGCAAGATGCTTTGGGCCTCTCTGCCCCTTGGAAACAGGGCAGCACTTGGGGCCTGGCAGCTCTAGGGCAATGGAGCACACCCAGAGCCGGAGTTCTACTTCAGCCAGATGAGGCCTGCCAAGAAACTGCGTTTCACAGGCCTTTCAAAGACATGTTCCCGGTAGGCTGTAAGAGCACGGGGCAGAGCGAGTTGGTTCTTAGCTTCCCAGAGAGCTGGAAGCAAGATGCTTTGGGGCCTCTCTGCCCCTTTGGAAACAAGGCAGCACCTTGGGCCTGGCAGCTCTAGGGCAATGGAGCACACCCAGAGCAGAAGTTCTACTTCAGCCAAATCAGGCCTGCCAGGAAACGGCGTTTCACAGGCCTTGGTAAGAGATGTTCCCGGTAGGCTGTAAGAGCACTGGGCAACGCCAGATGTTTCTTAGCTTCCCGAAGAGCTGGAAGCAAGATGCTTTGGTGCCACTCTCTCACTTTGGAATCAAGGCAGCCCTTTGGGGCAGGTAGCTCCAGGCCAGTGGAGCACACCCAGAGCAGAAGTTCTACTTCGGCCAGTTCAGGCCACCAACAAACTGCGTTTCACAGGCCTTGGTAAGAGATGTTCCCGGTAGGCTGTAAGAGCACTGGGCAACGCCAGATGTTTCTTAGCTTCCCGAAGAGCTGGAAGCAAGATGCTTTGGGGCCTCTCATCCCCTTTGCAAACAAGGCCGACCTTTGGGCCAGGCAGCTCTAGGCCAATGGAGCACACCCAGAGCAGAAGTTCTACTTCAGCTAGATCAGGCCACCAACAAAGTGCGTTTCACAGGCCTTGGTAAGAGATTTTCTCTCAGGCTGTAAGAGCACTGGGCAGAGCCAGTTGTTTCTTAGCTTCCCAAAGACCGGGAAGCAAGATGCTTTGGGGGCTCCCTGCCCCTTTGCCAACAAGGCCGACCTTTGGGCCTTTCAGCTCTAGGCCAATGGAGCACACCCAGAGCAGAATTTCTACCTCAGCCAGATAAGGCCTGCCAAGAAACTGCGTTTCAAAGGCTTTGGTAAGAGATGTTGCCGGTACTCTGTCAGAGCACTGGGAAGAGACAGTTGTTTCTTAGCTTCCCAAAGAGCTGGAAGCAAGATGCTTTGGGGCCTCTCTGCCCCTTTGCAAACAAGGCATCCCTTTGGGCCTTTCAGCACTAGGCCAATGGAGCACAGCCAGAGCAGAAGTCCTACTTCAGCCAGATCAGGCCTGCCAAGGAACTGCGTTTCAGAGGCCTTTGTATGTGACGTTCCCGGTAGGCTGTGAGAGCACGGTGCAGAGCCAGTTGTTTCCTTGTTTCCCAAACAGCTGGAAGCAAGACGCTTTGGGGCCTCTCTGCCCCTTTGGAAACCAGGCAGCACGTTGGGTCTGGCAGCTCTAGGGCAATGGAGCACACCCAGAGCAGAAGTTCTACTTCTTCCAGATCAGGCCTGCCTAGACAGTGCGTTTCCCAGGCCTTGATAAGAGATGTTCTCTTAGGCTATAAGAGCACTGGGCACAGCCAGTTGTTTCTTAGCTTCCCAAGAGGTGGAAGCAAGATGCTTTGGGGCCTCTCTCCCCCTTTGGAAACAAGGCAGCCCTTTGGGCCTTTCAGCTCTAGGGCAATGGAGCACACCCAGAGCAGAAGTTCTACCTCAGCCAGATCAGGCCTGCCAAGAAACTGCTTTTCACAGGCCTTCGTAAGAGGTGTTCCCGGAAGGCTGTCAGAGTACCTGGCAGAGCGAGTTGTTTCTTAGCTTCAAAAACAGCTGGAAGCAACATGATTTGGGGCCTCTCTCCCCCTTTGGAAACAAAGCAGCCTTTGTGCCTGGCAGCTCTAGGCCAAAGTAGCACACCCAGAGCACAAGTTCTACCTCAGCCAGATAAGGCCTGTCAAGAAGCTGCGTTTCACAGGCCTTTGTATGTGACGTTCCCGGTTGGCTTTGAGAGCACTGTGCAGAGCCAGTTGTTTTAGCTTCCCAGAGAGCAGGAAGCAAGATGCTTTGGGGCCTCTCTCACACTTTGGAAATAAAGGCAGCCCTTTGGGCCTGGCAGCCCTAGGCCAATGGAGTACACCCAGAGCAGAAGTTCTACCTCAGCCAGATCAGGCCTTCCAAGAAACTGCGTCTCACAGGCCTTCCTCTGTCACGTTGCCGGTAGGCTGTGAGAGCACTGTGCAGAGCCAGTTGTTTCTTAGCTTCCCAAAGATTTGGAAGCAAGATACTTTGGGGACTCTCAGCCCCTTTGGAAACAAGGCGGCCCTTTGGGCCTGGCAGCTCTAGGCCAAAGTAGCACGCCCAGAGCAGGAGTTCTACTTCAGCCAGATCAGGCCTGCCAAGAAACTGCGTTTCACAGGCCTTGGTAAGAGATGTTCCCGGTAGGCTGTAAGAGCACTGGGCAGAGCCAGTTGTTTCTTACCTTCCTGAAAAGCTGGAAGCAAGACGCTTGGGACCCCTCTGCCCGTTTGGGAACAAGGCAGCCTTTTGGGTCGGGAAGCTCTAGGCCAATGGAGCACACGCAGAGCAGGAGTTCTACTTCAGCCTGATCAGGCCTGCAAAGAAACAGCGTTTGACAGGCCTTGGTAAGAGATGTTCCCGGTAGGTGTAAGAGCACTGGGCAGAGCCAGTTGTTTCTTAGCTTCGCAAAGACCGGGAAGCAAGATGCTTTGGGCCTCTCTGCCCCTTGGAAACAGGGCAGCACTTGGGGCCTGGCAGCTCTAGGGCAATGGAGCACACCCAGAGCCGGAGTTCTACTTCAGCCAGATGAGGCCTGCCAAGAAACTGCGTTTCACAGGCCTTTCAAAGACATGTTCCCGGTAGGCTGTAAGAGCACGGGGCAGAGCGAGTTGGTTCTTAGCTTCCCAGAGAGCTGGAAGCAAGATGCTTTGGGGCCTCTCTGCCCCTTTGGAAACAAGGCAGCACCTTGGGCCTGGCAGCTCTAGGGCAATGGAGCACACCCAGAGCAGAAGTTCTACTTCAGCCAAATCAGGCCTGCCAGGAAACGGCGTTTCACAGGCCTTGGTAAGAGATGTTCCCGGTAGGCTGTAAGAGCACTGGGCAACGCCAGATGTTTCTTAGCTTCCCGAAGAGCTGGAAGCAAGATGCTTTGGTGCCACTCTCTCACTTTGGAATCAAGGCAGCCCTTTGGGGCCGGTAGCTCCAGGCCAGTGGAGCACACCCAGAGCAGAAGTTCTACTTCGGCCAGTTCAGGCCACCAACAAACTGCGTTTCACAGGCCTTGGTAAGAGATGTTCCCGGTAGGCTGTAAGAGCACTGGGCAACGCCAGATGTTTCTTAGCTTCCCGAAGAGCTGGAAGCAAGATGCTTTGGGGCCTCTCTGCCCCTTTGCAAACAAGGCGGCCCTTTGGGCCAGGCAGCTCTAGGCCAATGGAGCACACCCAGAGCAGAAGTTCTACTTCAGCTAGATCAGGCCACCAACAAAGTGCGTTTCACAGGCCTTGGTAAGAGATTTTCTCTCAGGCTGTAAGAGCACTGGGCAGAGCCAGTTGTTTCTTAGCTTCCCAAAGACCGGGAAGCAAGATGCTTTGGGGGCTCCCTGCCCCTTTGCCAACAAGGCCGACCTTTGGGCCTTTCAGCTCTAGGCCAATGGAGCACACCCAGAGCAGAATTTCTACCTCAGCCAGATAAGGCCTGCCAAGAAACTGCGTTTCAAAGGCTTTGGTAAGAGATGTTGCCGGTACTCTGTCAGAGCACTGGGCAGAGACAGTTGTTTCTTAGCTTCCCAAAGAGCTGGAAGCAAGATGCTTTGGGGCCTCTCTGCCCCTTTGCAAACAAGGCATCCCTTTGGGCCTTTCAGCTCTAGGCCAATGGAGCACAGCCAGAGCAGAAGTCCTACTTCAGCCAGATCAGGCCTGCCAAGGAACTGCGTTTCAGAGGCCTTTGTATGTGACGTTCCCGGTAGGCTGTGAGAGCACGGTGCAGAGCCAGTTGTTTCCTTGTTTCCCAAACAGCTGGAAGCAAGACGCTTTGGGGCCTCTCTGCCCCTTTGGAAACCAGGCAGCACGTTGGGTCTGGCAGCTCTAGGGCAATGGAGCACACCCAGAGCAGAAGTTCTACTTCTTCCAGATCAGGCCTGCCTAGAAAGTGCGTTTCACAGGCCTTGATAAGAGATGTTCTCTTAGGCTATAAGAGCACTGGGCACAGCCAGTTGTTTCTTAGCTTCCCAAGAGGTGGAAGCAAGATGCTTTGGGGCCTCTCTCCCCCTTTGGAAACAAGGCAGCCCTTTGGGCCTTTCAGCTCTAGGGCAATGGAGCACACCCAGAGCAGAAGTTCTACCTCAGCCAGATCAGGCCTGCCAAGAAACTGCTTTTCACAGGCCTTCGTAAGAGGTGTTCCCGGAAGGCTGTAAGAGTACCTGGCAGAGCGAGTTGTTTCTTAGCTTCAAAAACAGCTGGAAGCAACATGATTTGGGGCCTCTCTCCCCCTTTGGAAACAAAGCAGCCTTTGTGCCTGGCAGCTCTAGGCCAAAGTAGCACACCCAGAGCACAAGTTCTACCTCAGCCAGATAAGGCCTGTCAAGAAGCTGCGTTTCACAGGCCTTTGTATGTGACGTTCCCGGTTGGCTTTGAGAGCACTGTGCAGAGCCAGTTGTTTTAGCTTCCCAGAGAGCAGGAAGCAAGATGCTTTGGGGCCTCTCTCACACTTTGGAAATAAAGGCAGCCCTTTGGGCCTGGCAGCCCTAGGCCAATGGAGCACACCCAGAGCAGAAGTTCTACGTCAGCCAGATCAGGCCTTCCAAGAAACTGCGTCTCACAGGCCTTTCTCTGTCACGTTGCCGGTAGGCTGTGAGAGCCCTGTGCAGAGCCAGTTGTTTCTTAGCTTCCCAAAGATTTGGAAGCAAGATACTTTGGGGACTCTCAGCCCCTTTGGAAACAGGGCGGCCCTTTGGGCCTGGCAGCTCTACGCCAAAGTAGCACGCCCAGAGCAGGAGTTCTACTTCAGCCAGATCAGGCCTGCCAAGAAACTGCATTTCACAGGCCTTGGGAAGAGATGTTCCCGGTAGGCTGTGAGAGCACTGTGGAGAGCCAGTTGCTTTAGCTTCCCACAGAGCTGGAAGCAAGATGCTTTGGGGCCTCTCTCTCCCTTTGGACACAAGGCAGCCGTTTGCGCCTGGCAGCTCTAGGCCAATGGAGCACACCCACAGCAGAAGTTCTACTTCAGGCAGATCAGTCCTGCCCAGAAACTGCGTTTCACAGCCCTTGGTAAGAGATGTTCACGGTAGGCTGTGAGAGCACTGGGCAGAACCAGTTGTTTTTTAGCTTCCCAAAGTGCTGGAGGCAAGATGCTTTGGGGCCTCTCCCACCCTTTGGAAACAAGGCAGCCCTTAGGTCCTGGTAGCTCTAGGCCTATGTAGCACAACCAGAACAGAAGTTCTACTTCAGCCAGGTCAGGCCTGCCAAGAAACTGCGTTTCACAGGCCTTTCAAAGAGATGTTCTCTTAGGCTGTAAGAGCACTGGGCAGAGCCAGCTGTTTCTTAGCTTCCCGAAGAGCTGGGAGCAAGATGCTTTGGGTCCACTCTCCGTCTTTGGTATCAAGGCAGCCCTTTGGGGCAGGTAGCTCTAGGCCAGTGGAGCACACCCAGAGCAGAAGTTCTACTTCGGCCAGTTCAGGCCACCAACAAACTGCGTTTCACAGGCCTTGGTAAGAGATGTTCCCGGTAGGCTGTAAGAGCACTGGGCAACGCCAGATGTTTCTTAGCTTCCCGAAGAGCTGGAAGCAAGATGCTTTGGGGCCTCTCTGCCCCTTTGCAAACAAGGCATCCCTTTGGGCCAGGCAGCTCTAGGCCAATGGAGCACACCCAGAGCAGAAGTTCTACTTCAGCTAGATCAGGCCACCAACAAAGTGCATTTCACAGGCCTTGGTAAGAGATTTTCTCTCAGGCTGTAAGAGCACTGGGCAGAGCCAGTTGTTTCTTAGCTTCCCAAAGAGCTGGAAGCAAGATGCTTTGGGGGCTCCCTGCCCCTTTGCCAGCAAGGCCGACCTTTGGGCCTTTCAGCACTAGGGCAATGGAGCACACCCAGAGCAGAAGTTCTACCTCAGCCAGATCAGGCCTGCCAAGAAACTGCGTTTCAAAGGCTTTGGTAAGAGATGTTCCCGGTACTCTGTCAGAGCACTGGGCAGAGACAGTTGTTTCTTAGCTTCCCAATGAGCTGGAAGCAAGATGCTTTGGGGCCTCTCTGCCCCTTTGCAAACAAGGCATCCCTTTGGGCCTTTCAGCTCTAGGGCAATGGAGCACACCCAGAGCAGAAGTTCTACCTCAGCCAGATCAGGCCTGCCAAGAAACTGCTTTTCACAGGCCTTCGTAAGAGGTGTTCCCGGAAGGCTGTAAGAGTACCTGGCAGAGCGAGTTGTTTCTTAGCTTCAAAAACAGCTGGAAGCAACATGATTTGGGGCCTCTCTCCCCCTTTGGAAACAAAGCAGCCTTTGTGCCTGGCAGCTCTAGGCCAAAGTAGCACACCCAGAGCACAAGTTCTACCTCAGCCAGATAAGGCCTGTCAAGAAGCTGCGTTTCACAGGCCTTTGTATGTGACGTTCCCGGTTGGCTTTGAGAGCACTGTGCAGAGCCAGTTGTTTTAGCTTCCCAGAGAGCAGGAAGCAAGATGCTTTGGGGCCTCTCTCACACTTTGGAAATAAAGGCAGCCCTTTGGGCCTGGCAGCCCTAGGCCAATGGAGTACACCCAGAGCAGAAGTTCTACGTCAGCCAGATCAGGCCTTCCAAGAAACTGCGTCTCACAGGCCTTTCTCTGTCACGTTGCCGGTAGGCTGTGAGAGCCCTGTGCAGAGCCAGTTGTTTCTTAGCTTCCCAAAGATTTGGAAGCAAGATACTTTGGGGACTCTCAGCCCCTTTGGAAACAGGGCGGCCCTTTGGGCCTGGCAGCTCTACGCCAAAGTAGCACGCCCAGAGCAGGAGTTCTACTTCAGCCAGATCAGGCCTGCCAAGAAACTGCATTTCACAGGCCTTGGGAAGAGATGTACCCGGTAGGCTGTGAGAGCACTGTGGAGAGCCAGTTGCTTTAGCTTCCCACAGAGCTGGAAGCAAGATGCTTTGGGGCCTCTCTCTCCCTTTGGACACAAGGCAGCCGTTTGCGCCTGGCAGCTCTAGGCCAATGGAGCACACCCACAGCAGAAGTTCTACTTCAGGCAGATCAGTCCTGCCCAGAAACTGCGTTTCACAGCCCTTGGTAAGAGATGTTCACGGTAGGCTGTGAGAGCACTGGGCAGAACCAGTTGTTTTTTAGCTTCCCAAAGTGCTGGAGGCAAGATGCTTTGGGGCCTCTCCCACCCTTTGGAAACAAGGCAGCCCTTAGGTCCTGGTAGCTCTAGGCCTATGTAGCACAACCAGAACAGAAGTTCTACTTCAGCCAGGTCAGGCCTGCCAAGAAACTGCGTTTCACAGGCCTTTCAAAGAGATGTTCTCTTAGGCTGTAAGAGCACTGGGCAGAGCCAGCTGTTTCTTAGCTTCCCGAAGAGCTTGGAGCAAGATGCTTTGGGTCCACTCTCCGTCTTTGGTATCAAGGCAGCCCTTTGGGGCAGGTAGCTCTAGGCCAGTGGAGCACACCCAGAGCAGAAGTTCTACTTCGGCCAGTTCAGGCCACCAACAAACTGCGTTTCACAGGCCTTGGTAAGAGATGTTCCCGGTAGGCTGTAAGAGCACTGGGCAACGCCAGATGTTTCTTAGCTTCCCGAAGAGCTGGAAGCAAGATGCTTTGGGGCCTCTCTGCCCCTTTGCAAACAAGGCATCCCTTTGGGCCAGGCAGCTCTAGGCCAATGGAGCACACCCAGAGCAGAAGTTCTACTTCAGCTAGATCAGGCCACCAACAAAGTGCATTTCACAGGCCTTGGTAAGAGATTTTCTCTCAGGCTGTAAGAGCACTGGGCAGAGCCAGTTGTTTCTTAGCTTCCCAAAGAGCTGGAAGCAAGATGCTTTGGGGGCTCCCTGCCCCTTTGCCAGCAAGGCCGACCTTTGGGCCTTTCAGCACTAGGGCAATGGAGCACACCCAGAGCAGAAGTTCTACCTCAGCCAGATCAGGCCTGCCAAGAAACTGCGTTTCAAAGGCTTTGGTAAGAGATGTTCCCGGTACTCTGTCAGAGCACTGGGCAGAGACAGTTGTTTCTTAGCTTCCCAATGAGCTGGAAGCAAGATGCTTTGGGGCCTCTCTGCCCCTTTGCAAACAAGGCATCCCTTTGGGCCTTTCAGCTCTAGGGCAATGGAGCACACCCAGAGCAGAAGTTCTACCTCAGCCAGATCAGGCCTGCCAAGAAACTGCTTTTCACAGGCCTTCGTAAGAGGTGTTCCCGGAAGGCTGTAAGAGTACCTGGCAGAGCGAGTTGTTTCTTAGCTTCAAAAACAGCTGGAAGCAACATGATTTGGGGCCTCTCTCCCCCTTTGGAAACAAAGCAGCCTTTGTGCCTGGCAGCTCTAGGCCAAAGTAGCACACCCAGAGCACAAGTTCTACCTCAGCCAGATAAGGCCTGTCAAGAAGCTGCGTTTCACAGGCCTTTGTATGTGACGTTCCCGGTTGGCTTTGAGAGCACTGTGCAGAGCCAGTTGTTTTAGCTTCCCAGAGAGCAGGAAGCAAGATGCTTTGGGGCCTCTCTCACACTTTGGAAATAAAGGCAGCCCTTTGGGCCTGGCAGCCCTAGGCCAATGGAGTACACCCAGAGCAGAAGTTCTACCTCAGCCAGATCAGGCCTTCCAAGAAACTGCGTCTCACAGGCCTTTCTCTGTCACGTTGCCGGTAGGCTGTGAGAGCACTGTGCAGAGCCAGTTGTTTCTTAGCTTCCCAAAGATTTGGAAGCAAGATACTTTGGGGACTCTCAGCCCCTTTGGAAACAAGGCGGCCCTTTGGGCCTGGCAGCTCTAGGCCAAAGTAGCACGCCCAGAGCAGGAGTTCTACATCAGCCAGATCAGGCCTGCCAAGAAACTGCGTTTCACAGGCCTTGGTAAGAGATGTTCCCGGTAGGCTGTAAGAGCACTGGGCAGAGCCAGTTGTTTCTTACCTTCCTGAAAAGCTGGAAGCAAGACGCTTGGGACCCCTCTGCCCGTTTGGGAACAAGGCAGCCTTTTGGGTCGGGAAGCTCTAGGCCAATGGAGCACACGCAGAGCAGGAGTTCTACTTCAGCCTGATCAGGCCTGCAAAGAAACAGCGTTTGACAGGCCTTGGTAAGAGATGTTCCCGGTAGGTGTAAGAGCACTGGGCAGAGCCAGTTGTTTCTTAGCTTCGCAAAGACCGGGAAGCAAGATGCTTTGGGCCTCTCTGCCCCTTGGAAACAGGGCAGCACTTGGGGCCTGGCAGCTCTAGGGCAATGGAGCACACCCAGAGCCGGAGTTCTACTTCAGCCAGATGAGGCCTGCCAAGAAACTGCGTTTCACAGGCCTTTCAAAGACATGTTCCTGGTAGGCTGTAAGAGCACGGGGCAGAGCGAGTTGGTTCTTAGCTTCCCAGAGAGCTGGAAGCAAGATGCTTTGGGGCCTCTCTGCCCCTTTGGAAACAAGGCAGCACCTTGGGCCTGGCAGCTCTAGGGCAATGGAGCACACCCAGAGCAGAAGTTCTACTTCAGCCAAATCAGGCCTGCCAGGAAACGGCGTTTCACAGGCCTTGGTAAGAGATGTTCCCGGTAGGCTGTAAGAGCACTGGGCAACGCCAGATGTTTCTTAGCTTCCCGAAGAGCTGGAAGCAAGATGCTTTGGTGCCACTCTCTCACTTTGGCATCAAGGCAGCCCTTTGGGGCAGGTAGCTCTAGGCCAGTGGAGCACACCCAGAGCAGAAGTTCTACTTCAGCCAGTTCAGGCCACCAACAAACTGCGTTTCACAGGCCTTGGTAAGAGATGTTCCCGGTAGGCTGTAAGAGCACTGGGCAACGCCAGATGTTTCTTAGCTTCCCGAAGAGCTGGAAGCAAGATGCTTTGGGGCCTCTCTGCCCCTTTGCAAACAAGGCGGCCCTTTGGGCCAGGCAGCTCTAGGCCAATGGAGCACACCCAGAGCAGAAGTTCTACTTCAGCTAGATCAGGCCACCAACAAAGTGCGTTTCACAGGCCTTGGTAAGAGATTTTCTCTCAGGCTGTAAGAGCACTGGGCAGAGCCAGTTGTTTCTTAGCTTCCCAAAGACCGGGAAGCAAGATGCTTTGGGGGCTCCCTGCCCCTTTGCCAACAAGGCCGACCTTTGGGCCTTTCAGCTCTAGGCCAATGGAGCAAACCCAGAGCAGAATTTCTACCTCAGCCAGATAAGGCCTGCCAAGAAACTGCGTTTCAAAGGCTTTGGTAAGAGATGTTGCCGGTACTCTGTCAGAGCACTGGGCAGAGACAGTTGTTTCTTAGCTTCCCAATGAGCTGGAAGCAAGATGCTTTGGGGCCTCTCTGCCCCTTTGCAAACAAGGCATCCCTTTGGGCCTTTCAGCTCTAGGCCAATGGAGCACAGCCAGAGCAGAAGTCCTACTTCAGCCAGATCAGGCCTGCCAAGGAACTGCGTTTCAGAGGCCTTTGTATGTGACGTTCCCGGTAGGCTGTGAGAGCACGGTGCAGAGCCAGTTGTTTCCTTGTTTCCCAAACAGCTGGAAGCAAGACGCTTTGGGGCCTCTCTGCCCCTTTGGAAACCAGGCAGCACGTTGGGTCTGGCAGCTCTAGGGCAATGGAGCACACCCAGAGCAGAAGTTCTACTTCTTCCAGATCAGGCCTGCCTAGAAAGTGCGTTTCCCAGGCCTTGATAAGAGATGTTCTCTTAGGCTATAAGAGCACTGGGCACAGCCAGTTGTTTCTTAGCTTCCCAAGAGGTGGAAGCAAGATGCTTTGGGGCCTCTCTCCCCCTTTGGAAACAAGGCAGCCCTTTGGGCCTTTCAGCTCTAGGGCAATGGAGCACACCCAGAGCAGAAGTTCTACCTCAGCCAGATCAGGCCTGCCAAGAAACTGCTTTTCACAGGCCTTCGTAAGAGGTGTTCCCGGAAGGCTGTAAGAGTACCTGGCAGAGCGAGTTGTTTCTTAGCTTCAAAAACAGCTGGAAGCAACATGATTTGGGGCCTCTCTCCCCCTTTGGAAACAAAGCAGCCTTTGTGCCTGGCAGCTCTAGGCCAAAGTAGCACACCCAGAGCACAAGTTCTACCTCAGCCAGATAAGGCCTGTCAAGAAGCTGCGTTTCACAGGCCTTTGTATGTGACGTTCCCGGTTGGCTTTGAGAGCACTGTGCAGAGCCAGTTGTTTTAGCTTCCCAGAGAGCAGGAAGCAAGATGCTTTGGGGCCTCTCTCACACTTTGGAAATAAAGGCAGCCCTTTGGGCCTGGCAGCCCTAGGCCAATGGAGTACACCCAGAGCAGAAGTTCTACCTCAGCCAGATCAGGCCTTCCAAGAAACTGCGTCTCACAGGCCTTTCTCTGTCACGTTGCCGGTAGGCTGTGAGAGCACTGTGCAGAGCCAGTTGTTTCTTAGCTTCCCAAAGATTTGGAAGCAAGATACTTTGGGGACTCTCAGCCCCTTTGGAAACAAGGCGGCCCTTTGGGCCTGGCAGCTCTAGGCCAAAGTAGCACGCCCAGAGCAGGAGTTCTACTTCAGCCAGATCAGGCCTGCCAAGAAACTGCGTTTCACAGGCCTTGGTAAGAGATGTTCCCGGTAGGCTGTAAGAGCACTGGGCAGAGCCAGTTGTTTCTTACCTTCCTGAAAAGCTGGAAGCAAGACGCTTGGGACCCCTCTGCCCGTTTGGGAACAAGGCAGCCTTTTGGGTCGGGAAGCTCTAGGCCAATGGAGCACACGCAGAGCAGGAGTTCTACTTCAGCCTGATCAGGCCTGCAAAGAAACAGCGTTTGACAGGCCTTGGTAAGAGATGTTCCCGGTAGGTGTAAGAGCACTGGGCAGAGCCAGTTGTTTCTTAGCTTCGCAAAGACCGGGAAGCAAGATGCTTTGGGCCTCTCTGCCCCTTGGAAACAGGGCAGCACTTGGGGCCTGGCAGCTCTAGGGCAATGGAGCACACCCAGAGCCGGAGTTCTACTTCAGCCAGATGAGGCCTGCCAAGAAACTGCGTTTCACAGGCCTTTCAAAGACATGTTCCTGGTAGGCTGTAAGAGCACGGGGCAGAGCGAGTTGGTTCTTAGCTTCCCAGAGAGCTGGAAGCAAGATGCTTTGGGGCCTCTCTGCCCCTTTGGAAACAAGGCAGCACCTTGGGCCTGGCAGCTCTAGGGCAATGGAGCACACCCAGAGCAGAAGTTCTACTTCAGCCAAATCAGGCCTGCCAGGAAACGGCGTTTCACAGGCCTTGGTAAGAGATGTTCCCGGTAGGCTGTAAGAGCACTGGGCAACGCCAGATGTTTCTTAGCTTCCCGAAGAGCTGGAAGCAAGATGCTTTGGTGCCACTCTCTCACTTTGGAATCAAGGCAGCCCTTTGGGGCAGGTAGCTCCAGGCCAGTGGAGCACACCCAGAGCAGAAGTTCTACTTCGGCCAGTTCAGGCCACCAACAAACTGCGTTTCACAGGCCTTGGTAAGAGATGTTCCCGGTAGGCTGTAAGAGCACTGGGCAACGCCAGATGTTTCTTAGCTTCCCGAAGAGCTGGAAGCAAGATGCTTTGGGGCCTCTCTGCCCCTTTGCAAACAAGGCGGCCCTTTGGGCCAGGCAGCTCTAGGCCAATGGAGCACACCCAGAGCAGAAGTTCTACTTCAGCTAGATCAGGCCACCAACAAAGTGCGTTTCACAGGCCTTGGTAAGAGATTTTCTCTCAGGCTGTAAGAGCACTGGGCAGAGCCAGTTGTTTCTTAGCTTCCCAAAGAGCTGGAAGCAAGATGCTTTGGGGCCTCTCTGCCCCTTTGCAAACAAGGCATCCCTTTGGGCCTTTCAGCTCTAGGCCAATGGAGCACAGCCAGAGCAGAAGTCCTACTTCAGCCAGATCAGGCCTGCCAAGGAACTGCGTTTCAGAGGCCTTTGTATGTGACGTTCCCGGTAGGCTGTGAGAGCACGGTGCAGAGCCAGTTGTTTCCTTGTTTCCCAAACAGCTGGAAGCAAGACGCTTTGGGGCCTCTCTGCCCCTTTGGAAACCAGGCAGCACGTTGGGTCTGGCAGCTCTAGGGCAATGGAGCACACCCAGAGCAGAAGTTCTACTTCTTCCAGATCAGGCCTGCCTAGAAAGTGCGTTTCCCAGGCCTTGACAAGAGATGTTCTCTTAGGCTATAAGAGCACTGGGCACAGCCAGTTGTTTCTTAGCTTCCCAAGAGGTGGAAGCAAGATGCTTTGGGGCCTCTCTCCCCCTTTGGAAACAAGGCAGCCCTTTGGGCCTTTCAGCTCTAGGGCAATGGAGCACACCCAGAGCAGAAGTTCTACCTCAGCCAGATCAGGCCTGCCAAGAAACTGCTTTTCACAGGCCTTCGTAAGAGGTGTTCCCGGAAGGCTGTAAGAGTACCTGGCAGAGCGAGTTGTTTCTTAGCTTCAAAAACAGCTGGAAGCAACATGATTTGGGGCCTCTCTCCCCCTTTGGAAACAAAGCAGCCTTTGTGCCTGGCAGCTCTAGGCCAAAGTAGCACACCCAGAGCACAAGTTCTACCTCAGCCAGATAAGGCCTGTCAAGAAGCTGCGTTTCACAGGCCTTTGTATGTGACGTTCCCGGTTGGCTTTGAGAGCACTGTGCAGAGCCAGTTGTTTTAGCTTCCCAGAGAGCAGGAAGCAAGATGCTTTGGGGCCTCTCTCACACTTTGGAAATAAAGGCAGCCCTTTGGGCCTGGCAGCCCTAGGCCAATGGAGTACACCCAGAGCAGAAGTTCTACCTCAGCCAGATCAGGCCTTCCAAGAAACTGCGTCTCACAGGCCTTTCTCTGTCACGTTGCCGGTAGGCTGTGAGAGCACTGTGCAGAGCCAGTTGTTTCTTAGCTTCCCAAAGATTTGGAAGCAAGATACTTTGGGGACTCTCAGCCCCTTTGGAAACAAGGCGGCCCTTTGGGCCTGGCAGCTCTAGGCCAAAGTAGCACGCCCAGAGCAGGAGTTCTACTTCAGCCTGATCAGGCCTGCCAAGAAACTGCGTTTCACAGGCCTTGGTAAGAGATGTTCCCGGTAGGCTGTAAGAGCACTGGGCAGAGCCAGTTGTTTCTTACCTTCCTGAAAAGCTGGAAGCAAGACGCTTGGGACCCCTCTGCCCGTTTGGGAACAAGGCAGCCTTTTGGGTCGGGAAGCTCTAGGCCAATGGAGCACACGCAGAGCAGGAGTTCTACTTCAGCCTGATCAGGCCTGCAAAGAAACAGCGTTTGACAGGCCTTGGTAAGAGATGTTCCCGGTAGGTGTAAGAGCACTGGGCAGAGCCAGTTGTTTCTTAGCTTCGCAAAGACCGGGAAGCAAGATGCTTTGGGCCTCTCTGCCCCTTGGAAACAGGGCAGCACTTGGGGCCTGGCAGCTCTAGGGCAATGGAGCACACCCAGAGCCGGAGTTCTACTTCAGCCAGATGAGGCCTGCCAAGAAACTGCGTTTCACAGGCCTTTCAAAGACATGTTCCTGGTAGGCTGTAAGAGCACGGGGCAGAGCGAGTTGGTTCTTAGCTTCCCAGAGAGCTGGAAGCAAGATGCTTTGGGGCCTCTCTGCCCCTTTGGAAACAAGGCAGCACCTTGGGCCTGGCAGCTCTAGGGCAATGGAGCACACCCAGAGCAGAAGTTCTACTTCAGCCAAATCAGGCCTGCCAGGAAACGGCGTTTCACAGGCCTTGGTAAGAGATGTTCCCGGTAGGCTGTAAGAGCACTGGGCAACGCCAGATGTTTCTTAGCTTCCCGAAGAGCTGGAAGCAAGATGCTTTGGTGCCACTCTCTCACTTTGGAATCAAGGCAGCCCTTTGGGGCAGGTAGCTCCAGGCCAGTGGAGCACACCCAGAGCAGAAGTTCTACTTCGGCCAGTTCAGGCCACCAACAAACTGCGTTTCACAGGCCTTGGTAAGAGATGTTCCCGGTAGGCTGTAAGAGCACTGGGCAACGCCAGATGTTTCTTAGCTTCCCGAAGAGCTGGAAGCAAGATGCTTTGGGGCCTCTCTGCCCCTTTGCAAACAAGGCGGCCCTTTGGGCCAGGCAGCTCTAGGCCAATGGAGCACACCCAGAGCAGAAGTTCTACTTCAGCTAGATCAGGCCACCAACAAAGTGCGTTTCACAGGCCTTGGTAAGAGATTTTCTCTCAGGCTGTAAGAGCACTGGGCAGAGCCAGTTGTTTCTTAGCTTCCCAAAGAGCTGGAAGCAAGATGCTTTGGGGGCTCCCTGCCCCTTTGCCAACAAGGCTGACCTTTGGGCCTTTCAGCTCTAGGCCAATGGAGCACAGCCAGAGCAGAAGTCCTACTTCAGCCAGATCAGGCCTGCCAAGGAACTGCGTTTCAGAGGCCTTTGTATGTGACGTTCCCGGTAGGCTGTGAGAGCACGGTGCAGAGCCAGTTGTTTCCTTGTTTCCCAAACAGCTGGAAGCAAGACGCTTTGGGGCCTCTCTGCCCCTTTGGAAACCAGGCAGCACGTTGGGTCTGGCAGCTCTAGGGCAATGGAGCACACCCAGAGCAGAAGTTCTACTTCTTCCAGATCAGGCCTGCCTAGAAAGTGCGTTTCCCAGGCCTTGATAAGAGATGTTCTCTTAGGCTATAAGAGCACTGGGCACAGCCAGTTGTTTCTTAGCTTCCCAAGAGGTGGAAGCAAGATGCTTTGGGGCCTCTCTCCCCCTTTGGAAACAAGGCAGCCCTTTGGGCCTTTCAGCTCTAGGGCAATGGAGCACACCCAGAGCAGAAGTTCTACCTCAGCCAGATCAGGCCTGCCAAGAAACTGCTTTTCACAGGCCTTCGTAAGAGGTGTTCCCGGAAGGCTGTAAGAGTACCTGGCAGAGCGAGTTGTTTCTTAGCTTCAAAAACAGCTGGAAGCAACATGATTTGGGGCCTCTCTCCCCCTTTGGAAACAAAGCAGCCTTTGTGCCTGGCAGCTCTAGGCCAAAGTAGCACACCCAGAGCACAAGTTCTACCTCAGCCAGATAAGGCCTGTCAAGAAGCTGCGTTTCACAGGCCTTTGTATGTGACGTTCCCGGTTGGCTTTGAGAGCACTGTGCAGAGCCAGTTGTTTTAGCTTCCCAGAGAGCAGGAAGCAAGATGCTTTGGGGCCTCTCTCACACTTTGGAAATAAAGGCAGCCCTTTGGGCCTGGCAGCCCTAGGCCAATGGAGTACACCCAGAGCAGAAGTTCTACCTCAGCCAGATCAGGCCTTCCAAGAAACTGCGTCTCACAGGCCTTTCTCTGTCACGTTGCCGGTAGGCTGTGAGAGCACTGTGCAGAGCCAGTTGTTTCTTAGCTTCCCAAAGATTTGGAAGCAAGATACTTTGGGGACTCTCAGCCCCTTTGGAAACAAGGCGGCCCTTTGGGCCTGGCAGCTCTAGGCCAAAGTAGCACGCCCAGAGCAGGAGTTCTACTTCAGCCTGATCAGGCCTGCCAAGAAACTGCGTTTCACAGGCCTTGGTAAGAGATGTTCCCGGTAGGCTGTAAGAGCACTGGGCAGAGCCAGTTGTTTCTTACCTTCCTGAAAAGCTGGAAGCAAGACGCTTGGGACCCCTCTGCCCGTTTGGGAACAAGGCAGCCTTTTGGGTCGGGAAGCTCTAGGCCAATGGAGCACACGCAGAGCAGGAGTTCTACTTCAGCCTGATCAGGCCTGTAAAGAAACAGCGTTTGACAGGCCTTGGTAAGAGATGTTCCCGGTAGGTGTAAGAGCACTGGGTAGAGCCAGTTGTTTCTTAGCTTCGCAAAGACCGGGAAGCAAGATGCTTTGGGCCTCTCTGCCCCTTGGAAACAGGGCAGCACTTGGGGCCTGGCAGCTCTAGGGCAATGGAGCACACCCAGAGCCGGAGTTCTACTTCAGCCAGATGAGGCCTGCCAAGAAACTGCGTTTCACAGGCCTTTCAAAGACATGTTCCCGGTAGGCTGTAAGAGCACGGGGCAGAGCGAGTTGGTTCTTAGCTTCCCAGAGAGCTGGAAGCAAGATGCTTTGGGGCCTCTCTGCCCCTTTGGAAACAAGGCAGCACCTTGGGCCTGGCAGCTCTAGGGCAATGGAGCACACCCAGAGCAGAAGTTCTACTTCAGCCAAATCAGGCCTGCCAGGAAACGGCGTTTCACAGGCCTTGGTAAGAGATGTTCCCGGTAGGCTGTAAGAGCACTGGGCAACGCCAGATGTTTCTTAGCTTCCCGAAGAGCTGGAAGCAAGATGCTTTGGTGCCACTCTCTCACTTTGGAATCAAGGCAGCCCTTTGGGGCAGGTAGCTCCAGGCCAGTGGAGCACACCCAGAGCAGAAGTTCTACTTCGGCCAGTTCAGGCCACCAACAAACTGCGTTTCACAGGCCTTGGTAAGAGATGTTCCCGGTAGGCTGTAAGAGCACTGGGCAACGCCAGATGTTTCTTAGCTTCCCGAAGAGCTGGAAGCAAGATGCTTTGGGGCCTCTCTGCCCCTTTGCAAACAAGGCGGCCCTTTGGGCCAGGCAGCTCTAGGCCAATGGAGCACACCCAGAGCAGAAGTTCTACTTCAGCTAGATCAGGCCACCAACAAAGTGCGTTTCACAGGCCTTGGTAAGAGATTTTCTCTCAGGCTGTAAGAGCACTGGGCAGAGCCAGTTGTTTCTTAGCTTCCCAAAGAGCTGGAAGCAAGATGCTTTGGGGGCTCCCTGCCCCTTTGCCAACAAGGCTGACCTTTGGGCCTTTCAGCTCTAGGCCAATGGAGCACACCCAGAGCAGAATTTCTACCTCAGCCAGATAAGGCCTGCCAAGAAACTGCGTTTCAAAGGCTTTGGTAAGAGATGTTGCCGGTACTCTGTCAGAGCACTGGGCAGAGACAGTTGTTTCTTAGCTTCCCAAAGAGCTGGAAGCAAGATGCTTTGGGGCCTCTCTGCCCCTTTGCAAACAAGGCATCCCTTTGGGCCTTTCAGCTCTAGGCCAATGGAGCACAGCCAGAGCAGAAGTCCTACTTCAGCCAGATCAGGCCTGCCAAGGAACTGCGTTTCAGAGGCCTTTGTATGTGACGTTCCCGGTAGGCTGTGAGAGCACGGTGCAGAGCCAGTTGTTTCCTTGTTTCCCAAACAGCTGGAAGCAAGACGCTTTGGGGCCTCTCTGCCCCTTTGGAAACCAGGCAGCACGTTGGGTCTGGCAGCTCTAGGGCAATGGAGCACACCCAGAGCAGAAGTTCTACTTCTTCCAGATCAGGCCTGCCTAGAAAGTGCGTTTCCCAGGCCTTGATAAGAGATGTTCTCTTAGGCTATAAGAGCACTGGGCACAGCCAGTTGTTTCTTAGCTTCCCAAGAGGTGGAAGCAAGATGCTTTGGGGCCTCTCTCCCCCTTTGGAAACAAGGCAGCCCTTTGGGCCTTTCAGCTCTAGGGCAATGGAGCACACCCAGAGCAGAAGTTCTACCTCAGCCAGATCAGGCCTGCCAAGAAACTGCTTTTCACAGGCCTTCGTAAGAGGTGTTCCCGGAAGGCTGTAAGAGTACCTGGCAGAGCGAGTTGTTTCTTAGCTTCAAAAACAGCTGGAAGCAACATGATTTGGGGCCTCGCTCCCCCTTTGGAAACAAAGCAGCCTTTGTGCCTGGCAGCTCTAGGCCAAAGTAGCACACCCAGAGCACAAGTTCTACCTCAGCCAGATAAGGCCTGTCAAGAAGCTGCGTTTCACAGGCCTTTGTATGTGACGTTCCCGGTTGGCTTTGAGAGCACTGTGCAGAGCCAGTTGTTTTAGCTTCCCAGAGAGCAGGAAGCAAGATGCTTTGGGGCCTCTCTCACACTTTGGAAATAAAGGCAGCCCTTTGGGCCTGGCAGCCCTAGGCCAATGGAGTACACCCAGAGCAGAAGTTCTACCTCAGCCAGATCAGGCCTTCCAAGAAACTGCGTCTCACAGGCCTTTCTCTGTCACGTTGCCGGTAGGCTGTGAGAGCACTGTGCAGAGCCAGTTGTTTCTTAGCTTCCCAAAGATTTGGAAGCAAGATGCTTTGGGGACTCTCAGCCCCTTTGGAAACAAGGCGGCCCTTTGGGCCTGGCAGCTCTAGGCCAAAGTAGCACGCCCAGAGCAGGAGTTCTACTTCAGCCAGATCAGGCCTGCCAAGAAACTGCGTTTCACAGGCCTTGGTAAGAGATGTTCCCGGTAGGCTGTGAGAGCACTGTGGAGAGCCAGTTGCTTTAGCTTCCCACAGAGCTGGAAGCAAGATGCTTTGGGGCCTCTCTCTCCCTTTGGACACAAGGCAGCCGTTTGCGCCTGGCAGCTCTAGGCCAATGGAGCACACCCACAGCAGAAGTTCTACTTCAGGCAGATCAGTCCTGCCCAGAAACTGCGTTTCACAGCCCTTGGTAAGAGATGTTCACGGTAGGCTGTGAGAGCACTGGGCAGAACCAGTTGTTTTTTAGCTTCCCAAAGTGCTGGAGGCAAGATGCTTTGGGGCCTCTCTCACCCTTTGGAAACAAGGCAGCCCTTAGGTCCTGGTAGCTCTAGGCCTATGTAGCACAACCAGAACAGAAGTTCTACTTCAGCCAGGTCAGGCCTGCCAAGAAACTGCGTTTCACAGGCCTTTCAAAGAGATGTTCTCTTAGGCTGTAAGAGCACTGGGCAGAGCCAGCTGTTTCTTAGCTTCCCGAAGAGCTGGGAGCAAGATGCTTTGGGTCCACTCTCCCTCTTTGGAAACAAGGCAGCCCTTTGGGCCTGGCAGCTCTAGGGCAATGGAGCACACCCAGAGCAGAAGTTCTACTTCAGCCAGATCAGGCCTGCCAGGAAACTGCGTTTCACAGGCCTTGGTAAGAGATGTTCCCGGTAGGCTGTAAGAGCACTGGGCAGAGCCAGTTGTTTCTTACCTTCCTGAAAAGCTGGAAGCAAGACGCTTGGGACCCCTCTGCCCGTTTGGGAACAAGGCAGCCTTTTGGGTCGGGAAGCTCTAGGCCAATGGAGCACACGCAGAGCAGGAGTTCTACTTCAGCCTGATCAGGCCTGCAAAGAAACAGCGTTTGACAGGCCTTGGTAAGAGATGTTCCCGGTAGGTGTAAGAGCACTGGGCAGAGCCAGTTGTTTCTTAGCTTCGCAAAGACCGGGAAGCAAGATGCTTTGGGCCTCTCTGCCCCTTGGAAACAGGGCAGCACTTGGGGCCTGGCAGCTCTAGGGCAATGGAGCACACCCAGAGCCGGAGTTCTACTTCAGCCAGATGAGGCCTGCCAAGAAACTGCGTTTCACAGGCCTTTCAAAGACATGTTCCCGGTAGGCTGTAAGAGCACGGGGCAGAGCGAGTTGGTTCTTAGCTTCCCAGAGAGCTGGAAGCAAGATGCTTTGGGGCCTCTCTGCCCCTTTGGAAACAAGGCAGCACCTTGGGCCTGGCAGCTCTAGGGCAATGGAGCACACCCAGAGCAGAAGTTCTACTTCAGCCAAATCAGGCCTGCCAGGAAACGGCGTTTCACAGGCCTTGGTAAGAGATGTTCCCGGTAGGCTGTAAGAGCACTGGGCAACGCCAGATGTTTCTTAGCTTCCCGAAGAGCTGGAAGCAAGATGCTTTGGTGCCACTCTCTCACTTTGGAATCAAGGCAGCCCTTTGGGGCAGGTAGCTCCAGGCCAGTGGAGCACACCCAGAGCAGAAGTTCTACTTCGGCCAGTTCAGGCCACCAACAAACTGCGTTTCACAGGCCTTGGTAAGAGATGTTCCCGGTAGGCTGTAAGAGCACTGGGCAACGCCAGATGTTTCTTAGCTTCCCGAAGAGCTGGAAGCAAGATGCTTTGGGGCCTCTCTGCCCCTTTGCAAACAAGGCGGCCCTTTGGGCCAGGCAGCTCTAGGCCAATGGAGCACACCCAGAGCAGAAGTTCTACTTCAGCTAGATCAGGCCACCAACAAAGTGCGTTTCACAGGCCTTGGTAAGAGATTTTCTCTCAGGCTGTAAGAGCACTGGGCAGAGCCAGTTGTTTCTTAGCTTCCCAAAGACCGGGAAGCAAGATGCTTTGGGGGCTCCCTGCCCCTTTGCCAACAAGGCCGACCTTTGGGCCTTTCAGCTCTAGGCCAATGGAGCACACCCAGAGCAGAATTTCTACCTCAGCCAGATAAGGCCTGCCAAGAAACTGCGTTTCAAAGGCTTTGGTAAGAGATGTTGCCGGTACTCTGTCAGAGCACTGGGCAGAGACAGTTGTTTCTTAGCTTCCCAAAGAGCTGGAAGCAAGATGCTTTGGGGCCTCTCTGCCCCTTTGCAAACAAGGCATCCCTTTGGGCCTTTCAGCTCTAGGCCAATGGAGCACAGCCAGAGCAGAAGTCCTACTTCAGCCAGATCAGGCCTGCCAAGGAACTGCGTTTCAGAGGCCTTTGTATGTGACGTTCCCGGTAGGCTGCGAGAGCACGGTGCAGAGCCAGTTGTTTCCTTGTTTCCCAAACAGCTGGAAGCAAGACGCTTTGGGGCCTCTCTGCCCCTTTGGAAACCAGGCAGCACGTTGGGTCTGGCAGCTCTAGGGCAATGGAGCACACCCAGAGCAGAAGTTCTACTTCTTCCAGATCAGGCCTGCCTAGAAAGTGCGTTTCCCAGGCCTTGATAAGAGATGTTCTCTTAGGCTATAAGAGCACTGGGCACAGCCAGTTGTTTCTTAGCTTCCCAAGAGGTGGAAGCAAGATGCTTTGGGGCCTCTCTCCCCCTTTGGAAACAAGGCAGCCCTTTGGGCCTTTCAGCTCTAGGGCAATGGAGCACACCCAGAGCAGAAGTTCTACCTCAGCCAGATCAGGCCTGCCAAGAAACTGCTTTTCACAGGCCTTCGTAAGAGGTGTTCCCGGAAGGCTGTAAGAGTACCTGGCAGAGCGAGTTGTTTCTTAGCTTCAAAAACAGCTGGAAGCAACATGATTTGGGGCCTCGCTCCCCCTTTGGAAACAAAGCAGCCTTTGTGCCTGGCAGCTCTAGGCCAAAGTAGCACACCCAGAGCACAAGTTCTACCTCAGCCAGATAAGGCCTGTCAAGAAGCTGCGTTTCACAGGCCTTTGTATGTGACGTTCCCGGTTGGCTTTGAGAGCACTGTGCAGAGCCAGTTGTTTTAGCTTCCCAGAGAGCAGGAAGCAAGATGCTTTGGGGCCTCTCTCACACTTTGGAAATAAAGGCAGCCCTTTGGGCCTGGCAGCCCTAGGCCAATGGAGTACACCCAGAGCAGAAGTTCTACCTCAGCCAGATCAGGCCTTCCAAGAAACTGCGTCTCACAGGCCTTTCTCTGTCACGTTGCCGGTAGGCTGTGAGAGCACTGTGCAGAGCCAGTTGTTTCTTAGCTTCCCAAAGATTTGGAAGCAAGATGCTTTGGGGACTCTCAGCCCCTTTGGAAACAAGGCGGCCCTTTGGGCCTGGCAGCTCTAGGCCAAAGTAGCACGCCCAGAGCAGGAGTTCTACTTCAGCCAGATCAGGCCTGCCAAGAAACTGCGTTTCACAGGCCTTGGTAAGAGATGTTCCCGGTAGGCTGTGAGAGCACTGTGGAGAGCCAGTTGCTTTAGCTTCCCACAGAGCTGGAAGCAAGATGCTTTGGGGCCTCTCTCTCCCTTTGGACACAAGGCAGCCGTTTGCGCCTGGCAGCTCTAGGCCAATGGAGCACACCCACAGCAGAAGTTCTACTTCAGGCAGATCAGTCCTGCCCAGAAACTGCGTTTCACAGCCCTTGGTAAGAGATGTTCACGGTAGGCTGTGAGAGCACTGGGCAGAACCAGTTGTTTTTTAGCTTCCAAAAGTGCTGGAGGCAAGATGCTTTGGGGCCTCTCTCACCCTTTGGAAACAAGGCAGCCCTTAGGTCCTGGTAGCTCTAGGCCTATGTAGCACAACCAGAACAGAAGTTCTACTTCAGCCAGGTCAGGCCTGCCAAGAAACTGCGTTTCACAGGCCTTTCAAAGAGATGTTCTCTTAGGCTGTAAGAGCACTGGGCAGAGCCAGCTGTTTCTTAGCTTCCCGAAGAGCTGGGAGCAAGATGCTTTGGGTCCACTCTCCGTCTTTGGAAACAAGGCAGCCCTTTGGGCCTGGCAGCTCTAGGGCAATGGAGCACACCCAGAGCAGAAGTTCTACTTCAGCCAGATCAGGCCTGCCAGGAAACTGCGTTTCACAGGCCTTGGTAAGAGATGTTCCCGGTAGGCTGTAAGAGCACTGGGCAGAGCCAGTTGTTTCTTACCTTCCTGAAAAGCTGGAAGCAAGACGCTTGGGACCCCTCTGCCCGTTTGGGAACAAGGCAGCCTTTTGGGTCGGGAAGCTCTAGGCCAATGGAGCACACGCAGAGCAGGAGTTCTACTTCAGCCTGATCAGGCCTGCAAAGAAACAGCGTTTGACAGGCCTTGGTAAGAGATGTTCCCGGTAGGTGTAAGAGCACTGGGCAGAGCCAGTTGTTTCTTAGCTTCGCAAAGACCGGGAAGCAAGATGCTTTGGGCCTCTCTGCCCCTTGGAAACAGGGCAGCACTTGGGGCCTGGCAGCTCTAGGGCAATGGAGCACACCCAGAGCCGGAGTTCTACTTCAGCCAGATGAGGCCTGCCAAGAAACTGCGTTTCACAGGCCTTTCAAAGACATGTTCCCGGTAGGCTGTAAGAGCACGGGGCAGAGCGAGTTGGTTCTTAGCTTCCCAGAGAGCTGGAAGCAAGATGCTTTGGGGCCTCTCTGCCCCTTTGGAAACAAGGCAGCACCTTGGGCCTGGCAGCTCTAGGGCAATGGAGCACACCCAGAGCAGAAGTTCTACTTCAGCCAAATCAGGCCTGCCAGGAAACGGCGTTTCACAGGCCTTGGTAAGAGATGTTCCCGGTAGGCTGTAAGAGCACTGGGCAACGCCAGATGTTTCTTAGCTTCCCGAAGAGCTGGAAGCAAGATGCTTTGGTGCCACTCTCTCACTTTGGAATCAAGGCAGCCCTTTGGGGCAGGTAGCTCCAGGCCAGTGGAGCACACCCAGAGCAGAAGTTCTACTTCGGCCAGTTCAGGCCACCAACAAACTGCGTTTCACAGGCCTTGGTAAGAGATGTTCCCGGTAGGCTGTAAGAGCACTGGGCAACGCCAGATGTTTCTTAGCTTCCCGAAGAGCTGGAAGCAAGATGCTTTGGGGCCTCTCTGCCCCTTTGCAAACAAGGCGGCCCTTTGGGCCAGGCAGCTCTAGGCCAATGGAGCACACCCAGAGCAGAAGTTCTACTTCAGCTAGATCAGGCCACCAACAAAGTGCGTTTCACAGGCCTTGGTAAGAGATTTTCTCTCAGGCTGTAAGAGCACTGGGCAGAGCCAGTTGTTTCTTAGCTTCCCAAAGACCGGGAAGCAAGATGCTTTGGGGGCTCCCTGCCCCTTTGCCAACAAGGCCGACCTTTGGGCCTTTCAGCTCTAGGCCAATGGAGCACACCCAGAGCAGAATTTCTACCTCAGCCAGATAAGGCCTGCCAAGAAACTGCGTTTCAAAGGCTTTGGTAAGAGATGTTGCCGGTACTCTGTCAGAGCACTGGGCAGAGACAGTTGTTTCTTAGCTTCCCAAAGAGCTGGAAGCAAGATGCTTTGGGGCCTCTCTGCCCCTTTGCAAACAAGGCATCCCTTTGGGCCTTTCAGCTCTAGGCCAATGGAGCACAGCCAGAGCAGAAGTCCTACTTCAGCCAGATCAGGCCTGCCAAGGAACTGCGTTTCAGAGGCCTTTGTATGTGACGTTCCCGGTAGGCTGCGAGAGCACGGTGCAGAGCCAGTTGTTTCCTTGTTTCCCAAACAGCTGGAAGCAAGACGCTTTGGGGCCTCTCTGCCCCTTTGGAAACCAGGCAGCACGTTGGGTCTGGCAGCTCTAGGGCAATGGAGCACACCCAGAGCAGAAGTTCTACTTCTTCCAGATCAGGCCTGCCTAGAAAGTGCGTTTCACAGGCCTTGATAAGAGATGTTCTCTTAGGCTATAAGAGCACTGGGCACAGCCAGTTGTTTCTTAGCTTCCCAAGAGGTGGAAGCAAGATGCTTTGGGGCCTCTCTCCCCCTTTGGAAACAAGGCAGCCCTTTGGGCCTTTCAGCTCTAGGGCAATGGAGCACACCCAGAGCAGAAGTTCTACCTCAGCCAGATCAGGCCTGCCAAGAAACTGCTTTTCACAGGCCTTCGTAAGAGGTGTTCCCGGAAGGCTGTAAGAGTACCTGGCAGAGCGAGTTGTTTCTTAGCTTCAAAAACAGCTGGAAGCAACATGATTTGGGGCCTCTCTCCCCCTTTGGAAACAAAGCAGCCTTTGTGCCTGGCAGCTCTAGGCCAAAGTAGCACACCCAGAGCACAAGTTCTACCTCAGCCAGATAAGGCCTGTCAAGAAGCTGCGTTTCACAGGCCTTTGTATGTGACGTTCCCGGTTGGCTTTGAGAGCACTGTGCAGAGCCAGTTGTTTTAGCTTCCCAGAGAGCAGGAAGCAAGATGCTTTGGGGCCTCTCTCACACTTTGGAAATAAAGGCAGCCCTTTGGGCCTGGCAGCCCTAGGCCAATGGAGTACACCCAGAGCAGAAGTTCTACCTCAGCCAGATCAGGCCTTCCAAGAAACTGCGTCTCACAGGCCTTTCTCTGTCACGTTGCCGGTAGGCTGTGAGAGCACTGTGCAGAGCCAGTTGTTTCTTAGCTTCCCAAAGATTTGGAAGCAAGATACTTTGGGGACTCTCAGCCCCTTTGGAAACAAGGCGGCCCTTTGGGCCTGGCAGCTCTAGGCCAAAGTAGCACGCCCAGAGCAGGAGTTCTACTTCAGCCAGATCAGGCCTGCCAAGAAACTGCGTTTCACAGGCCTTGGTAAGAGATGTTCCCGGTAGGCTGTGAGAGCACTGTGGAGAGCCAGTTGCTTTAGCTTCCCACAGAGCTGGAAGCAAGATGCTTTGGGGCCTCTCTCTCCCTTTGGACACAAGGCAGCCGTTTGGGCCTGGCAGCTCTAGGCCAATGGAGCACACCCACAGCAGAAGTTCTACTTCAGGCAGATCAGTCCTGCCCAGAAACTGCGTTTCACAGCCCTTGGTAAGAGATGTTCACGGTAGGCTGTGAGAGCACTGGGCAGAACCAGTTGTTTTTTAGCTTCCCAAAGTGCTGGAGGCAAGATGCTTTGGGGCCTCTCTCACCCTTTGGAAACAAGGCAGCCCTTAGGTCCTGGTAGCTCTAGGCCTATGTAGCACAACCAGAACAGAAGTTCTACTTCAGCCAGGTCAGGCCTGCCAAGAAACTGCGTTTCACAGGCCTTTCAAAGAGATGTTCTCTTAGGCTGTAAGAGCACTGGGCAGAGCCAGCTGTTTCTTAGCTTCCCGAAGAGCTGGGAGCAAGATGCTTTGGGTCCACTCTCCGTCTTTGGAAACAAGGCAGCCCTTTGGGCCTGGCAGCTCTAGGGCAATGGAGCACACCCAGAGCAGAAGTTCTACTTCAGCCAGATCAGGCCTGCCAGGAAACTGCGTTTCACAGGCCTTGGTAAGAGATGTTCCCGGTAGGCTGTAAGAGCACTGGGCAACGCCAGATGTTTCTTAGCTTCCCGAAGAGCTGGAAGCAAGATGCTTTGGGGCCTCTCATCCCCTTTGCAAACAAGGCGGCCCTTTGGGCCAGGCAGCTCTAGGCCAATGGAGCACACCCAGAGCAGCAGTTCTACTTCAGCTAGATCAGGCCACCAACAAAGTGCGTTTCACAGGCCTTGGTAAGAGATGTTCCCGGTAGGCTGTAAGAGCACTGGGCAGAGACAGTTGTTTCTTAGCTTCCCAAAGAGCTGGAAGCAAGATGCTTTGGGGGCTCCCTGCCCCTTTGCCAACAAGGGCGACCTTTGGGCCTTTCAGCTCTAGGCCAATGGAGCACACCCAGAGCAGAAGTCCTACTTCAGCCAGATCAGGCCTGCCAAGGAACTGCGTTTCAGAGGCCTTTGTATGTGACGTTCCCGGTAGGCTGTGAGAGCACGGTGCAGAGCCAGTTGTTTCCTTGTTTCCCAAACAGCTGGAAGCAAGACGCTTTGGGGCCTCTCTGCCCCTTTGGAAACAAGGCAGCACGTTGGGTCTGGCAGCTCTAGGGCAATGGAGCACAACCAGAGCCGAAGTTCTACTTCTTCCAGATCAGGCCTGCCTAGACAGTGCGTTTCACAGGCCTTGATAAGAGATGTTCTCTTAGGCTATAAGAGCACTGGGCACAGCCAGTTGTTTCTTAGCTTCCCAAGAGGTGGAAGCAAGATGCTTTGGGGCCTCTCTCCCCCTTTGGAAACAAGGCAGCCCTTTGGGCCTTTCAGCTCTAGGGCAATGGAGCACACCCAGAGCAGAAGTTCTACCTCAGCCAGATCAGGCCTGCCAAGAAACTGCTTTTCACAGGCCTTCGTAAGAGGTGTTCCCGGAAGGCTGTAAGAGTACCTGGCAGAGCGAGTTGTTTCTTAGCTTCAAAAACAGCTGGAAGCAACATGATTTGGGGCCTCGCTCCCCCTTTGGAAACAAAGCAGCCTTTGTGCCTGGCAGCTCTAGGCCAAAGTAGCACACCCAGAGCACAAGTTCTACCTCAGCCAGATAAGGCCTGTCAAGAAGCTGCGTTTCACAGGCCTTTGTATGTGACGTTCCCGGTTGGCTTTGAGAGCACTGTGCAGAGCCAGTTGTTTTAGCTTCCCAGAGAGCAGGAAGCAAGATGCTTTGGGGCCTCTCTCACACTTTGGAAATAAAGGCAGCCCTTTGGGCCTGGCAGCCCTAGGCCAATGGAGTACACCCAGAGCAGAAGTTCTACCTCAGCCAGATCAGGCCTTCCAAGAAACTGCGTCTCACAGGCCTTTCTCTGTCACGTTGCCGGTAGGCTGTGAGAGCACTGTGCAGAGCCAGTTGTTTCTTAGCTTCCCAAAGATTTGGAAGCAAGATGCTTTGGGGACTCTCAGCCCCTTTGGAAACAAGGCGGCCCTTTGGGCCTGGCAGCTCTAGGCCAAAGTAGCACGCCCAGAGCAGGAGTTCTACTTCAGCCAGATCAGGCCTGCCAAGAAACTGCGTTTCACAGGCCTTGGTAAGAGATGTTCCCGGTAGGCTGTGAGAGCACTGTGGAGAGCCAGTTGCTTTAGCTTCCCACAGAGCTGGAAGCAAGATGCTTTGGGGCCTCTCTCTCCCTTTGGACACAAGGCAGCCGTTTGGGCCTGGCAGCTCTAGGCCAATGGAGCACACCCACAGCAGAAGTTCTACTTCAGGCAGATCAGTCCTGCCCAGAAACTGCGTTTCACAGCCCTTGGTAAGAGATGTTCACGGTAGGCTGTGAGAGCACTGGGCAGAACCAGTTGTTTTTTAGCTTCCCAAAGTGCTGGAGGCAAGATGCTTTGGGGCCTCTCTCACCCTTTGGAAACAAGGCAGCCCTTAGGTCCTGGTAGCTCTAGGCCTATGTAGCACAACCAGAACAGAAGTTCTACTTCAGCCAGGTCAGGCCTGCCAAGAAACTGCGTTTCACAGGCCTTTCAAAGAGATGTTCTCTTAGGCTGTAAGAGCACTGGGCAGAGCCAGCTGTTTCTTAGCTTCCCGAAGAGCTGGGAGCAAGATGCTTTGGGTCCACTCTCCGTCTTTGGAAACAAGGCAGCCCTTTGGGCCTGGCAGCTCTAGGGCAATGGAGCACACCCAGAGCAGAAGTTCTACTTCAGCCAGATCAGGCCTGCCAGGAAACTGCGTTTCACAGGCCTTGGTAAGAGATGTTCCCGGTAGGCTGTAAGAGCACTGGGCAGAGCCAGTTGTTTCTTACCTTCCTGAAAAGCTGGAAGCAAGACGCTTGGGACCCCTCTGCCCGTTTGGGAACAAGGCAGCCTTTTGGGTCGGGAAGCTCTAGGCCAATGGAGCACACGCAGAGCAGGAGTTCTACTTCAGCCTGATCAGGCCTGCAAAGAAACAGCGTTTGACAGGCCTTGGTAAGAGATGTTCCCGGTAGGTGTAAGAGCACTGGGCAGAGCCAGTTGTTTCTTAGCTTCGCAAAGACCGGGAAGCAAGATGCTTTGGGCCTCTCTGCCCCTTGGAAACAGGGCAGCACTTGGGGCCTGGCAGCTCTAGGGCAATGGAGCACACCCAGAGCCGGAGTTCTACTTCAGCCAGATGAGGCCTGCCAAGAAACTGCGTTTCACAGGCCTTTCAAAGACATGTTCCCGGTAGGCTGTAAGAGCACGGGGCAGAGCGAGTTGGTTCTTAGCTTCCCAGAGAGCTGGAAGCAAGATGCTTTGGGGCCTCTCTGCCCCTTTGGAATCAAGGCAGCACCTTGGGCCTGGCAGCTCTAGGGCAATGGAGCACACCCAGAGCAGAAGTTCTACTTCAGCCAAATCAGGCCTGCCAGGAAACGGCGTTTCACAGGCCTTGGTAAGAGATGTTCCCGGTAGGCTGTAAGAGCACTGGGCAACGCCAGATGTTTCTTAGCTTCCCGAAGAGCTGGAAGCAAGATGCTTTGGTGCCACTCTCTCACTTTGGAATCAAGGCAGCCCTTTGGGGCAGGTAGCTCTAGGCCAGTGGAGCACACCCAGAGCAGAAGTTCTACTTCGGCCAGTTCAGGCCACCAACAAACTGCGTTTCACAGGCCTTGGTAAGAGATGTTCCCGGTAGGCTGTAAGAGCACTGGGCAACGCCAGATGTTTCTTAGCTTCCCGAAGAGCTGGAAGCAAGATGCTTTGGGGCCTCTCATCCCCTTTGCAAACAAGGCGGCCCTTTGGGCCAGGCAGCTCTAGGCCAATGGAGCACACCCAGAGCAGCAGTTCTACTTCAGCTAGATCAGGCCACCAACAAAGTGCGTTTCACAGGCCTTGGTAAGAGATTGTCTCTTAGGCTGTAAGAGCACTGGGCAGAGACAGTTGTTTCTTAGCTTCCCAAAGAGCTGGAAGCAAGATGCTTTGGGGGCTCCCTGCCCCTTTGCCAACAAGGGCGACCTTTGGGCCTTTCAGCTCTAGGCCAATGGAGCACACCCAGAGCAGAAGTCCTACTTCAGCCAGATCAGGCCTGCCAAGGAACTGCGTTTCAGAGGCCTTTGTATGTGACGTTCCCGGTAGGCTGTGAGAGCACGGTGCAGAGCCAGTTGTTTCCTTGTTTCCCAAACAGCTGGAAGCAAGACGCTTTGGGGCCTCTCTGCCCCTTTGGAAACAAGGCAGCACGTTGGGTCTGGCAGCTCTAGGGCAATGGAGCACAACCAGAGCCGAAGTTCTACTTCTTCCAGATCAGGCCTGCCTAGACAGTGCGTTTCACAGGCCTTGATAAGAGATGTTCTCTTAGGCTATAAGAGCACTGGGCACAGCCAGTTGTTTCTTAGCTTCCCAAGAGGTGGAAGCAAGATGCTTTGGGGCCTCTCTCCCCCTTTGGAAACAAGGCAGCCCTTTGTCCTTTCAGCTCTAGGGCAATGGAGCACACCCAGAGCAGAAGTTCTACCTCAGCCAGATCAGGCCTGCCAAGAAACTGCTTTTCACAGGCCTTCGTAAGAGGTGTTCCCGGAAGGCTGTAAGAGTACCTGGCAGAGCGAGTTGTTTCTTAGCTTCAAAAACAGCTGGAAGCAACATGATTTGGGGCCTCGCTCCCCCTTTGGAAACAAAGCAGCCTTTGTGCCTGGCAGCTCTAGGCCAAAGTAGCACACCCAGAGCACAAGTTCTACCTCAGCCAGATAAGGCCTGTCAAGAAGCTGCGTTTCACAGGCCTTTGTATGTGACGTTCCCGGTTGGCTTTGAGAGCACTGTGCAGAGCCAGTTGTTTTAGCTTCCCAGAGAGCAGGAAGCAAGATGCTTTGGGGCCTCTCTCACACTTTGGAAATAAAGGCAGCCCTTTGGGCCTGGCAGCCCTAGGCCAATGGAGTACACCCAGAGCAGAAGTTCTACCTCAGCCAGATCAGGCCTTCCAAGAAACTGCGTCTCACAGGCCTTTCTCTGTCACGTTGCCGGTAGGCTGTGAGAGCACTGTGCAGAGCCAGTTGTTTCTTAGCTTCCCAAAGATTTGGAAGCAAGATGCTTTGGGGACTCTCAGCCCCTTTGGAAACAAGGCGGCCCTTTGGGCCTGGCAGCTCTAGGCCAAAGTAGCACGCCCAGAGCAGGAGTTCTACTTCAGCCAGATCAGGCCTGCCAAGAAACTGCGTTTCACAGGCCTTGGTAAGAGATGTTCCCGGTAGGCTGTGAGAGCACTGTGGAGAGCCAGTTGCTTTAGCTTCCCACAGAGCTGGAAGCAAGATGCTTTGGGGCCTCTCTCTCCCTTTGGACACAAGGCAGCCGTTTGCGCCTGGCAGCTCTAGGCCAATGGAGCACACCCACAGCAGAAGTTCTACTTCAGGCAGATCAGTCCTGCCCAGAAACTGCGTTTCACAGCCCTTGGTAAGAGATGTTCACGGTAGGCTGTGAGAGCACTGGGCAGAACCAGTTGTTTTTTAGCTTCCCAAAGTGCTGGAGGCAAGATGCTTTGGGGCCTCTCTCACCCTTTGGAAACAAGGCAGCCCTTAGGTCCTGGTAGCTCTAGGCCTATGTAGCACAACCAGAACAGAAGTTCTACTTCAGCCAGGTCAGGCCTGCCAAGAAACTGCGTTTCACAGGCCTTTCAAAGAGATGTTCTCTTAGGCTGTAAGAGCACTGGGCAGAGCCAGCTGTTTCTTAGCTTCCCGAAGAGCTGGGAGCAAGATGCTTTGGGTCCACTCTCCGTCTTTGGAAACAAGGCAGCCCTTTGGGCCTGGCAGCTCTAGGGCAATGGAGCACACCCAGAGCAGAAGTTCTACTTCAGCCAGATCAGGCCTGCCAGGAAACTGCGTTTCACAGGCCTTGGTAAGAGATGTTCCCGGTAGGCTGTAAGAGCACTGGGCAGAGCCAGTTGTTTCTTACCTTCCTGAAAAGCTGGAAGCAAGACGCTTGGGACCCCTCTGCCCGTTTGGGAACAAGGCAGCCTTTTGGGTCGGGAAGCTCTAGGCCAATGGAGCACACGCAGAGCAGGAGTTCTACTTCAGCCTGATCAGGCCTGCAAAGAAACAGCGTTTGACAGGCCTTGGTAAGAGATGTTCCCGGTAGGTGTAAGAGCACTGGGCAGAGCCAGTTGTTTCTTAGCTTCGCAAAGACCGGGAAGCAAGATGCTTTGGGCCTCTCTGCCCCTTGGAAACAGGGCAGCACTTGGGGCCTGGCAGCTCTAGGGCAATGGAGCACACCCAGAGCCGGAGTTCTACTTCAGCCAGATGAGGCCTGCCAAGAAACTGCGTTTCACAGGCCTTTCAAAGACATGTTCCCGGTAGGCTGTAAGAGCACGGGGCAGAGCGAGTTGGTTCTTAGCTTCCCAGAGAGCTGGAAGCAAGATGCTTTGGGGCCTCTCTGCCCCTTTGGAAACAAGGCAGCACCTTGGGCCTGGCAGCTCTAGGGCAATGGAGCACACCCAGAGCAGAAGTTCTACTTCAGCCAAATCAGGCCTGCCAGGAAACGGCATTTCACAGGCCTTGGTAAGAGATGTTCCCGGTAGGCTGTAAGAGCACTGGGCAACGCCAGATGTTTCTTAGCTTCCCGAAGAGCTGGAAGCAAGATGCTTTGGTGCCACTCTCTCACTTTGGAATCAAGGCAGCCCTTTGGGGCAGGTAGCTCCAGGCCAGTGGAGCACACCCAGAGCAGAAGTTCTACTTCGGCCAGTTCAGGCCACCAACAAACTGCGTTTCACAGGCCTTGGTAAGAGATGTTCCCGGTAGGCTGTAAGAGCACTGGGCAACGCCAGATGTTTCTTAGCTTCCCGAAGAGCTGGAAGCAAGATGCTTTGGGGCCTCTCTGCCCCTTTGCAAACAAGGCGGCCCTTTGGGCCAGGCAGCTCTAGGCCAATGGAGCACACCCAGAGCAGAAGTTCTACTTCAGCTAGATCAGGCCACCAACAAAGTGCGTTTCACAGGCCTTGGTAAGAGATTTTCTCTCAGGCTGTAAGAGCACTGGGCAGAGCCAGTTGTTTCTTAGCTTCCCAAAGAGCTGGAAGCAAGATGCTTTGGGGGCTCCCTGCCCCTTTGCCAACAAGGCCGACCTTTGGGCCTTTCAGCTCTAGGCCAATGGAGCACACCCAGAGCAGAATTTCTACCTCAGCCAGATAAGGCCTGCCAAGAAACTGCGTTTCAAAGGCTTTGGTAAGAGATGTTGCCGGTACTCTGTCAGAGCACTGGGCAGAGACAGTTGTTTCTTAGCTTCCCAAAGAGCTGGAAGCAAGATGCTTTGGGGCCTCTCTGCCCCTTTGCAAACAAGGCATCCCTTTGGGCCTTTCAGCTCTAGGCCAATGGAGCACAGCCAGAGCAGAAGTCCTACTTCAGCCAGATCAGGCCTGCCAAGGAACTGCGTTTCAGAGGCCTTTGTATGTGACGTTCCCGGTAGGCTGTGAGAGCACGGTGCAGAGCCAGTTGTTTCCTTGTTTCCCAAACAGCTGGAAGCAAGACGCTTTGGGGCCTCTCTGCCCCTTTGGAAACCAGGCAGCACGTTGGGTCTGGCAGCTCTAGGGCAATGGAGCACACCCAGAGCAGAAGTTCTACTTCTTCCAGATCAGGCCTGCCTAGAAAGTGCGTTTCCCAGGCCTTGATAAGAGATGTTCTCTTAGGCTATAAGAGCACTGGGCACAGCCAGTTGTTTCTTAGCTTCCCAAGAGGTGGAAGCAAGATGCTTTGGGGCCTCTCTCCCCCTTTGGAAACAAGGCAGCCCTTTGGGCCTTTCAGCTCTAGGGCAATGGAGCACACCCAGAGCAGAGGTTCTACCTCAGCCAGATCAGGCCTGCCAAGAAACTGCTTTTCACAGGCCTTCGTAAGAGGTGTTCCCGGAAGGCTGTAAGAGTACCTGGCAGAGCGAGTTGTTTCTTAGCTTCAAAAACAGCTGGAAGCAACATGATTTGGGGCCTCGCTCCCCCTTTGGAAACAAAGCAGCCTTTGTGCCTGGCAGCTCTAGGCCAAAGTAGCACACCCAGAGCACAAGTTCTACCTCAGCCAGATAAGGCCTGTCAAGAAGCTGCGTTTCACAGGCCTTTGTATGTGACGTTCCCGGTTGGCTTTGAGAGCACTGTGCAGAGCCAGTTGTTTTAGCTTCCCAGAGAGCAGGAAGCAAGATGCTTTGGGGCCTCTCTCACACTTTGGAAATAAAGGCAGCCCTTTGGGCCTGGCAGCCCTAGGCCAATGGAGTACACCCAGAGCAGAAGTTCTACCTCAGCCAGATCAGGCCTTCCAAGAAACTGCGTCTCACAGGCCTTTCTCTGTCACGTTGCCGGTAGGCTGTGAGAGCACTGTGCAGAGCCAGTTGTTTCTTAGCTTCCCAAAGATTTGGAAGCAAGATGCTTTGGGGACTCTCAGCCCCTTTGGAAACAAGGCGGCCCTTTGGGCCTGGCAGCTCTAGGCCAAAGTAGCACGCCCAGAGCAGGAGTTCTACTTCAGCCAGATCAGGCCTGCCAAGAAACTGCGTTTCACAGGCCTTGGTAAGAGATGTTCCCGGTAGGCTGTGAGAGCACTGTGGAGAGCCAGTTGCTTTAGCTTCCCACAGAGCTGGAAGCAAGATGCTTTGGGGCCTCTCTCTCCCTTTGGACACAAGGCAGCCGTTTGCGCCTGGCAGCTCTAGGCCAATGGAGCACACCCACAGCAGAATTTCTACTTCAGGCAGATCAGTCCTGCCCAGAAACTGCGTTTCACAGCCCTTGGTAAGAGATGTTCACGGTAGGCTGTGAGAGCACTGGGCAGAACCAGTTGTTTTTTAGCTTCCCAAAGTGCTGGAGGCAAGATGCTTTGGGGCCTCTCTCACCCTTTGGAAACAAGGCAGCCCTTAGGTCCTGGTAGCTCTAGGCCTATGTAGCACAACCAGAACAGAAGTTCTACTTCAGCCAGGTCAGGCCTGCCAAGAAACTGCGTTTCACAGGCCTTTCAAAGAGATGTTCTCTTAGGCTGTAAGAGCACTGGGCAGAGCCAGCTGATTCTTAGATTCCCGAAGAGCTGGGAGCAAGATGCTTTGGGTCCACTCTCCGTCTTTGGAAACAAGGCAGCCCTTTGGGCCTGGCAGCTCTAGGGCAATGGAGCACACCCAGAGCAGAAGTTCTACTTCAGCCAGATCAGGCCTGCCAGGAAACTGCGTTTCACAGGCCTTGGTAAGAGATGTTCCCGGTAGGCTGTAAGAGCACTGGGCAGAGCCAGTTGTTTCTTACCTTCCTGAAAAGCTGGAAGCAAGACGCTTGGGACCCCTCTGCCCGTTTGGGAACAAGGCAGCCTTTTGGGTCGGGAAGCTCTAGGCCAATGGAGCACACGCAGAGCAGGAGTTCTACTTCAGCCTGATCAGGCCTGCAAAGAAACAGCGTTTGACAGGCCTTGGTAAGAGATGTTCCCGGTAGGTGTAAGAGCACTGGGCAGAGCCAGTTGTTTCTTAGCTTCGCAAAGACCGGGAAGCAAGATGCTTTGGGCCTCTCTGCCCCTTGGAAACAGGGCAGCACTTGGGGCCTGGCAGCTCTAGGGCAATGGAGCACACCCAGAGCCGGAGTTCTACTTCAGCCAGATGAGGCCTGCCAAGAAACTGCGTTTCACAGGCCTTTCAAAGACATGTTCCCGGTAGGCTGTAAGAGCACGGGGCAGAGCGAGTTGGTTCTTAGCTTCCCAGAGAGCTGGAAGCAAGATGCTTTGGGGCCTCTCTGCCCCTTTGGAAACAAGGCAGCACCTTGGGCCTGGCAGCTCTAGGGCAATGGAGCACACCCAGAGCAGAAGTTCTACTTCAGCCAAATCAGGCCTGCCAGGAAACGGCGTTTCACAGGCCTTGGTAAGAGATGTTCCCGGTAGGCTGTAAGAGCACTGGGCAACGCCAGATGTTTCTTAGCTTCCCGAAGAGCTGGAAGCAAGATGCTTTGGTGCCACTCTCTCACTTTGGAATCAAGGCAGCCCTTTGGGGCAGGTAGCTCCAGGCCAGTGGAGCACACCCAGAGCAGAAGTTCTACTTCGGCCAGTTCAGGCCACCAACAAACTGCGTTTCACAGGCCTTGGTAAGAGATGTTCCCGGTAGGCTGTAAGAGCACTGGGCAACGCCAGATGTTTCTTAGCTTCCCGAAGAGCTGGAAGCAAGATGCTTTGGGGCCTCTCTGCCCCTTTGCAAACAAGGCGGCCCTTTGGGCCAGGCAGCTCTAGGCCAATGGAGCACACCCAGAGCAGAAGTTCTACTTCAGCTAGATCAGGCCACCAACAAAGTGCGTTTCACAGGCCTTGGTAAGAGATTTTCTCTCAGGCTGTAAGAGCACTGGGCAGAGCCAGTTGTTTCTTAGCTTCCCAAAGACCGGGAAGCAAGATGCTTTGGGGGCTCCCTGCCCCTTTGCCAACAAGGCCGACCTTTGGGCCTTTCAGCTCTAGGCCAATGGAGCACACCCAGAGCAGAATTTCTACCTCAGCCAGATAAGGCCTGCCAAGAAACTGCGTTTCAAAGGCTTTGGTAAGAGATGTTGCCGGTACTCTGTCAGAGCACTGGGCAGAGACAGTTGTTTCTTAGCTTCCCAAAGAGCTGGAAGCAAGATGCTTTGGGGCCTCTCTGCCCCTTTGCAAACAAGGCATCCCTTTGGGCCTTTCAGCTCTAGGCCAATGGAGCACAGCCAGAGCAGAAGTCCTACTTCAGCCAGATCAGGCCTGCCAAGGAACTGCGTTTCAGAGGCCTTTGTATGTGACGTTCCCGGTAGGCTGTGAGAGCACGGTGCAGAGCCAGTTGTTTCCTTGTTTCCCAAACAGCTGGAAGCAAGACGCTTTGGGGCCTCTCTGCCCCTTTGGAAACCAGGCAGCACGTTGGGTCTGGCAGCTCTAGGGCAATGGAGCACACCCAGAGCAGAAGTTCTACTTCTTCCAGATCAGGCCTGCCTAGAAAGTGCGTTTCCCAGGCCTTGATAAGAGATGTTCTCTTAGGCTATAAGAGCACTGGGCACAGCCAGTTGTTTCTTAGCTTCCCAAGAGGTGGAAGCAAGATGCTTTGGGGCCTCTCTCCCCCTTTGGAAACAAGGCAGCCCTTTGGGCCTTTCAGCTCTAGGGCAATGGAGCACACCCAGAGCAGAAGTTCTACCTCAGCCAGATCAGGCCTGCCAAGAAACTGCTTTTCACAGGCCTTCGTAAGAGGTGTTCCCAGAAGGCTGTAAGAGTACCTGGCAGAGCGAGTTGTTTCTTAGCTTCAAAAACAGCTGGAAGCAACATGATTTGGGGCCTCTCTCCCCCTTTGGAAACAAAGCAGCCTTTGTGCCTGGCAGCTCTAGGCCAAAGTAGCACACCCAGAGCACAAGTTCTACCTCAGCCAGATAAGGCCTGTCAAGAAGCTGCGTTTCACAGGCCTTTGTATGTGACGTTCCCGGTTGGCTTTGAGAGCACTGTGCAGAGCCAGTTGTTTTAGCTTCCCAGAGAGCAGGAAGCAAGATGCTTTGGGGCCTCTCTCACACTTTGGAAATAAAGGCAGCCCTTTGGGCCTGGCAGCACTAGGCCAATGGAGTACACCCAGAGCAGAAGTTCTACCTCAGCCAGATCTGGCCTTGCAAGAAACTGCGTCTCACAGGCCTTTCTCTGTCACGTTGCCGGTAGGCTGTGAGAGCACTGTGCAGAGCCAGTTGTTTCTTAGCTTCCCAAAGATTTGGAAGCAAGATACTTTGGGGACTCTCAGCCCCTTTGGAAACAAGGCGGCCCTTTGGGCCTGGCAGTTCTAGGCCAAAGTAGCACGCCCAGAGCAGGAGTTCTACTTCAGCCAGATCAGGCCTGCCAAGAAACTGCGTTTCACAGGCCTTGGTAAGAGATGTTCCCGGTAGGCTGTAAGAGCACTGGGCAGAGCCAGTTGTTTCTTACCTTCCTGAAAAGCTGGAAGCAAGACGCTTGGGACCCCTCTGCCCGTTTGGGAACAAGGCAGCCTTTTGGGTCGGGAAGCTCTAGGCCAATGGAGCACACGCAGAGCAGGAGTTCTACTTCAGCCTGATCAGGCCTGCAAAGAAACAGCGTTTGACAGGCCTTGGTAAGAGATGTTCCCGGTAGGTGTAAGAGCACTGGGCAGAGCCAGTTGTTTCTTAGCTTCGCAAAGACCGGGAAGCAAGATGCTTTGGGCCTCTCTGCCCCTTGGAAACAGGGCAGCACTTGGGGCCTGGCAGCTCTAGGGCAATGGAGCACACCCAGAGCCGGAGTTCTACTTCAGCCAGATGAGGCCTGCCAAGAAACTGCGTTTCACAGGCCTTTCAAAGACATGTTCCCGGTAGGCTGTAAGAGCACGGGGCAGAGCGAGTTGGTTCTTAGCTTCCCAGAGAGCTGGAAGCAAGATGCTTTGGGGCCTCTCTGCCCCTTTGGAAACAAGGCAGCACCTTGGGCCTGGCAGCTCTAGGGCAATGGAGCACACCCAGAGCAGAAGTTCTACTTCAGCCAAATCAGGCCTGCCAGGAAACGGCGTTTCACAGGCCTTGGTAAGAGATGTTCCCGGTAGGCTGTAAGAGCACTGGGCAACGCCAGATGTTTCTTAGCTTCCCGAAGAGCTGGAAGCAAGATGCTTTGGTGCCACTCTCTCACTTTGGAATCAAGGCAGCCCTTTGGGGCAGGTAGCTCCAGGCCAGTGGAGCACACCCAGAGCAGAAGTTCTACTTCGGCCAGTTCAGGCCACCAACAAACTGCGTTTCACAGGCCTTGGTAAGAGATGTTCCCGGTAGGCTGTAAGAGCACTGGGCAACGCCAGATGTTTCTTAGCTTCCCGAAGAGCTGGAAGCAAGATGCTTTGGGGCCTCTCTGCCCCTTTGCAAACAAGGCGGCCCTTTGGGCCAGGCAGCTCTAGGCCAATGGAGCACACCCAGAGCAGAAGTTCTACTTCAGCTAGATCAGGCCACCAACAAAGTGCGTTTCACAGGCCTTGGTAAGAGATTTTCTCTCAGGCTGTAAGAGCACTGGGCAGAGCCAGTTGTTTCTTAGCTTCCCAAAGACCGGGAAGCAAGATGCTTTGGGGGCTCCCTGCCCCTTTGCCAACAAGGCCGACCTTTGGGCCTTTCAGCTCTAGGCCAATGGAGCACACCCAGAGCAGAATTTCTACCTCAGCCAGATAAGGCCTGCCAAGAAACTGCGTTTCAAAGGCTTTGGTAAGAGATGTTGCCGGTACTCTGTCAGAGCACTGGGCAGAGACAGTTGTTTCTTAGCTTCCCAAAGAGCTGGAAGCAAGATGCTTTGGGGCCTCTCTGCCCCTTTGCAAACAAGGCATCCCTTTGGGCCTTTCAGCTCTAGGCCAATGGAGCACAGCCAGAGCAGAAGTCCTACTTCAGCCAGATCAGGCCTGCCAAGGAACTGCGTTTCAGAGGCCTTTGTATGTGACGTTCCCGGTAGGCTGTGAGAGCACGGTGCAGAGCCAGTTGTTTCCTTGTTTCCCAAACAGCTGGAAGCAAGACGCTTTGGGGCCTCTCTGCCCCTTTGGAAACCAGGCAGCACGTTGGGTCTGGCAGCTCTAGGGCAATGGAGCACACCCAGAGCAGAAGTTCTACTTCTTCCAGATCAGGCCTGCCTAGAAAGTGCGTTTCACAGGCCTTGATAAGAGATGTTCTCTTAGGCTATAAGAGCACTGGGCACAGCCAGTTGTTTCTTAGCTTCCCAAGAGGTGGAAGCAAGATGCTTTGGGGCCTCTCTCCCCCTTTGGAAACAAGGCAGCCCTTTGGGCCTTTCAGCTCTAGGGCAATGGAGCACACCCAGAGCAGAAGTTCTACCTCAGCCAGATCAGGCCTGCCAAGAAACTGCTTTTCACAGGCCTTCGTAAGAGGTGTTCCCGGAAGGCTGTAAGAGTACCTGGCAGAGCGAGTTGTTTCTTAGCTTCAAAAACAGCTGGAAGCAACATGATTTGGGGCCTCTCTCCCCCTTTGGAAACAAAGCAGCCTTTGTGCCTGGCAGCTCTAGGCCAAAGTAGCACACCCAGAGCACAAGTTCTACCTCAGCCAGATAAGGCCTGTCAAGAAGCTGCGTTTCACAGGCCTTTGTATGTGACGTTCCCGGTTGGCTTTGAGAGCACTGTGCAGAGCCAGTTGTTTTAGCTTCCCAGAGAGCAGGAAGCAAGATGCTTTGGGGCCTCTCTCACACTTTGGAAATAAAGGCAGCCCTTTGGGCCTGGCAGCCCTAGGCCAATGGAGTACACCCAGAGCAGAAGTTCTACCTCAGCCAGATCAGGCCTTCCAAGAAACTGCGTCTCACAGGCCTTTCTCTGTCACGTTGCCGGTAGGCTGTGAGAGCCCTGTGCAGAGCCAGTTGTTTCTTAGCTTCCCAAAGATTTGGAAGCAAGATACTTTGGGGACTCTCAGCCCCTTTGGAAACAAGGCGGCCCTTTGGGCCTGGCAGCTCTAGGCCAAAGTAGCACGCCCAGAGCAGGAGTTCTACTTCAGCCAGATGAGGCCTGCCAAGAAACTGCGTTTCACAGGCCTTGGTAAGAGATGTTCCCGGTAGGCTGTAAGAGCACTGGGCAGAGCCAGTTGTTTCTTACCTTCCTGAAAAGCTGGAAGCAAGACGCTTGGGACCCCTCTGCCCGTTTGGGAACAAGGCAGCCTTTTGGGTCGGGAAGCTCTAGGCCAATGGAGCACACGCAGAGCAGGAGTTCTACTTCAGCCTGATCAGGCCTGCAAAGAAACAGCGTTTGACAGGCCTTGGTAAGAGATGTTCCCGGTAGGTGTAAGAGCACTGGGCAGAGCCAGTTGTTTCTTAGCTTCGCAAAGACCGGGAAGCAAGATGCTTTGGGCCTCTCTGCCCCTTGGAAACAGGGCAGCACTTGGGGCCTGGCAGCTCTAGGGCAATGGAGCACACCCAGAGCCGGAGTTCTACTTCAGCCAGATGAGGCCTGCCAAGAAACTGCGTTTCACAGGCCTTTCAAAGACATGTTCCCGGTAGGCTGTAAGAGCACGGGGCAGAGCGGGTTGGTTCTTAGCTTCCCAGAGAGCTGGAAGCAAGATGCTTTGGGGCCTCTCTGCCCCTTTGGAAACAAGGCAGCACCTTGGGCCTGGCAGCTCTAGGGCAATGGAGCACACCCAGAGCAGAAGTTCTACTTCAGCCAAATCAGGCCTGCCAGGAAACGGCGTTTCACAGGCCTTGGTAAGAGATGTTCCCGGTAGGCTGTAAGAGCACTGGGCAACGCCAGATGTTTCTTAGCTTCCCGAAGAGCTGGAAGCAAGATGCTTTGGTGCCACTCTCTCACTTTGGCATCAAGGCAGCCCTTTGGGGCAGGTAGCTCCAGGCCAGTGGAGCACACCCAGAGCAGAAGTTCTACTTCGGCCAGTTCAGGCCACCAACAAACTGCGTTTCACAGGCCTTGGTAAGAGATGTTCCCGGTAGGCTGTAAGAGCACTGGGCAACGCCAGATGTTTCTTAGCTTCCCGAAGAGCTGGAAGCAAGATGCTTTGGGGCCTCTCATCCCCTTTGCAAACAAGGCGGCCCTTTGGGCCAGGCAGCTCTAGGCCAATGGAGCACACCCAGAGCAGAAGTTCTACTTCAGCTAGATCAGGCCACCAACAAAGTGCGTTTCACAGGCCTTGGTAAGAGATTTTCTCTCAGGCTGTAAGAGCACTGGGCAGAGCCAGTTGTTTCTTAGCTTCCCAAAGACCGGGAAGCAAGATGCTTTGGGGGCTCCCTGCCCCTTTGCCAACAAGGCCGACCTTTGGGCCTTTCAGCTCTAGGCCAATGGAGCACACCCAGAGCAGAATTTCTACCTCAGCCAGATAAGGCCTGCCAAGAAACTGCGTTTCAAAGGCTTTGGTAAGAGATGTTGCCGGTACTCTGTCAGAGCACTGGGCAGAGACAGTTGTTTCTTAGCTTCCCAAAGAGCTGGAAGCAAGATGCTTTGGGGCCTCTCTGCCCCTTTGCAAACAAGGCATCCCTTTGGGCCTTTCAGCTCTAGGCCAATGGAGCACAGCCAGAGCAGAAGTCCTACTTCAGCCAGATCAGGCCTGCCAAGGAACTGCGTTTCAGAGGCCTTTGTATGTGACGTTCCCGGTAGGCTGTGAGAGCACGGTGCAGAGCCAGTTGTTTCCTTGTTTCCCAAACAGCTGGAAGCAAGACGCTTTGGGGCCTCTCTGCCCCTTTGGAAACCAGGCAGCACGTTGGGTCTGGCAGCTCTAGGGCAATGGAGCACACCCAGAGCAGAAGTTCTACTTCTTCCAGATCAGGCCTGCCTAGAAAGTGCGTTTCACAGGCCTTGATAAGAGATGTTCTCTTAGGCTATAAGAGCACTGGGCACAGCCAGTTGTTTCTTAGCTTCCCAAGAGGTGGAAGCAAGATGCTTTGGGGCCTCTCTCCCCCTTTGGAAACAAGGCAGCCCTTTGGGCCTTTCAGCTCTAGGGCAATGGAGCACACCCAGAGCAGAAGTTCTACCTCAGCCAGATCAGGCCTGCCAAGAAACTGCTTTTCACAGGCCTTCGTAAGAGGTGTTCCCGGAAGGCTGTAAGAGTACCTGGCAGAGCGAGTTGTTTCTTAGCTTCAAAAACAGCTGGAAGCAACATGATTTGGGGCCTCTCTCCCCCTTTGGAAACAAAGCAGCCTTTGTGCCTGGCAGCTCTAGGCCAAAGTAGCACACCCAGAGCACAAGTTCTACCTCAGCCAGATAAGGCCTGTCAAGAAGCTGCGTTTCACAGGCCTTTGTATGTGACGTTCCCGGTTGGCTTTGAGAGCACTGTGCAGAGCCAGTTGTTTTAGCTTCCCAGAGAGCAGGAAGCAAGATGCTTTGGGGCCTCTCTCACACTTTGGAAATAAAGGCAGCCCTTTGGGCCTGGCAGCCCTAGGCCAATGGAGTACACCCAGAGCAGAAGTTCTACCTCAGCCAGATCAGGCCTTCCAAGAAACTGCGTCTCACAGGCCTTTCTCTGTCACGTTGCCGGTAGGCTGTGAGAGCCCTGTGCAGAGCCAGTTGTTTCTTAGCTTCCCAAAGATTTGGAAGCAAGATACTTTGGGGACTCTCAGCCCCTTTGGAAACAGGGCGGCCCTTTGGGCCTGGCAGCTCTACGCCAAAGTAGCACGCCCAGAGCAGGAGTTCTACTTCAGCCAGATGAGGCCTGCCAAGAAACTGCGTTTCACAGGCCTTGGTAAGAGATGTTCCCGGTAGGCTGTGAGAGCACTGTGGAGAGCCAGTTGCTTTAGCTTCCCACAGAGCTGGAAGCAAGATGCTTTGGGGCCTCTCTCTCCCTTTGGACACAAGGCAGCCGTTTGGGCCTGGCAGCTCTAGGCCAATGGAGCACACCCACAGCAGAAGTTCTACTTCAGGCAGATCAGTCCTGCCCAGAAACTGCGTTTCACAGCCCTTGGTAAGAGATGTTCACGGTAGGCTGTGAGAGCACTGGGCAGAACCAGTTGTTTTTTAGCTTCCCAAAGTGCTGGAGGCAAGATGCTTTGGGGCCTCTCTCACCCTTTGGAAACAAGGCAGCCCTTAGGTCCTGGTAGCTCTAGGCCTATGTAGCACAACCAGAACAGAAGTTCTACTTCAGCCAGGTCAGGCCAGCCAAGAAACTGCGTTTCACAGGCCTTTCAAAGAGATGTTCTCTTAGGCTGTAAGAGCACTGGGCAGAGCCAGCTGTTTCTTAGCTTCCCGAAGAGCTGGGAGCAAGATGCTTTGGGTCCACTCTCCGTCTTTGGAAACAAGGCAGCCCTTTGGGCCTGGCAGCTCTAGGGCAATGGAGCACACCCAGAGCAGAAGTTCTACTTCAGCCAGATCAGGCCTGCCAGGAAACTGCGTTTCACAGGCCTTGGTAAGAGATGTTCCCGGTAGGCTGTAAGAGCACTGGGCAGAGCCAGTTGTTTCTTACCTTCCTGAAAAGCTGGAAGCAAGATGCTTGGGACCCCTCTGCCCGTTTGGGAACAAGGCAGCCTTTTGGGTCGGGAAGCTCTAGGCCAATGGAGCACACGCAGAGCAGGAGTTCTACTTCAGCCTGATCAGGCCTGCAAAGAAACAGCGTTTGACAGGCCTTGGTAAGAGATGTTCCCGGTAGGTGTAAGAGCACTGGGCAGAGCCAGTTGTGTCTTAGCTTCGCAAAGACCGGGAAGCAAGATGCTTTGGGCCTCTCTTCCCCTTGGAAACAGGGCACCACTTTGGGCCTGGCAGCTCTAGGGCAATGGAGCACACCCAGAGCCGGAGTTCTACTTCAGCCAGATGAGGCCTGCCAAGAAACTGCGTTTCACAGGCCTTTCAAAGACATGTTCCCGGTAGGCTGTAAGAGCACGGGGCAGAGCGAGTTGGTTCTTAGCTTCCCAGAGAGCTGGAAGCAAGATGCTTTGGGGCCTCTCTGCCCCTTTGGAAACAAGGCAGCACCTTGGGCCTGGCAGCTCTAGGGCAATGGAGCACACCCAGAGCAGAAGTTCTACTTCAGCCAAATCAGGCCTGCCAGGAAACGGCGTTTCACAGGCCTTGGTAAGAGATGTTCCCGGTAGGCTGTAAGAGCACTGGGCAACGCCAGATGTTTCTTAGCTTCCCGAAGAGCTGGAAGCAAGATGCTTTGGTGCCACTCTCTCACTTTGGAATCAAGGCAGCCCTTTGGGGCAGGTAGCTCCAGGCCAGTGGAGCACACCCAGAGCAGAAGTTCTACTTCGGCCAGTTCAGGCCACCAACAAACTGCGTTTCACAGGCCTTGGTAAGAGATGTTCCCGGTAGGCTGTAAGAGCACTGGGCAACGCCAGATGTTTCTTAGCTTCCCGAAGAGCTGGAAGCAAGATGCTTTGGGGCCTCTCATCCCCTTTGCAAACAAGGCGGCCCTTTGGGCCAGGCAGCTCTAGGCCAATGGAGCACACCCAGAGCAGCAGTTCTACTTCAGCTAGATCAGGCCACCAACAAAGTGCGATTCACAGGCCTTGGTAAGAGATTGTCTCTCAGGCTGTAAGAGCACTGGGCAGAGACAGTTGTTTCTTAGCTTCCCAAAGAGCTGGAAGCAAGATGCTTTGGGGGCTCCCTGCCCCTTTGCCAACAAGGGCGACCTTTGGGCCTTTCAGCTCTAGGCCAATGGAGCACACCCAGAGCAGAAGTCCTACTTCAGCCAGATCAGGCCTGCCAAGGAACTGCGTTTCAGAGGCCTTTGTATGTGACGTTCCCGGTAGGCTGTGAGAGCACGGTGCAGAGCCAGTTGTTTCCTTGTTTCCCAAACAGCTGGAAGCAAGACGCTTTGGGGCCTCTCTGCCCCTTTGGAAACAAGGCAGCACGTTGGGTCTGGCAGCTCTAGGGCAATGGAGCACAACCAGAGCCGAAGTTCTACTTCTTCCAGATCAGGCCTGCCTAGACAGTGCGTTTCACAGGCCTTGATAAGAGATGTTCTCTTAGGCTATAAGAGCACTGGGCACAGCCAGTTGTTTCTTAGCTTCCCAAGAGGTGGAAGCAAGATGCTTTGGGGCCTCTCTCCCCCTTTGGAAACAAGGCAGCCCTTTGGGCCTTTCAGCTCTAGGGCAATGGAGCACACCCAGAGCAGAAGTTCTACCTCAGCCAGATCAGGCCTGCCAAGAAACTGCTTTTCACAGGCCTTCGTAAGAGGTGTTCCCGGAAGGCTGTAAGAGTACCTGGCAGAGCGAGTTGTTTCTTAGCTTCAAAAACAGCTGGAAGCAACATGATTTGGGGCCTCGCTCCCCCTTTGGAAACAAAGCAGCCTTTGTGCCTGGCAGCTCTAGGCCAAAGTAGCACACCCAGAGCACAAGTTCTACCTCAGCCAGATAAGGCCTGTCAAGAAGCTGCGTTTCACAGGCCTTTGTATGTGACGTTCCCGGTTGGCTTTGAGAGCACTGTGCAGAGCCAGTTGTTTTAGCTTCCCAGAGAGCAGGAAGCAAGATGCTTTGGGGCCTCTCTCACACTTTGGAAATAAAGGCAGCCCTTTGGGCCTGGCAGCCCTAGGCCAATGGAGTACACCCAGAGCAGAAGTTCTACCTCAGCCAGATCAGGCCTTCCAAGAAACTGCGTCTCACAGGCCTTTCTCTGTCACGTTGCCGGTAGGCTGTGAGAGCACTGTGCAGAGCCAGTTGTTTCTTAGCTTCCCAAAGATTTGGAAGCAAGATGCTTTGGGGACTCTCAGCCCCTTTGGAAACAAGGCGGCCCTTTGGGCCTGGCAGCTCTAGGCCAAAGTAGCACGCCCAGAGCAGGAGTTCTACTTCAGCCAGATCAGGCCTGCCAAGAAACTGCGTTTCACAGGCCTTGGTAAGAGATGTTCCCGGTAGGCTGTGAGAGCACTGTGGAGAGCCAGTTGCTTTAGCTTCCCACAGAGCTGGAAGCAAGATGCTTTGGGGCCTCTCTCTCCCTTTGGACACAAGGCAGCCGTTTGGGCCTGGCAGCTCTAGGCCAATGGAGCACACCCACAGCAGAAGTTCTACTTCAGGCAGATCAGTCCTGCCCAGAAACTGCGTTTCACAGCCCTTGGTAAGAGATGTTCACGGTAGGCTGTGAGAGCACTGGGCAGAACCAGTTGTTTTTTAGCTTCCCAAAGTGCTGGAGGCAAGATGCTTTGGGGCCTCTCTCACCCTTTGGAAACAAGGCAGCCCTTAGGTCCTGGTAGCTCTAGGCCTATGTAGCACAACCAGAACAGAAGTTCTACTTCAGCCAGGTCAGGCCTGCCAAGAAACTGCGTTTCACAGGCCTTTCAAAGAGATGTTCTCTTAGGCTGTAAGAGCACTGGGCAGAGCCAGCTGTTTCTTAGCTTCCCGAAGAGCTGGGAGCAAGATGCTTTGGGTCCACTCTCCGTCTTTGGAAACAAGGCAGCCCTTTGGGCCTGGCAGCTCTAGGGCAATGGAGCACACCCAGAGCAGAAGTTCTACTTCAGCCAGATCAGGCCTGCCAGGAAACTGCGTTTCACAGGCCTTGGTAAGAGATGTTCCCGGTAGGCTGTAAGAGCACTGGGCAGAGCCAGTTGTTTCTTACCTTCCTGAAAAGCTGGAAGCAAGATGCTTGGGACCCCTCTGCCCGTTTGGGAACAAGGCAGCCTTTTGGGTCGGGAAGCTCTAGGCCAATGGAGCACACGCAGAGCAGGAGTTCTACTTCAGCCTGATCAGGCCTGCAAAGAAACAGCGTTTGACAGGCCTTGGTAAGAGATGTTCCCGGTAGGTGTAAGAGCACTGGGCAGAGCCAGTTGTGTCTTAGCTTCGCAAAGACCGGGAAGCAAGATGCTTTGGGCCTCTCTTCCCCTTGGAAACAGGGCACCACTTTGGGCCTGGCAGCTCTAGGGCAATGGAGCACTCCCAGAGCCGGAGTTCTACTTCAGCCAGATGAGGCCTGCCAAGAAACTGCGTTTCACAGGCCTTTCAAAGACATGTTCCCGGTAGGCTGTAAGAGCACGGGGCAGAGCGAGTTGGTTCTTAGCTTCCCAGAGAGCTGGAAGCAAGATGCTTTGGGGCCTCTCTGCCCCTTTGGAAACAAGGCAGCACCTTGGGCCTGGCAGCTCTAGGGCAATGGAGCACACCCAGAGCAGAAGTTCTACTTCAGCCAAATCAGGCCTGCCAGGAAACGGCGTTTCACAGGCCTTGGTAAGAGATGTTCCCGGTAGGCTGTAAGAGCACTGGGCAACGCCAGATGTTTCTTAGCTTCCCGAAGAGCTGGAAGCAAGATGCTTTGGTGCCACTCTCTCACTTTGGAATCAAGGCAGCCCTTTGGGGCAGGTAGCTCCAGGCCAGTGGAGCACACCCAGAGCAGAAGTTCTACTTCGGCCAGTTCAGGCCACCAACAAACTGCGTTTCACAGGCCTTGGTAAGAGATGTTCCCGGTAGGCTGTAAGAGCACTGGGCAACGCCAGATGTTTCTTAGCTTCCCGAAGAGCTGGAAGCAAGATGCTTTGGGGCCTCTCATCCCCTTTGCAAACAAGGCGGCCCTTTGGGCCAGGCAGCTCTAGGCCAATGGAGCACACCCAGAGCAGCAGTTCTACTTCAGCTAGATCAGGCCACCAACAAAGTGCGTTTCACAGGCCTTGGTAAGAGATTGTCTCTCAGGCTGTAAGAGCACTGGGCAGAGACAGTTGTTTCTTAGCTTCCCAAAGAGCTGGAAGCAAGATGCTTTGGGGGCTCCCTGCCCCTTTGCCAACAAGGGCGACCTTTGGGCCTTTCAGCTCTAGGCCAATGGAGCACACCCAGAGCAGAAGTCCTACTTCAGCCAGATCAGGCCTGCCAAGGAACTGCGTTTCAGAGGCCTTTGTATGTGACGTTCCCGGTAGGCTGTGAGAGCACGGTGCAGAGCCAGTTGTTTCCTTGTTTCCCAAACAGCTGGAAGCAAGACGCTTTGGGGCCTCTCTGCCCCTTTGGAAACAAGGCAGCACGTTGGGTCTGGCAGCTCTAGGGCAATGGAGCACAACCAGAGCCGAAGTTCTACTTCTTCCAGATCAGGCCTGCCTAGACAGTGCGTTTCACAGGCCTTGATAAGAGATGTTCTCTTAGGCTATAAGAGCACTGGGCACAGCCAGTTGTTTCTTAGCTTCCCAAGAGGTGGAAGCAAGATGCTTTGGGGCCTCTCTCCCCCTTTGGAAACAAGGCAGCCCTTTGGGCCTTTCAGCTCTAGGGCAATGGAGCACACCCAGAGCAGAAGTTCTACCTCAGCCAGATCAGGCCTGCCAAGAAACTGCTTTTCACAGGCCTTCGTAAGAGGTGTTCCCGGAAGGCTGTCAGAGTACCTGGCAGAGCGAGTTGTTTCTTAGCTTCAAAAACAGCTGGAAGCAACATGATTTGGGCCTCGCTCCCCCTTTGGAAACAAAGCAGCCTTTGTGCCTGGCAGCTCTAGGCCAAAGTAGCACACCCAGAGCACAAGTTCTACCTCAGCCAGATAAGGCCTGTCAAGAAGCTGCGTTTCACAGGCCTTTGTATGTGACGTTCCCGGTTGGCTTTGAGAGCACTGTGCAGAGCCAGTTGTTTTAGCTTCCCAGAGAGCAGGAAGCAAGGTGCTTTGGGGCCTCTCTCACACTTTGGAAATAAAGGCAGCCCTTTGGGCCTGGCAGCCCTAGGCCAATGGAGTACACCCAGAGCAGAAGTTCTACCTCAGCCAGATCAGGCCTTCCAAGAAACTGCGTCTCACAGGCCTTTCTCTGTCACGTTGCCGGTAGGCTGTGAGAGCACTGTGCAGAGCCAGTTGTTTCTTAGCTTCCCAAAGATTTGGAAGCAAGATGCTTTGGGGACTCTCAGCCCCTTTGGAAACAAGGCGGCCCTTTGGGCCTGGCAGCTCTAGGCCAAAGTAGCACGCCCAGAGCAGGAGTTCTACTTCAGCCAGATCAGGCCTGCCAAGAAACTGCGTTTCACAGGCCTTGGTAAGAGATGTTCCCGGTAGGCTGTGAGAGCACTGTGGAGAGCCAGTTGCTTTAGCTTCCCACAGAGCTGGAAGCAAGATGCTTTGGGGCCTCTCTCTCCCTTTGGACACAAGGCAGCCGTTTGGGCCTGGCAGCTCTAGGCCAATGGAGCACACCCACAGCAGAAGTTCTACTTCAGGCAGATCAGTCCTGCCCAGAAACTGCGTTTCACAGCCCTTGGTAAGAGATGTTCACGGTAGGCTGTGAGAGCACTGGGCAGAACCAGTTGTTTTTTAGCTTCCCAAAGTGCTGGAGGCAAGATGCTTTGGGGCCTCTCTCACCCTTTGGAAACAAGGCAGCCCTTAGGTCCTGGTAGCTCTAGGCCTATGTAGCACAACCAGAACAGAAGTTCTACTTCAGCCAGGTCAGGCCTGCCAAGAAACTGCGTTTCACAGGCCTTTCAAAGAGATGTTCTCTTAGGCTGTAAGAGCACTGGGCAGAGCCAGCTGTTTCTTAGCTTCCCGAAGAGCTGGGAGCAAGATGCTTTGGGTCCACTCTCCGTCTTTGGAAACAAGGCAGCCCTTTGGGCCTGGCAGCTCTAGGGCAATGGAGCACACCCAGAGCAGAAGTTCTACTTCAGCCAGATCAGGCCTGCCAGGAAACTGCGTTTCACAGGCCTTGGTAAGAGATGTTCCCGGTAGGCTGTAAGAGCACTGGGCAGAGCCAGTTGTTTCTTACCTTCTTGAAAAGCTGGAAGCAAGATGCTTGGGACCCCTCTGCCCGTTTGGGAACAAGGCAGCCTTTTGGGTCGGGAAGCTCTAGGCCAATGGAGCACACGCAGAGCAGGAGTTCTACTTCAGCCTGATCAGGCCTGCAAAGAAACAGCGTTTGACAGGCCTTGGTAAGAGATGTTCCCGGTAGGTGTAAGAGCACTGGGCAGAGCCAGTTGTGTCTTAGCTTCGCAAAGACCGGGAAGCAAGATGCTTTGGGCCTCTCTTCCCCTGGGAAACAGGGCACCACTTTGGGCCTGGCAGCTCTAGGGCAATGGAGCACACCCAGAGCCGGAGTTCTACTTCAGCCAGATGAGGCCTGCCAAGAAACTGCGTTTCACAGGCCTTTCAAAGACATGTTCCCGGTAGGCTGTAAGAGCACGGGGCAGAGCGAGTTGGTTCTTAGCTTCCCAGAGAGCCGGAAGCAAGATGCTTTGGGGCCTCTCTGCCCCTTTGGAAACAAGGCAGCACCTTGGGCCTGGCAGCTCTAGGGCAATGGAGCACACCCAGAGCAGAAGTTCTACTTCAGCCAAATCAGGCCTGCCAGGAAACGGCGTTTCACAGGCCTTGGTAAGAGATGTTCCCGGTAGGCTGTAAGAGCACTGGGCAACGCCAGATGTTTCTTAGCTTCCCGAAGAGCTGGAAGCAAGATGCTTTGGTGCCACTCTCTCACTTTGGAATCAAGGCAGCCCTTTGGGGCAGGTAGCTCTAGGCCAGTGGAGCACACCCAGAGCAGAAGTTCTACTTCGGCCAGTTCAGGCCACCAACAAACTGCGTTTCACAGGCCTTGCTAAGAGATGTTCCCGGTAGGCTGTAAGAGCACTGGGCAACGCCAGATGTTTCTTAGCTTCCCGAAGAGCTGGAAGCAAGATGCTTTGGGGCCTCTCATCCCCTTTGCAAACAAGGCCGACCTTTGGGCCAGGCAGCTCTAGGCCAATGGAGCACACCCAGAGCAGCAGTTCTACTTCAGCTAGATCAGGCCACCAACAAAGTGCGTTTCACAGGCCTTGGTAAGAGATTGTCTCTTAGGCTGTAAGAGCACTGGGCAGAGACAGTTGTTTCTTAGCTTCCCAAAGAGCTGGAAGCAAGATGCTTTGGGGGCTCCCTGCCCCTTTGCCAACAAGGGCGACCTTTGGGCCTTTCAGCTCAAGGCCAATGGAGCACACCCAGAGCAGAAGTCCTACTTCAGCCAGATCAGGCCTGCCAAGGAACTGCGTTTCAGAGGCCTTTGTATGTGACGTTCCCGGTAGGCTGTGAGAGCACGGTGCAGAGCCAGTTGTTTCCTTGTTTCCCAAACAGCTGGAAGCAAGACGCTTTGGGGCCTCTCTGCCCCTTTGGAAACAAGGCAGCACGTTGGGTCTGGCAGCTCTAGGGCAATGGAGCACAACCAGAGCCGAAGTTCTACTTCTTCCAGATCAGGCCTGCCTAGACAGTGCGTTTCACAGGCCTTGATAAGAGATGTTCTCTTAGGCTATAAGAGCACTGGGCACAGCCAGTTGTTTCTTAGCTTCCCAAGAGGTGGAAGCAAGATGCTTTGGGGCCTCTCTCCCCCTTTGGAAACAAGGCAGCCCTTTGGGCCTTTCAGCTCTAGGGCAATGGAGCACACCCAGAGCAGAAGTTCTACCTCAGCCAGATCAGGCCTGCCAAGAGACTGCTTTTCACAGGCCTTCGTAAGAGGTGTTCCCGGAAGGCTGTCAGAGTACCTGGCAGAGCGAGTTGTTTCTTAGCTTCAAAAACAGCTGGAAGCAACATGATTTGGGGCCTCGCTCCCCCTTTGGAAACAAAGCAGCCTTTGTGCCTGGCAGCTCTAGGCCAAAGTAGCACACCCAGAGCACAAGTTCTACCTCAGCCAGATAAGGCCTGTCAAGAAGCTGCGTTTCACAGGCCTTTGTATGTGACGTTCCCGGTTGGCTTTGAGAGCACTGTGCAGAGCCAGTTGTTTTAGCTTCCCAGAGAGCAGGAAGCAAGATGCTTTGGGGCCTCTCTCACACTTTGGAAATAAAGGCAGCCCTTTGGGCCTGGCAGCCCTAGGCCAATGGAGTACACCCAGAGCAGAAGTTCTACCTCAGCCAGATCAGGCCTTCCAAGAAACTGCGTCTCACAGGCCTTTCTCTGTCACGTTGCCGGTAGGCTGTGAGAGCACTGTGCAGAGCCAGTTGTTTCTTAGCTTCCCAAAGATTTGGAAGCAAGATGCTTTGGGGACTCTCAGCCCCTTTGGAAACAAGGCGGCCCTTTGGGCCTGGCAGCTCTAGGCCAAAGTAGCACGCCCAGAGCAGGAGTTCTACTTCAGCCAGATCAGGCCTGCCAAGAAACTGCGTTTCACAGGCCTTGGTAAGAGATGTTCCCGGTAGGCTGTGAGAGCACTGTGGAGAGCCAGTTGCTTTAGCTTCCCACAGAGCTGGAAGCAAGATGCTTTGGGGCCTCTCTCTCCCTTTGGACACAAGGCAGCCGTTTGGGCCTGGCAGCTCTAGGCCAATGGAGCACACCCACAGCAGAAGTTCTACTTCAGGCAGATCAGTCCTGCCCAGAAACTGCGTTTCACAGCCCTTGGTAAGAGATGTTCACGGTAGGCTGTGAGAGCACTGGGCAGAACCAGTTGTTTTTTAGCTTCCCAAAGTGCTGGAGGCAAGATGCTTTGGGGCCTCTCTCACCCTTTGGAAACAAGGCAGCCCTTAGGTCCTGGTAGCTCTAGGCCTATGTAGCACACCCAGAGCAGAAGTTCTACTTCAGCCAGATCAGGCCTGCCAGGAAACTGCGTTTCACAGGCCTTGGTAAGAGATGTTCCCGGTAGGCTGTAAGAGCACTGGGCAGAGCCAGTTGTTTCTTACCTTCTTGAAAAGCTGGAAGCAAGATGCTTGGGACCCGTCTGCCCGTTTGGGAACAAGGCAGCCTTTTGGGTCGGGAAGCTCTAGGCCAATGGAGCACACGCAGAGCAGGAGTTCTACTTCAGCCTGATCAGGCCTGCAAAGAAACAGCGTTTGACAGGCCTTGGTAAGAGATGTTCCCGGTAGGTGTAAGAGCACTGGGCAGAGCCAGTTGTGTCTTAGCTTCGCAAAGACCGGGAAGCAAGATGCTTTGGGCCTCTCTTCCCCTTGGAAACAGGGCACCACTTTGGGCCTGGCAGCTCTAGGGCAATGGAGCACACCCAGAGCCGGAGTTCTACTTCAGCCAGATGAGGCCTGCCAAGAAACTGCGTTTCACATGCCTTTCAAAGACATGTTCCCGGTAGGCTGTAAGAGCACGGGGCAGAGCGAGTTGGTTCTTAGCTTCCCAGAGAGCCGGAAGCAAGATGCTTTGGGGCCTCTCTGCCCCTTTGGAAACAAGGCAGCACCTTGGGCCTGGCAGCTCTAGGGTAATGGAGCACACCCAGAGCAGAAGTTCTACTTCAGCCAAATCAGGCCTGCCAGGAAACGGCGTTTCACAGGCCTTGGTAAGAGATGTTCCCGGTAGGCTGTAAGAGCACTGGGCAACGCCAGATGTTTCTTAGCTTCCCGAAGAGCTGGAAGCAAGATGCTTTGGTGCCACTCTCTCACTTTGGAATCAAGGCAGCCCTTTGGGGCAGGTAGCTCTAGGCCAGTGGAGCACACCCAGAGCAGAAGTTCTACTTCGGCCAGTTCAGGCCACCAACAAACTGCGTTTCACAGGCCTTGCTAAGAGATGTTCCCGGTAGGCTGTAAGAGCACTGGGCAATGCCAGATGTTTCTTAGCTTCCCGAAGAGCTGGAAGCAAGATGCTTTGGGGCCTCTCATCCCCTTTGCAAACAAGGCGGCCCTTTGGGCCAGGCAGCTCTAGGCCAATGGAGCACACCCAGAGCAGCAGTTCTACTTCACCTAGATCAGGCCACCAACAAAGTGCGTTTCACAGGCCTTGGTAAGAGATTGTCTCTTAGGCTGTAAGAGCACTGGGCAGAGACAGTTGTTTCTTAGCTTCCCAAAGAGCTGGAAGCAAGATGCTTTGGGGGCTCCCTGCCCCTTTGCCAACAAGGGCGACCTTTGGGCCTTTCAGCTCTAGGCCAATGGAGCACACCCAGAGCAGAAGTCCTACTTCAGCCAGATCAGGCCTGCCAAGGAACTGCGTTTCAGAGGCCTTTGTATGTGACGTTCCCGGTAGGCTGTGAGAGCACGGTGCAGAGCCAGTTGTTTCCTTGTTTCCCAAACAGCTGGAAGCAAGACGCTTTGGGGCCTCTCTGCCCCTTTGGAAACAAGGCAGCACGTTGGGTCTGGCAGCTCTAGGGCAATGGAGCACAACCAGAGCCGAAGTTCTACTTCTTCCAGATCAGGCCTGCCTAGACAGTGCGTTTCACAGGCCTTGATAAGAGATGTTCTCTTAGGCTATAAGAGCACTGGGCACAGCCAGTTGTTTCTTAGCTTCCCAAGAGGTGGAAGCAAGATGCTTTGGGGCCTCTCTCCCCCTTTGGAAACAAGGCAGCCCTTTGGGCCTTTCAGCTCTAGGGCAATGGAGCACACCCAGAGCAGAAGTTCTACCTCAGCCAGATCAGGCCTGCCAAGAAACTGCTTTTCACAGGCCTTCGTAAGAGGTGTTCCCGGAAGGCTGTCAGAGTACCTGGCAGAGCGAGTTGTTTCTTAGCTTCAAAAACAGCTGGAAGCAACATGATTTGGGGCCTCTCTCCCCCTTTGGAAACAAAGCAGCCTTTGTGCCTGGCAGCTCTAGGCCAAAGTAGCACACCCAGAGCACAAGTTCTACCTCAGCCAGATAAGGCCTGTCAAGAAGCTGCGTTTCACAGGCCTTTGTATGTGACGTTCCCGGTTGGCTTTGAGAGCACTGTGCAGAGCCAGTTGTTTTAGCTTCCCAGAGAGCAGGAAGCAAGATGCTTTGGGGCCTCTCTCACACTTTGGAAATAAAGGCAGCCCTTTGGGCCTGGCAGCCCTAGGCCAATGGAGTACACCCAGAGCAGAAGTTCTACCTCAGCCAGATCAGGCCTTCCAAGAAACTGCGTCTCACAGGCCTTTCTCTGTCACGTTGCCGGTAGGCTGTGAGAGCACTGTGCAGAGCCAGTTGTTTCTTAGCTTCCCAAAGATTTGGAAGCAAGATGCTTTGGGGACTCTCAGCCCCTTTGGAAACAAGGCGGCCCTTTGGGCCTGGCAGCTCTAGGCCAAAGTAGCACGCCCAGAGCAGGAGTTCTACTTCAGCCAGATCAGGCCTGCCAAGAAACTGCGTTTCACAGGCCTTGGTAAGAGATGTTCCCGGTAGGCTGTGAGAGCACTGTGGAGAGCCAGTTGCTTTAGCTTCCCACAGAGCTGGAAGCAAGATGCTTTGGGGCCTCTCTCTCCCTTTGGACACAAGGCAGCCGTTTGGGCCTGGCAGCTCTAGGCCAATGGAGCACACCCACAGCAGAAGTTCTACTTCAGGCAGATCAGTCCTGCCCAGAAACTGCGTTTCACAGCCCTTGGTAAGAGATGTTCACGGTAGGCTGTGAGAGCACTGGGCAGAACCAGTTGTTTTTTAGCTTCCCAAAGTGCTGGAGGCAAGATGCTTTGGGGCCTCTCTCACCCTTTGGAAACAAGGCAGCCCTTAGGTCCTGGTAGCTCTAGGCCTATGTAGCACAACCAGAACAGAAGTTCTACTTCAGCCAGGTCAGGCCTGCCAAGAAACTGCGTTTCACAGGCCTTTCAAAGAGATGTTCTCTTAGGCTGTAAGAGCACTGGGCAGAGCCAGCTGTTTCTTAGCTTCCCGAAGAGCTGGGAGCAAGATGCTTTGGGTCCACTCTCCGTCTTTGGAAACAAGGCAGCCCTTTGGGCCTGGCAGCTCTAGGGCAATGGAGCACACCCAGAGCAGAAGTTCTACTTCAGCCAGATCAGGCCTGCCAGGAAACTGCGTTTCACAGGCCTTGGTAAGAGATGTTCCCGGTAGGCTGTAAGAGCACTGGGCAGAGCCAGTTGTTTCTTACCTTCTTGAAAAGCTGGAAGCAAGATGCTTGGGACCCGTCTGCCCGTTTGGGAACAAGGCAGCCTTTTGGGTCGGGAAGCTCTAGGCCAATGGAGCACACGCAGAGCAGGAGTTCTACTTCAGCCTGATCAGGCCTGCAAAGAAACAGCGTTTGACAGGCCTTGGTAAGAGATGTTCCCGGTAGGTGTAAGAGCACTGGGCAGAGCCAGTTGTGTCTTAGCTTCGCAAAGACCGGGAAGCAAGATGCTTTGGGCCTCTCTTCCCCTTGGAAACAGGGCACCACTTTGGGCCTGGCAGCTCTAGGGCAATGGAGCACACCCAGAGCCGGAGTTCTACTTCAGCCAGATGAGGCCTGCCAAGAAACTGCGTTTCACATGCCTTTCAAAGACATGTTCCCGGTAGGCTGTAAGAGCACGGGGCAGAGCGAGTTGGTTCTTAGCTTCCCAGAGAGCCGGAAGCAAGATGCTTTGGGGCCTCTCTGCCCCTTTGGAAACAAGGCAGCACCTTGGGCCTGGCAGCTCTAGGGTAATGGAGCACACCCAGAGCAGAAGTTCTACTTCAGCCAAATCAGGCCTGCCAGGAAACGGCGTTTCACAGGCCTTGGTAAGAGATGTTCCCGGTAGGCTGTAAGAGCACTGGGCAACGCCAGATGTTTCTTAGCTTCCCGAAGAGCTGGAAGCAAGATGCTTTGGTGCCACTCTCTCACTTTGGAATCAAGGCAGCCCTTTGGGGCAGGTAGCTCTAGGCCAGTGGAGCACACCCAGAGCAGAAGTTCTACTTCGGCCAGTTCAGGCCACCAACAAACTGCGTTTCACAGGCCTTGCTAAGAGATGTTCCCGGTAGGCTGTAAGAGCACTGGGCAATGCCAGATGTTTCTTAGCTTCCCGAAGAGCTGGAAGCAAGATGCTTTGGGGCCTCTCATCCCCTTTGCAAACAAGGCGGCCCTTTGGGCCAGGCAGCTCTAGGCCAATGGAGCACACCCAGAGCAGCAGTTCTACTTCAGCTAGATCAGGCCACCAACAAAGTGCGTTTCACAGGCCTTGGTAAGAGATTGTCTCTTAGGCTGTAAGAGCACTGGGCAGAGACAGTTGTTTCTTAGCTTCCCAAAGAGCTGGAAGCAAGATGCTTTGGGGGCTCCCTGCCCCTTTGCCAACAAGGGCGACCTTTGGGCCTTTCAGCTCTAGGCCAATGGAGCACACCCAGAGCAGAAGTCCTACTTCAGCCAGATCAGGCCTGCCAAGGAACTGCGTTTCAGAGGCCTTTGTATGTGACGTTCCCGGTAGGCTGTGAGAGCACGGTGCAGAGCCAGTTGTTTCCTTGTTTCCCAAACAGCTGGAAGCAAGACGCTTTGGGGCCTCTCTGCCCCTTTGGAAACAAGGCAGCACGTTGGGTCTGGCAGCTCTAGGGCAATGGAGCACAACCAGAGCCGAAGTTCTACTTCTTCCAGATCAGGCCTGCCTAGACAGTGCGTTTCACAGGCCTTGATAAGAGATGTTCTCTTAGGCTATAAGAGCACTGGGCACAGCCAGTTGTTTCTTAGCTTCCCAAGAGGTGGAAGCAAGATGCTTTGGGGCCTCTCTCCCCCTTTGGAAACAAGGCAGCCCTTTGGGCCTTTCAGCTCTAGGGCAATGGAGCACACCCAGAGCAGAAGTTCTACCTCAGCCAGATCAGGCCTGCCAAGAAACTGCTTTTCACAGGCCTTCGTAAGAGGTGTTCCCGGAAGGCTGTCAGAGTACCTGGCAGAGCGAGTTGTTTCTTAGCTTCAAAAACAGCTGGAAGCAACATGATTTGGGGCCTCGCTCCCCCTTTGGAAACAAAGCAGCCTTTGTGCCTGGCAGCTCTAGGCCAAAGTAGCACACCCAGAGCACAAGTTCTACCTCAGCCAGATAAGGCCTGTCAAGAAGCTGCGTTTCACAGGCCTTTGTATGTGACGTTCCCGGTTGGCTTTGAGAGCACTGTGCAGAGCCAGTTGTTTTAGCTTCCCAGAGAGCAGGAAGCAAGATGCTTTGGGGCCTCTCTCACACTTTGGAAATAAAGGCAGCCCTTTGGGCCTGGCAGCCCTAGGCCAATGGAGTACACCCAGAGCAGAAGTTCTACCTCAGCCAGATCAGGCCTTCCAAGAAACTGCGTCTCACAGGCCTTTCTCTGTCACGTTGCCGGTAGGCTGTGAGAGCACTGTGCAGAGCCAGTTGTTTCTTAGCTTCCCAAAGATTTGGAAGCAAGATGCTTTGGGGACTCTCAGCCCCTTTGGAAACAAGGCGGCCCTTTGGGCCTGGCAGCTCTAGGCCAAAGTAGCACGCCCAGAGCAGGAGTTCTACTTCAGCCAGATCAGGCCTGCCAAGAAACTGCGTTTCACAGGCCTTGGTAAGAGATGTTCCCGGTAGGCTGTGAGAGCACTGTGGAGAGCCAGTTGCTTTAGCTTCCCACAGAGCTGGAAGCAAGATGCTTTGGGGCCTCTCTCTCCCTTTGGACACAAGGCAGCCGTTTGGGCCTGGCAGCTCTAGGCCAATGGAGCACACCCACAGCAGAAGTTCTACTTCAGGCAGATCAGTCCTGCCCAGAAACTGCGTTTCACAGCCCTTGGTAAGAGATGTTCACGGTAGGCTGTGAGAGCACTGGGCAGAACCAGTTGTTTTTTAGCTTCCCAAAGTGCTGGAGGCAAGATGCTTTGGGGCCTCTCTCACCCTTTGGAAACAAGGCAGCCCTTAGGTCCTGGTAGCTCTAGGCCTATGTAGCACAACCAGAACAGAAGTTCTACTTCAGCCAGGTCAGGCCTGCCAAGAAACTGCGTTTCACAGGCCTTTCAAAGAGATGTTCTCTTAGGCTGTAAGAGCACTGGGCAGAGCCAGCTGTTTCTTAGCTTCCCGAAGAGCTGGGAGCAAGATGCTTTGGGTCCACTCTCCGTCTTTGGAAACAAGGCAGCCCTTTGGGCCTGGCAGCTCTAGGGCAATGGAGCACACCCAGAGCAGAAGTTCTACTTCAGCCAGATCAGGCCTGCCAGGAAACTGCGTTTCACAGGCCTTGGTAAGAGATGTTCCCGGTAGGCTGTAAGAGCACTGGGCAGAGCCAGTTGTTTCTTACCTTCTTGAAAAGCTGGAAGCAAGATGCTTGGGACCCCTCTGCCCGTTTGGGAACAAGGCAGCCTTTTGGGTCGGGAAGCTCTAGGCCAATGGAGCACACGCAGAGCAGGAGTTCTACTTCAGCCTGATCAGGCCTGCAAAGAAACAGCGTTTGACAGGCCTTGGTAAGAGATGTTCCCGGTAGGTGTAAGAGCACTGGGCAGAGCCAGTTGTGTCTTAGCTTCGCAAAGACCGGGAAGCAAGATGCTTTGGGCCTCTCTTCCCCTGGGAAACAGGGCACCACTTTGGGCCTGGCAGCTCTAGGGCAATGGAGCACACCCAGAGCCGGAGTTCTACTTCAGCCAGATGAGGCCTGCCAAGAAACTGCGTTTCACAGGCCTTTCAAAGACATGTTCCCGGTAGGCTGTAAGAGCACGGGGCAGAGCGAGTTGGTTCTTAGCTTCCCAGAGAGCCGGAAGCAAGATGCTTTGGGGCCTCTCTGCCCCTTTGGAAACAAGGCAGCACCTTGGGCCTGGCAGCTCTAGGGCAATGGAGCACACCCAGAGCAGAAGTTCTACTTCAGCCAAATCAGGCCTGCCAGGAAACGGCGTTTCACAGGCCTTGGTAAGAGATGTTCCCGGTAGGCTGTAAGAGCACTGGGCAACGCCAGATGTTTCTTAGCTTCCCGAAGAGCTGGAAGCAAGATGCTTTGGTGCCACTCTCTCACTTCGGAATCAAGGCAGCCCTTTGGGGCAGGTAGCTCTAGGCCAGTGGAGCACACCCAGAGCAGAAGTTCTACTTCGGCCAGTTCAGGCCACCAACAAACTGCGTTTCACAGGCCTTGCTAAGAGATGTTCCCGGTAGGCTGTAAGAGCACTGGGCAACGCCAGATGTTTCTTAGCTTCCCGAAGAGCTGGAAGCAAGATGCTTTGGGGCCTCTCATCCCCTTTGCAAACAAGGCGGCCCTTTGGGCCAGGCAGCTCTAGGCCAATGGAGCACACCCAGAGCAGCAGTTCTACTTCAGCTAGATCAGGCCACCAACAAAGTGCGTTTCACAGGCCTTGGTAAGAGATTGTCTCTTAGGCTGTAAGAGCACTGGGCAGAGACAGTTGTTTCTTAGCTTCCCAAAGAGCTGGAAGCAAGATGCTTTGGGGGCTCCCTGCCCCTTTGCCAACAAGGGCGACCTTTGGGCCTTTCAGCTCTAGGCCAATGGAGCACACCCAGAGCAGAAGTCCTACTTCAGCCAGATCAGGCCCGCCAAGGAACTGCGTTTCAGAGGCCTTTGTATGTGACGTTCCCGGTAGGCTGTGAGAGCACGGTGCAGAGCCAGTTGTTTCCTTGTTTCCCAAACAGCTGGAAGCAAGACGCTTTGGGGCCTCTCTGCCCCTTTGGAAACAAGGCAGCACGTTGGGTCTGGCAGCTCTAGGGCAATGGAGCACAACCAGAGCCGAAGTTCTACTTCTTCCAGATCAGGCCTGCCTAGACAGTGCGTTTCACAGGCCTTGATAAGAGATGTTCTCTTAGGCTATAAGAGCACTGGGCACAGCCAGTTGTTTCTTAGCTTCCCAAGAGGTGGAAGCAAGATGCTTTGGGGCCTCTCTCCCCCTTTGGAAACAAGGCAGCCCTTTGGGCCTTTCAGCTCTAGGGCAATGGAGCACACCCAGAGCAGAAGTTCTACCTCAGCCAGATCAGGCCTGCCAAGAAACTGCTTTTCACAGGCCTTCGTAAGAGGTGTTCCCGGAAGGCTGTCAGAGTACCTGGCAGAGCGAGTTGTTTCTTAGCTTCAAAAACAGCTGGAAGCAACATGATTTGGGGCCTCGCTCCCCCTTTGGAAACAAAGCAGCCTTTGTGCCTGGCAGCTCTAGGCCAAAGTAGCACACCCAGAGCACAAGTTCTACCTCAGCCAGATAAGGCCTGTCAAGAAGCTGCGTTTCACAGGCCTTTGTATGTGACGTTCCCGGTTGGCTTTGAGAGCACTGTGCAGAGCCAGTTGTTTTAGCTTCCCAGAGAGCAGGAAGCAAGATGCTTTGGGGCCTCTCTCACACTTTGGAAATAAAGGCAGCCCTTTGGGCCTGGCAGCCCTAGGCCAATGGAGTACACCCAGAGCAGAAGTTCTACCTCAGCCAGATCAGGCCTTCCAAGAAACTGCGTCTCACAGGCCTTTCTCTGTCACGTTGCCGGTAGGCTGTGAGAGCACTGTGCAGAGCCAGTTGTTTCTTAGCTTCCCAAAGATTTGGAAGCAAGATGCTTTGGGGACTCTCAGCCCCTTTGGAAACAAGGCGGCCCTTTGGGCCTGGCAGCTCTAGGCCAAAGTAGCACGCCCAGAGCAGGAGTTCTACTTCAGCCAGATCAGGCCTGCCAAGAAACTGCGTTTCACAGGCCTTGGTAAGAGATGTTCCCGGTAGGCTGTGAGAGCACTGTGGAGAGCCAGTTGCTTTAGCTTCCCACAGAGCTGGAAGCAAGATGCTTTGGGGCCTCTCTCTCCCTTTGGACACAAGGCAGCCGTTTGGGCCTGGCAGCTCTAGGCCAATGGAGCACACCCACAGCAGAAGTTCTACTTCAGGCAGATCAGTCCTGCCCAGAAACTGCGTTTCACAGCCCTTGGTAAGAGATGTTCACGGTAGGCTGTGAGAGCACTGGGCAGAACCAGTTGTTTTTTAGCTTCCCAAAGTGCTGGAGGCAAGATGCTTTGGGGCCTCTCTCACCCTTTGGAAACAAGGCAGCCCTTAGGTCCTGGTAGCTCTAGGCCTATGTAGCACAACCAGAACAGAAGTTCTACTTCAGCCAGGTCAGGCCTGCCAAGAAACTGCGTTTCACAGGCCTTTCAAAGAGATGTTCTCTTAGGCTGTAAGAGCACTGGGCAGAGCCAGCTGTTTCTTAGCTTCCCGAAGAGCTGGGAGCAAGATGCTTTGGGTCCACTCTCCGTCTTTGGAAACAAGGCAGCCCTTTGGGCCTGGCAGCTCTAGGGCAATGGAGCACACCCAGAGCAGAAGTTCTACTTCAGCCAGATCAGGCCTGCCAGGAAACTGCGTTTCACAGGCCTTGGTAAGAGATGTTCCCGGTAGGCTGTAAGAGCACTGGGCAGAGCCAGTTGTTTCTTACCTTCTTGAAAAGCTGGAAGCAAGATGCTTGGGACCCCTCTGCCCGTTTGGGAACAAGGCAGCCTTTTGGGTCGGGAAGCTCTAGGCCAATGGAGCACACGCAGAGCAGGAGTTCTACTTCAGCCTGATCAGGCCTGCAAAGAAACAGCGTTTGACAGGCCTTGGTAAGAGATGTTCCCGGTAGGTGTAAGAGCACTGGGCAGAGCCAGTTGTGTCTTAGCTTCGCAAAGACCGGGAAGCAAGATGCTTTGGGCCTCTCTTCCCCTGGGAAACAGGGCACCACTTTGGGCCTGGCAGCTCTAGGGCAATGGAGCACACCCAGAGCAGAAGTTCTACTTCAGCCAAATCAGGCCTGCCAGGAAACGGCGTTTCACAGGCCTTGGTAAGAGATGTTCCCGGTAGGCTGTAAGAGCACTGGGCAACGCCAGATGTTTCTTAGCTTCCCGAAGAGCTGGAAGCAAGATGCTTTGGTGCCACTCTCTCACTTCGGAATCAAGGCAGCCCTTTGGGGCAGGTAGCTCTAGGCCAGTGGAGCACACCCAGAGCAGAAGTTCTACTTCGGCCAGTTCAGGCCACCAACAAACTGCGTTTCACAGGCCTTGCTAAGAGATGTTCCCGGTAGGCTGTAAGAGCACTGGGCAACGCCAGATGTTTCTTAGCTTCCCGAAGAGCTGGAAGCAAGATGCTTTGGGGCCTCTCTGCCCCTTTGGAAACAAGGCAGCACCTTGGGCCTGGCAGCTCTAGGGCAATGGAGCACACCCAGAGCAGAAGTTCTACTTCAGGCAAATCAGGCCTGCCAGGAAACGGCGTTTCACAGGCCTTGGTAAGAGATGTTCCCGGTAGGCTGTAAGAGCACTGGGCAACGCCAGATGTTTCTTAGCTTCCCGAAGAGCTGGAAGCAAGAAGCTTTGGTGCCACTCTCTCACTTTGGACTCAAGGCAGCCCTTTGGGGCAGGTAGCTCTAGCCCAGTGGAGCACACCCAGAGCAGAAGTTCTACTTGGGCCAGTTCAGGCCACCAACAAACTGCGTTTCACAGGCCTTGGTAAGAGATGTTCCCGGTAGGCTGTAAGAGCACTGGGCAACGCCAGATGTTTCTTAGCTTCCCGAAGAGCTGGAAGCAAGAAGCTTTGGGGCCTCTCATCCCCTTTGCAAACAAGGCGGCCCTATGGGCCAGGCAGCTCTAGGCCAATGGAGCACACCCAGAGCAGAAGTTCTACTTCGGCCAGTTCAGGCCACCAACAAACTGCGTTTCACAGGCCTTGGTAAGAGATGTTCCCGGTAGGCTGTAAGAGCACTGGGCAACGCCAGATGTTTCTTAGCTTCCCGAAGAGCTGGAAGCAAGATGCTTTGGGGCCTCTCATCCCCTTTGCAAACAAGGCGGCCCTATGGGCCAGGCAGCTCTAGGCCAATGGAGCACACCCAGAGCAGAAGTTCTACTTCGGCCAGTTCAGGCCACCAACAAACTGCGTTTCACAGGCCTTGGTAGGAGATGTTCCCGGTAGGCTGTAAGAGCACTGGGCAACGCCAGATGTTTCTTAGCTTCCCGAAGAGCTGGAAGCAAGATGCTTTGGGGCCTCTCATCCCCTTTGCAAACAAGGCCGACCTTTGGGCCAGGCAGCTCTAGGCCAATGGAGCACACCCAGAGCAGAAGTTCTACCTCAGCCAGATAAGGCCTGCCAAGAAACTGCGTTTCAAAGGCTTTGGTAAGAGATGTTCCCGGTACTCTGTTAGAGCACTGGGCAGAGCCATTTGTTTCTTAGCTTCCCAAAGAGCTGGAAGCAAGATGCTTTGGGGGCTCCCTGCCCCTTTGCCAACAAGGCCGACCTTTGGGCCTTTCAGCTCTAGGCCAATGGAGCACACCCAGAGCAGAAGTCCTACTTCAGCCAGATCAGGCCTGCCAAGGAACTGCGTTTCAGAGGCCTTTGTATTTGACGTTCCCGGTAGGCTGTGAGAGCACGGTGCAGAGCCAGTTGTTTCCTTGTTTCCCAAACAGCTGGAAGCAAGACGCTTTCGGGCCTCTCTGCCCCTTTGGAAACAAGGCAGCACGTTGGGTCTGGCAGCTCTAGGGCAATGGAGCACAACCAGAGCCGAAGTTCTACTTCTTCCAGATCAGGCCTGCCTAGACAGTGCGTTTCCCAGGCCTTGATAAGAGATGTTCTCTTAGGCTATAAGAGCACTGGGCACAGCCAGTTGTTTCTTAGCTTCCCAAGAGGTGGAAGCAAGATGCTTTGGGGCCTCTCTCCCCCTTTGGAAACAAGGCAGCCCTTTGGGCCTTTCAGCTCTAGGGCAATGGAGCACACCCAGAGCAGAAGTTCTACCTCAGCCAGATCAGGCCTGCCAAGAAACTGCTTTTCACAGGCCTTCGTAAGAGGTGTTCCCGGAAGGCTGTAAGAGTACCTGGCAGAGCGAGTTGTTTCTTAGCTTCAAAAACAGCTGGAAGCAACATGATTTGGGGCCTCTCTCCCCCTTTGGAAACAAAGCAGCCTTTGTGCCTGGCAGCTCTAGGCCAAAGTAGCACACCCAGAGCACAAGTTCTACCTCAGCCAGATAAGGCCTGTCAAGAAGCTGCGTTTCACAGGCCTTTGTATGTGACGTTCCCGGTTGGCTTTGAGAGCACTGTGCAGAGCCAGTTGTTTTAGCTTCCCAGAGAGCAGGAAGCAAGATGTTTTGGGGCCTCTCTCACACTTTGGAAATAAAGGCAGCCCTTTGGGCCTGGCAGCCCTAGGCCAATGGAGTACACCCAGAGCAGAAGTTCTACCTCAGCCAGATCAGGCCTTCCAAGAAACTGCGTCTCACAGGCCTTTCTCTGTCACGTTGCCGGTAGGCTGTGAGAGCACTGTGCAGAGCCAGTTGTTTCTTAGCTTCCCAAAGATTTGGAAGCAAGATGCTTTGGGGACTCTCAGCCCCTTTGGAAACAAGGCGGCCCTTTGGGCCTGGCAGCTCTAGGCCAAAGTAGCACGCCCAGAGCAGGAGTTCTACTTCAGCCAGATCAGGCCTGCCAAGAAACTGCGTTTCACAGGCCTTGGTAAGAGATGTTCCCGGTAGGCTGTGAGAGCACTGTGGAGAGCCAGTTGCTTTAGCTTCCCACAGAGCTGGAAGCAAGATGCCTTGGGGCCTCTCTCTCCCTTTGGACACAAGGCAGCCGTTTGGGCCTGGCAGCTCTAGGCCAATGGAGCACACCCACAGCAGAAGTTCTACTTCAGGCAGATCAGTCCTGCCCAGAAACTGCGTTTCACAGCCCTTGGTAAGAGATGTTCACGGTAGGCTGTGAGAGCACTGGGCAGAACCAGTTGTTTTTTAGCTTCCCAAAGTGCTGGAGGCAAGATGCTTTGGGGCCTCTCTCACCCTTTGGAAACAAGGCAGCCCTTAGGTCCTGGTAGCTCTAGGCCTATGTAGCACAACCAGAACAGAAGTTCTACTTCAGCCAGGTCAGGCCTGCCAAGAAACTGCGTTTCACAGGCCTTTCAAAGAGATGTCCTCTTAGGCTGTAAGAGCACTGGGCAGAGCCAGCTGTTTCTTAGCTTCCCGAAGAGCTGGGAGCAAGATGCTTTGGGTCCACTCTCCGTCTTTGGAAACAAGGCAGCCCTTTGGGCCTGGCAGCTCTAGGGCAATGGAGCACACCCAGAGCAGAAGTTCTACTTCAGCCAGATCAGGCCTGCCAGGAAACTGCGTTTCACAGGCCTTGGTAAGAGATGTTCCCGGTAGGCTGTAAGAGCACTGGGCAGAGCCAGTTGTTTCTTACCTTCCTGAAAAGCTGGAAGCAAGATGCTTGGGACCCGTCTGCCCGTTTGGGAACAAGGCAGCCTTTTGGGTCGGGAAGCTCTAGGCCAATGGAGCACACGCAGAGCAGGAGTTCTACTTCAGCCTGATCAGGCCTGCAAAGAAACAGCGTTTGACAGGCCTTGGTAAGAGATGTTCCCGGTAGGTGTAAGAGCACTGGGCAGAGCCAGTTGTTTCTTAGCTTCGCAAAGACCGGGAAGCAAGATGCTTTGGGCCTCTCTTCCCCTTGGAAACAGGGCACCACTTTGGGCCTGGCAGCTCTAAGGCAATGGAGCACACCCAGAGCCGGAGTTCTACTTCAGCCAGATGAGGCCTGCCAAGAAACTGCGTTTCACAGGCCTTTCAAAGACATGTTCCCGGTAGGCTGTAAGAGCACGGGGCAGAGCGAGTTGGTTCTTAGCTTCCCAGAGAGCCGGAAGCAAGATGCTTTGGGGCCTCTCTGCCCCTTTGGAAACAAGGCAGTACCTTGGGCCTGGCAGCTCTAGGGCAATGGAGCACACCCAGAGCAGAAGTTCTACTTCAGCCAAATCAGGCCTGCCAGGAAACGGCGTTTCACAGGCCTTGGTAAGAGATGTTCCCGGTAGGCTGTAAGAGCACTGGGCAACGCCAGATGTTTCTTAGCTTCCCGAAGAGCTGGAAGCAAGATGCTTTGGTGCCACTCTCTCACTTTGGAATCAAGGCAGCCCTTTGGGGCAGGTAGCTCTAGGCCAGTGGAGCACACCCAGAGCAGAAGTTCTACTTCGGCCAGTTCAGGCCACCAACAAACTGCGTTTCACAGGCCTTGGTAAGAGATGTTCCCGGTAGGCTGTAAGAGCACTGGGCAACGCCAGATGTTTCTTAGCTTCCCGAAGAGCTGGAAGCAAGATGCTTTGGGGCCTCTCATCCCCTTTGCAAACAAGGCGGCCCTTTGGGCCAGGCAGCTCTAGGCCAATGGAGCACACCCAGAGCAGCAGTTCTACTTCAGCTAGATCAGGCCACCAACAAAGTGCGTTTCACAGGCCTTGGTAAGAGATTGTCTCTTAGGCTGTAAGAGCACTGGGCAGAGCCAGTTGTTTCTTAGCTTCCCAAAGAGCTGGAAGCAAGATGCTTTGGGGGCTCCCTGCCGCTTTGCCAACAAGGGCGACCTTTGGGCCTGGCAGCTCTAGGCCAATGGAGCACACCCAGAGCAGAAGTCCTACTTCAGCCAGATCAGGCCTGCCAAGGAACTGCGTTTCAGAGGCCTTTGTATGTGACGTTCCCGGTAGGCTGTGAGAGCACGGTGCAGAGCCAGTTGTTTCCTTGTTTCCCAAACAGCTGGAAGCAAGATGCTTTGGGGCCTCTCTGCCCCTTTGCAAACAAGGCAGCACGTTGGGTCTGGCAGCTCTAGGGCAATGGAGCACAACCAGAGCCGAAGTTCTACTTCTTCCAGATCAGGCCTGCCTAGACAGTGCGTTTCCCAGGCCTTGATAAGAGATGTTCTCTTAGGCTATAAGAGCACTGGGCACAGCCAGTTGTTTCTTAGCTTCCCAAGAGGTGGAAGCAAGATGCTTTGGGGCCTCTCTCCCCCTTTGGAAACAAGGCAGCCCTTTGGGCCTTTCAGCTCTAGGGCAATGGAGCACACCCAGAGCAGAAGTTCTACCTCAGCCAGATCAGGCCTGCCAAGAAACTGCTTTTCACAGGCCTTCGTAAGAGGTGTTCCCGGAAGGCTGTCAGAGTACCTGGCAGAGCGAGTTGTTTCTTAGCTTCAAAAACAGCTGGAAGCAACATGATTTGGGGCCTCGCTCCCCCTTTGGAAACAAAGCAGCCTTTGTGCCTGGCAGCTCTAGGCCAAAGTAGCACACCCAGAGCACAAGTTCTACCTCAGCCAGATAAGGCCTGTCAAGAAGCTGCGTTTCACAGGCCTTTGTATGTGACGTTCCCGGTTGGCTTTGAGAGCACTGTGCAGAGCCAGTTGTTTTAGCTTCCCAGAGAGCAGGAAGCAAGATGTTTTGGGGCCTCTCTCACACTTTGGAAATAAAGGCAGCCCTTTGGGCCTGGCAGCCCTAGGCCAATGGAGTACACCCAGAGCAGAAGTTCTACCTCAGCCAGATCAGGCCTTCCAAGAAACTGCGTCTCACAGGCCTTTCTCTGTCACGTTGCCGGTAGGCTGTGAGAGCACTGTGCAGAGCCAGTTGTTTCTTAGCTTCCCAAAGATTTGGAAGCAAGATGCTTTGGGGACTCTCAGCCCCTTTGGAAACAAGGCGGCCCTTTGGGCCTGGCAGCTCTAGGCCAAAGTAGCACGCCCAGAGCAGGAGTTCTACTTCAGCCAGATCAGGCCTGCCAAGAAACTGCGTTTCACAGGCCTTGGTAAGAGATGTTCCCGGTAGGCTGTGAGAGCACTGTGGAGAGCCAGTTGCTTTAGCTTCCCACAGAGCTGGAAGCAAGATGCCTTGGGGCCTCTCTCTCCCTTTGGACACAAGGCAGCCGTTTGGGCCTGGCAGCTCTAGGCCAATGGAGCACACCCACAGCAGAAGTTCTACTTCAGGCAGATCAGTCCTGCCCAGAAACTGCGTTTCACAGCCCTTGGTAAGAGATGTTCACGGTAGGCTGTGAGAGCACTGGGCAGAACCAGTTGTTTTTTAGCTTCCCAAAGTGCTGGAGGCAAGATGCTTTGGGGCCTCTCTCACCCTTTGGAAACAAGGCAGCCCTTAGGTCCTGGTAGCTCTAGGCCTATGTAGCACAACCAGAACAGAAGTTCTACTTCAGCCAGGTCAGGCCTGCCAAGAAACTGCGTTTCACAGGCCTTTCAAAGAGATGTCCTCTTAGGCTGTAAGAGCACTGGGCAGAGCCAGCTGTTTCTTAGCTTCCCGAAGAGCTGGGAGCAAGATGCTTTGGGTCCACTCTCTGTCTTTGGAAACAAGGCAGCCCTTTGGGCCTGGCAGCTCTAGGGCAATGGAGCACACCCAGAGCAGAAGTTCTACTTCAGCCAGATCAGGCCTGCCAGGAAACTGCGTTTCACAGGCCTTGGTAAGAGATGTTCCCGGTAGGCTGTAAGAGCACTGGGCAGAGCCAGTTGTTTCTTACCTTCCTGAAAAGCTGGAAGCAAGATGCTTGGGACCCGTCTGCCCGTTTGGGAACAAGGCAGCCTTTTGGGTCGGGAAGCTCTAGGCCAATGGAGCACACGCAGAGCAGGAGTTCTACTTCAGCCTGATCAGGCCTGCAAAGAAACAGCGTTTGACAGGCCTTGGTAAGAGATGTTCCCGGTAGGTGTAAGAGCACTGGGCAGAGCCAGTTGTTTCTTAGCTTCGCAAAGACCGGGAAGCAAGATGCTTTGGGCCTCTCTTCCCCTTGGAAACAGGGCACCACTTTGGGCCTGGCAGCTCTAAGGCAATGGAGCACACCCAGAGCCGGAGTTCTACTTCAGCCAGATGAGGCCTGCCAAGAAACTGCGTTTCACAGGCCTTTCAAAGACATGTTCCCGGTAGGCTGTAAGAGCACGGGGCAGAGCGAGTTGGTTCTTAGCTTCCCAGAGAGCCGGAAGCAAGATGCTTTGGGGCCTCTCTGCCCCTTTGGAAACAAGGCAGCACCTTGGGCCTGGCAGCTCTAGGGCAATGGAGCACACCCAGAGCAGAAGTTCTACTTCAGCCAAATCAGGCCTGCCAGGAAACGGCGTTTCACAGGCCTTGGTAAGAGATGTTCCCGGTAGGCTGTAAGAGCACTGGGCAACGCCAGATGTTTCTTAGCTTCCCGAAGAGCTGGAAGCAAGATGCTTTGGTGCCACTCTCTCACTTTGGAATCAAGGCAGCCCTTTGGGGCAGGTAGCTCTAGGCCAGTGGAGCACACCCAGAGCAGAAGTTCTACTTCGGCCAGTTCAGGCCACCAACAAACTGCGTTTCACCGGCCTTGCTAAGAGATGTTCCCGGTAGGCTGTAAGAGCACTGGGCAACGCCAGATGTTTCTTAGCTTCCCGAAGAGCTGGAAGCAAGATGCTTTGGGGCCTCTCATCCCCTTTGCAAACAAGGCGGCCCTTTGGGCCAGGCAGCTCTAGGCCAATGGAGCACACCCAGAGCAGCAGTTCTACTTCAGCTAGATCAGGCCACCAACAAAGTGCGTTTCACAGGCCTTGGTAAGAGATTGTCTCTTAGGCTGTAAGAGCACTGGGCAGAGCCAGTTGTTTCTTAGCTTCCCAAAGAGCTGGAAGCAAGATGCTTTGGGGGCTCCCTGCCGCTTTGCCAACAAGGGCGACCTTTGGGCCTGGCAGCTCTAGGCCAATGGAGCACACCCAGAGCAGAAGTCCTACTTCAGCCAGATCAGGCCTGCCAAGGAACTGCGTTTCAGAGGCCTTTGTATGTGACGTTCCCGGTAGGCTGTGAGAGCACGGTGCAGAGCCAGTTGTTTCCTTGTTTCCCAAACAGCTGGAAGCAAGATGCTTTGGGGCCTCTCTGCCCCTTTGCAAACAAGGCAGCACGTTGGGTCTGGCAGCTCTAGGGCAATGGAGCACAACCAGAGCCGAAGTTCTACTTCTTCCAGATCAGGCCTGCCTAGACAGTGCGTTTCCCAGGCCTTGATAAGAGATGTTCTCTTAGGCTATAAGAGCACTGGGCACAGCCAGTTGTTTCTTAGCTTCCCAAGAGGTGGAAGCAAGATGCTTTGGGGCCTCTCTCCCCCTTTGGAAACAAGGCAGCCCTTTGGGCCTTTCAGCTCTAGGGCAATGGAGCACACCCAGAGCAGAAGTTCTACCTCAGCCAGATCAGGCCTGCCAAGAAACTGCTTTTCACAGGCCTTCGTAAGAGGTGTTCCCGGAAGGCTGTCAGAGTACCTGGCAGAGCGAGTTGTTTCTTAGCTTCAAAAACAGCTGGAAGCAACATGATTTGGGGCCTCGCTCCCCCTTTGGAAACAAAGCAGCCTTTGTGCCTGGCAGCTCTAGGCCAAAGTAGCACACCCAGAGCACAAGTTCTACCTCAGCCAGATAAGGCCTGTCAAGAAGCTGCGTTTCACAGGCCTTTGTATGTGACGTTCCCGGTTGGCTTTGAGAGCACTGTGCAGAGCCAGTTGTTTTAGCTTCCCAGAGAGCAGGAAGCAAGATGCTTTGGGGCCTCTCTCACACTTTGGAAATAAAGGCAGCCCTTTGGGCCTGGCAGCCCTAGGCCAATGGAGTACACCCAGAGCAGAAGTTCTACCTCAGCCAGATCAGGCCTTCCAAGAAACTGCGTCTCACAGGCCTTTCTCTGTCACGTTGCCGGTAGGCTGTGAGAGCACTGTGCAGAGCCAGTTGTTTCTTAGCTTCCCAAAGATTTGGAAGCAAGATACTTTGGGGACTCTCAGCCCCTTTGGAAACAAGGCGGCCCTTTGGGCCTGGCAGCTCTAGGCCAAAGTAGCACGCCCAGAGCAGGAGTTCTACTTCAGCCAGATCAGGCCTGCCAAGAAACTGCGTTTCACAGGCCTTGGTAAGAGATGTTCCCGGTAGGCTGTGAGAGCACTGTGGAGAGCCAGTTGCTTTAGCTTCCCACAGAGCTGGAAGCAAGATGCTTTGGGGCCTCTCTCTCCCTTTGGACACAAGGCAGCCGTTTGGGCCTGGCAGCTCTAGGCCAATGGAGCACACCCACAGCAGAAGTTCTACTTCAGGCAGATCAGTCCTGCCCAGAAACTGCGTTTCACAGCCCTTGGTAAGAGATGTTCACGGTAGGCTGTGAGAGCACTGGGCAGAACCAGTTGTTTTTTAGCTTCCCAAAGTGCTGGAGGCAAGATGCTTTGGGGCCTCTCTCACCCTTTGGAAACAAGGCAGCCCTTAGGTCCTGGTAGCTCTAGGCCTATGTAGCACAACCAGAACAGAAGTTCTACTTCAGCCAGGTCAGGCCTGCCAAGAAACTGCGTTTCACAGGCCTTTCAAAGAGATGTTCTCTTAGGCTGTAAGAGCACTGGGCAGAGCCAGCTGTTTCTTAGCTTCCCGAAGAGCTGGGAGCAAGATGCTTTGGGTCCACTCTCCGTCTTTGGAAACAAGGCAGCCCTTTGGGCCTGGCAGCTCTAGGGCAATGGAGCACACCCAGAGCAGAAGTTCTACTTCAGCCAGATCAGGCCTGCCAGGAAACTGCGTTTCACAGGCCTTGGTAAGAGATGTTCCCGGTAGGCTGTAAGAGCACTGGGCAGAGCCAGTTGTTTCTTACCTTCTTGAAAAGCTGGAAGCAAGATGCTTGGGACCCCTCTGCCCGTTTGGGAACAAGGCAGCCTTTTGGGTCGGGAAGCTCTAGGCCAATGGAGCACACGCAGAGCAGGAGTTCTACTTCAGCCTGATCAGGCCTGCAAAGAAACAGCGTTTGACAGGCCTTGGTAAGAGATGTTCCCGGTAGGTGTAAGAGCACTGGGCAGAGCCAGTTGTGTCTTAGCTTCGCAAAGACCGGGAAGCAAGATGCTTTGGGCCTCTCTTCCCCTGGGAAACAGGGCACCACTTTGGGCCTGGCAGCTCTAGGGCAATGGAGCACACCCAGAGCCGGAGTTCTACTTCAGCCAGATGAGGCCTGCCAAGAAACTGCGTTTCACAGGCCTTTCAAAGACATGTTCCCGGTAGGCTGTAAGAGCACGGGGCAGAGCGAGTTGGTTCTTAGCTTCCCAGAGAGCTGGAAGCAAGATGCTTTGGGGCCTCTCTGCCCCTTTGGAAACAAGGCAGCACCTTGGGCCTGGCAGCTCTAGGGCAATGGAGCACACCCAGAGCAGAAGTTCTACTTCAGCCAAATCAGGCCTGCCAGGAAACGGCGTTTCACAGGCCTTGGTAAGAGATGTTCCCGGTAGGCTGTAAGAGCACTGGGCAACGCCAGATGTTTCTTAGCTTCCCGAAGAGCTGGAAGCAAGATGCTTTGGTGCCACTCTCTCACTTCGGAATCAAGGCAGCCCTTTGGGGCAGGTAGCTCTAGGCCAGTGGAGCACACCCAGAGCAGAAGTTCTACTTCGGCCAGTTCAGGCCACCAACAAACTGCGTTTCACAGGCCTTGCTAAGAGATGTTCCCGGTAGGCTGTAAGAGCACTGGGCACCGCCAGATGTTTCTTAGCTTCCCGAAGAGCTGGAAGCAAGATGCTTTGGGGCCTCTCTGCCCCTTTGGAAACAAGGCAGCACCTTGGGCCTGGCAGCTCTAGGGCAATGGAGCACACCCAGAGCAGAAGTTCTACTTCAGGCAAATCAGGCCTGCCAGGAAACGGCGTTTCACAGGCCTTGGTAAGAGATGTTCCCGGTAGGCTGTAAGAGCACTGGGCAACGCCAGATGTTTCTTAGCTTCCCGAAGAGCTGGAAGCAAGAAGCTTTGGTGCCACTCTCTCACTTTGGACTCAAGGCAGCCCTTTGGGGCAGGTAGCTCTAGCCCAGTGGAGCACACCCAGAGCAGAAGTTCTACTTGGGCCAGTTCAGGCCACCAACAAACTGCGTTTCACAGGCCTTGGTAAGAGATGTTCCCGGTAGGCTGTAAGAGCACTGGGCAACGCCAGATGTTTCTTAGCTTCCCGAAGAGCTGGAAGCAAGAAGCTTTGGGGCCTCTCATCCCCTTTGCAAACAAGGCGGCCCTATGGGCCAGGCAGCTCTAGGCCAATGGAGCACACCCAGAGCAGAAGTTCTACTTCGGCCAGTTCAGGCCACCAACAAACTGCGTTTCACAGGCCTTGGTAAGAGATGTTCCCGGTAGGCTGTAAGAGCACTGGGCAACGCCAGATGTTTCTTAGCTTCCCGAAGAGCTGGAAGCAAGATGCTTTGGGGCCTCTCATCCCCTTTGCAAACAAGGCGGCCCTATGGGCCAGGCAGCTCTAGGCCAATGGAGCACACCCAGAGCAGAAGTTCTACTTCGGCCAGTTCAGGCCACCAACAAACTGCGTTTCACAGGCCTTGGTAGGAGATGTTCCCGGTAGGCTGTAAGAGCACTGGGCAACGCCAGATGTTTCTTAGCTTCCCGAAGAGCTGGAAGCAAGATGCTTTGGGGCCTCTCATCCCCTTTGCAAACAAGGCCGACCTTTGGGCCAGGCAGCTCTAGGCCAATGGAGCACACCCAGAGCAGAAGTTCTACCTCAGCCAGATAAGGCCTGCCAAGAAACTGCGTTTCAAAGGCTTTGGTAAGAGATGTTCCCGGTACTCTGTTAGAGCACTGGGCAGAGCCATTTGTTTCTTAGCTTCCCAAAGAGCTGGAAGCAAGATGCTTTGGGGGCTCCCTGCCCCTTTGCCAACAAGGCCGACCTTTGGGCCTTTCAGCTCTAGGCCAATGGAGCACACCCAGAGCAGAAGTCCTACTTCAGCCAGATCAGGCCTGCCAAGGAACTGCGTTTCAGAGGCCTTTGTATTTGACGTTCCCGGTAGGCTGTGAGAGCACGGTGCAGAGCCAGTTGTTTCCTTGTTTCCCAAACAGCTGGAAGCAAGACGCTTTCGGGCCTCTCTGCCCCTTTGGAAACAAGGCAGCACGTTGGGTCTGGCAGCTCTAGGGCAATGGAGCACAACCAGAGCCGAAGTTCTACTTCTTCCAGATCAGGCCTGCCTAGACAGTGCGTTTCCCAGGCCTTGATAAGAGATGTTCTCTTAGGCTATAAGAGCACTGGGCACAGCCAGTTGTTTCTTAGCTTCCCAAGAGGTGGAAGCAAGATGCTTTGGGGCCTCTCTCCCCCTTTGGAAACAAGGCAGCCCTTTGGGCCTTTCAGCTCTAGGGCAATGGAGCACACCCAGAGCAGAAGTTCTACCTCAGCCAGATCAGGCCTGCCAAGAAACTGCTTTTCACAGGCCTTCGTAAGAGGTGTTCCCGGAAGGCTGTAAGAGTACCTGGCAGAGCGAGTTGTTTCTTAGCTTCAAAAACAGCTGGAAGCAACATGATTTGGGGCCTCTCTCCCCCTTTGGAAACAAAGCAGCCTTTGTGCCTGGCAGCTCTAGGCCAAAGTAGCACACCCAGAGCACAAGTTCTACCTCAGCCAGATAAGGCCTGTCAAGAAGCTGCGTTTCACAGGCCTTTGTATGTGACGTTCCCGGTTGGCTTTGAGAGCACTGTGCAGAGCCAGTTGTTTTAGCTTCCCAGAGAGCAGGAAGCAAGATGTTTTGGGGCCTCTCTCACACTTTGGAAATAAAGGCAGCCCTTTGGGCCTGGCAGCCCTAGGCCAATGGAGTACACCCAGAGCAGAAGTTCTACCTCAGCCAGATCAGGCCTTCCAAGAAACTGCGTCTCACAGGCCTTTCTCTGTCACGTTGCCGGTAGGCTGTGAGAGCACTGTGCAGAGCCAGTTGTTTCTTAGCTTCCCAAAGATTTGGAAGCAAGATGCTTTGGGGACTCTCAGCCCCTTTGGAAACAAGGCGGCCCTTTGGGCCTGGCAGCTCTAGGCCAAAGTAGCACGCCCAGAGCAGGAGTTCTACTTCAGCCAGATCAGGCCTGCCAAGAAACTGCGTTTCACAGGCCTTGGTAAGAGATGTTCCCGGTAGGCTGTGAGAGCACTGTGGAGAGCCAGTTGCTTTAGCTTCCCACAGAGCTGGAAGCAAGATGCCTTGGGGCCTCTCTCTCCCTTTGGACACAAGGCAGCCGTTTGGGCCTGGCAGCTCTAGGCCAATGGAGCACACCCACAGCAGAAGTTCTACTTCAGGCAGATCAGTCCTGCCCAGAAACTGCGTTTCACAGCCCTTGGTAAGAGATGTTCACGGTAGGCTGTGAGAGCACTGGGCAGAACCAGTTGTTTTTTAGCTTCCCAAAGTGCTGGAGGCAAGATGCTTTGGGGCCTCTCTCACCCTTTGGAAACAAGGCAGCCCTTAGGTCCTGGTAGCTCTAGGCCTATGTAGCACAACCAGAACAGAAGTTCTACTTCAGCCAGGTCAGGCCTGCCAAGAAACTGCGTTTCACAGGCCTTTCAAAGAGATGTCCTCTTAGGCTGTAAGAGCACTGGGCAGAGCCAGCTGTTTCTTAGCTTCCCGAAGAGCTGGGAGCAAGATGCTTTGGGTCCACTCTCCGTCTTTGGAAACAAGGCAGCCCTTTGGGCCTGGCAGCTCTAGGGCAATGGAGCACACCCAGAGCAGAAGTTCTACTTCAGCCAGATCAGGCCTGCCAGGAAACTGCGTTTCACAGGCCTTGGTAAGAGATGTTCCCGGTAGGCTGTAAGAGCACTGGGCAGAGCCAGTTGTTTCTTACCTTCCTGAAAAGCTGGAAGCAAGATGCTTGGGACCCGTCTGCCCGTTTGGGAACAAGGCAGCCTTTTGGGTCGGGAAGCTCTAGGCCAATGGAGCACACGCAGAGCAGGAGTTCTACTTCAGCCTGATCAGGCCTGCAAAGAAACAGCGTTTGACAGGCCTTGGTAAGAGATGTTCCCGGTAGGTGTAAGAGCACTGGGCAGAGCCAGTTGTTTCTTAGCTTCGCAAAGACCGGGAAGCAAGATGCTTTGGGCCTCTCTTCCCCTTGGAAACAGGGCACCACTTTGGGCCTGGCAGCTCTAAGGCAATGGAGCACACCCAGAGCCGGAGTTCTACTTCAGCCAGATGAGGCCTGCCAAGAAACTGCGTTTCACAGGCCTTTCAAAGACATGTTCCCGGTAGGCTGTAAGAGCACGGGGCAGAGCGAGTTGGTTCTTAGCTTCCCAGAGAGCCGGAAGCAAGATGCTTTGGGGCCTCTCTGCCCCTTTGGAAACAAGGCAGTACCTTGGGCCTGGCAGCTCTAGGGCAATGGAGCACACCCAGAGCAGAAGTTCTACTTCAGCCAAATCAGGCCTGCCAGGAAACGGCGTTTCACAGGCCTTGGTAAGAGATGTTCCCGGTAGGCTGTAAGAGCACTGGGCAACGCCAGATGTTTCTTAGCTTCCCGAAGAGCTGGAAGCAAGATGCTTTGGTGCCACTCTCTCACTTTGGAATCAAGGCAGCCCTTTGGGGCAGGTAGCTCTAGGCCAGTGGAGCACACCCAGAGCAGAAGTTCTACTTCGGCCAGTTCAGGCCACCAACAAACTGCGTTTCACAGGCCTTGGTAAGAGATGTTCCCGGTAGGCTGTAAGAGCACTGGGCAACGCCAGATGTTTCTTAGCTTCCCGAAGAGCTGGAAGCAAGATGCTTTGGGGCCTCTCATCCCCTTTGCAAACAAGGCGGCCCTTTGGGCCAGGCAGCTCTAGGCCAATGGAGCACACCCAGAGCAGCAGTTCTACTTCAGCTAGATCAGGCCACCAACAAAGTGCGTTTCACAGGCCTTGGTAAGAGATTGTCTCTTAGGCTGTAAGAGCACTGGGCAGAGACAGTTGTTTCTTAGCTTCCCAAAGAGCTGGAAGCAAGATGCTTTGGGGGCTCCCTGCCGCTTTGCCAACAAGGGCGACCTTTGGGCCTGGCAGCTCTAGGCCAATGGAGCACACCCAGAGCAGAAGTCCTACTTCAGCCAGATCAGGCCTGCCAAGGAACTGCGTTTCAGAGGCCTTTGTATGTGACGTTCCCGGTAGGCTGTGAGAGCACGGTGCAGAGCCAGTTGTTTCCTTGTTTCCCAAACAGCTGGAAGCAAGATGCTTTGGGGCCTCTCTGCCCCTTTGCAAACAAGGCAGCACGTTGGGTCTGGCAGCTCTAGGGCAATGGAGCACAACCAGAGCCGAAGTTCTACTTCTTCCAGATCAGGCCTGCCTAGACAGTGCGTTTCCCAGGCCTTGATAAGAGATGTTCTCTTAGGCTATAAGAGCACTGGGCACAGCCAGTTGTTTCTTAGCTTCCCAAGAGGTGGAAGCAAGATGCTTTGGGGCCTCTCTCCCCCTTTGGAAACAAGGCAGCCCTTTGGGCCTTTCAGCTCTAGGGCAATGGAGCACACCCAGAGCAGAAGTTCTACCTCAGCCAGATCAGGCCTGCCAAGAAACTGCTTTTCACAGGCCTTCGTAAGAGGTGTTCCCGGAAGGCTGTCAGAGTACCTGGCAGAGCGAGTTGTTTCTTAGCTTCAAAAACAGCTGGAAGCAACATGATTTGGGGCCTCGCTCCCCCTTTGGAAACAAAGCAGCCTTTGTGCCTGGCAGCTCTAGGCCAAAGTAGCACACCCAGAGCACAAGTTCTACCTCAGCCAGATAAGGCCTGTCAAGAAGCTGCGTTTCACAGGCCTTTGTATGTGACGTTCCCGGTTGGCTTTGAGAGCACTGTGCAGAGCCAGTTGTTTTAGCTTCCCAGAGAGCAGGAAGCAAGATGTTTTGGGGCCTCTCTCACACTTTGGAAATAAAGGCAGCCCTTTGGGCCTGGCAGCCCTAGGCCAATGGAGTACACCCAGAGCAGAAGTTCTACCTCAGCCAGATCAGGCCTTCCAAGAAACTGCGTCTCACAGGCCTTTCTCTGTCACGTTGCCGGTAGGCTGTGAGAGCACTGTGCAGAGCCAGTTGTTTCTTAGCTTCCCAAAGATTTGGAAGCAAGATGCTTTGGGGACTCTCAGCCCCTTTGGAAACAAGGCGGCCCTTTGGGCCTGGCAGCTCTAGGCCAAAGTAGCACGCCCAGAGCAGGAGTTCTACTTCAGCCAGATCAGGCCTGCCAAGAAACTGCGTTTCACAGGCCTTGGTAAGAGATGTTCCCGGTAGGCTGTGAGAGCACTGTGGAGAGCCAGTTGCTTTAGCTTCCCACAGAGCTGGAAGCAAGATGCCTTGGGGCCTCTCTCTCCCTTTGGACACAAGGCAGCCGTTTGGGCCTGGCAGCTCTAGGCCAATGGAGCACACCCACAGCAGAAGTTCTACTTCAGGCAGATCAGTCCTGCCCAGAAACTGCGTTTCACAGCCCTTGGTAAGAGATGTTCACGGTAGGCTGTGAGAGCACTGGGCAGAACCAGTTGTTTTTTAGCTTCCCAAAGTGCTGGAGGCAAGATGCTTTGGGGCCTCTCTCACCCTTTGGAAACAAGGCAGCCCTTAGGTCCTGGTAGCTCTAGGCCTATGTAGCACAACCAGAACAGAAGTTCTACTTCAGCCAGGTCAGGCCTGCCAAGAAACTGCGTTTCACAGGCCTTTCAAAGAGATGTCCTCTTAGGCTGTAAGAGCACTGGGCAGAGCCAGCTGTTTCTTAGCTTCCCGAAGAGCTGGGAGCAAGATGCTTTGGGTCCACTCTCCGTCTTTGGAAACAAGGCAGCCCTTTGGGCCTGGCAGCTCTAGGGCAATGGAGCACACCCAGAGCAGAAGTTCTACTTCAGCCAGATCAGGCCTGCCAGGAAACTGCGTTTCACAGGCCTTGGTAAGAGATGTTCCCGGTAGGCTGTAAGAGCACTGGGCAGAGCCAGTTGTTTCTTACCTTCCTGAAAAGCTGGAAGCAAGATGCTTGGGACCCGTCTGCCCGTTTGGGAACAAGGCAGCCTTTTGGGTCGGGAAGCTCTAGGCCAATGGAGCACACGCAGAGCAGGAGTTCTACTTCAGCCTGATCAGGCCTGCAAAGAAACAGCGTTTGACAGGCCTTGGTAAGAGATGTTCCCGGTAGGTGTAAGAGCACTGGGCAGAGCCAGTTGTTTCTTAGCTTCGCAAAGACCGGGAAGCAAGATGCTTTGGGCCTCTCTTCCCCTTGGAAACAGGGCACCACTTTGGGCCTGGCAGCTCTAAGGCAATGGAGCACACCCAGAGCCGGATTCTACTTCAGCCAGATGAGGCCTGCCAAGAAACTGCGTTTCACAGGCCTTTCAAAGACATGTTCCCGGTAGGCTGTAAGAGCACGGGGCAGAGCGAGTTGGTTCTTAGCTTCCCAGAGAGCCGGAAGCAAGATGCTTTGGGGCCTCTCTGCCCCTTTGGAAACAAGGCAGCACCTTGGGCCTGGCAGCTCTAGGGCAATGGAGCACACCCAGAGCAGAAGTTCTACTTCAGCCAAATCAGGCCTGCCAGGAAACGGCGTTTCACAGGCCTTGGTAAGAGATGTTCCCGGTAGGCTGTAAGAGCACTGGGCAACGCCAGATGTTTCTTAGCTTCCCGAAGAGCTGGAAGCAAGATGCTTTGGTGCCACTCTCTCACTTTGGAATCAAGGCAGCCCTTTGGGGCAGGTAGCTCTAGGCCAGTGGAGCACACCCAGAGCAGAAGTTCTACTTCGGCCAGTTCAGGCCACCAACAAACTGCGTTTCACAGGCCTTGCTAAGAGATGTTCCCGGTAGGCTGTAAGAGCACTGGGCAACGCCAGATGTTTCTTAGCTTCCCGAAGAGCTGGAAGCAAGATGCTTTGGGGCCTCTCATCCCCTTTGCAAACAAGGCGGCCCTTTGGGCCAGGCAGCTCTAGGCCAATGGAGCACACCCAGAGCAGCAGTTCTACTTCAGCTAGATCAGGCCACCAACAAAGTGCGTTTCACAGGCCTTGGTAAGAGATTGTCTCTTAGGCTGTAAGAGCACTGGGCAGAGCCAGTTGTTTCTTAGCTTCCCAAAGAGCTGGAAGCAAGATGCTTTGGGGGCTCCCTGCCGCTTTGCCAACAAGGGCGACCTTTGGGCCTGGCAGCTCTAGGCCAATGGAGCACACCCAGAGCAGAAGTCCTACTTCAGCCAGATCAGGCCTGCCAAGGAACTGCGTTTCAGAGGCCTTTGTATGTGACGTTCCCGGTAGGCTGTGAGAGCACGGTGCAGAGCCAGTTGTTTCCTTGTTTCCCAAACAGCTGGAAGCAAGATGCTTTGGGGCCTCTCTGCCCCTTTGCAAACAAGGCAGCACGTTGGGTCTGGCAGCTCTAGGGCAATGGAGCACAACCAGAGCCGAAGTTCTACTTCTTCCAGATCAGGCCTGCCTAGACAGTGCGTTTCCCAGGCCTTGATAAGAGATGTTCTCTTAGGCTATAAGAGCACTGGGCACAGCCAGTTGTTTCTTAGCTTCCCAAGAGGTGGAAGCAAGATGCTTTGGGGCCTCTCTCCCCCTTTGGAAACAAGGCAGCCCTTTGGGCCTTTCAGCTCTAGGGCAATGGAGCACACCCAGAGCAGAAGTTCTACCTCAGCCAGATCAGGCCTGCCAAGAAACTGCTTTTCACAGGCCTTCGTAAGAGGTGTTCCCGGAAGGCTGTCAGAGTACCTGGCAGAGCGAGTTGTTTCTTAGCTTCAAAAACAGCTGGAAGCAACATGATTTGGGGCCTCGCTCCCCCTTTGGAAACAAAGCAGCCTTTGTGCCTGGCAGCTCTAGGCCAAAGTAGCACACCCAGAGCACAAGTTCTACCTCAGCCAGATAAGGCCTGTCAAGAAGCTGCGTTTCACAGGCCTTTGTATGTGACGTTCCCGGTTGGCTTTGAGAGCACTGTGCAGAGCCAGTTGTTTTAGCTTCCCAGAGAGCAGGAAGCAAGATGCTTTGGGGCCTCTCTCACACTTTGGAAATAAAGGCAGCCCTTTGGGCCTGGCAGCCCTAGGCCAATGGAGTACACCCAGAGCAGAAGTTCTACCTCAGCCAGATCAGGCCTTCCAAGAAACTGCGTCTCACAGGCCTTTCTCTGTCACGTTGCCGGTAGGCTGTGAGAGCACTGTGCAGAGCCAGTTGTTTCTTAGCTTCCCAAAGATTTGGAAGCAAGATACTTTGGGGACTCTCAGCCCCTTTGGAAACAAGGCGGCCCTTTGGGCCTGGCAGCTCTAGGCCAAAGTAGCACGCCCAGAGCAGGAGTTCTACTTCAGCCAGATCAGGCCTGCCAAGAAACTGCGTTTCACAGGCCTTGGTAAGAGATGTTCCCGGTAGGCTGTGAGAGCACTGTGGAGAGCCAGTTGCTTTAGCTTCCCACAGAGCTGGAAGCAAGATGCTTTGGGGCCTCTCTCTCCCTTTGGACACAAGGCAGCCGTTTGGGCCTGGCAGCTCTAGGCCAATGGAGCACACCCACAGCAGAAGTTCTACTTCAGGCAGATCAGTCCTGCCCAGAAACTGCGTTTCACAGCCCTTGGTAAGAGATGTTCACGGTAGGCTGTGAGAGCACTGGGCAGAACCAGTTGTTCTTTAGCTTCCCAAAGTGCTGGAGGCAAGATGCTTTGGGGCCTCTCTCACCCTTTGGAAACAAGGCAGCCCTTAGGTCCTGGTAGCTCTAGGCCTATGTAGCACAACCAGAACAGAAGTTCTACTTCAGCCAGGTCAGGCCTGCCAAGAAACTGCGTTTCACAGGCCTTTCAAAGAGATGTTCTCTTAGGCTGTAAGAGCACTGGGCAGAGCCAGCTGTTTCTTAGCTTCCCGAAGAGCTGGGAGCAAGATGCTTTGGGTCCACTCTCCGTCTTTGGAAACAAGGCAGCCCTTTGGGCCTGGCAGCTCTAGGGCAATGGAGCACACCCAGAGCAGAAGTTCTACTTCAGCCAGATCAGGCCTGCCAGGAAACTGCGTTTCACAGGCCTTGGTAAGAGATGTTCCCGGTAGGCTGTAAGAGCACTGGGCAGAGCCAGTTGTTTCTTACCTTCTTGAAAAGCTGGAAGCAAGATGCTTGGGACCCCTCTGCCCGTTTGGGAACAAGGCAGCCTTTTGGGTCGGGAAGCTCTAGGCCAATGGAGCACACGCAGAGCAGGAGTTCTACTTCAGCCTGATCAGGCCTGCAAAGAAACAGCGTTTGACAGGCCTTGGTAAGAGATGTTCCCGGTAGGTGTAAGAGCACTGGGCAGAGCCAGTTGTGTCTTAGCTTCGCAAAGACCGGGAAGCAAGATGCTTTGGGCCTCTCTTCCCCTTGGAAACAGGGCACCACTTTGGGCCTGGCAGCTCTAGGGCAATGGAGCACACCCAGAGCCGGAGTTCTACTTCAGCCAGATGAGGCCTGCCAAGAAACTGCGTTTCACAGGCCTTTCAAAGACATGTTCCCGGTAGGCTGTAAGAGCACGGGGCAGAGCGAGTTGGTTCTTAGCTTCCCAGAGAGCTGGAAGCAAGATGCTTTGGGGCCTCTCTGCCCCTTTGGAAACAAGGCAGCACCTTGGGCCTGGCAGCTCTAGGGCAATGGAGCACACCCAGAGCAGAAGTTCTACTTCAGGCAAATCAGGCCTGCCAGGAAACGGCGTTTCACAGGCCTTGGTAAGAGATGTTCCCGGTAGGCTGTAAGAGCACTGGGCAACGCCAGATGTTTCTTAGCTTCCCGAAGAGCTGGAAGCAAGAAGCTTTGGTGCCACTCTCTCACTTTGGACTCAAGGCAGCCCTTTGGGGCAGGTAGCTCTAGCCCAGTGGAGCACACCCAGAGCAGAAGTTCTACTTGGGCCAGTTCAGGCCACCAACAAACTGCGTTTCACAGGCCTTGGTAAGAGATGTTCCCGGTAGGCTGTAAGAGCACTGGGCAACCTCAGATGTTTCTTAGCTTCCCGAAGAGCTGGAAGCAAGAAGCTTTGGGGCCTCTCATCCCCTTTGCAAACAAGGCGGCCCTATGGGCCAGGCAGCTCTAGGCCAATGGAGCACACCCAGAGCAGAAGTTCTACTTCGGCCAGTTCAGGCCACCAACAAACTGCGTTTCACAGGCCTTGGTAAGAGATGTTCCCGGTAGGCTGTAAGAGCACTGGGCAACGCCAGATGTTTCTTAGCTTCCCGAAGAGCTGGAAGCAAGATGCTTTGGGGCCTCTCATCCCCTTTGCAAACAAGGCGGCCCTATGGGCCAGGCAGCTCTAGGCCAATGGAGCACACCCAGAGCAGAAGTTCTACTTCGGCCAGTTCAGGCCACCAACAAACTGCGTTTCACAGGCCTTGGTAGGAGATGTTCCCGGTAGGCTGTAAGAGCACTGGGCAACGCCAGATGTTTCTTAGCTTCCCGAAGAGCTGGAAGCAAGATGCTTTGGGGCCTCTCATCCCCTTTGCAAACAAGGCCGACCTTTGGGCCAGGCAGCTCTAGGCCAATGGAGCACACCCAGAGCAGAAGTTCTACCTCAGCCAGATAAGGCCTGCCAAGAAACTGCGTTTCAAAGGCTTTGGTAAGAGATGTTCCCGGTACTCTGTTAGAGCACTGGGCAGAGCCATTTGTTTCTTAGCTTCCCAAAGAGCTGGAAGCAAGATGCTTTGGGGGCTCCCTGCCCCTTTGCCAACAAGGCCGATCTTTGGGCCTTTCAGCTCTAGGCCAATGGAGCACACCCAGAGCAGAAGTCCTACTTCAGCCAGATCAGGCCTGCCAAGGAACTGCGTTTCAGAGGCCTTTGTATTTGACGTTCCCGGTAGGCTGTGAGAGCACGGTGCAGAGCCAGTTGTTTCCTTGTTTCCCAAACAGCTGGAAGCAAGACGCTTTGGGGCCTCTCTGCCCCTTTGGAAACAAGGCAGCACGTTGGGTCTGGCAGCTCTAGGGCAATGGAGCACAACCAGAGCCGAAGTTCTACTTCTTCCAGATCAGGCCTGCCTAGACAGTGCGTTTCCCAGGCCTTGATAAGAGATGTTCTCTTAGGCTATAAGAGCACTGGGCACAGCCAGTTGTTTCTTAGCTTCCCAAGAGGTGGAAGCAAGATGCTTTGGGGCCTCTCTCCCCCTTTGGAAACAAGGCAGCCCTTTGGGCCTTTCAGCTCTAGGGCAATGGAGCACACCCAGAGCAGAAGTTCTACCTCAGCCAGATCAGGCCTGCCAAGAAACTGCTTTTCACAGGCCTTCGTAAGAGGTGTTCCCGGAAGGCTGTAAGAGTACCTGGCAGAGCGAGTTGTTTCTTAGCTTCAAAAACAGCTGGAAGCAACATGATTTGGGGCCTCGCTCCCCCTTTGGAAACAAAGCAGCCTTTGTGCCTGGCAGCTCTAGGCCAAAGTAGCACACCCAGAGCACAAGTTCTACCTCAGCCAGATAAGGCCTGTCAAGAAGCTGCGTTTCACAGGCCTTTGTATGTGACGTTCCCGGTTGGCTTTGAGAGCACTGTGCAGAGCCAGTTGTTTTAGCTTCCCAGAGAGCAGGAAGCAAGATGCTTTGGGGCCTCTCTCACACTTTGGAAATAAAGGCAGCCCTTTGGGCCTGGCAGCCCTAGGCCAATGGAGTACACCCAGAGCAGAAGTTCTACCTCAGCCAGATCAGGCCTTCCAAGAAACTGCGTCTCACAGGCCTTTCTCTGTCACGTTGCCGGTAGGCTGTGAGAGCACTGTGCAGAGCCAGTTGTTTCTTAGCTTCCCAAAGATTTGGAAGCAAGATGCTTTGGGGACTCTCAGCCCCTTTGGAAACAAGGCGGCCCTTTGGGCCTGGCAGCTCTAGGCCAAAGTAGCACGCCCAGAGCAGGAGTTCTACTTCAGCCAGATCAGGCCTGCCAAGAAACTGCGTTTCACAGGCCTTGGTAAGAGATGTTCCCGGTAGGCTGTGAGAGCACTGTGGAGAGCCAGTTGCTTTAGCTTCCCACAGAGCTGGAAGCAAGATGCCTTGGGGCCTCTCTCTCCCTTTGGACACAAGGCAGCCGTTTGGGCCTGGCAGCTCTAGGCCAATGGAGCACACCCACAGCAGAAGTTCTACTTCAGGCAGATCAGTCCTGCCCAGAAACTGCGTTTCACAGCCCTTGGTAAGAGATGTTCACGGTAGGCTGTGAGAGCACTGGGCAGAACCAGTTGTTTTTTAGCTTCCCAAAGTGCTGGAGGCAAGATGCTTTGGGGCCTCTCTCACCCTTTGGAAACAAGGCAGCCCTTAGGTCCTGGTAGCTCTAGGCCTATGTAGCACAACCAGAACAGAAGTTCTACTTCAGCAAGGTCAGGCCTGCCAAGAAACTGCGTTTCACAGGCCTTTCAAAGAGATGTCCTCTTAGGCTGTAAGAGCACTGGGCAGAGCCAGCTGTTTCTTAGCTTCCCGAAGAGCTGGGAGCAAGATGCTTTGGGTCCACTCTCCGTCTTTGGAAACAAGGCAACCCTTTGGGCCTGGCAGCTCTAGGGCAATGGAGCACACCCAGAGCAGAAGTTCTACTTCAGCCAGATCAGGCCTGCCAGGAAACTGCGTTTCACAGGCCTTGGTAAGAGATGTTCCCGGTAGGCTGTAAGAGCACTGGGCAGAGCCAGTTGTTTCTTACCTTCCTGAAAAGCTGGAAGCAAGATGCTTGGGACCCCTCTGCCCGTTTGGGAACAAGGCAGCCTTTTGGGTCGGGAAGCTCTAGGCCAATGGAGCACACGCAGAGCAGGAGTTCTACTTCAGCCTGATCAGGCCTGCAAAGAAACAGCGTTTGACAGGCCTTGGTAAGAGATGTTCCCGGTAGGTGTAAGAGCACTGGGCAGAGCCAGTTGTTTCTTAGCTTCGCAAAGACCGGGAAGCAAGATGCTTTGGGCCTCTCTGCCCCTTGGAAACAGGGCAGCACTTGGGGCCTGGCAGCTCTAGGGCAATGGAGCACACCCAGAGCCGGAGTTCTACTTCAGCCAGATGAGGCCTGCCAAGAAACTGCGTTTCACAGGCCTTTCAAAGACATGTTCCCGGTAGGCTGTAAGAGCACGGGGCAGAGCGAGTTGGTTCTTAGCTTCCCAGAGAGCTGGAAGCAAGATGCTTTGGGGCCTCTCTGCCCCTTTGGAAAGAAGGCAGCACCTTGGGCCTGGCAGCTCTAGGGCAATGGAGCACACCCAGAGCAGAAGTTCTACTTCAGCCAAATCAGGCCTGCCAGGAAACGGCGTTTCACAGGCCTTGGTAAGAGATGTTCCCGGTAGGCTGTAAGAGCACTGGGCAACGCCAGATGTTTCTTAGCTTCCCGAAGAGCTGGAAGCAAGAAGCTTTGGTGCCACTCTCTCACTTTGGACTCAAGGCAGCCCTTTGGGGCAGGTAGCTCTAGCCCAGTGGAGCACACCCAGAGCAGAAGTTCTACTTGGGCCAGTTCAGGCCACCAACAAACTGCGTTTCACAGGCCTTGGTAAGAGATGTTCCCGGTAGGCTGTAAGAGCACTGGGCAACGCCAGATGTTTCTTAGCTTCCCGAAGAGCTGGAAGCAAGATGCTTTGGGGCCTCTCATCCCCTTTGCAAACAAGGCGGCCCTATGGGCCAGGCAGCTCTAGGCCAATTGAGCACACCCAGAGCAGAAGTTCTACTTCGGCCAGTTCAGGCCACCAACAAACTGCGTTTCACAGGCCTTGGTAAGAGATGTTCCCGGTAGGCTGTAAGAGCACTGGGCAACGCCAGATGTTTCTTAGCTTCCCGAAGAGCTGGAAGCAAGATGCTTTGGGGCCTCTCATCCCCTTTGCAAACAAGGCGGCCCTATGGGCCAGGCAGCTCTAGGCCAATGGAGCACACCCAGAGCAGAAGTTCTACTTCGGCCAGTTCAGGCCACCAACAAACTGCGTTTCACAGGCCTTGGTAGGAGATGTTCCCGGTAGGCTGTAAGAGCACTGGGCAACGCCAGATGTTTCTTAGCTTCCCGAAGAGCTGGAAGCAAGATGCTTTGGGGCCTCTCATCCCCTTTGCAAACAAGGCCGACCTTTGGGCCAGGCAGCTCTAGGCCAATGGAGCACACCCAGAGCAGAAGTTCTACCTCAGCCAGATAAGGCCTGCCAAGAAACTGCGTTTCAAAGGCTTTGGTAAGAGATGTTCCCGGTACTCTGTTAGAGCACTGGGCAGAGCCATTTGTTTCTTAGCTTCCCAAAGAGCTGGAAGCAAGATGCTTTGGGGGCTCCCTGCCCCTTTGCCAACAAGGCCGACCTTTGGGCCTTTCAGCTCTATGCCAATGGAGCACACCCACAGCAGAAGTCCTACTTCAGCCAGATCAGGCCTGCCAAGGAACTGCGTTTCAGAGGCCTTTGTATTTGACGTTCCCGGTAGGCTGTGAGAGCACGGTGCAGAGCCAGTTGTTTCCTTGTTTCCCAAACAGCTGGAAGCAAGACGCTTTGGGGCCTCTCTGCCCCTTTGGAAACAAGGCAGCACGTTGGGTCTGGCAGCTCTAGGGCAATGGAGCACAACCAGAGCCGAAGTTCTACTTCTTCCAGATCAGGCCTGCCTAGACAGTGCGTTTCCCAGGCCTTGATAAGAGATGTTCTCTTAGGCTATAAGAGCACTGGGCACAGCCAGTTGTTTCTTAGCTTCCCAAGAGGTGGAAGCAAGATGCTTTGGGGCCTCTCTCCCCCTTTGGAAACAAGGCAGCCCTTTGGGCCTTTCAGCTCTAGGGCAATGGAGCACACCCAGAGCAGAAGTTCTACCTCAGCCAGATCAGGCCTGCCAAGAAACTGCTTTTCACAGGCCTTCGTAAGAGGTGTTCCCGGAAGGCTGTAAGAGTACCTGGCAGAGCGAGTTGTTTCTTAGCTTCAAAAACAGCTGGAAGCAACATGATTTGGGGCCTCTCTCCCCCTTTGGAAACAAAGCAGCCTTTGTGCCTGGCAGCTCTAGGCCAAAGTAGCACACCCAGAGCACAAGTTCTACCTCAGCCAGATCAGGCCTTCCAAGAAACTGCGTCTCACAGGCCTTTCTCTGTCACGTTGCCGCTAGGCTGTGAGAGCACTGTGCAGAGCCAGTTGTTTCTTAGCTTCCCAAAGATTTGGAAGCAAGATGCTTTGGGGACTCTCAGCCCCTTTGGAAACAAGGCGGCCCTTTGGGCCTGGCAGCTCTAGGCCAAAGTAGCACGCCCAGAGCAGGAGTTCTACTTCAGCCAGATCAGGCCTGCCAAGAAACTGCGTTTCACAGGCCTTGGTAAGAGATGTTCCCGGTAGGCTGTGAGAGCACTGTGGAGAGCCAGTTGCTTTAGCTTCCCACAGAGCTGGAAGCAAGATGCCTTGGGGCCTCTCTCTCCCTTTGGACACAAGGCAGCCTTTTGGGCCTGGCAGCTCTAGGCCAATGGAGCACACCCACAGCAGAAGTTCTACTTCAGGCAGATCAGTCCTGCCCAGAAACTGCGTTTCACAGCCCTTGGTAAGAGATGTTCACGGTAGGCTGTGAGAGCACTGGGCAGAACCAGTTGTTTTTTAGCTTCCCAAAGTGCTGGAGGCAAGATGCTTTGGGGCCTCTCTCACCCTTTGGAAACAAGGCAGCCCTTAGGTCCTGGTAGCTCTAGGCCTATGTAGCACAACCAGAACAGAATTTCTACTTCAGCCAGGTCAGGCCTGCCAAGAAACTGCGTTTCACAGGCCCTTCAAAGAGATGTTCTCTTAGGCTGTAAGAGCACTGGGCAGAGCCAGCTGTTTCTTAGCTTCCCGAAGAGCTGGGAGCAAGATGCTTTGGGTCCACTCTCCGTCTTTGGAAACAAGGCAGCCCTTTGGGCCTGGCAGCTCTAGGGCAATGGAGCACACCCAGAGCAGAAGTTCTACTTCAGCCAGATCAGGCCTGCCAGGAAACTGCGTTTCACAGGCCTTGGTAAGAGATGTTCCCGGTAGGCTGTAAGAGCACTGGGCAGAGCCAGTTGTTTCTTACCTTCCTGAAAAGCTGGAAGCAAGATGCTTGGGACCCCTCTGCCCATTTGGGAACAAGGCAGCCTTTTGGGTCGGGAAGCTCTAGGCCAATGGAGCACACGCAGAGCAGGAGTTCTACTTCAGCCTGATCAGGCCTGCAAAGAAACAGCGTTTGACAGGCCTTGGTAAGAGATGTTCGCGGTAGGTGTAAGAGCACTGGGCAGAGCCAGTTGTTTCTTAGCTTCGCAAAGACCGGGAAGCAAGATGCTTTGGGCCTCTCTGCCCCTTGGAAACAGGGCAGCACTTTGGGCCTGGCAGCTCTAGGGCAGTGGAGCACACCCAGAGCCGGAGTTCTACTTCAGCCAGATGAGGCCTGCCAAGAAACTGCGTTTCACAGGCCTTTCAAAGACATGTTCCCGGTAGGCTGTAAGAGCACGGGGCAGAGCGAGTTGGTTCTTAGCTTCCCAAAGAGCTGGAAGCAAGATGCTTTGGGGCCTCTCTGCCCCTTTGGAAACAAGGCAGCACCTTGGGCCTGGCAGCTCTAGGGCAATGGAGCACACCCAGAGCAGAAGTTCTACTTCAGCCAAATCAGGCCTGCCAGGAAACGGCGTTTCACAGGCCTTGGTAAGAGATGTTCCCGGTAGGCTGTAAGAGCACTGGGCAACGCCAGATGTTTCTTAGCTTCCCGAAGAGCTGGAAGCAAGAAGCTTTGGTGCCACTCTCTCACTTTGGACTCAAGGCAGCCCTTTGGGGCAGGTAGCTCTTGGCCAGTGGAGCACACCCAGAGCAGAAGTTCTACTTCGGCCAGTTCAGGCCACCAACAAGCTGCGTTTCACAGGCCTTGGTAAGAGATGTTCCCGGTAGGCTGTAAGAGCACTGGGCAACGCCAGATGTTTCTTAGCTTCCCGAAGAGCTGGAAGCAAGATGCTTTGGGGCCTCTCATCCCCTTTGCAAACAAGGCCGACCTTTGGGCCTTTCAGCTCTAGGCCAATGGAGCACACCCAGAGCCGAAGTCCTACTTCAGCCAGATCAGGCCTGCCAAGCAACTGCGTTTCAGAGGCCTTTGTATTTGACGTTCCCGGTACTCTGTGAGAGCACGGTGCAGAGCCAGTTGTTTCCTTGTTTCCCAAACAGCTGGAAGCAAGACGCTTTGGGGCCTCTCTGCCGCTTTGGAAACAAGGCAGCACGTTGGGTCTGGCAGCTCTAGGGCAATGGAGCACAACCAGAGCCGAAGTTCTACTTCTTCCAGATCAGGCCTGCCTAGACAGTGCGTTTCCCAGGCCTTGATAAGAGATGTTCTCTTAGGCTATAAGAGCACTGGGCACAGCCAGTTGTTTCTTAGCTTCCCAAGAGGTGGAAGCAAGATGCTTTGGGGCCTCTCTCCCCCTTTGGAAACAAGGCAGCCCTTTGGGCCTTTCAGCTCTAGGGCAATGGAGCACACCCAGAGCAGAAGTTCTACCTCAGCCAGATCAGGCCTGCCAAGAAACTGCTTTTCACAGGCCTTCGTAAGAGGTGTTCCCGGAAGGCTGTAAGAGTACCTGGCAGAGCGAGTTGTTTCTTAGCTTCAAAAACAGCTGGAAGCAACATGATTTGGGGCCTCTCTCCCCCTTTGGAAACAAAGCAGCCTTTGTGCCTGGCAGCTCTAGGCCAAAGTAGCACACCCAGAGCACAAGTTCTACCTCAGCCAGATAAGGCCTGTCAAGAAGCTGCGTTTCACAGGCCTTTGTATGTGACGTTCCCGGTTGGCTTTGAGAGCACTGTGCAGAGCCAGTTGTTTTAGCTTCCCAGAGAGCAGGAAGCAAGATGCTTTGGGGCCTCTCTCACACTTTGGAAATAAAGGCAGCCCTTTGGGCCTGGCAGCCCTAGGCCAATGGAGTACACCCAGAGCAGAAGTTCTACCTCAGCCAGATCAGGCCTTCCAAGAAACTGCGTCTCACAGGCCTTTCTCTGTCACGTTGCCGGTAGGCTGTGAGAGCACTGTGCAGAGCCAGTTGTTTCTTAGCTTCCCAAAGATTTGGAAGCAAGATGCTTTGGGGACTCTCAGCCCCTTTGGAAACAAGGCGGCCCTTTGGGCCTGGCAGCTCTAGGCCAAAGTAGCACGCCCAGAGCAGGAGTTCTACTTCAGCCAGATCAGGCCTGCCAAGAAACTGCGTTTCACAGGCCTTGGTAAGAGATGTTCCCGGTAGGCTGTGAGAGCACTGTGGAGAGCCAGTTGCTTTAGCTTCCCACAGAGCTGGAAGCAAGATGCCTTGGGGCCTCTCTCTCCCTTTGGACACAAGGCAGCCGTTTGGGCCTGGCAGCTCTAGGCCAATGGAGCACACCCACAGCAGAAGTTCTACTTCAGGCAGATCAGTCCTGCCCAGAAACTGCGTTTCACAGCCCTTGGTAAGAGATGTTCACGGTAGGCTGTGAGAGCACTGGGCAGAACCAGTTGTTTTTTAGCTTCCCAAAGTGCTGGAGGCAAGATGCTTTGGGGCCTCTCTCACCCTTTGGAAACAAGGCAGCCCTTAGGTCCTGGTAGCTCTAGGCCTATGTAGCACAACCAGAACAGAAGTTCTACTTCAGCCAGGTCAGGCCTGCCAAGAAACTGCGTTTCACAGGCCTTTCAAAGAGATGTTCTCTTAGGCTGTAAGAGCACTGGGCAGAGCCAGCTGTTTCTTAGCTTCCCGAAGAGCTGGGAGCAAGATGCTTTGGGTCCACTCTCCGTCTTTGGAAACAAGGCAGCCCTTTGGGCCTGGCAGCTCTAGGGTAATGGAGCACACCCAGAGAAGAAGTTCTACTTTAGCCAGATCAGGCCTGCCAGGAAACTGCGTTTCACAGGCCATGGTAAGAGATGTTCCCGGTAGGCTGTAAGAGCACTGGGCAGAGCCAGTTGTTTCTTACCTTCCTGAAAAGCTGGAAGCAAGATGCTTGGGACCCCTCTGCCCGTTTGGGAACAAGGCAGCCTTTTGGGTCGGGAAGCTCTAGGCCAATGGAGCACACGCAGAGCAGGAGTTCTACTTCAGCCTGATCAGGCCTGCAAAGAAACAGCGTTTGACAGGCCTTGGTAAGAGATGTTCGCGGTAGGTGTAAGAGCACTGGGCAGAGCCAGTTGTTTCTTAGCTTCGCAAAGACCGGGAAGCAAGATGCTTTGGGCCTCTCTGCCCCTTGGAAACAGGGCAGCACTTTGGGCCTGGCAGCTCTAGGGCAGTGGAGCACACCCAGAGCCGGAGTTGTACTTCAGCCAGATGAGGCCTGCCAAGAAACTGCGTTTCACAGGCCTTTCAAAGACATGTTCCCGGTAGGCTGTAAGAGCACGGGGCAGAGCGAGTTGGTTCTTAGCTTCCCAGAGAGCTGGAAGCAAGATGCTTTGGGGCCTCTCTGCCCCTTTGGAAACAAGGCAGCACCTTGGGCCTGGCAGCTCTAGGGCAATGGAGCACACCCAGAGCAGAAGTTCTACTTCAGCCAAATCAGGCCTGCCAGGAAACGGCGTTTCACAGGCCTTGGTAAGAGATGTTCCCGGTAGGCTGTAAGAGCACTGGGCAACGCCAGATGTTTCTTAGCTTCCCGAAGAGCTGGAAGCAAGAAGCTTTGGTGCCACTCTCTCACTTTGGACTCAAGGCAGCCCTTTGGGGCAGGTAGCTCTAGCCCAGTGGAGCACACCCAGAGCAGAAGTTCTACTTCGGCCAGTTCAGGCCACCAACAAACTGCGTTTCACAGGCCTTGGTAAGAGATGTTCCCGGTAGGCTGTAAGAGCACTGGGCAACGCCAGATGTTTCTTAGCTTCCCGAAGAGCTGGAAGCAAGAAGCTTTGGTGCCACTCTCTCACTTTGGACTCAAGGCAGCCCTTTGGGGCAGGTAGCTCTAGCCCAGTGGAGCACACCCAGAGCAGAAGTTCTACTTCGGCCAGTTCAGGCCACCAACAAACTGCGTTTCACAGGCCTTGGTAAGAGATGTTCCCGGTAGGCTGTAAGAGCACTGGGCAACGCCAGATGTTTCTTAGCTTCCCGAAGAGCTGGAAGCAAGATGCTTTGGGGCCTCTCATCCCCTTTGCAAACAAGGCGGCCCTATGGGCCAGGCAGCTCTAGGCCAATGGAGCACACCCAGAGCAGAAGTTCTACTTCGGCCAGTTCAGGCCACCAACAAACTGCGTTTCACAGGCCTTGGTAAGAGATGTTCCCGGTAGGCTGTAAGAGCACTGGGCAACGCCAGATGTTTCTTAGCTTCCCGAAGAGCTGGAAGCAAGATGCTTTGGGGCCTCTCATCCCCTTTGCAAACAAGGCCGACCTTTGGGCCAGGCAGCTCTAGGCCAATGGAGCACACCCAGAGCAGAAGTTCTACCTCAGCCAGATAAGGCCTGCCAAGAAACTGCGTTTCAAAGGCTTTGGTAAGAGATGTTCCCGGTACTCTGTTAGAGCACTGGGCAGAGCCATTTGTTTCTTAGCTTCCCAAAGAGCTGGAAGCAAGATGCTTTGGGGGCTCCCTGCCCCTTTGCCAACAAGGGCGACCTTTGGGCCTTTCAGCTCTAGGCCAATGGAGCACACCCAGAGCAGAAGTCCTACTTCAGCCAGATCAGGCCTGCCAAGGAACTGCGTTTCAGAGGCCTTTGTATGTGACGTTCCCGGTAGGCTGTGAGAGCACGGTGCAGAGCCAGTTGTTTCCTTGTTTCCCAAACAGCTGGAAGCAAGACGCTTTGGGGCCTCTCTGCCCCTTTGGAAACAAGGCAGCACGTTGGGTCTGGCAGCTCTAGGGCAATGGAGCACAACCAGAGCCGAAGTTCTACTTCTTCCAGATCAGGCCTGCCTAGACAGTGCGTTTCCCAGGCCTTGATAAGAAATGTTCTCTTAGGCTATAAGAGCACTGGGCACAGCCAGTTGTTTCTTAGCTTCCCAAGAGGTGGAAGCAAGATGCTTTGGGGCCTCTCTCCCCCTTTGGAAACAAGGCAGCCCTTTGGGCCTTTCAGCTCTAGGGCAATGGAGCACACCCAGAGCAGAAGTTCTACCTCAGCCAGATCAGGCCTGCCAAGAAACTGCTTTTCACAGGCCTTCGTAAGAGGTGTTCCCGGAAGGCTGTAAGAGTACCTGGCAGAGCGAGTTGTTTCTTAGCTTCAAAAACAGCTGGAAGCAACATGATTTGGGGCCTCTCTCCCCCTTTGGAAACAAAGCAGCCTTTGTGCCTGGCAGCTCTAGGCCAAAGTAGCACACCCAGAGCAGAAGTTCTACCTCAGCCAGATCAGGCCTTCCAAGAAACTGCGTCTCACAGGCCTTTCTCTGTCACGTTGCCGGTAGGCTGTGAGAGCACTGTGCAGAGCCAGTTGTTTCTTAGCTTCCCAAAGATTTGGAAGCAAGATGCTTTGGGGACTCTCAGCCCCTTTGGAAACAAGGCGGCCCTTTGGGCCTGGCAGCTCTAGGCCAAAGTAGCACGCCCAGAGCAGGAGTTCTACTTCAGCCAGATCAGGCCTGCCAAGAAACTGCGTTTCACAGGCCTTGGTAAGAGATGTTCCCGGTAGGCTGTGAGAGCACTGTGGAGAGCCAGTTGCTTTAGCTTCCCACAGAGCTGGAAGCAAGATGCCTTGGGGCCTCTCTCTCCCTTTGGACACAAGGCAGCCGTTTGGGCCTGGCAGCTCTAGGCCAATGGAGCACACCCACAGCAGAAGTTCTACTTCAGGCAGATCAGTCCTGCCCAGAAACTGCGTTTCACAGCCCTTGGTAAGAGATGTTCACGGTAGGCTGTGAGAGCACTGGGCAGAACCAGTTGTTTTTTAGCTTCCCAAAGTGCTGGAGGCAAGATGCTTTGGGGCCTCTCTCACCCTTTGGAAACAAGGCAGCCCTTAGGTCCTGGTAGCTCTAGGCCTATGTAGCACAACCAGAACAGAAGTTCTACTTCAGCCAGGTCAGGCCTGCCAAGAAACTGCGTTTCACAGGCCTTTCAAAGAGATGTTCTCTTAGGCTGTAAGAGCACTGGGCAGAGCCAGCTGTTTCTTAGCTTCCCGAAGAGCTGGGAGCAAGATGCTTTGGGTCCACTCTCCGTCTTTGGAAACAAGGCAGCCCTTTGGGCCTGGCAGCTCTAGGGCAATGGAGCACACCCAGAGCAGAAGTTCTACTTCAGCCAGATCAGGCCTGCCAGGAAACTGCGTTTCACAGGCCTTGGTAAGAGATGTTCCCGGTAGGCTGTAAGAGCACTGGGCAGAGCCAGTTGTTTCTTACCTTCCTGAAAAGCTGGAAGCAAGATGCTTGGGACCCCTCTGCCCGTTTGGGAACAAGGCAGCCTTTGGGTCGGGAAGCTCTAGGCCAATGGAGCACACGCAGAGCAGGAGTTCTACTTCAGCCTGATCAGGCCTGCAAAGAAACAGCGTTTGACAGGCCTTGGTAAGAGATGTTCCCGGTAGGTGTAAGAGCACTGGGCAGAGCCAGTTGTTTCTTAGCTTCGCAAAGACCGGGAAGCAAGATGCTTTGGGCCTCTCTGCCCCTTGGAAACAGGGCAGCACTTTGGGCCTGGCAGCTCTAGGGCAGAGGAGCACACCCAGAGCCGGAGTTCTAGTTCAGCCAGATGAGGCCTGCCAAGAAACTGCGTTTCACAGGCCTTTCAAAGACATGTTCCCGGTAGGCTGTAAGAGCACAGGGCAGAGCGAGTTGGTTCTTAGATTCCCAGAGAGCTGGAAGCATGATGCTTTGGGGCCTCTCTGCCCCTTTGGAAACAAGGCAGCACCTTGGGCCTGGCAGCTCTAGGGCAATGGAGAACACCCAGAGCAGAAGTTCTACTTCAGCCAAATCAGGCCTGCCAGGAAACGGCATTTCACAGGCCTTGGTAAGAGATGTTCCCGGTAGGCTGTAAGAGCACTGGGCAACGCCAGATGTTTCTTAGCTTCCCGAAGAGCTGGAAGCGAGAAGCTTTGGTGCCACTCTCTCACTTTGGACTTAAGGCAGCCCTTTGGGGCAGGTAGCTCTAGCCCAGTGGAGCACACCCAGAGCAGAAGTTCTACTTCGGCCAGTTCAGGCCACCAACAAACTGCGTTTCACAGGCCTTGGTAAGAGATGTTCCCGGTAGGCTGTAAGAGCACTGGGCAATGCCAGATGTTTCTTAGCTTCCCGAAGAGCTGGAAGCAAGATGCTTTGGGGCCTCTCATCCCCTTTGCAAACAAGGCGGCCCTATGGGCCAGGCAGCTCTAGGCCAATGGAGCACACCCAGAGCAGAAGTTCTACTTCGGCCAGTTCAGGCCACCAACAAACTGCGTTTCACAGGCCTTGGTAAGAGATGTTCCCGGTAGGCTGTAAGAGCACTGGGCAACGCCAGATGTTTCTTAGCTTCCCGAAGAGCTGGAAGCAAGATGCTTTGGGCCCTTCATCCCCTTTGCAAACAAGGCCGACCTTTGGGCCAGGCAGCTCTAGGCCAATGGAGCACACCCAGAGCAGAAGTTCTACCTCAGCCAGATAAGGCCTGCCAAGAAACTGCGTTTCAAAGGCTTTGGTAAGAGATGTTCCCGGTACTCTGTTAGAGCACTGGGCAGAGCCATTTGTTTCTTAGCTTCCCAAAGAGCTGGAAGCAAGATGCTTTGGGGGCTCCCTGCCCCTTTGCCAACAAGGGCGACCTTTGGGCCTTTCAGCTCTAGGCCAATGGAGCACACCCAGAGCAGAAGTCCTACTTCAGCCAGATCAGGCCTGCCAAGGAACTGCGTTTCAGAGGCCTTTGTATGTGACGTTCCCGGTAGGCTGTGAGAGCACGGTGCAGAGCCAGTTGTTTCCTTGTTTCCCAAACAGCTGGAAGCAAGACGCTTTGGGGCCTCTCTGCCCCTTTGGAAACAAGGCAGCACGTTGGGTCTGGCAGCTCTAGGGCAATGGAGCACAACCAGAGCCGAAGTTCTACTTCTTCCAGATCAGGCCTGCCTAGACAGTGCGTTTCCCAGGCCTTGATAAGAGATGTTCTCTTAGGCTATAAGAGCACTGGGCACAGCCAGTTGTTTCTTAGCTTCCCAAGAGGTGGAAGCAAGATGCTTTGGGGCCTCTCTCCCCCTTTGGAAACAAGGCAGCCCTTTGGGCCTTTCAGCTCTAGGGCAATGGAGCACACCCAGAGCAGAAGTTCTACCTCAGCCAGATCAGGCCTGCCAAGAAACTGCTTTTCACAGGCCTTCGTAAGAGGTGTTCCCGGAAGGCTGTAAGAGTACCTGGCAGAGCGAGTTGTTTCTTAGCTTCAAAAACAGCTGGAAGCAACATGATTTGGGGCCTCTCTCCCCCTTTGGAAACAAAGCAGCCTTTGTGCCTGGCAGCTCTAGGCCAAAGTAGCACACCCAGAGCACAAGTTCTACCTCAGCCAGATAAGGCCTGTCAAGAAGCTGCGTTTCACAGGCCTTTGTATGTGACGTTCCCGGTTGGCTTTGAGAGCACTGTGCAGAGCCAGTTGTTTTAGCTTCCCAGAGAGCAGGAAGCAAGATGCTTTGGGGCCTCTCTCACACTTTGGAAATAAAGGCAGCCCTTTGGGCCTGGCAGCCCTAGGCCAATGGAGTACACCCAGAGCAGAAGTTCTACCTCAGCCAGATCAGGCCTTCCAAGAAACTGCGTCTCACAGGCCTTTCTCTGTCACGTTGCCGGTAGGCTGTGAGAGCACTGTGCAGAGCCAGTTGTTTCTTAGCTTCCCAAAGATTTGGAAGCAAGATGCTTTGGGGACTCTCAGCCCCTTTGGAAACAAGGCGGCCCTTTGGGCCTGGCAGCTCTAGGCCAAAGTAGCACGCCCAGAGCAGGAGTTCTACTTCAGCCAGATCAGGCCTGCCAAGAAACTGCGTTTCACAGGCCTTGGTAAGAGATGTTCCCGGTAGGCTGTGAGAGCACTGTGGAGAGCCAGTTGCTTTAGCTTCCCACAGAGCTGGAAGCAAGATGCCTTGGGGCCTCTCTCTCCCTTTGGACACAAGGCAGCCGTTTGGGCCTGGCAGCTCTAGGCCAATGGAGCACACCCACAGCAGAAGTTCTACTTCAGGCAGATCAGTCCTGCCCAGAAACTGCGTTTCACAGCCCTTGGTAAGAGATGTTCACGGTAGGCTGTGAGAGCACTGGGCAGAACCAGTTGTTTTTTAGCTTCCCAAAGTGCTGGAGGCAAGATGCTTTGGGGCCTCTCTCACCCTTTGGAAACAAGGCAGCCCTTAGGTCCTGGTAGCTCTAGGCCTATGTAGCACAACCAGAACAGAAGTTCTACTTCAGCCAGGTCAGGCCTGCCAAGAAACTGCGTTTCACAGGCCTTTCAAAGAGATGTTCTCTTAGGCTGTAAGAGCACTGGGCAGAGCCAGCTGTTTCTTAGCTTCCCGAAGAGCTGGGAGCAAGATGCTTTGGGTCCACTCTCCGTCTTTGGAAACAAGGCAGCCCTTTGGGCCTGGCAGCTCTAGGGTAATGGAGCACACCCAGAGCAGAAGTTCTACTTTAGCCAGATCAGGCCTGCCAGGAAACTGCGTTTCACAGGCCATGGTAAGAGATGTTCCCGGTAGGCTGTAAGAGCACTGGGCAGAGCCAGTTGTTTCTTACCTTCCTGAAAAGCTGGAAGCAAGATGCTTGGGACCCCTCTGCCCGTTTGGGAACAAGGCAGCCTTTTGGGTCGGGAAGCTCTAGGCCAATGGAGCACACGCAGAGCAGGAGTTCTACTTCAGCCTGATCAGGCCTGCAAAGAAACAGCGTTTGACAGGCCTTGGTAAGAGATGTTCGCGGTAGGTGTAAGAGCACTGGGCAGAGCCAGTTGTTTCTTAGCTTCGCAAAGACCGGGAAGCAAGATGCTTTGGGCCTCTCTGCCCCTTGGAAACAGGGCAGCACTTTGGGCCTCGCAGCTCTAGGGCAGTGGAGCACACCCAGAGCCGGAGTTCTACTTCAGCCAGATGAGGCCTGCCAAGAAACTGCGTTTCACAGGCCTTTCAAAGACATGTTCCCGGTAGGCTGTAAGAGCACGGGGCAGAGCGAGTTGGTTCTTAGCTTCCCAGAGAGCTGGAAGCAAGATGCTTTGGGGCCTCTCTGCCCCTTTGGAAACAAGGCAGCACCTTGGGCCTGGCAGCTCTAGGGCAATGGAGCACACCCAGAGCAGAAGTTCTACTTCAGCCAAATCAGGCCTGCCAGGAAACGGCGTTTCACAGGCCTTGGTAAGAGATGTTCCCGGTAGGCTGTAAGAGCACTGGGCAACGCCAGATGTTTCTTAGCTTCCCGAAGAGCTGGAAGCAAGAAGCTTTGGTGCCACTCTCTCACTTTGGACTCAAGGCAGCCCTTTGGGGCAGGTAGCTCTAGCCCAGTGGAGCACACCCAGAGCAGAAGTTCTACTTGGGCCAGTTCAGGCCACCAACAAACTGCGTTTCACAGGCCTTGGTAAGAGATGTTCCCGGTAGGCTGTAAGAGCACTGGGCAACGCCAGATGTTTCTTAGCTTCCCGAAGAGCTGGAAGCAAGAAGCTTTGGTGCCACTCTCTCACTTTGGACTCAAGGCAGCCCTTTGGGGCAGGTAGCTCTAGCCCAGTGGAGCACACCCAGAGCAGAAGTTCTACTTCGGCCAGTTCAGGCCACCAACAAACTGCGTTTCACAGGCCTTGGTAAGAGATGTTCCCGGTAGGCTGTAAGAGCACTGGGCAACGCCAGATGTTTCTTAGCTTCCCGAAGAGCTGGAAGCAAGATGCTTTGGGGCCTCTCATCCCCTTTGCAAACAAGGCGGCCCTATGGGCCAGGCAGCTCTAGGCCAATGGAGCACACCCAGAGCAGAAGTTCTACTTCGGCCAGTTCAGGCCACCAACAAACTGCGTTTCACAGGCCTTGGTAAGAGATGTTCCCGGTAGGCTGTAAGAGCACTGGGCAACGCCAGATGTTTCTTAGCTTCCCGAAGAGCTGGAAGCAAGATGCTTTGGGGCCTCTCATCCCCTTTGCAAACAAGGCCGACCTTTGGGCCAGGCAGCTCTAGGCCAATGGAGCACACCCAGAGCAGAAGTTCTACCTCAGCCAGATAAGGCCTGCCAAGAAACTGCGTTTCAAAGGCTTTGGTAAGAGATGTTCCCGGTACTCTGTTAGAGCACTGGGCAGAGCCATTTGTTTCTTAGCTTCCCAAAGAGCTGGAAGCAAGATGCTTTGGGGGCTCCCTGCCCCTTTGCCAACAAGGGCGACCTTTGGGCCTTTCAGCTCTAGGCCAATGGAGCACACCCAGAGCAGAAGTCCTACTTCAGCCAGATCAGGCCTGCCAAGGAACTGCGTTTCAGAGGCCTTTGTATGTGACGTTCCCGGTAGGCTGTGAGAGCACGGTGCAGAGCCAGTTGTTTCCTTGTTTCCCAAACAGCTGGAAGCAAGACGCTTTGGGGCCTCTCTGCCCCTTTGGAAACAAGGCAGCATGTTGGGTCTGGCAGCTCTAGGGCAATGGAGCACAACCAGAGCCGAAGTTCTACTTCTTCCAGATCAGGCCTGACTAGACAGTGCGTTTCACAGGCCTTGATAAGAGATGTTCTCTTAGGCTATAAGAGCACTGGGCACAGCCAGTTGTTTCTTAGCTTCCCAAGAGGTGGAAGCAAGATGCTTTGGGGCCTCTCTCCCCCTTTGGAAACAAGGCAGCTCTTTGGGCCTTTCAGCTCTAGGGCAATGGAGCACACCCAGAGCAGAAGTTCTACCTCAGCCAGATCAGGCCTGCCAAGAAACTGCTTTTCACAGGCCTTCGTAAGAGGTGTTCCCGGAAGGCTGTAAGAGTACCTGGCAGAGCGAGTTGTTTCTTAGCTTCAAAAACAGCTGGAAGCAACATGATTTGGGGCCTCTCTCCCCCTTTGGAAACAAAGCAGCCTTTGTGCCTGGCAGCTCTAGGCCAAAGTAGCACACCCAGAGCACAAGTTCTACCTCAGCCAGATAAGGCCTGTCAAGAAGCTGCGTTTCACAGGCCTTTGTATGTGACGTTCCCGGTTGGCTTTGAGAGCACTGTGCAGAGCCAGTTGTTTTAGCTTCCCAGAGAGCAGGAAGCAAGATGCTTTGGGGCCTCTCTCACACTTTGGAAATAAAGGCAGCCCTTTGGGCCTGGCAGCCCTAGGCCAATGGAGTACACCCAGAGCAGAAGTTCTACCTCAGCCAGATCAGGCCTTCCAAGAAACTGCGTCTCTCAGGCCTTTCTCTGTCACGTTGCCGGTAGGCTGTGAGAGCACTGTGCAGAGCCAGTTGTTTCTTAGCTTCCCAAAGATTTGGAAGCAAGATGCTTTGGGGACTCTCAGCCCCTTTGGAAACAAGGCGGCCCTTTGGGCCTGGCAGCTCTAGGCCAAAGTAGCACGCCCAGAGCAGGAGTTCTACTTCAGCCAGATCAGGCCTGCCAAGAAACTGCGTTTCACAGGCCTTGGTAAGAGATGTTCCCGGTAGGCTGTGAGAGAACTGTGGAGAGCCAGTTGCTTTAGCTTCCCACAGAGCTGGAAGCAAGATGCCTTGGGGCCTCTCTCTCCCTTTGGACACAAGGCAGCCTTTTGGGCCTGGCAGCTCTAGGCCAATGGAGCACACCCACAGCAGAAGTTCTACTTCAGGCAGATCAGTCCTGCCCAGAAACTGCGTTTCACAGCCCTTGGTAAGAGATGTTCACGGTAGGCTGTGAGAGCACTGGGCAGAACCAGTTGTTTTTTAGCTTCCCAAAGTGCTGGAGGCAAGATGCTTTGGGGCCTCTCTCACCCTTTGGAAACAAGGCAGCCCTTAGGTCCTGGTAGCTCTAGGCCTATGTAGCACAACCAGAACAGAAGTTCTACTTCAGCCAGGTCGGGCCTGCCAAGAAACTGCGTTTCACAGGCCTTTCAAAGAGATGTTCTCTTAGGCTGTAAGAGCACTGGGCAGAGCCAGCTGTTTCTTAGCTTCCCGAAGAGCTGGGAGCAAGATGCTTTGGGTCCACTCTCCGTCTTTGGAAACAAGGCAGCCCTTTGGGCCTGGCAGCTCTAGGGCAATGGAGCACACCCAGAGCAGAAGTTCTACTTCAGCCAGATCAGGCCTGCCAGGAAACTGCGTTTCACAGGCCTTGGTAAGAGATGTTCCCGGTAGGCTGTAAGAGCACTGGGCAGAGCCAGTTGTTTCTTACCTTCCTGAAAAGCTGGAAGCAAGATGCTTGGGACCCCTCTGCCCGTTTGGGAACAAGGCAGCCTTTTGGGTCGGGAAGCTCTAGGCCAATGGAGCACACCCAGAGCAGGAGTTCTACTTCAGCCTGATCAGGCCTGCAAAGAAACAGCGTTTGACAGGCCTTGGTAAGAGATGTTCCCGGTAGTTGTAAGAGCACTGGGCAACGCCAGATGTTTCTTAGCTTCCCGAAGAGCTGGAAGCAAGAAACTTTGGTGCCACTCTCTCACTTTGGACTTAAGGCAGCCCTTTGGGGCAGGTAGCTCTAGCCCAGTGGAGCACACCCAGAGCAGAAGTTCTACTTCGGCCAGTTCAGGCCACCAAGAAACTGCGTTTCACAGGCCTTGGTAAGAGATGTTCCCGGTAGGCTGTAAGAGCACTGGGCAATGCCAGATGTTTCTTAGCTTCCCGAAGAGCTGGAAGCAAGATGCTTTGGGGCCTCTCATCCCCTTTGCAAACAAGGCGGCCCTATGGGCCAGGCAGCTCTAGGCCAATGGAGCACACCCAGAGCAGAATTTCTACTTCGGCCAGTTCAGGCCACCAACAAACTGTGTTTCACAGGCCTTGGTAAGAGATGTTCCCGGTAGGCTGTAAGAGCACTGGGCAACGCCAGATGTTTCTTAGCTTCCCAAAGAGCTGGAAGCAAGATGCTTTGGGGCCTCTCATCCCCTTTGCCAACAAGGCCGACCTTTGGGCCAGGCAGCTCTAGGCCAATGGAGCACACCCAGAGCAGAAGTTCTACCTCAGCCAGATAAGGCCTGCCAAGAAACTGCGTTTCAAAGGCTTTGGTAAGAGATGTTCCCGGTACTCTGTTAGAGCACTGGGCAGAGCCATTTGTTTCTTAGCTTCCCAAAGAGCTGGAAGCAAGATGCTTTGGGGGCTCCCTGCCCCTTTGCCAACAAGGGCGACCTTTGGGCCTTTCAGCTCTAGGCTAATGGAGCACACCCAGAGCAGAAGTCCTACTTCAGCCAGATCAGGCCTGCCAAGGAACTGCGTTTCAGAGGCCTTTGTATGTGACGTTCCCGGTAGGCTGTGAGAGCACGGTGCAGACCCAGTTGTTTCTTTGTTTCCCAAACAGCTGGAAGCAAGACGCTTTGGGGCCTCTCTGCCCCTTTGGAAACAAGGCAGCACGTTGGGTCTGGCAGCTCTAGGGCAATGGAGCACAACCAGAGCCGAAGTTCTACTTCTTCCAGATCAGGCCTGCCTAGACAGTGCGTTTCACAGGCCTTGATAAGAGATGTTCTCTTAGGCTATAAGAGCACTGGGCACAGCCAGTTGTTTCTTAGCTTCCCAAGAGGTGGAAGCAAGATGCTTTGGGGCCTCTCTCCCCCTTTGGAAACAAGGCAGCCCTTTGGGCCTTTCAGCTCTAGGGCAATGGAGCACACCCAGAGCAGAAGTTCTACCTCAGCCAGATCAGGCCTGCCAAGAAACTGCTTTTCACAGGCCTTCGTAAGAGGTGTTCCCGGAAGGCTGTAAGAGTACCTGGCAGAGCGAGTTTTTTCTTAGCTTCAAAAACAGCTGGAAGCAACATGATTTGGGGCCTCTCTCCCCCTTTGGAAACAAAGCAGCCTTTGTGCCTGGCAGCTCTAGGCCAAAGTAGCACACCCAGAGCACAAGTTCTACTTCAGCCAGATAAGGCCTGTCAAGAAGCTGCGTTTCACAGGCCTTTGTATGTGACGTTCCCGGTTGGCTTTGAGAGCACTGTGCAGAGCCAGTTGTTTTAGCTTCCCAGAGAGCAGGAAGCAAGATGCTTTGGGGCCTCTCTCACACTTTGGAAATAAAGGCAGCCCTTTGGGCCTGGCAGCCCTAGGCCAATGGAGTACACCCAGAGCAGAAGTTCTACCTCAGCCAGATCAGGCCTTCCAAGAAACTGCGTCTCACAGGCCTTTCTCTGTCACGTTGCCGGTAGGCTGTGAGAGCACTGTGCAGAGCCAGTTGTTTCTTAGCTTCCCAAAGATTTGGAAGCAAGATGCTTTGGGGACTCTCAGCCCCTTTGGAAACAAGGCGGCCCTTTGGGCCTGGCAGCTCTAGGCCAAAGTAGCACGCCCAGAGCAGGAGTTCTACTTCAGCCAGATCAGGCCTGCCAAGAAACTGCGTTTCACAGGCCTTGGTAAGAGATGTTCCCGGTAGGCTGTGAGAGCACTGTGGAGAGCCAGTTGCTTTAGCTTCCCACAGAGCTGGAAGCAAGATGCCTTGGGGCCTCTCTCTCCCTTTGGACACAAGGCAGCCTTTTGCGCCTGGCAGCTCTAGGCCAATGGAGCACACCCACAGCAGAAGTTCTACTTCAGGCAGATCAGTCCTGCCCAGAAACTGCGTTTCACAGCCCTTGGTAAGAGATGTTCACGGTAGGCTGTGAGAGCACTGGGCAGAACCAGTTGTTTTTTAGCTTCCCAAAGTGCTGGAGGCAAGATGCTTTGGGGCCTCTCTCACCCTTTGGAAACAAGGCAGCCCTTAGGTCCTGGTAGCTCTAGGCCTATGTAGCACAACCAGAACAGAAGTTCTACTTCAGCCAGGTCAGGCCTGCCAAGAAACTGCGTTTCACAGGCCTTTCAAAGAGATGTTCTCTTAGGCTGTAAGAGCACTGGGCAGAGCCAGCTGTTTCTTAGCTTCCCGAAGAGCTGGGAGCAAGATGCTTTGGGTCCACTCTCCGTCTTTGGAAACAAGGCAGCCCTTTGGGCCTGGCAGCTCTAGGGCAATGGAGCACACCCAGAGCAGAAGTTCTACTTCAGCCAGATCAGGCCTGCCAGGAAACTGCGTTTCACAGGCCTTGGTAAGAGATGTTCCCGGTAGGCTGTAAGAGCACTGGGCAGAGCCAGTTGTTTCTTACCTTCCTGAAAAGCTGGAAGCAAGATGCTTGGGACCCCTCTGCCCGTTTGGGAACAAGGCAGCCTTTTGGGTCGGGAAGCTCTAGGCCAATGGAGCACACGCAGAGCAGGAGTTCTACTTCAGCCTGATCAGGCCTGCAAAGAAACAGCGTTTGACAGGCCTTGGTAAGAGATGTTCCCGGTAGGTGTAAGAGCACTGGGCAGAGCCAGTTGTTTCTTAGCTTCGCAAAGACCGGGAAGCAAGATGCTTTGGGCCTCTCTGCCCCTTGGAAACAGGGCAGCACTTTGGGCCTGGCAGCTCTAGGGCAATGGAGCACACCCAGAGCCGGAGTTCTAGTTCAGCCAGATGAGGCCTGCCAAGAAACTGCGTTTCACAGGCCTTTCAAAGACATGTTCCCGGTAGGCTGTAAGAGCACGGGGCAGAGCGAGTTGGTTCTTAGCTTCCCAGAGAGCTGGAAGCAAGATGCTTTGGGGCCTCTCTGCCCCTTTGGAAACAAGGCAGCACCTTGGGCCTGGCAGCTCTAGGGCAATGGAGCACACCCAGAGCAGAAGTTCTACTTCAGCCAAATCAGGCCTGCCAGGAAACGGCGTTTCACAGGCCTTGGTAAGAGATGTTCCCGGTAGGCTGTAAGAGCACTGGGCAACGCCAGATGTTTCTTAGCTTCCCGAAGAGCTGGAAGCAAGATGCTTTGGGGCCTCTCATCCCCTTTGCAAACAAGGCCGACCTTTGGGCCAGGCAGCTCTAGGCCAATGGAGCACACCCAGAGCAGAAGTTCTACCTCAGCCAGATAAGGCCTGCCAAGAAACTGCGTTTCAAAGGCTTTGGTAAGAGATGTTCCCGGTACTCTGTTAGAGCACTGGGCAGAGCCATTTGTTTCTTAGCTTCCCAAAGAGCTGGAAGCAAGATGCTTTGGGGGCTCCCTGCCCCTTTGCCAACAAGGGCGACCTTTGGGCCTTTCAGCTCTAGGCCAATGGAGCACACCCAGAGCAGAAGTCCTACTTCAGCCAGATCAGGCCTGCCAAGGAACTGCGTTTCAGAGGCCTTTGTATGTGACGTTCCCGGTAGGCTGTGAGAGCACGGTGCAGAGCCAGTTGTTTCCTTGTTTCCCAAACAGCTGGAAGCAAGACGCTTTGGGGCCTCTCTGCCCCTTTGGAAACAAGGCAGCACGTTGGGTCTGGCAGCTCTAGGGCAATGGAGCACAACCAGAGCCGAAGTTCTACTTCTTCCAGATCAGGCCTGCCTAGACAGTGCGTTTCCCAGGCCTTGATAAGAGATGTTCTCTTAGGCTATAAGAGCACTGGGCACAGCCAGTTGTTTCTTAGCTTCCCAAGAGGTGGAAGCAAGATGCTTTGGGGCCTCTCTCCCCCTTTGGAAACAAGGCAGCCCTTTGGGCCTTTCAGCTCTAGGGCAATGGAGCACACCCAGAGCAGAAGTTCTACCTCAGCCAGATCAGGCCTGCCAAGAAACTGCTTTTCACAGGCCTTCGTAAGAGGTGTTCCCGGAAGGCTGTAAGAGTACCTGGCAGAGCGAGTTGTTTCTTAGCTTCAAAAACAGCTGGAAGCAACATGATTTGGGGCCTCTCTCCTCCTTTGGAAACAAAGCAGCCTTTGTGCCTGGCAGCTCTAGGCCAAAGTAGCACACCCAGAGCACAAGTTCTACCTCAGCCAGATCAGGCCTTCCAAGAAACTGCGTCTCACAGGCCTTTCTCTGTCACGTTGCCGGTAGGCTGTGAGAGCACTGTGCAGAGCCAGTTGTTTCTTAGCTTCCCAAAGATTTGGAAGCAAGATGCTTTGGGGACTCTCAGCCCCTTTGGAAACAAGGCGGCCCTTTGGGCCTGGCAGCTCTAGGCCAAAGTAGCACGCCCAGAGCAGGAGTTCTACTTCAGCCAGATCAGGCCTGCCAAGAAACTGCGTTTCACAGGCCTTGGTAAGAGATGTTCCCGGTAGGCTGTGAGAGCACTGTGGAGAGCCAGGTGCTTTAGCTTCCCACAGAGCTGGAAGCAAGATGCCTTGGGGCCTCTCTCTCCCTTTGGACACAAGGCAGCCGTTTGGGCCTGGCAGCTCTAGGCCAATGGAGCACACCCACAGCAGAAGTTCTACTTCAGGCAGATCAGTCCTGCCCAGAAACTGCGTTTCACAGCCCTTGGTAAGAGATGTTCACGGTAGGCTGTGAGAGCACTGGGCAGAACCAGTTGTTTTTTAGCTTCCCAATGTGCTGGAGGCAAGATGCTTTGGGGCCTCTCTCACCCTTTGGAAACAAGGCAGCCCTTAGGTCCTGGTAGCTCTAGGCCTATGTAGCACAACCAGAACAGAAGTTCTACTTCAGCCAGGTCAGGCCTGCCAAGAAACTGCGTTTCACAGGCCTTTCAAAGAGATGTTCTCTTAGGCTGTAAGAGCACTGGGCAGAGCCAGCTGTTTCTTAGCTTCCCGAAGAGCTGGGAGCAAGATGCTTTGGGTCCACTCTCCGTCTTTGGAAACAAGGCAGCCCTTTGGGCCTGGCAGCTCTAGGGCAATGGAGCACACCCAGAGCAGAAGTTCTACTTCAGCCAAATCAGGCCTGCCAGGAAACAGCGTTTCACAGGCCTTGGTAAGAGATGTTCCCGGTAGGCTGTAAGAGCACTGGGCAACGCCAGATGTTTCTTAGCTTCCCGAAGAGCTGGAAGCGAGGAGCTTTGGTGCCACTCTCTCACTTTGGACTCAAGGCAGCCCTTTGGGGCAGGTAGCTCTAGGCCTGTGGAGCACACCCAGAGCAGAAGTTCTACTTGGGCCAGTTCAGGCCACCAACAAACTGCGTTTCACAGGCCTTGGTGAGAGATGTTCCCGGTAGGCTGTAAGAGCACTGGGCAACGCCAGATGTTTCTTAGCTTCCCGAAGAGCTGGAAGCAAGATGCTTTGGGGCCTCTCATCCCCTTTGCAAACAAGGCGGCCCTATGGGCCAGGCAGCTCTAGGCCAATGGAGCACACCCAGAGCAGAAGTTCTACTTCGGCCAGTTCAGGCCACCAACAAACTGCGTTTCACAGGCCTTGGTAAGAGATGTTCCCGGTAGGCTGTAAGAGCACTGGGCAACGCCAGATGTTTCTTAGCTTCCCGAAGAGCTGGAAGCAAGATGCTTTGGGGCCTCTCATCCCCTTTGCAAACAAGGCCGACCTTTGGGCCAGGCAGCTCTAGGCCAATGGAGCACACCCAGAGCAGAAGTTCTACCTCAGCCAGATAAGGCCTGCCAAGAAACTGCGTTTCAAAGGCTTTGGTAAGAGATGTTCCCGGTACTCTGTTAGAGCACTGGGCAGAGCCATTTGTTTCTTAGCTTCCCAAAGAGCTGGAAGCAAGATGCTTTGGGGGCTCCCTGCCCCTTTGCCAACAAGGGCGACCTTTGGGCCTTTCAGCTCTAGGCCAATGGAGCACACCCAGAGCAGAAGTCCTACTTCAGCCAGATCAGGCCTGCCAAGGAACTGCGTTTCAGAGGCCATTGTATGTGACGTTCCCGGTAGGCTGTGAGAGCACGGTGCAGAGCCAGTTGTTTCCTTGTTTCCCAAACAGCTGGAAGCAAGACGCTTTGGGGCCTCTCTGCCCCTTTGGAAACAAGGCAGCACGTTGGGTCTGGCAGCTCTAGGGCAATGGAGCACAACCAGAGCCGAAGTTCTACTTCTTCCAGATCAGGCCTGCCTAGACAGTGCGTTTCCCAGGCCTTGATAAGAGATGTTCTCTTAGGCTATAAGAGCACTGGGCACAGCCAGTTGTTTCTTAGCTTCCCAAGAGGTGGAAGCAAGATGCTTTGGGGCCTCTCTCCCCCTTTGGAAACAAGGCAGCCCTTTGGGCCTTTCAGCTCTAGGGCAATGGAGCACACCCAGAGCAGAAGTTCTACCTCAGCCAGATCAGGCCTGCCAAGAAACTGCTTTTCACAGGCCTTCGTAAGAGGTGTTCCCGGAAGGCTGTAAGAGTACCTGGCAGAGCGAGTTGTTTCTTAGCTTCAAAAACAGCTGGAAGCAACATGATTTGGGGCCTCTCTCCCCCTTTGGAAACAAAGCAGCCTTTGTGCCTGGCAGCTCTAGGCCAAAGTAGCACACCCAGAGCACAAGTTCTACCTCAGCCAGATCAGGCCTTCCAAGAAACTGCGTCTCACAGGCCTTTCTCTGTCACGTTGCCGGTAGGCTGTGAGAGCACTGTGCAGAGCCAGTTGTTTCTTAGCTTCCCAAAGATTTGGAAGCAAGATGCTTTGGGGACTCTCAGCCCCTTTGGAAACAAGGCGGCCCTTTGGGCCTGGCAGCTCTAGGCCAAAGTAGCACGCCCAGAGCAGGAGTTCTACTTCAGCCAGATCAGGCCTGCCAAGAAACTGCGTTTCACAGGCCTTGGTAAGAGATGTTCCCGGTAGGCTGTGAGAGCACTGTGGAGAGCCAGGTGCTTTAGCTTCCCACAGAGCTGGAAGCAAGATGCCTTGGGGCCTCTCTCTCCCTTTGGACACAAGGCAGCCGTTTGGGCCTGGCAGCTCTAGGCCAATGGAGCACACCCACAGCAGAAGTTCTACTTCAGGCAGATCAGTCCTGCCCAGAAACTGCGTTTCACAGCCCTTGGTAAGAGATGTTCACGGTAGGCTGTGAGAGCACTGGGCAGAACCAGTTGTTTTTTAGCTTCCCAATGTGCTGGAGGCAAGATGCTTTGGGGCCTCTCTCACCCTTTGGAAACAAGGCAGCCCTTAGGTCCTGGTAGCTCTAGGCCTATGTAGCACAACCAGAACAGAAGTTCTACTTCAGCCAGGTCAGGCCTGCCAAGAAACTGCGTTTCACAGGCCTTTCAAAGAGATGTTCTCTTAGGCTGTAAGAGCACTGGGCAGAGCCAGCTGTTTCTTAGCTTCCCGAAGAGCTGGGAGCAAGATGCTTTGGGTCCACTCTCCGTCTTTGGAAACAAGGCAGCCCTTTGGGCCTGGCAGCTCTAGGGCAATGGAGCACACCCAGAGCAGAAGTTCTACTTCAGCCAGATCAGGCCTGCCAGGAAACTGCGTTTCACAGGCCTTGGTAAGAGATGTTCCCGGTAGGCTGTAAGAGCACTGGGCAACGCCAGATGTTTCTTAGCTTCCCGAAGAGCTGGAAGCGAGGAGCTTTGGTGCCACTCTCTCACTTTGGACTCAAGGCAGCCCTTTGGGGCAGGTAGCTCTAGGCCTGTGGAGCACACCCAGAGCAGAAGTTCTACTTGGGCCAGTTCAGGCCACCAACAAACTGCGTTTCACAGGCCTTGGTGAGAGATGTTCCCGGTAGGCTGTAAGAGCACTGGGCAACGCCAGATGTTTCTTAGCTTCCCGAAGAGCTGGAAGCAAGATGCTTTGGGGCCTCTCATCCCCTTTGCAAACAAGGCGGCCCTATGGGCCAGGCAGCTCTAGGCCAATGGAGCACACCCAGAGCAGAAGTTCTACTTCGGCCAGTTCAGGCCACCAACAAACTGCGTTTCACAGGCCTTGGTAAGAGATGTTCCCGGTAGGCTGTAAGAGCACTGGGCAACGCCAGATGTTTCTTAGCTTCCCGAAGAGCTGGAAGCAAGATGCTTTGGGGCCTCTCATCCCCTTTGCAAACAAGGCCGACCTTTGGGCCAGGCAGCTCTAGGCCAATGGAGCACACCCAGAGCAGAAGTTCTACCTCAGCCAGATAAGGCCTGCCAAGAAACTGCGTTTCAAAGGCTTTGGTAAGAGATGTTCCCGGTACTCTGTTAGAGCACTGGGCAGAGCCATTTGTTTCTTAGCTTCCCAAAGAGCTGGAAGCAAGATGCTTTGGGGGCTCCCTGCCCCTTTGCCAACAAGGGCGACCTTTGGGCCTTTCAGCTCTAGGCCAATGGAGCACACCCTGAGCAGAAGTCCTACTTCAGCCAGATCAGGCCTGCCAAGGAACTGCGTTTCAGAGGCCATTGTATGTGACGTTCCCGGTAGGCTGTGAGAGCACGGTGCAGAGCCAGTTGTTTCCTTGTTTCCCAAACAGCTGGAAGCAAGACGCTTTGGGGCCTCTCTGCCCCTTTGGAAACAAGGCAGCACGTTGGGTCTGGCAGCTCTAGGGCAATGGAGCACAACCAGAGCCGAAGTTCTACTTCTTCCAGATCAGGCCTGCCTAGACAGTGCGTTTCCCAGGCCTTGATAAGAGATGTTCTCTTAGGCTATAAGAGCACTGGGCACAGCCAGTTGTTTCTTAGCTTCCCAAGAGGTGGAAGCAAGATGCTTTGGGGCCTCTCTCCCCCTTTGGAAACAAGGCAGCCCTTTGGGCCTTTCAGCTCTAGGGCAATGGAGCACACCCAGAGCAGAAGTTCTACCTCAGCCAGATCAGGCCTGCCAAGAAACTGCTTTTCACAGGCCTTCGTAAGAGGTGTTCCCGGAAGGCTGTAAGAGTACCTGGCAGAGCGAGTTTTTCCTTAGCTTCAAAAACAGCTGGAAGCAACATGATTTGGGGCCTCTCTCCCCCTTTGGAAACAAAGCAGCCTTTGTGCCTGGCAGCTCTAGGCCAAAGTAGCACACCCAGAGCACAAGTTCTACCTCAGCCAGATCAGGCCTTCCAAGAAACTGCGTCTCACAGGCCTTTCTCTGTCACGTTGCCGGTAGCCTGTGAGAGCACTGTGCAGAGCCAGTTGTTTCTTAGCTTCCCAAAGATTTGGAAGCAAGATGCTTTGGGGACTCTCAGCCCCTTTGGAAACAAGGCGGCCCTTTGGGCCTGGCAGCTCTAGGCCAAAGTAGCACGCCCAGTGCAGGAGTTCTACTTCAGCCAGATCAGGCCTGCCAAGAAACTGCGTTTCACAGGCCTTGGTAAGAGATGTTCCCGGTAGGCTGTGAGAGCACTGTGGAGAGCCAGTTGCTTTAGCTTCCCACAGAGCTGGAAGCAAGATGCCTTGGGGCCTCTCTCTCCCTTTGGACACAAGGCAGCCGTTTGGGCCTGGCAGCTCTAGGCCAATGGAGCACACCCACAGCAGAAGTTCTACTTCAGGCAGATCAGTCCTGCCCAGAAACTGCGTTTCACAGCCCTTGGTAAGAGATGTTCACGGTAGGCTGTGAGAGCACTGGGCAGAACCAGTTGTTTTTTAGCTTCCCAAAGTGCTGGAGGCAAGATGCTTTGGGGCCTCTCTCACCCTTTGGAAACAAGGCAGCCCTTAGGTCCTGGTAGCTCTAGGCCTATGTAGCACAACCAGAACAGAAGTTCTACTTCAGCCAGGTCAGGCCTGCCAAGAAACTGCGTTTCACAGGCCTTTCAAAGAGATGTTCTCTTAGGCTGTAAGAGCACTGGGCAGAGCCAGCTGTTTCTTAGCTTCCCGAAGAGCTGGGAGCAAGATGCTTTGGGTCCACTCTCCGTCTTTGGAAACAAGGCAGCCCTTTGGGCCTGGCAGCTCTAGGGCAATGGAGCACACCCAGAGCAGAAGTTCTACTTCAGCCAGATCAGGCCTGCCAGGAAACTGCGTTTCACAGGCCTTGGTAAGAGATGTTCCCGGTAGGCTGTAAGAGCACTGGGCAGAGCCAGTTGTTTCTTACCTTCCTGAAAAGCTGGAAGCAAGATGCTTGGGACCCCTCTGCCCGTTTGGGAACAAGGCAGCCTTTTGGGTCGGGAAGCTCTAGGCCAATGGAGCACACGCAGAGCAGGAGTTCTACTTCAGCCTGATCAGGCCTGCAAAGAAACAGCGTTTGACAGGCCTTGGTAAGAGATGTTCCCGGTAGGTGTAAGAGCACTGGGCAGAGCCAGTTGTTTCTTAGCTTCGCAAAGACTGGGAAGCAAGATGCTTTGGGCCTCTCTGCCCCTTGGAAACAGGGCAGCACTTTGGGCCTGGCAGCTCTAGGGCAATGGAGCACACCCAGAGCCGGAGTTCTACTTCAGCCAGATGAGGCCTGCCAAGAAACTGCGTTTCACAGGCCTTTCAAAGACATGTTCCCGGTAGGCTGTAAGAGCACGGGGCAGAGCGAGTTGGTTCTTAGCTTCCCAGAGAGCTGGAAGCAAGATGCTTTGGGGCCTCTCTGCCCCTTTGGAAACAAGGCAGCACCTTGGGCCTGGCAGCTCTAGGCCAATGGAGCACACCCAGAGCAGAAGTTCTACTTCGGCCAGTTCAGGCCACCAACAAACTGCGTTTCACAGGCCTTGGTAAGAGATGTTCCCGGTAGGCTGTAAGAGCACTGGGCAACGCCAGATGTTTCTTAGCTTCCCGAAGAGCTGGAAGCAAGATGCTTTGGGGCCTCTCATCCCCTTTGCAAACAAGGCCGACCTTTGGGCCAGGCAGCTCTAGGCCAATGGAGCACACCCAGAGCAGAAGTTCTACCTCAGCCAGATAAGGCCTGCCAAGAAACTGCGTTTCAAAGGCTTTGGTAAGAGATGTTCCCGGTACTCTGTTAGAGCACTGGGCAGAGCCATTTGTTTCTTAGCTTCCCAAAGAGCTGGAAGCAAGATGCTTTGGGGGCTCCCTGCCCCTTTGCCAACAAGGGCGACCTTTGGGCCTTTCAGCTCTAGGCCAATGGAGCACACCCAGAGCAGAAGTCCTACTTCAGCCAGATCAGGCCTGCCAAGGAACTGCGTTTCAGAGGCCATTGTATGTGACGTTCCCGGTAGGCTGTGAGAGCACGGTGCAGAGCCAGTTGTTTCCTTGTTTCCCAAACAGCTGGAAGCAAGACGCTTTGGGGCCTCTCTGCCCCTTTGGAAACAAGGCAGCACGTTGGGTCTGGCAGCTCTAGGGCAATGGAGCACAACCAGAGCCGAAGTTCTACTTCTTCCAGATCAGGCCTGCCTAGACAGTGCGTTTCCCAGGCCTTGATAAGAGATGTTCTCTTAGGCTATAAGAGCACTGGGCACAGCCAGTTGTTTCTTAGCTTCCCAAGAGGTGGAAGCAAGATGCTTTGGGGCCTCTCTCCCCCTTTGGAAACAAGGCAGCCCTTTGGGCCTTTCAGCTCTAGGGCAATGGAGCACACCCAGAGCAGAAGTTCTACCTCAGCCAGATCAGGCCTGCCAAGAAACTGCTTTTCACAGGCCTTCGTAAGAGGTGTTCCCGGAAGGCTGTAAGAGTACCTGGCAGAGCGAGTTGTTTCTTAGCTTCAAAAACAGCTGGAAGCAACATGATTTGGGGCCTCTCTCCCCCTTTGGAAACAAAGCAGCCTTTGTGCCTGGCAGCTCTAGGCCAAAGTAGCACACCCAGAGCACAAGTTCTACCTCAGCCAGATCAGGCCTTCCAAGAAACTGCGTCTCACAGGCCTTTCTCTGTCACGTTGCCGGTAGCCTGTGAGAGCACTGTGCAGAGCCAGTTGTTTCTTAGCTTCCCAAAGATTTGGAAGCAAGATGCTTTGGGGACTCTCAGCCCCTTTGGAAACAAGGCGGCCCTTTGGGCCTGGCAGCTCTAGGCCAAAGTAGCACGCCCAGTGCAGGAGTTCTACTTCAGCCAGATCAGGCCTGCCAAGAAACTGCGTTTCACAGGCCTTGGTAAGAGATGTTCCCGGTAGGCTGTGAGAGCACTGTGGAGAGCCAGTTGCTTTAGCTTCCCACAGAGCTGGAAGCAAGATGCCTTGGGGCCTCTCTCTCCCTTTGGACACAAGGCAGCCGTTTGGGCCTGGCAGCTCTAGGCCAATGGAGCACACCCACAGCAGAAGTTCTACTTCAGGCAGATCAGTCCTGCCCAGAAACTGCGTTTCACAGCCCTTGGTAAGAGATGTTCACGGTAGGCTGTGAGAGCACTGGGCAGAACCAGTTGTTTTTTAGCTTCCCAAAGTGCTGGAGGCAAGATGCTTTGGGGCCTCTCTCACCCTTTGGAAACAAGGCAGCCCTTAGGTCCTGGTAGCTCTAGGCCTATGTAGCACAACCAGAACAGAAGTTCTACTTCAGCCAGGTCAGGCCTGCCAAGAAACTGCGTTTCACAGGCCTTTCAAAGAGATGTTCTCTTAGGCTGTAAGAGCACTGGGCAGAGCCAGCTGTTTCTTAGCTTCCCGAAGAGCTGGGAGCAAGATGCTTTGGGTCCACTCTCCGTCTTTGGAAACAAGGCAGCCCTTTGGGCCTGGCAGCTCTAGGGCAATGGAGCACACCCAGAGCAGAAGTTCTACTTCAGCCAGATCAGGCCTGCCAGGAAACTGCGTTTCACAGGCCTTGGTAAGAGATGTTCCCGGTAGGCTGTAAGAGCACTGGGCAGAGCCAGTTGTTTCTTACCTTCCTGAAAAGCTGGAAGCAAGATGCTTGGGACCCCTCTGCCCGTTTGGGAACAAGGCAGCCTTTTGGGTCAGGAAGCTCTAGGCCAATGGAGCACACGCAGAGCAGGAGTTCTACTTCAGCCTGATCAGGCCTGCAAAGAAACAGCGTTTGACAGGCCTTGGTAAGAGATGTTCCCGGTAGGTGTAAGAGCACTGGGCAGAGCCAGTTGTTTCTTAGCTTCGCAAAGACTGGGAAGCAAGATGCTTTGGGCCTCTCTGCCCCTTGGAAACAGGGCAGCACTTTGGGCCTGGCAGCTCTAGGGCAATGGAGCACACCCAGAGCCGGAGTTCTACTTCAGCCAGATGAGGCCTGCCAAGAAACTGCGTTTCACAGGCCTTTCAAAGACATGTTCCCGGTAGGCTGTAAGAGCACGGGGCAGAGCGAGTTGGTTCTTAGCTTCCCAGAGAGCTGGAAGCAAGATGCTTTGGGGCCTCTCTGCCCCTTTGGAAACAAGGCAGCACCTTGGGCCTGGCAGCTCTAGGCCAATGGAGCACACCCAGAGCAGAAGTTCTACTTCGGCCAGTTCAGGCCACCAACAAACTGCGTTTCACAGGCCTTGGTAAGAGATGTTCCCGGTAGGCTGTAAGAGCACTGGGCAACGCCAGATGTTTCTTAGCTTCCCGAAGAGCTGGAAGCAAGATGCTTTGGGGCCTCTCATCCCCTTTGCAAACAAGGCCGACCTTTGGGCCAGGCAGCTCTAGGCCAATGGAGCACACCCAGAGCAGAAGTTCTACCTTAGCCAGATAAGGCCTGCCAAGAAACTGCGTTTCAAAGGCTTTGGTAAGAGATGTTCCCGGTACTCTGTTAGAGCACTGGGCAGAGCCATTTGTTTCTTAGCTTCCCAAAGAGCTGGAAGCAAGATGCTTTGGGGGCTCCCTGCCCCTTTGCCAACAAGGGCGACCTTTGGGCCTTTCAGCTCTAGGCCAATGGAGCACACCCAGAGCAGAAGTCCTACTTCAGCCAGATCAGGCCTGCCAAGGAACTGCGTTTCAGAGGCCTTTGTATGTGACGTTCCCGGTAGGCTGTGAGAGCACGGTGCAGAGCCAGTTGTTTCCTTGTTTCCCAAACAGCTGGAAGCAAGACGCTTTGGGGCCTCTCTGCCCCTTTGGAAACAAGGCAGCACGTTGGGTCTGGCAGCTCTAGGGCAATGGAGCACAACCAGAGCCGAAGTTCTACTTCTTCCAGATCAGGCCTGCCTAGACAGTGCGTTTCCCAGGCCTTGATAAGAGATGTTCTCTTAGGCTATAAGAGCACTGGGCACAGCCAGTTGTTTCTTAGCTTCCCAAGAGGTGGAAGCAAGATGCTTTGGGGCCTCTCTCCCCCTTTGGAAACAAGGCAGCCCTTTGGGCCTTTCAGCTCTAGGGCAATGGAGCACACCCAGAGCAGAAGTTCTACCTCAGCCAGATCAGGCCTGCCAAGAAACTGCTTTTCACAGGCCTTCGTAAGAGGTGTTCCCGGAAGGCTGTAAGAGTACCTGGCAGAGCGAGTTGTTTCTTAGCTTCAAAAACAGCTGGAAGCAACATGATTTGGGGCCTCTCTCCCCCTTTGGAAACAAAGCAGCCTTTGTGCCTGGCAGCTCTAGGCCAAAGTAGCACACCCAGAGCACAAGTTCTACCTCAGCCAGATCAGGCCTTCCAAGAAACTGCGTCTCACAGGCCTTTCTCTGTCACGTTGCCGGTAGGCTGTGAGAGCACTGTGCAGAGCCAGTTGTTTCTTAGCTTCCCAAAGATTTGGAAGCAAGATGCTTTGGGGACTCTCAGCCCCTTTGGAAACAAGGTGGCCCTTTGGGCCTGGCAGCTCTAGGCCAAAGTAGCACGCCCAGAGCAGGAGTTCTACTTCAGCCAGATCAGGCCTGCCAAGAAACTGCGTTTCACAGGCCTTGGTAAGAGATGTTCCCGGTAGGCTGTGAGAGCACTGTGGAGAGCCAGTTGCTTTAGCTTCCCACAGAGCTGGAAGCAAGATGCCTTGGGGCCTCTCTCTCCCTTTGGACACAAGTCAGCCGTTTGGGCCTGGCAGCTCTAGGCCAATGGAGCACACCCACAGCAGAAGTTCTACTTCAGGCAGATCAGTCCTGCCCAGAAACTGCGTTTCACAGCCCTTGGTAAGAGATGTTCACGGTAGGCTGTGAGAGCACTGGGCAGAACCAGTTGTTTTTTAGCTTCCCAAAGTGCTGGAGGCAAGATGCTTTGGGGCCTCTCTCACCCTTTGGAAACAAGGCAGCCCTTAGGTCCTGGTAGCTCTAGGCCTATGTAGCACAACCAGAACAGAAGTTCTACTTCAGCCAGGTCAGGCCTGCCAAGAAACTGCGTTTCACAGGCCTTTCAAAGAGATGTTCTCTTAGGCTGTAAGAGCACTGGGCAGAGCCAGCTGTTTCTTAGCTTCCCGAAGAGCTGGGAGCAAGATGCTTTGGGTCCACTCTCCGTCTTTGGAAACAAGGCAGCCCTTTGGGCCTGGCAGCTCTAGGGCAATGGAGCACACCCAGAGCAGAAGTTCTACTTCAGCCAGATCAGGCCTGCCAGGAAACTGCGTTTCACAGGCCTTGGTAAGAGATGTTCCCGGTAGGCTGTAAGAGCACTGGGCAGAGCCAGTTGTTTCTTACCTTCCTGAAAAGCTGGAAGCAAGATGCTTGGGACCCCTCTGCCCGTTTGGGAACAAGGCAGCCTTTTGGGTCGGGAAGCTCTAGGCCAATGGAGCACACGCAGAGCAGGAGTTCTACTTCAGCCTGATCAGGCCTGCAAAGAAACAGCGTTTGACAGGCCTTGGTAAGAGTTGTTCCCGGTAGGTGTAAGAGCACTGGGCAGAGCCAGTTGTTTCTTAGCTTCGCAAAGACTGGGAAGCAAGATGCTTTGGGCCTCTCTGCCCCTTGGAAACAGGGCAGCACTTTGGGCCTGGCAGCTCTAGGGCAATGGAGCACACCCAGAGCCGGAGTTCTACTTCAGCCAGATGAGGCCTGCCAAGAAACTGCGTTTCACAGGCCTTTCAAAGACATGTTCCCGGTAGGCTGTAAGAGCACGGGGCAGAGCGAGTTGGTTCTTAGCTTCCCAGAGAGCTGGAAGCAAGATGCTTTGGGGCCTCTCTGCCCCTTTGGAAACAAGGCAGCACCTTGGGCCTGGCAGCTCTAGGCCAATGGAGCACACCCAGAGCAGAAGTTCTACTTCGGCCAGTTCAGGCCACCAACAAACTGCGTTTCACAGGCCTTGGTAAGAGATGTTCCCGGTAGGCTGTAAGAGCACTGGGCAACGCCAGATGTTTCTTAGCTTCCCGAAGAGCTGGAAGCAAGATGCTTTGGGGCCTCTCATCCCCTTTGCAAACAAGGCCGACCTTTGGGCCAGGCAGCTCTAGGCCAATGGAGCACACCCAGAGCAGAAGTTCTACCTCAGCCAGATAAGGCCTGCCAAGAAACTGCGTTTCAAAGGCTTTGGTAAGAGATGTTCCCGGTACTCTGTTAGAGCACTGGGCAGAGCCATTTGTTTCTTAGCTTCCCAAAGAGCTGGAAGCAAGATGCTTTGGGGGCTCCCTGCCCCTTTGCCAACAAGGGCGACCTTTGGGCCTTTCAGCTCTAGGCCAATGGAGCACACCCAGAGCAGAAGTCCTACTTCAGCCAGATCAGGCCTGCCAAGGAACTGCGTTTCAGAGGCCTTTGTATGTGACGTTCCCGGTAGGCTGTGAGAGCACGGTGCAGAGCCAGTTGTTTCCTTGTTTCCCAAACAGCTGGAAGCAAGACGCTTTGGGGCCTCTCTGCCCCTTTGGAAACAAGGCAGCACGTTGGGTCTGGCAGCTCTAGGGCAATGGAGCACAACCAGAGCCGAAGTTCTACTTCTTCCAGATCAGGCCTGCCTAGACAGTGCGTTTCCCAGGCCTTGATAAGAGATGTTCTCTTAGGCTATAAGAGCACTGGGCACAGCCAGTTGTTTCTTAGCTTCCCAAGAGGTGGAAGCAAGATGCTTTGGGGCCTCTCTCCCCCTTTGGAAACAAGGCAGCCCTTTGGGCCTTTCAGCTCTAGGGCAATGGAGCACACCCAGAGCAGAAGTTCTACCTCAGCCAGATCAGGCCTGCCAAGAAACTGCTTTTCACAGGCCTTCGTAAGAGGTGTTCCCGGAAGGCTGTAAGAGTACCTGGCAGAGCGAGTTGTTTCTTAGCTTCAAAAACAGCTGGAAGCAACATGATTTGGGGCCTCTCTCCCCCTTTGGAAACAAAGCAGCCTTTGTGCCTGGCAGCTCTAGGCCAAAGTAGCACACCCAGAGCACAAGTTCTACCTCAGCCAGATCAGGCCTTCCAAGAAACTGCGTCTCACAGGCCTTTCTCTGTCACGTTGCCGGTAGCCTGTGAGAGCACTGTGCAGAGCCAGTTGTTTCTTAGCTTCCCAAAGATTTGGAAGCAAGATGCTTTGGGGACTCTCAGCCCCTTTGGAAACAAGGCGGCCCTTTGGGCCTGGCAGCTCTAGGCCAAAGTAGCACGCCCAGAGCAGGAGTTCTACTTCAGCCAGATCAGGCCTGCCAAGAAACTGCGTTTCACAGGCCTTGGTAAGAGATGTTCCCGGTAGGCTGTGAGAGCACTGTGGAGAGCCAGTTGCTTTAGCTTCCCACAGAGCTGGAAGCAAGATGCCTTGGGGCCTCTCTCTCCCTTTGGACACAAGTCAGCCGTTTGGGCCTGGCAGCTCTAGGCCAATGGAGCACACCCACAGCAGAAGTTCTACTTCAGGCAGATCAGTCCTGCCCAGAAACTGCGTTTCACAGCCCTTGGTAAGAGATGTTCACGGTAGGCTGTGAGAGCACTGGGCAGAACCAGTTGTTTTTTAGCTTCCCAAAGTGCTGGAGGCAAGATGCTTTGGGGCCTCTCTCACCCTTTGGAAACAAGGCAGCCCTTAGGTCCTGGTAGCTCTAGGCCTATGTAGCACAACCAGAACAGAAGTTCTACTTCAGCCAGGTCAGGCCTGCCAAGAAACTGCGTTTCACAGGCCTTTCAAAGAGATGTTCTCTTAGGCTGTAAGAGCACTGGGCAGAGCCAGCTGTTTCTTAGCTTCCCGAAGAGCTGGGAGCAAGATGCTTTGGGTCCACTCTCCGTCTTTGGAAACAAGGCAGCCCTTTGGGCCTGGCAGCTCTAGGGCAATGGAGCACACCCAGAGCAGAAGTTCTACTTCAGCCAGATCAGGCCTGCCAGGAAACTGCGTTTCACAGGCCTTGGTAAGAGATGTTCCCGGTAGGCTGTAAGAGCACTGGGCAGAGCCAGTTGTTTCTTACCTTCCTGAAAAGCTGGAAGCAAGATGCTTGGGACCCCTCTGCCCGTTTGGGAACAAGGCAGCCTTTTGGGTCGGGAAGCTCTAGGCCAATGGAGCACACGCAGAGCAGGAGTTCTACTTCAGCCTGATCAGGCCTGCAAAGAAACAGCGTTTGACAGGCCTTGGTAAGAGTTGTTCCCGGTAGGTGTAAGAGCACTGGGCAGAGCCAGTTGTTTCTTAGCTTCGCAAAGACTGGGAAGCAAGATGCTTTGGGCCTCTCTGCCCCTTGGAAACAGGGCAGCACTTTGGGCCTGGCAGCTCTAGGGCAATGGAGCACACCCAGAGCCGGAGTTCTACTTCAGCCAGATGAGGCCTGCCAAGAAACTGCGTTTCACAGGCCTTTCAAAGACATGTTCCCGGTAGGCTGTAAGAGCACGGGGCAGAGCGAGTTGGTTCTTAGCTTCCCAGAGAGCTGGAAGCAAGATGCTTTGGGGCCTCTCTGCCCCTTTGGAAACAAGGCAGCACCTTGGGCCTGGCAGCTCTAGGCCAATGGAGCACACCCAGAGCAGAAGTTCTACTTCGGCCAGTTCAGGCCACCAACAAACTGCGTTTCACAGGCCTTGGTAAGAGATGTTCCCGGTAGGCTGTAAGAGCACTGGGCAACGCCAGATGTTTCTTAGCTTCCCGAAGAGCTGGAAGCAAGATGCTTTGGGGCCTCTCATCCCCTTTGCAAACAAGGCCGACCTTTGGGCCAGGCAGCTCTAGGCCAATGGAGCACACCCAGAGCAGAAGTTCTACCTCAGCCAGATAAGGCCTGCCAAGAAACTGCGTTTCAAAGGCTTTGGTAAGAGATGTTCCCGGTACTCTGTTAGAGCACTGGGCAGAGCCATTTGTTTCTTAGCTTCCCAAAGAGCTGGAAGCAAGATGCTTTGGGGGCTCCCTGCCCCTTTGCCAACAAGGGCGACCTTTGGGCCTTTCAGCTCTAGGCCAATGGAGCACACCCAGAGCAGAAGTCCTACTTCAGCCAGATCAGGCCTGCCAAGGAACTGCGTTTCAGAGGCCTTTGTATGTGACGTTCCCGGTAGGCTGTGAGAGCACGGTGCAGAGCCAGTTGTTTCCTTGTTTCCCAAACAGCTGGAAGCAAGACGCTTTGGGGCCTCTCTGCCCCTTTGGAAACAAGGCAGCACGTTGGGTCTGGCAGCTCTAGGGCAATGGAGCACAACCAGAGCCGAAGTTCTACTTCTTCCAGATCAGGCCTGCCTAGACAGTGCGTTTCCCAGGCCTTGATAAGAGATGTTCTCTTAGGCTATAAGAGCACTGGGCACAGCCAGTTGTTTCTTAGCTTCCCAAGAGGTGGAAGCAAGATGCTTTGGGGCCTCTCTCCCCCTTTGGAAACAAGGCAGCCCTTTGGGCCTTTCAGCTCTAGGGCAATGGAGCACACCCAGAGCAGAAGTTCTACCTCAGCCAGATCAGGCCTGCCAAGAAACTGCTTTTCACAGGCCTTCGTAAGAGGTGTTCCCGGAAGGCTGTAAGAGTACCTGGCAGAGCGAGTTGTTTCTTAGCTTCAAAAACAGCTGGAAGCAACATGATTTGGGGCCTCTCTCCCCCTTTGGAAACAAAGCAGCCTTTGTGCCTGGCAGCTCTAGGCCAAAGTAGCACACCCAGAGCACAAGTTCTACCTCAGCCAGATCAGGCCTTCCAAGAAACTGCGTCTCACAGGCCTTTCTCTGTCACGTTGCCGGTAGCCTGTGAGAGCACTGTGCAGAGCCAGTTGTTTCTTAGCTTCCCAAAGATTTGGAAGCAAGATGCTTTGGGGACTCTCAGCCCCTTTGGAAACAAGGCGGCCCTTTGGGCCTGGCAGCTCTAGGCCAAAGTAGCACGCCCAGAGCAGGAGTTCTACTTCAGCCAGATCAGGCCTGCCAAGAAACTGCGTTTCACAGGCCTTGGTAAGAGATGTTCCCGGTAGGCTGTGAGAGCACTGTGGAGAGCCAGTTGCTTTAGCTTCCCACAGAGCTGGAAGCAAGATGCCTTGGGGCCTCTCTCTCCCTTTGGACACAAGTCAGCCGTTTGGGCCTGGCAGCTCTAGGCCAATGGAGCACACCCACAGCAGAAGTTCTACTTCAGGCAGATCAGTCCTGCCCAGAAACTGCGTTTCACAGCCCTTGGTAAGAGATGTTCACGGTAGGCTGTGAGAGCACTGGGCAGAACCAGTTGTTTTTTAGCTTCCCAAAGTGCTGGAGGCAAGATGCTTTGGGGCCTCTCTCACCCTTTGGAAACAAGGCAGCCCTTAGGTCCTGGTAGCTCTAGGCCTATGTAGCACAACCAGAACAGAAGTTCTACTTCAGCCAGGTCAGGCCTGCCAAGAAACTGCGTTTCACAGGCCTTTCAAAGAGATGTTCTCTTAGGCTGTAAGAGCACTGGGCAGAGCCAGCTGTTTCTTAGCTTCCCGAAGAGCTGGGAGCAAGATGCTTTGGGTCCACTCTCCGTCTTTGGAAACAAGGCAGCCCTTTGGGCCTGGCAGCTCTAGGGCAATGGAGCACACCCAGAGCAGAAGTTCTACTTCAGCCAGATCAGGCCTGCCAGGAAACTGCGTTTCACAGGCCTTGGTAAGAGATGTTCCCGGTAGGCTGTAAGAGCACTGGGCAGAGCCAGTTGTTTCTTACCTTCCTGAAAAGCTGGAAGCAAGATGCTTGGGACCCCTCTGCCCGTTTGGGAACAAGGCAGCCTTTTGGGTCGGGAAGCTCTAGGCCAATGGAGCACACGCAGAGCAGGAGTTCTACTTCAGCCTGATCAGGCCTGCAAAGAAACAGCGTTTGACAGGCCTTGGTAAGAGATGTTCCCGGTAGGTGTAAGAGCACTGGGCAGAGACAGTTGTTTCTTAGCTTCGCAAAGACTGGGAAGCAAGATGCTTTGGGCCTCTCTGCCCCTTGGAAACAGGGCAGCACTTTGGGCCTGGCAGCTCTAGGGCAATGGAGCACACCCAGAGCCGGAGTTCTACTTCAGCCAGATGAGGCCTGCCAAGAAACTGCGTTTCACAGGCCTTTCAAAGACATGTTCCCGGTAGGCTGTAAGAGCACGGGGCAGAGCGAGTTGGTTCTTAGCTTCCCAGAGAGCTGGAAGCAAGATGCTTTGGGGCCTCTCTGCCCCTTTGGAAACAAGGCAGCACCTTGGGCCTGGCAGCTCTAGGCCAATGGAGCACACCCAGAGCAGAAGTTCTACTTCGGCCAGTTCAGGCCACCAACAAACTGCGTTTCACAGGCCTTGGTAAGAGATGTTCCCGGTAGGCTGTAAGAGCACTGGGCAACGCCAGATGTTTCTTAGCTTCCCGAAGAGCTGGAAGCAAGATGCTTTGGGGCCTCTCATCCCCTTTGCAAACAAGGCCGACCTTTGGGCCAGGCAGCTCTAGGCCAATGGAGCACACCCAGAGCAGAAGTTCTACCTCAGCCAGATAAGGCCTGCCAAGAAACTGCGTTTCAAAGGCTTTGGTAAGAGATGTTCCCGGTACTCTGTTAGAGCACTGGGCAGAGCCATTTGTTTCTTAGCTTCCCAAAGAGCTGGAAGCAAGATGCTTTGGGGGCTCCCTGCCCCTTTGCCAACAAGGGCGACCTTTGGGCCTTTCAGCTCTAGGCCTATGGAGCACACCCAGAGCAGAAGTCCTACTTCAGCCAGATCAGGCCTGCCAAGGAACTGCGTTTCAGAGGCCTTTGTATGTGACGTTCCCGGTAGGCTGTGAGAGCACGGTGCAGAGCCAGTTGTTTCCTTGTTTCCCAAACAGCTGGAAGCAAGACGCTTTGGGGCCTCTCTGCCCCTTTGGAAACAAGGCAGCACGTTGGGTCTGGCAGCTCTAGGGCAATGGAGCACAACCAGAGCCGAAGTTCTACTTCTTCCAGATCAGGCCTGCCTAGACAGTGCGTTTCCCAGGCCTTGATAAGAGATGTTCTCTTAGGCTATAAGAGCACTGGGCACAGCCAGTTGTTTCTTAGCTTCCCAAGAGGTGGAAGCAAGATGCTTTGGGGCCTCTCTCCCCCTTTGGAAACAAGGCATCCCTTTGGGCCTTTCAGCTCTAGGGCAATGGAGCACACCCAGAGCAGAAGTTCTACCTCAGCCAGATCAGGCCTGCCAAGAAACTGCTTTTCACAGGCCTTCGTAAGAGGTGTTCCCGGAAGGCTGTAAGAGTACCTGGCAGAGCGAGTTGTTTCTTAGCTTCAAAAACAGCTGGAAGCAACATGATTTGGGGCCTCTCTCCCCCTTTGGAAACAAAGCAGCCTTTGTGCCTGGCAGCTCTAGGCCAAAGTAGCACACCCAGAGCACAAGTTCTACCTCAGCCAGATCAGGCCTTCCAAGAAACTGCGTCTCACAGGCCTTTCTCTGTCACGTTGCCGGTAGCCTGTGAGAGCACTGTGCAGAGCCAGTTGTTTCTTAGCTTCCCAAAGATTTGGAAGCAAGATGCTTTGGGGACTCTCAGCCCCTTTGGAAACAAGGCGGCCCTTTGGGCCTGGCAGCTCTAGGCCAAAGTAGCACGCCCAGAGCAGGAGTTCTACTTCAGCCAGATCAGGCCTGCCAAGAAACTGCGTTTCACAGGCCTTGGTAAGAGATGTTCCCGGTAGGCTGTGAGAGCACTGTGGAGAGCCAGTTGCTTTAGCTTCCCACAGAGCTGGAAGCAAGATGCCTTGGGGCCTCTCTCTCCCTTTGGACACAAGTCAGCCGTTTGGGCCTGGCAGCTCTAGGCCAATGGAGCACACCCACAGCAGAAGTTCTACTTCAGGCAGATCAGTCCTGCCCAGAAACTGCGTTTCACAGCCCTTGGTAAGAGATGTTCACGGTAGGCTGTGAGAGCACTGGGCAGAACCAGTTGTTTTTTAGCTTCCCAAAGTGCTGGAGGCAAGATGCTTTGGGGCCTCTCTCACCCTTTGGAAACAAGGCAGCCCTTAGGTCCTGGTAGCTCTAGGCCTATGTAGCACAACCAGAACAGAAGTTCTACTTCAGCCAGGTCAGGCCTGCCAAGAAACTGCGTTTCACAGGCCTTTCAAAGAGATGTTCTCTTAGGCTGTAAGAGCACTGGGCAGAGCCAGCTGTTTCTTAGCTTCCCGAAGAGCTGGGAGCAAGATGCTTTGGGTCCACTCTCCGTCTTTGGAAACAAGGCAGCCCTTTGGGCCTGGCAGCTCTAGGGCAATGGAGCACACCCAGAGCAGAAGTTCTACTTCAGCCAGATCAGGCCTGCCAGGAAACTGCGTTTCACAGGCCTTGGTAAGAGATGTTCCCGGTAGGCTGTAAGAGCACTGGGCAGAGCCAGTTGTTTCTTACCTTCCTGAAAAGCTGGAAGCAAGATGCTTGGGACCCCTCTGCCCGTTTGGGAACAAGGCAGCCTTTTGGGTCGGGAAGCTCTAGGCCAATGGAGCACACGCAGAGCAGGAGTTCTACTTCAGCCTGATCAGGCCTGCAAAGAAACAGCGTTTGACAGGCCTTGGTAAGAGATGTTCCCGGTAGGTGTAAGAGCACTGGGCAGAGACAGTTGTTTCTTAGCTTCGCAAAGACTAGGAAGCAAGATGCTTTGGGCCTCTCTGCCCCTTGGAAACAGGGCAGCACTTTGGGCCTGGCAGCTCTAGGGCAATGGAGCACACCCAGAGCCGGAGTTCTACTTCAGCCAGATGAGGCCTGCCAAGAAACTGCGTTTCACAGGCCTTTCAAAGACATGTTCCCGGTAGGCTGTAAGAGCACGGGGCAGAGCGAGTTGGTTCTTAGCTTCCCAGAGAGCTGGAAGCAAGATGCTTTGGGGCCTCTCTGCCCCTTTGGAAACAAGGCAGCACCTTGGGCCTGGCAGCTCTAGGCCAATGGAGCACACCCAGAGCAGAAGTTCTACTTCGGCCAGTTCAGGCCACCAACAAACTGCGTTTCACAGGCCTTGGTAAGAGATGTTCCCGGTAGGCTGTAAGAACACTGGGCAACGCCAGATGTTTCTTAGCTTCCCGAAGAGCTGGAAGCAAGATGCTTTGGGGCCTCTCATCCCCTTTGCAAACAAGGCCGACCTTTGGGCCAGGCAGCTCTAGGCCAATGGAGCACACCCAGAGCAGAAGTTCTACCTCAGCCAGATAAGGCCTGCCAAGAAACTGCGTTTCAAAGGCTTTGGTAAGAGATGTTCCCGGTACTCTGTTAGAGCACTGGGCAGAGCCATTTGTTTCTTAGCTTCCCAAAGAGCTGGAAGCAAGATGCTTTGGGGGCTCCCTGCCCCTTTGCCAACAAGGGCGACCTTTGGGCCTTTCAGCTCTAGGCCTATGGAGCACACCCAGAGCAGAAGTCCTACTTCAGCCAGATCAGGCCTGCCAAGGAACTGCGTTTCAGAGGCCTTTGTATGTGACGTTCCCGGTAGGCTGTGAGAGCACGGTGCAGAGCCAGTTGTTTCCTTGTTTCCCAAACAGCTGGAAGCAAGACGCTTTGGGGCCTCTCTGCCCCTTTGGAAACAAGGCAGCACGTTGGGTCTGGCAGCTCTAGGGCAATGGAGCACAACCAGAGCCGAAGTTCTACTTCTTCCAGATCAGGCCTGCCTAGACAGTGCGTTTCCCAGGCCTTGATAAGAGATGTTCTCTTAGGCTATAAGAGCACTGGGCACAGCCAGTTGTTTCTTAGCTTCCCAAGAGGTGGAAGCAAGATGCTTTGGGGCCTCTCTCCCCCTTTGGAAACAAGGCAGCCCTTTGGGCCTTTCAGCTCTAGGGCAATGGAGCACACCCAGAGCAGAAGTTCTACCTCAGCCAGATCAGGCCTGCCAAGAAACTGCTTTTCACAGGCCTTCGTAAGAGGTGTTCCCGGAAGGCTGTAAGAGTACCTGGCAGAGCGAGTTGTTTCTTAGCTTCAAAAACAGCTGGAAGCAACATGATTTGGGGCCTCTCTCCCCCTTTGGAAACAAAGCAGCCTTTGTGCCTGGCAGCTCTAGGCCAAAGTAGCACACCCAGAGCACAAGTTCTACCTCAGCCAGATCAGGCCTTCCAAGAAACTGCGTCTCACAGGCCTTTCTCTGTCACGTTGCCGGTAGGCTGTGAGAGCACTGTGCAGAGCCAGTTGTTTCTTAGCTTCCCAAAGATTTGGAAGCAAGATGCTTTGGGGACTCTCAGCCCCTTTGGAAACAAGGCGGCCCTTTGGGCCTGGCAGCTCTAGGCCAAAGTAGCACGCCCAGAGCAGGAGTTCTACTTCAGCCGGATCAGGCCTGCCAAGAAACTGCGTTTCACAGGCCTTGGTAAGAGATGTTCCCGGTAGGCTGTGAGAGCACTGTGGAGAGCCAGTTGCTTTAGCTTCCCACAGAGCTGGAAGCAAGATGCCTTGGGGCCTCTCTCTCCCTTTGGACACAAGGCAGCCTTTTGGGCCTGGCAGCTCTAGGCCAATGGAGCACACCCACAGCAGAAGTTCTACTTCAGGCAGATCAGTCCTGCCCAGAAACTGCGTTTCACAGCCCTTGGTAAGAGATGTTCACGGTAGGCTGTGAGAGCACTGGGCAGAACCAGTTGTTTTTTAGCTTCCCAAAGTGCTGGAGGCAAGATGCTTTGGGGCCTCTCTCACCCTTTGGAAACAAGGCAGCCCTTAGGTCCTGGTAGCTCTAGGCCTATGTAGCACAACCAGAACAGAAGTTCTACTTCAGCCAGGTCAGGCCTGCCAAGAAACTGCGTTTCACAGGCCTTTCAAAGAGATGTTCTCTTAGGCTGTAAGAGCACTGGGCAGAGCCAGCTGTTTCTTAGCTTCCCGAAGAGCTGGGAGCAAGATGCTTTGGGTCCACTCTCCGTCTTTGGAAACAAGGCAGCCCTTTGGGCCTGGCAGCTCTAGGGCAATGGAGCACACCCAGAGCAGAAGTTCTACTTCAGCCAGATCAGGCCTGCCAGGAAACTGCGTTTCACAGGCCTTGGTAAGAGATGTTCCCGGTAGGCTGTAAGAGCACTGGGCAGAGCCAGTTGTTTCTTACCTTCCTGAAAAGCTGGAAGCAAGATGCTTGGGACCCCTCTGCCCGTTTGGGAACAAGGCAGCCTTTTGGGTCGGGAAGCTCTAGGCCAATGGAGCACACGCAGAGCAGGAGTTCTACTTCAGCCTGATCAGGCCTGCAAAGAAACAGCGTTTGACAGGCCTTGGTAAGAGATGTTCCCGGTAGGTGTAAGAGCACTGGGCAGAGCCAGTTGTTTCTTAGCTTCGCAAAGACTGGGAAGCAAGATGCTTTGGGCCTCTCTGCCCCTTGGAAACAGGGCAGCACTTTGGGCCTGGCAGCTCTAGGGCAATGGAGCACACCCAGAGCCGGAGTTCTACTTCAGCCAGATGAGGCCTGCCAAGAAACTGCGTTTCACAGGCCTTTCAAAGACATGTTCCCGGTAGGCTGTAAGAGCACGGGGCAGAGCGAGTTGGTTCTTAGCTTCCCAGAGAGCTGGAAGCAAGATGCTTTGGGGCCTCTCTGCCCCTTTGGAAACAAGGCAGCACCTTGGGCCTGGCAGCTCTAGGCCAATGGAGCACACCCAGAGCAGAAGTTCTACTTCGGCCAGTTCAGGCCACCAACAAACTGCGTTTCACAGGCCTTGGTAAGAGATGTTCCCGGTAGGCTGTAAGAGCACTGGGCAACGCCAGATGTTTCTTAGCTTCCCGAAGAGCTGGAAGCAAGATGCTTTGGGGCCTCTCATCCCCTTTGCAAACAAGGCCGACCTTTGGGCCAGGCAGCTCTAGGCCAATGGAGCACACCCAGAGCAGAAGTTCTACCTCAGCCAGATAAGGCCTGCCAAGAAACTGCGTTTCAAAGGCTTTGGTAAGAGATGTTCCCGGTACTCTGTTAGAGCACTGGGCAGAGCCATTTGTTTCTTAGCTTCCCAAAGAGCTGGAAGCAAGATGCTTTGGGGGCTCCCTGCCCCTTTGCCAACAAGGGCGACCTTTGGGCCTTTCAGCTCTAGGCCAATGGAGCACACCCAGAGCAGAAGTTCTACTTCGGCCAGTTCAGGCCACCAACAAACTGCGTTTCACAGGCCTTGGTAAGAGATGTTCCCGGTAGGCTGTAAGAGCACTGGGCAACGCCAGATGTTTCTTAGCTTCCCGAAGAGCTGGAAGCAAGATGCTTTGGGGCCTCTCATCCCCTTTGCAAACAAGGCGGCCCTATGGGCCAGGCAGCTCTAGGCCAATGGAGCACACCCAGAGCAGAAGTTCTACTTCGGCCAGTTCAGGCCACCAACAAACTGCGTTTCACAGGCCTTGGTAAGAGATGTTCCCGGTAGGCTGTAAGAGCACTGGGCAACGCCAGATGTTTCTTAGCTTCCCGAAGAGCTGGAAGCAAGATGCTTTGGGGCCTCTCATCCCCTTTGCAAACAAGGCCGACCTTTGGGCCAGGCAGCTCTAGGCCAATGGAGCACACCCAGAGCAGAAGTTCTACCTCAGCCAGATAAGGCCTGCCAAGAAACTGCGTTTCAAAGGCTTTGGTAAGAGATGTTCCCGGTACTCTGTTAGAGCACTGGGCAGAGCCATTTGTTTCTTAGCTTCCCAAAGAGCTGGAAGCAAGATGCTTTGGGGGCTCCCTGCCCCTTTGCCAACAAGGGCGACCTTTGGGCCTTTCAGCTCTAGGCCAATGGAGCACACCCAGAGCAGAAGTCCTACTTCAGCCAGATCAGGCCTGCCAAGGAACTGCGTTTCAGAGGCCTTTGTATGTGACGTTCCCGGTAGGCTGTGAGAGCACGGTGCAGAGCCAGTTGTTTCCTTGTTTCCCAAACAGCTGGAAGCAAGACGCTTTGGGGCCTCTCTGCCCCTTTGGAAACAAGGCAGCACGTTGGGTCTGGCAGCTCTAGGGCAATGGAGCACAACCAGAGCCGAAGTTCTACTTCTTCCAGATCAGGCCTGCCTAGACAGTGCGTTTCCCAGGCCTTGATAAGAGATGTTCTCTTAGGCTATAAGAGCACTGGGCACAGCCAGTTGTTTCTTAGCTTCCCAAGAGGTGGAAGCAAGATGCTTTGGGGCCTCTCTCCCCCTTTGGAAACAAGGCAGCCCTTTGGGCCTTTCAGCTCTAGGGCAATGGAGCACACCCAGAGCAGAAGTTCTACCTCAGCCAGATCAGGCCTGCCAAGAAACTGCTTTTCACAGGCCTTCGTAAGAGGTGTTCCCGGAAGGCTGTAAGAGTACCTGGCAGAGCGAGTTGTTTCTTAGCTTCAAAAACAGCTGGAAGCAACATGATTTGGGGCCTCTCTCCCCCTTTGGAAACAAAGCAGCCTTTGTGCCTGGCAGCTCTAGGCCAAAGTAGCACACCCAGAGCACAAGTTCTACCTCAGCCAGATCAGGCCTTCCAAGAAACTGCGTCTCACAGGCCTTTCTCTGTCACGTTGCCGGTAGGCTGTGAGAGCACTGTGCAGAGCCAGTTGTTTCTTAGCTTCCCAAAGATTTGGAAGCAAGATGCTTTGGGGACTCTCAGCCCCTTTGGAAACAAGGCGGCCCTTTGGGCCTGGCAGCTCTAGGCCAAAGTAGCACGCCCAGAGCAGGAGTTCTACTTCAGCCAGATCAGGCCTGCCAAGAAACTGCGTTTCACAGGCCTTGGTAAGAGATGTTCCCGGTAGGCTGTGAGAGCACTGTGGAGAGCCAGTTGCTTTAGCTTCCCACAGAGCTGGAAGCAAGATGCCTTGGGGCCTCTCTCTCCCTTTGGACACAAGGCAGCCGTTTGGGCCTGGCAGCTCTAGACCAATGGAGCACACCCACAGCAGAAGTTCTACTTCAGGCAGATCAGTCCTGCCCAGAAACTGCGTTTCACAGCCCTTGGTAAGAGATGTTCACGGTAGGCTGTGAGAGCACTGGGCAGAACCAGTTGTTTTTTAGCTTCCCAAAGTGCTGGAGGCAAGATGCTTTGGGGCCTCTCTCACCCTTTGGAAACAAGGCAGCCCTTAGGTCCTGGTAGCTCTAGGCCTATGTAGCACAACCAGAACAGAAGTTCTACTTCAGCCAGGTCAGGCCTGCCAAGAAACTGCGTTTCACAGGCCTTTCAAAGAGATGTTCTCTTAGGCTGTAAGAGCACTGGGCAGAGCCAGCTGTTTCTTAGCTTCCCGAAGAGCTGGGAGCAAGATGCTTTGGGTCCACTCTCCGTCTTTGGAAACAAGGCAGCCCTTTGGGCCTGGCGGCTCTAGGGCAATGGAGCACACCCAGAGCAGAAGTTCTACTTCAGCCAGATCAGGCCTGCCAGGAAACTGCGTTTCACAGGCCTTGGTAAGAGATGTTCCCGGTAGGCTGTAAGAGCACTGGGCAGAGCCAGTTGTTTCTTACCTTCCTGAAAAGCTGGAAGCAAGATGCTTGGGACCCCTCTGCCCGTTTGGGAACAAGGCAGCCTTTTGGGTCGGGAAGCTCTAGGCCAATGGAGCACACGCAGAGCAGGAGTTCTACTTCAGCCTGATCAGGCCTGCAAAGAAACAGCGTTTGACAGGCCTTGGTAAGAGATGTTCCCGGTAGGTGTAAGAGCACTGGGCAGAGCCAGTTGTTTCTTAGCTTCGCAAAGACCGGGAAGCAAGATGCTTTGGGCCTCTCTGCCCCTTGGAAACAGGGCAGCACTTTGGGCCTGGCAGCTCTAGGGCAATGGAGCACACCCAGAGCAGAAGTTCTACTTCGGCCAGTTCAGGCCACCAACAAACTGCGTTTCACAGGCCTTGGTAAGAGATGTTCCCGGTAGGCTGTAAGAGCACTGGGCAACGCCAGATGTTTCTTAGCTTCCCGAAGAGCTGGAAGCAAGATGCTTTGGGGCCTCTCATCCCCTTTGCAAACAAGGCCGACCTTTGGGCCAGGCAGCTCTAGGCCAATGGAGCACACCCAGAGCAGAAGTTCTACCTCAGCCAGATAAGGCCTGCCAAGAAACTGCGTTTCAAAGGCTTTGGTAAGAGATGTTCCCGGTACTCTGTTAGAGCACTGGGCAGAGCCATTTGTTTCTTAGCTTCCCAAAGAGCTGGAAGCAAGATGCTTTGGGGGCTCCCTGCCCCTTTGGAACAAGGGCGACCTTTGGGCCTTTCAGCTCTAGGCCAATGGAGCACACCCAGAGCAGAAGTCCTACTTCAGCCAGATCAGGCCTGCCAAGGAACTGCGTTTCAGAGGCCTTTGTATGTGACGTTCCCGGTAGGCTGTGAGAGCACGGTGCAGAGCCAGTTGTTTCCTTGTTTCCCAAACAGCTGGAAGCAAGACGCTTTGGGGCCTCTCTGCCCCTTTGGAAACAAGGCAGCACGTTGGGTCTGGCAGCTCTAGGGCAATGGAGCACAACCAGAGCCGAAGTTCTACTTCTTCCAGATCAGGCCTGCCTAGACAGTGCGTTTCCCAGGCCTTGATAAGAGATGTTCTCTTAGGCTATAAGAGCACTGGGCACAGCCAGTTGTTTCTTAGCTTCCCAAGAGGTGGAAGCAAGATGCTTTGGGGCCTCTCTCCCCCTTTGGAAACAAGGCAGCCCTTTGGGCCTTTCAGCTCTAGGGCAATGGAGCACACCCAGAGCAGAAGTTCTACCTCAGCCAGATCAGGCCTGCCAAGAAACTGCTTTTCACAGGCCTTCGTAAGAGGTGTTCCCGGAAGGCTGTAAGAGTACCTGGCAGAGCGAGTTGTTTCTTAGCTTCAAAAACAGCTGGAAGCAACATGATTTGGGGCCTCTCTCCCCCTTTGGAAACAAAGCAGCCTTTGTGCCTGGCAGCTCTAGGCCAAAGTAGCACACCCAGAGCACAAGTTCTACCTCAGCCAGATCAGGCCTTCCAAGAAACTGCGTCTCACAGGCCTTTCTCTGTCACGTTGCCGGTAGCCTGTGAGAGCACTGTGCAGAGCCAGTTGTTTCTTAGCTTCCCAAAGATTTGGAAGCAAGATGCTTTGGGGACTCTCAGCCCCTTTGGAAACAAGGCGGCCCTTTGGGCCTGGCAGCTCTAGGCCAAAGTAGCACGCCCAGAGCAGGAGTTCTACTTCAGCCAGATCAGGCCTGCCAAGAAACTGCGTTTCACAGGCCTTGGTAAGAGATGTTCCCGGTAGGCTGTGAGAGCACTGTGGAGAGCCAGTTGCTTTAGCTTCCCACAGAGCTGGAAGCAAGATGCCTTGGGGCCTCTCTCTCCCTTTGGACACAAGTCAGCCGTTTGGGCCTGGCAGCTCTAGGCCAATGGAGCACACCCACAGCAGAAGTTCTACTTCAGGCAGATCAGTCCTGCCCAGAAACTGCGTTTCACAGCCCTTGGTAAGAGATGTTCACGGTAGGCTGTGAGAGCACTGGGCAGAACCAGTTGTTTTTTAGCTTCCCAAAGTGCTGGAGGCAAGATGCTTTGGGGCCTCTCTCACCCTTTGGAAACAAGGCAGCCCTTAGGTCCTGGTAGCTCTAGGCCTATGTAGCACAACCAGAACAGAAGTTCTACTTCAGCCAGGTCAGGCCTGCCAAGAAACTGCGTTTCACAGGCCTTTCAAAGAGATGTTCTCTTAGGCTGTAAGAGCACTGGGCAGAGCCAGCTGTTTCTTAGCTTCCCGAAGAGCTGGGAGCAAGATGCTTTGGGTCCACTCTCCGTCTTTGGAAACAAGGCAGCCCTTTGGGCCTGGCAGCTCTAGGGCAATGGAGCACACCCAGAGCAGAAGTTCTACTTCAGCCAGATCAGGCCTGCCAGGAAACTGCGTTTCACAGGCCTTGGTAAGAGATGTTCCCGGTAGGCTGTAAAAGCACTGGGCAGAGCCAGTTGTTTCTTACCTTCCTGAAAAGCTGGAAGCAAGATGCTTGGGACCCCTCTGCCCGTTTGGGAACAAGGCAGCCTTTTGGGTCGGGAAGCTCTAGGCCAATGGAGCACACGCAGAGCAGGAGTTCTACTTCAGCCTGATCAGGCCTGCAAAGAAACAGCGTTTGACAGGCCTTGGTAAGAGATGTTCCCGGTAGGTGTAAGAGCACTGGGCAGAGCCAGTTGTTTCTTAGCTTCGCAAAGACTGGGAAGCAAGATGCTTTGGGCCTCTCTGCCCCTTGGAAACAGGGCAGCACTTTGGGCCTGGCAGCTCTAGGGCAATGGAGCACACCCAGAGCCGGAGTTCTACTTCAGCCAGATGAGGCCTGCCAAGAAACTGCGTTTCACAGGCCTTTCAAAGACATGTTCCCGGTAGGCTGTAAGAGCACGGGGCAGAGCGAGTTGGTTCTTAGCTTCCCAGAGAGCTGGAAGCAAGATGCTTTGGGGCCTCTCTGCCCCTTTGGAAACAAGGCAGCACCTTGGGCCTGGCAGCTCTAGGCCAATGGAGCACACCCAGAGCAGAAGTTCTACTTCGGCCAGTTCAGGCCACCAACAAACTGCGTTTCACAGGCCTTGGTAAGAGATGTTCCCGGTAGGCTGTAAGAGCACTGGGCAACGCCAGATGTTTCTTAGCTTCCCGAAGAGCTGGAAGCAAGATGCTTTGGGGCCTCTCATCCCCTTTGCAAACAAGGCCGACCTTTGGGCCAGGCAGCTCTAGGCCAATGGAGCACACCCAGAGCAGAAGTTCTACCTCAGCCAGATAAGGCCTGCCAAGAAACTGCGTTTCAAAGGCTTTGGTAAGAGATGTTCCCGGTACTCTGTTAGAGCACTGGGCAGAGCCATTTGTTTCTTAGCTTCCCAAAGAGCTGGAAGCAAGATGCTTTGGGGGCTCCCTGCCCCTTTGCCAACAAGGGCGACCTTTGGGCCTTTCAGCTCTAGGCCAATGGAGCACACCCAGAGCAGAAGTTCTACTTCGGCCAGTTCAGGCCACCAACAAACTGCGTTTCACAGGCCTTGGTAAGAGATGTTCCCGGTAGGCTGTAAGAGCACTGGGCAACGCCAGATGTTTCTTAGCTTCCCGAAGAGCTGGAAGCAAGATGCTTTGGGGCCTCTCATCCCCTTTGCAAACAAGGCGGCCCTATGGGCCAGGCAGCTCTAGGCCAATGGAGCACACCCAGAGCAGAAGTTCTACTTCGGCCAGTTCAGGCCACCAACAAACTGCGTTTCACAGGCCTTGGTAAGAGATGTTCCCGGTAGGCTGTAAGAGCACTGGGCAACGCCAGATGTTTCTTAGCTTCCCGAAGAGCTGGAAGCAAGATGCTTTGGGGCCTCTCATCCCCTTTGCAAACAAGGCCGACCTTTGGGCCAGGCAGCTCTAGGCCAATGGAGCACACCCAGAGCAGAAGTTCTACCTCAGCCAGATAAGGCCTGCCAAGAAACTGCGTTTCAAAGGCTTTGGTAAGAGATGTTCCCGGTACTCTGTTAGAGCACTGGGCAGAGCCATTTGTTTCTTAGCTTCCCAAAGAGCTGGAAGCAAGATGCTTTGGGGGCTCCCTGCCCCTTTGCCAACAAGGGCGACCTTTGGGCCTTTCAGCTCTAGGCCAATGGAGCACACCCAGAGCAGAAGTCCTACTTCAGCCAGATCAGGCCTGCCAAGGAACTGCGTTTCAGAGGCCTTTGTATGTGACGTTCCCGGTAGGCTGTGAGAGCACGGTGCAGAGCCAGTTGTTTCCTTGTTTCCCAAACAGCTGGAAGCAAGACGCTTTGGGGCCTCTCTGCCCCTTTGGAAACAAGGCAGCACGTTGGGTCTGGCAGCTCTAGGGCAATGGAGCACAACCAGAGCCGAAGTTCTACTTCTTCCAGATCAGGCCTGCCTAGACAGTGCGTTTCACAGGCCTTGATAAGAGATGTTCTCTTAGGCTATAAGAGCACTGGGCACAGCCAGTTGTTTCTTAGCTTCCCAAGAGGTGGAAGCAAGATGCTTTGGGGCCTCTCTCCCCCTTTGGAAACAAGGCAGCCCTTTGGGCCTTTCAGCTCTAGGGCAATGGAGCACACCCAGAGCAGAAGTTCTACCTCAGCCAGATCAGGCCTGCCAAGAAACTGCTTTTCACAGGCCTTCGTAAGAGGTGTTCCCGGAAGGCTGTAAGAGTACCTGGCAGAGCGAGTTGTTTCTTAGCTTCAAAAACAGCTGGAAGCAACATGATTTGGGGCCTCTCTCCCCCTTTGGAAACAAAGCAGCCTTTGTGCCTGGCAGCTCTAGGCCAAAGTAGCACACCCAGAGCACAAGTTCTACCTCAGCCAGATCAGGCCTTCCAAGAAACTGCGTCTCACAGGCCTTTCTCTGTCACGTTGCCGGTAGGCTGTGAGAGCACTGTGCAGAGCCAGTTGTTTCTTAGCTTCCCAAAGATTTGGAAGCAAGATGCTTTGGGGACTCTCAGCCCCTTTGGAAACAAGGCGGCCCTTTGGGCCTGGCAGCTCTAGGCCAAAGTAGCACGCCCAGAGCAGGAGTTCTACTTCAGCCAGATCAGGCCTGCCAAGAAACTGCGTTTCACAGGCCTTGGTAAGAGATGTTCCCGGTAGGCTGTGAGAGCACTGTGGAGAGCCAGTTGCTTTAGCTTCCCACAGAGCTGGAAGCAAGATGCCTTGGGGCCTCTCTCTCCCTTTGGACACAAGTCAGCCGTTTGGGCCTGGCAGCTCTAGGCCAATGGAGCACACCCACAGCAGAAGTTCTACTTCAGGCAGATCAGTCCTGCCCAGAAACTGCGTTTCACAGCCCTTGGTAAGAGATGTTCACGGTAGGCTGTGAGAGCACTGGGCAGAACCAGTTGTTTTTTAGCTTCCCAAAGTGCTGGAGGCAAGATGCTTTGGGGCCTCTCTCACCCTTTGGAAACAAGGCAGCCCTTAGGTCCTGGTAGCTCTAGGCCTATGTAGCACAACCAGAACAGAAGTTCTACTTCAGCCAGGTCAGGCCTGCCAAGAAACTGCGTTTCACAGGCCTTTCAAAGAGATGTTCTCTTAGGCTGTAAGAGCACTGGGCAGAGCCAGCTGTTTCTTAGCTTCCCGAAGAGCTGGGAGCAAGATGCTTTGGGTCCACTCTCCGTCTTTGGAAACAAGGCAGCCCTTTGGGCCTGGCAGCTCTAGGGCAATGGAGCACACCCAGAGCAGAAGTTCTACTTCAGCCAGATCAGGCCTGCCAGGAAACTGCGTTTCACAGGCCTTGGTAAGAGATGTTCCCGGTAGGCTGTAAAAGCACTGGGCAGAGCCAGTTGTTTCTTACCTTCCTGAAAAGCTGGAAGCAAGATGCTTGGGACCCCTCTGCCCGTTTGGGAACAAGGCAGCCTTTTGGGTCGGGAAGCTCTAGGCCAATGGAGCACACGCAGAGCAGGAGTTCTACTTCAGCCTGATCAGGCCTGCAAAGAAACAGCGTTTGACAGGCCTTGGTAAGAGATGTTCCCGGTAGGTGTAAGAGCACTGGGCAGAGCCAGTTGTTTCTTAGCTTCGCAAAGACTGGGAAGCAAGATGCTTTGGGCCTCTCTGCCCCTTGGAAACAGGGCAGCACTTTGGGCCTGGCAGCTCTAGGGCAATGGAGCACACCCAGAGCCGGAGTTCTACTTCAGCCAGATGAGGCCTGCCAAGAAACTGCGTTTCACAGGCCTTTCAAAGACATGTTCCCGGTAGGCTGTAAGAGCACGGGGCAGAGCGAGTTGGTTCTTAGCTTCCCAGAGAGCTGGAAGCAAGATGCTTTGGGGCCTCTCTGCCCCTTTGGAAACAAGGCAGCACCTTGGGCCTGGCAGCTCTAGGCCAATGGAGCACACCCAGAGCAGAAGTTCTACTTCGGCCAGTTCAGGCCACCAACAAACTGCGTTTCACAGGCCTTGGTAAGAGATGTTCCCGGTAGGCTGTAAGAGCACTGGGCAACGCCAGATGTTTCTTAGCTTCCCGAAGAGCTGGAAGCAAGATGCTTTGGGGCCTCTCATCCCCTTTGCAAACAAGGCCGACCTTTGGGCCAGGCAGCTCTAGGCCAATGGAGCACACCCAGAGCAGAAGTTCTACCTCAGCCAGATAAGGCCTGCCAAGAAACTGCGTTTCAAAGGCTTTGGTAAGAGATGTTCCCGGTACTCTGTTAGAGCACTGGGCAGAGCCATTTGTTTCTTAGCTTCCCAAAGAGCTGGAAGCAAGATGCTTTGGGGGCTCCCTGCCCCTTTGCCAACAAGGGCGACCTTTGGGCCTTTCAGCTCTAGGCCAATGGAGCACACCCAGAGCAGAAGTTCTACTTCGGCCAGTTCAGGCCACCAACAAACTGCGTTTCACAGGCCTTGGTAAGAGATGTTCCCGGTAGGCTGTAAGAGCACTGGGCAACGCCAGATGTTTCTTAGCTTCCCGAAGAGCTGGAAGCAAGATGCTTTGGGGCCTCTCATCCCCTTTGCAAACAAGGCGGCCCTATGGGCCAGGCAGCTCTAGGCCAATGGAGCACACCCAGAGCAGAAGTTCTACTTCGGCCAGTTCAGGCCACCAACAAACTGCGTTTCACAGGCCTTGGTAAGAGATGTTCCCGGTAGGCTGTAAGAGCACTGGGCAACGCCAGATGTTTCTTAGCTTCCCGAAGAGCTGGAAGCAAGATGCTTTGGGGCCTCTCATCCCCTTTGCAAACAAGGCCGACCTTTGGGCCAGGCAGCTCTAGGCCAATGGAGCACACCCAGAGCAGAAGTTCTACCTCAGCCAGATAAGGCCTGCCAAGAAACTGCGTTTCAAAGGCTTTGGTAAGAGATGTTCCCGGTACTCGGTTAGAGCACTGGGCAGAGCCATTTGTTTCTTAGCTTCCCAAAGAGCTGGAAGCAAGATGCTTTGGGGGCTCCCTGCCCCTTTGCCAACAAGGGCGACCTTTGGGCCTTTCAGCTCTAGGCCAATGGAGCACACCCAGAGCAGAAGTCCTACTTCAGCCAGATCAGGCCTGCCAAGGAACTGCGTTTCAGAGGCCTTTGTATGTGACGTTCCCGGTAGGCTGTGAGAGCACGGTGCAGAGCCAGTTGTTTCCTTGTTTCCCAAACAGCTGGAAGCAAGACGCTTTGGGGCCTCTCTGCCCCTTTGGAAACAAGGCAGCACGTTGGGTCTGGCAGCTCTAGGGCAATGGAGCACAACCAGAGCCGAAGTTCTACTTCTTCCAGATCAGGCCTGCCTAGACAGTGCGTTTCACAGGCCTTGATAAGAGATGTTCTCTTAGGCTATAAGAGCACTGGGCACAGCCAGTTGTTTCTTAGCTTCCCAAGAGGTGGAAGCAAGATGCTTTGGGGCCTCTCTCCCCCTTTGGAAACAAGGCAGCCCTTTGGGCCTTTCAGCTCTAGGGCAATGGAGCACACCCAGAGCAGAAGTTCTACCTCAGCCAGATCAGGCCTGCCAAGAAACTGCTTTTCACAGGCCTTCGTAAGAGGTGTTCCCGGAAGGCTGTAAGAGTACCTGGCAGAGCGAGTTGTTTCTTAGCTTCAAAAACAGCTGGAAGCAACATGATTTGGGGCCTCTCTCCCCCTTTGGAAACAAAGCAGCCTTTGTGCCTGGCAGCTCTAGGCCAAAGTAGCACACCCAGAGCACAAGTTCTACCTCAGCCAGATCAGGCCTTCCAAGAAACTGCGTCTCACAGGCCTTTCTCTGTCACGTTGCCGGTAGGCTGTGAGAGCACTGTGCAGAGCCAGTTGTTTCTTAGCTTCCCAAAGATTTGGAAGCAAGATGCTTTGGGGACTCTCAGCCCCTTTGGAAACAAGGCGGCCCTTTGGGCCTGGCAGCTCTAGGCCAAAGTAGCACGCCCAGAGCAGGAGTTCTACTTCAGCCAGATCAGGCCTGCCAAGAAACTGCGTTTCACAGGCCTTGGTAAGAGATGTTCCCGGTAGGCTGTGAGAGCACTGTGGAGAGCCAGTTGCTTTAGCTTCCCACAGAGCTGGAAGCAAGATGCCTTGGGGCCTCTCTCTCCCTTTGGACACAAGGCAGCCGTTTGGGCCTGGCAGCTCTAGACCAATGGAGCACACCCACAGCAGAAGTTCTACTTCAGGCAGATCAGTCCTGCCCAGAAACTGCGTTTCACAGCCCTTGGTAAGAGATGTTCACGGTAGGCTGTGAGAGCACTGGGCAGAACCAGTTGTTTTTTAGCTTCCCAAAGTGCTGGAGGCAAGATGCTTTGGGGCCTCTCTCACCCTTTGGAAACAAGGCAGCCCTTAGGTCCTGGTAGCTCTAGGCCTATGTAGCACAACCAGAACAGAAGTTCTACTTCAGCCAGGTCAGGCCTGCCAAGAAACTGCGTTTCACAGGCCTTTCAAAGAGATGTTCTCTTAGGCTGTAAGAGCACTGGGCAGAGCCAGCTGTTTCTTAGCTTCCCGAAGAGCTGGGAGCAAGATGCTTTGGGTCCACTCTCCGTCTTTGGAAACAAGGCAGCCCTTTGGGCCTGGCGGCTCTAGGGCAATGGAGCACACCCAGAGCAGAAGTTCTACTTCAGCCAGATCAGGCCTGCCAGGAAACTGCGTTTCACAGGCCTTGGTAAGAGATGTTCCCGGTAGGCTGTAAGAGCACTGGGCAGAGCCAGTTGTTTCTTACCTTCCTGAAAAGCTGGAAGCAAGATGCTTGGGACCCCTCTGCCCGTTTGGGAACAAGGCAGCCTTTTGGGTCGGGAAGCTCTAGGCCAATGGAGCACACGCAGAGCAGGAGTTCTACTTCAGCCTGATCAGGCCTGCAAAGAAACAGCGTTTGACAGGCCTTGGTAAGAGATGTTCCCGGTAGGTGTAAGAGCACTGGGCAGAGCCAGTTGTTTCTTAGCTTCGCAAAGACCGGGAAGCAAGATGCTTTGGGCCTCTCTGCCCCTTGGAAACAGGGCAGCACTTTGGGCCTGGCAGCTCTAGGGCAATGGAGCACACCCAGAGCAGAAGTTCTACTTCGGCCAGTTCAGGCCACCAACAAACTGCGTTTCACAGGCCTTGGTAAGAGATGTTCCCGGTAGGCTGTAAGAGCACTGGGCAACGCCAGATGTTTCTTAGCTTCCCGAAGAGCTGGAAGCAAGATGCTTTGGGGCCTCTCATCCCCTTTGCAAACAAGGCGGCCCTATGGGCCAGGCAGCTCTAGGCCAATGGAGCACACCCAGAGCAGAAGTTCTACTTGGGCCAGTTCAGGCCACCAACAAACTGCGTTTCACAGGCCTTGGTAAGAGATGTTCCCGGTAGGCTGTAAGAGCACTGGGCAACGCCAGATGTTTCTTAGCTTCCCGAAGAGCTGGAAGCAAGATGCTTTGGGGCCTCTCATCCCCTTTGCAAACAAGGCCGACCTTTGGGCCAGGCAGCTCTAGGCCAATGGAGCACACCCAGAGCAGAAGTTCTACCTCAGCCAGATAAGGCCTGCCAAGAAACTGCGTTTCAAAGGCTTTGGTAAGAGATGTTCCCGGTACTCTGTTAGAGCACTGGGCAGAGCCATTTGTTTCTTAGCTTCCCAAAGAGCTGGAAGCAAGATGCTTTGGGGGCTCCCTGCCCCTTTGCCAACAAGGGCGACCTTTGGGCCTTTCAGCTCTAGGCCAATGGAGCACACCCAGAGCAGAAGTCCTACTTCAGCCAGATCAGGCCTGCCAAGGAACTGCGTTTCAGAGGCCTTTGTATGTGACGTTCCCGGTAGGCTGTGAGAGCACGGTGCAGAGCCAGTTGTTTCCTTGTTTCCCAAACAGCTGGAAGCAAGACGCTTTGGGGCCTCTCTGCCCCTTTGGAAACAAGGCAGCACGTTGGGTCTGGCAGCTCTAGGGCAATGGAGCACAACCAGAGCCGAAGTTCTACTTCTTCCAGATCAGGCCTGCCTAGACAGTGCGTTTCACAGGCCTTGATAAGAGATGTTCTCTTAGGCTATAAGAGCACTGGGCACAGCCAGTTGTTTCTTAGCTTCCCAAGAGGTGGAAGCAAGATGCTTTGGGGCCTCTCTCCCCCTTTGGAAACAAGGCAGCCCTTTGGGCCTTTCAGCTCTAGGGCAATGGAGCACACCCAGAGCAGAAGTTCTACCTCAGCCAGATCAGGCCTGCCAAGAAACTGCTTTTCACAGGCCTTCGTAAGAGGTGTTCCCGGAAGGCTGTAAGAGTACCTGGCAGAGCGAGTTGTTTCTTAGCTTCAAAAACAGCTGGAAGCAACATGATTTGGGGCCTCTCTCCCCCTTTGGAAACAAAGCAGCCTTTGTGCCTGGCAGCTCTAGGCCAAAGTAGCACACCCAGAGCACAAGTTCTACCTCAGCCAGATCAGGCCTTCCAAGAAACTGCGTCTCACAGGCCTTTCTCTGTCACGTTGCCGGTAGGCTGTGAGAGCACTGTGCAGAGCCAGTTGTTTCTTAGCTTCCCAAAGATTTGGAAGCAAGATGCTTTGGGGACTCTCAGCCCCTTTGGAAACAAGGCGGCCCTTTGGGCCTGGCAGCTCTAGGCCAAAGTAGCACGCCCAGAGCAGGAGTTCTACTTCAGCCAGATCAGGCCTGCCAAGAAACTGCGTTTCACAGGCCTTGGTAAGAGATGTTCCCGGTAGGCTGTGAGAGCACTGTGGAGAGCCAGTTGCTTTAGCTTCCCACAGAGCTGGAAGCAAGATGCCTTGGGGCCTCTCTCTCCCTTTGGACACAAGGCAGCCGTTTGGGCCTGGCAGCTCTAGACCAATGGAGCACACCCACAGCAGAAGTTCTACTTCAGGCAGATCAGTCCTGCCCAGAAACTGCGTTTCACAGCCCTTGGTAAGAGATGTTCACGGTAGGCTGTGAGAGCACTGGGCAGAACCAGTTGTTTTTTAGCTTCCCAAAGTGCTGGAGGCAAGATGCTTTGGGGCCTCTCTCACCCTTTGGAAACAAGGCAGCCCTTAGGTCCTGGTAGCTCTAGGCCTATGTAGCACAACCAGAACAGAAGTTCTACTTCAGCCAGGTCAGGCCTGCCAAGAAACTGCGTTTCACAGGCCTTTCAAAGAGATGTTCTCTTAGGCTGTAAGAGCACTGGGCAGAGCCAGCTGTTTCTTAGCTTCCCGAAGAGCTGGGAGCAAGATGCTTTGGGTCCACTCTCCGTCTTTGGAAACAAGGCAGCCCTTTGGGCCTGGCGGCTCTAGGGCAATGGAGCACACCCAGAGCAGAAGTTCTACTTCAGCCAGATCAGGCCTGCCAGGAAACTGCGTTTCACAGGCCTTGGTAAGAGATGTTCCCGGTAGGCTGTAAGAGCACTGGGCAGAGCCAGTTGTTTCTTACCTTCCTGAAAAGCTGGAAGCAAGATGCTTGGGACCCCTCTGCCCGTTTGGGAACAAGGCAGCCTTTTGGGTCGGGAAGCTCTAGGCCAATGGAGCACACGCAGAGCAGGAGTTCTACTTCAGCCTGATCAGGCCTGCAAAGAAACAGCGTTTGACAGGCCTTGGTAAGAGATGTTCCCGGTAGGTGTAAGAGCACTGGGCAGAGCCAGTTGTTTCTTAGCTTCGCAAAGACCGGGAAGCAAGATGCTTTGGGCCTCTCTGCCCCTTGGAAACAGGGCAGCACTTTGGGCCTGGCAGCTCTAGGGCAATGGAGCACACCCAGAGCCGGAGTTCTACTTCAGCCAGATGAGGCCTGCCAAGAAACTGCGTTTCACAGGCCTTTCAAAGACATGTTCCCGGTAGGCTGTAAGAGCACGGGGCAGAGCGAGTTGGTTCTTAGCTTCCCAGAGAGCTGGAAGCAAGATGCTTTGGGGCCTCTCTGCCCCTTTGGAAACAAGGCAGCACCTTGGGCCTGGCAGCTCTAGGGCAATGGAGCACACCCAGAGCAGAAGTTCTACTTCAGCCAAATCAGGCCTGCCAGGAAACAGCGTTTCACAGGCCTTGGTAAGAGATGTTCCCGGTAGGCTGTAAGAGCACTGGGCAACGCCAGATGTTTCTTAGCTTCCCGAAGAGCTGGAAGCGAGAAGCTTTGGTGCCACTCTCTCACTTTGGACTTAAGGCAGCCCTTTGGGGCAGGTAGCTCTAGGCCAGTGGAGCACACCCAGAGCAGAAGTTCTACTTGGGCCAGTTCAGGCCACCAACAAACTGCGTTTCACAGGCCTTGGTAAGAGATGTTCCCGGTAGGCTGTAAGAGCACTGGGCAACGCCAGATGTTTCTTAGCTTCCCGAAGAGCTGGAAGCAAGATGCTTTGGGGCCTCTCATCCCCTTTGCAAACAAGGCGGCCCTATGGGCCAGGCAGCTCTAGGCCAATGGAGCACACCCAGAGCAGAAGTTCTACTTCGGCCAGTTCAGGCCACCAACAAACTGCGTTTCACAGGCCTTGGTAAGAGATGTTCCCGGTAGGCTGTAAGAGCACTGGGCAACGCCAGATGTTTCTTAGCTTCCCGAAGAGCTGGAAGCAAGATGCTTTGGGGCCTCTCATCCCCTTTGCAAACAAGGCCGACCTTTGGGCCAGGCAGCTCTAGGCCAATGGAGCACACCCAGAGCAGAAGTTCTACCTCAGCCAGATAAGGCCTGCCAAGAAACTGCGTTTCAAAGGCTTTGGTAAGAGATGTTCCCGGTACTCTGTTAGAGCACTGGGCAGAGCCATTTGTTTCTTAGCTTCCCAAAGAGCTGGAAGCAAGATGCTTTGGGGGCTCCCTGCCCCTTTGCCAACAAGGGCGACCTTTGGGCCTTTCAGCTCTAGGCCAATGGAGCACACCCAGAGCAGAAGTCCTACTTCAGCCAGATCAGGCCTGCCAAGGAACTGCGTTTCAGAGGCCTTTGTATGTGACGTTCCCGGTAGGCTGTGAGAGCACGGTGCAGAGCCAGTTGTTTCCTTGTTTCCCAAACAGCTGGAAGCAAGACGCTTTGGGGCCTCTCTGCCCCTTTGGAAACAAGGCAGCACGTTGGGTCTGGCAGCTCTAGGGCAATGGAGCACAACCAGAGCCGAAGTTCTACTTCTTCCAGATCAGGCCTGCCTAGACAGTGCGTTTCACAGGCCTTGATAAGAGATGTTCTCTTAGGCTATAAGAGCACTGGGCACAGCCAGTTGTTTCTTAGCTTCCCAAGAGGTGGAAGCAAGATGCTTTGGGGCCTCTCTCCCCCTTTGGAAACAAGGCAGCCCTTTGGGCCTTTCAGCTCTAGGGCAATGGAGCACACCCAGAGCAGAAGTTCTACCTCAGCCAGATCAGGCCTGCCAAGAAACTGCTTTTCACAGGCCTTCGTAAGAGGTGTTCCCGGAAGGCTGTAAGAGTACCTGGCAGAGCGAGTTGTTTCTTAGCTTCAAAAACAGCTGGAAGCAACATGATTTGGGGCCTCTCTCCCCCTTTGGAAACAAAGCAGCCTTTGTGCCTGGCAGCTCTAGGCCAAAGTAGCACACCCAGAGCACAAGTTCTACCTCAGCCAGATCAGGCCTTCCAAGAAACTGCGTCTCACAGGCCTTTCTCTGTCACGTTGCCGGTAGCCTGTGAGAGCACTGTGCAGAGCCAGTTGTTTCTTAGCTTCCCAAAGATTTGGAAGCAAGATGCTTTGGGGACTCTCAGCCCCTTTGGAAACAAGGCGGCCCTTTGGGCCTGGCAGCTCTAGGCCAAAGTAGCACGCCCAGAGCAGGAGTTCTACTTCAGCCAGATCAGGCCTGCCAAGAAACTGCGTTTCACAGGCCTTGGTAAGAGATGTTCCCGGTAGGCTGTGAGAGCACTGTGGAGAGCCAGTTGCTTTAGCTTCCCACAGAGCTGGAAGCAAGATGCCTTGGGGCCTCTCTCTCCCTTTGGACACAAGGCAGCCGTTTGGGCCTGGCAGCTCTAGACCAATGGAGCACACCCACAGCAGAAGTTCTACTTCAGGCAGATCAGTCCTGCCCAGAAACTGCGTTTCACAGCCCTTGGTAAGAGATGTTCACGGTAGGCTGTGAGAGCACTGGGCAGAACCAGTTGTTTTTTAGCTTCCCAAAGTGCTGGAGGCAAGATGCTTTGGGGCCTCTCTCACCCTTTGGAAACAAGGCAGCCCTTAGGTCCTGGTAGCTCTAGGCCTATGTAGCACAACCAGAACAGAAGTTCTACTTCAGCCAGGTCAGGCCTGCCAAGAAACTGCGTTTCACAGGCCTTTCAAAGAGATGTTCTCTTAGGCTGTAAGAGCACTGGGCAGAGCCAGCTGTTTCTTAGCTTCCCGAAGAGCTGGGAGCAAGATGCTTTGGGTCCACTCTCCGTCTTTGGAAACAAGGCAGCCCTTTGGGCCTGGCGGCTCTAGGGCAATGGAGCACACCCAGAGCAGAAGTTCTACTTCAGCCAGATCAGGCCTGCCAGGAAACTGCGTTTCACAGGCCTTGGTAAGAGATGTTCCCGGTAGGCTGTAAGAGCACTGGGCAGAGCCAGTTGTTTCTTACCTTCCTGAAAAGCTGGAAGCAAGATGCTTGGGACCCCTCTGCCCGTTTGGGAACAAGGCAGCCTTTTGGGTCGGGAAGCTCTAGGCCAATGGAGCACACGCAGAGCAGGAGTTCTACTTCAGCCTGATCAGGCCTGCAAAGAAACAGCGTTTGACAGGCCTTGGTAAGAGATGTTCCCGGTAGGTGTAAGAGCACTGGGCAGAGCCAGTTGTTTCTTAGCTTCGCAAAGACCGGGAAGCAAGATGCTTTGGGCCTCTCTGCCCCTTGGAAACAGGGCAGCACTTTGGGCCTGGCAGCTCTAGGGCAATGGAGCACACCCAGAGCCGGAGTTCTACTTCAGCCAGATGAGGCCTGCCAAGAAACTGCGTTTCACAGGCCTTTCAAAGACATGTTCCCGGTAGGCTGTAAGAGCACGGGGCAGAGCGAGTTGGTTCTTAGCTTCCCAGAGAGCTGGAAGCAAGATGCTTTGGGGCCTCTCTGCCCCTTTGGAAACAAGGCAGCACCTTGGGCCTGGCAGCTCTAGGGCAATGGAGCACACCCAGAGCAGAAGTTCTACTTCAGCCAAATCAGGCCTGCCAGGAAACAGCGTTTCACAGGCCTTGGTAAGAGATGTTCCCGGTAGGCTGTAAGAGCACTGGGCAACGCCAGATGTTTCTTAGCTTCCCGAAGAGCTGGAAGCGAGAAGCTTTGGTGCCACTCTCTCACTTTGGACTTAAGGCAGCCCTTTGGGGCAGGTAGCTCTAGGCCAGTGGAGCACACCCAGAGCAGAAGTTCTACTTGGGCCAGTTCAGGCCACCAACAAACTGCGTTTCACAGGCCTTGGTAAGAGATGTTCCCGGTAGGCTGTAAGAGCACTGGGCAACGCCAGATGTTTCTTAGCTTCCCGAAGAGCTGGAAGCAAGATGCTTTGGGGCCTCTCATCCCCTTTGCAAACAAGGCGGCCCTATGGGCCAGGCAGCTCTAGGCCAATGGAGCACACCCAGAGCAGAAGTTCTACTTCGGCCAGTTCAGGCCACCAACAAACTGCGTTTCACAGGCCTTGGTAAGAGATGTTCCCGGTAGGCTGTAAGAGCACTGGGCAACGCCAGATGTTTCTTAGCTTCCCGAAGAGCTGGAAGCAAGATGCTTTGGGGCCTCTCATCCCCTTTGCAAACAAGGCCGACCTTTGGGCCAGGCAGCTCTAGGCCAATGGAGCACACCCAGAGCAGAAGTTCTACCTCAGCCAGATAAGGCCTGCCAAGAAACTGCGTTTCAAAGGCTTTGGTAAGAGATGTTCCCGGTACTCTGTTAGAGCACTGGGCAGAGCCATTTGTTTCTTAGCTTCCCAAAGAGCTGGAAGCAAGATGCTTTGGGGGCTCCCTGCCCCTTTGCCAACAAGGGCGACCTTTGGGCCTTTCAGCTCTAGGCCAATGGAGCACACCCAGAGCAGAAGTCCTACTTCAGCCAGATCAGGCCTGCCAAGGAACTGCGTTTCAGAGGCCTTTGTATGTGACGTTCCCGGTAGGCTGTGAGAGCACGGTGCAGAGCCAGTTGTTTCCTTGTTTCCCAAACAGCTGGAAGCAAGACGCTTTGGGGCCTCTCTGCCCCTTTGGAAACAAGGCAGCACGTTGGGTCTGGCAGCTCTAGGGCAATGGAGCACAACCAGAGCCGAAGTTCTACTTCTTCCAGATCAGGCCTGCCTAGACAGTGCGTTTCCCAGGCCTTGATAAGAGATGTTCTCTTAGGCTATAAGAGCAATGGGCACAGCCAGTTGTTTCTTAGCTTCCCAAGAGGTGGAAGCAAGATGCTTTGGGGCCTCTCTCCCCCTTTGGAAACAAGGCAGCCCTTTGGGCCTTTCAGCTCTAGGGCAATGGAGCACACCCAGAGCAGAAGTTCTACCTCAGCCAGATCAGGCCTGCCAAGAAACTGCTTTTCACAGGCCTTCGTAAGAGGTGTTCCCGGAAGGCTGTAAGAGTACCTGGCAGAGCGAGTTGTTTCTTAGCTTCAAAAACAGCTGGAAGCAACATGATTTGGGGCCTCTCTCCCCCTTTGGAAACAAAGCAGCCTTTGTGCCTGGCAGCTCTAGGCCAAAGTAGCACACCCAGAGCACAAGTTCTACCTCAGCCAGATCAGGCCTTCCAAGAAACTGCGTCTCACAGGCCTTTCTCTGTCACGTTGCCGGTAGGCTGTGAGAGCACTGTGCAGAGCCAGTTGTTTCTTAGCTTCCCAAAGATTTGGAAGCAAGATGCTTTGGGGACTCTCAGCCCCTTTGGAAACAAGGCGGCCCTTTGGGCCTGGCAGCTCTAGGCCAAAGTAGCACGCCCAGAGCAGGAGTTCTACTTCAGCCAGATCAGGCCTGCCAAGAAACTGCGTTTCACAGGCCTTGGTAAGAGATGTTCCCGGTAGGCTGTGAGAGCACTGTGGAGAGCCAGTTGCTTTAGCTTCCCACAGAGCTGGAAGCAAGATGCCTTGGGGCCTCTCTCTCCCTTTGGACACAAGGCAGCCGTTTGGGCCTGGCAGCTCTAGACCAATGGAGCACACCCACAGCAGAAGTTCTACTTCAGGCAGATCAGTCCTGCCCAGAAACTGCGTTTCACAGCCCTTGGTAAGAGATGTTCATGGTAGGCTGTGAGAGCACTGGGCAGAACCAGTTGTTTTTTAGCTTCCCAAAGTGCTGGAGGCAAGATGCTTTGGGGCCTCTCTCACCCTTTGGAAACAAGGCAGCCCTTAGGTCCTGGTAGCTCTAGGCCTATGTAGCACAACCAGAACAGAAGTTCTACTTCAGCCAGGTCAGGCCTGCCAAGAAACTGCGTTTCACAGGCCTTTCAAAGAGATGTTCTCTTAGGCTGTAAGAGCACTGGGCAGAGCCAGCTGTTTCTTAGCTTCCCGAAGAGCTGGGAGCAAGATGCTTTGGGTCCACTCTCCGTCTTTGGAAACAAGGCAGCCCTTTGGGCCTGTCAGCTCTAGGGCAATGGAGCACACCCAGAGCAGAAGTTCTACTTCAGCCAGATCAGGCCTGCCAGGAAACTGCGTTTCACAGGCCTTGGTAAGAGATGTTCCCGGTAGGCTGTAAGAGCACTGGGCAGAGCCAGTTGTTTCTTACCTTCCTGAAAAGCTGGAAGCAAGATGCTTGGGACCCCTCTGCCCGTTTGGGAACAAGGCAGCCTTTTGGGTCGGGAAGCTCTAGGCCAATGGAGCACACGCAGAGCAGGAGTTCTACTTCAGCCTGATCAGGCCTGCAAAGAAACAGCGTTTGACAGGCCTTGGTAAGAGATGTTCCCGGTAGGTGTAAGAGCACTGGGCAGAGCCAGTTGTTTCTTAGCTTCGCAAAGACTGGGAAGCAAGATGCTTTGGGCCTCTCTGCCCCTTGGAAACAGGGCAGCACTTTGGGCCTGGCAGCTCTAGGGCAATGGAGCACACCCAGAGCCGGAGTTCTACTTCAGCCAGATGAGGCCTGCCAAGAAACTGCGTTTCACAGGCCTTTCAAAGACATGTTCCCGGTAGGCTGTAAGAGCACGGGGCAGAGCGAGTTGGTTCTTAGCTTCCCAGAGAGCTGGAAGCAAGATGCTTTGGGGCCTCTCTGCCCCTTTGGAAACAAGGCAGCACCTTGGGCCTGGCAGCTCTAGGCCAATGGAGCACACCCAGAGCAGAAGTTCTACTTCGGCCAGTTCAGGCCACCAACAAACTGCGTTTCACAGGCCTTGGTAAGAGATGTTCCCGGTAGGCTGTAAGAGCACTGGGCAACGCCAGATGTTTCTTAGCTTCCCGAAGAGCTGGAAGCAAGATGCTTTGGGGCCTCTCATCCCCTTTGCAAACAAGGCCGACCTTTGGGCCAGGCAGCTCTAGGCCAATGGAGCACACCCAGAGCAGAAGTTCTACCTCAGCCAGATAAGGCCTGCCAAGAAACTGCGTTTCAAAGGCTTTGGTAAGAGATGTTCCCGGTACTCTGTTAGAGCACTGGGCAGAGCCATTTGTTTCTTAGCTTCCCAAAGAGCTGGAAGCAAGATGCTTTGGGGGCTCCCTGCCCCTTTGCCAACAAGGGCGACCTTTGGGCCTTTCAGCTCTAGGCCAATGGAGCACACCCAGAGCAGAAGTCCTACTTCAGCCAGATCAGGCCTGCCAAGGAACTGCGTTTCAGAGGCCTTTGTATGTGACGTTCCCGGTAGGCTGTGAGAGCACGGTGCAGAGCCAGTTGTTTCCTTGTTTCCCAAACAGCTGGAAGCAAGACGCTTTGGGGCCTCTCTGCCCCTTTGGAAACAAGGCAGCACGTTGGGTCTGGCAGCTCTAGGGCAATGGAGCACAACCAGAGCCGAAGTTCTACTTCTTCCAGATCAGGCCTGCCTAGACAGTGCGTTTCCCAGGCCTTGATAAGAGATGTTCTCTTAGGCTATAAGAGCACTGGGCACAGCCAGTTGTTTCTTAGCTTCCCAAGAGGTGGAAGCAAGATGCTTTGGGGCCTCTCTCCCCCTTTGGAAACAAGGCAGCCCTTTGGGCCTTTCAGCTCTAGGGCAATGGAGCACACCCAGAGCAGAAGTTCTACCTCAGCCAGATCAGGCCTGCCAAGAAACTGCTTTTCACAGGCCTTCGTAAGAGGTGTTCCCGGAAGGCTGTAAGAGTACCTGGCAGAGCGAGTTGTTTCTTAGCTTCAAAAACAGCTGGAAGCAACATGATTTGGGGCCTCTCTCCCCCTTTGGAAACAAAGCAGCCTTTGTGCCTGGCAGCTCTAGGCCAAAGTAGCACACCCAGAGCACAAGTTCTACCTCAGCCAGATCAGGCCTTCCAAGAAACTGCGTCTCACAGGCCATTCTCTGTCACGTTGCCGGTAGGCTGTGAGAGCACTGTGCAGAGCCAGTTGTTTCTTAGCTTCCCAAAGATTTGGAAGCAAGATGCTTTGGGGACTCTCAGCCCCTTTGGAAACAAGGCGGCCCTTTGGGCCTGGCAGCTCTAGGCCAAAGTAGCACGCCCAGAGCAGGAGTTCTACTTCAGCCAGATCAGGCCTGCCAAGAAACTGCGTTTCACAGGCCTTGGTAAGAGATGTTCCCGGTAGGCTGTGAGAGCACTGTGGAGAGCCAGTTGCTTTAGCTTCCCACAGAGCTGGAAGCAAGATGCCTTGGGGCCTCTCTCTCCCTTTGGACACAAGGCAGCCGTTTGGGCCTGGCAGCTCTAGACCAATGGAGCACACCCACAGCAGAAGTTCTACTTCAGGCAGATCAGTCCTGCCCAGAAACTGCGTTTCACAGCCCTTGGTAAGAGATGTTCACGGTAGGCTGTGAGAGCACTGGGCAGAACCAGTTGTTTTTTAGCTTCCCAAAGTGCTGGAGGCAAGATGCTTTGGGGCCTCTCTCACCCTTTGGAAACAAGGCAGCCCTTAGGTCCTGGTAGCTCTAGGCCTATGTAGCACAACCAGAACAGAAGTTCTACTTCAGCCAGGTCAGGCCTGCCAAGAAACTGCGTTTCACAGGCCTTTCAAAGAGATGTTCTCTTAGGCTGTAAGAGCACTGGGCAGAGCCAGCTGTTTCTTAGCTTCCCGAAGAGCTGGGAGCAAGATGCTTTGGGTCCACTCTCCGTCTTTGGAAACAAGGCAGCCCTTTGGGCCTGGCAGCTCTAGGGCAATGGAGCACACCCAGAGCAGAAGTTCTACTTCAGCCAGATCAGGCCTGCCAGGAAACTGCGTTTCACAGGCCTTGGTAAGAGATGTTCCCGGTAGGCTGTAAGAGCACTGGGCAGAGCCAGTTGTTTCTTACCTTCCTGAAAAGCTGGAAGCAAGATGCTTGGGACCCCTCTGCCCGTTTGGGAACAAGGCAGCCTTTTGGGTCGGGAAGCTCTAGGCCAATGGAGCACACGCAGAGCAGGAGTTCTACTTCAGCCTGATCAGGCCTGCAAAGAAACAGCGTTTGACAGGCCTTGGTAAGAGATGTTCCCGGTAGGTGTAAGAGCACTGGGCAGAGCCAGTTGTTTCTTAGCTTTGCAAAGACCGGGAAGCAAGATGCTTTGGGCCTCTCTGCCCCTTGGAAACAGGGCAGCACTTTGGGCCTGGCAGCTCTAGGGCAATGGAGCACACCCAGAGCCGGAGTTCTACTTCAGCCAGATGAGGCCTGCCAAGAAACTGCGTTTCACAGGCCTTTCAAAGACATGTTCCCGGTAGGCTGTAAGAGCACGGGGCAGAGCGAGTTGGTTCTTAGCTTCCCAGAGAGCTGGAAGCAAGATGCTTTGGGGCCTCTCTGCCCCTTTGGAAACAAGGCAGCACCTTGGGCCTGGCAGCTCTAGGCCAATGGAGCACACCCAGAGCAGAAGTTCTACTTCGGCCAATTCAGGCCACCAACAAACTGCGTTTCACAGGCCTTGGTAAGAGATGTTCCCGGTAGGCTGTAAGAGCACTGGGCAACGCCAGATGTTTCTTAGCTTCCCGAAGAGCTGGAAGCAAGATGCTTTGGGGCCTCTCATCCCCTTTGCAAACAAGGCCGACCTTTGGGCCAGGCAGCTCTAGGCCAATGGAGCACACCCAGAGCAGAAGTTCTACCTCAGCCAGATAAGGCCTGCCAAGAAACTGCGTTTCAAAGGCTTTGGTAAGAGATGTTCCCGGTACTCTGTTAGAGCACTGGGCAGAGCCATTTGTTTCTTAGCTTCCCAAAGAGCTGGAAGCAAGATGCTTTGGGGGCTCCCTGCCCCTTTGCCAACAAGGGCGACCTTTGGGCCTTTCAGCTCTAGGCCAATGGAGCACACCCAGAGCAGAAGTCCTACTTCAGCCAGATCAGGCCTGCCAAGGAACTGCGTTTCAGAGGCCTTTGTATGTGACGTTCCCGGTAGGCTGTGAGAGCACGGTGCAGAGCCAGTTGTTTCCTTGTTTCCCAAACAGCTGGAAGCAAGACGCTTTGGGGCCTCTCTGCCCCTTTGGAAACAAGGCAGCACGTTGGGTCTGGCAGCTCTAGGGCAATGGAGCACAACCAGAGCCGAAGTTCTACTTCTTCCAGATCAGGCCTGCCTAGACAGTGCGTTTCCCAGGCCTTGATAAGAGATGTTCTCTTAGGCTATAAGAGCACTGGGCACAGCCAGTTGTTTCTTAGCTTCCCAAGAGGTGGAAGCAAGATGCTTTGGGGCCTCTCTCCCCCTTTGGAAACAAGGCAGCCCTTTGGGCCTTTCAGCTCTAGGGCAATGGAGCACACCCAGAGCAGAAGTTCTACCTCAGCCAGATCAGGCCTGCCAAGAAACTGCTTTTCACAGGCCTTCGTAAGAGGTGTTCCCGGAAGGCTGTAAGAGTACCTGGCAGAGCGAGTTGTTTCTTAGCTTCAAAAACAGCTGGAAGCAACATGATTTGGGGCCTCTCTCCCCCTTTGGAAACAAAGCAGCCTTTGTGCCTGGCAGCTCTAGGCCAAAGTAGCACACCCAGAGCACAAGTTCTACCTCAGCCAGATCAGGCCTTCCAAGAAACTGCGTCTCACAGGCCTTTCTCTGTCACGTTGCCGGTAGGCTGTGAGAGCACTGTGCAGAGCCAGTTGTTTCTTAGCTTCCCAAAGATTTGGAAGCAAGATGCTTTGGGGACTCTCAGCCCCTTTGGAAACAAGGCGGCCCTTTGGGCCTGGCAGCTCTAGGCCAAAGTAGCACGCCCAGAGCAGGAGTTCTACTTCAGCCAGATCAGGCCTGCCAAGAAGCTGCGTTTCACAGGCCTTGGTAAGAGATGTTCCCGGTAGGCTGTGAGAGCACTGTGGAGAGCCAGTTGCTTTAGCTTCCCACAGAGCTGGAAGCAAGATGCCTTGGGGCCTCTCTCTCCCTTTGGACACAAGGCAGCCGTTTGGGCCTGGCAGCTCTAGGCCAATGGAGCACACCCACAGCAGAAGTTCTACTTCAGGCAGATCAGTCCTGCCCAGAAACTGCGTTTCACAGCCCTTGGTAAGAGATGTTCACGGTAGGCTGTGAGAGCACTGGGCAGAACCAGTTGTTTTTTAGCTTCCCAAAGTGCTGGAGGCAAGATGCTTTGGGGCCTCTCTCACCCTTTGGAAACAAGGCAGCCCTTAGGTCCTGGTAGCTTTAGGCCTATGTAGCACAACCAGAACAGAAGTTCTACTTCAGCCAGGTCAGGCCTGCCAAGAAACTGCGTTTCACAGGCCTTTCAAAGAGATGTTCTCTTAGGCTGTAAGAGCACTGGGCAGAGCCAGCTGTTTCTTAGCTTCCCGAAGAGCTGGGAGCAAGATGCTTTGGGTCCACTCTCCGTCTTTGGAAACAAGGCAGCCCTTTGGGCCTGGCAGCTCTAGGGCAATGGAGCACACCCAGAGCAGAAGTTCTACTTCAGCCAGATCAGGCCTGCCAGGAAACTGCGTTTCACAGGCCTTGGTAAGAGATGTTCCCGGTAGGCTGTAAGAGCACTGGGCAGAGCCAGTTGTTTCTTACCTTCCTGAAAAGCTGGAAGCAAGATGCTTGGGACCCCTCTACCCGTTTGGGAACAAGGCAGCCTTTTGGGTCGGGAAGCTCTAGGCCAATGGAGCACACGCAGAGCAGGAGTTCTACTTCAGCCTGATCAGGCCTGCAAAGAAACAGCGTTTGACAGGCCTTGGTAAGAGATGTTCCCGGTAGGTGTAAGAGCACTGGGCAGAGCCAGTTGTTTCTTAGCTTCGCAAAGACTGGGAAGCAAGATGCTTTGGGCCTCTCTGCCCCTTGGAAACAGGGCAGCACTTTGGGCCTGGCAGCTCTAGGGCAATGGAGCACACCCAGAGCCGGAGTTCTACTTCAGCCAGATGAGGCCTGCCAAGAAACTGCGTTTCACAGGCCTTTCAAAGACATGTTCCCGGTAGGCTGTAAGAGCACGGGGCAGAGCGAGTTGGTTCTTAGCTTCCCAGAGAGCTGGAAGCAAGATGCTTTGGGGCCTCTCTGCCCCTTTGGAAACAAGGCAGCACCTTGGGCCTGGCAGCTCTAGGCCAATGGAGCACACCCAGAGCAGAAGTTCTACTTCGGCCAGTTCAGGCCACCAACAAACTGCGTTTCACAGGCCTTGGTAAGAGATGTTCCCGGTAGGCTGTAAGAGCACTGGGCAACGCCAGATGTTTCTTAGCTTCCCGAAGAGCTGGAAGCGAGAAGCTTAGGTGCCACTCTCTCACTTTGGACTTAAGGCAGCCCTTTGGGGCAGGTAGCTCTAGCCCAGTGGAGCACACCCAGAGCAGAAGTTCTACTTGGGCCAGTTCAGGCCACCAAGAAACTGCGTTTCACAGGCCTTGGTAAGAGATGTTCCCGGTAGGCTGTAAGAGCACTGGGCAACGCCAGATGTTTCTTAGCTTCCCGAAGAGCTGGAAGCAAGATGATTTGGGGCCTCTCATCCCCTTTGCAAACAAGGCGGCCCTATGGGCCAGGCAGCTCTAGGCCAATGGAGCACACCCAGAGCAGAAGTTCTACTTCGGCCAGTTCAGGCCACCAACAAACTGCGTTTCACAGGCCTTGGTAAGAGATGTTCCCGGTAGGCTGTAAGAGCACTGGGCAACGCCAGATGTTTCTTAGCTTCCCGAAGAGCTGGAAGCAAGATGCTTTGGGGCCTCTCATCCCCTTTGCAAACAAGGCCGACCTTTGGGCCAGGCAGCTCTAGGCCAATGGAGCACACCCAGAGCAGAAGTTCTACCTCAGCCAGATAAGGCCTGCCAAGAAACTGCGTTTCAAAGGCTTTGGTAAGAGATGTTCCCGGTACTCTGTTAGAGCACTGGGCAGAGCCATTTGTTTCTTAGCTTCCCAAAGAGCTGGAAGCAAGATGCTTTGGGGGCTCCCTGCCCCTTTGCCAACAAGGGCGACCTTTGGGCCTTTCAGCTCTAGGCCAATGGAGCACACCCAGAGCAGAAGTCCTACTTCAGCCAGATCAGGCCTGCCAAGGAACTGCGTTTCAGAGGCCTTTGTATGTGACGTTCCCGGTAGGCTGTGAGAGCACGGTGCAGAGCCAGTTGTTTCCTTGTTTCCCAAACAGCTGGAAGCAAGACGCTTTGGGGCCTCTCTGCCCCTTTGGAAACAAGGCAGCACGTTGGGTCTGGCAGCTCTAGGGCAATGGAGCACAACCAGAGCCGAAGTTCTACTTCTTCCAGATCAGGCCTGCCTAGACAGTGCGTTTCCCAGGCCTTGATAAGAGATGTTCTCTTAGGCTATAAGAGCACTGGGCACAGCCAGTTGTTTCTTAGCTTCCCAAGAGGTGGAAGCAAGATGCTTTGGGGCCTCTCTCCCCCTTTGGAAACAAGGCAGCCCTTTGGGCCTTTCAGCTCTAGGGCAATGGAGCACACCCAGAGCAGAAGTTCTACCTCAGCCAGATCAGGCCTGCCAAGAAACTGCTTTTCACAGGCCTTCGTAAGAGGTGTTCCCGGAAGGCTGTAAGAGTACCTGGCAGAGCGAGTTGTTTCTTAGCTTCAAAAACAGCTGGAAGCAACATGATTTGGGGCCTCTCTCCCCCTTTGGAAACAAAGCAGCCTTTGTGCCTGGCAGCTCTAGGCCAAAGTAGCACACCCAGAGCACAAGTTCTACCTCAGCCAGATCAGGCCTTCCAAGAAACTGCGTCTCACAGGCCTTTCTCTGTCACGTTGCCGGTAGGCTGTGAGAGCACTGTGCAGAGCCAGTTGTTTCTTAGCTTCCCAAAGATTTGGAAGCAAGATGCTTTGGGGACTCTCAGCCCCTTTGGAAACAAGGCGGCCCTTTGGGCCTGGCAGCTCTAGGCCAAAGTAGCACGCCCAGAGCAGGAGTTCTACTTCAGCCAGATCAGGCCTGCCAAGAAACTGCGTTTCACAGGCCTTGGTAAGAGATGTTCCCGGTAGGCTGTGAGAGCACTGTGGAGAGCCAGTTGCTTTAGCTTCCCACAGAGCTGGAAGCAAGATGCCTTGGGGCCTCTCTCTCCCTTTGGACACAAGGCAGCCTTTTGGGCCTGGCAGCTCTAGGCCAATGGAGCACACCCACAGCAGAAGTTCTACTTCAGGCAGATCAGTCCTGCCCAGAAACTGCGTTTCACAGCCCTTGGTAAGAGATGTTCACGGTAGGCTGTGAGAGCACTGGGCAGAACCAGTTGTTTTTTAGCTTCCCAAAGTGCTGGAGGCAAGATGCTTTGGGGCCTCTCTCACCCTTTGGAAACAAGGCAGCCCTTAGGTCCTGGTAGCTCTAGGCCTATGTAGCACAACCAGAACAGAAGTTCTACTTCAGCCAGGTCAGGCCTGCCAAGAAACTGCGTTTCACAGGCCTTTCAAAGAGATGTTCTCTTAGGCTGTAAGAGCACTGGGCAGAGCCAGCTGTTTCTTAGCTTCCCGAAGAGCTGGGAGCAAGATGCTTTGGGTCCACTCTCCGTCTTTGGAAACAAGGCAGCCCTTTGGGCCTGGCAGCTCTAGGGCAATGGAGCACACCCAGAGCAGAAGTTCTACTTCAGCCAGATCAGGCCTGCCAGGAAACTGCGTTTCACAGGCCTTGGTAAGAGATGTTCCCGGTAGGCTGTAAGAGCACTGGGCAGAGCCAGTTGTTTCTTACCTTCCTGAAAAGCTGGAAGCAAGATGCTTGGGACCCCTCTGCCCGTTTGGGAACAAGGCAGCCTTTTGGGTCGGGAAGCTCTAGGCCAATGGAGCACACGCAGAGCAGGAGTTCTACTTCAGCCTGATCAGGCCTGCAAAGAAACAGCGTTTGACAGGCCTTGGTAAGAGATGTTCCCGGTAGGTGTAAGAGCACTGGGCAGAGCCAGTTGTTTCTTAGCTTCGCAAAGACCGGGAAGCAAGATGCTTTGGGCCTCTCTGCCCCTTGGAAACAGGGCAGCACTTTGGGCCTGGCAGCTCTAGGGCAATGGAGCACACCCAGAGCCGGAGTTCTACTTCAGCCAGATGAGGCCTGCCAAGAAACTGCGTTTCACAGGCCTTTCAAAGACATGTTCCCGGTAGGCTGTAAGAGCACGGGGCAGAGCGAGTTGGTTCTTAGCTTCCCAGAGAGCTGGAAGCAAGATGATTTGGGGCCTCTCTGCCCCTTTGGAAACAAGGCAGCACCTTGGGCCTGGCAGCTCTAGGGCAATGGAGCACACCCAGAGCAGAAGTTCTACTTCAGCCAAATCAGGCCTGCCAGGAAACAGCGTTTCACAGGCCTTGGTAAGAGATGTTCCCGGTAGGCTGTAAGAGCACTGGGCAACGCCAGATGTTTCTTAGCTTCCCGAAGAGCTGGAAGCGAGAAGCTTTGGTGCCACTCACTCACTTTGGACTTAAGGCAGCCCTTTGGGGCAGGTAGCTCTAGCCCAGTGGAGCACACCCAGAGCAGAAGTTCTACTTCGGCCAGTTCAGGCCACCAACAAACTGCGTTTCACAGGCCTTGGTAAGAGATGTTCCCGGTAGGCTGTAAGAGCACTGGGCAACGCCAGATGTTTCTTAGCTTCCCGAAGAGCTGGAAGCAAGATGCTTTGGGGCCTCTCATCCCCTTTGCAAACAAGGCGGCCCTGTGGGCCAGGCAGCTCTAGGCCAATGGAGCACACCCAGAGCAGAAGTTCTACTTCGGCCAGTTCAGGCCACCAACAAACTGCGTTTCACAGGCCTTGGTAAGAGATGTTCCCGGTAGGCTGTAAGAGCACTGGGCAACGCCAGATGTTTCTTAGCTTCCCGAAGAGCTGGAAGCAAGATGCTTTGGGGCCTCTCATCCCCTTTGCAAACAAGGCCGACCTTTGGGCCAGGCAGCTCTAGGCCAATGGAGCACACCCAGAGCAGAAGTTCTACCTCAGCCAGATAAGGCCTGCCAAGAAACTGCGTTTCAAAGGCTTTGGTAAGAGATGTTCCCGGTACTCTGTTAGAGCACTGGGCAGAGCCATTTGTTTCTTAGCTTCCCAAAGAGCTGGAAGCAAGATGCTTTGGGGGCTCCCTGCCCCTTTGCCAACAAGGGCGACCTTTGGGCCTTTCAGCTCTAGGCCAATGGAGCACACCCAGAGCAGAAGTCCTACTTCAGCCAGATCAGGCCTGCCAAGGAACTGCGTTTCAGAGGCCTTTGTATGTGACGTTCCCGGTAGGCTGTGAGAGCACGGTGCAGAGCCAGTTGTTTCCTTGTTTCCCAAACAGCTGGAAGCAAGACGCTTTGGGGCCTCTCTGCCCCTTTGGAAACAAGGCAGCACGTTGGGTCTGCCAGCTCTAGGGCAATGGAGCACAACCAGAGCCGAAGTTCTACTTCTTCCAGATCAGGCCTGCCTAGACAGTGCGTTTCCCAGGCCTTGATAAGAGATGTTCTCTTAGGCTATAAGAGCACTGGGCACAGCCAGTTGTTTCTTAGCTTCCCAAGAGGTGGAAGCAAGATGCTTTGGCGCCTCTCTCCCCCTTTGGAAACAAGGCAGCCCTTTGGGCCTTTCAGCTCTAGGGCAATGGAGCACACCCAGAGCAGAAGTTCTACCTCAGCCAGATCAGGCCTGCCAAGAAACTGCTTTTCACAGGCCTTCGTAAGAGGTGTTCCCGGAAGGCTGTAAGAGTACCTGGCAGAGCGAGTTGTTTCTTAGCTTCAAAAACAGCTGGAAGCAACATGATTTGGGGCCTCTCTCCCCCTTTGGAAACAAAGCAGCCTTTGTGCCTGGCAGCTCTAGGCCAAAGTAGCACACCCAGAGCACAAGTTCTACCTCAGCCAGATCAGGCCTTCCAAGAAACTGCGTCTCACAGGCCTTTCTCTGTCACGTTGCCGGTAGGCTGTGAGAGCACTGTGCAGAGCCAGTTGTTTCTTAGCTTCCCAAAGATTTGGAAGCAAGATGCTTTGGGGACTCTCAGCCCCTTTGGAAACAAGGCGGCCCTTTGGGCCTGGCAGCTCTAGGCCAAAGTAGCACGCCCAGAGCAGGAGTTCTACTTCAGCCAGATCAGGCCTGCCAAGAAACTGCGTTTCACAGGCCTTGGTAAGAGATGTTCCCGGTAGGCTGTGAGAGCACTGTGGAGAGCCAGTTGCTTTAGCTTCCCACAGAGCTGGAAGCAAGATGCCTTGGGGCCTCTCTCTCCCTTTGGACACAAGGCAGCCGTTTGGGCCTGGCAGCTCTAGGCCAATGGAGCACACCCACAGCAGAAGTTCTACTTCAGGCAGATCAGTCCTGCCCAGAAACTGCGTTTCACAGCCCTTGGTAAGAGATGTTCACGGTAGGCTGTGAGAGCACTGGGCAGAACCAGTTGTTTTTTAGCTTCCCAAAGTGCTGGAGGCAAGATGCTTTGGGGCCTCTCTCACCCTTTGGAAACAAGGCAGCCCTTAGGTCCTGGTAGCTCTAGGCCTATGTAGCACAACCAGAACAGAAGTTCTACTTCAGCCAGGTCAGGCCTGCCAAGAAACTGCGTTTCACAGGCCTTTCAAAGAGATGTTCTCTTAGGCTGTAAGAGCACTGGGCAGAGCCAGCTGTTTCTTAGCTTCCCGAAGAGCTGGGAGCAAGATGCTTTGGGTCCACTCTCCGTCTTTGGAAACAAGGCAGCCCTTTGGGCCTGGCAGCTCTAGGGCAATGGAGCACACCCAGAGCAGAAGTTCTACTTCAGCCAGATCAGGCCTGCCAGGAAACTGCGTTTCACAGGCCTTGGTAAGAGATGTTCCCGGTAGGCTGTAAGAGCACTGGGCAGAGCCAGTTGTTTCTTACCTTCCTGAAAAGCTGGAAGCAAGATGCTTGGGACCCCTCTGCCCGTTTGGGAACAAGGCAGCCTTTTGGGTCGGGAAGCTCTAGGCCAATGGAGCACACGCAGAGCAGGAGTTCTACTTCAGCCTGATCAGGCCTGCAAAGAAACAGCGTTTGACAGGCCTTGGTAAGAGATGTTCCCGGTAGGTGTAAGAGCACTGGGCAGAGCCAGTTGTTTCTTAGCTTCGCAAAGACCAGGAAGCAAGATGCTTTGGGCCTCTCTGCCCCTTGGAAACAGGGCAGCACTTTGGGCCTGGCAGCTCTAGGGCAATGGAGCACACCCAGAGCCGGAGTTCTACTTCAGCCAGATGAGGCCTGCCAAGAAACTGCGTTTCACAGGCCTTTCAAAGACATGTTCCCGGTAGGCTGTAAGAGCACGGGGCAGAGCGAGTTGGTTCTTAGCTTCCCAGAGAGCTGGAAGCAAGATGATTTGGGGCCTCTCTGCCCCTTTGGAAACAAGGCAGCACCTTGGGCCTGGCAGCTCTAGGGCAATGGAGCACACCCAGAGCAGAAGTTCTACTTCAGCCAAATCAGGCCTGCCAGGAAACAGCGTTTCACAGGCCTTGGTAAGAGATGTTCCCGGTAGGCTGTAAGAGCACTGGGCAACGCCAGATGTTTCTTAGCTTCCCGAAGAGCTGGAAGCGAGAAGCTTTGGTGCCACTCACTCACTTTGGACTTAAGGCAGCCCTTTGGGGCAGGTAGCTCTAGCCCAGTGGAGCACACCCAGAGCAGAAGTTCTACTTCGGCCAGTTCAGGCCACCAACAAACTGCGTTTCACAGGCCTTGGTAAGAGATGTTCCCGGTAGGCTGTAAGAGCACTGGGCAACGCCAGATGTTTCTTAGCTTCCCGAAGAGCTGGAAGCAAGATGCTTTGGGGCCTCTCATCCCCTTTGCAAACAAGGCGGCCCTGTGGGCCAGGCAGCTCTAGGCCAATGGAGCACACCCAGAGCAGAAGTCCTACTTCAGCCAGATCAGGCCTGCCAAGGAACTGCGTTTCAGAGGCCTTTGTATGTGACGTTCCCGGTAGGCTGTGAGAGCACGGTGCAGAGCCAGTTGTTTCCTTGTTTCCCAAACAGCTGGAAGCAAGACGCTTTGGGGCCTCTCTGCCCCTTTGGAAACAAGGCAGCACGTTGGGTCTGGCAGCTCTAGGGCAATGGAGCACAACCAGAGCCGAAGTTCTACTTCTTCCAGATCAGGCCTGCCTAGACAGTGCGTTTCCCAGGCCTTGATAAGAGATGTTCTCTTAGGCTATAAGAGCACTGGGCACAGCCAGTTGTTTCTTAGCTTCCCAAGAGGTGGAAGCAAGATGCTTTGGGGCCTCTCTCCCCCTTTGGAAACAAGGCAGCCCTTTGGGCCTTTCAGCTCTAGGGCAATGGAGCACACCCAGAGCAGAAGTTCTACCTCAGCCAGATCAGGCCTGCCAAGAAACTGCTTTTCACAGGCCTTCGTAAGAGGTGTTCCCGGAAGGCTGTAAGAGTACCTGGCAGAGCGAGTTGTTTCTTAGCTTCAAAAACAGCTGGAAGCAACATGATTTGGGGCCTCTCTCCCCCTTTGGAAACAAAGCAGCCTTTGTGCCTGGCAGCTCTAGGCCAAAGTAGCACACCCAGAGCACAAGTTCTACCTCAGCCAGATCAGGCCTTCCAAGAAACTGCGTCTCACAGGCCTTTCTCTGTCACGTTGCCGGTAGGCTGTGAGAGCACTGTGCAGAGCCAGTTGTTTCTTAGCTTCCCAAAGATTTGGAAGCAAGATGCTTTGGGGACTCTCAGCCCCTTTGGAAACAAGGCGGCCCTTTGGGCCTGGCAGCTCTAGGCCAAAGTAGCACGCCCAGAGCAGGAGTTCTACTTCAGCCAGATCAGGCCTGCCAAGAAACTGCGTTTCACAGGCCTTGGTAAGAGATGTTCCCGGTAGGCTGTGAGAGCACTGTGGAGAGCCAGTTGCTTTAGCTTCCCACAGAGCTGGAAGCAAGATGCCTTGGGGCCTCTCTCTCCCTTTGGACACAAGGCAGCCGTTTGGGCCTGGCAGCTCTAGGCCAATGGAGCACACCCACAGCAGAAGTTCTACTTCAGGCAGATCAGTCCTGCCCAGAAACTGCGTTTCACAGCCCTTGGTAAGAGATGTTCACGGTAGGCTGTGAGAGCACTGGGCAGAACCAGTTGTTTTTTAGCTTCCCAAAGTGCTGGAGGCAAGATGCTTTGGGGCCTCTCTCACCCTTTGGAAACAAGGCAGCCCTTAGGTCCTGGTAGCTCTAGGCCTATGTAGCACAACCAGAACAGAAGTTCTACTTCAGCCAGGTCAGGCCTGCCAAGAAACTGCGTTTCACAGGCCTTTCAAAGAGATGTTCTCTTAGGCTGTAAGAGCACTGGGCAGAGCCAGCTGTTTCTTAGCTTCCCGAAGAGCTGGGAGCAAGATGCTTTGGGTCCACTCTCCGTCTTTGGAAACAAGGCAGCCCTTTGGGCCTGGCAGCTCTAGGGCAATGGAGCACACCCAGAGCAGAAGTTCTACTTCAGCCAGATCAGGCCTGCCAGGAAACTGCGTTTCACAGGCCTTGGTAAGAGATGTTCCCGGTAGGCTGTAAGAGCACTGGGCAGAGCCAGTTGTTTCTTACCTTCCTGAAAAGCTGGAAGCAAGATGCTTGGGACCCCTCTGCCCGTTTGGGAACAAGGCAGCCTTTTGGGTCGGGAAGCTCTAGGCCAATGGAGCACACGCAGAGCAGGAGTTCTACTTCAGCCTGATCAGGCCTGCAAAGAAACAGCGTTTGACAGGCCTTGGTAAGAGATGTTCCCGGTAGGTGTAAGAGCTCTGGGCAGAGCCAGTTGTTTCTTAGCTTCGCAAAGACTGGGAAGCAAGATGCTTTGGGCCTCTCTGCCCCTTGGAAACAGGGCAGCACTTTGGGCCTGGCAGCTCTAGGGCAATGGAGCACACCCAGAGCCGGAGTTCTACTTCAGCCAGATGAGGCCTGCCAAGAAACTGCGTTTCACAGGCCTTTCAAAGACATGTTCCCGGTAGGCTGTAAGAGCACGGGGCAGAGCGAGTTGGTTCTTAGGTTCCCAGAGAGCTGGAAGCAAGATGCTTTGGGGCCTCTCTGCCCCTTTGGAAACAAGGCAGCACCTTGGGCCTGGCAGCTCTAGGCCAATGGAGCACACCCAGAGCAGAAGTTCTACTTCGGCCAGTTCAGGCCACCAACAAACTGCGTTTCACAGGCCTTGGTAAGAGATGTTCCCGGTAGGCTGTAAGAGCACTGGGCAACGCCAGATGTTTCTTAGCTTCCCGAAGAGCTGGAAGCAAGATGCTTTGGGGCCTCTCATCCCCTTTGCAAACAAGGCCGACCTTTGGGCCAGGCAGCTCTAGGCCAATGGAGCACACCCAGAGCAGAAGTTCTACCTCAGCCAGATAAGGCCTGCCAAGAAACTGCGTTTCAAAGGCTTTGGTAAGAGATGTTCCCGCTACTCTGTTAGAGCACTGGGCAGAGCCATTTGTTTCTTAGCTTCCCAAAGAGCTGGAAGCAAGATGCTTTGGGGGCTCCCTGCCCCTTTGCCAACAAGGGCGACCTTTGGGCCTTTCAGCTCTAGGCCAATGGAGCACACCCAGAGCAGAAGTCCTACTTCAGCCAGATCAGGCCTGCCAAGGAACTGCGTTTCAGAGGCCTTTGTATGTGACGTTCCCGGTAGGCTGTGAGAGCACGGTGCAGAGCCAGTTGTTTCCTTGTTTCCCAAACAGCTGGAAGCAAGACGCTTTGGGGCCTCTCTGCCCCTTTGGAAACAAGGCAGCACGTTGGGTCTGGCAGCTCTAGGGCAATGGAGCACAACCAGAGCCGAAGTTCTACTTCTTCCAGATCAGGCCTGCCTAGACAGTGCGTTTCCCAGGCCTTGATAAGAGATGTTCTCTTAGGCTATAAGAGCACTGGGCACAGCCAGTTGTTTCTTAGCTTCCCAAGAGGTGGAAGCAAGATGCTTTGGGGCCTCTCTCCCCCTTTGGAAACAAGGCAGCCCTTTGGGCCTTTCAGCTCTAGGGCAATGGAGCACACCCAGAGCAGAAGTTCTACCTCAGCCAGATCAGGCCTGCCAAGAAACTGCTTTTCACAGGCCTTCGTAAGAGGTGTTCCCGGAAGGCTGTAAGAGTACCTGGCAGAGCGAGTTGTTTCTTAGCTTCAAAAACAGCTGGAAGCAACATGATTTGGGGCCTCTCTCCCCCTTTGGAAACAAAGCAGCCTTTGTGCCTGGCAGCTCTAGGCCAAAGTAGCACACCCAGAGCACAAGTTCTACCTCAGCCAGATCAGGCCTTCCAAGAAACTGCGTCTCACAGGCCTTTCTCTGTCACGTTGCCGGTAGGCTGTGAGAGCACTGTGCAGAGCCAGTTGTTTCTTAGCTTCCCAAAGATTTGGAAGCAAGATGCTTTGGGGACTCTCAGCCCCTTTGGAAACAAGGCGGCCCTTTGGGCCTGGCAGCTCTAGGCCAAAGTAGCACGCCCAGAGCAGGAGTTCTACTTCAGCCAGATCAGGCCTGCCAAGAAACTGCGTTTCACAGGCCTTGGTAAGAGATGTTCCCGGTAGGCTGTGAGAGCACTGTGGAGAGCCAGTTGCTTTAGCTTCCCACAGAGCTGGAAGCAAGATGCCTTGGGGCCTCTCTCTCCCTTTGGACACAAGGCAGCCTTTTGGGCCTGGCAGCTCTAGGCCAATGGAGCACACCCACAGCAGAAGTTCTACTTCAGGCAGATCAGTCCTGCCCAGAAACTGCGTTTCACAGCCCTTGGTAAGAGATGTTCACGGTAGGCTGTGAGAGCACTGGGCAGAACCAGTTGTTTTTTAGCTTCCCAAAGTGCTGGAGGCAAGATGCTTTGGGGCCTCTCTCACCCTTTGGAAACAAGGCAGCCCTTAGGTCCTGGTAGCTCTAGGCCTACGTAGCACAACCAGAACAGAAGTTCTACTTCAGCCAGGTCAGGCCTGCCAAGAAACTGCGTTTCACAGGCCTTTCAAAGAGATGTTCTCTTAGGCTGTAAGAGCACTGGGCAGAGCCAGCTGTTTCTTAGCTTCCCGAAGAGCTGGGAGCAAGATGCTTTGGGTCCACTCTCCGTCTTTGGAAACAAGGCAGCCCTTTGGGCCTGGCGGCTCTAGGGCAATGGAGCACACCCAGAGCAGAAGTTCTACTTCAGCCAGATCAGGCCTGCCAGGAAACTGCGTTTCACAGGCCTTGGTAAGAGATGTTCCCGGTAGGCTGTAAGAGCACTGGGCAGAGCCAGTTGTTTCTTACCTTCCTGAAAAGCTGGAAGCAAGATGCTTGGGACCCCTCTGCCCGTTTGGGAACAAGGCAGCCTTTTGGGTCGGGAAGCTCTAGGCCAATGGAGCACACGCAGAGCAGGAGTTCTACTTCAGCCTGATCAGGCCTGCAAAGAAACAGCGTTTGACAGGCCTTGGTAAGAGATGTTCCCGGTAGGTGTAAGAGCACTGGGCAGAGCCAGTTGTTTCTTAGCTTCGCAAAGACCGGGAAGCAAGATGCTTTGGGCCTCTCTGCCCCTTGGAAACAGGGCAGCACTTTGGGCCTGGCAGCTCTAGGGCAATGGAGCACACCCAGAGCCGGAGTTCTACTTCAGCCAGATGAGGCCTGCCAAGAAACTGCGTTTCACAGGCCTTTCAAAGACATGTTCCCGGTAGGCTGTAAGAGCACGGGGCAGAGCGAGTTGGTTCTTAGCTTCCCAGAGAGCTGGAAGCAAGATGCTTTGGGGTCTCTCTGCCCCTTTGGAAACAAGGCAGCACCTTGGGCCTGGCAGCTCTAGGGCAATGGAGCACACCCAGAGCAGAAGTTCTACTTCAGCCAAATCAGGCCTGCCAGGAAACGGCGTTTCACAGGCCTTGGTAAGAGATGTTCCCGGTAGGCTGTAAGAGCACTGGGCAACGCCAGATGTTTCTTAGCTTCCCGAAGAGCTGGAAGCGAGAAGCTTTGGTGCCACTCTCTCACTTTGGACTCAAGGCAGCCCTTTGGGGCAGGTAGCTCTAGCCCAGTGGAGCACACCCAGAGCAGAAGTTCTACTTCGGCCAGTTCAGGCCACCAACAAACTGCGTTTCACAGGCCTTGGTAAGAGATGTTCCCGGTAGGCTGTAAGAGCACTGGGCAACGCCAGATGTTTCTTAGCTTCCCGAAGAGCTGGAAGCAAGATGCTTTGGGGCCTCTCATCCCCTTTGCAAACAAGGCGGCCCTATGGGCCAGGCAGCTCTAGGCCAATGGAGCACACCCAGAGCAGAAGTTCTACTTCGGCCAGTTCAGGCCACCAAGAAACTGCGTTTCACAGGCCTTGGTAAGAGATGTTCCCGGTAGGCTGTAAGAGCACTGGGCAACGCCAGATGTTTCTTAGCTTCCCGAAGAGCTGGAAGCAAGATGCTTTGGGGCCTCTCATCCCCTTTGCCAACAAGGCCGACCTTTGGGCCAGGCAGCTCTAGGCCAATGGAGCACACCCAGAGCAGAAGTTCTACCTCAGCCAGATAAGGCCTGCCAAGAAACTGCGTTTCAAAGGCTTTGGTAAGAGATGTTCCCGGTACTCTGTTAGAGCACTGGGCAGAGCCATTTGTTTCTTAGCTTCCCAAAGAGCTGGAAGCAAGATGCTTTGGGGGCTCCCTGCCCCTTTGCCAACAAGGGCGACCTTTGGGCCTTTCAGCTCTAGGCCAATGGAGCACACCCAGAGCAGAAGTCCTACTTCAGCCAGATCAGGCCTGCCAAGGAACTGCGTTTCAGAGGCCTTTGTATGTGACGTTCCCGGTAGGCTGTGAGAGCACGGTGCAGAGCCAGTTGTTTCCTTGTTTCCCAAACAGCTGGAAGCAAGACGCTTTGGGGCCTCTCTGCCCCTTTGGAAACAAGGCAGCACGTTGGGTCTGGCAGCTCTAGGGCAATGGAGCACAACCAGAGCCGAAGTTCTACTTCTTCCAGATCAGGCCTGCCTAGACAGTGCGTTTCCCAGGCCTTGATAAGAGATGTTCTCTTAGGCTATAAGAGCACTGGGCACAGCCAGTTGTTTCTTAGCTTCCCAAGAGGTGGAAGCAAGATGCTTTGGGGCCTCTCTCCCCCTTTGGAAACAAGGCAGCCCTTTGGGCCTTTCAGCTCTAGGGCAATGGAGCACACCCAGAGCAGAAGTTCTACCTCAGCCAGATCAGGCCTGCCAAGAAACTGCTTTTCACAGGCCTTCGTAAGAGGTGTTCCCGGAAGGCTGTAAGAGTACCTGGCAGAGCGAGTTGTTTCTTAGCTTCAAAAACAGCTGGAAGCAACATGATTTGGGGCCTCTCTCCCCCTTTGGAAACAAAGCAGCCTTTGTGCCTGGCAGCTCTAGGCCAAAGTAGCACACCCAGAGCACAAGTTCTACCTCAGCCAGATCAGGCCTTCCAAGAAACTGCGTCTCACAGGCCTTTCTCTGTCACGTTGCCGGTAGGCTGTGAGAGCACTGTGCAGAGCCAGTTGTTTCTTAGCTTCCCAAAGATTTGGAAGCAAGATGCTTTGGGGACTCTCAGCCCCTTTGGAAACAAGGCGGCCCTTTGGGCCTGGCAGCTCTAGGCCAAAGTAGCACGCCCAGAGCAGGAGTTCTACTTCAGCCAGTTCAGGCCTGCCAAGAAACTGCGTTTCACAGGCCTTGGTAAGAGATGTTCCCGGTAGGCTGTGAGAGCACTGTGGAGAGCCAGTTGCTTTAGCTTCCCACAGAGCTGGAAGCAAGATGCCTTGGGGCCTCTCTCTCCCTTTGGACACAAGGCAGCCTTTTGGGCCTGGCAGCTCTAGGCCAATGGAGCACACCCACAGCAGAAGTTCTACTTCAGGCAGATCAGTCCTGCCCAGAAACTGCGTTTCACAGCCCTTGGTAAGAGATGTTCACGGTAGGCTGTGAGAGCACTGGGCAGAACCAGTTGTTTTTTAGCTTCCCAAAGTGCTGGAGGCAAGATGCTTTGGGGCCTCTCTCACCCTTTGGAAACAAGGCAGCCCTTAGGTCCTGGTAGCTCTAGGCCTATGTAGCACAACCAGAACAGAAGTTCTACTTCAGCCAGGTCAGGCCTGCCAAGAAACTGCGTTTCACAGGCCTTTCAAAGAGATGTTCTCTTAGGCTGTAAGAGCACTGGGCAGAGCCAGCTGTTTCTTAGCTTCCCGAAGAGCTGGGAGCAAGATGCTTTGGGTCCACTCTCCGTCTTTGGAAACAAGGCAGCCCTTTGGGCCTGGCGGCTCTAGGGCAATGGAGCACACCCAGAGCAGAAGTTCTACTTCAGCCAGATCAGGCCTGCCAGGAAACTGCGTTTCACAGGCCTTGGTAAGAGATGTTCCCGGTAGGCTGTAAGAGCACTGGGCAGAGCCAGTTGTTTCTTACCTTCCTGAAAAGCTGGAAGCAAGATGCTTGGGACCCCTCTGCCCGTTTGGGAACAAGGCAGCCTTTTGGGTCGGGAAGCTCTAGGCCAATGGAGCACACGCAGAGCAGGAGTTCTACTTCAGCCTGATCAGGCCTGCAAAGAAACAGCGTTTGACAGGCCTTGGTAAGAGATGTTCCCGGTAGGTGTAAGAGCACTGGGCAGAGCCAGTTGTTTCTTAGCTTCGCAAAGACCAGGAAGCAAGATGCTTTGGGCCTCTCTGCCCCTTGGAAACAGGGCAGCACTTTGGGCCTGGCAGCTCTAGGGCAATGGAGCACACCCAGAGCCGGAGTTCTACTTCAGCCAGATGAGGCCTGCCAAGAAACTGCGTTTCACAGGCCTTTCAAAGACATGTTCCCGGTAGGCTGTAAGAGCACGGGGCAGAGCGAGTTGGTTCTTAGCTTCCCAGAGAGCTGGAAGCAAGATGCTTTGGGGCCTCTCTGCCCCTTTGGAAACAAGGCAGCACCTTGGGCCTGGCAGCTCTAGGCCAATGGAGCACACCCAGAGCAGAAGTTCTACTTGGGCCAGTTCAGGCCACCAACAAACGGCGTTTCACAGGCCTTGGTAAGAGATGTTCCCGGTAGGCTGTAAGAGCACTGGGCAACGCCAGATGTTTCTTAGCTTCCCGAAGAGCTGGAAGCGAGAAGCTTTGGTGCCACTCTCTCACTTTGGACTCAAGGCAGCCCTTTGGGGCAGGTAGCTCTAGCCCAGTGGAGCACACCCAGAGCAGAAGTTCTACTTGGGCCAGTTCAGGCCACCAAGAAACTGCGTTTCACAGGCCTTGGTAAGAGATGTTCCCGGTAGGCTGTAAGAGCACTGGGCAACGCCAGATGTTTCTTAGCTTCCCGAAGAGCTGGAAGCAAGATGCTTTGGGGCCTCTCATCCCCTTTGCAAACAAGGCGGCCCTATGGGCCAGGCAGCTCTAGGCCAATGGAGCACACCCAGAGCAGAAGTTCTACTTCGGCCAGTTCAGGCCACCAACAAACTGCGTTTCACAGGCCTTGGTAAGAGATGTTCCCGGTAGGCTGTAAGAGCACTGGGCAACGCCAGATGTTTCTTAGCTTCCCGAAGAGCTGGAAGCAAGATGCTTTGGGGCCTCTCATCCCCTTTGCCAACAAGGCCGACCTTTGGGCCAGGCAGCTCTAGGCCAATGGAGCACACCCAGAGCAGAAGTTCTACCTCAGCCAGATAAGGCCTGCCAAGAAACTGCGTTTCAAAGGCTTTGGTAAGAGATGTTCCCGGTACTCTGTTAGAGCACTGGGCAGAGCCATTTGTTTCTTAGCTTCCCAAAGAGCTGGAAGCAAGATGCTTTGGGGGCTCCCTGCCCCTTTGCCAACAAGGGCGACCTTTGGGCCTTTCAGCTCTAGGCCAATGGAGCACACCCAGAGCAGAAGTCCTACTTCAGCCAGATCAGGCCTGCCAAGGAACTGCGTTTCAGAGGCCTTTGTATGTGACGTTCCCGGTAGGCTGTGAGAGCACGGTGCAGAGCCAGTTGTTTCCTTGTTTCCCAAACAGCTGGAAGCAAGACGCTTTGGGGCCTCTCTGCCCCTTTGGAAACAAGGCAGCACGTTGGGTCTGGCAGCTCTAGGGCAATGGAGCACAACCAGAGCCGAAGTTCTACTTCTTCCAGATCAGGCCTGCCTAGACAGTGCGTTTCCCAGGCCTTGATAAGAGATGTTCTCTTAGGCTATAAGAGCACTGGGCACAGCCAGTTGTTTCTTAGCTTCCCAAGAGGTGGAAGCAAGATGCTTTGGGGCCTCTCTCCCCCTTTGGAAACAAGGCAGCCCTTTAGGCCTTTCAGCTCTAGGGCAATGGAGCACACCCAGAGCAGAAGTTCTACCTCAGCCAGATCAGGCCTGCCAAGAAACTGCTTTTCACAGGCCTTCGTAAGAGGTGTTCCCGGAAGGCTGTAAGAGTACCTGGCAGAGCGAGTTGTTTCTTAGCTTCAAAAACAGCTGGAAGCAACATGATTTGGGGCCTCTCTCCCCCTTTGGAAACAAAGCAGCCTTTGTGCCTGGCAGCTCTAGGCCAAAGTAGCACACCCAGAGCACAAGTTCTACCTCAGCCAGATCAGGCCTTCCAAGAAACTGCGTCTCACAGGCCTTTCTCTGTCACGTTGCCGGTAGGCTGTGAGAGCACTGTGCAGAGCCAGTTGTTTCTTAGCTTCCCAAAGATTTGGAAGCAAGATGCTTTGGGGACTCTCAGCCCCTTTGGAAACAAGGCGGCCCTTTGGGCCTGGCAGCTCTAGGCCAAAGTAGCACGCCCAGAGCAGGAGTTCTACTTCAGCCAGATCAGGCCTGCCAAGAAACTGCGTTTCACAGGCCTTGGTAAGAGATGTTCCCGGTAGGCTGTGAGAGCACTGTGGAGAGCCAGTTGCTTTAGCTTCCCACAGAGCTGGAAGCAAGATGCCTTGGGGCCTCTCTCTCCCTTTGGACACAAGGCAGCCTTTTGGGCCTGGCAGCTCTAGGCCAATGGAGCACACCCACAGCAGAAGTTCTACTTCAGGCAGATCAGTCCTGCCCCGAAACTGCGTTTCACAGCCCTTGGTAAGAGATGTTCACGGTAGGCTGTGAGAGCACTGGGCAGAACCAGTTGTTTTTTAGCTTCCCAAAGTGCTGGAGGCAAGATGCTTTGGGGCCTCTCTCACCCTTTGGAAACAAGGCAGCCCTTAGGTCCTGGTAGCTCTAGGCCTATGTAGCACAACCAGAACAGAAGTTCTACTTCAGCCAGGTCAGGCCTGCCAAGAAACTGCGTTTCACAGGCCTTTCAAAGAGATGTTCTCTTAGGCTGTAAGAGCACTGGGCAGAGCCAGCTGTTTCTTAGCTTCCCGAAGAGCTGGGAGCAAGATGCTTTGGGTCCACTCTCCGTCTTTGGAAACAAGGCAGCCCTTTGGGCCTGGCGGCTCTAGGGCAATGGAGCACACCCAGAGCAGAAGTTCTACTTCAGCCAGATCAGGCCTGCCAGGAAACTGCGTTTCACAGGCCTTGGTAAGAGATGTTCCCGGTAGGCTGTAAGAGCACTGGGCAGAGCCAGTTGTTTCTTACCTTCCTGAAAAGCTGGAAGCAAGATGCTTGGGACCCCTCTGCCCGTTTGGGAACAAGGCAGCCTTTTGGGTCGGGAAGCTCTAGGCCAATGGAGCACACGCAGAGCAGGAGTTCTACTTCAGCCTGATCAGGCCTGCAAAGAAACAGCGTTTGACAGGCCTTGGTAAGAGATGTTCCCAGTAGGTGTAAGAGCACTGGGCAGAGCCAGTTGTTTCTTAGCTTCGCAAAGACCGGGAAGCAAGATGCTTTGGGCCTCTCTGCCCCTTGGAAACAGGGCAGCACTTTGGGCCTGGCAGCTCTAGGGCAATGGAGCACACCCAGAGCCGGAGTTCTACTTCAGCCAGATGAGGCCTGCCAAGAAACTGCGTTTCACAGGCCTTTCAAAGACATGTTCCCGGTAGGCTGTAAGAGCACGGGGCAGAGCGAGTTGGTTCTTAGCTTCCCAGAGAGCTGGAAGCAAGATGCTTTGGGGCCTCTCTGCCCCTTTGGAAACAAGGCAGCACCTTGGGCCTGGCAGCTCTAGGCCAATGGAGCACACCCAGAGCAGAAGTTCTACTTGGGCCAGTTCAGGCCACCAACAAACGGCGTTTCACAGGCCTTGGTAAGAGATGTTCCCGGTAGGCTGTAAGAGCACTGGGCAACGCCAGATGTTTCTTAGCTTCCCGAAGAGCTGGAAGCGAGAAGCTTTGGTGCCACTCTCTCACTTTGGACTCAAGGCAGCCCTTTGGGGCAGGTAGCTCTAGCCCAGTGGAGCACACCCAGAGCAGAAGTTCTACTTGGGCCAGTTCAGGCCACCAAGAAACTGCGTTTCACAGGCCTTGGTAAGAGATGTTCCCGGTAGGCTGTAAGAGCACTGGGCAACGCCAGATGTTTCTTAGCTTCCCGAAGAGCTGGAAGCAAGATGCTTTGGGGCCTCTCATCCCCTTTGCAAACAAGGCGGCCCTATGGGCCAGGCAGCTCTAGGCCAATGGAGCACACCCAGAGCAGAAGTTCTACTTCGGCCAGTTCAGGCCACCAACAAACTGCGTTTCAAAGGCTTTGGTAAGAGATGTTCCCGGTACTCTGTTAGAGCACTGGGCAGAGCCATTTGTTTCTTAGCTTCCCAAAGAGCTGGAAGCAAGATGCTTTGGGGGCTCCCTGCCCCTTTGCCAACAAGGGCGACCTTTGGGCCTTTCAGCTCTAGGCCAATGGAGCACACCCAGAGCAGAAGTCCTACTTCAGCCAGATCAGGCCTGCCAAGGAACTGCGTTTCAGAGGCCTTTGTATGTGACGTTCCCGGTAGGCTGTGAGAGCACGGTGCAGAGCCAGTTGTTTCCTTGTTTCCCAAACAGCTGGAAGCAAGACGCTTTGGGGCCTCTCTGCCCCTTTGGAAACAAGGCAGCACGTTGGGTCTGGCAGCTCTAGGGCAATGGAGCACAACCAGAGCCGAAGTTCTACTTCTTCCAGATCAGGCCTGCCTAGACAGTGCGTTTCCCAGGCCTTGATAAGAGATGTTCTCTTAGGCTATAAGAGCACTGGGCACAGCCAGTTGTTTCTTAGCTTCCCAAGAGGTGGAAGCAAGATGCTTTGGGGCCTCTCTCCCCCTTTGGAAACAAGGCAGCCCTTTGGGCCTTTCAGCTCTAGGGCAATGGAGCACACCCAGAGCAGAAGTTCTACCTCAGCCAGATCAGGCCTGCCAAGAAACTGCTTTTCACAGGCCTTCGTAAGAGGTGTTCCCGGAAGGCTGTAAGAGTACCTGGCAGAGCGAGTTGTTTCTTAGCTTCAAAAACAGCTGGAAGCAACATGATTTGGGGCCTCTCTCCCCCTTTGGAAACAAAGCAGCCTTTGTGCCTGGCAGCTCTAGGCCAAAGTAGCACACCCAGAGCACAAGTTCTACCTCAGCCAGATCAGGCCTTCCAAGAAACTGCGTCTCACAGGCCTTTCTCTGTCACGTTGCCGGTAGGCTGTGAGAGCACTGTGCAGAGCCAGTTGTTTCTTAGCTTCCCAAAGATTTGGAAGCAAGATGCTTTGGGGACTCTCAGCCCCTTTGGAAACAAGGCGGCCCTTTGGGCCTGGCAGCTCTAGGCCAAAGTAGCACGCCCAGAGCAGGAGTTCTACTTCAGCCAGATCAGGCCTGCCAAGAAACTGCGTTTCACAGGCCTTGGTAAGAGATGTTCCCGGTAGGCTGTGAGAGCACTGTGGAGAGCCAGTTGCTTTAGCTTCCCACAGAGCTGGAAGCAAGATGCCTTGGGGCCTCTCTCTCCCTTTGGACACAAGGCAGCCTTTTGGGCCTGGCAGCTCTAGGCCAATGGAGCACACCCACAGCAGAAGTTCTACTTCAGGCAGATCAGTCCTGCCCCGAAACTGCGTTTCACAGCCCTTGGTAAGAGATGTTCACGGTAGGCTGTGAGAGCACTGGGCAGAACCAGTTGTTTTTTAGCTTCCCAAAGTGCTGGAGGCAAGATGCTTTGGGGCCTCTCTCACCCTTTGGAAACAAGGCAGCCCTTAGGTCCTGGTAGCTCTAGGCCTATGTAGCACAACCAGAACAGAAGTTCTACTTCAGCCAGGTCAGGCCTGCCAAGAAACTGCGTTTCACAGGCCTTTCAAAGAGATGTTCTCTTAGGCTGTAAGAGCACTGGGCAGAGCCAGCTGTTTCTTAGCTTCCCGAAGAGCTGGGAGCAAGATGCTTTGGGTCCACTCTCCGTCTTTGGAAACAAGGCAGCCCTTTGGGCCTGGCGGCTCTAGGGCAATGGAGCACACCCAGAGCAGAAGTTCTACTTCAGCCAGATCAGGCCTGCCAGGAAACTGCGTTTCACAGGCCTTGGTAAGAGATGTTCCCGGTAGGCTGTAAGAGCACTGGGCAGAGCCAGTTGTTTCTTACCTTCCTGAAAAGCTGGAAGCAAGATGCTTGGGACCCCTCTGCCCGTTTGGGAACAAGGCAGCCTTTTGGGTCGGGAAGCTCTAGGCCAATGGAGCACACGCAGAGCAGGAGTTCTACTTCAGCCTGATCAGGCCTGCAAAGAAACAGCGTTTGACAGGCCTTGGTAAGAGATGTTCCCGGTAGGTGTAAGAGCACTGGGCAGAGCCAGTTGTTTCTTAGCTTCGCAAAGATTGGGAAGCAAGATGCTTTGGGCCTCTCTGCCCCTTGGAAACAGGGCAGCACTTTGGGCCTGGCAGCTCTAGGGCAATGGAGCACACCCAGAGCCGGAGTTCTACTTCAGCCAGATGAGGCCTGCCAAGAAACTGCGTTTCACAGGCCTTTCAAAGACATGTTCCCGGTAGGCTGTAAGAGCACGGGGCAGAGCGAGTTGGTTCTTAGCTTCCCAGAGAGCTGGAAGCAAGATGCTTTGGGGCCTCTCTGCCCCTTTGGAAACAAGGCAGCACCTTGGGCCTGGCAGCTCTAGGCCAATGGAGCACACCCAGAGCAGAAGTTCTACTTCAGCCAAATCAGGCCTGCCAGGAAACGGCGTTTCACAGGCCTTGGTAAGAGATGTTCCCGGTAGGCTGTAAGAGCACTGGGCAACGCCAGATGTTTCTTAGCTTCCCGAAGAGCTGGAAGCGAGAAGCTTTGGTGCCACTCTCTCACTTTGGACTCAAGGCAGCCCTTTGGGGCAGGTAGCTCTAGCCCAGTGGAGCACACCCAGAGCAGAAGTTCTACTTGGGCCAGTTCAGGCCACCAAGAAACTGCGTTTCACAGGCCTCGGTAAGAGATGTTCCCGGTAGGCTGTAAGAGCACTGGGCAACGCCAGATGTTTCTTAGCTTCCCGAAGAGCTGGAAGCAAGATGCTTTGGGGCCTCTCATCCCCTTTGCAAACAAGGCGGCCCTATGGGCCAGGCAGCTCTAGGCCAATGGAGCACACCCAGAGCAGAAGTTCTACTTCGGCCAGTTCAGGCCACCAACAAACTGCGTTTCACAGGCCTTGGTAAGAGATGTTCCCGGTAGGTTGTAAGAGCACTGGGCAACGCCAGATGTTTCTTAGCTTCCCGAAGAGCTGGAAGCAAGATGCTTTGGGGCCTCTCATCCCCTTTGCAAACAAGGCCGACCTTTGGGCCAGGCAGCTCTAGGCCAATGGAGCACACCCAGAGCAGAAGTTCTACCTCAGCCAGATAAGGCCTGCCAAGAAACTGCGTTTCAAAGGCTTTGGTAAGAGATGTTCCCGGTACTCTGTTAGAGCACTGGGCAGAGCCATTTGTTTCTTAGCTTCCCAAAGAGCTGGAAGCAAGATGCTTTGGGGGCTCCCTGCCCCTTTGCCAACAAGGGCGACCTTTGGGCCTTTCAGCTCTAGGCCAATGGAGCACACCCAGAGCAGAAGTCCTACTTCAGCCAGATCAGGCCTGCCAAGGAACTGCGTTTCAGAGGCCTTTGTATGTGACGTTCCCGGTAGGCTGTGAGAGCACGGTGCAGAGCCAGTTGTTTCCTTGTTTCCCAAACAGCTGGAAGCAAGACGCTTTGGGGCCTCTCTGCCCCTTTGGAAACAAGGCAGCACGTTGGGTCTGGCAGCTCTAGGGCAATGGAGCACAACCAGAGCCGAAGTTCTACTTCTTCCAGATCAGGCCTGCCTAGACAGTGCGTTTCACAGGCCTTGATAAGAGATGTTCTCTTAGGCTATAAGAGCACTGGGCACAGCCAGTTGTTTCTTAGCTTCCCAAGAGGTGGAAGCAAGATGCTTTGGGGCCTCTCTCCCCCTTTGGAAACAAGGCAGCCCTTTGGGCCTTTCAGCTCTAGGGCAATGGAGCACACCCAGAGCAGAAGTTCTACCTCAGCCAGATCAGGCCTGCCAAGAAACTGCTTTTCACAGGCCTTCGTAAGAGGTGTTCCCGGAAGGCTGTAAGAGTACCTGGCAGAGCGAGTTGTTTCTTAGCTTCAAAAACAGCTGGAAGCAACATGATTTGGGGCCTCTCTCCCCCTTTGGAAACAAAGCAGCCTTTGTGCCTGGCAGCTCTAGGCCAAAGTAGCACACCCAGAGCACAAGTTCTACCTCAGCCAGATCAGGCCTTCCAAGAAACTGCGTCTCACAGGCCTTTCTCTGTCACGTTGCCGGTAGGCTGTGAGAGCACTGTGCAGAGCCAGTTGTTTCTTAGCTTCCCAAAGATTTGGAAGCAAGATGCTTTGGGGACTCTCAGCCCCTTTGGAAACAAGGCGGCCCTTTGGGCCTGGCAGCTCTAGGCCAAAGTAGCACGCCCAGAGCAGGAGTTCTACTTCAGCCAGATCAGGCCTGCCAAGAAACTGCGTTTCACAGGCCTTGGTAAGAGATGTTCCCGGTAGGCTGTGAGAGCACTGTGGAGAGCCAGTTGCTTTAGCTTCCCACAGAGCTGGAAGCAAGATGCCTTGGGGCCTCTCTCTCCCTTTGGACACAAGGCAGCCTTTTGGGCCTGGCAGCTCTAGGCCAATGGAGCACACCCACAGCAGAAGTTCTACTTCAGGCAGATCAGTCCTGCCCAGAAACTGCGTTTCACAGCCCTTGGTAAGAGATGTTCACGGTAGGCTGTGAGAGCACTGGGCAGAACCAGTTGTTTTTTAGCTTCCCAAAGTGCTGGAGGCAAGATGCTTTGGGGCCTCTCTCACCCTTTGGAAACAAGGCAGCCCTTAGGTCCTGGTAGCTCTAGGCCTATGTAGCACAACCAGAACAGAAGTTCTACTTCAGCCAGGTCAGGCCTGCCAAGAAACTGCGTTTCACAGGCCTTTCAAAGAGATGTTCTCTTAGGCTGTAAGAGCACTGGGCAGAGCCAGCTGTTTCTTAGCTTCCCGAAGAGCTGGGAGCAAGATGCTTTGGGTCCACTCTCCGTCTTTGGAAACAAGGCAGCCCTTTGGGCCTGGCAGCTCTAGGGCAATGGAGCACACCCAGAGCAGAAGTTCTACTTCAGCCAGATCAGGCCTGCCAGGAAACTGCGTTTCACAGGCCTTGGTAAGAGATGTTCCCGGTAGGCTGTAAGAGCACTGGGCAGAGCCAGTTGTTTCTTACCTTCCTGAAAAGCTGGAAGCAAGATGCTTGGGACCCCTCTGCCCGTTTGGGAACAAGGCAGCCTTTTGGGTCGGGAAGCTCTAGGCCAATGGAGCACACGCAGAGCAGGAGTTCTACTTCAGCCTGATCAGGCCTGCAAAGAAACAGCGTTTGACAGGCCTTGGTAAGAGATGTTCCCGGTAGGTGTAAGAGCACTGGGCAGAGCCAGTTGTTTCTTAGCTTCGCAAAGATTGGGAAGCAAGATGCTTTGGGCCTCTCTGCCCCTTGGAAACAGGGCAGCACTTTGGGCCTGGCAGCTCTAGGGCAATGGAGCACACCCAGAGCCGGAGTTCTACTTCAGCCAGATGAGGCCTGCCAAGAAACTGCGTTTCACAGGCCTTTCAAAGACATGTTCCCGGTAGGCTGTAAGAGCACGGGGCAGAGCGAGTTGGTTCTTAGCTTCCCAGAGAGCTGGAAGCAAGATGCTTTGGGGCCTCTCTGCCCCTTTGGAAACAAGGCAGCACCTTGGGCCTGGCAGCTCTAGGGCAATGGAGCACACCCAGAGCAGAAGTTCTACTTCAGCCAAATCAGGCCTGCCAGGAAACGGCGTTTCACAGGCCTTGGTAAGAGATGTTCCCGGTAGGCTGTAAGAGCACTGGGCAACGCCAGATGTTTCTTAGCTTCCCGAAGAGCTGGAAGCGAGAAGCTTTGGTGCCACTCTCTCACTTTGGACTCAAGGCAGCCCTTTGGGGCAGGTAGCTCTAGCCCAGTGGAGCACACCCAGAGCAGAATTTCTACTTGGGCCAGTTCAGGCCACCAAGAAACTGCGTTTCACAGGCCTTGGTAAGAGATGTTCCCGGTAGGCTGTAAGAGCACTGGGCAACGCCAGATGTTTCTTAGCTTCCCGAAGAGCTGGAAGCAAGATGCTTTGGGGCCTCTCATCCCCTTTGCAAACAAGGCGGCCCTATGGGCCAGGCAGCTCTAGGCCAATGGAGCACACCCAGAGCAGAAGTTCTACTTCGGCCAGTTCAGGCCACCAACAAACTGCGTTTCACAGGCCTTGGTAAGAGATGTTCCCGGTAGGTTGTAAGAGCACTGGGCAACGCCAGATGTTTCTTAGCTTCCCGAAGAGCTGGAAGCAAGATGCTTTGGGGCCTCTCATCCCCTTTGCAAACAAGGCCGACCTTTGGGCCAGGCAGCTCTAGGCCAATGGAGCACACCCAGAGCAGAAGTTCTACCTCAGCCAGATAAGGCCTGCCAAGAAACTGCGTTTCAAAGGCTTTGGTAAGAGATGTTCCCGGTACTCTGTTAGAGCACTGGGCAGAGCCATTTGTTTCTTAGCTTCCCAAAGAGCTGGAAGCAAGATGCTTTGGGGGCTCCCTGCCCCTTTGCCAACAAGGGCGACCTTTGGGCCTTTCAGCTCTAGGCCAATGGAGCACACCCAGAGCAGAAGTCCTACTTCAGCCAGATCAGGCCTGCCAAGGAACTGCGTTTCAGAGGCCTTTGTATGTGACGTTCCCGGTAGGCTGTGAGAGCACGGTGCAGAGCCAGTTGTTTCCTTGTTTCCCAAACAGCTGGAAGCAAGACGCTTTGGGGCCTCTCTGCCCCTTTGGAAACAAGGCAGCACGTTGGGTCTGGCAGCTCTAGGGCAATGGAGCACAACCAGAGCCGAAGTTCTACTTCTTCCAGATCAGGCCTGCCTAGACAGTGCGTTTCACAGGCCTTGATAAGAGATGTTCTCTTAGGCTATAAGAGCACTGGGCACAGCCAGTTGTTTCTTAGCTTCCCAAGAGGTGGAAGCAAGATGCTTTGGGGCCTCTCTCCCCCTTTGGAAACAAGGCAGCCCTTTGGGCCTTTCAGCTCTAGGGCAATGGAGCACACCCAGAGCAGAAGTTCTACCTCAGCCAGATCAGGCCTGCCAAGAAACTGCTTTTCACAGGCCTTCGTAAGAGGTGTTCCCGGAAGGCTGTAAGAGTACCTGGCAGAGCGAGTTGTTTCTTAGCTTCAAAAACAGCTGGAAGCAACATGATTTGGGGCCTCTCTCCCCCTTTGGAAACAAAGCAGCCTTTGTGCCTGGCAGCTCTAGGCCAAAGTAGCACACCCAGAGCACAAGTTCTACCTCAGCCAGATCAGGCCTTCCAAGAAACTGCGTCTCACAGGCCTTTCTCTGTCACGTTGCCGGTAGGCTGTGAGAGCACTGTGCAGAGCCAGTTGTTTCTTAGCTTCCCAAAGATTTGGAAGCAAGATGCTTTGGGGACTCTCAGCCCCTTTGGAAACAAGGCGGCCCTTTGGGCCTGGCAGCTCTAGGCCAAAGTAGCACGCCCAGAGCAGGAGTTCTACTTCAGCCAGATCAGGCCTGCCAAGAAACTGCGTTTCACAGGCCTTGGTAAGAGATGTTCCCGGTAGGCTGTGAGAGCACTGTGGAGAGCCAGTTGCTTTAGCTTCCCACAGAGCTGGAAGCAAGATGCCTTGGGGCCTCTCTCTCCCTTTGGACACAAGGCAGCCTTTTGGGCCTGGCAGCTCTAGGCCAATGGAGCACACCCACAGCAGAAGTTCTACTTCAGGCAGATCAGTCCTGCCCAGAAACTGCGTTTCACAGCCCTTGGTAAGAGATGTTCATGGTAGGCTGTGAGAGCACTGGGCAGAACCAGTTGTTTTTTAGCTTCCCAAAGTGCTGGAGGCAAGATGCTTTGGGGCCTCTCTCACCCTTTGGAAACAAGGCAGCCCTTAGGTCCTGGTAGCTCTAGGCCTATGTAGCACAACCAGAACAGAAGTTCTACTTCAGCCAGGTCAGGCCTGCCAAGAAACTGCGTTTCACAGGCCTTTCAAAGAGATGTTCTCTTAGGCTGTAAGAGCACTGGGCAGAGCCAGCTGTTTCTTAGCTTCCCGAAGAGCTGGGAGCAAGATGCTTTGGGTCCACTCTCCGTCTTTGGAAACAAGGCAGCCCTTTGGGCCTGGCAGCTCTAGGGCAATGGAGCACACCCAGAGCAGAAGTTCTACTTCAGCCAGATCAGGCCTGCCAGGAAACTGCGTTTCACAGGCCTTGGTAAGAGATGTTCCCGGTAGGCTGTAAGAGCACTGGGCAGAGCCAGTTGTTTCTTACCTTCCTGAAAAGCTGGAAGCAAGATGCTTGGGACCCCTCTGCCCGTTTGGGAACAAGGCAGCCTTTTGGGTCGGGAAGCTCTAGGCCAATGGAGCACACGCAGAGCAGGAGTTCTACTTCAGCCTGATCAGGCCTGCAAAGAAACAGCGTTTGACAGGCCTTGGTAAGAGATGTTCCCGGTAGGTGTAAGAGCACTGGGCAGAGCCAGTTGTTTCTTAGCTTCGCAAAGACCGGGAAGCAAGATGCTTTGGGCCTCTCTGCCCCTTGGAAACAGGGCAGCACTTTGGGCCTGGCAGCTCTAGGGCAATGGAGCACACCCAGAGCCGGAGTTCTACTTCAGCCAGATGAGGCCTGCCAAGAAACTGCGTTTCACAGGCCTTTCAAAGACATGTTCCCGGTAGGCTGTAAGAGCACGGGGCAGAGCGAGTTGGTTCTTAGCTTCCCAGAGAGCTGGAAGCAAGATGCTTTGGGGCCTCTCTGCCCCTTTGGAAACAAGGCAGCACCTTGGGCCTGGCAGCTCTAGGCCAATGGAGCACACCCAGAGCAGAAGTTCTACTTCAGCCAGATCAGGCCTGCCAGGAAACTGCGTTTCACAGGCCTTGGTAAGAGATGTTCCCGGTAGGCTGTAAGAGCACTGGGCAGAGCCAGTTGTTTCTTACCTTCCTGAAAAGCTGGAAGCAAGATGCTTGGGACCCCTCTGCCCGTTTGGGAACAAGGCATCCTTTTGGGTCGGGAAGCTCTAGGCCAATGGAGCACACACAGAGCAGGAGTTCTACTTCAGCCTGATCAGGCCTGCAAAGAAACAGCGTTTGACAGGCCTTGGTAAGAGATGTTCCCGGTAGGTGTAAGAGCACTGGGCAGAGCCAGTTGTTTCTTAGCTTCGCAAAGACCGGGAAGCAAGATGCTTTGGGCCTCTCTGCCCCTTGGAAACAGGGCAGCACTTTGGGCCTGGCAGCTCTAGGGCAATGGAGCACACCCAGAGCCGGAGTTCTACTTCAGCCAGATGAGGCCTGCCAAGAAACTGCGTTTCACAGGCCTTTCAAAGACATGTTCCCGGTAGGCTGTAAGAGCACGGGGCAGAGCGAGTTGGTTCTTAGCTTCCCAGAGAGCTGGAAGCAAGATGCTTTGGGGCCTCTCTGCCCCTTTGGAAACAAGGCAGCACCTTGGGCCTGGCAGCTCTAGGGCAATGGAGCACACCCAGAGCAGAAGTTCTACTTCAGCCAAATCAGGCCTGCCAGGAAACGGCGTTTCACAGGCCTTGGTAAGAGATGTTCCCGGTAGGCTGTAAGAGCACTGGGCAACGCCAGATGTTTCTTAGCTTCCCGAAGAGCTGGAAGCGAGAAGCTTTGGTGCCACTCTCTCACTTTGGACTCAAGGCAGCCCTTTGGGGCAGGTAGCTCTAGCCCAGTGGAGCACACCCAGAGCAGAAGTTCTACTTGGGCCAGTTCAGGCCACCAAGAAACTGCGTTTCACAGGCCTTGGTAAGAGATGTTCCCGGTAGGCTGTAAGAGCACTGGGCAACGCCAGATGTTTCTTAGCTTCCCGAAGAGCTGGAAGCAAGATGCTTTGGGGCCTCTCATCCCCTTTGCAAACAAGGCGGCCCTATGGGCCAGGCAGCTCTAGGCCAATGGAGCACACCCAGAGCAGAAGTTCTACTTGGGCCAGTTCAGGCCACCAACAAACTGCGTTTCACAGGCCTTGGTAAGAGATGTTCCCGGTAGGCTGTAAGAGCACTGGGCAACGCCAGATGTTTCTTAGCTTCCCGAAGAGCTGGAAGCAAGATGCTTTGGGGCCTCTCATCCCCTTTGCCAACAAGGCCGACCTTTGGGCCAGGCAGCTCTAGGCCAATGGAGCACACCCAGAGCAGAAGTTCTACCTCAGCCAGATAAGGCCTGCCAAGAAACTGCGTTTCAAAGGCTTTGGTAAGAGATGTTCCCGGTACTCTGTTAGAGCACTGGGCAGAGCCATTTGTTTCTTAGCTTCCCAAAGAGCTGGAAGCAAGATGCTTTGGGGGCTCCCTGCCCCTTTGCCAACAAGGGCGACCTTTGGGCCTTTCAGCTCTAGGCCAATGGAGCACACCCAGAGCAGAAGTCCTACTTCAGCCAGATCAGGCCTGCCAAGGAACTGCGTTTCAGAGGCCTTTGTATGTGACGTTCCCGGTAGGCTGTGAGAGCACGGTGCAGAGCCAGTTGTTTCCTTGTTTCCCAAACAGCTGGAAGCAAGACGCTTTGGGGCCTCTCTGCCCCTTTGGAAACAAGGCAGCACGTTGGGTCTGGCAGCTCTAGGGCAATGGAGCACAACCAGAGCCGAAGTTCTACTTCTTCCAGATCAGGCCTGCCTAGACAGTGCGTTTCCCAGGCCTTGATAAGAGATGTTCTCTTAGGCTATAAGAGCACTGGGCACAGCCAGTTGTTTCTTAGCTTCCCAAGAGGTGGAAGCAAGATGCTTTGGGGCCTCTCTCCCCCTTTGGAAACAAGGCAGCCCTTTGGGCCTTTCAGCTCTAGGGCAATGGAGCACACCCAGAGCAGAAGTTCTACCTCAGCCAGATCAGGCCTGCCAAGAAACTGCTTTTCACAGGCCTTCGTAAGAGGTGTTCCCGGAAGGCTGTAAGAGTACCTGGCAGAGCGAGTTGTTTCTTAGCTTCAAAAACAGCTGGAAGCAACATGATTTGGGTCCTCTCTCCCCCTTTGGAAACAAAGCAGCCTTTGTGCCTGGCAGCTCTAGGCCAAAGTAGCACACCCAGAGCACAAGTTCTACCTCAGCCAGATCAGGCCTTCCAAGAAACTGCGTCTCACAGGCCTTTCTCTGTCACGTTGCCGGTACGCTGTGAGAGCACTGTGCAGAGCCAGTTGTTTCTTAGCTTCCCAAAGATTTGGAAGCAAGATGCTTTGGGGACTCTCAGCCCCTTTGGAAACAAGGCGGCCCTTTGGGCCTGGCAGCTCTAGGCCAAAGTAGCACGCCCAGAGCAGGAGTTCTACTTCAGCCAGATCAGGCCTGCCAAGAAACTGCGTTTCACAGGCCTTGGTAAGAGATGTTCCCGGTAGGCTGTGAGAGCACTGTGGAGAGCCAGTTGCTTTAGCTTCCCACAGAGCTGGAAGCAAGATGCCTTGGGGCCTCTCTCTCCCTTTGGACACAAGGCAGCCGTTTGGGCCTGGCAGCTCTAGGCCAATGGAGCACACCCACAGCAGAAGTTCTACTTCAGGCAGATCAGTCCTGCCCAGAAACTGCGTTTCACAGCCCTTGGTAAGAGATGTTCACGGTAGGCTGTGAGAGCACTGGGCAGAACCAGTTGTTTTTTAGCTTCCCAAAGTGCTGGAGGCAAGATGCTTTGGGGCCTCTCTCACCCTTTGGAAACAAGGCAGCCCTTAGGTCCTGGTAGCTCTAGGCCTATGTAGCACAACCAGAACAGAAGTTCTACTTCAGCCAGGTCAGGCCTGCCAAGAAACTGCGTTTCACAGGCCTTTCAAAGAGATGTTCTCTTAGGCTGTAAGAGCACTGGGCAGAGCCAGCTGTTTCTTAGCTTCCCGAAGAGCTGGGAGCAAGATGCTTTGGGTCCACTCTCCGTCTTTGGAAACAAGGCAGCCCTTTGGGCCTGGCAGCTCTAGGGCAATGGAGCACACCCAGAGCAGAAGTTCTACTTCAGCCAGATCAGGCCTGCCAGGAAACTGCGTTTCACAGGCCTTGGTAAGAGATGTTCCCGGTAGGCTGTAAGAGCACTGGGCAGAGCCAGTTGTTTCTTACCTTCCTGAAAAGCTGGAAGCAAGATGCTTGGGACCCCTCTGCCCGTTTGGGAACAAGGCAGCCTTTTGGGTCGGGAAGCTCTAGGCCAATGGAGCACACGCAGAGCAGGAGTTCTACTTCAGCCTGATCAGGCCTGCAAAGAAACAGCGTTTGACAGGCCTTGGTAAGAGATGTTCCCGGTAGGTGTAAGAGCACTGGGCAGAGCCAGTTGTTTCTTAGCTTCGCAAAGACCGGGAAGCAAGATGCTTTGGGCCTCTCTGCCCCTTGGAAACAGGGCAGCACTTTGGGCCTGGCAGCTCTAGGGCAATGGAGCACACCCAGAGCCGGAGTTCTACTTCAGCCAGATGAGGCCTGCCAAGAAACTGCGTTTCACAGGCCTTTCAAAGACATGTTCCCGGTAGGCTGTAAGAGCACGGGGCAGAGCGAGTTGGTTCTTAGCTTCCCAGAGAGCTGGAAGCAAGATGCTTTGGGGCCTCTCTGCCCCTTTGGAAACAAGGCAGCACCTTGGGCCTGGCAGCTCTAGGCCAATGGAGCACACCCAGAGCAGAAGTTCTACTTCAGCCAAATCAGGCCTGCCAGGAAACGGCGTTTCACAGGCCTTGGTAAGAGATGTTCCCGGTAGGCTGTAAGAGCACTGGGCAACGCCAGATGTTTCTTAGCTTCCCGAAGAGCTGGAAGCGAGAAGCTTTGGTGCCACTCTCTCACTTTGGACTCAAGGCAGCCCTTTGGGGCAGGTAGCTCTAGCCCAGTGGAGCACACCCAGAGCAGAAGTTCTACTTGGGCCAGTTCAGGCCACCAACAAACTGCGTTTCACAGGCCTTGGTAAGAGATGTTCCCGGTAGGCTGTAAGAGCACTGGGCAACGCCAGATGTTTCTTAGCTTCCCGAAGAGCTGGAAGCAAGATGCTTTGGGGCCTCTCATCCCCTTTGCAAACAAGGCGGCCCTATGGGCCAGGCAGCTCTAGGCCAATGGAGCACACCCAGAGCAGAAGTTCTACTTCGGCCAGTTCAGGCCACCAACAAACTGCGTTTCACAGGCCTTGGTAAGAGATGTTCCCGGTAGGCTGTAAGAGCACTGGGCAACGCCGGATGTTTCTTAGCTTCCCGAAGAGCTGGAAGCAAGATGCTTTGGGGCCTCTCATCCCCTTTGCCAACAAGGCCGACCTTTGGGCCAGGCAGCTCTAGGCCAATGGAGCACACCCAGAGCAGAAGTTCTACCTCAGCCAGATAAGGCCTGCCAAGAAACTGCGTTTCAAAGGCTTTGGTAAGAGATGTTCCCGGTACTCTGTTAGAGCACTGGGCAGAGCCATTTGTTTCTTAGCTTCCCAAAGAGCTGGAAGCAAGATGCTTTGGGGGCTCCCTGCCCCTTTGCCAACAAGGGCGACCTTTGGGCCTTTCAGCTCTAGGCCAATGGAGCACACCCAGAGCAGAAGTCCTACTTCAGCCAGATCAGGCCTGCCAAGGAACTGCGTTTCAGAGGCCTTTGTATGTGACGTTCCCGGTAGGCTGTGAGAGCACGGTGCAGAGCCAGTTGTTTCCTTGTTTCCCAAACAGCTGGAAGCAAGACGCTTTGGGGCCTCTCTGCCCCTTTGGAAACAAGGCAGCACGTTGGGTCTGGCAGCTCTAGGGCAATGGAGCACAACCAGAGCCGAAGTTCTACTTCTTCCAGATCAGGCCTGCCTAGACAGTGCGTTTCCCAGGCCTTGATAAGAGATGTTCTCTTAGGCTATAAGAGCACTGGGCACAGCCAGTTGTTTCTTAGCTTCCCAAGAGGTGGAAGCAAGATGCTTTGGGGCCTCTCTCCCCCTTTGGAAACAAGGCAGCCCTTTGGGCCTTTCAGCTCTAGGGCAATGGAGCACACCCAGAGCAGAAGTTCTACCTCAGCCAGATCAGGCCTGCCAAGAAACTGCTTTTCACAGGCCTTCGTAAGAGGTGTTCCCGGAAGGCTGTAAGAGTACCTGGCAGAGCGAGTTGTTTCTTAGCTTCAAAAACAGCTGGAAGCAACATGATTTGGGGCCTCTCTCCCCCTTTGGAAACAAAGCAGCCTTTGTGCCTGGCAGCTCTAGGCCAAAGTAGCACACCCAGAGCACAAGTTCTACCTCAGCCAGATCAGGCCTTCCAAGAAACTGCGTCTCACAGGCCTTTCTCTGTCACGTTGCCGGTAGGCTGTGAGAGCACTGTGCAGAGCCAGTTGTTTCTTAGCTTCCCAAAGATTTGGAAGCAAGATGCTTTGGGGACTCTCAGCCCCTTTGGAAACAAGGCGGCCCTTTGGGCCTGGCAGCTCTAGGCCAAAGTAGCACGCCCAGAGCAGGAGTTCTACTTCAGCCAGATCAGGCCTGCCAAGAAACTGCGTTTCACAGGCCTTGGTAAGAGATGTTCCCGGTAGGCTGTGAGAGCACTGTGGAGAGCCAGTTGCTTTAGCTTCCCACAGAGCTGGAAGCAAGATGCCTTGGGGCCTCTCTCTCCCTTTGGACACAAGGCAGCCGTTTGGGCCTGGCAGCTCTAGACCAATGGAGCACACCCACAGCAGAAGTTCTACTTCAGGCAGATCAGTCCTGCCCAGAAACTGCGTTTCACAGCCCTTGGTAAGAGATGTTCACGGTAGGCTGTGAGAGCACTGGGCAGAACCAGTTGTTTTTTAGCTTCCCAAAGTGCTGGAGGCAAGATGCTTTGGGGCCTCTCTCACCCTTTGGAAACAAGGCAGCCCTTAGGTCCTGGTAGCTCTAGGCCTATGTAGCACAACCAGAACAGAAGTTCTACTTCAGCCAGGTCAGGCCTGCCAAGAAACTGCGTTTCACAGGCCTTTCAAAGAGATGTTCTCTTAGGCTGTAAGAGCACTGGGCAGAGCCAGCTGTTTCTTAGCTTCCCGAAGAGCTGGGAGCAAGATGCTTTGGGTCCACTCTCCGTCTTTGGAAACAAGGCAGCCCTTTGGGCCTGGCGGCTCTAGGGCAATGGAGCACACCCAGAGCAGAAGTTCTACTTCAGCCAGATCAGGCCTGCCAGGAAACTGCGTTTCACAGGCCTTGGTAAGAGATGTTCCCGGTAGGCTGTAAGAGCACTGGGCAGAGCCAGTTGTTTCTTACCTTCCTGAAAAGCTGGAAGCAAGATGCTTGGGACCCCTCTGCCCGTTTGGGAACAAGGCAGCCTTTTGGGTCGGGAAGCTCTAGGCCAATGGAGCACACGCAGAGCAGGAGTTCTACTTCAGCCTGATCAGGCCTGCAAAGAAACAGCGTTTGACAGGCCTTGGTAAGAGATGTTCCCGGTAGGTGTAAGAGCACTGGGCAGAGCCAGTTGTTTCTTAGCTTCACAAAGACCGGGAAGAAAGATGCTTTGGGCCTCTCTGCCCCTTGGAAACAGGGCAGCACTTTGGGCCTGGCAGCTCCAGGGCAATGGAGCACACCCAGAGCCGGAGTTCTACTTCAGCCAGATGAGGCCTGCCAAGAAACTGCGTTTCACAGGCCTTTCAAAGACATGTTCCCGGTAGGCTGTAAGAGCACGGGGCAGAGCGAGTTGGTTCTTAGCTTCCCAGAGAGCTGGAAGCAAGATGCTTTGGGGCCTCTCTGCCCCTTTGGAAACAAGGCAGCACCTTGGGCCTGGCAGCTCTAGGCCAATGGAGCACACCCAGAGCAGAAGTTCTACTTCAGCCAAATCAGGCCTGCCAGGAAACGGCGTTTCACAGGCCTTGGTAAGAGATGTTCCCGGTAGGCTGTAAGAGCACTGGGCAACGCCAGATGTTTCTTAGCTTCCCGAAGAGCTGGAAGCGAGAAGCTTTGGTGCCACTCTCTCACTTTGGACTCAAGGCAGCCCTTTGGGGCAGGTAGCTCTAGCCCAGTGGAGCACACCCAGAGCAGAAGTTCTACTTGGGCCAGTTCAGGCCACCAAGAAACTGCGTTTCACAGGCCTTGGTAAGAGATGTTCCCGGTAGGCTGTAAGAGCACTGGGCAACGCCAGATGTTTCTTAGCTTCCCGAAGAGCTGGAAGCAAGATGCTTTGGGGCCTCTCATCCCCTTTGCAAACAAGGCGGCCCTATGGGCCAGGCAGCTCTAGGCCAATGGAGCACACCCAGAGCAGAAGTTCTACTTCGGCCAGTTCAGGCCACCAACAAACTGCGTTTCACAGGCCTTGGTAAGAGATGTTCCCGGTAGGCTGTAAGAGCACTGGGCAACGCCAGATGTTTCTTAGCTTCCCGAAGAGCTGGAAGCAAGATGCTTTGGGGCCTCTCATCCCCTTTGCAAACAAGGCCGACCTTTGGGCCAGGCAGCTCTAGGCCAATGGAGCACACCCAGAGCAGAAGTTCTACCTCAGCCAGATAAGGCCTGCCAAGAAACTGCGTTTCAAAGGCTTTGGTAAGAGATGTTCCCGGTACTCTGTTAGAGCACTGGGCAGAGCCATTTGTTTCTTAGCTTCCCAAAGAGCTGGAAGCAAGATGCTTTGGGGGCTCCCTGCCCCTTTGCCAACAAGGGCGACCTTTGGGCCTTTCAGCTCTAGGCCAATGGAGCACACCCAGAGCAGAAGTCCTACTTCAGCCAGATCAGGCCTGCCAAGGAACTGCGTTTCAGAGGCCTTTGTATGTGACGTTCCCGGTAGGCTGTGAGAGCACGGTGCAGAGCCAGTTGTTTCCTTGTTTCCCAAACAGCTGGAAGCAAGACGCTTTGGGGCCTCTCTGCCCCTTTGGAAACAAGGCAGCACGTTGGGTCTGGCAGCTCTAGGGCAATGGAGCACAACCAGAGCCGAAGTTCTACTTCTTCCAGATCAGGCCTGCCTAGACAGTGCGTTTCCCAGGCCTTGATAAGAGATGTTCTCTTAGGCTATAAGAGCACTGGGCACAGCCAGTTGTTTCTTAGCTTCCCAAGAGGTGGAAGCAAGATGCTTTGGGGCCTCTCTCCCCCTTTGGAAACAAGGCAGCCCTTTGGGCCTTTCAGCTCTAGGGCAATGGAGCACACCCAGAGCAGAAGTTCTACCTCAGCCAGATCAGGCCTGCCAAGAAACTGCTTTTCACAGGCCTTCGTAAGAGGTGTTCCCGGAAGGCTGTAAGAGTACCTGGCAGAGCGAGTTGTTTCTTAGCTTCAAAAACAGCTGGAAGCAACATGATTTGGGGCCTCTCTCCCCCTTTGGAAACAAAGCAGCCTTTGTGCCTGGCAGCTCTAGGCCAAAGTAGCACACCCAGAGCACAAGTTCTACCTCAGCCAGATCAGGCCTTCCAAGAAACTGCGTCTCACAGGCCTTTCTCTGTCACGTTGCCGGTAGGCTGTGAGAGCACTGTGCAGAGCCAGTTGTTTCTTAGCTTCCCAAAGATTTGGAAGCAAGATGCTTTGGGGACTCTCAGCCCCTTTGGAAACAAGGCGGCCCTTTGGGCCTGGCAGCTCTAGGCCAAAGTAGCACGCCCAGAGCAGGAGTTCTACTTCAGCCAGATCAGGCCTGCCAAGAAACTGCGTTTCACAGGCCTTGGTAAGAGATGTTCCCGGTAGGCTGTGAGAGCACTGTGGAGAGCCAGTTGCTTTAGCTTCCCACAGAGCTGGAAGCAAGATGCCTTGGGGCCTCTCTCTCCCTTTGGACACAAGGCAGCCGTTTGGGCCTGGCAGCTCTAGACCAATGGAGCACACCCACAGCAGAAGTTCTACTTCAGGCAGATCAGTCCTGCCCAGAAACTGCGTTTCACAGCCCTTGGTAAGAGATGTTCACGGTAGGCTGTGAGAGCACTGGGCAGAACCAGTTGTTTTTTAGCTTCCCAAAGTGCTGGAGGCAAGATGCTTTGGGGCCTCTCTCACCCTTTGGAAACAAGGCAGCCCTTAGGTCCTGGTAGCTCTAGGCCTATGTAGCACAACCAGAACAGAAGTTCTACTTCAGCCAGGTCAGGCCTGCCAAGAAACTGCGTTTCACAGGCCTTTCAAAGAGATGTTCTCTTAGGCTGTAAGAGCACTGGGCAGAGCCAGCTGTTTCTTAGCTTCCCGAAGAGCTGGGAGCAAGATGCTTTGGGTCCACTCTCCGTCTTTGGAAACAAGGCAGCCCTTTGGGCCTGGCGGCTCTAGGGCAATGGAGCACACCCAGAGCAGAAGTTCTACTTCAGCCAGATCAGGCCTGCCAGGAAACTGCGTTTCACAGGCCTTGGTAAGAGATGTTCCCGGTAGGCTGTAAGAGCACTGGGCAGAGCCAGTTGTTTCTTACCTTCCTGAAAAGCTGGAAGCAAGATGCTTGGGACCCCTCTGCCCGTTTGGGAACAAGGCAGCCTTTTGGGTCGGGAAGCTCTAGGCCAATGGAGCACACGCAGAGCAGGAGTTCTACTTCAGCCTGATCAGGCCTGCAAAGAAACAGCGTTTGACAGGCCTTGGTAAGAGATGTTCCCGGTAGGTGTAAGAGCACTGGGCAGAGCCAGTTGTTTCTTAGCTTCGCAAAGACCGGGAAGAAAGATGCTTTGGGCCTCTCTGCCCCTTGGAAACAGGGCAGCACTTTGGGCCTGGCAGCTCCAGGGCAATGGAGCACACCCAGAGCCGGAGTTCTACTTCAGCCAGATGAGGCCTGCCAAGAAACTGCGTTTCACAGGCCTTTCAAAGACATGTTCCCGGTAGGCTGTAAGAGCACGGGGCAGAGCGAGTTGGTTCTTAGCTTCCCAGAGAGCTGGAAGCAAGATGCTTTGGGGCCTCTCTGCCCCTTTGGAAACAAGGCAGCACCTTGGGCCTGGCAGCTCTAGGCCAATGGAGCACACCCAGAGCAGAAGTTCTACTTCAGCCAAATCAGGCCTGCCAGGAAACGGCGTTTCACAGGCCTTGGTAAGAGATGTTCCCGGTAGGCTGTAAGAGCACTGGGCAACGCCAGATGTTTCTTAGCTTCCCGAAGAGCTGGAAGCGAGAAGCTTTGGTGCCACTCTCTCACTTTGGACTCAAGGCAGCCCTTTGGGGCAGGTAGCTCTAGCCCAGTGGAGCACACCCAGAGCAGAAGTTCTACTTGGGCCAGTTCAGGCCACCAAGAAACTGCGTTTCACAGGCCTTGGTAAGAGATGTTCCCGGTAGGCTGTAAGAGCACTGGGCAACGCCAGATGTTTCTTAGCTTCCCGAAGAGCTGGAAGCAAGATGCTTTGGGGCCTCTCATCCCCTTTGCAAACAAGGCGGCCCTATGGGCCAGGCAGCTCTAGGCCAATGGAGCACACCCAGAGCAGAAGTTCTACTTCGGCCAGTTCAGGCCACCAACAAACTGCGTTTCACAGGCCTTGGTAAGAGATGTTCCCGGTAGGCTGTAAGAGCACTGGGCAACGCCGGATGTTTCTTAGCTTCCCGAAGAGCTGGAAGCAAGATGCTTTGGGGCCTCTCATCCCCTTTGCAAACAAGGCCGACCTTTGGGCCAGGCAGCTCTAGGCCAATGGAGCACACCCAGAGCAGAAGTTCTACCTCAGCCAGATAAGGCCTGCCAAGAAACTGCGTTTCAAAGGCTTTGGTAAGAGATGTTCCCGGTACTCTGTTAGAGCACTGGGCAGAGCCATTTGTTTCTTAGCTTCCCAAAGAGCTGGAAGCAAGATGCTTTGGGGGCTCCCTGCCCCTTTGCCAACAAGGGCGACCTTTGGGCCTTTCAGCTCTAGGCCAATGGAGCACACCCAGAGCAGAAGTCCTACTTCAGCCAGATCAGGCCTGCCAAGGAACTGCGTTTCAGAGGCCTTTGTATGTGACGTTCCCGGTAGGCTGTGAGAGCACGGTGCAGAGCCAGTTGTTTCCTTGTTTCCCAAACAGCTGGAAGCAAGACGCTTTGGGGCCTCTCTGCCCCTTTGGAAACAAGGCAGCACGTTGGGTCTGGCAGCTCTAGGGCAATGGAGCACAACCAGAGCCGAAGTTCTACTTCTTCCAGATCAGGCCTGCCTAGACAGTGCGTTTCCCAGGCCTTGATAAGAGATGTTCTCTTAGGCTATAAGAGCACTGGGCACAGCCAGTTGTTTCTTAGCTTCCCAAGAGGTGGAAGCAAGATGCTTTGGGGCCTCTCTCCCCCTTTGGAAACAAGGCAGCCCTTTGGGCCTTTCAGCTCTAGGGCAATGGAGCACACCCAGAGCAGAAGTTCTACCTCAGCCAGATCAGGCCTGCCAAGAAACTGCTTTTCACAGGCCTTCGTAAGAGGTGTTCCCGGAAGGCTGTAAGAGTACCTGGCAGAGCGAGTTGTTTCTTAGCTTCAAAAACAGCTGGAAGCAACATGATTTGGGGCCTCTCTCCCCCTTTGGAAACAAAGCAGCCTTTGTGCCTGGCAGCTCTAGGCCAAAGTAGCACACCCAGAGCACAAGTTCTACCTCAGCCAGATCAGGCCTTCCAAGAAACTGCGTCTCACAGGCCTTTCTCTGTCACGTTGCCGGTAGGCTGTGAGAGCACTGTGCAGAGCCAGTTGTTTCTTAGCTTCCCAAAGATTTGGAAGCAAGATGCTTTGGGGACTCTCAGCCCCTTTGGAAACAAGGCGGCCCTTTGGGCCTGGCAGCTCTAGGCCAAAGTAGCACGCCCAGAGCAGGAGTTCTACTTCAGCCAGATCAGGCCTGCCAAGAAACTGCGTTTCACAGGCCTTGGTAAGAGATGTTCCCGGTAGGCTGTGAGAGCACTGTGGAGAGCCAGTTGCTTTAGCTTCCCACAGAGCTGGAAGCAAGATGCCTTGGGGCCTCTCTCTCCCTTTGGACACAAGGCAGCCGTTTGGGCCTGGCAGCTCTAGACCAATGGAGCACACCCACAGCAGAAGTTCTACTTCAGGCAGATCAGTCCTGCCCAGAAACTGCGTTTCACAGCCCTTGGTAAGAGATGTTCACGGTAGGCTGTGAGAGCACTGGGCAGAACCAGTTGTTTTTTAGCTTCCCAAAGTGCTGGAGGCAAGATGCTTTGGGGCCTCTCTCACCCTTTGGAAACAAGGCAGCCCTTAGGTCCTGGTAGCTCTAGGCCTATGTAGCACAACCAGAACAGAAGTTCTACTTCAGCCAGGTCAGGCCTGCCAAGAAACTGCGTTTCACAGGCCTTTCAAAGAGATGTTCTCTTAGGCTGTAAGAGCACTGGGCAGAGCCAGCTGTTTCTTAGCTTCCCGAAGAGCTGGGAGCAAGATGCTTTGGGTCCACTCTCCGTCTTTGGAAACAAGGCAGCCCTTTGGGCCTGGCGGCTCTAGGGCAATGGAGCACACCCAGAGCAGAAGTTCTACTTCAGCCAGATCAGGCCTGCCAGGAAACTGCGTTTCACAGGCCTTGGTAAGAGATGTTCCCGGTAGGCTGTAAGAGCACTGGGCAGAGCCAGTTGTTTCTTACCTTCCTGAAAAGCTGGAAGCAAGATGCTTGGGACCCCTCTGCCCGTTTGGGAACAAGGCAGCCTTTTGGGTCGGGAAGCTCTAGGCCAATGGAGCACACGCAGAGCAGGAGTTCTACTTCAGCCTGATCAGGCCTGCAAAGAAACAGCGTTTGACAGGCCTTGGTAAGAGATGTTCCCGGTAGGTGTAAGAGCACTGGGCAGAGCCAGTTGTTTCTTAGCTTCGCAAAGACCGGGAAGCAAGATGCTTTGGGCCTCTCTGCCCCTTGGAAACAGGGCAGCACTTTGGGCCTGGCAGCTCTAGGGCAATGGAGCACACCCAGAGCCGGAGTTCTACTTCAGCCAGATGAGGCCTGCCAAGAAACTGCGTTTCACAGGCCTTTCAAAGACATGTTCCCGGTAGGCTGTAAGAGCACGGGGCAGAGCGAGTTGGTTCTTAGCTTCCCAGAGAGCTGGAAGCAAGATGCTTTGGGGCCTCTCTGCCCCTTTGGAAACAAGGCAGCACCTTGGGCCTGGCAGCTCTAGGCCAATGGAGCACACCCAGAGCAGAAGTTCTACTTCAGCCAAATCAGGCCTGCCAGGAAACGGCGTTTCACAGGCCTTGGTAAGAGATGTTCCCGGTAGGCTGTAAGAGCACTGGGCAACGCCAGATGTTTCTTAGCTTCCCGAAGAGCTGGAAGCGAGAAGCTTTGGTGCCACTCTCTCACTTTGGACTTAAGGCAGCCCTTTGGGGCAGGTAGCTCTAGGCCAGTGGAGCACACCCAGAGCAGAAGTTCTACTTGGGCCAGTTCAGGCCACCAACAAACTGCGTTTCACAGGCCTTGGTAAGAGATGTTCCCGGTAGGCTGTAAGAGCACTGGGCAACGCCAGATGTTTCTTAGCTTCCCGAAGAGCTGGAAGCAAGATGCTTTGGGGCCTCTCATCCCCTTTGCAAACAAGGCGGCCCTATGGGCCAGGCAGCTCTAGGCCAATGGAGCACACCCAGAGCAGAAGTTCTACTTCGGCCAGTTCAGGCCACCAACAAACTGCGTTTCACAGGCCTTGGTAAGAGATGTTCCCGGTAGGCTGTAAGAGCACTGGGCAACGCCGGATGTTTCTTAGCTTCCCGAAGAGCTGGAAGCAAGATGCTTTGGGGCCTCTCATCCCCTTTGCAAACAAGGCCGACCTTTGGGCCAGGCAGCTCTAGGCCAATGGAGCACACCCAGAGCAGAAGTTCTACCTCAGCCAGATAAGGCCTGCCAAGAAACTGCGTTTCAAAGGCTTTGGTAAGAGATGTTCCCGGTACTCTGTTAGAGCACTGGGCAGAGCCATTTGTTTCTTAGCTTCCCAAAGAGCTGGAAGCAAGATGCTTTGGGGGCTCCCTGCCCCTTTGCCAACAAGGGCGACCTTTGGGCCTTTCAGCTCTAGGCCAATGGAGCACACCCAGAGCAGAAGTCCTACTTCAGCCAGATCAGGCCTGCCAAGGAACTGCGTTTCAGAGGCCTTTGTATGTGACGTTCCCGGTAGGCTGTGAGAGCACGGTGCAGAGCCAGTTGTTTCCTTGTTTCCCAAACAGCTGGAAGCAAGACGCTTTGGGGCCTCTCTGCCCCTTTGGAAACAAGGCAGCACGTTGGGTCTGGCAGCTCTAGGGCAATGGAGCACAACCAGAGCCGAAGTTCTACTTCTTCTAGATCAGGCCTGCCTAGACAGTGCGTTTCACAGGCCTTGATAAGAGATGTTCTCTTAGGCTATAAGAGCACTGGGCACAGCCAGTTGTTTCTTAGCTTCCCAAGAGGTGGAAGCAAGATGCTTTGGGGCCTCTCTCCCCCTTTGGAAACAAGGCAGCCCTTTGGGCCTTTCAGCTCTAGGGCAATGGAGCACACCCAGAGCAGAAGTTCTACCTCAGCCAGATCAGGCCTGCCAAGAAACTGCTTTTCACAGGCCTTCGTAAGAGGTGTTCCCGGAAGGCTGTAAGAGTACCTGGCAGAGCGAGTTGTTTCTTAGCTTCAAAAACAGCTGGAAGCAACATGATTTGGGGCCTCTCTCCCCCTTTGGAAACAAAGCAGCCTTTGTGCCTGGCAGCTCTAGGCCAAAGTAGCACACCCAGAGCACAAGTTCTACCTCAGCCAGATCAGGCCTTCCAAGAAACTGCGTCTCACAGGCCTTTCTCTGTCACGTTGCCGGTAGGCTGTGAGAGCACTGTGCAGAGCCAGTTGTTTCTTAGCTTCCCAAAGATTTGGAAGCAAGATGCTTTGGGGACTCTCAGCCCCTTTGGAAACAAGGCGGCCCTTTGGGCCTGGCAGCTCTAGGCCAAAGTAGCACGCCCAGAGCAGGAGTTCTACTTCAGCCAGATCAGGCCTGCCAAGAAACTGCGTTTCACAGGCCTTGGTAAGAGATGTTCCCGGTAGGCTGTGAGAGCACTGTGGAGAGCCAGTTGCTTTAGCTTCCCACAGAGCTGGAAGCAAGATGCCTTGGGGCCTCTCTCTCCCTTTGGACACAAGGCAGCCTTTTGGGCCTGGCAGCTCTAGGCCAATGGAGCACACCCACAGCAGAAGTTCTACTTCAGGCAGATCAGTCCTGCCCAGAAACTGCGTTTCACAGCCCTTGGTAAGAGATGTTCACGGTAGGCTGTGAGAGCACTGGGCAGAACCAGTTGTTTTTTAGCTTCCCAAAGTGCTGGAGGCAAGATGCTTTGGGGCCTCTCTCACCCTTTGGAAACAAGGCAGCCCTTAGGTCCTGGTAGCTCTAGGCCTATGTAGCACAACCAGAACAGAAGTTCTACTTCAGCCAGGTCAGGCCTGCCAAGAAACTGCGTTTCACAGGCCTTTCAAAGAGATGTTCTCTTAGGCTGTAAGAGCACTGGGCAGAGCCAGCTGTTTCTTAGCTTCCCGAAGAGCTGGGAGCAAGATGCTTTGGGTCCACTCTCCGTCTTTGGAAACAAGGCAGCCCTTTGGGCCTGGCGGCTCTAGGGCAATGGAGCACACCCAGAGCAGAAGTTCTACTTCAGCCAGATCAGGCCTGCCAGGAAACTGCGTTTCACAGGCCTTGGTAAGAGATGTTCCCGGTAGGCTGTAAGAGCACTGGGCAGAGCCAGTTGTTTCTTACCTTCCGAAAAGCTGGAAGCAAGATGCTTGGGACCCCTCTGCCCGTTTGGGAACAAGGCAGCCTTTTGGGTCGGGAAGCTCTAGGCCAATGGAGCACACGCAGAGCAGGAGTTCTACTTCAGCCTGATCAGGCCTGCAAAGAAACAGCGTTTGACAGGCCTTGGTAAGAGATGTTCCCGGTAGGTGTAAGAGCACTGGGCAGAGCCAGTTGTTTCTTAGCTTCGCAAAGACCGGGAAGCAAGATGCTTTGGGCCTCTCTGCCCCTTGGAAACAGGGCAGCACTTTGGGCCTGGCAGCTCTAGGGCAATGGAGCACACCCAGAGCCGGAGTTCTACTTCAGCCAGATGAGGCCTGCCAAGAAACTGCGTTTCACAGGCCTTTCAAAGACATGTTCCCGGTAGGCTGTAAGAGCACGGGGCAGAGCGAGTTGGTTCTTAGCTTCCCAGAGAGCTGGAAGCAAGATGCTTTGGGGCCTCTCTGCCCCTTTGGAAACAAGGCAGCACCTTGGGCCTGGCAGCTCTAGGGCAATGGAGCACACCCAGAGCAGAAGTTCTACTTCAGCCAAATCAGGCCTGCCAGGAAACGGCGTTTCACAGGCCTTGGTAAGAGATGTTCCCGGTAGGCTGTAAGAGCACTGGGCAACGCCAGATGTTTCTTAGCTTCCCGAAGAGCTGGAAGCGAGAAGCTTTGGTGCCACTCTCTCACTTTGGACTCAAGGCAGCCCTTTGGGGCAGGTAGCTCTAGCCCAGTGGAGCACACCCAGAGCAGAAGTTCTACTTGGGCCAGTTCAGGCCACCAAGAAACTGCGATTCACAGGCCTTGGTAAGAGATGTTCCCGGTAGGCTGTAAGAGCACTGGGCAACGCCAGATGTTTCTTAGCTTCCCGAAGAGCTGGAAGCAAGATGCTTTGGGGCCTCTCATCCCCTTTGCCAACAAGGCCGACCTTTGGGCCAGGCAGCTCTAGGCCAATGGAGCACACCCAGAGCAGAAGTTCTACCTCAGCCAGATAAGGCCTGCCAAGAAACTGCGTTTCAAAGGCTTTGGTAAGAGATGTTCCCGGTACTCTGTTAGAGCACTGGGCAGAGCCATTTGTTTCTTAGCTTCCCAAAGAGCTGGAAGCAAGATGCTTTGGGGGCTCCCTGCCCCTTTGCCAACAAGGGCGACCTTTGGGCCTTTCAGCTCTAGGCCAATGGAGCACACCCAGAGCAGAAGTCCTACTTCAGCCAGATCAGGCCTGCCAAGGAACTGCGTTTCAGAGGCCTTTGTATGTGACGTTCCCGGTAGGCTGTGAGAGCACGGTGCAGAGCCAGTTGTTTCCTTGTTTCCCAAACAGCTGGAAGCAAGACGCTTTGGGGCCTCTCTGCCCCTTTGGAAACAAGGCAGCACGTTGGGTCTGGCAGCTCTAGGGCAATGGAGCACAACCAGAGCCGAAGTTCTACTTCTTCCAGATCAGGCCTGCCTAGACAGTGCGTTTCACAGGCCTTGATAAGAGATGTTCTCTTAGGCTATAAGAGCACTGGGCACAGCCAGTTGTTTCTTAGCTTCCCAAGAGGTGGAAGCAAGATGCTTTGGGGCCTCTCTCCCCCTTTGGAAACAAGGCAGCCCTTTGGGCCTTTCAGCTCTAGGGCAATGGAGCACACCCAGAGCAGAAGTTCTACCTCAGCCAGATCAGGCCTGCCAAGAAACTGCTTTTCACAGGCCTTCGTAAGAGGTGTTCCCGGAAGGCTGTAAGAGTACCTGGCAGAGCGAGTTGTTTCTTAGCTTCAAAAACAGCTGGAAGCAACATGATTTGGGGCCTCTCTCCCCCTTTGGAAACAAAGCAGCCTTTGTGCCTGGCAGCTCTAGGCCAAAGTAGCACACCCAGAGCACAAGTTCTACCTCAGCCAGATCAGGCCTTCCAAGAAACTGCGTCTCACAGGCCTTTCTCTGTCACGTTGCCGGTAGCCTGTGAGAGCACTGTGCAGAGCCAGTTGTTTCTTAGCTTCCCAAAGATTTGGAAGCAAGATGCTTTGGGGACTCTCAGCCCCTTTGGAAACAAGGCGGCCCTTTGGGCCTGGCAGCTCTAGGCCAAAGTAGCACGCCCAGAGCAGGAGTTCTACTTCAGCCAGATCAGGCCTGCCAAGAAACTGCGTTTCACAGGCCTTGGTAAGAGATGTTCCCGGTAGGCTGTGAGAGCACTGTGGAGAGCCAGTTGCTTTAGCTTCCCACAGAGCTGGAAGCAAGATGCCTTGGGGCCTCTCTCTCCCTTTGGACACAAGGCAGCCTTTTGGGCCTGGCAGCTCTAGGCCAATGGAGCACACCCACAGCAGAAGTTCTACTTCAGGCAGATCAGTCCTGCCCAGAAACTGCGTTTCACAGCCCTTGGTAAGAGATGTTCACGGTAGGCTGTGAGAGCACTGGGCAGAACCAGTTGTTTTTTAGCTTCCCAAAGTGCTGGAGGCAAGATGCTTTGGGGCCTCTCTCACCCTTTGGAAACAAGGCAGCCCTTAGGTCCTGGTAGCTCTAGGCCTATGTAGCACAACCAGAACAGAAGTTCTACTTCAGCCAGGTCAGGCCTGCCAAGAAACTGCGTTTCACAGGCCTTTCAAAGAGATGTTCTCTTAGGCTGTAAGAGCACTGGGCAGAGCCAGCTGTTTCTTAGCTTCCCGAAGAGCTGGGAGCAAGATGCTTTGGGTCCACTCTCCGTCTTTGGAAACAAGGCAGCCCTTTGGGCCTGGCGGCTCTAGGGCAATGGAGCACACCCAGAGCAGAAGTTCTACTTCAGCCAGATCAGGCCTGCCAGGAAACTGCGTTTCACAGGCCTTGGTAAGAGATGTTCCCGGTAGGCTGTAAGAGCACTGGGCAGAGCCAGTTGTTTCTTACCTTCCTGAAAAGCTGGAAGCAAGATGCTTGGGACCCCTCTGCCCGTTTGGGAACAAGGCAGCCTTTTGGGTCGGGAAGCTCTAGGCCAATGGAGCACACGCAGAGCAGGAGTTCTACTTCAGCCTGATCAGGCCTGCAAAGAAACAGCGTTTGACAGGCCTTGGTAAGAGATGTTCCCGGTAGGTGTAAGAGCACTGGGCAGAGCCAGTTGTTTCTTAGCTTCGCAAAGACCGGGAAGCAAGATGCTTTGGGCCTCTCTGCCCCTTGGAAACAGGGCAGCACTTTGGGCCTGGCAGCTCTAGGGCAATGGAGCACACCCAGAGCCGGAGTTCTACTTCAGCCAGATGAGGCCTGCCAAGAAACTGCGTTTCACAGGCCTTTCAAAGACATGTTCCCGGTAGGCTGTAAGAGCACGGGGCAGAGCGAGTTGGTTCTTAGCTTCCCAGAGAGCTGGAAGCAAGATGCTTTGGGGCCTCTCTGCCCCTTTGGAAACAAGGCAGCACCTTGGGCCTGGCAGCTCTAGGGCAATGGAGCACACCCAGAGCAGAAGTTCTACTTCAGCCAAATCAGGCCTGCCAGGAAACGGCGTTTCACAGGCCTTGGTAAGAGATGTTCCCGGTAGGCTGTAAGAGCACTGGGCAACGCCAGATGTTTCTTAGCTTCCCGAAGAGCTGGAAGCGAGAAGCTTTGGTGCCACTCTCTCACTTTGGACTCAAGGCAGCCCTTTGGGGCAGGTAGCTCTAGCCCAGTGGAGCACACCCAGAGCAGAAGTTCTACTTGGGCCAGTTCAGGCCACCAACAAACTGCGTTTCACAGGCCTTGGTAAGAGATTTTCCCGGTAGGCTGTAAGAGCACTGGGCAACGCCAGATGTTTCTTAGCTTCCCGAAGAGCTGGAAGCAAGATGCTTTGGGGCCTCTCATCCCCTTTGCCAACAAGGCCGACCTTTGGGCCAGGCAGCTCTAGGCCAATGGAGCACACCCAGAGCAGAAGTTCTACCTCAGCCAGATAAGGCCTGCCAAGAAACTGCGTTTCAAAGGCTTTGGTAAGAGATGTTCCCGGTACTCTGTTAGAGCACTGGGCAGAGCCATTTGTTTCTTAGCTTCCCAAAGAGCTGGAAGCAAGATGCTTTGGGGGCTCCCTGCCCCTTTGCCAACAAGGGCGACCTTTGGGCCTTTCAGCTCTAGGCCAATGGAGCACACCCAGAGCAGAAGTCCTACTTCAGCCAGATCAGGCCTGCCAAGGAACTGCGTTTCAGAGGCCTTTGTATGTGACGTTCCCGGTAGGCTGTGAGAGCACGGTGCAGAGCCAGTTGTTTCCTTGTTTCCCAAACAGCTGGAAGCAAGACGCTTTGGGGCCTCTCTGCCCCTTTGGAAACAAGGCAGCACGTTGGGTCTGGCAGCTCTAGGGCAATGGAGCACAACCAGAGCCGAAGTTCTACTTCTTCCAGATCAGGCCTGCCTAGACAGTGCGTTTCACAGGCCTTGATAAGAGATGTTCTCTTAGGCTATAAGAGCACTGGGCACAGCCAGTTGTTTCTTAGCTTCCCAAGAGGTGGAAGCAAGATGCTTTGGGGCCTCTCTCCCCCTTTGGAAACAAGGCAGCCCTTTGGGCCTTTCAGCTCTAGGGCAATGGAGCACACCCAGAGCAGAAGTTCTACCTCAGCCAGATCAGGCCTGCCAAGAAACTGCTTTTCACAGGCCTTCGTAAGAGGTGTTCCCGGAAGGCTGTAAGAGTACCTGGCAGAGCGAGTTGTTTCTTAGCTTCAAAAACAGCTGGAAGCAACATGATTTGGGGCCTCTCTCCCCCTTTGGAAACAAAGCAGCCTTTGTGCCTGGCAGCTCTAGGCCAAAGTAGCACACCCAGAGCACAAGTTCTACCTCAGCCAGATCAGGCCTTCCAAGAAACTGCGTCTCACAGGCCTTTCTCTGTCACGTTGCCGGTAGCCTGTGAGAGCACTGTGCAGAGCCAGTTGTTTCTTAGCTTCCCAAAGATTTGGAAGCAAGATGCTTTGGGGACTCTCAGCCCCTTTGGAAACAAGGCGGCCCTTTGGGCCTGGCAGCTCTAGGCCAAAGTAGCACGCCCAGAGCAGGAGTTCTACTTCAGCCAGATCAGGCCTGCCAGGAAACTGCGTTTCACAGGCCTTGGTAAGAGATGTTCCCGGTAGGCTGTGAGAGCACTGTGGAGAGCCAGTTGCTTTAGCTTCCCACAGAGCTGGAAGCAAGATGCCTTGGGGCCTCTCTCTCCCTTTGGACACAAGGCAGCCTTTTGGGCCTGGCAGCTCTAGGCCAATGGAGCACACCCACAGCAGAAGTTCTACTTCAGGCAGATCAGTCCTGCCCAGAAACTGCGTTTCACAGCCCTTGGTAAGAGATGTTCACGGTAGGCTGTGAGAGCACTGGGCAGAACCAGTTGTTTTTTAGCTTCCCAAAGTGCTGGAGGCAAGATGCTTTGGGGCCTCTCTCACCCTTTGGAAACAAGGCAGCCCTTAGGTCCTGGTAGCTCTAGGCCTATGTAGCACAACCAGAACAGAAGTTCTACTTCAGCCAGGTCAGGCCTGCCAAGAAACTGCGTTTCACAGGCCTTTCAAAGAGATGTTCTCTTAGGCTGTAAGAGCACTGGGCAGAGCCAGCTGTTTCTTAGCTTCCCGAAGAGCTGGGAGCAAGATGCTTTGGGTCCACTCTCCGTCTTTGGAAACAAGGCAGCCCTTTGGGCCTGGCGGCTCTAGGGCAATGGAGCACACCCAGAGCAGAAGTTCTACTTCAGCCAGATCAGGCCTGCCAGGAAACTGCGTTTCACAGGCCTTGGTAAGAGATGTTCCCGGTAGGCTGTAAGAGCACTGGGCAGAGCCAGTTGTTTCTTACCTTCCTGAAAAGCTGGAAGCAAGATGCTTGGGACCCCTCTGCCCGTTTGGGAACAAGGCAGCCTTTTGGGTCGGGAAGCTCTAGGCCAATGGAGCACACGCAGAGCAGGAGTTCTACTTCAGCCTGATCAGGCCTGCAAAGAAACAGCGTTTGACAGGCCTTGGTAAGAGATGTTCCCGGTAGGTGTAAGAGCACTGGGCAGAGCCAGTTGTTTCTTAGCTTCGCAAAGACCGGGAAGCAAGATGCTTTGGGCCTCTCTGCCCCTTGGAAACAGGGCAGCACTTTGGGCCTGGCAGCTCTAGGGCAATGGAGCACACCCAGAGCCGGAGTTCTACTTCAGCCAGATGAGGCCTGCCAAGAAACTGCGTTTCACAGGCCTTTCAAAGACATGTTCCCGGTAGGCTGTAAGAGCACGGGGCAGAGCGAGTTGGTTCTTAGCTTCCCAGAGAGCTGGAAGCAAGATGCTTTGGGGCCTCTCTGCCCCTTTGGAAACAAGGCAGCACCTTGGGCCTGGCAGCTCTAGGGCAATGGAGCACACCCAGAGCAGAAGTTCTACTTGGGCCAGTTCAGGCCACCAACACACGGCGTTTCACAGGCCTTGGTAAGAGATGTTCCCGGTAGGCTGTAAGAGCACTGGGCAACGCCAGATGTTTCTTAGCTTCCCGAAGAGCTGGAAGCGAGAAGCTTTGGTGCCACTCTCTCACTTTGTACTCAAGGCAGCCCTTTGGGGCAGGTAGCTCTAGGCCAGTGGAGCACACCCAGAGCAGAAGTTCTACTTCAGGCAGATCAGTCCTGCCCAGAAACTGCGTTTTACAGCCCTTGGTAAGAGATGTTCCCGGTAGGCTGTGAGAGCACTGGGCAGAACCAGTTGTTTTTTAGCTTCCCAAAGTGCTGGAGGCAAGATGCTTTGGGGCCTCTCTCACCCTTTGGAAACAAGGCAGCCCTTAGGTCCTGGTAGCTCTAGGCCTATGTAGCACAACCAGAACAGAAGTTCTACTTCAGCCAGGTCAGGCCTGCCAAGAAACTGCATTTCACAGGCCTTTCAAAGAGATGTTCTCTTAGGCTGTAAGAGCACTGGGCAGAGCCAGCTGTTTCTTAGCTTCCTGAAGAGCTGGGAGCAAGATGCTTTGGGTCCACTCTCCGTCTTTGGAAACAAGGCAGCCCTTTGGGCCTGGCGGCCCTAGGGCAATGGAGCACACCCAGAGCAGAAGTTCTACTTCAGCCAGATCAGGCCTGCCAAGGAACTGCGTTTCAGAGGCCTTTGTATGTGACGTTCCCGGTAGGCTGTGAGAGCACGGTGCAGAGCCAGTTGTTTCCTTGTTTCCCAAACAGCTGGAAGCAAGACGCTTTGGGGCCTCTCTGCCCCTTTGGAAACAAGGCAGCACGTTGGGTCTGACAGCTCTAGGGCAATGGAGCACAACCAGAGCCGAAGTTCTACTTCTTCCAGATCAGGCCTGCCTAGACAGTGCGTTTCACAGGCCTTGATAAGAGATGTTCTCTTAGGCTATAAGAGCACTGGGCACAGCCAGTTGTTTCTTAGCTTCCCAAGAGGTGGAAGCAAGATGCTTTGGGGCCTCTCTCCCCCTTTGGAAACAAGGCAGCCCTTTGGGCCTTTCAGCTCTAGGGCAATGGAGCACACCCAGAGCAGAAGTTCTACCTCAGCCAGATCAGGCCTGCCAAGAAACTGCTTTTCACAGGCCTTCGTAAGAGGTGTTCCCGGAAGGCTGTAAGAGTACCTGGCAGAGCGAGTTGTTTCTTAGCTTCAAAAACAGCTGGAAGCAACATGATTTGGGGCCTCTCTCCCCCTTTGGAAACAAAGCAGCCTTTGTGCCTGGCAGCTCTAGGCCAAAGTAGCACACCCAGAGCACAAGTTCTACCTCAGCCAGATCAGGCCTTCCAAGAAACTGCATCTCACAGGCCTTTCTCTGTCACGTTGCCGGTAGGCTGTGAGAGCACTGTGCAGAGCCAGTTGTTTCTTAGCTTCCCAAAGATTTGGAAGCAAGATGCTTTGGGGACTCTCAGCCCCTTTGGAAACAAGGCGGCCCTTTGGGCCTGGCAGCTCTAGGCCAAAGTAGCACGCCCAGAGCAGGAGTTCTACTTCAGCCAGATCAGGCCTGCCAAGAAACTGCGTTTCACAGGCCTTGGTAAGAGATGTTCCCGGTAGGCTGTGAGAGCACTGTGGAGAGCCAGTTGCTTTAGCTTCCCACAGAGCTGGAAGCAAGATGCCTTGGGGCCTCTCTCTCCCTTTGGACACAAGGCAGCCTTTTGGGCCTGGCAGCTCTAGGCCAATGGAGCACACCCACAGCAGAAGTTCTACTTCAGGCAGATCAGTCCTGCCCAGAAACTGCGTTTCACAGCCCTTGGTAAGAGATGTTCCCGGTAGGCTGTGAGAGCACTGGGCAGAACCAGTTGTTTTTTAGCTTCCCAAAGTGCTGGAGGCAAGATGCTTTGGGGCCTCTCTCACCCTTTGGAAACAAGGCAGCCCTTAGGTCCTGGTAGCTCTAGGCCTATGTAGCACAACCAGAACAGAAGTTCTACTTCAGCCAGGTCAGGCCTGCCAAGAAACTGCGTTTCACAGGCCTTTCAAAGAGATGTTCTCTTAGGCTGTAAGAGCACTGGGCAGAGCCAGCTGTTTCTTAGCTTCCCGAAGAGCTGGGAGCAAGATGCTTTGGGTCCACTCTCCGTCTTTGGAAACAAGGCAGCCCTTTGGGCCTGGCGGCTCTAGGGCAATGGAGCACACCCAGAGCAGAAGTTCTACTTCAGCCAGATCAGGCCTGCCAAGGAACTGCGTTTCAGAGGCCTTTGTATGTGACGTTCCCGGTAGGCTGTGAGAGCACGGTGCAGAGCCAGTTGTTTCCTTGTTTCCCAAACAGCTGGAAGCAAGACGCTTTGGGGCCTCTCTGCCCCTTTGGAAACAAGGCAGCACGTTGGGTCTGGCAGCTCTAGGGCAATGGAGCACAACCAGAGCCGAAGTTCTACTTCTTCCAGATCAGGCCTGCCTAGACAGTGCGTTTCCCAGGCCTTGATAAGAGATGTTCTCTTAGGCTATAAGAGCACTGGGCACAGCCAGTTGTTTCTTAGCTTCCCAAGAGGTGGAAGCAAGATGCTTTGGGGCCTCTCTCCCCCTTTGGAAACAAGGCAGCCCTTTGGGCCTTTCAGCTCTAGGGCAATGGAGCACACCCAGAGCAGAAGTTCTACCTCAGCCAGATCAGGCCTGCCAAGAAACTGCTTTTCACAGGCCTTCGTAAGAGGTGTTCCCGGAAGGCTGTAAGAGTACCTGGCAGAGCGAGTTGTTTCTTAGCTTCAAAAACAGCTGGAAGCAACATGATTTGGGGCCTCTCTCCCCCTTTGGAAACAAAGCAGCCTTTGTGCCTGGCAGCTCTAGGCCAAAGTAGCACACCCAGAGCACAAGTTCTACCTCAGCCAGATCAGGCCTTCCAAGAAACTGCGTCTCACAGGCCTTTCTCTGTCACGTTGCCGGTAGGCTGTGAGAGCACTGTGCAGAGCCAGTTGTTTCTTAGCTTCCCAAAGATTTGGAAGCAAGATGCTTTGGGGACTCTCAGCCCCTTTGGAAACAAGGCGGCCCTTTGGGCCTGGCAGCTCTAGGCCAAAGTAGCACGCCCAGAGCAGGAGTTCTACTTCAGCCAGATCAGGCCTGCCAAGAAACTGCGTTTCACAGGCCTTGGTAAGAGATGTTCCCGGTAGGCTGTGAGAGCACTGTGGAGAGCCAGTTGCTTTAGCTTCCCACAGAGCTGGAAGCAAGATGCCTTGGGGCCTCTCTCTCCCTTTGGACACAAGGCAGCCGTTTGGGCCTGGCAGCTCTAGGCCAATGGAGCACACCCACAGCAGAAGTTCTACTTCAGGCAGATCAGTCCTGCCCAGAAACTGCGTTTCACAGCCCTTGGTAAGAGATGTTCACGGTAGGCTGTGAGAGCACTGGGCAGAACCAGTTGTTTTTTAGCTTCCCAAAGTGCTGGAGGCAAGATGCTTTGGGGCCTCTCTCACCCTTTGGAAACAAGGCAGCCCTTAGGTCCTGGTAGCTCTAGGCCTATGTAGCACAACCAGAACAGAAGTTCTACTTCAGCCAGGTCAGGCCTGCCAAGAAACTGCGTTTCACAGGCCTTTCAAAGAGATGTTCTCTTAGGCTGTAAGAGCACTGGGCAGAGCCAGCTGTTTCTTAGCTTCCCGAAGAGCTGGGAGCAAGATGCTTTGGGTCCACTCTCCGTCTTTGGAAACAAGGCAGCCCTTTGGGCCTGGCGGCTCTAGGGCAATGGAGCACACCCAGAGCAGAAGTTCTACTTCAGCCAGATCAGGCCTGCCAGGAAACTGCGTTTCACAGGCCTTGGTAAGAGATGTTCCCGGTAGGCTGTAAGAGCACTGGGCAGAGCCAGTTGTTTCTTACCTTCCTGAAAAGCTGGAAGCAAGATGCTTGGGACCCCTCTGCCCGTTTGGGAACAAGGCAGCCTTTTGGGTCGGGAAGCTCTAGGCCAATGGAGCACACGCAGAGCAGGAGTTCTACTTCAGCCTGATCAGGCCTGCAAAGAAACAGCGTTTGACAGGCCTTGGTAAGAGATGTTCCCGGTAGGTGTAAGAGCACTGGGCAGAGCCAGTTGTTTCTTAGCTTCGCAAAGACCGGGAAGCAAGATGCTTTGGGCCTCTCTGCCCCTTGGAAACAGGGCAGCACTTTGGGCCTGGCAGCTCTAGGGCAATGGAGCACACCCAGAGCCGGAGTTCTACTTCAGCCAGATGAGGCCTGCCAAGAAACTGCGTTTCACAGGCCTTTCAAAGACATGTTCCCGGTAGGCTGTAAGAGCACGGGGCAGAGCGAGTTGGTTCTTAGCTTCCCAGAGAGCTGGAAGCAAGATGCTTTGGGGCCTCTCTGCCCCTTTGGAAAAAAGGCAGCACCTTGGGCCTGGCAGCTCTAGGGCAATGGAGCACACCCAGAGCAGAAGTTCTACTTCAGCCAAATCAGGCCTGCCAGGAAACGGCGTTTCACAGGCCTTGGTAAGAGATGTTCCCGGTAGGCTGTAAGAGCACTGGGCAACGCCAGATGTTTCTTAGCTTCCCGAAGAGCTGGAAGCGAGAAGCTTTGGTGCCACTCTCTCACTTTGGACTCAAGGCAGCCCTTTGGGGCAGGTAGCTCTAGCCCAGTGGAGCACACCCAGAGCAGAAGTTCTACTTGGGCCAGTTCAGGCCACCAAGAAACTGCGATTCACAGGCCTTGGTAAGAGATGTTCCCGGTAGGCTGTAAGAGCACTGGGCAACGCCAGATGTTTCTTAGCTTCCCGAAGAGCTGGAAGCAAGATGCTTTGGGGCCTCTCATCCCCTTTGCAAACAAGGCGGCCCTATGGGCCAGGCAGCTCTAGGCCAATGGAGCCTACCCAGAGCAGAAGTTCTACTTCGGCCAGTTCAGGCCACCAACAAACTGCGTTTCACAGGCCTTGGTAAGAGATGTTCCCGGTAGGCTGTAAGAGCACTGGGCAACGCCAGATGTTTCTTAGCTTCCCGAAGAGCTGGAAGCAAGATGCTTTGGGGCCTCTCATCCCCTTTGCAAACAAGGCCGACCTTTGGGCCAGGCAGCTCTAGGCCAATGGAGCACACCCAGAGCAGAAGTTCTACCTCAGCCAGATAAGGCCTGCCAAGAAACTGCGTTTCAAAGGCTTTGGTAAGAGATGTTCCCGGTACTCTGTTAGAGCACTGGGCAGAGCCATTTGTTTCTTAGCTTCCCAAAGAGCTGGAAGCAAGATGCTTTGGGGGCTCCCTGCCCCTTTGCCAACAAGGGCGACCTTTGGGCCTTTCAGCTCTAGGCCAATGGAGCACACCCAGAGCAGAAGTCCTACTTCAGCCAGATCAGGCCTGCCAAGGAACTGCGTTTCAGAGGCCTTTGTATGTGACGTTCCCGGTAGGCTGTGAGAGCACGGTGCAGAGCCAGTTGTTTCCTTGTTTCCCAAACAGCTGGAAGCAAGACGCTTTGGGGCCTCTCTGCCCCTTTGGAAACAAGGCAGCACGTTGGGTCTGGCAGCTCTAGGGCAATGGAGCACAACCAGAGCCGAAGTTCTACTTCTTCCAGATCAGGCCTGCCTAGACAGTGTGTTTCACAGGCCTTGATAAGAGATGTTCTCTTAGGCTATAAGAGCACTGGGCACAGCCAGTTGTTTCTTAGCTTCCCAAGAGGTGGAAGCAAGATGCTTTGGGGCCTCTCTCCCCCTTTGGAAACAAGGCAGCCCTTTGGGCCTTTCAGCTCTAGGGCAATGGAGCACACCCAGAGCAGAAGTTCTACCTCAGCCAGATCAGGCCTGCCAAGAAACTGCTTTTCACAGGCCTTCGTAAGAGGTGTTCCCGGAAGGCTGTAAGAGTACCTGGCAGAGCGAGTTGTTTCTTAGCTTCAAAAACAGCTGGAAGCAACATGATTTGGGGCCTCTCTCCCCCTTTGGAAACAAAGCAGCCTTTGTGCCTGGCAGCTCTAGGCCAAAGTAGCACACCCAGAGCACAAGTTCTACCTCAGCCAGATCAGGCCTTCCAAGAAACTGCGTCTCACAGGCCTTTCTCTGTCACGTTGCCGGTAGGCTGTGAGAGCACTGTGCAGAGCCAGTTGTTTCTTAGCTTCCCAAAGATTTGGAAGCAAGATGCTTTGGGGACTCTCAGCCCCTTTGGAAACAAGGCGGCCCTTTGGGCCTGGCAGCTCCAGGCCAAAGTAGCACGCCCAGAGCAGGAGTTCTACTTCAGCCAGATCAGGCCTGCCAGGAAACTGCGTTTCACAGGCCTTGGTAAGAGATGTTCCCGGTAGGCTGTGAGAGCACTGTGGAGAGCCAGTTGCTTTAGCTTCCCACAGAGCTGGAAGCAAGATGCCTTGGGGCCTCTCTCTCCCTTTGGACACAAGGCAGCCTTTTGGGCCTGGCAGCTCTAGGCCAATGGAGCACACCCACAGCAGAAGTTCTACTTCAGGCATATCAGTCCTGCCCAGAAACTGCGTTTCACAGCCCTTGGTAAGAGATGTTCCCGGTAGGCTGTGAGAGCACTGGGCAGAACCAGTTGTTTTTTAGCTTCTCAAAGTGCTGGAGGCAAGATGCTTTGGGGCCTCTCTCACCCTTTGGAAACAAGGCAGCCCTTAGGTCCTGGTAGCTCTAGGCCTATGTAGCACAACCAGAACAGAAGTTCTACTTCAGCCAGGTCAGGCCTGCCAAGAAACTGCGTTTCACAGGCCTTTCAAAGAGATGTTCTCTTAGGCTGTAAGAGCACTGGGCAGAGCCAGCTGTTTCTTAGCTTCAGGAAGAGCTGGGAGCAAGATGCTTTGGGTCCACTCTCCGTCTTTGGAAACAAGGCAGCCCTTTGGGCCTGGCGGCTCTAGGGCAATGGAGCACACCCAGAGCAGAAGTTCTACTTCAGCCAGATCAGGCCTGCCAGGAAACTGCGTTTCACAGGCCTTGGTAAGAGATGTTCCCGGTAGGCTGTAAGAGCACTGGGCAGAGCCAGTTGTTTCTTACCTTCCTGAAAAGCTGGAAGCAAGATGCTTGGGACCCCTCTGCCCGTTTGGGAACAAGGCAGCCTTTTGGGTCGGGAAGCTCTAGGCCAATGGAGCACACGCAGAGCAGGAGTTCTACTTCAGCCTGATCAGGCCTGCAAAGAAACAGCGTTTGACAGGCCTTGGTAAGAGATGTTCCCGGTAGGTGTAAGAGCACTGGGCAGAGCCAGTTGTTTCTTAGCTTCGCAAAGACCGGGAAGCAAGATGCTTTGGGCCTCTCTGCCCCTTGGAAACAGGGCAGCACTTTGGGCCTGGCAGCTCTAGGGCAATGGAGCACACCCAGAGCCGGAGTTCTACTTCAGCCAGATGAGGCCTGCCAAGAAACTGCGTTTCACAGGCCTTTCAAAGACATGTTCCCGGTAGGCTGTAAGAGCACGGGGCAGAGCGAGTTGGTTCTTAGCTTCCCAGAGAGCTGGAAGCAAGATGCTTTGGGGCCTCTCTGCCCCTTTGGAAACAAGGCAGCACCTTGGGCCTGGCAGCTCTAGGGCAATGGAGCACACCCAGAGCAGAAGTTCTACTTGGGCCAGTTCAGGCCACCAACAAACGGCGTTTCACAGGCCTTGGTAAGAGATGTTCCCGGTAGGCTGTAAGAGCACTGGGCAACGCCAGATGTTTCTTAGCTTCCCGAAGAGCTGGAAGCGAGTAGCTTTGGTGCCACTCTCTCACTTTGTACTCAAGGCAGCCCTTTGGGGCAGGTAGCTCTAGGCCAGTGGAGCACACCCAGAGCAGAAGTTCTACTTCAGGCAGATCAGTCCTGCCCAGAAACTGCGTTTCACAGCCCTTGGTAAGAGATGTTCCCGGTAGGCTGTGAGAGCACTGGGCAGAACCAGTTGTTTTTTAGCTTCCCAAAGTGCTGGAGGCAAGATGCTTTGGGGCCTCTCTCACCCTTTGGAAACAAGGCAGCCCTTAGGTCCTGGTAGCTCTAGGCCTATGTAGCACAACCAGAACAGAAGTTCTACTTCAGCCAGGTCAGGCCTGCCAAGAAACTGCGTTTCACAGGCCTTTCAAAGAGATGTTCTCTTAGGCTGTAAGAGCACTGGGCAGAGCCAGCTGTTTCTTAGCTTCCCGAAGAGCTGGGAGCAAGATGCTTTGGGTCCACTCTCCGTCTTTGGAAACAAGGCAGCCCTTTGGGCCTGGCGGCTCTAGGGCAATGGAGCACACCCAGAGCAGAAGTTCTACTTCAGCCAGATCAGGCCTGCCAAGGAACTGCGTTTCAGAGGCCTTTGTACGTGACGTTCCCGGTAGGCTGTGAGAGCACGGTGCAGAGCCAGTTGTTTCCTTGTTTCCCAAACAGCTGGAAGCAAGACGCTTTGGGGCCTCTCTGCCCCTTTGGAAACAAGGCAGCACGTTGGGTCTGGCAGCTCTAGGGCAATGGAGCACAACCAGAGCCGAAGTTCTACTTCTTCCAGATCAGGCCTGCCTAGACAGTGCGTTTCACAGGCCTTGATAAGAGATGTTCTCTTAGGCTATAAGAGCACTGGGCACAGCCAGTTGTTTCTTAGCTTCCCAAGAGGTGGAAGCAAGATGCTTTGGGGCCTCTCTCCCCCTTTGGAAACAAGGCAGCCCTTTGGGCCTTTCAGCTCTAGGGCAATGGAGCACACCCAGAGCAGAAGTTCTACCTCAGCCAGATCAGGCCTGCCAAGAAACTGCTTTTCACAGGCCTTCGTAAGAGGTGTTCCCGGAAGGCTGTAAGAGTACCTGGCAGAGCGAGTTGTTTCTTAGCTTCAAAAACAGCTGGAAGCAACATGATTTGGGGCCTCTCTCCCCCTTTGGAAACAAAGCAGCCTTTGTGCCTGGCAGCTCTAGGCCAAAGTAGCACACCCAGAGCACAAGTTCTACCTCAGCCAGATCAGGCCTTCCAAGAAACTGCGTCTCACAGGCCTTTCTCTGTCACGTTGCCGGTAGGCTGTGAGAGCACTGTGCAGAGCCAGTTGTTTCTTAGCTTCCCAAAGATTTGGAAGCAAGATGCTTTGGGGACTCTCAGCCCCTTTGGAAACAAGGCGGCCCTTTGGGCCTGGCAGCTCTAGGCCAAAGTAGCACGCCCAGAGCAGGAGTTCTACTTCAGCCAGATCAGGCCTGCCAAGAAACTGCGTTTCACAGGCCTTGGTAAGAGATGTTCCCGGTAGGCTGTGAGAGCACTGTGGAGAGCCAGTTGCTTTAGCTTCCCACAGAGCTGGAAGCAAGATGCCTTGGGGCCTCTCTCTCCCTTTGGACACAAGGCAGCCTTTTGGGCCTGGCAGCTCTAGGCCAATGGAGCACACCCACAGCAGAAGTTCTACTTCAGGCAGATCAGTCCTGCCCAGAAACTGCGTTTCACAGCCCTTGGTAAGAGATGTTCACGGTAGGCTGTGAGAGCACTGGGCAGAACCAGTTGTTTTTTAGCTTCCCAAAGTGCTGGAGGCAAGATGCTTTGGGGCCTCTCTCACCCTTTGGAAACAAGGCAGCCCTTAGGTCCTGGTAGCTCTAGGCCTATGTAGCACAACCAGAACAGAAGTTCTACTTCAGCCAGGTCAGGCCTGCCAAGAAACTGCGTTTCACAGGCCTTTCAAAGAGATGTTCTCTTAGGCTGTAAGAGCACTGGGCAGAGCCAGCTGTTTCTTAGCTTCCCGAAGAGCTGGGAGCAAGATGCTTTGGGTCCACTCTCCGTCTTTGGAAACAAGGCAGCCCTTTGGGCCTGGCGGCTCTAGGGCAATGGAGCACACCCAGAGCAGAAGTTCTACTTCAGCCAGATCAGGCCTGCCAGGAAACTGCGTTTCACAGGCCTTGGTAAGAGATGTTCCCGGTAGGCTGTAAGAGCACTGGGCAGAGCCAGTTGTTTCTTACCTTCCTGAAAAGCTGGAAGCAAGATGCTTGGGACCCCTCTGCCCGTTTGGGAACAAGGCAGCCTTTTGGGTCGGGAAGCTCTAGGCCAATGGAGCACACGCAGAGCAGGAGTTCTACTTCAGCCTGATCAGGCCTGCAAAGAAACAGCGTTTGACAGGCCTTGGTAAGAGATGTTCCCGGTAGGTGTAAGAGCACTGGGCAGAGCCAGTTGTTTCTTAGCTTCGCAAAGACCGGGAAGCAAGATGCTTTGGGCCTCTCTGCCCCTTGGAAACAGGGCAGCACTTTGGGCCTGGCAGCTCTAGGGCAATGGAGCACACCCAGAGCCGGAGTTCTACTTCAGCCAGATGAGGCCTGCCAAGAAACTGCGTTTCACAGGCCTTTCAAAGACATGTTCCCGGTAGGCTGTAAGAGCACGGGGCAGAGCGAGTTGGTTCTTAGCTTCCCAGAGAGCTGGAAGCAAGATGCTTTGGGGCCTCTCTGCCCCTTTGGAAACAAGGCAGCACCTTGGGCCTGGCAGCTCTAGGGCAATGGAGCACACCCAGAGCAGAAGTTCTACTTGGGCCAGTTCAGGCCACCAACAAACGGCGTTTCACAGGCCTTGGTAAGAGATGTTCCCGGTAGGCTGTAAGAGCACTGGGCAACGCCAGATGTTTCTTAGCTTCCCGAAGAGCTGGAAGCGAGAAGCTTTGGTGCCACTCTCTCACTTTGGACTCAAGGCAGCCCTTTGGGGCAGGTAGCTCTAGGCCAGTGGAGCACACCCAGAGCAGAAGTTCTACTTCAGGCAGATCAGTCCTGCCCAGAAACTGCGTTTCACAGCCCTTGGTAAGAGATGTTCCCGGTAGGCTGTGAGAGCACTGGGCAGAACCAGTTGTTTTTTAGCTTCCCAAAGTGCTGGAGGCAAGATGCTTTGGGGCCTCTCTCACCCTTGGAAACAAGGCAGCCCTTAGGTCCTGGTAGCTCTAGGCCTATGTAGCACAACCAGAACAGAAGTTCTACTTCAGCCAGGTCAGGCCTGCCAAGAAACTGCGTTTCACAGGCCTTTCAAAGAGATGTTCTCTTAGGCTGTAAGAGCACTGGGCAGAGCCATTTGTTTCTTAGCTTCCCAAAGAGCTGGAAGCAAGATGCTTTGGGGGCTCCCTGCCCCTTTGCCAACAAGGGCGACCTTTGGGCCTTTCAGCTCTAGGCCAATGGAGCACACCCAGAGCAGAAGTCCTACTTCAGCCAGATCAGGCCTGCCAAGGAACTGCGTTTCAGAGGCCTTTGTATGTGACGTTCCCGGTAGGCTGTGAGAGCACGGTGCAGAGCCAGTTGTTTCCTTGTTTCCCAAACAGCTGGAAGCAAGACGCTTTGGGGCCTCTCTGCCCCTTTGGAAACAAGGCAGCACGTTGGGTCTGGCAGCTCTAGGGCAATGGAGCACAACCAGAGCCGAAGTTCTACTTCTTCCAGATCAGGCCTGCCTAGACAGTGCGTTTCCCAGGCCTTGATAAGAGATGTTCTCTTAGGCTATAAGAGCACTGGGCACAGCCAGTTGTTTCTTAGCTTCCCAAGAGGTGGAAGCAAGATGCTTTGGGGCCTCTCTTCCCCTTTGGAAACAAGGCAGCCCTTTGGGCCTTTCAGCTCTAGGGCAATGGAGCACACCCAGAGCAGAAGTTCTACCTCAGCCAGATCAGGCCTGCCAAGAAACTGCTTTTCACAGGCCTTCGTAAGAGGTGTTCCCGGAAGGCTGTAAGAGTACCTGGCAGAGCGAGTTGTTTCTTAGCTTCAAAAACAGCTGGAAGCAACATGATTTGGGGCCTCTCTCCCCCTTTGGAAACAAAGCAGCCTTTGTGCCTGGCAGCTCTAGGCCAAAGTAGCACACCCAGAGCACAAGTTCTACCTCAGCCAGATAAGGCCTTCCAAGAAACTGCGTCTCACAGGCCTTTCTCTGTCACGTTGCCGGTAGGCTGTGAGAGCACTGTGCAGAGCCAGTTGTTTCTTAGCTTCCCAAAGATTTGGAAGCAAGATGCTTTGGGGACTCTCAGCCCCTTTGGAAACAAGGCGGCCCTTTGGGCCTGGCAGCTCTAGGCCAAAGTAGCACGCCCAGAGCAGGAGTTCTACTTCAGCCAGATCAGGCCTGCCAAGAAACTGCGTTTCACAGGCCTTGGTAAGAGATGTTCCCGGTAGGCTGTGAGAGCACTGTGGAGAGCCAGTTGCTTTAGCTTCCCACAGAGCTGGAAGCAAGATGCCTTGGGGCCTCTCTCTCCCTTTGGACACAAGGCAGCCTTTTGGGCCTGGCAGCTCTAGGCCAATGGAGCACACCCACAGCAGAAGTTCTACTTCAGGCAGATCAGTCCTGCCCCGAAACTGCGTTTCACAGCCCTTGGTAAGAGATGTTCACGGTAGGCTGTGAGAGCACTGGGCAGAACCAGTTGTTTTTTAGCTTCCCAAAGTGCTGGAGGCAAGATGCTTTGGGGCCTCTCTCACCCTTTGGAAACAAGGCAGCCCTTAGGTCCTGGTAGCTCTAGGCCTATGTAGCACAACCAGAACAGAAGTTCTACTTCAGCCAGGTCAGGCCTGCCAAGAAACTGCGTTTCACAGGCCTTTCAAAGACATGTTCCCGGTAGGCTGTAAGAGCACGGGGCAGAGCGAGTTGGTTCTTAGCTTCCCAGAGAGCTGGAAGCAAGATGCTTTGGGGCCTCTCTGCCCCTTTGGAAACAAGGCAGCACCTTGGGCCTGGCAGCTCTAGGCCAATGGAGCACACCCAGAGCAGAAGTTCTACCTCAGCCAGATAAGGCCTGCCAGGAAACTGCGTTTCAAAGGCTTTGGTAAGAGATGTTCCCGGTACTCTGTTAGGGCACTGGGCAGAGCCATTTGTTTCTTAGCTTCCCAAAGAGCTGGAAGCAAGATGCTTTGGGGGCTCCCTGCCCCTTGGCAAACAAGGCCGACCTTTGGGCCAGGCAGCTCTAGGCCAATGGAGCACACCCAGAGCAGAAGTTCTACCTCAGCCAGATAAGGCCTGCCAAGAAACTGCGTTTCAAAGGCTTTGGTAAGAGATGTTCCCGGTACTCTGTTAGAGCACTGGGCAGAGCCATTTGTTTCTTAGCTTCCCAAAGAGCTGGAAGCAAGATGCTTTGGGGGCTCCCTGCCCCTTTGCCAACAAGGGCGACCTTTGGGCCTTTCAGCTCTAGGCCAATGGAGCACACCCAGAGCAGAAGTCCTACTTCAGCCAGATCAGGCCTGCCAAGGAACTGCGTTTCAGAGGCCTTTGTATGTGACGTTCCCGGTAGGCTGTGAGAGCACGGTGCAGAGCCAGTTGTTTCCTTGTTTCCCAAACAGCTGGAAGCAAGACGCTTTGGGGCCTCTCTGCCCCTTTGGAAACAAGGCAGCACGTTGGGTCTGGCAGCTCTAGGGCAATGGAGCACAACCAGAGCCGAAGTTCTACTTCTTCCAGATCAGGCCTGCCTAGACAGTGCGTTTCCCAGGCCTTGATAAGAGATGTTCTCTTAGGCTATAAGAGCACTGGGCACAGCCAGTTGTTTCTTAGCTTCCCAAGAGGTGGAAGCAAGATGCTTTGGGGCCTCTCTCCCCCTTTGGAAACAAGGCAGCCCTTTGGGCCTTTCAGCTCTAGGGCAATGGAGCACACCCAGAGCAGAAGTTCTACCTCAGCCAGATCAGGCCTGCCAAGAAACTGCTTTTCACAGGCCTTCGTAAGAGGTGTTCCCGGAAGGCTGTAAGAGTACCTGGCAGAGCGAGTTGTTTCTTAGCTTCAAAAACAGCTGGAAGCAACATGATTTGGGGCCTCTCTCCCCCTTTGGAAACAAAGCAGCCTTTGTGCCTGGCAGCTCTAGGCCAAAGTAGCACACCCAGAGCACAAGTTCTACCTCAGCCAGATCAGGCCTTCCAAGAAACTGCGTCTCACAGGCCTTTCTCTGTCACGTTGCCGGTAGGCTGTGAGAGCACTGTGCAGAGCCAGTTGTTTCTTAGCTTCCCAAAGATTTGGAAGCAAGATGCTTTGGGGACTCTCAGCCCCTTTGGAAACAAGGCGGCCCTTTGGGCCTGGCAGCTCTAGGCCAAAGTAGCACGCCCAGAGCAGGAGTTCTACTTCAGCCAGATCAGGCCTGCCAAGAAACTGCGTTTCACAGGCCTTGGTAAGAGATGTTCCCGGTAGGCTGTGAGAGCACTGTGGAGAGCCAGTTGCTTTAGCTTCCCACAGAGCTGGAAGCAAGATGCCTTGGGGCCTCTCTCTCCCTTTGGACACAAGGCAGCCTTTTGGGCCTGGCAGCTCTAGGCCAATGGAGCACACCCACAGCAGAAGTTCTACTTCAGGCAGATCAGTCCTGCCCAGAAACTGCGTTTCACAGCCCTTGGTAAGAGATGTTCACGGTAGGCTGTGAGAGCACTGGGCAGAACCAGTTGTTTTTTAGCTTCCCAAAGTGCTGGAGGCAAGATGCTTTGGGGCCTCTCTCACCCTTTGGAAACAAGGCAGCCCTTAGGTCCTGGTAGCTCTAGGCCTATGTAGCACAACCAGAACAGAAGTTCTACTTCAGCCAGGTCAGGCCTGCCAAGAAACTGCGTTTCACAGGCCTTTCAAAGACATGTTCCCGGTAGGCTGTAAGAGCACGGGGCAGAGCGAGTTGGTTCTTAGCTTCCCAGAGAGCTGGAAGCAAGATGCTTTGGGGCCTCTCTGCCCCTTTGGAAACAAGGCAGCACCTTGGGCCTGGCAGCTCTAGGCCAGTGGAGCACACCCAGAGCAGAAGTTCTACTTCGGCCAGTTCAGGCCACCAACAAACTGCGTTTCACAGGCCTTGGTAAGAGATGTTCCCGGTAGGCTGTAAGAGCACTGGGCAATGCCAGATGTTTCTTAGCTTCCCGAAGAGCTGGAAGCAAGATGCTTTGGGGCCTCTCATCCCCTTTGCAAACAAGGCCGACCTTTGGGCCAGGCAGCTCTAGGCCAATGGAGCACACCCAGAGCAGAAGTTCTACTTCAGCCAGATCAGGCCTGCCAGGAAACTGCGTTTCACAGGCCTTGGTAAGAGATGTTCCCGGTAGGCTGTAAGAGCACTGGGCAGAGCCAGTTGTTTCTTACCTTCCTGAAAAGCTGGAAGCAAGATGCTTGGGACCCCTCTGCCCGTTTGGGAACAAGGCAGCCTTTTGGGTCGGGAAGCTCTAGGCCAATGGAGCACACCCAGAGCAGAAGTCCTACTTCAGCCAGATCAGGCCTGCCAAGGAACTGCGTTTCAGAGGCCTTTGTATGTGACGTTCCCGGTAGGCTGTGAGAGCACGGTGCAGAGCCAGTTGTTTCCTTGTTTCCCAAACAGCTGGAAGCAAGACGCTTTGGGGCCTCTCTGCCCCTTTGGAAACAAGGCAGCACGTTGGGTCTGGCAGCTCTAGGGCAATGGAGCACAACCAGAGCCGAAGTTCTACTTCTTCCAGATCAGGCCTGCCTAGACAGTGCGTTTCCCAGGCCTTGATAAGAGATGTTCTCTTAGGCTATAAGAGCACTGGGCACAGCCAGTTGTTTCTTAGCTTCCCAAGAGGTGGAAGCAAGATGCTTTGGGGCCTCTCTCCCCCTTTGGAAACAAGGCAGCCCTTTGGGCCTTTCAGCTCTAGGGCAATGGAGCACACCCAGAGCAGAAGTTCTACCTCAGCCAGATCAGGCCTGCCAAGAAACTGCTTTTCACAGGCCTTCGTAAGAGGTGTTCCCGGAAGGCTGTAAGAGTACCTGGCAGAGCGAGTTGTTTCTTAGCTTCAAAAACAGCTGGAAGCAACATGATTTGGGGCCTCTCTCCCCCTTTGGAAACAAAGCAGCCTTTGTGCCTGGCAGCTCTAGGCCAAAGTAGCACACCCAGAGCACAAGTTCTACCTCAGCCAGATCAGGCCTTCCAAGAAACTGCGTCTCACAGGCCTTTCTCTGTCACGTTGCCGGTAGGCTGTGAGAGCACTGTGCAGAGCCAGTTGTTTCTTAGCTTCCCAAAGATTTGGAAGCAAGATGCTTTGGGGACTCTCAGCCCCTTTGGAAACAAGGCGGCCCTTTGGGCCTGGCAGCTCTAGGCCAAAGTAGCACGCCCAGAGCAGGAGTTCTACTTCAGCCAGATCAGGCCTGCCAAGAAACTGCGTTTCACAGGCCTTGGTAAGAGATGTTCCCGGTAGGCTGTGAGAGCACTGTGGAGAGCCAGTTGCTTTAGCTTCCCACAGAGCTGGAAGCAAGATGCCTTGGGGCCTCTCTCTCCCTTTGGACACAAGGCAGCCTTTTGGGCCTGGCAGCTCTAGGCCAATGGAGCACACCCACAGCAGAAGTTCTACTTCAGGCAGATCAGTCCTGCCCAGAAACTGCGTTTCACAGCCCTTGGTAAGAGATGTTCACGGTAGGCTGTGAGAGCACTGGGCAGAACCAGTTGTTTTTTAGCTTCCCAAAGTGCTGGAGGCAAGATGCTTTGGGGCCTCTCTCACCCTTTGGAAACAAGGCAGCCCTTAGGTCCTGGTAGCTCTAGGCCTATGTAGCACAACCAGAACAGAAGTTCTACTTCAGCCAGGTCAGGCCTGCCAAGAAACTGCGTTTCACAGGCCTTTCAAAGAGATGTTCTCTTAGGCTGTAAGAGCACTGGGCAGAGCCAGCTGTTTCTTAGCTTCCCGAAGAGCTGGGAGCAAGATGCTTTGGGTCCACTCTCCGTCTTTGGAAACAAGGCAGCCCTTTGGGCCTGGCAGCTCTAGGGCAATGGAGCACACCCAGAGCAGAAGTTCTACTTCAGCCAGATCAGGCCTGCCAGGAAACTGCGTTTCACAGGCCTTGGTAAGAGATGTTCCCGGTAGGCTGTAAGAGCACTGGGCAGAGCCAGTTGTTTCTTACCTTCCTGAAAAGCTGGAAGCAAGATGCTTGGGACCCCTCTGCCCGTTTGGGAACAAGGCAGCCTTTTGGGTCGGGAAGCTCTAGGCCAATGGAGCACACCCAGAGCAGAAGTCCTACTTCAGCCAGATCAGGCCTGCCAAGGAACTGCGTTTCAGAGGCCTTTGTATGTGACGTTCCCGGTAGGCTGTGAGAGCACGGTGCAGAGCCAGTTGTTTCCTTGTTTCCCAAACAGCTGGAAGCAAGACGCTTTGGGGCCTCTCTGCCCCTTTGGAAACAAGGCAGCACGTTGGGTCTGGCAGCTCTAGGGCAATGGAGCACAACCAGAGCCGAAGTTCTACTTCTTCCAGATCAGGCCTGCCTAGACAGTGCGTTTCCCAGGCCTTGATAAGAGATGTTCTCTTAGGCTATAAGAGCACTGGGCACAGCCAGTTGTTTCTTAGCTTCCCAAGAGGTGGAAGCAAGATGCTTTGGGGCCTCTCTCCCCCTTTGGAAACAAGGCAGCCCTTTGGGCCTTTCAGCTCTAGGGCAATGGAGCACACCCAGAGCAGAAGTTCTACCTCAGCCAGATCAGGCCTGCCAAGAAACTGCTTTTCACAGGCCTTCGTAAGAGGTGTTCCCGGAAGGCTGTAAGAGTACCTGGCAGAGCGAGTTGTTTCTTAGCTTCAAAAACAGCTGGAAGCAACATGATTTGGGGCCTCTCTCCCCCTTTGGAAACAAAGCAGCCTTTGTGCCTGGCAGCTCTAGGCCAAAGTAGCACACCCAGAGCACAAGTTCTACCTCAGCCAGATAAGGCCTGTCAAGAAGCTGCGTTTCACAGGCCTTTGTATGTGACGTTCCCGGTTGGCTTTGAGAGCACTGTGCAGAGCCAGTTGTTTTAGCTTCCCAGAGAGCAGGAAGCAAGATGCTTTGGGGCCTCTCTCACACTTTGGAAATAAAGGCAGCCCTTTGGGCCTGGCAGCCCTAGGCCAATGGAGTACACCCAGAGCAGAAGTTCTACCTCAGCCAGATCAGGCCTTCCAAGAAACTGCGTCTCACAGGCCTTTCTCTGTCACGTTGCCGGTAGGCTGTGAGAGCACTGTGCAGAGCCAGTTGTTTCTTAGCTTCCCAAAGATTTGGAAGCAAGATGCTTTGGGGACTCTCAGCCCCTTTGGAAACAAGGCGGCCCTTTGGGCCTGGCAGCTCTACGCCAAAGTAGCACGCCCAGAGCAGGAGTTCTACTTCAGCCAGATCAGGCCTGCCAAGAAACTGCGTTTCACAGGCCTTGGTAAGAGATGTTCCCGGTAGGCTGTGAGAGCACTGTGGAGAGCCAGTTGCTTTAGCTTCCCACAGAGCTGGAAGCAAGATGCCTTGGGGCCTCTCTCTCCCTTTGGACACAAGGCAGCCGTTTGGGCCTGGCAGCTCTAGGCCAATGGAGCACACCCACAGCAGAAGTTCTACTTCAGGCAGATCAGTCCTGCCCAGGATCTGCGTTTCACAGCCCTTGGTAAGAGATGTTCACGGTAGGCTGTGAGAGCACTGGGCAGAACCAGTTGTTTTTTAGCTTCCCAAAGTGCTGGAGGCAAGATGCTTTGGGGCCTCTCTCACCCTTTGGAAACAAGGCAGCCCTTAGGTCCTGGTAGCTCTAGGCCTATGTAGCACAACCAGAACAGAAGTTCTACTTCAGCCAGGTCAGGCCTGCCAAGAAACTGCGTTTCACAGGCCTTTCAAAGAGATGTTCTCTTAGGCTGTAAGAGCACTGGGCAGAGCCAGCTGTTTCTTAGCTTCCCGAAGAGCTGGGAGCAAGATGCTTTGGGTCCACTCTCCGTCTTTGGAAACAAGGCAGCCCTTTGGGCCTGGCAGCTCTAGGGCAATGGAGCACACCCAGAGCAGAAGTTCTACTTCAGCCAGATCAGGCCTGCCAGGAAACTGCGTTTCACAGGCCTTGGTAAGAGATGTTCCCGGTAGGCTGTAAGAGCACTGGGCAGAGCCAGTTGTTTCTTACCTTCCTGAAAAGCTGGAAGCAAGATGCTTGGGACCCCTCTGCCCGTTTGGGAACAAGGCAGCCTTTTGGGTCGGGAAGCTCTAGGCCAATGGAGCACACGCAGAGCAGGAGTTCTACTTCAGCCTGATCAGGCCTGCAAAGAAACAGCGTTTGACAGGCCTTGGTAAGAGATGTTCCCGGTAGGTGTAAGAGCACTGGGCAGAGCCAGTTGTTTCTTAGCTTCGCAAAGACCGGGAAGCAAGATGCTTTGGGCCTCTCTGCCCCTTGGAAACAGGGCAGCACTTTGGGCCTGGCAGCTCTAGGGCAATGGAGCACACCCAGAGCCGGAGTTCTACTTCAGCCAGATGAGGCCTGCCAAGAAACTGCGTTTCACAGGCCTTTCAAAGACATGTTCCCGGTAGGCTGTAAGAGCACGGGGCAGAGCGAGTTGGTTCTTAGCTTCCCAGAGAGCTGGAAGCAAGATGCTATGGGGCCTCTCTGCCCCTTTGGAAACAAGGCAGCACCTTGGGCCTGGCAGCTCTAGGCCAATGGAGCACACCCAGAGCAGAAGTTCTACTTCGGCCAGTTCAGGCCACCAACAAACTGCGTTTCACAGGCCTTGGTAAGAGATGTTCCCGGTAGGCTGTAAGAGCACTGGGCAACGCCAGATGTTTCTTAGCTTCCCGAAGAGCTGGAAGCAAGATGCTTTGGGGCCTCTCATCCCCTTTGCAAACAAGGCCGACCTTTGGGCCAGGCAGCTCTAGGCCAATGGAGCACACCCAGAGCAGAAGTTCTACCTCAGCCAGATAAGGCCTGCCAAGAAACTGCGTTTCAAATGCTTTGGTAAGAGATGTTCCCGGTACTCTGTTAGAGCACTGGGCAGAGCCATTTGTTTCTTAGCTTCCCAAAGAGCTGGAAGCAAGATGCTTTGGGGGCTCCCTGCCCCTTTGCCAACAAGGGCGACCTTTGGGCCTTTCAGCTCTAGGCCAATGGAGCACACCCAGAGCAGAAGTCCTACTTCAGCCAGATCAGGCCTGCCAAGGAACTGCGTTTCAGAGGCCTTTGTATGTGACGTTCCCGGTAGGCTGTGAGAGCACGGTGCAGAGCCAGTTGTTTCCTTGTTTCCCAAACAGCTGGAAGCAAGACGCTTTGGGGCCTCTCTGCCCCTTTGGAAACAAGGCAGCACGTTGGGTCTGGCAGCTCTAGGGCAATGGAGCACAACCAGAGCCGAAGTTCTACTTCTTCCAGATCAGGCCTGCCTAGACAGTGCGTTTCCCAGGCCTTGATAAGAGATGTTCTCTTAGGCTATAAGAGCACTGGGCACAGCCAGTTGTTTCTTAGCTTCCCAAGAGGTGGAAGCAAGATGCTTTGGGGCCTCTCTCCCCCTTTGGAAACAAGGCAGCCCTTTGGGCCTTTCAGCTCTAGGGCAATGGAGCACACCCAGAGCAGAAGTTCTACCTCAGCCAGATCAGGCCTGCCAAGAAACTGCTTTTCACAGGCCTTCGTAAGAGGTGTTCCCGGAAGGCTGTAAGAGTACCTGGCAGAGCGAGTTGTTTCTTAGCTTCAAAAACAGCTGGAAGCAACATGATTTGGGTCCTCTCTCCCCCTTTGGAAACAAAGCAGCCTTTGTGCCTGGCAGCTCTAGGCCAAAGTAGCACACCCAGAGCACAAGTTCTACCTCAGCCAGATCAGGCCTTCCAAGAAACTGCGTCTCACAGGCCTTTCTCTGTCACGTTGCCGGTAGGCTGTGAGAGCACTGTGCAGAGCCAGTTGTTTCTTAGCTTCCCAAAGATTTGGAAGCAAGATGCTTCGGGGACTCTCAGCCCCTTTGGAAACAAGGCGGCCCTTTGGGCCTGGCAGCTCTAGGCCAAAGTAGCACGCCCAGAGCAGGAGTTCTACTTCAGCCAGATCAGGCCTGCCAAGAAACTGCGTTTCACAGGCCTTGGTAAGAGATGTTCCCGGTAGGCTGTGAGAGCACTGTGGAGAGCCAGTTGCTTTAGCTTCCCACAGAGCTGGAAGCAAGATGCCTTGGGGCCTCTCTCTCCCTTTGGACACAAGGCAGCCGTTTGGGCCTGGCAGCTCTAGGCCAATGGAGCACACCCACAGCAGAAGTTCTACTTCAGGCAGATCAGTCCTGCCCAGGATCTGCGTTTCACAGCCCTTGGTAAGAGATGTTCACGGTAGGCTGTGAGAGCACTGGGCAGAACCAGTTGTTTTTTAGCTTCCCAAAGTGCTGGAGGCAAGATGCTTTGGGGCCTCTCTCACCCTTTGGAAACAAGGCAGCCCTTAGGTCCTGGTAGCTCTAGGCCTATGTAGCACAACCAGAACAGAAGTTCTACTTCAGCCAGGTCAGGCCTGCCAAGAAACTGCGTTTCACAGGCCTTTCAAAGAGATGTTCTCTTAGGCTGTAAGAGCACTGGGCAGAGCCAGCTGTTTCTTAGCTTCCCGAAGAGCTGGGAGCAAGATGCTTTGGGTCCACTCTCCGTCTTTGGAAACAAGGCAGCCCTTTGGGCCTGGCAGCTCTAGGGCAATGGAGCACACCCAGAGCAGAAGTTCTACTTCAGCCAGATCAGGCCTGCCAGGAAACTGCGTTTCACAGGCCTTGGTAAGAGATGTTCCCGGTAGGCTGTAAGAGCACTGGGCAGAGCCAGTTGTTTCTTACCTTCCTGAAAAGCTGGAAGCAAGATGCTTGGGACCCCTCTGCCCGTTTGGGAACAAGGCAGCCTTTTGGGTCGGGAAGCTCTAGGCCAATGGAGCACACGCAGAGCAGGAGTTCTACTTCAGCCTGATCAGGCCTGCAAAGAAACAGCGTTTGACAGGCCTTGGTAAGAGATGTTCCCGGTAGGTGTAAGAGCACTGGGCAGAGCCAGTTGTTTCTTAGCTTCGCAAAGACCGGGAAGCAAGATGCTTTGGGCCTCTCTGCCCCTTGGAAACAGGGCAGCACTTTGGGCCTGGCAGCTCTAGGGCAATGGAGCACACCCAGAGCCGGAGTTCTACTTCAGCCAGATGAGGCCTGCCAAGAAACTGCGTTTCACAGGCCTTTCAAAGACATGTTCCCGGTAGGCTGTAAGAGCACGGGGCAGAGCGAGTTGGTTCTTAGCTTCCCAGAGAGCTGGAAGCAAGATGCTATGGGGCCTCTCTGCCCCTTTGGAAACAAGGCAGCACCTTGGGCCTGGCAGCTCTAGGCCAATGGAGCACACCCAGAGCAGAAGTTCTACTTCGGCCAGTTCAGGCCACCAACAAACTGCGTTTCACAGGCCTTGGTAAGAGATGTTCCCGGTAGGCTGTAAGAGCACTGGGCAACGCCAGATGTTTCTTAGCTTCCCGAAGAGCTGGAAGCAAGATGCTTTGGGGCCTCTCATCCCCTTTGCAAACAAGGCCGACCTTTGGGCCAGGCAGCTCTAGGCCAATGGAGCACACCCAGAGCAGAAGTTCTACCTCAGCCAGATAAGGCCTGCCAAGAAACTGCGTTTCAAATGCTTTGGTAAGAGATGTTCCCGGTACTCTGTTAGAGCACTGGGCAGAGCCATTTGTTTCTTAGCTTCCCAAAGAGCTGGAAGCAAGATGCTTTGGGGGCTCCCTGCCCCTTTGCCAACAAGGGCGACCTTTGGGCCTTTCAGCTCTAGGCCAATGGAGCACACCCAGAGCAGAAGTCCTACTTCAGCCAGATCAGGCCTGCCAAGGAACTGCGTTTCAGAGGCCTTTGTATGTGACGTTCCCGGTAGGCTGTGAGAGCACGGTGCAGAGCCAGTTGTTTCCTTGTTTCCCAAACAGCTGGAAGCAAGACGCTTTGGGGCCTCTCTGCCCCTTTGGAAACAAGGCAGCACGTTGGGTCTGGCAGCTCTAGGGCAATGGAGCACAACCAGAGCCGAAGTTCTACTTCTTCCAGATCAGGCCTGCCTAGACAGTGCGTTTCCCAGGCCTTGATAAGAGATGTTCTCTTAGGCTATAAGAGCACTGGGCACAGCCAGTTGTTTCTTAGCTTCCCAAGAGGTGGAAGCAAGATGCTTTGGGGCCTCTCTCCCCCTTTGGAAACAAGGCAGCCCTTTGGGCCTTTCAGCTCTAGGGCAATGGAGCACACCCAGAGCAGAAGTTCTACCTCAGCCAGATCAGGCCTGCCAAGAAACTGCTTTTCACAGGCCTTCGTAAGAGGTGTTCCCGGAAGGCTGTAAGAGTACCTGGCAGAGCGAGTTGTTTCTTAGCTTCAAAAACAGCTGGAAGCAACATGATTTGGGGCCTCTCTCCCCCTTTGGAAACAAAGCAGCCTTTGTGCCTGGCAGCTCTAGGCCAAAGTAGCACACCCAGAGCACAAGTTCTACCTCAGCCAGATCAGGCCTTCCAAGAAACTGCGTCTCACAGGCCTTTCTCTGTCACGTTGCCGGTAGGCTGTGAGAGCACTGTGCAGAGCCAGTTGTTTCTTAGCTTCCCAAAGATTTGGAAGCAAGATGCTTCGGGGACTCTCAGCCCCTTTGGAAACAAGGCGGCCCTTTGGGCCTGGCAGCTCTAGGCCAAAGTAGCACGCCCAGAGCAGGAGTTCTACTTCAGCCAGATCAGGCCTGCCAAGAAACTGCGTTTCACAGGCCTTGGTAAGAGATGTTCCCGGTAGGCTGTGAGAGCACTGTGGAGAGCCAGTTGCTTTAGCTTCCCACAGAGCTGGAAGCAAGATGCCTTGGGGCCTCTCTCTCCCTTTGGACACAAGGCAGCCGTTTGGGCCTGGCAGCTCTAGGCCAATGGAGCACACCCACAGCAGAAGTTCTACTTCAGGCAGATCAGTCCTGCCCAGAAACTGCGTTTCACAGCCCTTGGTAAGAGATGTTCACGGTAGGCTGTGAGAGCACTGGGCAGAACCAGTTGTTTTTTAGCTTCCCAAAGTGCTGGAGGCAAGATGCTTTGGGGCCTCTCTCACCCTTTGGAAACAAGGCAGCCCTTAGGTCCTGGTAGCTCTAGGCCTATGTAGCACAACCAGAACAGAAGTTCTACTTCAGCCAGGTCAGGCCTGCCAAGAAACTGCGTTTCACAGGCCTTTCAAAGAGATGTTCTCTTAGGCTGTAAGAGCACTGGGCAGAGCCAGCTGTTTCTTAGCTTCCAGAAGAGCTGGGAGCAAGATGCTTTGGGTCCACTCTCCGTCTTTGGAAACAAGGCAGCCCTTTGGGCCTGGCAGCTCTAGGGCAATGGAGCACACCCAGAGCAGAAGTTCTACTTCAGCCAGATCAGGCCTGCCAGGAAACTGCGTTTCACAGGCCTTGGTAAGAGATGTTCCCGGTAGGCTGTAAGAGCACTGGGCAGAGCCAGTTGTTTCTTACCTTCCTGAAAAGCTGGAAGCAAGATGCTTGGGACCCCTCTGCCCGTTTGGGAACAAGGCAGCCTTTTGGGTCGGGAAGCTCTAGGCCAATGGAGCACACCCAGAGCAGAAGTCCTACTTCAGCCAGATCAGGCCTGCCAAGGAACTGCGTTTCAGAGGCCTTTGTATGTGACGTTCCCGGTAGGCTGTGAGAGCACGGTGCAGAGCCAGTTGTTTCCTTGTTTCCCAAACAGCTGGAAGCAAGACGCTTTGGGGCCTCTCTGCCCCTTTGGAAACAAGGCAGCACGTTGGGTCTGGCAGCTCTAGGGCAATGGAGCACAACCAGAGCCGAAGTTCTACTTCTTCCAGATCAGGCCTGCCTAGACAGTGCGTTTCCCAGACCTTGATAAGAGATGTTCTCTTAGGCTATAAGAGCACTGGGCACAGCCAGTTGTTTCTTAGCTTCCCAAGAGGTGGAAGCAAGATGCTTTGGGGCCTCTCTCCCCCTTTGGAAACAAGGCAGCCCTTTGGGCCTTTCAGCTCTAGGGCAATGGAGCACACCCAGAGCAGAAGTTCTACCTCAGCCAGATCAGGCCTGCCAAGAAACTGCTTTTCACAGGCCTTCGTAAGAGGTGTTCCCGGAAGGCTGTAAGAGTACCTGGCAGAGCGAGTTGTTTCTTAGCTTCAAAAACAGGTGGAAGCAACATGATTTGGGGCCTCTCTCCCCCTTTGGAAACAAAGCAGCCTTTGTGCCTGGCAGCTCTAGGCCAAAGTAGCACACCCAGAGCACAAGTTCTACCTCAGCCAGATAAGGCCTGTCAAGAAGCTGCGTTTCACAGGCCTTTGTATGTGACGTTCCCGGTTGGCTTTGAGAGCACTGTGCAGAGCCAGTTGTTTTAGCTTCCCAGAGAGCAGGAAGCAAGATGCTTTGGGGCCTCTCTCACACTTTGGAAATAAAGGCAGCCCTTTGGGCCTGGCAGCCCTAGGCCAATGGAGTACACCCAGAGCAGAAGTTCTACCTCAGCCAGATCAGGCCTTCCAAGAAACTGCGTCTCACAGGCCTTTCTCTGTCACGTTGCCGGTAGGCTGTGAGAGCACTGTGCAGAGCCAGTTGTTTCTTAGCTTCCCAAAGATTTGGATGCAAGATGCTTTGGGGACTCTCAGCCCCTTTGGAAACAAGGCGGCCCTTTGGGCCTGGCAGCTCTAGGCCAAAGTAGCACGCCCAGAGCAGGAGTTCTACTTCAGCCAGATCAGGCCTGCCAAGAAACTGCGTTTCACAGGCCTTGGTAAGAGATGTTCCCGGTAGGCTGTGAGAGCACTGTGGAGAGCCAGTTGCTTTAGCTTCCCACAGAGCTGGAAGCAAGATGCCTTGGGGCCTCTCTCTCCCTTTGGACACAAGGCAGCCTTTTGGGCCTGGCAGCTCTAGGCCAATGGAGCACACCCACAGCAGAAGTTCTACTTCAGGCAGATCAGTCCTGCCCAGAAACTGCGTTTCACAGCCCTTGGTAAGAGATGTTCACGGTAGGCTGTGAGAGCACTGGGCAGAACCAGTTGTTTTTTAGCTTCCCAAAGTGCTGGAGGCAAGATGCTTTGGGGCCTCTCTCACCCTTTGGAAACAAGGCAGCCCTTAGGTCCTGGTAGCTCTAGGCCTATGTAGCACAACCAGAACAGAAGTTCTACTTCAGCCAGGTCAGGCCTGCCAAGAAACTGCGTTTCACAGGCCTTTCAAAGAGATGTTCTCTTAGGCTGTAAGAGCACTGGGCAGAGCCAGCTGTTTCTTAGCTTCCCGAAGAGCTGGGAGCAAGATGCTTTGGGTCCACTCTCCGTCTTTGGAAACAAGGCAGCCCTTTGGGCCTGGCAGCTCTAGGGCAATGGAGCACACCCAGAGCAGAAGTTCTACTTCAGCCAGATCAGGCCTGCCAGGAAACTGCGTTTCACAGGCCTTGGTAAGAGATGTTCCCGGTAGGCTGTAAGAGCACTGGGCAGAGCCAGTTGTTTCTTACCTTCCTGAAAAGCTGGAAGCAAGATGCTTGGGACCCCTCTGCCCGTTTGGGAACAAGGCAGCCTTTTGGGTCGGGAAGCTCTAGGCCAATGGAGCAGACGCAGAGCAGGAGTTCTACTTCAGCCTGATCAGGCCTGCAAAGAAACAGCGTTTGACAGGCCTTGGTAAGAGATGTTCCCGGTAGGTGTAAGAGCACTGGGCAGAGCCAGTTGTTTCTTAGCTTCGCAAAGACCGGGAAGCAAGATGCTTTGGGCCTCTCTGCCCCTTGGAAACAGGGCAGCACTTTGGGCCTGGCAGCTCTAGGGCAATGGAGCACACCCAGAGCCGGAGTTCTACTTCAGCCAGATGAGGCCTGCCAAGAAACTGCGTTTCACAGGCCTTTCAAAGACATGTTCCCGGTAGGCTGTAAGAGCACGGGGCAGAGCGAGTTGGTTCTTAGCTTCCCAGAGAGCTGGAAGCAAGATGCTTTGGGGCCTCTCTGCCCCTTTGGAAACAAGGCAGCACCTTGGGCCTGGCAGCTCTAGGCCAATGGAGCACACCCAGAGCAGAAGTTCTACTTCGGCCAGTTCAGGCCACCAACAAACTGCGTTTCACAGGCCTTGGTAAGAGATGTTCCCGGTAGGCTGTAAGAGCACTGGGCAACGCCAGATGTTTCTTAGCTTCCCGAAGAGCTGGAAGCAAGATGCTTTGGGGCCTCTCATCCCCTTTGCAAACAAGGCCGACCTTTGGGCCAGGCAGCTCTAGGCCAATGGAGCACACCCAGAGCAGAAGTTCTACCTCAGCCAGATAAGGCCTGCCAAGAAACTGCGTTTCAAAGGCTTTGGTAAGAGATGTTCCCGGTACTCTGTTAGAGCACTGGGCAGAGCCATTTGTTTCTTAGCTTCCCAAAGAGCTGGAAGCAAGATGCTTTGGGGGCTCCCTGCCCCTTTGCCAACAAGGGCGACCTTTGGGCCTTTCAGCTCTAGGCCAATGGAGCACACCCAGAGCAGAAGTCCTACTTCAGCCAGATCAGGCCTGCCAAGGAACTGCGTTTCAGAGGCCTTTGTATGTGACGTTCCCGGTAGGCTGTGAGAGCACGGTGCAGAGCCAGTTGTTTCCTTGTTTCCCAAACAGCTGGAAGCAAGACGCTTTGGGGCCTCTCTGCCCCTTTGGAAACAAGGCAGCACGTTGGGTCTGGCAGCTCTAGGGCAATGGAGCACAACCAGAGCCGAAGTTCTACTTCTTCCAGATCAGGCCTGCCTAGACAGTGCGTTTCCCAGGCCTTGATAAGAGATGTTCTCTTAGGCTATAAGAGCACTGGGCACAGCCAGTTGTTTCTTAGCTTCCCAAGAGGTGGAAGCAAGATGCTTTGGGGCCTCTCTTCCCCTTTGGAAACAAGGCAGCCCTTTGGGCCTTTCAGCTCTAGGGCAATGGAGCACACCCAGAGCAGAAGTTCTACCTCAGCCAGATCAGGCCTGCCAAGAAACTGCTTTTCACAGGCCTTCGTAAGAGGTGTTCCCGGAAGGCTGTAAGAGTACCTGGCAGAGCGAGTTGTTTCTTAGCTTCAAAAACAGCTGGAAGCAACATGATTTGGGGCCTCTCTCCCCCTTTGGAAACAAAGCAGCCTTTGTGCCTGGCAGCTCTAGGCCAAAGTAGCACACCCAGAGCACAAGTTCTACCTCAGCCAGATCAGGCCTTCCAAGAAACTGCGTCTCACAGGCCTTTCTCTGTCACGTTGCCGGTAGGCTGTGAGAGCACTGTGCAGAGCCAGTTGTTTCTTAGCTTCCCAAAGATTTGGAAGCAAGATGCTTTGGGGACTCTCAGCCCCTTTGGAAACAAGGCGGCCCTTTGGCCCTGGCAGCTCTAGGCCAAAGTAGCACGCCCAGAGCAGGAGTTCTACTTCAGCCAGATCAGGCCTGCCAAGAAACTGCGTTTCACAGGCCTTGGTAAGAGATGTTCCCGGTAGGCTGTGAGAGCACTGTGGAGAGCCAGTTGCTTTAGCTTCCCACAGAGCTGGAAGCAAGATGCCTTGGGGCCTCTCTCTCCCTTTGGACACAAGGCAGCCTTTTGCGCCTGGCAGCTCTAGGCCAATGGAGCACACCCACAGCAGAAGTTCTACTTCAGGCAGATCAGTCCTGCCCAGAAACTGCGTTTCACAGCCCTTGGTAAGAGATGTTCACGGTAGGCTGTGAGAGCACTGGGCAGAACCAGTTGTTTTTTAGCTTCCCAAAGTGCTGGAGGCAAGATGCTTTGGGGCCTCTCTCACCCTTTGGAAACAAGGCAGCCCTTAGGTCCTGGTAGCTCTAGGCCTATGTAGCACAACCAGAACAGAAGTTCTACTTCAGCCAGGTCAGGCCTGCCAAGAAACTGCGTTTCACAGGCCTTTCAAAGACATGTTCCCGGTAGGCTGTAAGAGCACGGGGCAGAGCGAGTTGGTTCTTAGCTTCCCAGAGAGCTGGAAGCAAGATGCTTTGGGGCCTCTCTGCCCCTTTGGAAACAAGGCAGCACCTTGGGCCTGGCAGCTCTAGGCCAATGGAGCACACCCAGAGCAGAAGTTCTACCTCAGCCAGATAAGGCCTGCCAGGAAACTGCGTTTCAAAGGCTTTGGTAAGAGATGTTCCCGGTACTCTGTTAGAGCACTGGGCAGAGCCATTTGTTTCTTAGCTTCCCAAAGAGCTGGAAGCAAGATGCTTTGGGTGCTCCCTGCCCCTTGGCAAACAAGGCCGACCTTTGGGCCAGGCAGCTCTAGGCCAATGGAGCACACCCAGAGCAGAAGTTCTACCTCAGCCAGATAAGGCCTGCCAAGCAACTGCGTTTCAAAGGCTTTGGTAAGAGATGTTCCCGGTACTCTGTTAGAGCACTGGGCAGAGCCATTTGTTTCTTAGCTTCCCAAAGAGCTGGAAGCAAGATGCTTTGGGGGCTCCCTGCCCCTTTGCCAACAAGGGCGACCTTTGGGCCTTTCAGCTCTAGGCCAATGGAGCACACCCAGAGCAGAAGTCCTACTTCAGCCAGATCAGGCCTGCCAAGGAACTGCGTTTCAGAGGCCTTTGTATGTGACGTTCCCGGTAGGCTGTGAGAGCACGGTGCAGAGCCAGTTGTTTCCTTGTTTCCCAAACAGCTGGAAGCAAGACGCTTTGGGGCCTCTCTGCCCCTTTGGAAACAAGGCAGCACGTTGGGTCTGGCAGCTCTAGGGCAATGGAGCACAACCAGAGCCGAAGTTCTACTTCTTCCAGATCAGGCCTGCCTAGACAGTGCGTTTCCCAGGCCTTGATAAGAGATGTTCTCTTAGGCTATAAGAGCACTGGGCACAGCGAGTTGTTTCTTAGCTTCCCAAGAGGTGGAAGCAAGATGCTTTGGGGCCTCTCTCCCCCTTTGGAAACAAGGCAGCCCTTTGGGCCTTTCAGCTCTAGGGCAATGGAGCACACCCAGAGCAGAAGTTCTACCTCAGCCAGATCAGGCCTGCCAAGAAACTGCTTTTCACAGGCCTTCGTAAGAGGTGTTCCCGGAAGGCTGTAAGAGTACCTGGCAGAGCGAGTTGTTTCTTAGCTTCAAAAACAGCTGGAAGCAACATGATTTGGGGCCTCTCTCCCCCTTTGGAAACAAAGCAGCCTTTGTGCCTGGCAGCTCTAGGCCAAAGTAGCACACCCAGAGCACAAGTTCTACCTCAGCCAGATCAGGCCTTCCAAGAAACTGCGTCTCACAGGCCTTTCTCTGTCACGTTGCCGGTAGGCTGTGAGAGCACTGTGCAGAGCCAGTTGTTTCTTAGCTTCCCAAAGATTTGGAAGCAAGATGCTTTGGGGACTCTCAGCCCCTTTGGAAACAAGGCGGCCCTTTGGGCCTGGCAGCTCTAGGCCAAAGTAGCACGCCCAGAGCAGGAGTTCTACTTCAGCCAGATCAGGCCTGCCAAGAAACTGCGTTTCACAGGCCTTGGTAAGAGATGTTCCCGGTAGGCTGTGAGAGCACTGTGGAGAGCCAGTTGCTTTAGCTTCCCACAGAGCTGGAAGCAAGATGCCTTGGGGCCTCTCTCTCCCTTTGGACACAAGGCAGCCGTTTGGGCCTGGCAGCTCTAGACCAATGGAGCACACCCACAGCAGAAGTTCTACTTCAGGCAGATCAGTCCTGCCCAGAAACTGCGTTTCACAGCCCTTGGTAAGAGATGTTCACGGTAGGCTGTGAGAGCACTGGGCAGAACCAGTTGTTTTTTAGCTTCCCAAAGTGCTGGAGGCAAGATGCTTTGGGGCCTCTCTCACCCTTTGGAAACAAGGCAGCCCTTAGGTCCTGGTAGCTCTAGGCCTATGTAGCACAACCAGAACAGAAGTTCTACTTCAGCCAGGTCAGGCCTGCCAAGAAACTGCGTTTCACAGGCCTTTCAAAGACATGTTCCCGGTAGGCTGTAAGAGCACGGGGCAGAGCGAGTTGGTTCTTAGCTTCCCAGAGAGCTGGAAGCAAGATGCTTTGGGGCCTCTCTGCCCCTTTGGAAACAAGGCAGCACCTTGGGCCTGGCAGCTCTAGGCCAATGGAGCACACCCAGAGCAGAAGTTCTACCTCAGCCAGATAAGGCCTGCCAGGAAACTGCGTTTCAAAGGCTTTGGTAAGAGATGTTCCCGGTACTCTGTTAGAGCACTGGGCAGAGCCATTTGTTTCTTAGCTTCCCAAAGAGCTGGAAGCAAGATGCTTTGGGTGCTCCCTGCCCCTTGGCAAACAAGGCCGACCTTTGGGCCAGGCAGCTCTAGGCCAATGGAGCACACCCAGAGCAGAAGTTCTACCTCAGCCAGATAAGGCCTGCCAAGCAACTGCGTTTCAAAGGCTTTGGTAAGAGATGTTCCCGGTACTCTGTTAGAGCACTGGGCAGAGCCATTTGTTTCTTAGCTTCCCAAAGAGCTGGAAGCAAGATGCTTTGGGGGCTCCCTGCCCCTTTGCCAACAAGGGCGACCTTTGGGCCTTTCAGCTCTAGGCCAATGGAGCACACCCAGAGCAGAAGTCCTACTTCAGCCAGATCAGGCCTGCCAAGGAACTGCGTTTCAGAGGCCTTTGTATGTGACGTTCCCGGTAGGCTGTGAGAGCACGGTGCAGAGCCAGTTGTTTCCTTGTTTCCCAAACAGCTGGAAGCAAGACGCTTTGGGGCCTCTCTGCCCCTTTGGAAACAAGGCAGCACGTTGGGTCTGGCAGCTCTAGGGCAATGGAGCACAACCAGAGCCGAAGTTCTACTTCTTCCAGATCAGGCCTGCCTAGACAGTGCGTTTCCCAGGCCTTGATAAGAGATGTTCTCTTAGGCTATAAGAGCACTGGGCACAGCGAGTTGTTTCTTAGCTTCCCAAGAGGTGGAAGCAAGATGCTTTGGGGCCTCTCTCCCCCTTTGGAAACAAGGCAGCCCTTTGGGCCTTTCAGCTCTAGGGCAATGGAGCACACCCAGAGCAGAAGTTCTACCTCAGCCAGATCAGGCCTGCCAAGAAACTGCTTTTCACAGGCCTTCGTAAGAGGTGTTCCCGGAAGGCTGTAAGAGTACCTGGCAGAGCGAGTTGTTTCTTAGCTTCAAAAACAGCTGGAAGCAACATGATTTGGGGCCTCTCTCCCCCTTTGGAAACAAAGCAGCCTTTGTGCCTGGCAGCTCTAGGCCAAAGTAGCACACCCAGAGCACAAGTTCTACCTCAGCCAGATCAGGCCTTCCAAGAAACTGCGTCTCACAGGCCTTTCTCTGTCACGTTGCCGGTAGGCTGTGAGAGCACTGTGCAGAGCCAGTTGTTTCTTAGCTTCCCAAAGATTTGGAAGCAAGATGCTTTGGGGACTCTCAGCCCCTTTGGAAACAAGGCGGCCCTTTGGGCCTGGCAGCTCTAGGCCAAAGTAGCACGCCCAGAGCAGGAGTTCTACTTCAGCCAGATCAGGCCTGCCAAGAAACTGCGTTTCACAGGCCTTGGTAAGAGATGTTCCCGGTAGGCTGTGAGAGCACTGTGGAGAGCCAGTTGCTTTAGCTTCCCACAGAGCTGGAAGCAAGATGCCTTGGGGCCTCTCTCTCCCTTTGGACACAAGGCAGCCGTTTGGGCCTGGCAGCTCTAGACCAATGGAGCACACCCACAGCAGAAGTTCTACTTCAGGCAGATCAGTCCTGCCCAGAAACTGCGTTTCACAGCCCTTGGTAAGAGATGTTCACGGTAGGCTGTGAGAGCACTGGGCAGAACCAGTTGTTTTTTAGCTTCCCAAAGTGCTGGAGGCAAGATGCTTTGGGGCCTCTCTCACCCTTTGGAAACAAGGCAGCCCTTAGGTCCTGGTAGCTCTAGGCCTATGTAGCACAACCAGAACAGAAGTTCTACTTCAGCCAGGTCAGGCCTGCCAAGAAACTGCGTTTCACAGGCCTTTCAAAGACATGTTCCCGGTAGGCTGTAAGAGCACGGGGCAGAGCGAGTTGGTTCTTAGCTTCCCAGAGAGCTGGAAGCAAGATGCTTTGGGGCCTCTCTGCCCCTTTGGAAACAAGGCAGCACCTTGGGCCTGGCAGCTCTAGGCCAGTGGAGCACACCCAGAGCAGAAGTTCTACTTCGGCCAGTTCAGGCCACCAACAAACTGCGTTTCACAGGCCTTGGTAAGAGATGTTCCCGGTAGGCTGTAAGAGCACTGGGCAATGCCAGATGTTTCTTAGCTTCCCGAAGAGCTGGAAGCAAGATGCTTTGGGGCCTCTCATCCCCTTTGCAAACAAGGCCGACCTTTGGGCCAGGCAGCTCTAGGCCAATGGAGCACACCCAGAGCAGAAGTTCTACCTCAGCCAGATAAGGCCTGCCAGGAAACTGCGTTTCAAAGGCTTTGGTAAGAGATGTTCCCGGTACTCTGTTAGAGCACTGGGCAGAGCCATTTGTTTCTTAGCTTCCCAAAGAGCTGGAAGCAAGATGCTTTGGGTGCTCCCTGCCCCTTGGCAAACAAGGCCGACCTTTGGGCCAGGCAGCTCTAGGCCAATGGAGCACACCCAGAGCAGAAGTTCTACCTCAGCCAGATAAGGCCTGCCAAGAAACTGCGTTTCAAAGGCTTTGGTAAGAGATGTTCCCGGTACTCTGTTAGAGCACTGGGCAGAGCCATTTGTTTCTTAGCTTCCCAAAGAGCTGGAAGCAAGATGCTTTGGGGGCTCCCTGCCCCTTTGCCAACAAGGGCGACCTTTGGGCCTTTCAGCTCTAGGCCAATGGAGCACACCCAGAGCAGAAGTCCTACTTCAGCCAGATCAGGCCTGCCAAGGAACTGCGTTTCAGAGGCCTTTGTATGTGACGTTCCCGGTAGGCTGTGAGAGCACGGTGCAGAGCCAGTTGTTTCCTTGTTTCCCAAACAGCTGGAAGCAAGACGCTTTGGGGCCTCTCTGCCCCTTTGGAAACAAGGCAGCACGTTGGGTCTGGCAGCTCTAGGGCAATGGAGCACAACCAGAGCCGAAGTTCTACTTCTTCCAGATCAGGCCTGCCTAGACAGTGCGTTTCCCAGGCCTTGATAAGAGATGTTCTCTTAGGCTATAAGAGCACTGGGCACAGCGAGTTGTTTCTTAGCTTCCCAAGAGGTGGAAGCAAGATGCTTTGGGGCCTCTCTCCCCCTTTGGAAACAAGGCAGCCCTTTGGGCCTTTCAGCTCTAGGGCAATGGAGCACACCCAGAGCAGAAGTTCTACCTCAGCCAGATCAGGCCTGCCAAGAAACTGCTTTTCACAGGCCTTCGTAAGAGGTGTTCCCGGAAGGCTGTAAGAGTACCTGGCAGAGCGAGTTGTTTCTTAGCTTCAAAAACAGCTGGAAGCAACATGATTTGGGGCCTCTCTCCCCCTTTGGAAACAAAGCAGCCTTTGTGCCTGGCAGCTCTAGGCCAAAGTAGCACACCCAGAGCACAAGTTCTACCTCAGCCAGATCAGGCCTTCCAAGAAACTGCGTCTCACAGGCCTTTCTCTGTCACGTTGCCGGTAGGCTGTGAGAGCACTGTGCAGAGCCAGTTGTTTCTTAGCTTCCCAAAGATTTGGAAGCAAGATGCTTTGGGGACTCTCAGCCCCTTTGGAAACAAGGCGGCCCTTTGGGCCTGGCAGCTCTAGGCCAAAGTAGCACGCCCAGAGCAGGAGTTCTACTTCAGCCAGATCAGGCCTGCCAAGAAACTGCGTTTCACAGGCCTTGGTAAGAGATGTTCCCGGTAGGCTGTGAGAGCACTGTGGAGAGCCAGTTGCTTTAGCTTCCCACAGAGCTGGAAGCAAGATGCCTTGGGGCCTCTCTCTCCCTTTGGACACAAGGCAGCCTTTTGGGCCTGGCAGCTCTAGGCCAATGGAGCACACCCACAGCAGAAGTTCTACTTCAGGCAGATCAGTCCTGCCCAGAAACTGCGTTTCACAGCCCTTGGTAAGAGATGTTCACGGTAGGCTGTGAGAGCACTGGGCAGAACCAGTTGTTTTTTAGCTTCCCAAAGTGCTGGAGGCAAGATGCTTTGGGGCCTCTCTCACCCTTTGGAAACAAGGCAGCCCTTAGGTCCTGGTAGCTCTAGGCCTATGTAGCACAACCAGAACAGAAGTTCTACTTCAGCCAGGTCAGGCCTGCCAAGAAACTGCGTTTCACAGGCCTTTCAAAGACATGTTCCCGGTAGGCTGTAAGAGCACGGGGCAGAGCGAGTTGGTTCTTAGCTTCCCAGAGAGCTGGAAGCAAGATGCTTTGGGGCCTCTCTGCCCCTTTGGAAACAAGGCAGCACCTTGGGCCTGGCAGCTCTAGGCCAGTGGAGCACACCCAGAGCAGAAGTTCTACTTCGGCCAGTTCAGGCCACCAACAAACTGCGTTTCACAGGCCTTGGTAAGAGATGTTCCCGGTAGGCTGTAAGAGCACTGGGCAATGCCAGATGTTTCTTAGCTTCCCGAAGAGCTGGAAGCAAGATGCTTTGGGGCCTCTCATCCCCTTTGCAAACAAGGCCGACCTTTGGGCCAGGCAGCTCTAGGCCAATGGAGCACACCCAGAGCAGAAGTTCTACCTCAGCCAGATAAGGCCTGCCAGGAAACTGCGTTTCAAAGGCTTTGGTAAGAGATGTTCCCGGTACTCTGTTAGAGCACTGGGCAGAGCCATTTGTTTCTTAGCTTCCCAAAGAGCTGGAAGCAAGATGCTTTGGGGGCTCCCTGCCCCTTTGCCAACAAGGGCGACCTTTGGGCCTTTCAGCTCTAGGCCAATGGAGCACACCCAGAGCAGAAGTCCTACTTCAGCCAGATCAGGCCTGCCAAGGAACTGCGTTTCAGAGGCCTTTGTATGTGACGTTCCCGGTAGGCTGTGAGAGCACGGTGCAGAGCCAGTTGTTTCCTTGTTTCCCAAACAGCTGGAAGCAAGACGCTTTGGGGCCTCTCTGCCCCTTTGGAAACAAGGCAGCACGTTGGGTCTGGCAGCTCTAGGGCAATGGAGCACAACCAGAGCCGAAGTTCTACTTCTTCCAAATCAGGCCTGCCTAGACAGTGCGTTTCCCAGGCCTTGATAAGAGATGTTCTCTTAGGCTATAAGAGCACTGGGCACAGCCAGTTGATTCTTAGCTTCCCAAGAGGTGGAAGCAAGATGCTTTGGGGCCTCTCTTCCCCTTTGGAAACAAGGCAGCCCTTTGGGCCTTTCAGCTCTAGGGCAATGGAGCACACCCAGAGCAGAAGTTCTACCTCAGCCAGATCAGGCCTGCCAAGAAACTGCTTTTCACAGGCCTTCGTAAGAGGTGTTCCCGGAAGGCTGTAAGAGTACCTGGCAGAGCGAGTTGTTTCTTAGCTTCAAAAACAGCTGGAAGCAACATGATTTGGGGCCTCTCTCCCCCTTTGGAAACAAAGCAGCCTTTGTGCCTGGCAGCTCTAGGCCAAAGTAGCACACCCAGAGCACAAGTTCTACCTCAGCCAGATCAGGCCTTCCAAGAAACTGCGTCTCACAGGCCTTTCTCTGTCACGTTGCCGGTAGCCTGTGAGAGCACTGTGCAGAGCCAGTTGTTTCTTAGCTTCCCAAAGATTTGGAAGCAAGATGCTTTGGGGACTCTCAGCCCCTTTGGAAACAAGGCGGCCCTTTGGGCCTGGCAGCTCTACGCCAAAGTAGCACGCCCAGAGCAGGAGTTCTACTTCAGCCAGATCAGGCCTGCCAAGAAACTGCGTTTCACAGGCCTTGGTAAGAGATGTTCCCGGTAGGCTGTGAGAGCACTGTGGAGAGCCAGTTGCTTTAGCTTCCCACAGAGCTGGAAGCAAGATGCCTTGGGGCCTCTCTCTCCCTTTGGACACAAGGCAGCCGTTTGGGCCTGGCAGCTCTAGGCCAATGGAGCACACCCACAGCAGAAGTTCTACTTCAGGCAGATCAGTCCTGCCCAGGATCTGCGTTTCACAGCCCTTGGTAAGAGATGTTCACGGTAGGCTGTGAGAGCACTGGGCAGAACCAGTTGTTTTTTAGCTTCCCAAAGTGCTGGAGGCAAGATGCTTTGGGGCCTCTCTCACCCTTTGGAAACAAGGCAGCCCTTAGGTCCTGGTAGCTCTAGGCCTATGTAGCACAACCAGAACAGAAGTTCTACTTCAGCCAGGTCAGGCCTGCCAAGAAACTGCGTTTCACAGGCCTTTCAAAGAGATGTTCTCTTAGGCTGTAAGAGCACTGGGCAGAGCCAGCTGTTTCTTAGCTTCCCGAAGAGCTGGGAGCAAGATGCTTTGGGTCCACTCTCCGTCTTTGGAAACAAGGCAGCCCTTTGGGCCTGGCGGCTCTAGGGCAATGGAGCACACCCAGAGCAGAAGTTCTACTTCAGCCAGATCAGGCCTGCCAGGAAACTGCGTTTCACAGGCCTTGGTAAGAGATGTTCCCGGTAGGCTGTAAGAGCACTGGGCAGAGCCAGTTGTTTCTTACCTTCCTGAAAAGCTGGAAGCAAGATGCTTGGGACCCCTCTGCCCGTTTGGGAACAAGGCAGCCTTTTGGGTCGGGAAGCTCTAGGCCAATGGAGCACACGCAGAGCAGGAGTTCTACTTCAGCCTGATCAGGCCTGCAAAGAAACAGCGTTTGACAGGCCTTGGTAAGAGATATTCCCGGTAGGTGTAAGAGCACTGGGCAGAGCCAGTTGTTTCTTAGCTTCGCAAAGACCGGGAAGCAAGATGCTTTGGGCCTCTCTGCCCCTTGGAAACAGGGCAGCACTTTGGGCCTGGCAGCTCTAGGGCAATGGAGCACACCCAGAGCCGGAGTTCTACTTCAGCCAGATGAGGCCTGCCAAGAAACTGCGTTTCACAGGCCTTTGAAAGACATGTTCCCGGTAGGCTGTAAGAGCACGGGGCAGAGCGAGTTGGTTCTTAGCTTCCCAGAGAGCTGGAAGCAAGATGCTTTGGGGCCTCTCTGCCCCTTTGGAAACAAGGCAGCACCTTGGGCCTGGCAGCTCTAGGCCAATGGAGCACACCCAGAGCAGAAGTTCTACTTCAGCCAAATCAGGCCTGCCAGGAAACGGCGTTTCACAGGCCTTGGTAAGAGATGTTCCCGGTAGGCTGTAAGAGCACTGGGCAACGCCAGATGTTTCTTAGCTTCCCGAAGAGCTGGAAGCAAGATGCTTTGGGGCCTCTCATCCCCTTTGCAAACAAGGCGGCCCTATGGGCCAGGCAGCTCTAAGCCAATGGAGCACACCCAGAGCAGAAGTTCTACTTCGGCCAGTTCAGGCCACCAACAAACTGCGTTTCACAGGCCTTGGTAAGAGATGTTCCCGGTAGGCTGTGAGAGCACTGTGGAGAGCCAGTTGCTTTAGCTTCCCACAGAGCTGGAAGCAAGATGCCTTGGGGCCTCTCTCTCCCTTTGGACACAAGGCAGCCGTTTGGGCCTGGCAGCTCTAGGCCAATGGAGCACACCCACAGCAGAAGTTCTACTTCAGGCAGATCAGTCCTGCCCAGAAACTGCGTTTCACAGCCCTTGGTAAGAGATGTTCACGGTAGGCTGTGAGAGCACTGGGCAGAACCAGTTGTTTTTTAGCTTCCCAAAGTGCTGGAGGCAAGATGCTTTGGGGCCTCTCTCACCCTTTGGAAACAAGGCAGCCCTTAGGTCCTGGTAGCTCTAGGCCTATGTAGCACAACCAGAACAGAAGTTCTACTTCAGCCAGGTCAGGCCTGCCAAGAAACTGCGTTTCACAGGCCTTTCAAAGACATGTTCCCGGTAGGCTGTAAGAGCACGGGGCAGAGCGAGTTGGTTCTTAGCTTCCCAGAGAGCTGGAAGCAAGATGCTTTGGGGCCTCTCTGCCCCTTTGGAAACAAGGCAGCACCTTGGGCCTGGCAGCTCTAGGCCAGTGGAGCACACCCAGAGCAGAAGTTCTACTTCGGCCAGTTCAGGCCACCAACAAACTGCGTTTCACAGGCCTTGGTAAGAGATGTTCCCGGTAGGCTGTAAGAGCACTGGGCAATGCCAGATGTTTCTTAGCTTCCCGAAGAGCTGGAAGCAAGATGCTTTGGGGCCTCTCATCCCCTTTGCAAACAAGGCCGACCTTTGGGCCAGGCAGCTCTAGGCCAATGGAGCACACCCAGAGCAGAAGTTCTACCTCAGCCAGATAAGGCCTGCCAGGAAACTGCGTTTCAAAGGCTTTGGTAAGAGATGTTCCCGGTACTCTGTTAGAGCACTGGGCAGAGCCATTTGTTTCTTAGCTTCCCAAAGAGCTGGAAGCAAGATGCTTTGGGGGCTCCCTGCCCCTTTGCCAACAAGGGCGACCTTTGGGCCTTTCAGCTCTAGGCCAATGGAGCACACCCAGAGCAGAAGTCCTACTTCAGCCAGATCAGGCCTGCCAAGGAACTGCGTTTCAGAGGCCTTTGTATGTGACGTTCCCGGTAGGCTGTGAGAGCACGGTGCAGAGCCAGTTGTTTCCTTGTTTCCCAAACAGCTGGAAGCAAGACGCTTTGGGGCCTCTCTGCCCCTTTGGAAACAAGGCAGCACGTTGGGTCTGGCAGCTCTAGGGCAATGGAGCACAACCAGAGCCGAAGTTCTACTTCTTCCAGATCAGGCCTGCCTAGACAGTGCGTTTCCCAGGCCTTGATAAGAGATGTTCTCTTAGGCTATAAGAGCACTGGGCACAGCCAGTTGATTCTTAGCTTCCCAAGAGGTGGAAGCAAGATGCTTTGGGGCCTCTCTTCCCCTTTGGAAACAAGGCAGCCCTTTGGGCCTTTCAGCTCTAGGGCAATGGAGCACACCCAGAGCAGAAGTTCTACCTCAGCCAGATCAGGCCTGCCAAGAAACTGCTTTTCACAGGCCTTCGTAAGAGGTGTTCCCGGAAGGCTGTAAGAGTACCTGGCAGAGCGAGTTGTTTCTTAGCTTCAAAAACAGCTGGAAGAAACATGATTTGGGGCCTCTCTCCCCGTTTGGAAACAAAGCAGCCTTTGTGCCTGGCAGCTCTAGGCCAAAGTAGCACACCCAGAGCAGAAGTTCTACCTCAGCCAGATCAGGCCTTCCAAGAAACTGCGTCTCACAGGCCTTTCTCTGTCACGTTGCCGGTAGCCTGTGAGAGCACTGTGCAGAGCCAGTTGTTTCTTAGCTTCCCAAAGATTTGGAAGCAAGATGCTTTGGGGACTCTCAGCCCCTTTGGAAACAAGGCGGCCCTTTGGGCCTGGCAGCTCTACGCCAAAGTAGCACGCACAGAGCAGGAGTTCTACTTCAGCCAGATCAGGCCTGCCAAGAAACTGCGTTTCACAGGCCTTGGTAAGAGATGTTCCCGGTAGGCTGTGAGAGCACTGTGGAGAGCCAGTTGCTTTAGCTTCCCACAGAGCTGGAAGCAAGATGCCTTGGGGCCTCTCTCTCCCTTTGGACACAAGGCAGCCGTTTGGGCCTGGCAGCTCTAGGCCAATGGAGCACACCCACAGCAGAAGTTCTACTTCAGGCAGATCAGTCCTGCCCAGGATCTGCGTTTCACAGCCCTTGGTAAGAGATGTTCACGGTAGGCTGTGAGAGCACTGGGCAGAACCAGTTGTTTTTTAGCTTCCCAAAGTGCTGGAGGCAAGATGCTTTGGGGCCTCTCTCACCCTTTGGAAACAAGGCAGCCCTTAGGTCCTGGTAGCTCTAGGCCTATGTAGCACAACCAGAACAGAAGTTCTACTTCAGCCAGGTCAGGCCTGCCAAGAAACTGCGTTTCACAGGCCTTTCAAAGAGATGTTCTCTTAGGCTGTAAGAGCACTGGGCAGAGCCAGCTGTTTCTTAGCTTCCCGAAGAGCTGGGAGCAAGATGCTTTGGGTCCACTCTCCGTCTTTGGAAACAAGGCAGCCCTTTGGGCCTGGCGGCTCTAGGGCAATGGAGCACACCCAGAGCAGAAGTTCTACTTCAGCCAGATCAGGCCTGCCAGGAATCTGCGTTTCACAGGCCTTGGTAAGAGATGTTCCCGGTAGGCTGTAAGAGCACTGGGCAGAGCCAGTTGTTTCTTACCTTCCTGAAAAGCTGGAAGCAAGATGCTTGGGACCCCTCTGCCCGTTTGGGAACAAGGCAGCCTTTTGGGTCGGGAAGCTCTAGGCCAATGGAGCACACGCAGAGCAGGAGTTCTACTTCAGCCTGATCAGGCCTGCAAAGAAACAGCGTTTGACAGGCCTTGGTAAGAGATGTTCCCGGTAGGTGTAAGAGCACTGGGCAGAGCCAGTTGTTTCTTAGCTTCGCAAAGACCGGGAAGCAAGATGCTTTGGGCCTCTCTGCCCCTTGGAAACAGGGCAGCACTTTGGGCCTGGCAGCTCTAGGGCAATGGAGCACACCCAGAGCCGGAGTTCTACTTCAGCCAGATGAGGCCTGCCAAGAAACTGCGTTTCACAGGCCTTTGAAAGACATGTTCCCGGTAGGCTGTAAGAGCACGGGGCAGAGCGAGTTGGTTCTTAGCTTCCCAGAGAGCTGGAAGCAAGATGCTTTGGGGCCTCTCTGCCCCTTTGGAAACAAGGCAGCACCTTGGGCCTGGCAGCTCTAGGCCAATGGAGCACACCCAGAGCAGAAGTTCTACTTCAGCCAAATCAGGCCTGCCAGGAAACGGCGTTTCACAGGCCTTGGTAAGAGATGTTCCCGGTAGGCTGTAAGAGCACTGGGCAACGCCAGATGTTTCTTAGCTTCCCGAAGAGCTGGAAGCAAGATGCTTTGGGGCCTCTCATCCCCTTTGCAAACAAGGCGGCCCTATGGGCCAGGCAGCTCTAGGCCAATGGAGCACACCCAGAGCAGAAGTTCTACTTCGGCCAGTTCAGGCCACCAACAAACTGCGTTTCACAGGCCTTGGTAAGAGATGTTCCCGGTAGGCTGTAAGAGCACTGGGCAACGCCAGATGTTTCTTAGCTTCCCGAAGAGCTGGAAGCAAGATGCTTTGGGGCCTCTCATCCCCTTTGCAAACAAGGCCGACCTTTGGGCCAGGCAGCTCTAGGCCAATGGAGCACACCCAGAGCAGAAGTTCTACCTCAGCCAGATAAGGCCTGCCAAGAAACTGCGTTTCAAAGGCTTTGGTAAGAGATGTTCCCGGTACTCTGTTAGAGCACTGGGCAGAGCCATTTGTTTCTTAGCTTCCCAAAGAGCTGGAAGCAAGATGCTTTGGGGGCTCCCTGCCCCTTTGCCAACAAGGGCGACCTTTGGGCCTTTCAGCTCTAGGCCAATGGAGCACACCCAGAGCAGAAGTCCTACTTCAGCCAGATCAGGCCTGCCAAGGAACTGCGTTTCAGAGGCCTTTGTATGTGACGTTCCCGGTAGGCTGTGAGAGCACGGTGCAGAGCCAGTTGTTTCCTTGTTTCCCAAACAGCTGGAAGCAAGACGCTTTGGGGCCTCTCTGCCCCTTTGGAAACAAGGCAGCACGTTGGGTCTGGCAGCTCTAGGGCAATGGAGCACAACCAGAGCCGAAGTTCTACTTCTTCCAGATCAGGCCTGCCTAGACAGTGCGTTTCCCAGGCCTTGATAAGAGATGTTCTCTTAGGCTATAAGAGCACTGGGCACAGCCAGTTGTTTCTTAGCTTCCCAAGAGGTGGAAGCAAGATGCTTTGGGGCCTCTCTCCCCCTTTGGAAACAAGGCAGCCCTTTGGGCCTTTCAGCTCTAGGGCAATGGAGCACACCCAGAGCAGAAGTTCTACCTCAGCCAGATCAGGCCTGCCAAGAAACTGCTTTTCACAGGCCTTCGTAAGAGGTGTTCCCGGAAGGCTGTAAGAGTACCTGGCAGAGCGAGTTGTTTCTTAGCTTCAAAAACAGGTGGAAGCAACATGATTTGGGGCCTCTCTCCCCCTTTGGAAACAAAGCAGCCTTTGTGCCTGGCAGCTCTAGGCCAAAGTAGCACACCCAGAGCACAAGTTCTACCTCAGCCAGATAAGGCCTGTCAAGAAGCTGCGTTTCACAGGCCTTTGTATGTGACGTTCCCGGTTGGCTTTGAGAGCACTGTGCAGAGCCAGTTGTTCTAGCTTCCCAGAGAGCAGGAAGCAAGATGCTTTGGGGCCTCTCTCACACTTTGGAAATAAAGGCAGCCCTTTGGGCCTGGCAGCCCTAGGCCAATGGAGTACACCCAGAGCAGAAGTTCTACCTCAGCCAGATCAGGCCTTCCAAGAAACTGCGTCTCACAGGCCTTTCTCTGTCACGTTGCCGGTAGGCTGTGAGAGCACTGTGCAGAGCCAGTTGTTTCTTAGCTTCCCAAAGATTTGGAAGCAAGATGCTTTGGGGACTCTCAGCCCCTTTGGAAACAAGGCGGCCCTTTGGGCCTGGCAGCTCTACGCCAAAGTAGCACGCCCAGAGCAGGAGTTCTACTTCAGCCAGATCAGGCCTGCCAAGAAACTGCGTTTCACAGGCCTTGGTAAGAGATGTTCCCGGTAGGCTGTGAGAGCACTGTGGAGAGCCAGTTGCTTTAGCTTCCCACAGAGCTGGAAGCAAGATGCCTTGGGGCCTCTCTCTCCCTTTGGACACAAGGCAGCCGTTTGGGCCTGGCAGCTCTAGGCCAATGGAGCACACCCACAGCAGAAGTTCTACTTCAGGCAGATCAGTCCTGCCCAGGATCTGCGTTTCACAGCCCTTGGTAAGAGATGTTCACGGTAGGCTGTGAGAGCACTGGGCAGAACCAGTTGTTTTTTAGCTTCCCAAAGTGCTGGAGGCAAGATGCTTTGGGGCCTCTCTCACCCTTTGGAAACAAGGCAGCCCTTAGGTCCTGGTAGCTCTAGGCCTATGTAGCACAACCAGAACAGAAGTTCTACTTCAGCCAGGTCAGGCCTGCCAAGAAACTGCGTTTCACAGGCCTTTCAAAGAGATGTTCTCTTAGGCTGTAAGAGCACTGGGCAGAGCCAGCTGTTTCTTAGCTTCCCGAAGAGCTGGGAGCAAGATGCTTTGGGTCCACTCTCCGTCTTTGGAAACAAGGCAGCCCTTTGGGCCTGGCGGCTCTAGGGCAATGGAGCACACCCAGAGCAGAAGTTCTACTTCAGCCAGATCAGGCCTGCCAGGAAACTGCGTTTCACAGGCCTTGGTAAGAGATGTTCCCGGTAGGCTGTAAGAGCACTGGGCAGAGCCAGTTGTTTCTTACCTTCCTGAAAAGCTGGAAGCAAGATGCTTGGGACCCCTCTGCCCGTTTGGGAACAAGGCAGCCTTTTGGGTCGGGAAGCTCTAGGCCAATGGAGCAGACGCAGAGCAGGAGTTCTACTTCAGCCTGATCAGGCCTGCAAAGAAACAGCGTTTGACAGGCCTTGGTAAGAGATGTTCCCGGTAGGTGTAAGAGCACTGGGCAGAGCCAGTTGTTTCTTAGCTTCGCAAAGACCGGGAAGCAAGATGCTTTGGGCCTCTCTGCCCCTTGGAAACAGGGCAGCACTTTGGGCCTGGCAGCTCTAGGGCAATGGAGCACACCCAGAGCCGGAGTTCTACTTCAGCCAGATGAGGCCTGCCAAGAAACTGCGTTTCACAGGCCTTTGAAAGACATGTTCCCGGTAGGCTGTAAGAGCACGGGGCAGAGCGAGTTGGTTCTTAGCTTCCCAGAGAGCTGGAAGCAAGATGCTTTGGGGCCTCTCTGCCCCTTTGGAAACAAGGCAGCACCTTGGGCCTGGCAGCTCTAGGCCAATGGAGCACACGCAGAGCAGAAGTTCTACTTCAGCCAAATCAGGCCTGCCAGGAAACGGCGTTTCACAGGCCTTGGTAAGAGATGTTCCCGGTAGGCTGTAAGAGCACTGGGCAACGCCAGATGTTTCTTAGCTTCCCGAAGAGCTGGAAGCAAGATGCTTTGGGGCCTCTCATCCCCTTTGCAAACAAGGCGGCCCTATGGGCCAGGCAGCTCTAGGCCAATGGAGCACACCCAGAGCAGAAGTTCTACTTCGGCCAGTTCAGGCCACCAACAAACTGCGTTTCACAGGCCTTGGTAAGAGATGTTCCCGGTAGGCTGTAAGAGCACTGGGCAACGCCAGATGTTTCTTAGCTTCCCGAAGAGCTGGAAGCAAGATGCTTTGGGGCCTCTCATCCCCTTTGCAAACAAGGCCGACCTTTGGGCCAGGCAGCTCTAGGCCAATGGAGCACACCCAGAGCAGAAGTTCTACCTCAGCCAGATAAGGCCTGCCAAGAAACTGCGTTTCAAAGGCTTTGGTAAGAGATGTTCCCGGTACTCTGTTAGAGCACTGGGCAGAGCCATTTGTTTCTTAGCTTCCCAAAGAGCTGGAAGCAAGATGCTTTGGGGGCTCCCTGCCCCTTTGCCAACAAGGGCGACCTTTGGGCCTTTCAGCTCTAGGCCAATGGAGCACACCCAGAGCAGAAGTCCTACTTCAGCCAGATCAGGCCTGCCAAGGAACTGCGTTTCAGAGGCCTTTGTATGTGACGTTCCCGGTAGGCTGTGAGAGCACGGTGCAGAGCCAGTTGTTTCCTTGTTTCCCAAACAGCTGGAAGCAAGACGCTTTGGGGCCTCTCTGCCCCTTTGGAAACAAGGCAGCACGTTGGGTCTGGCAGCTCTAGGGCAATGGAGCACAACCAGAGCCGAAGTTCTACTTCTTCCAGATCAGGCCTGCCTAGACAGTGCGTTTCCCAGGCCTTGATAAGAGATGTTCTCTTAGGCTATAAGAGCACTGGGCACAGCCAGTTGTTTCTCAGCTTCCCAAGAGGTGGAAGCAAGATGCTTTGGGGCCTCTCTCCCCCTTTGGAAACAAGGCAGCCCTTTGGGCCTTTCAGCTCTAGGGCAATGGAGCACACCCAGAGCAGAAGTTCTACCTCAGCCAGATCAGGCCTGCCAAGAAACTGCTTTTCACAGGCCTTCGTAAGAGGTGTTCCCGGAAGGCTGTAAGAGTACCTGGCAGAGCGAGTTGTTTCTTAGCTTCAAAAACAGCTGGAAGCAACATGATTTGGGGCCTCTCTCCCCCTTTGGAAACAAAGCAGCCTTTGTGCCTGGCAGCTCTAGGCCAAAGTAGCACACCCAGAGCACAAGTTCTACCTCAGCCAGATAAGGCCTGTCAAGAAGCTGCGTTTCACAGGCCTTTGTATGTGACGTTCCCGGTTGGCTTTGAGAGCACTGTGCAGAGCCAGTTGTTTTAGCTTCCCAGAGAACAGGAAGCAAGATGCTTTGGGGCCTCTCTCACACTTTGGAAATAAAGGCAGCCCTTTGGGCCTGGCAGCCCTAGGCCAATGGAGTACACCCAGAGCAGAAGTTCTACCTCAGCCAGATCAGGCCTTCCAAGAAACTGCGTCTCACAGGCCTTTCTCTGTCACGTTGCCGGTAGGCTGTGAGAGCACTGTGCAGAGCCAGTTGTTTCTTAGCTTCCCAAAGATTTGGAAGCAAGATGCTTTGGGGACTCTCAGCCCCTTTGGAAACAAGGCGGCCCTTTGGGCCTGGCAGCTCTAGGCCAAAGTAGCACGCCCAGAGCAGGAGTTCTACTTCAGCCAGATCAGGCCTGCCAAGAAACTGCGTTTCACAGGCCTTGGTAAGAGATGTTCCCGGTAGGCTGTGAGAGCACTGTGGAGAGCCAGTTGCTTTAGCTTCCCACAGAGCTGGAAGCAAATGCTTTGGGGCCTCTCTCTCCCTTTGGACACAAGGCAGCCGTTTGGGCCTGGCAGCTCTAGGCCAATGGAGCACACCCACAGCAGAAGTTCTACTTCAGGCAGATCAGTCCTGCCCAGAAACTGCGTTTCACAGCCCTTGGTAAGAGATGTTCACGGTAGGCTGTGAGAGCACTGGGCAGAACCAGTTGTTTTTTAGCTTCCCAAAGTGCTGGAGGCAAGATGCTTTGGGGCCTCTCTCACCCTTTGGAAACAAGGCAGCCCTTAGGTCCTGGTAGCTCTAGGCCTATGTAGCACAACCAGAACAGAAGTTCTACTTCAGCCAGGTCAGGCCTGCCAAGAAACTGCGTTTCACAGGCCTTTCAAAGAGATGTTCTCTTAGGCTGTAAGAGCACTGGGCAGAGCCAGCTGTTTCTTAGCTTCCCGAAGAGCTGGGAGCAAGATGCCTTGGGTCCACTCTCCGTCTTTGGAAACAAGGCAGCCCTTTGGGCCTGGCAGCTCTAGGGCAATGGAGCACACCCAGAGCAGAAGTTCTACTTCAGCCAGATCAGGCCTGCCAGGAAACTGCGTTTCACAGGCCTTGGTAAGAGATGTTCCCGGTAGGCTGTAAGAGCACTGGGCAGAGCCAGTTGTTTCTTATTTTCCTGAAAAGCTGGAAGCAAGATGCTTGGGACCCCTCTGCCCGTTTGGGAACAAGGCAGCCTTTTGGGTCGGGAAGCTCTAGGCCAATGGAGCACACGCAGAGCAGGAGTTCTACTTCAGCCTGATCAGGCCTGCAAAGAAACAGCGTTTGACAGGCCTTGGTAAGAGATGTTCCCGGTAGGTGTAAGAGCACTGGGCAGAGCCAGTTGTTTCGTAGCTTCGCAAAGACCGGGAAGCAAGATGCTTTGGGCCTCTCTGCCCCTTGGAAACAGGGCAGCACTTTGGGCCTGGCAGCTCTAGGGCAATGGAGCACACCCAGAGCCGGAGAGCTACTTCAGCCAGATGAGGCCTGCCAAGAAACTGCGTTTCACAGGCCTTTCAAAGACATGTTCCCGGTAGGCTGTAAGAGCACGGGGCAGAGCGAGTTGGTTCTTAGCTTCCCAGAGAGCTGGAAGCAAGATGCTTTGGGGCCTCTCTGCCCCTTTGGAAACAAGGCAGCACCTTGGGCCTGGCAGCTCTAGGGCAATGGAGCACACCCAGAGCAGAAGTTCTACTTGGGCCAGTTCAGGCCACCAACAAACTGCGTTTCACAGGCCTTGGTAAGAGATGTTCCCGGTAGGCTGTAAGAGCACTGGGCAACGCCAGATGTTTCTTAGCTTCCCGAAGAGCTGGAAGCGAGAAGCTTTGGTGCCACTCTCTCACTTTGGACTCAAGGCAGCCCTTTGGGACAGGTAGCTCTAGGGCAGTGGAGCACACCCAGAGCAGAAGTTCTACTTGGGCCAGTTCAGGCCACCAACAAACTGCGTTTCACAGGCCTTGGTAGGAGATGTTCCCGGTAGGCTGTAAGAGCACTGGGCAACGCCAGATGTTTCTTAGCTTCCCGAAGAGCTGGAAGCAAGATGCTTTGGGGCCTCTCATCCCCTTTGCAAACAAGGCGGCCCTATGGGCCAGGCAGCTCTAGGCCAATGGAGCACACCCAGAGCAGAAGTTCTACCTCAGCCAGATAAGGCCTGCCAAGAAACTGCGTTTCAAAGGCTTTGGTAAGAGATGTTCCCGGTACTCTGTTAGAGCACTGGGCAGAGCCATTTGTTTCTTAGCTTCCCAAAGAGCTGGAAGCAAGATGCTTTGGGGGCTCCCTGCCCCTTTGCCAACAAGGGCGACCTTTGGGCCTTTCAGCTCTAGGCCAATGGAGCACACCCAGAGCAGAAGTCCTACTTCAGCCAGATCAGGCCTGCCAAGGAACTGCGTTTCAGAGGCCTTTGTATGTGACGTTCCCGGTAGGCTGTGAGAGCACGGTGCAGAGCCAGTTGTTTCCTTGTTTCCCAAACAGCTGGAAGCAAGACGCTTTGGGGCCTCTCTGCCCCTTTGGAAACAAGGCAGCACGTTGGGTCTGGCAGCTCTAGGGCAATGGAGCACAACCAGAGCCGAAGTTCTACTTCTTCCAGATCAGGCCTGCCTAGACAGTGCGTTTCACAGGCCTTGATAAGAGATGTTCTCTTAGGCTATAAGAGCACTGGGCACAGCCAGTTGTTTCTTAGCTTCCCAAGAGGTGGAAGCAAGATGCTTTGGGGCCTCTCTTCCCCTTTGGAAACAAGGCAGCCCTTTGGGCCTTTCAGCTCTAGGGCAATGGAGCACACCCAGAGCAGAAGTTCTACCTCAGCCAGATCAGGCCTGCCAAGAAACTGCTTTTCACAGGCCTTCGTAAGAGGTGTTCCCGGAAGGCTGTAAGAGTACCTGGCAGAGCGAGTTGTTTCTTAGCTTCAAAAACAGCTGGAAGCAACATGATTTGGGGCCTCTCTCCCCCTTTGGAAACAAAGCAGCCTTTGTGCCTGGCAGCTCTAGGCCAAAGTAGCACACCCAGAGCACAAGTTCTACCTCAGCCAGATCAGGCATTCCAAGAAACTGCGTCTCACAGGCCTTTCTCTGTCACGTTGCCGGTAGGCTGTGAGAGCACTGTGCAGAGCCAGTTGTTTCTTAGCTTCCCAAAGATTTGGAAGCAAGATGCTTTGGGGACTCTCAGCCCCTTTGGAAACAAGGCGGCCCTTTGGGCCTGGCAGCTCTAGGCCAAAGTAGCACGCCCAGAGCAGGAGTTCTACTTCAGCCAGATCAGGCCTGCCAAGAAACTGCGTTTCACAGGCCTTGGTAAGAGATGTTCCCGGTAGGCTGTGAGAGCACTGTGGAGAGCCAGTTGCTTTAGCTTCCCACAGAGCTGGAAGCAAGATGCCTTGGGGCCTCTCTCTCCCTTTGGACACAAGGCAGCCTTTTGGGCCTGGCAGCTCTAGGCCAATGGAGCACACCCACAGCAGAAGTTCTACTTCAGGCAGATCAGTCCTGCCCCGAAACTGCGTTTCACAGCCCTTGGTAAGAGATGTTCACGGTAGGCTGTGAGAGCACTGGGCAGAACCAGTTGTTTTTTAGCTTCCCAAAGTGCTGGAGGCAAGATGCTTTGGGGCCTCTCTCACCCTTTGGAAACAAGGCAGCCCTTAGGTCCTGGTAGCTCTAGGCCTATGTAGCACAACCAGAACAGAAGTTCTATTTCAGCCAGGTCAGGCCTGCCAAGAAACTGCGTTTCACAGGCCTTTCAAAGACATGTTCCCGGTAGGCTGTAAGAGCACGGGGCAGAGCGAGTTGGTTCTTAGCTTCCCAGAGAGCTGGAAGCAAGATGCTTTGGGGCCTCTCTGCCCCTTTGGAAACAAGGCAGCACCTTGGGCCTGGCAGCTCTAGGCCAATGGAGCACACCCAGAGCAGAAGTTCTACTTCGGCCAGTTCAGGCCACCAACAAACTGCGTTTCACAGGCCTTGGTAAGAGATGTTCCCGGTAGGCTGTAAGAGCACTGGGCAACGCCAGATGTTTCTTAGCTTCCCGAAGAGCTGGAAGCAAGATGCTTTGGGGCCTCTCATCCCCTTTGCAAACAAGGCCGACCTTTGGGCCAGGCAGCTCTAGGCCAATGGAGCACACCCAGAGCAGAAGTTCTACCTCAGCCAGATAAGGCCTGCCAAGAAACTGCGTTTCAAAGGCTTTGGTAAGAGATGTTCCCGGTACTCTGTTAGAGCACTGGGCAGAGCCATTTGTTTCTTAGCTTCCCAAAGAGCTGGAAGCAAGATGCTTTGGGGGCTCCCTGCCCCTTTGCCAACAAGGGCGACCTTTGGGCCTTTCAGCTCTAGGCCAATGGAGCACACCCAGAGCAGAAGTCCTACTTCAGCCAGATCAGGCCTGCCAAGGAACTGCGTTTCAGAGGCCTTTGTATGTGACGTTCCCGGTAGGCTGTGAGAGCACGGTGCAGAGCCAGTTGTTTCCTTGTTTCCCAAACAGCTGGAAGCAAGACGCTTTGGGGCCTCTCTGCCCCTTTGGAAACAAGGCAGCACGTTGGGTCTGGCAGCTCTAGGGCAATGGAGCACAACCAGAGCAGAAGTTCTACTTCTTCCAGATCAGGCCTGCCTAGACAGTGCGTTTCACAGGCCTTGATAAGAGATGTTCTCTTAGGCTATAAGAGCACTGGGCACAGCCAGTTGTTTCTTAGCTTCCCAAGAGGTGGAAGCAAGATGCTTTGGGGCCTCTCTCCCCCTTTGGAAACAAGGCAGCCCTTTGGGCCTTTCAGCTCTAGGGCAATGGAGCACACCCAGAGCAGAAGTTCTACCTCAGCCAGATCAGGCCTGCCAAGAAACTGCTTTTCACAGGCCTTCGTAAGAGGTGTTCCCGGAAGGCTGTAAGAGTACCTGGCAGAGCGAGTTGTTTCTTAGCTTCAAAAACAGCTGGAAGCAACATGATTTGGGGCCTCTCTCCCCCTTTGGAAACAAAGCAGCCTTTGTGCCTGGCAGCTCTAGGCCAATGGAGCACACCCAGAGCACAAGTTCTACCTCAGCCAGATCAGGCCTTCCAAGAAACTGCGTCTCACAGGCCTTTCTCTGTCACGTTGCCGGTAGGCTGTGAGAGCACTGTGCAGAGCCAGTTGTTTCTTAGCTTCCCAAAGATTTGGAAGCAAGATGCTTTGGGGACTCTCAGCCCCTTTGGAAACAAGGCGGCCCTTTGGGCCTGGCAGCTCTAGGCCAAAGTAGCACGCCCAGAGCAGGAGTTCTACTTCAGCCAGATCAGGCCTGCCAAGAAACTGCGTTTCACAGGCCTTGGTAAGAGATGTTCCCGGTAGGCTGTGAGAGCACTGTGGAGAGCCAGTTGCTTTAGCTTCCCACAGAGCTGGAAGCAAGATGCCTTGGGGCCTCTCTCTCCCTTTGGACACAAGGCAGCCGTTTGGGCCTGGCAGCTCTAGGCCAATGGAGCACACCCACAGCAGAAGTTCTACTTCAGGCAGATCAGTCCTGCCCAGAAACTGCGTTTCACAGCCCTTGGTAAGAGATGTTCACGGTAGGCTGTGAGAGCACTGGGCAGAACCAGTTGTTTTTTAGCTTCCCAAAGTGCTGGAGGCAAGATGCTTTGGGGCCTCTCTCACCCTTTGGAAACAAGGCAGCCCTTAGGTCCTGGTAGCTCTAGGCCTATGTAGCACAACCAGAACAGAAGTTCTACTTCAGCCAGGTCAGGCCTGCCAAGAAACTGCGTTTCACAGGCCTTTCAAAGAGATGTTCTCTTAGGCTGGAAGAGCACTGGGCAGAGCCAGCTGTTTCTTAGCTTCCCGAAGAGCTGGGAGCAAGATGCTTTGGGTCCACTCTCCGTCTTTGGAAACAAGGCAGCCCTTTGGGCCTGGCAGCTCTAGGGCAATGGAGCACACCCAGAGCAGAAGTTCTACTTCAGCCAGATCAGGCCTGCCAGGAAACTGCGTTTCACAGGCCTTGGTAAGAGATGTTCCCGGTAGGCTGTAAGAGCACTGGGCAGAGCCAGTTGTTTCTTACCTTCCTGAAAAGCTGGAAGCAAGATGCTTGGGACCCCTCTGCCCGTTTGGGAACAAGGCAGCCTTTTGGGTCGGGAAGCTCTAGGCCAATGGAGCACACGCAGAGCAGGAGTTCTACTTCAGCCTGATCAGGCCTGCAAAGAAACAGCGTTTGACAGGCCTTGGTAAGAGATGTTCCCGGTAGGTGTAAGAGCACTGGGCAGAGCCAGTTGTTTCTTAGCTTCGCAAAGACCGGGAAGCAAGATGCTTTGGGCCTCTCTGCCCCTTGGAAACAGGGCAGCACTTTGGGCCTGGCAGCTCTAGGGCAATGGAGCACACCCAGAGCCGGAGTTCTACTTCAGCCAGATGAGGCCTGCCAAGAAACTGCGTTTCACAGGCCTTTCAAAGACATGTTCCCGGTAGGCTGTAAGAGCACGGGGCAGAGCGAGTTGGTTCTTAGCTTCCCAGAGAGCTGGAAGCAAGATGCTTTGGGGCCTCTCTGCCCCTTTGGAAACAAGGCAGCACCTTGGGCCTGGCAGCTCTAGGGCAATGGAGCACACCCAGAGCAGAAGTTCTACTTCAGCCAAATCAGGCCTGCCAGGAAACGGCGTTTCACAGGCCTTGGTAAGAGATGTTCCCGGTAGGCTGTAAGAGCACTGGGCAACGCCAGATGTTTCTTAGCTTCCCGAAGAGCTGGAAGCGAGAAGCTTTGGTGCCACTCTCTCACTTTGGACTCAAGGCAGCCCTTTGGGGCAGGTAGCTCTAGGCCAGTGGAGCACACCCAGAGCAGAAGTTCTACTTGGGCCAGTTCAGGCCACCAACAAACTGCGTTTCACAGGCCTTGGTAAGAGATTTTCCCGGTAGGCTGTAATAGCACTGGGCAACGCCAGATGTTTCTTAGCTTCCCGAAGAGCTGGAAGCAAGATGCTTTGGGGCCTCTCATCCCCTTTGCAAACAAGGCGGCCCTATGGGCCAGGCAGCTCTAGGCCAATGGAGCACACCCAGAGCAGAAGTTCTACTTCGGCCAGTTCAGGCCACCAACAAACTGCGTTTCACAGGCCTTGGTAAGAGATGTTCCCGGTAGGCTGTAAGAGCACTGGGCAACGCCAGATGTTTCTTAGCTTCCCGAAGAGCTGGAAGCAAGATGCTTTGGGGCCTCTCATCCCCTTTGCCAACAAGGCCGACCTTTGGGCCAGGCAGCTCTAGGCCAATGGAGCACACCCAGAGCAGAAGTTCTACCTCAGCCAGATAAGGCCTGCCAAGAAACTGCGTTTCAAAGGCTTTGGTAAGAGATGTTCCCGGTACTCTGTTAGAGCACTGGGCAGAGCCATTTGTTTCTTAGCTTCCCAAAGAGCTGGAAGCAAGATGCTTTGGGGGCTCCCTGCCCCTTTGCCAACAAGGGCGACCTTTGGGCCTTTCAGCTCTAGGCCAATGGAGCACACCCAGAGCAGAAGTCCTACTTCAGCCAGATCAGGCCTGCCAAGGAACTGCGTTTCAGAGGCCTTTGTATGTGACGTTCCCGGTAGGCTGTGAGAGCACGGTGCAGAGCCAGTTGTTTCCTTGTTTCCCAAACAGCTGGAAGCAAGACGCTTTGGGGCCTCTCTGCCCCTTTGGAAACAAGGCAGCACGTTGGGTCTGGCAGCTCTAGGGCAATGGAGCACAACCAGAGCCGAAGTTCTACTTCTTCCAGATCAGGCCTGCCTAGACAGTGAGTTTCACAGGCCTTGATAAGAGATGTTCTCTTAGGCTATAAGAGCACTGGGCACAGCCAGTTGTTTCTTAGCTTCCCAAGAGGTGGAAGCAAGATGCTTTGGGGCCTCTCTCCCCCTTTGGAAACAAGGCAGCCCTTTGGGCCTTTCAGCTCTAGGGCAATGGAGCACACCCAGAGCAGAAGTTCTACCTCAGCCAGATCAGGCCTGCCAAGAAACTGCTTTTCACAGGCCTTCGTAAGAGGTGTTCCCGGAAGGCTGTAAGAGTACCTGGCAGAGCGAGTTGTTTCTTAGCTTCAAAAACAGCTGGAAGCAACATGATTTGGGGCCTCTCTCCCCCTTTGGAAACAAAGCAGCCTTTGTGCCTGGCAGCTCTAGGCCAAAGTAGCACACCCAGAGCACAAGTTCTACCTCAGCCAGATCAGGCCTTCCAAGAAACTGCGTCTCACAGGCCTTTCTCTGTCACGTTGCCGGTAGGCTGTGAGAGCACTGTGCAGAGCCAGTTGTTTCTTAGCTTCCCAAAGATTTGGAAGCAAGATGCTTTGGGGACTCTCAGCCCCTTTGGAAACAAGGCGGCCCTTTGGGCCTGGCAGCTCTAGGCCAAAGTAGCACGCCCAGAGCAGGAGTTCTACTTCAGCCAGATCAGGCCTGCCAAGAAACTGCGTTTCACAGGCCTTGGTAAGAGATGTTCCCGGTAGGCTGTGAGAGCACTGTGGAGAGCCAGTTGCTTTAGCTTCCCACAGAGCTGGAAGCAAGATGCCTTGGGGCCTCTCTCTCCCTTTGGACACAAGGCAGCCTTTTGGGCCTGGCAGCTCTAGGCCAATGGAGCACACCCACAGCAGAAGTTCTACTTCAGGCAGATCAGTCCTGCCCAGAAACTGCGTTTCACAGCCCTTGGTAAGAGATGTTCACGGTAGGCTGTGAGAGCACTGGGCAGAACCAGTTGTTTTTTAGCTTCCCAAAGTGCTGGAGGCAAGATGCTTTGGGGCCTCTCTCACCCTTTGGAAACAAGGCAGCCCTTAGGTCCTGGTAGCTCTAGGCCTATGTAGCACAACCAGAACAGAAGTTCTATTTCAGCCAGGTCAGGCCTGCCAAGAAACTGCGTTTCACAGGCCTTTCAAAGACATGTTCCCGGTAGGCTGTAAGAGCACGGGGCAGAGCGAGTTGGTTCTTAGCTTCCCAGAGAGCTGGAAGCAAGATGCTTTGGGGCCTCTCTGCCCCTTTGGAAACAAGGCAGCACCTTGGGCCTGGCAGCTCTAGGCCAATGGAGCACACCCAGAGCAGAAGTTCTACTTCGGCCAGTTCAGGCCACCAACAAACTGCGTTTCACAGGCCTTGGTAAGAGATGTTCCCGGTAGGCTGTAAGAGCACTGGGCAACGCCAGATGTTTCTTAGCTTCCCGAAGAGCTGGAAGCAAGATGCTTTGGGGCCTCTCATCCCCTTTGCAAACAAGGCCGACCTTTGGGCCAGGCAGCTCTAGGCCAATGGAGCACACCCAGAGCAGAAGTTCTACCTCAGCCAGATAAGGCCTGCCAAGAAACTGCGTTTCAAAGGCTTTGGTAAGAGATGTTCCCGGTACTCTGTTAGAGCACTGGGCAGAGCCATTTGTTTCTTAGCTTCCCAAAGAGCTGGAAGCAAGATGCTTTGGGGGCTCCCTGCCCCTTTGCCAACAAGGGCGACCTTTGGGCCTTTCAGCTCTAGGCCAATGGAGCACACCCAGAGCAGAAGTCCTACTTCAGCCAGATCAGGCCTGCCAAGGAACTGCGTTTCAGAGGCCTTTGTATGTGACGTTCCCGGTAGGCTGTGAGAGCACGGTGCAGAGCCAGTTGTTTCCTTGTTTCCCAAACAGCTGGAAGCAAGACGCTTTGGGGCCTCTCTGCCCCTTTGGAAACAAGGCAGCACGTTGGGTCTGGCAGCTCTAGGGCAATGGAGCACAACCAGAGCCGAAGTTCTACTTCTTCCAGATCAGGCCTGCCTAGACAGTGCGTTTCACAGGCCTTGATAAGAGATGTTCTCTTAGGCTATAAGAGCACTGGGCACAGCCAGTTGTTTCTTAGCTTCCCAAGAGGTGGAAGCAAGATGCTTTGGGGCCTCTCTCCCCCTTTGGAAACAAGGCAGCCCTTTGGGCCTTTCAGCTCTAGGGCAATGGAGCACACCCAGAGCAGAAGTTCTACCTCAGCCAGATCAGGCCTGCCAAGAAACTGCTTTTCACAGGCCTTCGTAAGAGGTGTTCCCGGAAGGCTGTAAGAGTACCTGGCAGAGCGAGTTGTTTCTTAGCTTCAAAAACAGCTGGAAGCAACATGATTTGGGGCCTCTCTCCCCCTTTGGAAACAAAGCAGCCTTTGTGCCTGGCAGCTCTAGGCCAATGGAGCACACCCAGAGCACAAGTTCTACCTCAGCCAGATCAGGCCTTCCAAGAAACTGCGTCTCACAGGCCTTTCTCTGTCACGTTGCCGGTAGCCTGTGAGAGCACTGTGCAGAGCCAGTTGTTTCTTAGCTTCCCAAAGATTTGGAAGCAAGATGCTTTGGGGACTCTCAGCCCCTTTGGAAACAAGGCGGCCCTTTGGGCCTGGCAGCTCTAGGCCAAAGTAGCACGCCCAGAGCAGGAGTTCTACTTCAGCCAGATCAGGCCTGCCAAGAAACTGCGTTTCACAGGCCTTGGTAAGAGATGTTCCCGGTAGGCTGTGAGAGCACTGTGGAGAGCCAGTTGCTTTAGCTTCCCACAGAGCTGGAAGCAAGATGCCTTGGGGCCTCTCTCTCCCTTTGGACACAAGGCAGCCTTTTGGGCCTGGCAGCTCTAGGCCAATGGAGCACACCCACAGCAGAAGTTCTACTTCAGGCAGATCAGTCCTGCCCAGAAACTGCGTTTCACAGCCCTTGGTAAGAGATGTTCACGGTAGGCTGTGAGAGCACTGGGCAGAACCAGTTGTTTTTTAGCTTCCCAAAGTGCTGGAGGCAAGATGCTTTGGGGCCTCTCTCACCCTTTGGAAACAAGGCAGCCCTTAGGTCCTGGTAGCTCTAGGCCTATGTAGCACAACCAGAACAGAAGTTCTATTTCAGCCAGGTCAGGCCTGCCAAGAAACTGCGTTTCACAGGCCTTTCAAAGACATGTTCCCGGTAGGCTGTAAGAGCACGGGGCAGAGCGAGTTGGTTCTTAGCTTCCCAGAGAGCTGGAAGCAAGATGCTTTGGGGCCTCTCTGCCCCTTTGGAAACAAGGCAGCACCTTGGGCCTGGCAGCTCTAGGCCAATGGAGCACACCCAGAGCAGAAGTTCTACTTCGGCCAGTTCAGGCCACCAACAAACTGCGTTTCACAGGCCTTGGTAAGAGATGTTCCCGGTAGGCTGTAAGAGCACTGGGCAACGCCAGATGTTTCTTAGCTTCCCGAAGAGCTGGAAGCAAGATGCTTTGGGGCCTCTCATCCCCTTTGCAAACAAGGCCGACCTTTGGGCCAGGCAGCTCTAGGCCAATGGAGCACACCCAGAGCAGAAGTTCTACCTCAGCCAGATAAGGCCTGCCAAGAAACTGCGTTTCAAAGGCTTTGGTAAGAGATGTTCCCGGTACTCTGTTAGAGCACTGGGCAGAGCCATTTGTTTCTTAGCTTCCCAAAGAGCTGGAAGCAAGATGCTTTGGGGGCTCCCTGCCCCTTTGCCAACAAGGGCGACCTTTGGGCCTTTCAGCTCTAGGCCAATGGAGCACACCCAGAGCAGAAGTCCTACTTCAGCCAGATCAGGCCTGCCAAGGAACTGCGTTTCAGAGGCCTTTGTATGTGACGTTCCCGGTAGGCTGTGAGAGCACGGTGCAGAGCCAGTTGTTTCCTTGTTTCCCAAACAGCTGGAAGCAAGACGCTTTGGGGCCTCTCTGCCCCTTTGGAAACAAGGCAGCACGTTGGGTCTGGCAGCTCTAGGGCAATGGAGCACAACCAGAGCCGAAGTTCTACTTCTTCCAGATCAGGCCTGCCTAGACAGTGCGTTTCACAGGCCTTGATAAGAGATGTTCTCTTAGGCTATAAGAGCACTGGGCACAGCCAGTTGTTTCTTAGCTTCCCAAGAGGTGGAAGCAAGATGCTTTGGGGCCTCTCTCCCCCTTTGGAAACAAGGCAGCCCTTTGGGCCTTTCAGCTCTAGGGCAATGGAGCACACCCAGAGCAGAAGTTCTACCTCAGCCAGATCAGGCCTGCCAAGAAACTGCTTTTCACAGGCCTTCGTAAGAGGTGTTCCCGGAAGGCTGTAAGAGTACCTGGCAGAGCGAGTTGTTTCTTAGCTTCAAAAACAGCTGGAAGCAACATGATTTGGGGCCTCTCTCCCCCTTTGGAAACAAAGCAGCCTTTGTGCCTGGCAGCTCTAGGCCAATGGAGCACACCCAGAGCACAAGTTCTACCTCAGCCAGATCAGGCCTTCCAAGAAACTGCGTCTCACAGGCCTTTCTCTGTCACGTTGCCGGTAGGCTGTGAGAGCACTGTGCAGAGCCAGTTGTTTCTTAGCTTCCCAAAGATTTGGAAGCAAGATGCTTTGGGGACTCTCAGCCCCTTTGGAAACAAGGCGGCCCTTTGGGCCTGGCAGCTCTAGGCCAAAGTAGCACGCCCAGAGCAGGAGTTCTACTTCAGCCAGATCAGGCCTGCCAAGAAACTGCGTTTCACAGGCCTTGGTAAGAGATGTTCCCGGTAGGCTGTGAGAGCACTGTGGAGAGCCAGTTGCTTTAGCTTCCCACAGAGCTGGAAGCAAGATGCCTTGGGGCCTCTCTCTCCCTTTGGACACAAGGCAGCCTTTTGGGCCTGGCAGCTCTAGGCCAATGGAGCACACCCACAGCAGAAGTTCTACTTCAGGCAGATCAGTCCTGCCCAGAAACTGCGTTTCACAGCCCTTGGTAAGAGATGTTCACGGTAGGCTGTGAGAGCACTGGGCAGAACCAGTTGTTTTTTAGCTTCCCAAAGTGCTGGAGGCAAGATGCTTTGGGGCCTCTCTCACCCTTTGGAAACAAGGCAGCCCTTAGGTCCTGGTAGCTCTAGGCCTATGTAGCACAACCAGAACAGAAGTTCTACTTCAGCCAGGTCAGGCCTGCCAAGAAACTGCGTTTCACAGGCCTTTCAAAGACATGTTCCCGGTAGGCTGTAAGAGCACGGGGCAGAGCGAGTTGGTTCTTAGCTTCCCAGAGAGCTGGAAGCAAGATGCTTTGGGGCCTCTCTGCCCCTTTGGAAACAAGGCAGCACCTTGGGCCTGGCAGCTCTAGGGCAATGGAGCACACCCAGAGCAGAAGTTCTACTTCAGCCAAATCAGGCCTGCCAGGAAACGGCGTTTCACAGGCCTTGGTAAGAGATGTTCCCGGTAGGCTATAAGAGCACTGGGCAACGCCATATGTTTCTTAACTTCCCGAAGAGCTGGAAGCAAGATGCTTTGGTGCCACTCTCTCACTTTGGAATCAAGGCAGCCCTTTGGGGCAGGTAGCTCTAGGCCAGTGGAGCACACCCAGAGCAGAAGTTCTACTTCGGCCAGTTCAGGCCACCAACAAACTGCGTTTCACAGGCCTTGGTAAGAGATGTTCCCGGTAGGCTGTAAGAGCACTGGGCAACGCCAGATGTTTCTTAGCTTTCCGAAGAGCTGGAAGCAAGATGCTTTGGGGCCTCTCTGCCCCTTTCCAAACAAGGCGGCCCTTTGGGCCAGGCAGCTCTAGGCCAATGGAGCACACCCAGAGCAGAAGTTCTACTTCAGCTAGATCAGGCCACCAACAAAGTGCGTTTCACAGGCCTTGGTAAGAGATTTTCTCTCAGGCTGTAAGAGCACTGGGCAGAGCCAGTTGTTTCTTAGCTTCCCAAAGAGCTGGAAGCAAGATGCTTTGGGGGCTCCCTGCCCCTTTGCCAACAAGGCCGACCTTTGGGCCTTTCAGCTCTAGGCCAATAGAGCACACCCAGAGCAGAAGTTCTACCTCAGCCAGATCAGGCCTGCCAAGAAACTGCTTTTCACAGGCCTTCGTAAGAGGTGTTCCCGGAAGGCTGTAAGAGTACCTGGCAGAGCGAGTTGTTTCTTAGCTTCAAAAACAGCTGGAAGCAACATGATTTGGGGCCTCTCTCCCCCTATGGAAACAAAGCAGCCTTTGTGCCTGGCAGCTCTAGGCCAAAGTAGCACACCCAGAGCACAAGTTCTACCTCAGCCAGATAAGGCCTGTCAAGAAGCTGCGTTTCACAGGCCTTTGTATGTGACGTTCCCGGTTGGCTTTGAGAGCACTGTGCAGAGCCAGTTGTTTTAGCTTCCCAGAGAGCAGGAAGCAGGATGCTTTGGGGCCTCTCTCACACTTTGGAAATAAAGGCAGCCCTTTGGGCCTGGCAGCCCTAGGCCAATGGAGTACACCCAGAGCAGAAGTTCTACCTCAGCCAGATCAGGCCTTCCAAGAAACTGCGTCTCACAGGCCTTTCTCTGTCACGTTGCCGGTAGGCTGTGAGAGCACTGTGCAGAGCCAGTTGTTTCTTAGCTTCCCAAAGATTTGGAAGCAAGATACTTTGGGGACTCTCAGCCCCTTTGGAAACAAGGCGGCCCTTTGGGCCTGGCAGCTCTAGGCCAAAGTAGCACGCCCAGAGCAGGAGTTCTACTTCAGCCAGATCAGGCCTGCCAAGAAACTGCGTTTCACAGGCCTTGGTAAGAGATGTTCCCGGTAGGCTGTGAGAGCACTGTGGAGAGCCAGTTGCTTTAGCTTCCCACAGAGCTGGAAGCAAGATGCTTTGGGGCCTCTCTCTCCCTTTGGACACAAGGCAGCCGTTTGCGCCTGGCAGCTCTAGGCCAATGGAGCACACCCACAGCAGAAGTTCTACTTCAGGCAGATCAGTCCTGCCCAGAAACTGCGTTTCACAGCCCTTGGTAAGAGATGTTCACGGTAGGCTGTGAGAGCACTGGGCAGAACCAGTTGTTTTTTAGCTTCCCAAAGTGCTGGAGGCAAGATGCTTTGGGGCCTCTCTCACCCTTTGGAAACAAGGCAGCCCTTAGGTCCTGGTAGCTCTAGGCCTATGTAGCACAACCAGAACAGAAGTTCTACTTCAGCCAGGTCAGGCCTGCCAAGAAACTGCGTTTCACAGGCCTTTCAAAGAGATGTTCTCTTAGGCTGGAAGAGCACTGGGCAGAGCCAGCTGTTTCTTAGCTTCCCGAAGAGCTGGGAGCAAGATGCTTTGGGTCCACTCTCCGTCTTTGGAAACAAGGCAGCCCTTTGGGCCTGGCAGCTCTAGGGCAATGGAGCACACCCAGAGCAGAAGTTCTACTTCAGCCAGATCAGGCCTGCCAGGAAACTGCGTTTCACAGGCCTTGGTAAGAGATGTTCCCGGTAGGCTGTAAGAGCACTGGGCAGAGCCAGTTGTTTCTTACCTTCCTGAAAAGCTGGAAGCAAGACGCTTGGGACCCCTCTGCCCGTTTGGGAACAAGGCAGCCTTTTGGGTCGGGAAGCTCTAGGCCAATGGAGCACACGCAGAGCAGGAGTTCTACTTCAGCCTGATCAGGCCTGCAAAGAAACAGCGTTTGACAGGCCTTGGTAAGAGATGTTCCCGGTAGGTGTAAGAGCACTGGGCAGAGCCAGTTGTTTCTTAGCTTCGCAAAGACCGGGAAGCAAGATGCTTTGGGCCTCTCTGCCCCTTGGAAACAGGGCAGCACTTTGGGCCTGGCAGCTCTAGGGCAATGGAGCACACCCAGAGCCGGAGTTCTACTTCAGCCAGATGAGGCCTGCCAAGAAACTGCGTTTCACAGGCCTTTCAAAGACATGTTCCCGGTAGGCTGTAAGAGCACGGGGCAGAGCGAGTTGGTTCTTAGCTTCCCAGAGAGCTGGAAGGAAGATGCTTTGGGGCCTCTCTGCCCCTTTGGAAACAAGGCAGCACCTTGGGCCTGGCAGCTCTAGGGCAATGGAGCACACCCAGAGCAGAAGTTCTACTTCAGCCAAATCAGGCCTGCCAGGAAACGGCGTTTCACAGGCCTTGGTAAGAGATGTTCCCGGTAGGCTGTAAGAGCACTGGGCAACGCCAGATGTTTCTTAGCTTCCCGAAGAGCTGGCAGCGAGAAGCTTTGGTGCCACTCTCTCACTTTGGACTCAAGGCAGCCCTTTGGGGCAGGTAGCTCTAGGCCAGTGGAGCACACCCAGAGCAGAAGTTCTACTTGGGCCAGTTCAGGCCACCAACAAACTGCGTTTCACAGGCCTTGGTAAGAGATTTTCCCGGTAGGCTATAAGAGCACTGGGCAACGCCAGATGTTTCTTAGCTTCCCGAAGAGCTGGAAGCAAGATGCTTTGGGGCCTCTCATCCCCTTTGCAAACAAGGCGGCCCTATGGGCCAGGCAGCTCTAGGCCAATGGAGCACACCCAGAGCAGAAGTTCTACTTCGGCCAGTTCAGGCCACCAACAAACTGCGTTTCACAGGCCTTGGTAAGAGATGTTCCCGGTAGGCTGTAAGAGCACTGGGCAACGCCAGATGTTTCTTAGCTTCCCGAAGAGCTGGAAGCAAGATGCTTTGGGGCCTCTCATCCCCTTTGCCAACAAGGCCGACCTTTGGGCCAGGCAGCTCTAGGCCAATGCAGCACACCCAGAGCAGAAGTTCTACCTCAGCCAGATAAGGCCTGCCAAGAAACTGCGTTTCAAAGGCTTTGGTAAGAGATGTTCCCGGTACTCTGTTAGAGCACTGGGCAGAGCCATTTGTTTCTTAGCTTCCCAAAGAGCTGGAAGCAAGATGCTTTGGGGGCTCCCTGCCCCTTTGCCAACAAGGGCGACCTTTGGGCCTTTCAGCTCTAGGCCAATGGAGCACACCCAGAGCAGAAGTCCTACTTCAGCCAGATCAGGCCTGCCAAGGAACTGCATTTCAGAGGCCTTTGTATGTGACGTTCCCGGTAGGCTGTGAGAGCACGGTGCAGAGCCAGTTGTTTCCTTGTTTCCCAAACAGCTGGAAGCAAGACGCTTTGGGGCCTCTCTGCCCCTTTGGAAGCAAGGCAGCACGTTGGGTCTGGCAGCTCTAGGGCAATGGAGCACAACCAGAGCCGAAGTTCTACTTCTTCCAGATCAGGCCTGCCTAGACAGTGCGTTTCACAGGCCTTGATAAGAGATGTTCTCTTAGGCTATAAGAGCACTGGGCACAGCCAGTTGTTTCTTAGCTTCCCAAGAGGTGGAAGCAAGATGCTTTGGGGCCTCTCTCCCCCTTTGGAAACAAGGCAGCCCTTTGGGCCTTTCAGCTCTAGGGCAATGGAGCACACCCAGAGCAGAAGTTCTACCTCAGCCAGATCAGGCCTGCCAAGAAACTGCTTTTCACAGGCCTTCGTAAGAGGTGTTCCCGGAAGGCTGTAAGAGTACCTGGCAGAGCGAGTTGTTTCTTAGCTTCAAAAACAGCTGGAAGCAACATGATTTGGGGCCTCTCTCCCCCTTTGGAAACAAAGCAGCCTTTGTGCCTGGCAGCTCTAGGCCAATGGAGCACACCCAGAGCACAAGTTCTACCTCAGCCAGATCAGGCCTTCCAAGAAACTGCGTCTCACAGGCCTTTCTCTGTCACGTTGCCAGTAGGCTGTGAGAGCACTGTGCAGAGCCAGTTGTTTCTTAGCTTCCCAAAGATTTGGAAGCAAGATGCTTTGGGGACTCTCAGCCCCTTTGGAAACAAGGCGGCCCTTTGGGCCTGGCAGCTCTAGGCCAAAGTAGCACGCCCAGAGCAGGAGTTCTACTTCAGCCAGATCAGGCCTGCCAAGAAACTGCGTTTCACAGGTCTTGGTAAGAGATGTTCCCGGTAGGCTGTGAGAGCACTGTGGAGAGCCAGTTGCTTTAGCTTCCCACAGAGCTGGAAGCAAGATGCCTTGGGGCCTCTCTCTCCCTTTGGACACAAGGCAGCCTTTTGGGCCTGGCAGCTCTAGGCCAATGGAGCACACCCACAGCAGAAGTTCTACTTCAGGCAGATCAGTCCTGCCCAGAAACTGCGTTTCACAGCCCTTGGTAAGAGATGTTCACGGTAGGCTGTGAGAGCACTGGGCAGAACCAGTTGTTTTTTAGCTTCCCAAAGTGCTGGAGGCAAGATGCTTTGGGGCCTCTCTCACCCTTTGGAAACAAGGCAGCCCTTAGGTCCTGGTAGCTCTAGGCCTATGTAGCACAACCAGAACAGAAGTTCTATTTCAGCCAGGTCAGGCCTGCCAAGAAACTGCGTTTCACAGGCCTTTCAAAGACATGTTCCCGGTAGGCTGTAAGAGCACGGGGCAGAGCGAGTTGGTTCTTAGCTTCCCAGAGAGCTGGAAGCAAGATGCTTTGGGGCCTCTCTGCCCCTTTGGAAACAAGGCAGCACCTTGGGCCTGGCAGCTCTAGGCCAATGGAGCACACCCAGAGCAGAAGTTCTACTTCGGCCAGTTCAGGCCACCAACAAACTGCGTTTCACAGGCCTTGGTAAGAGATGTTCCCGGTAGGCTGTAAGAGCACTGGGCAACGCCAGATGTTTCTTAGCTTCCCGAAGAGCTGGAAGCAAGATGCTTTGGGGCCTCTCATCCCCTTTGCAAACAAGGCCGACCTTTGGGCCAGGCAGCTCTAGGCCAATGGAGCACACCCAGAGCAGAAGTTCTACCTCAGCCAGATAAGGCCTGCCAAGAAACTGCGTTTCAAAGGCTTTGGTAAGAGATGTTCCCGGTACTCTGTTAGAGCACTGGGCAGAGCCATTTGTTTCTTAGCTTCCCAAAGAGCTGGAAGCAAGATGCTTTGGGGGCTCCCTGCCCCTTTGCCAACAAGGGCGACCTTTGGGCCTTTCAGCTCTAGGCCAATGGAGCACACCCAGAGCAGAAGTCCTACTTCAGCCAGATCAGGCCTGCCAAGGAACTGCGTTTCAGAGGCCTTTGTATGTGACGTTCCCGGTAGGCTGTGAGAGCATGGTGCAGAGCCAGTTGTTTCCTTGTTTCCCAAACAGCTGGAAGCAAGACGCTTTGGGGCCTCTCTGCCCCTTTGGAAACAAGGCAGCACGTTGGGTCTGGCAGCTCTAGGGCAATGGAGCACAACCAGAGCAGAAGTTCTACTTCTTCCAGATCAGGCCTGCCTAGACAGTGCGTTTCACAGGCCTTGATAAGAGATGTTCTCTTAGGCTATAAGAGCACTGGGCACAGCCAGTTGTTTCTTAGCTTCCCAAGAGGTGGAAGCAAGATGCTTTGGGGCCTCTCTCCCCCTTTGGAAACAAGGCAGCCCTTTGGGCCTTTCAGCTCTAGGGCAATGGAGCACACCCAGAGCAGAAGTTCTACCTCAGCCAGATCAGGCCTGCCAAGAAACTGCTTTTCACAGGCCTTCGTAAGAGGTGTTCCCGGAAGGCTGTAAGAGTACCTGGCAGAGCGAGTTGTTTCTTAGCTTCAAAAACAGCTGGAAGCAACATGATTTGGGGCCTCTCTCCCCCTTTGGAAACAAAGCAGCCTTTGTGCCTGGCAGCTCTAGGCCAATGGAGCACACCCAGAGCACAAGTTCTACCTCAGCCAGATCAGGCCTTCCAAGAAACTGCGTCTCACAGGCCTTTCTCTGTCACGTTGCCGGTAGGCTGTGAGAGCACTGTGCAGAGCCAGTTGTTTCTTAGCTTCCCAAAGATTTGGAAGCAAGATGCTTTGGGGACTCTCAGCCCCTTTGGAAACAAGGCGGCCCTTTGGGCCTGGCAGCTCTAGGCCAAAGTAGCACGCCCAGAGCAGGAGTTCTACTTCAGCCAGATCAGGCCTGCCAAGAAACTGCGTTTCACAGGCCTTGGTAAGAGATGTTCCCGGTAGGCTGTGAGAGCACTGTGGAGAGCCAGTTGCTTTAGCTTCCCACAGAGCTGGAAGCAAGATGCCTTGGGGCCTCTCTCTCCCTTTGGACACAAGGCAGCCTTTTGGGCCTGGCAGCTCTAGGCCAATGGAGCACACCCACAGCAGAAGTTCTACTTCAGGCAGATCAGTCCTGCCCAGAAACTGCGTTTCACAGCCCTTGGTAAGAGATGTTCACGGTAGGCTGTGAGAGCACTGGGCAGAACCAGTTGTTTTTTAGCTTCCCAAAGTGCTGGAGGCAAGATGCTTTGGGGCCTCTCTCACCCTTTGGAAACAAGGCAGCCCTTAGGTCCTGGTAGCTCTAGGCCTATGTAGCACAACCAGAACAGAAGTTCTATTTCAGCCAGGTCAGGCCTGCCAAGAAACTGCGTTTCACAGGCCTTTCAAAGACATGTTCCCGGTAGGCTGTAAGAGCACGGGGCAGAGCGAGTTGGTTCTTAGCTTCCCAGAGAGCTGGAAGCAAGATGCTTTGGGGCCTCTCTGCCCCTTTGGAAACAAGGCAGCACCTTGGGCCTGGCAGCTCTAGGCCAATGGAGCACACCCAGAGCAGAAGTTCTACTTCGGCCAGTTCAGGCCACCAACAAACTGCGTTTCACAGGCCTTGGTAAGAGATGTTCCCGGTAGGCTGTAAGAGCACTGGGCAACGCCAGATGTTTCTTAGCTTCCCGAAGAGCTGGAAGCAAGATGCTTTGGGGCCTCTCATCCCCTTTGCAAACAAGGCCGACCTTTGGGCCAGGCAGCTCTAGGCCAATGGAGCACACCCAGAGCAGAAGTTCTACCTCAGCCAGATAAGGCCTGCCAAGAAACTGCGTTTCAAAGGCTTTGGTAAGAGATGTTCCCGGTACTCTGTTAGAGCACTGGGCAGAGCCATTTGTTTCTTAGCTTCCCAAAGAGCTGGAAGCAAGATGCTTTGGGGGCTCCCTGCCCCTTTGCCAACAAGGGCGACCTTTGGGCCTTTCAGCTCTAGGCCAATGGAGCACACCCAGAGCAGAAGTCCTACTTCAGCCAGATCAGGCCTGCCAAGGAACTGCGTTTCAGAGGCCTTTGTATGTGACGTTCCCGGTAGGCTGTGAGAGCACGGTGCAGAGCCAGTTGTTTCCTTGTTTCCCAAACAGCTGGAAGCAAGACGCTTTGGGGCCTCTCTGCCCCTTTGGAAACAAGGCAGCACGTTGAGTCTGGCAGCTCTAGGGCAATGGAGCACAACCAGAGCAGAAGTTCTACTTCTTCCAGATCAGGCCTGCCTAGACAGTGCGTTTCACAGGCCTTGATAAGAGATGTTCTCTTAGGCTATAAGAGCACTGGGCACAGCCAGTTGTTTCTTAGCTTCCCAAGAGGTGGAAGCAAGATGCTTTGGGGCCTCTCTCCCCCTTTGGAAACAAGGCAGCCCTTTGGGCCTTTCAGCTCTAGGGCAATGGAGCACACCCAGAGCAGAAGTTCTACCTCAGCCAGATCAGGCCTGCCAAGAAACTGCTTTTCACAGGCCTTCGTAAGAGGTGTTCCCGGAAGGCTGTAAGAGTACCTGGCAGAGCGAGTTGTTTCTTAGCTTCAAAAACAGCTGGAAGCAACATGATTTGGGGCCTCTCTCCCCCTTTGGAAACAAAGCAGCCTTTGTGCCTGGCAGCTCTAGGCCAATGGAGCACACCCAGAGCACAAGTTCTACCTCAGCCAGATAAGGCCTTCCAAGAAACTGCGTCTCACAGGCCTTTCTCTGTCACGTTGCCGGTAGGCTGTGAGAGCACTGTGCAGAGCCAGTTGTTTCTTAGCTTCCCAAAGATTTGGAAGCAAGATGCTTTGGGGACTCTCAGCCCCTTTGGAAACAAGGCGGCCCTTTGGGCCTGGCAGCTCTAGGCCAAAGTAGCACGCCCAGAGCAGGAGTTCTACTTCAGCCAGATCAGGCCTGCCAAGAAACTGCGTTTCACAGGCCTTGGTAAGAGATGTTCCCGGTAGGCTGTGAGAGCACTGTGGAGAGCCAGTTGCTTTAGCTTCCCACAGAGCTGGAAGCAAGATGCCTTGGGGCCTCTCTCTCCCTTTGGACACAAGGCAGCCTTTTGGGCCTGGCAGCTCTAGGCCAATGGAGCACACCCACAGCAGAAGTTCTACTTCAGGCAGATCAGTCCTGCCCAGAAACTGCGTTTCACAGCCCTTGGTAAGAGATGTTCACGGTAGGCTGTGAGAGCACTGGGCAGAACCAGTTGTTTTTTAGCTTCCCAAAGTGCTGGAGGCAAGATGCTTTGGGGCCTCTCTCACCCTTTGGAAACAAGGCAGCCCTTAGGTCCTGGTAGCTCTAGGCCTATGTAGCACAACCAGAACAGAAGTTCTATTTCAGCCAGGTCAGGCCTGCCAAGAAACTGCGTTTCACAGGCCTTTCAAAGACATGTTCCCGGTAGGCTGTAAGAGCACGGGGCAGAGCGAGTTGGTTCTTAGCTTCCCAGAGAGCTGGAAGCAAGATGCTTTGGGGCCTCTCTGCCCCTTTGGAAACAAGGCAGCACCTTGGGCCTGGCAGCTCTAGGGCAATGGAGCACACCCAGAGCAGAAGTTCTACTTCAGCCAAATCAGGCCTGCCAGGAAACGGCGTTTCACAGGCCTTGGTAAGAGATGTTCCCGGTAGGCTATAAGAGCACTGGGCAACGCCATATGTTTCTTAACTTCCCGAAGAGCTGGAAGCAAGATGCTTTGGTGCCACTCTCTCACTTTGGAATCAAGGCAGCCCTTTGGGGCAGGTAGCTCTAGGCCAGTGGAGCACACCCAGAGCAGAAGTTCTACTTCGGCCAGTTCAGGCCACCAACAAACTGCGTTTCACAGGCCTTGGTAAGAGATGTTCCCGGTAGGCTGTAAGAGCACTGGGCAACGCCAGATGTTTCTTAGCTTTCCGAAGAGCTGGAAGCAAGATGCTTTGGGGCCTCTCTGCCCCTTTCCAAACAAGGCGGCCCTTTGGGCCAGGCAGCTCTAGGCCAATGGAGCACACCCAGAGCAGAAGTTCTACTTCAGCTAGATCAGGCCACCAACAAAGTGCGTTTCACAGGCCTTGGTAAGAGATTTTCTCTCAGGCTGTAAGAGCACTGGGCAGAGCCAGTTGTTTCTTAGCTTCCCAAAGAGCTGGAAGCAAGATGCTTTGGGGGCTCCCTGCCCCTTTGCCAACAAGGCCGACCTTTGGGCCTTTCAGCTCTAGGCCAATAGAGCACACCCAGAGCAGAAGTTCTACCTCAGCCAGATCAGGCCTGCCAAGAAACTGCTTTTCACAGGCCTTCGTAAGAGGTGTTCCCGGAAGGCTGTAAGAGTACCTGGCAGAGCGAGTTGTTTCTTAGCTTCAAAAACAGCTGGAAGCAACATGATTTGGGGCCTCTCTCCCCCTATGGAAACAAAGCAGCCTTTGTGCCTGGCAGCTCTAGGCCAAAGTAGCACACCCAGAGCACAAGTTCTACCTCAGCCAGATAAGGCCTGTCAAGAAGCTGCGTTTCACAGGCCTTTGTATGTGACGTTCCCGGTTGGCTTTGAGAGCACTGTGCAGAGCCAGTTGTTTTAGCTTCCCAGAGAGCAGGAAGCAGGATGCTTTGGGGCCTCTCTCACACTTTGGAAATAAAGGCAGCCCTTTGGGCCTGGCAGCCCTAGGCCAATGGAGTACACCCAGAGCAGAAGTTCTACCTCAGCCAGATCAGGCCTTCCAAGAAACTGCGTCTCACAGGCCTTTCTCTGTCACGTTGCCGGTAGGCTGTGAGAGCACTGTGCAGAGCCAGTTGTTTCTTAGCTTCTCAAAGATTTGGAAGCAAGATACTTTGGGGACTCTCAGCCCCTTTGGAAACAAGGCGGCCCTTTGGGCCTGGCAGCTCTAGGCCAAAGTAGCACGCCCAGAGCAGGAGTTCTACTTCAGCCAGATCAGGCCTGCCAAGAAACTGCGTTTCACAGGCCTTGGTAAGAGATGTTCCCGGTAGGCTGTAAGAGCACTGGGCAGAGCCAGTTGCTTTAGCTTCCCACAGAGCTGGAAGCAAGATGCTTTGGGGCCTCTCTCTCCCTTTGGACACAAGGCAGCCGTTTGCGCCTGGCAGCTCTAGGCCAATGGAGCACACCCACAGCAGAAGTTCTACTTCAGGCAGATCAGTCCTGCCCAGAAACTGCGTTTCACAGCCCGTGGTAAGAGATGTTCACGGTAGGCTGTGAGAGCACTGGGCAGAACCAGTTGTTTTTTAGCTTCCCAAAGTGCTGGAGGCAAGATGCTTTGGGGCCTCTCTCACCCTTTGGAAACAAGGCAGCCCTTAGGTCCTGGTAGCTCTAGGCCTATGTAGCACAACCAGAACAGAAGTTCTACTTCAGCCAGGTCAGGCCTGCCAAGAAACTGCGTTTCACAGGCCTTTCAAAGAGATGTTCTCTTAGGCTGGAAGAGCACTGGGCAGAGCCAGCTGTTTCTTAGCTTCCCGAAGAGCTGGGAGCAAGATGCTTTGGGTCCACTCTCCGTCTTTGGAAACAAGGCAGCCCTTTGGGCCTGGCAGCTCTAGGGCAATGGAGCACACCCAGAGCAGAAGTTCTACTTCAGCCAGATCAGGCCTGCCAGGAAACTGCGTTTCACAGGCCTTGGTAAGAGATGTTCCCGGTAGGCTGTAAGAGCACTGGGCAGAGCCAGTTGTTTCTTACCTTCCTGAAAAGCTGGAAGCAAGACGCTTGGGACCCCTCTGCCCGTTTGGGAACAAGGCAGCCTTTTGGGTCGGGAAGCTCTAGGCCAATGGAGCAGACGCAGAGCAGGAGTTCTACTTCAGCCTGATCAGGCCTGCAAAGAAACAGCGTTTGACAGGCCTTGGTAAGAGATGTTCCCGGTAGGTGTAAGAGCACGGGGCAGAGCGAGTTGGTTCTTAGCTTCCCAGAGAGCTGGAAGCAAGATGCTTTGGGGCCTCTCTGCCCCTTTGGAAACAAGGCAGCACCTTGGGCCTGGCAGCTCTAGGGCAATGGAGCACACCCAGAGCAGAAGTTCTACTTCAGCCAAATCAGGCCTGCCAGGAAACGGCGTTTCACAGGCCTTGGTAAGAGATGTTCCCGGTAGGCTGTAAGAGCACTGGGCAACGCCAGATGTTTCTTAGCTTCCCGAAGAGCTGGAAGCAAGATGCTTTGGTGCCACTCTCTCACTTTGGAATCAAGGCAGCCCTTTGGGGCAGGTAGCTCTAGGCGAGTGGAGCACACCCAGAGCAGAAGTTCTACTTCGGCCAGTACAGGCCACCAACAAACTGCGTTTCACAGGCCTTGGTAAGAGATGTTCCCGGTAGGCTGTAAGAGCACTGGGCAACGCCAGATGTTTCTTAGCTTCCCGAAGAGCTGGAAGCAAGATGCTTTGGGGCCTCTCATCCCCTTTGCAAGCAAGGCGGCCCTTTGGGCCAGGCAGCTCTAGGCCAATGGAGCACACCCAGAGCAGAAGTTCTACTTCAGCTAGATCAGGCCACCAACAAAGTGCGTTTCACAAGCCTTGGTAAGAGATTTTCTCTCAGGCTGTAAGAGCACTGGGCAGAGCCAGTTGTTTCTTAGCTTCCCAATGAGCTGGAAGCAAGATGCTTTGGGGCCTCTCTGCCCCTTTGCAAACAAGGCATCCCTTTGGGCCTTTCAGCTCTAGGCCAATGGAGCACAGCCAGAGCAGAAGTCCTACTTCAGCCAGATCAGGCTTGCCAAGGAACTGCGTTTCAGAGGCCTTTGTATGTGACGTTCCCGGTAGGCTGTGAGAGCACGGTGCAGAGCCAGTTGTTTCCTTGTTTCCCAAACAGCTGGAAGCAAGACGCTTTGGGGCCTCTCTGCCCCTTTGGAAACAAGGCAGCACGTTGGGTCTGGCAGCTCTAGGGCAATGGAGCACAACCAGAGCAGAAGTTCTACTTCTTCCAGATCAGGCCTGCCTAGAAAGTGCGTTTCACAGGCCTTGATAGGAGATGTTCTCTTAGGCTATAAGAGCACTGGGCACAGCCAGTTGTTTCTTAGCTTCCCAAGAGGTGGAAGCAAGATGCTTTGGGGCCTCTCTCCCCCTTTGGAAACAAGGCAGCCCTTTGGGCCTTTCAGCTCTAGGGCAATGGAGCACACCCAGAGCAGAAGTTCTACCTCAGCCAGATCAGGCCTGCCAAGAAACTGCTTTTCACAGGCCTTCGTAAGAGGTGTTCCCGGAAGGCTGTAAGAGTACCTGGCAGAGCGAGTTGTTTCTTAGCTTCAAAAACAGCTGGAAGCAACATGATTTGGGGCCTCTCTCCCCCTTTGGAAACAAAGCAGCCTTTGTGCCTGGCAGCTCTAGGCCAAAGTAGCACACCCAGAGCACAAGTTCTACCTCAGCCAGATCAGGCCTTCCAAGAAACTGCGTCTCACAGGCCTTTCTCTGTCACGTTGCCGGTAGGCTGTGAGAGCACTGTGCAGAGCCAGTTGTTTCTTAGCTTCCCAAAGATTTGGAAGCAAGATGCTTTGGGGACTCTCAGCCCCTTTGGAAACAAGGCGGCCCTTTGGGCCTGGCAGCTCTAGGCCAAAGTAGCACGCCCAGAGCAGGAGTTCTACTTCAGCCAGATCAGGCCTGCCAAGAAACTGCGTTTCACAGGCCTTGGTAAGAGATGTTCCCGGTAGGCTGTGAGAGCACTGTGGAGAGCCAGTTGCTTTAGCTTCCCACAGAGCTGGAAGCAAGATGCCTTGGGGCCTCTCTCTCCCTTTGGACACAAGGCAGCCGTTTGGGCCTGGCAGCTCTAGGCCAATGGAGCACACCCACAGCAGAAGTTCTACTTCAGGCAGATCAGTCCTGCCCAGAAACTGCGTTTCACAGCCCTTGGTAAGAGATGTTCACGGTAGGCTGTGAGAGCACTGGGCAGAACCAGTTGTTTTTTAGCTTCCCAAAGTGCTGGAGGCAAGATGCTTTGGGGCCTCTCTCACCCTTTGGAAACAAGGCAGCCCTTAGGTCCTGGTAGCTCTAGGCCTATGTAGCACAACCAGAACAGAAGTTCTATTTCAGCCAGGTCAGGCCTGCCAAGAAACTGCGTTTCACAGGCCTTTCAAAGACATGTTCCCGGTAGGCTGTAAGAGCACGGGGCAGAGCGAGTTGGTTCTTAGCTTCCCAGAGAGCTGGAAGCAAGATGCTTTGGGGCCTCTCTGCCCCTTTGGAAACAAGGCAGTACCTTGGGCCTGGCAGCTCTAGGGCAATGGAGCACACCCAGAGCAGAAGTTCTACTTCAGCCAAATCAGGCCTGCCAGGAAACGGCGTTTCACAGGCCTTGGTAAGAGATGTTCCCGGTAGGCTATAAGAGCACTGGGCAACGCCATATGTTTCTTAACTTCCCGAAGAGCTGGAAGCAAGATGCTTTGGTGCCACTCTCTCACTTTGGAATCAAGGCAGCCCTTTGGGGCAGGTAGCTCTAGGCCAGTGGAGCACACCCAGAGCAGAAGTTCTACTTCGGCCAGTTCAGGCCACCAACAAACTGCGTTTCACAGGCCTTGGTAAGAGATGTTCCTGGTAGGCTGTAAGAGCACTGGGCAACGCCAGATGTTTCTTAGCTTTCCGAAGAGCTGGAAGCAAGATGCTTTGGGGCCTCTCTGCCCCTTTCCAAACAAGGCGGCCCTTTGGGCCAGGCAGCTCTAGGCCAATGGAGCACACCCAGAGCAGAAGTTCTACTTCAGCTTGATCAGGCCACCAACAAAGTGCGTTTCACAGGCCTTGGTAAGAGATTTTCTCTCAGGCTGTAAGAGCACTGGGCAGAGCCAGTTGTTTCTTAGCTTCCCAAAGAGCTGGAAGCAAGATGCTTTGGGGGCTCCCTGCCCCTTTGCCAACAAGGCCGACCTTTGGGCCTTTCAGCTCTAGGCCAATAGAGCACACCCAGAGCAGAAGTTCTACCTCAGCCAGATCAGGCCTGCCAAGAAACTGCTTTTCACAGGCCTTCGTAAGAGGTGTTCCCGGAAGGCTGTAAGAGTACCTGGCAGAGCGAGTTGTTTCTTAGCTTCAAAAACAGCTGGAAGCAACATGATTTGGGGCCTCTCTCCCCCTATGGAAACAAAGCAGCCTTTGTGTCTGGCAGCTCTAGGCCAAAGTAGCACACCCACAGCACAAGTTCTACCTCAGCCAGATAAGGCCTGTCAAGAAGCTGCGTTTCACAGGCCTTTGTATGTGACGTTCCCGGTTGGCTTTGAGAGCACTGTGCAGAGCCAGTTGTTTTAGCTTCCCAGAGAGCAGGAAGCAGGATGCTTTGGGGCCTCTCTCACACTTTGGAAATAAAGGCAGCCCTTTGGGCCTGGCAGCCCTAGGCCAATGGAGTACACCCAGAGCAGAAGTTCTACCTCAGCCAGATCAGGCATTCCAAGAAACTGCGTCTCACAGGCCTTTCTCTGTCACGTTGCCGGTAGGCTGTGAGAGCACTGTGCAGAGCCAGTTGTTTCTTAGCTTCCCAAAGATTTGGAAGCAAGATACTTTGGGGACTCTCAGCCCCTTTGGAAACAAGGCGGCCCTTTGGGCCTGGCAGCTCTAGGCCAAAGTAGCACGCCCAGAGCAGGAGTTCTACTTCAGCCAGATCAGGCCTGCCAAGAAACTGCGTTTCACAGGCCTTGGTAAGAGATGTTCCCGGTAGGCTGTGAGAGCACTGTGGAGAGCCAGTTGCTTTAGCTTCCCACAGAGCTGGAAGCAAGATGCTTTGGGGCCTCTCTCTCCCTTTGGACACAAGGCAGCCGTTTGGGCCTGGCAGCTCTAGGCCAATGGAGCACACCCACAGCAGAAGTTCTACTTCAGGCAGATCAGTCCTGCCCAGAAACTGCGTTTCACAGCCCTTGGTAAGAGATGTTCACGGTAGGCTGTGAGAGCACTGGGCAGAACCAGTTGTTTTTTAGCTTCCCAAAGTGCTGGAGGCAAGATGCTTTGGGGCCTCTCTCACCCTTTGGAAACAAGGCAGCCCTTAGGTCCTGGTAGCTCTAGGCCTATGTAGCACAACCAGAACAGAAGTTCTACTTCAGCCAGGTCAGGCCTGCCAAGAAACTGCGTTTCACAGGCCTTTCAAAGAGATGTTCTCTTAGGCTGTAAGAGCACTGGGCAGAGCCAGCTGTTTCTTAGCTTCCCGAAGAGCTGGGAGCAAGATGCCTTGGGTCCACTCTCCGTCTTTGGAAACAAGGCAGCCCTTTGGGCCTGGCAGCTCTAGGGCAATGGAGCACACCCAGAGCAGAAGTTCTACTTCAGCCAGATCAGGCCTGCCAGGAAACTGCGTTTCACAGGCCTTGGTAAGAGATGTTCCCGGTAGGCTGTAAGAGCACTGGGCAACGCCAGATGTTTCTTAGCTTCCCGAAGAGCTGGAAGCAAGATGCTTTGGGGCCTGTCTGCCCCTTTGCAAACAAGGCGGCCCTTTGGGCCAGGCAGCTCTAGGCCAATGGAGCACACCCAGAGCAGAAGTTCTACTTCAGCTAGATCAGGCCACCAACAAAGTGCGTTTCACAGGCTTTGGTAAGAGATTTTCTCTCAGGCTGTAAGAGCACTGGGCAGAGCCAGTTGTTTCTTAGCTTCCCAAAGAGCTGGAAGCAAGATGCTTTGGGGGCTCCCTGCCCCTTTGCCAACAAGACCGACCTTTGGGCCTTTCAGCTCTAGGCCAATGGAGCACACCCAGAGCAGAAGTTCTACCTCAGCCAGATAAGGCCTGCCAAGAAACTGCGTTTCAATGGCTTTGGTAAGAGATGTTGCCGGTACTCTGTCAGAGCACTGGGCAGAGACAGTTGTTTCTTAGCTTCCCAATGAGCTGGAAGCAAGATGCTTTGGGGCCTCTCTGCCCCTTTGCAAACAAGGCATCCCTTTGGGCCTTTCAGCTCTAGGGCAATGGAGCACACCCAGAGCAGAAGTTCTACCTCAGCCAGATCAGGCCTGCCAAGAGCCTGCTTTTCACAGGCCTTCGTAAGAGGTGTTCCCGGAAGGCTGTAAGAGTACCTGGCAGAGCGAGTTGTTTCTTAGCTTCAAAAACAGCTGGAAGCAAGATGCTTTGGGGCCTCTCTCTCCCTTTGGACACAAGGCAGCCGTTTGCGCCTGGCAGCTCTAGGCCAATGGAGCACACCCACAGCAGAAGTTCTACTTCAGGCAGATCAGTCCTGCCCAGATACTGCGTTTCACAGCCCTTGGTAAGAGATGTTCACGGTAGGCTGTGAGAGCACTGGGCAGAACCAGTTGTTTTTTAGCTTCCCAAAGTGCTGGAGGCAAGATGCTTTGGGGCCTCTCTCACCCTTTGGAAACAAGGCAGCCCTTAGGTCCTGGTAGCTCTAGGCCTATGTAGCACAACCAGAACAGAAGTTCTACTTCAGCCAGGTCAGGCCTGCCAAGAAACTGCGTTTCACAGGCCTTTCAAAGAGATGTTCTCTTAGGCTGGAAGAGCACTGGGCAGAGCCAGCTGTTTCTTAGCTTCCCGAAGAGCTGGGAGCAAGATGCTTTGGGTCCACTCTCCGTCTTTGGAAACAAGGCAGCCCTTTGGGCCTGGCAGCTCTAGGGCAATGGAGCACACCCAGAGCAGAAGTTCTACTTCAGCCAGATCAGGCCTGCCAGGAAACTGCGTTTCACAGGCCTTGGTAAGAGATGTTCCCGGTAGGCTGTAAGAGCACTGGGCAGAGCCAGTTGTTTCTTACCTTCCTGAAAAGCTGGAAGCAAGACGCTTGGGACCCCTCTGCCCGTTTGGGAACAAGGCAGCCTTTTGGGTCGGGAAGCTCTAGGCCAATGGAGCAGACGCAGAGCAGGAGTTCTACTTCAGCCTGATCAGGCCTGCAAAGAAACAGCGTTTGACAGGCCTTGGTAAGAGATGTTCCCGGTAGGTGTAAGAGCACGGGGCAGAGCGAGTTGGTTCTTAGCTTCCCAGAGAGCTGGAAGCAAGATGCTTTGGGGCCTCTCTGCCCCTTTGGAAACAAGGCAGCACCTTGGGCCTGGCAGCTCTAGGGCAATGGAGCACACCCAGAGCAGAAGTTCTACTTCAGCCAAATCAGGCCTGCCAGGAAACGGCGTTTCACAGGCCTTGGTAAGAGATGTTCCCGGTAGGCTGTAAGAGCACTGGGCAACGCCAGATGTTTCTTAGCTTCCCGAAGAGCTGGAAGCAAGATGCTTTGGTGCCACTCTCTCACTTTGGAATCAAGGCAGCCCTTTGGGGCAGGTAGCTCTAGGCCAGTGGAGCACACCCAGAGCAGAAGTTCTACTTCGGCCAGTACAGGCCACCAACAAACTGCGTTTCACAGGCCTTGGTAAGAGATGTTCCCGGTAGGCTGTAAGAGCACTGGGCAACGCCAGATGTTTCTTAGCTTCCCGAAGAGCTGGAAGCAAGATGCTTTGGGGCCTCTCATCCCCTTTGCAAGCAAGGCGGCCCTTTGGGCCAGGCAGCTCTAGGCCAATGGAGCACACCCAGAGCAGAAGTTCTACTTCAGCTAGATCAGGCCACCAACAAAGTGCGTTTCACAAGCCTTGGTAAGAGATTTTCTCTCAGGCTGTAAGAGCACTGGGCAGAGCCAGTTGTTTCTTAGCTTCCCAATGAGCTGGAAGCAAGATGCTTTGGGGCCTCTCTGCCCCTTTGCAAACAAGGCATCCCTTTGGGCCTTTCAGCTCTAGGCCAATGGAGCACAGCCAGAGCAGAAGTCCTACTTCAGCCAGATCAGGCTTGCCAAGGAACTGCGTTTCAGAGGCCTTTGTATGTGACGTTCCCGGTAGGCTGTGAGAGCACGGTGCAGAGCCAGTTGTTTCCTTGTTTCCCAAACAGCTGGAAGCAAGACGCTTTGGGGCCTCTCTGCCCCTTTGGAAACAAGGCAGCACGTTGGGTCTGGCAGCTCTAGGGCAATGTAGCACAACCAGAGCAGAAGTTCTACTTCTTCCAGATCAGGCCTGCCTAGAAAGTGCGTTTCACAGGCCTTGATAGGAGATGTTCTCTTAGGCTATAAGAGCACTGGGCACAGCCAGTTGTTTCTTAGCTTCCCAAGAGGTGGAAGCAAGATGCTTTGGGGCCTCTCTCCCCCTTTGGAAACAAGGCAGCCCTTTGGGCCTTTCAGCTCTAGGGCAATGGAGCACACCCAGAGCAGAAGTTCTACCTCAGCCAGATCAGGCCTGCCAAGAAACTGCTTTTCACAGGCCTTCGTAAGAGGTGTTCCCGGAAGGCTGTAAGAGTACCTGGCAGAGCGAGTTGTTTCTTAGCTTCAAAAACAGCTGGAAGCAACATGATTTGGGGCCTCTCTCCCCCTTTGGAAACAAAGCAGGCTTTGTGCCTGGCAGCTCTAGGCCAAAGTAGCACACCCAGAGCACAAGTTCTACCTCAGCCAGATAAGGCCTGTCAAGAAGCTGCGTTTCACAGGCCTTTGTATGTGACGTTCCCGGTTGGCTTTGAGAGCACTGTGCAGAGCCAGTTGTTTTAGCTTCCCAGAGAGCAGGAAGCAAGATGCTTTGGGGCCTCTCTCACACTTTGGAAATAAAGGCAGCCCTTTGGGCCTGGCAGCCCTAGGCCAATGGAGTACACCCAGAGCAGAAGTTCTACCTCAGCCAGATCAGGCCTTCCAAGAAACTGCGTCTCACAGGCCTTTCTCTGTCACGTTGCCGGTAGGCTGTGAGAGCACTGTGCAGAGCCAGTTGTTTCTTAGCTTCCCAAAGATTTGGAAGCAAGATACTTTGGGGACTCTCAGCCCCTTTGGAAACAAGGCGGCCCTTTGGGCCTGGCAGCTCTAGGCCAAAGTAGCACGCCCAGAGCAGGAGTTCTACTTCAGCCAGATCAGGCCTGCCAAGAAACTGCGTTTCACAGGCCTTGGTAAGAGATGTTCCCGGTAGGCTGTGAGAGCACTGTGGAGAGCCAGTTGCTTTAGCTTCCCACAGAGCTGGAAGCAAGATGCTTTGGGGCCTCTCTCTCCCTTTGGACACAAGGCAGCCGTTTGCGCCTGGCAGCTCTAGGCCAATGGAGCACACCCACAGCAGAAGTTCTACTTCAGGCAGATCAGTCCTGCCCAGAAACTGCGTTTCACAGCCCTTGGTAAGAGATGTTCACGGTAGGCTGTGAGAGCACTGGGCAGAACCAGTTGTTTTTTAGCTTCCCAAAGTGCTGGAGGCAAGATGCTTTGGGGCCTCTCTCACCCTTTGGAAACAAGGCAGCCCTTAGGTCCTGGTAGCTCTAGGCCTATGTAGCACAACCAGAACAGAAGTTCTACTTCAGCCAGGTCAGGCCTGCCAAGAAACTGCGTTTCACAGGCCTTTCAAAGAGATGTTCTCTTAGGCTGTAAGAGCACTGGGCAGAGCCAGCTGTTTCTTAGCTTCCCGAAGAGCTGGGAGCAAGATGCTTTGGGTCCACTCTCCGTCTTTGGAAACAAGGCAGCCCTTTGGGCCTGGCAGCTCTAGGGCAATGGAGCACACCCAGAGCAGAAGTTCTACTTCAGCCAGATCAGGCCTGCCAGGAAACTGCGTTTCACAGGCCTTGGTAAGAGATGTTCCCGGTAGGCTGTGAGAGCACTGGGCAGAGCCAGTTGTTTCTTACCTTCCTGAAAAGCTGGAAGCAAGACGCTTGGGACCCCTCTGCCCGTTTGGGAACAAGGCAGCCTTTTGGGTCGGGATGCTCTAGGCCAATGGAGCAGACGCAGAGCAGGAGTTCTACTTCAGCCTGATCAGGCCTGCAAAGAAACAGCGTTTGACAGGCCTTGGTAAGAGATGTTCCCGGTAGGTGTAAGAGCACGGGGCAGAGCGAGTTGGTTCTTAGCTTCCCAGAGAGCTGGAAGCAAGATGCTTTGGGGCCTCTCTGCCCCTTTGGAAACAAGGCAGCACCTTGGGCCTGGCAGCTCTAGGGCAATGGAGCACACCCAGAGCAGAAGTTCTACTTCAGCCAAATCAGGCCTGCCAGGAAACGGCGTTTCACAGGCCTTGGTAAGAGATGTTCCCGGTAGGCTGTAAGAGCACTGGGCAACGCCAGATGTTTCTTAGCTTCCCGAAGAGCTGGAAGCAAGATGCTTTGGTGCCACTCTCTCACTTTGGAATCAAGGCAGCCCTTTGGGGCAGGTAGCTCTAGGCCAGTGGAGCACACCCAGAGCAGAAGTTCTACTTCGGCCAGTACAGGCCACCAACAAACTGCGTTTCACAGGCCTTGGTAAGAGATGTTCCCGGTAGGCTGTAAGAGCACTGGGCAACGCCAGATGTTTCTTAGCTTCCCGAAGAGCTGGAAGCAAGATGCTTTGGGGCCTCTCATCCCCTTTGCAAGCAAGGCGGCCCTTTGGGCCAGGCAGCTCTAGGCCAATGGAGCACACCCAGAGCAGAAGTTCTACTTCAGCTAGATCAGGCCACCAACAAAGTGCGTTTCACAAGCCTTGGTAAGAGATTTTCTCTCAGGCTGTAAGAGCACTGGGCAGAGCCAGTTGTTTCTTAGCTTCCCAATGAGCTGGAAGCAAGATGCTTTGGGGCCTCTCTGCCCCTTTGCAAACAAGGCATCCCTTTGGGCCTTTCAGCTCTAGGCCAATGGAGCACAGCCAGAGCAGAAGTCCTACTTCAGCCAGATCAGGCTTGCCAAGGAACTGCGTTTCAGAGGCCTTTGTATGTGACGTTCCCGGTAGGCTGTGAGAGCACGGTGCAGAGCCAGTTGTTTCCTTGTTTCCCAAACAGCTGGAAGCAAGACGCTTTGGGGCCTCTCTGCCCCTTTGGAAACAAGGCAGCACGTTGGGTCTGGCAGCTCTAGGGCAATGGAGCACAACCAGAGCAGAAGTTCTACTTCTTCCAGATCAGGCCTGCCTAGAAAGTGCGTTTCACAGGCCTTGATAAGAGATGTTCTCTTAGGCTATAAGAGCACTGGGCACAGCGAGTTGTTTCTTAGCTTCCCAAGAGGTGGAAGCAAGATGCTTTGGGGCCTCTCTCCCCCTTTGGAAACAAGGCAGCCCTTTGGGCCTTTCAGCTCTAGGGCAATGGAGCACACCCAGAGCAGAAGTTCTACCTCAGCCAGATCAGGCCTGCCAAGAAACTGCTTTTCACAGGCCTTCGTAAGAGGTGTTCCCGGAAGGCTGTAAGAGTACCTGGCAGAGCGAGTTGTTTCTTAGCTTCAAAAACAGCTGGAAGCAACATGATTTGGGGCCTCTCTCCCCCTTTGGAAACAAAGCAGCCTTTGTGCCTGGCAGCTCTAGGCCAAAGTAGCACACCCAGAGCACAAGTTCTACCTCAGCCAGATAAGGCCTGTCAAGAAGCTGCGTTTCACAGGCCTTTGTATGTGACGTTCCCGGTTGGCTTTGAGAGCACTGTGCAGAGCCAGTTGTTTTAGCTTCCCAGAGAGCAGGAAGCAAGATGCTTTGGGGCCTCTCTCACACTTTGGAAATAAAGGCAGCCCTTTGGGCCTGGCAGCCCTAGGCCAATGGAGTACACCCAGAGCAGAAGTTCTACCTCAGCCAGATCAGGCCTTCCAAGAAACTGCGTCTCACAGGCCTTTCTCTGTCACGTTGCCGGTAGGCTGTGAGAGCACTGTGCAGAGCCAGTTGTTTCTTAGCTTCCCAAAGATTTGGAAGCAAGATGCTTTGGGGACTCTCAGCCCCTTTGGAAACAAGCCGGCCCTTTGGGCCTGGCAGCTCTAGGCCAAAGTAGCACGCCCAGAGCAGGAGTTCTACTTCAGCCAGATCAGGCCTGCCAAGAAACTGCGTTTCACAGGCCTTGGTAAGAGATGTTCCCGGTAGGCTGTGAGAGCACTGTGGAGAGCCAGTTGCTTTAGCTTCCCACAGAGCTGGAAGCAAGATGCTTTGGGGCCTCTCTCTCCCTTTGGACACAAGGCAGCCGTTTGCGCCTGGCAGCTCTAGGCCAATGGAGCACACCCACAGCAGAAGTTCTACTTCAGGCAGATCAGTCCTGCCCAGAAACTGCGTTTCACAGCCCTTGGTAAGAGATGTTCACGGTAGGCTGTGAGAGCACTGGGCAGAACCAGTTGTTTTTTAGCTTCCCAAAGTGCTGGAGGCAAGATGCTTTGGGGCCTCTCTCACCCTTTGGAAACAAGGCAGCCCTTAGGTCCTGGTAGCTCTAGGCCTATGTAGCACAACCAGAACAGAAGTTCTACTTCAGCCAGGTCAGGCCTGCCAAGAAACTGCGTTTCACAGGCCTTTCAAAGAGATGTTCTCTTAGGCTGGAAGAGCACTGGGCAGAGCCAGCTGTTTCTTAGCTTCCCGAAGAGCTGGGAGCAAGATGCTTTGGGTCCACTCTCCGTCTTTGGAAACAAGGCAGCCCTTTGGGCCTGGCAGCTCTAGGGCAATGGAGCACACCCAGAGCAGAAGTTCTACTTCAGACAGATCAGGCCTGCCAGGAAACTGCGTTTCACAGGCCTTGGTAAGAGATGTTCCCGGTAGGCTGTGAGAGCACTGGGCAGAGCCAGTTGTTTCTTACCTTCCTGAAAAGCTGGAAGCAAGACGCTTGGGACCCATCTGCCCGTTTGGGAACAAGGCAGCCTTTTGGGTCGGGAAGCTCTAGGCCAATGGAGCACACGCAGAGCAGGAGTTCTACTTCAGCCTGATCAGGCCTGCAAAGAAACAGCGTTTGACAGGCCTTGGTAAGAGATGTTCCCGGTAGGTGTAAGAGAACGGGGCAGAGCGAGTTGGTTCTTAGCTTCCCAGAGAGCTGGAAGCAAGATGCTTTGGGGCCTCTCTGCCCCTTTGGAAACAAGGCAGCACCTTGGGCCTGGCAGCTCTAGGGCAACGGAGCACACCCAGAGCAGAAGTTCTACTTCAGCCAAATCAGGCCTGCCAGGAAACGGCGTTTCACAGGCCTTGGTAAGAGATGTTCCCGGTAGGCTGTAAGAGCACTGGGCAACGCCAGATGTTTCTTAGCTTCCCGAAGAGCTGGAAGCAAGATGCTTTGGTGCCACTCTCTCACTTTGGAATCAAGGCAGCCCTTTGGGGCAGGTAGCTCTAGGCCAGTGGAGCACACCCAGAGCAGAAGTTCTACTTCGGCCAGTTCAGGCCACCAACAAACTGCGTTTCACAGGCCTTGGTAAGAGATGTTCCCGGTAGGCTGTAAGAGCACTGGGCAACGCCAGATGTTTCTTAGCTTCCCGAAGAGCTGGAAGCAAGATGCTTTGGGGCCTCTCTGCCCCTTTGCAAACAAGGCAGCCCTTTGGGCCAGGCAGCTCTAGGCTAATGGAGCACACCCAGAGCAGAAGTTCTACTTCAGCTAGATCAGGCCACCAACAAAGTGCGTTTCACAGGCCTTGGTAAGAGATTTTCTCTCAGGCTGTAAGAGCACTGGGCAGAGCCAGTTGTTTCTTAGCTTCCCAATGAGCTGGAAGCAAGATGCTTTGGGGCCTCTCTGCCCCTTTGCAAACAAGGCATCCCTTTGGGCCTTTCAGCTCTAGGCCAATGGAGCACAGCCAGAGCAGAAGTCCTACTTCAGCCAGATCAGGCTTGCCAAGGAACTGCGTTTCAGAGGCCTTTGTATGTGACGTTCCCGGTAGGCTGTGAGAGCACGGTGCAGAGCCAGTTGTTTCCTTGTTTCCCAAACAGCTGGAAGCAAGACGCTTTGGGGCCTCTCTGCCCCTTTGGAAACAAGGCAGCACTTTGGGTCTGGCAGCTCTAGGGCAATGGAGCACAACCAGAGCAGAAGTTCTACTTCTTCCAGATCAGGCCTGCCTAGAAAGTGCGTTTCACAGGCCTTGATAAGAGATGTTCTCTTAGGCTATAAGAGCACTGGGCACAGCGAGTTGTTTCTTAGCTTCCCAAGAGGTGGAAGCAAGATGCTTTGGGGCCTCTCTCCCCCTTTGGAAACAAGGCAGCCCTTTGGGCCTTTCAGCTCTAGGGCAATGGAGCACACCCAGAGCAGAAGTTCTACCTCAGCCAGATCAGGCCTGCCAAGAAACTGCTTTTCACAGGCCTTCGTAAGAGGTGTTCCCGGAAGGCTGTAAGAGTACCTGGCAGAGCGAGTTGTTTCTTAGCTTCAAAAACAGCTGGAAGCAACATGATTTGGGGCCTCTCTCCCCCTTTGGAAACAAAGCAGCCTTTGTGCCTGGCAGCTCTAGGCCAAAGTAGCACACCCAGAGCACAAGTTCTACCTCAGCCAGATAAGGCCTGTCAAGAAGCTGCGTTTCACAGGCCTTTGTATGTGACGTTCCCGGTTGGCTTTGAGAGCACTGTGCAGAGCCAGTTGTTTTAGCTTCCCAGAGAGCAGGAAGCAAGATGCTTTGGGGCCTCTCTCACACTTTGGAAATAAAGGCAGCCCTTTGGGCCTGGCAGCCCTAGGCCAATGGAGTACACCCAGAGCAGAAGTTCTACCTCAGCCAGATCAGGCCTTCCAAGAAACTGCGTCTCACAGGCCTTTCTCTGTCACGTTGCCGGTAGGCTGTGAGAGCACTGTGCAGAGCCAGTTGTTTCTTAGCTTCCCAAAGATTTGGAAGCAAGATGCTTTGGGGACTCTCAGCCCCTTTGGAAACAAGCCGGCCCTTTGGGCCTGGCAGCTCTAGGCCAAAGTAGCACGCCCAGAGCAGGAGTTCTACTTCAGCCAGATCAGGCCTGCCAAGAAACTGCGTTTCACAGGCCTTGGTAAGAGATGTTCCCGGTAGGCTGTGAGAGCACTGTGGAGAGCCAGTTGCTTTAGCTTCCCACAGAGCTGGAAGCAAGATGCTTTGGGGCCTCTCTCTCCCTTTGGACACAAGGCAGCCGTTTGCGCCTGGCAGCTCTAGGCCAATGGAGCACACCCACAGCAGAAGTTCTACTTCAGGCAGATCAGTCCTGCCCAGAAACTGCGTTTCACAGCCCTTGGTAAGAGATGTTCACGGTAGGCTGTGAGAGCACTGGGCAGAACCAGTTGTTTTTTAGCTTCCCAAAGTGCTGGAGGCAAGATGCTTTGGGGCCTCTCTCACCCTTTGGAAACAAGGCAGCCCTTAGGTCCTGGTAGCTCTAGGCCTATGTAGCACAACCAGAACAGAAGTTCTACTTCAGCCAGGTCAGGCCTGCCAAGAAACTGCGTTTCACAGGCCTTTCAAAGAGATGTTCTCTTAGGCTGGAAGAGCACTGGGCAGAGCCAGCTGTTTCTTAGCTTCCCGAAGAGCTGGGAGCAAGATGCTTTGGGTCCACTCTCCGTCTTTGGAAACAAGGCAGCCCTTTGGGCCTGGCAGCTCTAGGGCAATGGAGCACACCCAGAGCAGAAGTTCTACTTCAGACAGATCAGGCCTGCCAGGAAACTGCGTTTCACAGGCCTTGGTAAGAGATGTTCCCGGTAGGCTGTGAGAGCACTGGGCAGAGCCAGTTGTTTCTTACCTTCCTGAAAAGCTGGAAGCAAGACGCTTGGGACCCATCTGCCCGTTTGGGAACAAGGCAGCCTTTTGGGTCGGGAAGCTCTAGGCCAATGGAGCACACGCAGAGCAGGAGTTCTACTTCAGCCTGATCAGGCCTGCAAAGAAACAGCGTTTGACAGGCCTTGGTAAGAGATGTTCCCGGTAGGTGTAAGAGAACGGGGCAGAGCGAGTTGGTTCTTAGCTTCCCAGAGAGCTGGAAGCAAGATGCTTTGGGGCCTCTCTGCCCCTTTGGAAACAAGGCAGCACCTTGGGCCTGGCAGCTCTAGGGCAACGGAGCACACCCAGAGCAGAAGTTCTACTTCAGCCAAATCAGGCCTGCCAGGAAACGGCGTTTCACAGGCCTTGGTAAGAGATGTTCCCGGTAGGCTGTAAGAGCACTGGGCAACGCCAGATGTTTCTTAGCTTCCCGAAGAGCTGGAAGCAAGATGCTTTGGTGCCACTCTCTCACTTTGGAATCAAGGCAGCCCTTTGGGGCAGGTAGCTCTAGGCCAGTGGAGCACACCCAGAGCAGAAGTTCTACTTCGGCCAGTTCAGGCCACCAACAAACTGCGTTTCACAGGCCTTGTTAAGAGATGTTCCCGGTAGGCTGTAAGAGCACTGGGCAACGCCAGATGTTTCTTAGCTTCCCGAAGAGCTGGAAGCAAGATGCTTTGGGGCCTCTCTGCCCCTTTGCAAACAAGGCAGCCCTTTGGGCCAGGCAGCTCTAGGCTAATGGAGCACACCCAGAGCAGAAGTTCTACTTCAGCTAGATCAGGCCACCAACAAAGTGCGTTTCACAGGCCTTGGTAAGAGATTTTCTCTCAGGCTGTAAGAGCACTGGGCAGAGCCAGTTGTTTCTTAGCTTCCCTAAGAGCTGGAAGCAAGATGCTTTGGGGGCTCCCTGCCCCTTTGCCAACAAGGCCGACCTTTGGGCCTTTCAGCTCTAGGCCAATGGAGCACACCCAGAGCAGAAGTTCTACCTCAGCCAGATAAGGCCTGCCAAGAAACTGCGTTTCAAAGGCTTTGGTAAGAGATGTTGCCGGTACTCTGTCAGAGCACTGGGCAGAGACAGTTGTTTCTTAGCTTCCCAATGAGCTGGAAGCAAGATGCTTTGGGGCCTCTCTGCCCCTTTGCAAACAAGGCATCCCTTTGGGCCTTTCAGCTCTAGGGCAATGGAGCACACCCAGAGCAGAAGTTCTACCTCAGCCAGATCAGGCCTGCCAAGAAACTGCTTTTCACAGGCCTTCATAAGAGGTGTTCCCGGAAGGCTGTAAGAGTACCTGGCAGAGCGAGTTGTTTCTTAGCTTCAAAAACAGCTGGAAGCAACATGATTTGGGGCCTCTCTCCCCCTTTGGAAACAAAGCAGCCTTTGTGCCTGGCAGCTCTAGGCCAAAGTAGCACACCCAGAGCACAAGTTCTACCTCAGCCAGATAAGGCCTGTCAAGAAGCTGCGTTTCACAGGCCTTTGTATGTGACGTTCCCGGTTGGCTTTGAGAGCACTGTGCAGAGCCAGTTGTTTTAGCTTCCCAGAGAGCAGGAAGCAAGATGCTTTGGGGCCTCTCTCACACTTTGGAAATAAAGGCAGCCCTTTGGGCCTGGCAGCCCTAGGCCAATGGAGTACACCCAGAGCAGAAGTTCTACCTCAGCCAGATCAGGCCTTCCAAGAAACTGCGTCTCACAGGCCTTTCTCTGTCACGTTGCCGGTAGGCTGTGAGAGCACTGTGCAGAGCCAGTTGTTTCTTAGCTTCCCAAAGATTTGGAAGCAAGATACTTTGGGGACTCTCAGCCCCTTTGGAAACAAGGCGGCCCTTTGGGCCTGGCAGCTCTAGGCCAAAGTAGCACGCCCAGAGCAGGAGTTCTACTTCAGCCAGATCAGGCCTGCCAAGAAACTGCGTTTCACAGGCCTTGGTAAGAGATGTTCCCGGTAGGCTGTGAGAGCACTGTGGAGAGCCAGTTGCTTTAGCTTCCCACAGAGCTGGAAGCAAGATGCTTTGGGGCCTCTCTCTCCCTTTGGACACAAGGCAGCCGTTTGCGCCTGGCAGCTCTAGGGCAATGGAGCACACCCAGAGCAGAAGTTCTACTTCAGCCAAATCAGGCCTGCCAGGAAACTGCGTTTCACAGGCCTTGGTAAGAGATGTTCCCGGTAGGCTGTAAGAGCACTGGGCAACGCCAGATGTTTCTTAGCTTCCCGAAGTGCTGGAAGCAAGATGCTTTGGTGCCACTCTCTCACTTTCGAATCAAGGCAGCCCTTTGGGGCAGGTAGCTCTAGGCCAGTGGAGCACACCCAGAGCAGAAGTTCTACTTCGGCCAGTACAGGCCACCAACAAACTGCGTTTCACAGGCCTTGGTAAGAGATGTTCCCGGTAGGCTGTAAGAGCACTGGGCAATGCCAGATGTTTCTTAGCTTCCCAAAGAGCTGGAAGCAAGATGCTTTGGGGCCTCTCATCCCCTTTGCAAGCAAGGCGGCCCTTTGGGCCAGGCAGCTCTAGGCCAATGGAGCACACCCAGAGCAGAAGTTCTACTTCAGCTAGATCAGGCCACCAACAAAGTGCGTTTCACAAGCCTTGGTAAGAGATTTTCTCTCAGGCTGTAAGAGCACTGGGCAGAGCCAGTTGTTTCTTAGCTTCCCAAAGAGCTGGAAGCAAGATGCTTTGGGGGCTCCCTGCCCCTTTGCCAACAAGGCCGACCTTTGTGCCTTTCAGCTCTAGGCCAATGGAGCACACCCAGAGCAGAAGTTCTACCTCAGCCAGATAAGGCCTGCCAAGAAACTGCGTTTCAAAGGCTTTGGTAAGAGATGTTGCCGGTACTCTGTCAGAGCACTGGGCAGAGACAGTTGTTTCTTAGCTTCCCAATGAGCTGGAAGCAAGATGCTTTGGGGCCTCTCTGCCCCTTTGCAAACAAGGCATCCCTTTGGGCCTTTCAGCTCTAGGCCAATGGAGCACAGCCAGAGCAGAAGTCCTACTTCAGCCAGATCAGGCTTGCCAAGGAACTGCGTTTCAGAGGCCTTTGTATGTGACGTTTCCGGTAGGCTGTGAGAGCACGGTGCAGAGCCAGTTGTTTCCTTGTTTCCCAAACAGCTGGAAGCAAGACGCTTTGGGGCATCTCTGCCCCTTTGGAAACAAGGCAGCACGTTGGGTCTGGCAGCTCTAGGGCAATGGAGCACAACCAGAGCAGAAGTTCTACTTCTTCTAGATCAGGCCTGCCTAGAAAGTGCGTTTCACAGGCCTTGATAAGAGATGTTCTCTTAGGCTATAAGAGCACTGGGCACAGCGAGTTGTTTCTTAGCTTCCCAAGAGGTGGAAGCAAGATGCTTTGGGGCCTCTCTCCCCCTTTGGAAACAAGGCAGCCCTTTGGGCCTTTCAGCTCTAGGGCAATGGAGCACACCCAGAGCAGAAGTTCTACCTCAGCCAGATCAGGCCTGCCAAGAAACTGCTTTTCACAGGCCTTCGTAAAAGGTGTTCCCGGAAGGCTGTAAGAGTACCTGGCAGAGCGAGTTGTTTCTTAGCTTCAAAAACAGCTGGAAGCAACATGATTTGGGGCCTCTCTCCCCCTTTGGAAACAAAGCAGCCTTTGTGCCTGGCAGCTCTAGGCCAAAGTAGCACACCCAGAGCACAAGTTCTACCTCAGCCAGATAAGGCCTGTCAAGAAGCTGCGTTTCACAGGCCTTTGTATGTGACGTTCCCGGTTGGCTTTGAGAGCACTGTGCAGAGCCAGTTGTTTTAGCTTCCCAGAGAGCAGGAAGCAAGATGCTTTGGGGCCTCTCTCACACTTTGGAAATAAAGGCAGCCCTTTGGGCCTGGCAGCCCTAGGCCAATGGAGTACACCCAGAGCAGAAGTTCTACCTCAGCCAGATCAGGCCTTCCAAGAAACTGCGTCTCACAGGCCTTTCTCTGTCACGTTGCCGGTAGGCTGTGAGAGCACTGTGCAGAGCCAGTTGTTTCTTAGCTTCCCAAAGATTTGGAAGCAAGATGCTTTGGGGACTCTCAGCCCCTTTGGAAACAAGGCGGCCCTTTGGGCCTGGCAGCTCTAGGCCAAAGTAGCACGCCCAGAGCAGGAGTTCTACTTCAGCCAGATCAGGCCTGCCAAGAAACTGCGTTTCACAGGCCTTGGTAAGAGATGTTCCCGGTAGGCTGTGAGAGCACTGTGGAGAGCCAGTTGCTTTAGCTTCCCACAGAGCTGGAAGCAAGATGCTTTGGGGCCTCTCTCTCCCTTTGGACACAAGGCAGCCGTTTGTGCCTGGCAGCTCTAGGCCAATGGAGCACACCCACAGCAGAAGTTCTACTTCAGGCAGATCAGTCCTGCCCAGAAACTGCGTTTCACAGCCCTTGGTAAGAGATGTTCACGGTAGGCTGTGAGAGCACTGGGCAGAACCAGTTGTTTTTTAGCTTCCCAAAGTGCTGGAGGCAAGATGCTTTGGGGCCTCTCTCACCCTTTGGAAACAAGGCAGCCCTTAGGTCCTGGTAGCTCTAGGCCTATGTAGCACAACCAGAACAGAAGTTCTACTTCAGCCAGGTCAGGCCTGCCAAGAAACTGCGTTTCACAGGCCTTTCAAAGAGATGTTCTCTTAGGCTGGAAGAGCACTGGGCAGAGCCAGCTGTTTCTTAGCTTCCCGAAGAGCTGGGAGCAAGATGCTTTGGGTCCACTCTCCGTCTTTGGAAACAAGGCAGCCCTTTGGGCCTGGCAGCTCTAGGGCAATGGAGCACACCCAGAGCAGAAGTTCTACTTCAGCCAGATCAGGCCTGCCAGGAAACTGCGTTTCACAGGCCTTGGTAAGAGATGTTCCCGGTAGGCTGTAAGAGCACTGGGCAGAGCCAGTTGTTTCTTACCTTCCTGAAAAGCTGGAAGCAAGACGCTTGGGACCCCTCTGCCCGTTTGGGAACAAGGCAGCCTTTTGGGTCGGGAAGCTCTAGGCCAATGGAGCACACGCAGAGCAGGAGTTCTACTTCAGCCTGATCAGGCCTGCAAAGAAACAGCGTTTGACAGGCCTTGGTAAGAGATGTTCCCGGTAGGTGTAAGAGCACTGGGCAGAGCCAGTTGTTTCTTAGCTTCGCAAAGACCGGGAAGCAAGATGCTTTGGGCCTCTCTGCCCCTTGGAAACAGGGCAGCACTTTGGGCCTGGCAGCCCTAGGGCAATGGAGCACACCCAGAGCCGGAGTTCTACTTCAGCCAGATGAGGCCTGCCAAGAAACTGCGTTTCACAGGCCTTTCAAAGACATGTTCCCGGTAGGCTGTAAGAGCACGGGGCAGAGCGAGTTGGTTCTTAGCTTCCCAGAGAGCTGGAAGCAAGATGCTTTGGGGCCTCTCTGCCCCTTTGGAAACAAGGCAGCACCTTGGGCCTGGCAGCTCTAGGGCAATGGAGCACACCCAGAGCAGAAGTTCTACTTCAGCCAAATCAGGCCTGCCAGGAAACGGCGTTTCACAGGCCTTGGTAAGAGATGTTCCCGGTAGGCTGTAAGAGCACTGGGCAACGCCAGATGTTTCTTAGCTTCCCGAAGAGCTGGAAGCAAGATGCTTTGGTGCCACTCTCTCACTTTGGAATCAAGGCAGCCCTTTGGGGCAGGTAGCTCTAGGCCAGTGGAGCACACCCAGAGCAGAAGTTCTACTTCGGCCAGTTCAGGCCACCAACAAACTGCGTTTCACAGGCCTTGGTAAGAGATGTTCCCGGTAGGCTGTAAGAGCACTGGGCAACGCCAGATGTTTCTTAGCTTCCCGAAGACCTGGAAGCAAGATGCTTTGGGGCCTCTCTGCCCCTTTGCAAACAAGGCGGCCCTTTGGGCCAGGCAGCTCTAGGCCAATGGAGCACACCCAGAGCAGAAGTTCTACTTCAGCTAGATCAGGCCACCAACAAAGTGTGTTTCACAGGCTTTGGTAAGAGATTTTCTCTCAGGCTGTAAGAGCACTGGGCAGAGCCAGTTGTTTCTTAGCTTCCCAAAGAGCTGGAAGCAAGATGCTTTGGGGGCTCCCTGCCCCTTTGCCAACAAGGCCGACCTTTGGGCCTTTCAGCTCTAGGCCAATGGAGCACACCCAGAGCAGAAGTTCTACCTCAGCCAGATAAGGCCTGCCAAGAAACTGCGTTTCAATGGCTTTGGTAAGAGATGTTGCCGGTACTCTGTCAGAGCACTGGGCAGAGACAGTTGTTTCTTAGCTTCCCAATGAGCTGGAAGCAAGATGCTTTGGGGCCTCTCTGCCCCTTTGCAAACAAGGCATCCCTTTGGGCCTTTCAGCTCTAGGGCAATGGAGCACACCCAGAGCAGAAGTTCTACCTCAGCCAGATCAGGCCTGCCAACAAACTGCTTTTCACAGGCCTTCGTAAGAGGTGTTCCCGGAAGGCTGTAAGAGTACCTGGCAGAGCGAGTTGTTTCTTAGCTTCAAAAACAGCTGGAAGCAACATGATTTGGGGCCTCTCTCCCCCTTTGGAAACAAAGCAGCCTTTGTGCCTGGCAGCTCTAGGCCAAAGTAGCACACCCAGAGCACAAGTTCTACCTCAGCCAGATAAGGCCTGTCAAGAAGCTGCGTTTCACAGGCCTTTGTATGTGACGTTCCCGGTTGGCTTTGAGAGCACTGTGCAGAGCCAGTTGTTTTAGCTTCCCAGAGAGCAGGAAGCAAGATGCTTTGGGGCCTCTCTCACACTTTGGAAATAAAGGCAGCCCTTTGGGCCTGGCAGCCCTAGGCCAATGGAGTACACCCAGAGCAGAAGTTCTACCTCAGCCAGATCAGGCCTTCCAAGAAACTACGTCTCACACGCCTTTCTCTGTCACGTTGCCGGTAGGCTGTGAGAGCACTGTGCAGAGCCAGTTGTTTCTTAGCTTCCCAAAGATTTGGAAGCAAGATACTTTGGGGACTCTCAGCCCCTTTGGAAACAAGGCGGCCCTTTGGGCCTGGCAGCTCTAGGCCAAAGTAGCACGCCCAGAGCAGGAGTTCTACTTCAGCCAGATCAGGCCTGCCAAGAAACTGCGTTTCACAGGCCTTGGTAAGAGATGTTCCCGGTAGGCTGTGAGAGCACTGTGGAGAGCCAGTTGCTTTAGCTTCCCACAGAGCTGGAAGCAAGATGCTTTGGGGCCTCTCTCTCCCTTTGGACACAAGGCAGCCGTTTGCGCCTGGCAGCTCTAGGCCAATGGAGCACACCCACAGCAGAAGTTCTACTTCAGGCAGATCAGTCCTGCCCAGAAACTGCGTTTCACAGCCCTTGGTAAGAGATGTTCACGGTAGGCTGTGAGAGCACTGGGCAGAACCAGTTGTTTTTTAGCTTCCCAAAGTGCTGGAGGCAAGATGCTTTGGGGCCTCTCTCACCCTTTGGAAACAAGGCAGCCCTTAGGTCCTGGTAGCTCTAGGCCTATGTAGCACAACCAGAACAGAAGTTCTACTTCAGCCAGGTCAGGCCTGCCAAGAAACTGCGTTTCACAGGCCTTTCAAAGAGATGTTCTCTTAGGCTGTAAGAGCACTGGGCAGAGCCAGCTGTTTCTTAGCTTCCCGAAGAGCTGGGAGCAAGATGCTTTGGGTCCACTCTCCGTCTTTGGAAACAAGGCAGCCCTTTGGGCCTGGCAGCTCTAGGGCAATGGAGCACACCCAGAGCAGAAGTTCTACTTCAGCCAGATCAGGCCTGCCAGGAAACTGCGTTTCACAGGCCTTGGTAAGAGATGTTCCCGGTAGGCTGTAAGAGCACTGGGCAGAGCCAGTTGTTTCTTACCTTCCTGAAAAGCTGGAAGCAAGACGCTTGGGACCCCTCTGCCCGTTTGGGAACAAGGCAGCCTTTTGGGTCGGGAAGCTCTAGGCCAATGGAGCACACGCAGAGCAGGAGTTCTACTTCAGCCTGATCAGGCCTGCAAAGAAACAGCGTTTGACAGGCCTTGGTAAGAGATGTTCCTGGTAGGTGTAAGAGCACTGGGCAAAGCCAGTTGTTTCTTAGCTTTGCAAAGACCGGGAAGCAAGATGCTTTGGGCCTCTCTGCCCCTTGGAAACAGGGCAGCACTTTGGGCCTGGCAGCCCTAGGGCAATGGAGCACACCCAGAGCCGGAGTTCTACTTCAGCCAGCTGAGGCCTGCCAAGAAACTGCGTTTCACAGGCCTTTCAAAGACATGTTCCCGGTAGGCTGTAAGAGCACGGGGCAGAGCGAGTTGGTTCTTAGCTTCCCAGAGAGCTGGAAGCAAGATGCTTTGGGGCCTCTCTGCCCCTTTGGAAACAAGGCAGCACCTTGGGCCTGGCAGCTCTAGGGCAATGGAGCACACCCAGAGCAGAAGTTCTACTTCAGCCAAATCAGGCCTGCCAGGAAACGGCGTTTCACAGGCCTTGGTAAGAGATGTTCCCGGTAGGCTGTAAGAGCACTGGTCAACGCCAGATGTTTCTTAGCTTCCCGAAGAGCTGGAAGCAAGATGCTTTGGTGCCACTCTCTCACTTTGGAATCAAGGCAGCCCTTTGGGGCAGGTAGCTCTAGGCCAGTGGAGCACACCCAGAGCAGAAGTTCTACTTCAGCTAGATCAGGCCACCAACAAAGTGCGTTTCACAGGCCTTGGTAAGAGATTTTCTCTCAGGCTGTAAGAGCACTGGGCAGAGCCAGTTGTTTCTTAGCTTCCCAAAGAGCTGGAAGCAAGATGCTTTGGGGGCTCCCTGCCCCTTTGCCAACAAGGCCGACCTTTGGGCCTTTCAGCTCTAGGCCAATAGAGCACACCGAGAGCAGAAGTTCTACCTCAGCCAGATAAGGCCTGCCAAGAAACTGCGTTTCAAAGGCTTTGGTAAGAGATGTTGCCGGTACTCTGTCAGAGCACTGGGCAGAGACAGTTGTTTCTTAGCTTCCCAAAGAGCTGGAAGCAAGATGCTTTGGGGCCTCTCTGCCCCTTTGCAAACAAGGCATCCCTTTGGGCCTTTCAGCTCTAGGCCAATGGAGCACAGCCAGAGCAGAAGTCCTACTTCAGCCAGATCAGGCCTGCCAAGGAACTGCGTTTCAGAGGCCTTTGTATGTGACGTTCCCGGTAGGCTGTGAGAGCACGGTGCAGAGCCCGTTGTTTCCTTGTTTCCCAAACAGCTGGAAGCAAGACGCTTAGGGGCCTCTCTGCCCCTTTGGAAACAAGGCAGCACGTTGGGTCTGGCAGCTCTAGGGCAATGGAGCACAACCAGAGCAGAAGATCTACTTCTTCCAGATCAGGCCTGCCTAGAAAGTGCGTTTCACAGGCCTTGATAAGAGATGTTCTCTTAGGCTATAAGAGCACTGGGCACAGCCAGTTGTTTCTTAGCTTCCCAATGAGCTGGAAGCAAGATGCTTTGGGGCCTCTCTGCCCCTTTGCAAACAAGGCATCCCTTTGGGCCTTTCAGCTCTAGGGCAATGGAGCACACCCAGAGCAGAAGTTCTACCTCAGCCAGATCAGGCCTGCCAAGAAACTGCTTTTCACAGGCCTTCGTAAGAGGTGTTCCCGGAAGGCTGTAAGAGTACCTGGCAGAGCGAGTTGTTTCTTAGCTTCAAAAACAGCTGGAAGCAACATGATTTGGGGCCTCTCTCCCCCTTTGGAAACAAAGCAGCCTTTGTGCCTGGCAGCTCTAGGCCAAAGTAGCACACCCAGAGCACAAGTTCTACCTCAGCCAGATAAGGCCTGTCAAGAAGCTGCGTTTCACAGGCCTTTGTATGTGACGTTCCCGGTTGGCTTTGAGAGCACTGTGCAGAGCCAGTTGTTTTAGCTTCCCAGAGAGCAGGAAGCAAGATGCTTTGGGGCCTCTCTCACACTTTGGAAATAAAGGCAGCCCTTTGGGCCTGGCAGCCCTAGGCCAATGGAGTACACCCAGAGCAGAAGTTCTACCTCAGCCAGATCAGGCCTTCCAAGAAACTGCGTCTCACAGGCCTTTCTCTGTCACGTTGCCGGTAGGCTGTGAGAGCACTGTGCAGAGCCAGTTGTTTCTTAGCTTCCCAAAGATTTGGAAGCAAGATACTTTGGGGACTCTCAGCCCCTTTGGAAACAAGGCGGCCCTTTGGGCCTGGCAGCTCTAGGCCAAAGTAGCACGCCCAGAGCAGGAGTTCTACTTCAGCCAGATCAGGCCTGCCAAGAAACTGCGTTTCACAGGCCTTGGTAAGAGATGTTCCCGGTAGGCTGTGAGAGCACTGTGGAGAGCCAGTTGCTTTAGCTTCCCACAGAGCTGGAAGCAAGATGCTTTGGGGCCTCTCTCTCCCTTTGGACACAAGGCAGCCGTTTGCGCCTGGCAGCTCTAGGCCAATGGAGCACACCCACAGCAGAAGTTCTACTTCAGGCAGATCAGTCCTGCCCAGAAACTGCGTTTCACAGCCCTTGGTAAGAGATGTTCACGGTAGGCTGTGAGAGCACTGGGCAGAACCAGTTGTTTTTTAGCTTCCCAAAGTGCTGGAGGCAAGATGCTTTGGGGCCTCTCTCACCCTTTGGAAACAAGGCAGCCCTTAGGTCCTGGTAGCTCTAGGCCTATGTAGCACAACCAGAACAGAAGTTCTACTTCAGCCAGGTCAGGCCTGCCAAGAAACTGCGTTTCACAGGTCTTTCAAAGAGATGTTCTCTTAGGCTGTAAGAGCACTGGGCAGAGCCAGCTGTTTCTTAGCTTCCCGAAGAGCTGGGAGCAAGATGCTTTGGGTCCACTCTCCGTCTTTGGAAACAAGGCAGCCCTTTGGGCCTGGCAGCTCTAGGGCAATGGAGCACACCCAGAGCAGAAGTTCTACTTCAGCCAGATCAGGCCTGCCAGGAAACTGCGTTTCACAGGCCTTGGTAAGAGATGTTCCCGGTAGGCTGTAAGAGCACTGGGCAGAGCCAGTTGTTTCTTACCTTCCTGAAAAGCTGGAAGCAAGACGCTTGGGACCCCTCTGCCCGTTTGGGAACAAGGCAGCCTTTTGGGTCGGGAAGCTCTAGGCCAATGGAGCACACGCAGAGCAGGAGTTCTACTTCAGCCTGATCAGGCCTGCAAAGAAACAGCGTTTGACAGGCCTTGGTAAGAGATGTTCCCGGTAGGTGTAAGAGCACTGGGCAGAGCCAGTTGTTTCTTAGCTTTGCAAAGACCGGGAAGCAAGATGCTTTGGGCCTCTCTGCCCCTTGGAAACAGGGCAGCACTTTGGGCCTGGCAGCCCTAGGGCAATGGAGCACACCCAGAGCCGGAGTTCTACTTCAGCCAGATGAGGCCTGCCAAGAAACTGCGTTTCACAGGCCTTTCAAAGACATGTTCCCGGTAGGCTGTAAGAGCACGGGGCAGAGCGAGTTGGTTCTTAGCTTCCCAGAGAGCTGGAAGCAAGATGCTTTGGGGCCTCTCTGCCCCTTTGGAAACAAGGCAGCACCTTGGGCCTGGCAGCTCTAGGGCAATGGAGCACACCCAGAGCAGAAGTTCTACTTCAGCCAAATCAGGCCTGCCAGGAAACGGCGTTTCACAGGCCTTGGTAAGAGATGTTCCCGGTAGGCTGTAAGAGCACTGGGCAACGCCAGATGTTTCTTAGCTTCCCGAAGGGCTGGAAGCAAGATGCTTTGGTGCCACTCTCTCAATTTGGAATCAAGGCAGCCCTTTGGGGCAGGTAGCTCTAGGCCAGTGGAGCACACCCAGAGCAGAAGTTCTACTTCGGCCAGTTCAGGCCACCAACAAACTGCGTTTCACAGTCCTTGGTAAGAGATGTTCCCGGTAGGCTGTAAGAGCACTGGGCAACGCCAGATGTTTCTTAGGTTCCCGAAGAGCTGGAAGCAAGATGCTTTGGGGCCTCTCATCCCCTTTGCAAGCAAGGCGGCCCTTTGGGCCAGGCAGCTCTAGGCCAATGGAGCACACCCAGAGCAGAAGTTCTACTTCAGCTAGATCAGGCCACCAACAAAGTGCGTTTCACAGGCCTTGGTAAGAGATTTTCTCTCAGGCTGTAAGAGCACTGGGCAGAGCCAGTTGTTTCTTAGCTTCCCAAAGAGCTGGAAGCAAGATGCTTTGGGGGCTCCCTGCCCCTTTGCCAACAAGGCCGACCTTTGGGCCTTTCAGCTCTAGGCCAATGGAGCACACCCAGAGCAGAAGTTCTACCTCAGCCAGATAAGGCCTGCCAAGAAACTGCGTTTCAAAGGCTTTGGTAAGAGATGTTGCCGGTACTCTGTCAGAGCACTGGGCAGAGACAGTTGTTTCTTAGCTTCCCAAAGAGCTGGAAGCAAGATGCTTTGGGGCCTCTCTGCCCCTTTGCAAACAAGGCATCCCTTTGGGCCTTTCAGCTCTAGGCCAATGGAGCACAGCCAGAGCAGAAGTCCTACTTCAGCCAGATCAGGCCTGCCAAGGAACTGCGTTTCAGAGGCCTTTGTATGTGACGTTCCCGGTAGGCTGTGAGAGCACGGTGCAGAGCCAGTTGTTTCCTTGTTTCCCAAACAGCTGGAAGCAAGACGCTTTGGGGCCTCTCTGCCCCTTTGGAAACAAGGCAGCACGTTGGGTCTGTCAGCTCTAGGGCAATGGAGCACAACCAGAGCAGAAGTTCTACTTCTTCCAGATCAGGCCTGCCTAGAAAGTGCGTTTCACAGGCCTTGATAAGAGATGTTCTCTTAGGCTATAAGAGCACTGGGCACAGCCAGTTGTTTCTTAGCTTCCCAATGAGCTGGAAGCAAGATGCTTTGGGGCCTCTCTGCCCCTTTGCAAACAAGGCATCCCTTTGGGCCTTTCAGCTCTAGGGCAATGGAGCACACCCAGAGCAGAAGTTCTACCTCAGCCAGATCATGCCTGCCAAGAAACTGCTTTTCACAGGCCTTCGTAAGAGGTGTTCCCGGAAGGCTGTAACAGTACCTGGCAGAGCGAGTTGTTTCTTAGCTTCAAAAACAGCTGGAAGCAACATGATTTGGGGCCTCTCTCCCCCTTTGGAAACAAAGCAGCCTTTGTGCCTGGCAGCTCTAGGCCAAAGTAGCACACCCAGAGCACAAGTTCTACCTCAGCCAGATAAGGCCTGTCAAGAAGCTGCGTTTCACAGGCCTTTGTATGTGACGTTCCCGGTTGGCTTTGAGAGCACTGTGCAGAGCCAGTTGTTTTAGCTTCCCAGAGAGCAGGAAGCAAGATGCTTTGGGGCCTCTCTCACACTTTGGAAATAAAGGCAGCCCTTTGGGCCTGGCAGCCCTAGGCCAATGGAGTACACCCAGAGCAGAAGTTCTACCTCAGCCAGATCAGGCCTTCCAAGAAACTGCGTCTCACAGGCCTTTCTCTGTCACGTTGCCGGTAGGCTGTGAGAGCACTGTGCAGAGCCAGTTGTTTCTTAGCTTCCCAAAGATTTGGAAGCAAGATACTTTGGGGACTCTCAGCCCCTTTGGAAACAAGGCGGCCCTTTGGGCCTGGCAGCTCTAGGCCAAAGTAGCACGCCCAGAGCAGGAGTTCTACTTCAGCCAGATCAGGCCTGCCAAGAAACTGCGTTTCACAGGCCTTGGTAAGAGATGTTCCCGGTAGGCTGTGAGAGCACTGTGGAGAGCCAGTTGCTTTAGCTTCCCACAGAGCTGGAAGCAAGATGCTTTGGGGCCTCTCTCTCCCTTTGGACACAAGGCAGCCGTTTGCGCCTGGCAGCTCTAGGCCAATGGAGCACACCCACAGCAGAAGTTCTACTTCAGGCAGATCAGTCCTGCCCAGAAACTGCGTTTCACAGCCCTTGGTAAGAGATGTTCACGGTAGGCTGTGAGAGCACTGGGCAGAACCAGTTGTTTTTTAGCTTCCCAAAGTGCTGGAGGCAAGATGCTTTGGGGCCTCTCTCACCCTTTGGAAACAAGGCAGCCCTTAGGTCCTGGTAGCTCTAGGCCTATGTAGCACAACCAGAACAGAAGTTCTACTTCAGCCAGGTCAGGCCTGCCAAGAAACTGCGTTTCACAGGCCTTTCAAAGAGATGTTCTCTTAGGCTGTAAGAGCACTGGGCAGAGCCAGCTGTTTCTTAGCTTTCCGAAGAGCTGGGAGCAAGATGCTTTGGGTCCACTCTCGGTCTTTGGAAACAAGGCAGCCCTTTGGGCCTGGCAGCTCTAGGGCAATGGAGCACACCCAGAGCAGAAGTTCTACTTCAGCCTGATCAGGCCTGCCAGGAAACTGCGTTTCACAGGCCTTGGTAAGAGATGTTCCCGGTAGGCTGTAAGAGCACTGGGCAGAGCCAGTTGTTTCTTACCTTCCTGAAAAGCTGGAAGCAAGACGCTTGGGACCCCTCTGCCCGTTTGGGAACAAGGCAGCCTTTTGGGTCGGGAAGCTCTAGGCCAATGGAGCACACGCAGAGCAGGAGTTCTACTTCAGCCTGATCAGGCCTGCAAAGAAACAGCGTTTGACAGGCCTTGGTAAGAGATGTTCCCGGTAGGTGTAAGAGCACTGGGCAGAGCCAGTTGTTTCTTAGCTTCGCAAAGACCGGGAAGCAAGATGCTTTGGGCCTCTCTGCCCCTTGGAAACAGGGCAGCACTTTGGGCCTGGCAGCCCTAGGGCAATGGAGCACACCCAGAGCCGGAGTTCTACTTCAGCCAGATGAGGCCTGCCAAGAAACTGCGTTTCACAGGCCTTTCAAAGACATGTTCCCGGTAGGCTGTAAGAGCACGGGGCAGAGCGAGTTGGTTCTTAGCTTCCCAGAGAGCTGGAAGCAAGATGCTTTGGGGCCTCTCTGCCCCTTTGGAAACAAGGCAGCACCTTGGGCCTGGCAGCTCTGGGGCAATGGAGCACACCCAGAGCAGAAGTTCTACTTCAGCCAAATCAGGCCTGCCAGGAAACGGCGTTTCACAGGCCTTGGTAAGAGATGTTCCCGGTAGGCTGTAAGAGCACTGGGCAACGCCAGATGTTTCTTAGCTTCCCGAAGAGCTGGAAGGAAGATGCTTTGGTGCCACTCTCTCACTTTGGAATCAAGGCAGCCCTTTGGGGCAGGTAGCTCTAGGCCAGTGGAGCACACCCAGAGCAGAAGTTCTACTTCGGCCAGTTCAGGCCACCAACAAACTGCGTTTCACAGTCCTTGGTAAGAGATGTTCCCGGTAGGCTGTAAGAGCACTGGGCAACGCCAGATGTTTCTTAGCTTCCCGAAGACCTGGAAGCAAGATGCTTTGGGGCCTCTCTGCCCCTTTGCAAACAAGGCGGCCCTTTGGGCCAGGCAGCTCTAGGCCAATGGAGCACACCCGGAGCAGAAGTTCTACTTCAGCTAGATCAGGCCACCAACAAAGTGCGTTTCACAGGCTTTGGTAAGAGATTTTCTCTCAGGCTGTAAGAGCACTGGGCAGAGCCAGTTGTTTCTTAGCTTCCCAAAGAGCTGGAAGCAAGATGCTTTGGGGGCTCCCTGCCCCTTTGCCAACAAGGCCGACCTTTGGGCCTTTCAGCTCTAGGCCAATGGAGCACACCCAGAGCAGAAGTTCTACCTCAGCCAGATAAGGCCTGCCAAGAAACTGCGTTTCAATGGCTTTGGTAAGAGATGTTGCCGGTACTCTGTCAGAGCACTGGGCAGAGACAGTTGTTTCTTAGCTTCCCAATGAGCTGGAAGCAAGATGCTTTGGGGCCTCTCTGCCCCTTTGCAAACAAGGCATCCCTTTGGGCCTTTCAGCTCTAGGGCAATGGAGCACACCCAGAGCAGAAGTTCTACCTCAGCCAGATCAGGCCTGCCAACAAACTGCTTTTCACAGGCCTTCGTAAGAGGTGTTCCCGGAAGGCTGTAAGAGTACCTGGCAGAGCGAGTTGTTTCTTAGCTTCAAAAACAGCTGGAAGCAACATGATTTGGGGCCTCTCTCCCCCTTTGGAAACAAAGCAGCCTTTGTGCCTGGCAGCTCTAGGCCAAAGTAGCACACCCAGAGCACAAGTTCTACCTCAGCCAGATAAGGCCTGTCAAGAAGCTGCGTTTCACAGGCCTTTGTATGTGACGTTCCCGGTTGGCTTTGAGAGCACTGTGCAGAGCCAGTTGTTTTAGCTTCCCAGAGAGCAGGAAGCAAGATGCTTTGGGGCCTCTCTCACACTTTGGAAATAAAGGCAGCCCTTTGGGCCTGGCAGCCCTAGGCCAATGGAGTACACCCAGAGCAGAAGTTCTACCTCAGCCAGATCAGGCCTTCCAAGAAACTGCGTCTCACAGGCCTTTCTCTGTCACGTTGCCGGTAGGCTGTGAGAGCACTGTGCAGAGCCAGTTGTTTCTTAGCTTCCCAAAGATTTGGAAGCAAGATACTTTGGGGACTCTCAGCCCCTTTGGAAACAAGGCGGCCCTTTGGGCCTGGCAGCTCTAGGCCAAAGTAGCACGCCCAGAGCAGGAGTTCTACTTCAGCCAGATCAGGCCTGCCAAGAAACTGCGTTTCACAGGCCTTGGTAAGAGATGTTCCCGGTAGGCTGTGAGAGCACTGTGGAGAGCCAGTTGCTTTAGCTTCCCACAGAGCTGGAAGCAAGATGCTTTGGGGCCTCTCTCTCCCTTTGGACACAAGGCAGCCGTTTGCGCCTGGCAGCTCTAGGCCAATGGAGCACACCCACAGCAGAAGTTCTACTTCAGGCAGATCAGTCCTGCCCAGAAACTGCGTTTCACAGCCCTTGGTAAGAGATGTTCACGGTAGGCTGTGAGAGCACTGGGCAGAACCAGTTGTTTTTTAGCTTCCCAAAGTGCTGGAGGCAAGATGCTTTGGGGCCTCTCTCACCCTTTGGAAACAAGGCAGCCCTTAGGTCCTGGTAGCTCTAGGCCTATGTAGCACAACCAGAACAGAAGTTCTACTTCAGCCAGGTCAGGCCTGCCAAGAAACTGCGTTTCACAGGTCTTTCAAAGAGATGTTCTCTTAGGCTGTAAGAGCACTGGGCAGAGCCAGCTGTTTCTTAGCTTCCCGAAGAGCTGGGAGCAAGATGCTTTGGGTCCACTCTCCGTCTTTGGAAACAAGGCAGCCCTTTGGGCCTGGCAGCTCTAGGGCAATGGAGCACACCCAGAGCAGAAGTTCTACTTCAGCCAGATCAGGCCTGCCAGGAAACTGCGTTTCACAGGCCTTGGTAAGAGATGTTCCCGGTAGGCTGTAAGAGCACTGGGCAGAGCCAGTTGTTTCTTACCTTCCTGAAAAGCTGGAAGCAAGACGCTTGGGACCCCTCTGCCCGTTTGGGAACAAGGCAGCCTTTTGGGTCGGGAAGCTCTAGGCCAATGGAGCAGACGCAGAGCAGGAGTTCTACTTCAGCCTGATCAGGCCTGCAAAGAAACAGCGTTTGACAGGCCTTGGTAAGAGATGTTCCCGGTAGGTGTAAGAGCACTGGGCAGAGCCAGTTGTTTCTTAGCTTTGCAAAGACCGGGAAGCAAGATGCTTTGGGCCTCTCTGCCCCTTGGAAACAGGGCAGCACTTTGGGCCTGGCAGCCCTAGGGCAATGGAGCACACCCAGAGCCGGAGTTCTACTTCAGCCAGATGAGTCCTGCCAAGAAACTGCGTTTCACAGGCCTTTCAAAGACATGTTCCCGGTAGGCTGTAAGAGCACGGGGCAGAGCGAGTTGGTTCTTAGCTTCCCAGAGAGCTGGAAGCAAGATGCTTTGGGGCCTCTCTGCCCCTTTGGAAACAAGGCAGCACCTTGGGCCTGGCAGCTCTAGGGCAATGGAGCACACCCAGAGCAGAAGTTCTACTTCAGCCAAATCAGGCCTGCCAGGAAACAGCGTTTCACAGGCCTTGGTAAGAGATGTTCCCGGTAGGCTGTAAGAGCACTGGGCAACGCCAGATGTTTCTTAGCTTCCCGAAGAGCTGGAAGCAAGATGCTTTGGTGCCACTCTCTCAATTTGGAATCAAGGCAGCCCTTTGGGGCAGGTAGCTCTAGGCCAGTGGAGCACACCCAGAGCAGAAGTTCTACTTCGGCCAGTTCAGGCCACCAACAAACTGCGTTTCACAGTCCTTGGTAAGAGATGTTCCCGGTAGGCTGTAAGAGCACTGGGCAACGCCAGATGTTTCTTAGGTTCCCGAAGAGCTGGAAGCAAGATGCTTTGGGGCCTCTCATCCCCTTTGCAAGCAAGGCGGCCCTTTGGGCCAGGCAGCTCTAGGCCAATGGAGCACACCCAGAGCAGAAGTTCTACTTCAGCTAGATCAGGCCACCAACAAAGTGCGTTTCACAGGCCTTGGTAAGAGATTTTCTCTCAGGCTGTAAGAGCACTGGGCAGAGCCAGTTGTTTCTTAGCTTCCCAAAGAGCTGGAAGCAAGATGCTTTGGGGGCTCCCTGCCCCTTTGCCAACAAGGCCGACCTTTGGGCCTTTCAGCTCTAGGCCAATGGAGCACACCCAGAGCAGAAGTTCTACCTCAGCCAGATAAGGCCTGCCAAGAAACTGCGTTTCAAAGGCTTTGGTAAGAGATGTTGCCGGTACTCTGTCAGAGCACTGGGCAGAGACAGTTGTTTCTTAGCTTCCCAAAGAGCTGGAAGCAAGATGCTTTGGGGCCTCTCTGCCCCTTTGCAAACAAGGCATCCCTTTGGGCCTTTCAGCTCTAGGCCAATGGAGCACAGCCAGAGCAGAAGTCCTACTTCAGCCACATCAGGCCTGCCAAGGAACTGCGTTTCAGAGGCCTTTGTATGTGACGTTCCCGGTAGGCTGTGAGAGCACGGTGCAGAGCCAGTTGTTTCCTTGTTTCCCAAACAGCTGGAAGCAAGACGCTTTGGGGCCTCTCTGCCCCTTTGGAAACAAGGCAGCACGTTGGGTCTGTCAGCTCTAGGGCAATGGAGCACAACCAGAGCAGAAGTTCTACTTCTTCCAGATCAGGCCTGCCTAGAAAGTGCGTTTCACAGGCCTTGATAAGAGATGTTCTCTTAGGCTATAAGAGCACTGGGCACAGCCAGTTGTTTCTTAGCTTCCCAATGAGCTGGAAGCAAGATGCTTTGGGGCCTCTCTGCCCCTTTGCAAACAAGGCATCCCTTTGGGCCTTTCAGCTCTAGGGCAATGGAGCACACCCAGAGCAGAAGTTCTACCTCAGCCAGATCAGGCCTGCCAAGAAACTGCTTTTCACAGGCCTTCGTAAGAGGTGTTCCCGGAAGGCTGTAAGAGTACCTGGCAGAGCGAGTTGTTTCTTAGCTTCAAAAACAGCTGGAAGCAACATGATTTGGGGCCTCTCTCCCCCTTTGGAAACAAAGCAGCCTTTGTGCCTGGCAGCTCTAGGCCAAAGTAGCACACCCAGAGCACAAGTTCTACCTCAGCCAGATAAGGCCTGTCAAGAAGCTGCGTTTCACAGGCCTTTGTATGTGACGTTCCCGGTTGGCTTTGAGAGCACTGTGCAGAGCCAGTTGTTTTAGCTTCCCAGAGAGCAGGAAGCAAGATGCTTTGGGGCCTCTCTCACACTTTGGAAATAAAGGCAGCCCTTTGGGCCTGGCAGCCCTAGGCCAATGGAGTACACCCAGAGCAGAAGTTCTACCTCAGCCAGATCAGGCCTTCCAAGAAACTGCGTCTCACAGGCCTTTCTCTGTCACGTTGCCGGTAGGCTGTGAGAGCACTGTGCAGAGCCAGTTGTTTCTTAGCTTCCCAAAGATTTGGAAGCAAGATACTTTGGGGACTCTCAGCCCCTTTGGAAAGAAGGCGGCCCTTTGGGCCTGGCAGCTCTAGGCCAAAGTAGCACGCCCAGAGCAGGAGTTCTACTTCAGCCAGATCAGGCCTGCCAAGAAACTGCGTTTCACAGGCCTTGGTAAGAGATGTTCCCGGTAGGCTGTGAGAGCACTGTGGAGAGCCAGTTGCTTTAGCTTCCCACAGAGCTGGAAGCAAGATGCTTTGGGGCCTCTCTCTCCCTTTGGACACAAGGCAGCCGTTTGCGCCTGGCAGCTCTAGGCCAATGGAGCACACCCACAGCAGAAGTTCTACTTCAGGCAGATCAGTCCTGCCCAGAAACTGCGTTTCACAGCCCTTGGTAAGAGATGTTCACGGTAGGCTGTGAGAGCACTGGGCAGAACCAGTTGTTTTTTAGCTTCCCAAAGTGCTGGAGGCAAGATGCTTTGGGGCCTCTCTCACCCTTTGGAAACAAGGCAGCCCTTAGGTCCTGGTAGCTCTAGGCCTATGTAGCACAACCAGAACAGAAGTTCTACTTCAGCCAGGTCAGGCCTGCCAAGAAACTGCGTTTCACAGGCCTTTCAAAGAGATGTTCTCTTAGGCTGTAAGAGCACTGGGCAGAGCCAGCTGTTTCTTAGCTTCCCGAAGAGCTGGGAGCAAGATGCTTTGGGTCCACTCTCCGTCTTTGGAAACAAGGCAGCCCTTTGGGCCTGGCAGCTCTAGGGCAATGGAGCACACCCAGAGCAGAAGTTCTACTTCAGCCAGATCAGGCCTGCCAGGAAACTGCGTTTCACAGGCCTTGGTAAGAGATGTTCCCGGTAGGCTGTAAGAGCACTGGGCAGAGCCAGTTGTTTCTTACCTTCCTGAAAAGCTGGAAGCAAGACGCTTGGGACCCCTCTGCCCGTTTGGGAACAAGGCAGCCTTTTGGGTCGGGAAGCTCTAGGCCAATGGAGCACACGCAGAGCAGGAGTTCTACTTCAGCCTGATCAGGCCTGCAAAGAAACAGCGTTTGACAGGCCTTGGTAAGAGATGTTCCCGGTAGGTGTAAGAGCACTGGGCAGAGCCAGTTGTTTCTTAGCTTCGCAAAGACCGGGAAGCAAGATGCTTTGGGCCTCTCTGCCCCTTGGAAACAGGGCAGCACTTTGGGCCTGGCAGCCCTAGGGCAATGGAGCACACCCAGAGCCGGAGTTCTACTTCAGCCAGATGAGGCCTGCCTAGAAAGTGCGTTTCACAGGCCTTTCAAAGTCATGTTCCCGGTAGGCTGTAAGAGCACGGGGCAGAGCGAGTTGGTTCTTAGCTTCCCAGAGAGCTGGAAGCAAGATGCTTTGGGGCCTCTCTGCCCCTTTGGAAACAAGGCAGCACCTTGGGCCTGGCAGCTCTAGGGCAATGGAGCACACCCAGAGCAGAAGTTCTACTTCAGCCAAATCAGGCCTGCCAGGAAACGGCGTTTCACAGGCCTTGGTAAGAGATGTTCCCGGTAGGCTGTAAGAGCACTGGGCAACGCCAGATGTTTCTTAGCTTCCCGAAGAGCTGGAAGCAAGATGCTTTGGTGCCACTCTCTCACTTTGGAATCAAGGCAGCCCTTTGGGGCAGGTAGCTCTAGGCCAGTGGAGCACACCCAGAGCAGAAGTTCTACTTCGGCCAGTTCAGGCCACCAACAAACTGCGTTTCACAGGCCTTGGTAAGAGATGTTCCCGGTAGGCTGTAAGAGCACTGGGCAACGCCAGATGTTTCTTAGCTTCCCGAAGAGCTGGAAGCAAGATGCTTTGGGGCCTCTCTGCCCCTTTGCAAACAAGGCGGCCCTTTGGGCCAGGCAGCTCTAGGCCAATGGAGCACACCCAGAGCAGAAGTTCTACTTCAGCTAGATCAGGCCACCAACAAAGTGCGTTTCACAGGCCTTGGTAAGAGATTTTCTCTCAGGCTGTAAGAGCACTGGGCAGAGCCAGTTGTTTCTTAGCTTCCCAAAGAGCTGGAAGCAAGATGCTTTGGGGGCTCCCTGCCCCTTTGCCAACAAGGCCGACCTTTGGGCCTTTCAGCTCTAGGCCAATGGAGCACACCCAGAGCAGAAGTTCTACCTCAGCCAGATAAGGCCTGCCAAGAAACTGCGTTTCAAAGGCTTTGGTAAGAGATATTCCCGGTACTCTGTCAGAGCACTGGGCAGAGACAGCTGTTTCTTAGCTTCCCAAAGAGCTGGAAGCAAGATGCTTTGGGGCCTCTCTGCCCCTTTGCAAACAAGGCATCCCTTTGGGCCTTTCAGCTCTAGGCCAATGGAGCACAGCCAGAGCAGAAGTCCTACTTCAGCCAGATCAGGCCTGCCAAGGAACTGCGTTTCAGAGGCCTTTGTATGTGACGTTCCCGGTAGGCTGTGAGAGCACGGTGCAGAGCCAGTTGTTTCCTTGTTTCCCAAACAGCTGGAAGCAAGACGCTTAGGGGCCTCTCTGCCCCTTTGGAAACAAGGCAGCACGTTGGGTCTGGCAGCTCTAGGGCAATGGAGCACAACCAGAGCCGAAGTTCTACTTCTTCCAGATCAGGCCTGCCTAGAAAGTGCGTTTCACAGGCCTTGATAAGAGATGTTCTCTTAGGCTGTAAGAGCACTGGGCACAGCCAGTTGTTTCTTAGCTTCCCAATGAGCTGGAAGCAAGATGCTTTGGGGCCTCTCTGCCCCTTTGCAAACAAGGCATCCCTTTGGGCCTTTCAGCTCTAGGGCAATGGAGCACACCCAGAGCAGAAGTTCTACCTCAGCCAGATCAGGCCTGCCAAGAAACTGCTTTTCACAGGCCTTCGTAAGCGTGTTCCCGGAAGGCTGTAAGAGTACCTGGCAGAGCGAGTTGTTTCTTAGCTTCAAAAACAGCTGGAAGCAACATGATTTGGGGCCTCTCTCCCCCTTTGGAAACAAAGCAGCCTTTGTGCCTGGCAGCTCTAGGCCAAAGTAGCACACCCAGAGCACAAGTTCTACCTCAGCCAGATAAGGCCTGTCAAGAAGCTGCGTTTCACAGGCCTTTGTATGTGACGTTCCCGGTTGGCTTTGAGAGCACTGTGCAGAGCCAGTTGTTTTAGCTTCCCAGAGAGCAGGAAGCAAGATGCTTTGGGGCCTCTCTCACACTTTGGAAATAAAGGCAGCCCTTTGGGCCTGGCAGCCCTAGGCCAATGGAGTACACCCAGAGCAGAAGTTCTACCTCAGCCAGATCAGGCCTTCCAAGAAACTGCGTCTCACAGGCCTTTCTCTGTCACGTTGCCGGTAGGCTGTGAGAGCACTGTGCAGAGCCAGTTGTTTCTTAGCTTCCCAAAGATTTGGAAGCAAGATACTTTGGGGACTCTCAGCCCCTTTGGAAAGAAGGCGGCCCTTTGGGCCTGGCAGCTCTAGGCCAAAGTAGCACGCCCAGAGCAGGAGTTCTACTTCTTCCAGATCAGGCCTGCCAAGAAACTGCGTTTCACAGGCCTTGGTAAGAGATGTTCCCGGTAGGCTGTAAGAGCACTGGGCAACGCCAGATGTATCTTAGCTTCCCGAAGAGCTGGAAGCAAGATGCTTTGGGGCCTCTCATCCCCTTTGCAAGCAAGGCGGCCCTTTGGGCCAGGCAGCTCTAGGCCAATGGAGCACACCCAGAGCAGAAGTTCTACTTCAGCTAGATCAGGCCACCAACAAAGTGCGTTTCACAGGCCTTGGTAAGAGATTTTCTCTCAGGCTGTAAGAGCACTGGGCAGAGCCAGTTGTTTCTTAGCTTCCCAAAGAGCTGGAAGCAAGATGCTTTGGGGGCTCCCTGCCCCTTTGCCAACAAGGCCGACCTTTGGGCCTTTCAGCTCTAGGCCAATGGAGCACACCCAGAGCAGAAGTTCTACCTCAGCCAGATAAGGCCTGCCAAGAAACTGCGTTTCAAAGGCTTTGGTAAGAGATGTTGCCGGTACTCTGTCAGAGCACTGGGCAGAGACAGTTGTTTCTTAGCTTCCCAAAGAGCTGGAAGCAAGATGCTTTGGGGCCTCTCTGCCCCTTTGCAAACAAGGCATCCCTTTGGGCCTTTCAGCTCTAGGCCAATGGAGCACAGCCAGAGCAGAAGTCCTACTTCAGCCAGATCAGGCCTGCCAAGGAACTGCGTTTCAGAGGCCTTTGTATGTGACGTTCCCGGTAGGCTGTGAGAGCACGGTGCAGAGCCAGTTGTTTCCTTGTTTCCCAAACAGCTGGAAGCAAGACGCTTTGGGGCCTCTCTGCCCCTTTGGAAACAAGGCAGCACGTTGGGTCTGGCAGCTCTAGGGCAATGGAGCACACCCAGAGCAGAAGTTCTACTTCTTCCAGATCAGGCCTGCCTAGAAAGTGCGTTTCACAGGCCTTGATAAGAGATGTTCTCTTAGGCTATAAGAGCACTGGGCACAGCCAGTTGTTTCTTAGCTTCCCAATGAGCTGGAAGCAAGATGCTTTGGGGCCTCTCTGCCCCTTTGCAAACAAGGCATCCCTTTGGGCCTTTCAGCTCTAGGGCAATGGAGCACACCCAGAGCAGAAGTTCTACCTCAGCCAGATCAGGCCTGCCAAGAAACTGCTTTTCACAGGCCTTCGTAAGAGGTGTTCCCGGAAGGCTGTAAGAGTACCTGGCAGAGCGAGTTGTTTCTTAGCTTCAAAAACAGCTGGAAGCAACATGATTTGGGGCCTCTCTCCCCCTTTGGAAACAAAGCAGCCTTTGTGCCTGGCAGCTCTAGGCCAAAGTAGCACACCCAGAGCACAAGTTCTACCTCAGCCAGATAAGGCCTGTCAAGAAGCTGCGTTTCACAGGCCTTTGTATGTGACGTTCCCGGTTGGCTTTGAGAGCACTGTGCAGAGCCAGTTGTTTTAGCTTCCCAGAGAGCAGGAAGCAAGATGCTTTGGGGCCTCTCTCACACTTTGGAAATAAAGGCAGCCCTTTGGGCCTGGCAGCCCTAGGCCAATGGAGTACACCCAGAGCAGAAGTTCTACCTCAGCCAGATCAGGCCTTCCAAGAAACTGCGTCTCACAGGCCTTTCTCTGTCACGTTGCCGGTAGGCTGTGAGAGCACTGTGCAGAGCCAGTTGTTTCTTAGCTTCCCAAAGATTTGGAAGCAAGATGCTTTGGGGACTCTCAGCCCCTTTGGAAACAAGGCGGCCCTTTGGGCCTGGCAGCTCTAGGCCAAAGTAGCACGCCCAGAGCAGGAGTTCTACTTCAGCCAGATCAGGCCTGCCAAGAAACTGCGTTTCACAGGCCTTGGTAAGAGATGTTCCCGGTAGGCTGTGAGAGCACTGTGGAGAGCCAGTTGCTTTAGCTTCCCACAGAGCTGGAAGCAAGATGCTTTGGGGCCTCTCTCTCCCTTTGGACACAAGGCAGCCGTTTGCGCCTGGCAGCTCTAGGCCAATGGAGCACACCAACAGCAGAAGTTCTACTTCAGGCAGATCAGTCCTGCCCAGAAACTGCGTTTCACAGCCCTTGGTAAGAGATGTTCACGGTAGGCTGTGAGAGCACTGGGCAGAACCAGTTGTTTTTTAGCTTCCCAAAGTGCTGGAGGCAAGATGCTTTGGGGCCTCTCTCACCCTTTGGAAACAAGGCAGCCCTTAGGTCCTGGTAGCTCTAGGCCTATGTAGCACAACCAGAACAGAAGTTCTACTTCAGCCAGGTCAGGCCTGCCAAGAAACTGCGTTTCACAGGCCTTTCAAAGAGATGTTCTCTTAGGCTGTAAGAGCACTGGGCAGAGCCAGCTGTTTCTTAGCTTCCCGAAGAGCTGGGAGCAAGATGCTTTGGGTCCACTCTCCGTCTTTGGAAACAAGGCAGCCCTTTGGGCCTGGCAGCTCTAGGGCAATGGAGCACACCCAGAGCAGAAGTTCTACTTCAGCCAGATCAGGCCTGCCAGGAAACTGCGTTTCACAGGCCTTGGTAAGAGATGTTCCCGGTAGGCTGTAAGAGCACTGGGCAGAGCCAGTTGTTTCTTACCTTCCTGAAAAGCTGGAAGCAAGACGCTTGGGACCCCTCTGCCCGTTTGGGAACAAGGCAGCCTTTTGGGTCGGGAAGCTCTAGGCCAATGGAGCACACGCAGAGCAGGAGTTCTACTTCAGCCTGATCAGGCCTGCAAAGAAACAGCGTTTGACAGGCCTTGGTAAGAGATGTTCCCGGTAGGTGTAAGAGCACTGGGCAGAGCCAGTTGTTTCTTAGCTTCGCAAAGACCGGGAAGCAAGATGCTTTGGGCCTCTCTGCCCCTTGGAAACAGGGCAGCACTTTGGGCCTGGCAGCCCTAGGGCAATGGAGCACACCCAGAGCCGGAGTTCTACTTCAGCCAGATGAGGCCTGCCTAGAAAGTGCGTTTCACAGGCCTTTCAAAGTCATGTTCCCGGTAGGCTGTAAGAGCACGGGGCAGAGCGAGTTGGTTCTTAGCTTCCCAGAGAGCTGGAAGCAAGATGCTTTGGGGCCTCTCTGCCCCTTTGGAAACAAGGCAGCACCTTGGGCCTGGCAGCTCTAGGGCAATGGAGCACACCCAGAGCAGAAGTTCTACTTCAGCCAAATCAGGCCTGCCAGGAAACGGCGTTTCACAGGCCTTGGTAAGAGATGTTCCCGGTAGGCTGTAAGAGCACTGGGCAACGCCAGATGTTTCTTAGCTTCCCGAAGAGCTGGAAGCAAGATGCTTTGGTGCCACTCTCTCACTTTGGAATCAAGGCAGCCCTTTGGGGCAGGTAGCTCTAGGCCAGTGGAGCACACCCAGAGCAGAAGTTCTACTTCGGCCAGTTCAGGCCACCAACAAACTGCGTTTCACAGGCCTTGGTAAGAGATGTTCCCGGTAGGCTGTAAGAGCACTGGGCAACGCCAGATGTATCTTAGCTTCCCGAAGAGCTGGAAGCAAGATGCTTTGGGGCCTCTCATCCCCTTTGCAAGCAAGGCGGCCCTTTGGGCCAGGCAGCTCTAGGCCAATGGAGCACACCCAGAGCAGAAGTTCTACTTCAGCTAGATCAGGCCACCAACAAAGTGCGTTTCACAGGCCTTGGTAAGAGATTTTCTCTCAGGCTGTAAGAGCACTGGGCAGAGCCAGTTGTTTCTTAGCTTCCCAAAGAGCTGGAAGCAAGATGCTTTGGGGGCTCCCTGCCCCTTTGCCAACAAGGCCGACCTTTGGGCCTTTCAGCTCTAGGCCAATGGAGCACACCCAGAGCAGAAGTTCTACCTCAGCCAGATAAGGCCTGCCAAGAAACTGCGTTTCAAAGGCTTTGGTAAGAGATGTTGCCGGTACTCTGTCAGAGCACTGGGCAGAGACAGTTGTTTCTTAGCTTCCCAAAGAGCTGGAAGCAAGATGCTTTGGGGCCTCTCTGCCCCTTTGCAAACAAGGCATCCCTTTGGGCCTTTCAGCTCTAGGCCAATGGAGCACAGCCAGAGCAGAAGTCCTACTTCAGCCAGATCAGGCCTGCCAAGGAACTGCGTTTCAGAGGCCTTTGTATGTGACGTTCCCGGTAGGCTGTGAGAGCACGGTGCAGAGCCAGTTGTTTCCTTGTTTCCCAAACAGCTGGAAGCAAGACGCTTTGGGGCCTCTCTGCCCCTTTGGAAACAAGGCAGCACGTTGGGTCTGGCAGCTCTAGGGCAATGGAGCACACCCAGAGCAGAAGTTCTACTTCTTCCAGATCAGGCCTGCCTAGAAAGTGCGTTTCACAGGCCTTGATAAGAGATGTTCTCTTAGGCTATAAGAGCACTGGGCACAGCCAGTTGTTTCTTAGCTTCCCAATGAGCTGGAAGCAAGATGCTTTGGGGCCTCTCTGCCCCTTTGCAAACAAGGCATCCCTTTGGGCCTTTCAGCTCTAGGGCAATGGAGCACACCCAGAGCAGAAGTTCTACCTCAGCCAGATCAGGCCTGCCAAGAAACTGCTTTTCACAGGCCTTCGTAAGAGGTGTTCCCGGAAGGCTGTAAGAGTACCTGGCAGAGCGAGTTGTTTCTTAGCTTCAAAAACAGCTGGAAGCAACATGATTTGGGGCCTCTCTCCCCCTTTGGAAACAAAGCAGCCTTTGTGCCTGGCAGCTCTAGGCCAAAGTAGCACACCCAGAGCACAAGTTCTACCTCAGCCAGATAAGGCCTGTCAAGAAGCTGCGTTTCACAGGCCTTTGTATGTGACGTTCCCGGTTGGCTTTGAGAGCACTGTGCAAAGCCAGTTGTTTTAGCTTCCCAGAGAGCAGGAAGCAAGATGCTTTGGGGCCTCTCTCACACTTTGGAAATAAAGGCAGCCCTTTGGGCCTGGCAGCCCTAGGCCAATGGAGTACACCCAGAGCAGAAGTTCTACCTCAGCCAGATCAGGCCTTCCAAGAAACTGCGTCTCACAGGCCTTTCTCTGTCACGTTGCCGGTAGGCTGTGAGAGCACTGTGCAGAGCCAGTTGTTTCTTAGCTTCCCAAAGATTTGGAAGCAAGATGCTTTGGGGACTCTCAGCCCCTTTGGAAACAAGGCGGCCCTTTGGGCCTGGCAGCTCTAGGCCAAAGTAGCACGCCCAGAGCAGGAGTTCTACTTCAGCCAGATCAGGCCTGCCAAGAAACTGCGTTTCACAGGCCTTGGTAAGAGATGTTCCCGGTAGGCTGTGAGAGCACTGTGGAGAGCCAGTTGCTTTAGCTTCCCACAGAGCTGGAAGCAAGATGCCTTGGGGCCTCTCTCTCCCTTTGGACACAAGGCAGCCGTTTGGGCCTGGCAGCTCTAGGCCAATGGAGCACACCCACAGCAGAAGTTCTACTTCAGGCAGATCAGTCCTGCCCAGAAACTGCGTTTCACAGCCCTTGGTAAGAGATGTTCACGGTAGGCTGTGAGAGCACTGGGCAGAACCAGTTGTTTTTTAGCTTCCCAAAGTGCTGGAGGCAAGATGCTTTGGGGCCTCTCTCACCCTTTGGAAACAAGGCAGCCCTTAGGTCCTGGTAGCTCTAGGCCTATGTAGCACAACCAGAACAGAAGTTCTATTTCAGCCAGGTCAGGCCTGCCAAGAAACTGCGTTTCACAGGCCTTTCAAAGACATGTTCCCGGTAGGCTGTAAGAGCACGGGGCAGAGCGAGTTGGTTCTTAGCTTCCCAGAGAGCTGGAAGCAAGATGCTTTGGGGCCTCTCTGCCCCTTTGGAAACAAGGCAGCAACTTGGGCCTGGCAGCTCTAGGGCAATGGAGCACACCCAGAGCAGAAGTTCTACTTCAGCCAAATCAGGCCTGCCAGGAAACGGCGTTTCACAGGCCTTGATAAGAGATGTTCTCTTAGGCTATAAGAGCACTGGGCACAGCCAGTTGTTTCTTAGCTTCCCAATGAGCTGGAAGCAAGATGCTTTGGGGCCTCTCTGCCCCTTTGCAAACAAGGCATCCCTTTGGGCCTTTCAGCTCTAGGGCAATGGAGCACACCCAGAGCAGAAGTTCTACCTCAGCCAGATCAGGCCTGCCAAGAAACTGCTTTTCACAGGCCTTCGTAAGAGGTGTTCCCGGAAGGCTGTAAGAGTACCTGGCAGAGCGAGTTGTTTCTTAGCTTCAAAAACAGCTGGAAGCAACATGATTTGGGGCCTCTCTCCCCCTTTGGAAACAAAGCAGCCTTTGTGCCTGGCAGCTCTAGGCCAAAGTAGCACACCCAGAGCACAAGTTCTACCTCAGCCAGATAAGGCCTGTCAAGAAGCTGCGTTTCACAGGCCTTTGTATGTGACGTTCCCGGTTGGCTTTGAGAGCACTGTGCAGAGCCAGTTGTTTTAGCTTCCCAGAGAGCAGGAAGCAAGATGCTTTGGGGCCTCTCTCACACTTTGGAAATAAAGGCAGCCCTTTGGGCCTGGCAGCCCTAGGCCAATGGAGTACACCCAGAGCAGAAGTTCTACCTCAGCCAGATCAGGCCTTCCAAGAAACTGCGTCTCACAGGCCTTTCTCTGTCACGTTGCCGGTAGCCTGTGAGAGCACTGTGCAGAGCCAGTTGTTTCTTAGCTTCCCAAAGATTTGGAAGCAAGATACTTTGGGGACTCTCAGCCCCTTTGGAAAGAAGGCGGCCCTTTGGGCCTGGCAGCTCTAGGCCAAAGTAGCACGCCCAGAGCAGGAGTTCTACTTCAGCCAGATCAGGCCTGCCAAGAAACTGCGTTTCACAGGCCTTGGTAAGAGATGTTCCCGGTAGGCTGTGAGAGCACTGTGGAGAGCCAGTTGCTTTAGCTTCCCACAGAGCTGGAAGCAAGATGCTTTGGGGCCTCTCTCTCCCTTTGGACACAAGGCAGCCGTTTGCGCCTGGCAGCTCTAGGCCAATGGAGCACACCCACAGCAGAAGTTCTACTTCAGGCAGATCAGTCCTGCCCAGAAACTGCGTTTCACAGCCCTTGGTAAGAGATGTTCACGGTAGGCTGTGAGAGCACTGGGCAGAACCAGTTGTTTTTTAGCTTCCCAAAGTGCTGGAGGCAAGATGCTTTGGGGCCTCTCTCACCCTTTGGAAACAAGGCAGCCCTTAGGTCCTGGTAGCTCTAGGCCTATGTAGCACAACCAGAACAGAAGTTCTACTTCAGCCAGGTCAGGCCTGCCAAGAAACTGCGTTTCACAGGCCTTTCAAAGAGATGTTCTCTTAGGCTGTAAGAGCACTGGGCAGAGCCAGCTGTTTCTTAGCTTCCCGAAGAGCTGGGAGCAAGATGCTTTGGGTCCACTCTCGGTCTTTGGAAACAAGGCAGCCCTTTGGGCCTGGCAGCTCTAGGGCAATGGAGCACACCCAGAGCAGAAGTTCTACTTCAGCCAGATCAGGCCTGCCAGGAAACTGCGTTTCACAGGCCTTGGTAAGAGATGTTCCCGGTAGGCTGTAAGAGCACTGGGCAGAGCCAGTTGTTTCTTACCTTCCTGAAAAGCTGGAAGCAAGACGCTTGGGACCCCTCTGCCCGTTTGGGAACAAGGCAGCCTTTTGGGTCGGGAAGCTCTAGGCCAATGGAGCACACGCAGAGCAGGAGTTCTACTTCAGCCTGATCAGGCCTGCAAAGAAACAGCGTTTGACAGGCCTTGGTAAGAGATGTTCCCGGTAGGTGTAAGAGCACTGGGCAGAGCCAGTTGTTTCTTAGCTTCGCAAAGACCGTGAAGCAAGATGCTTTGGGCCTCTCTGCCCCTTGGAAACAGGGCAGCACTTTGGGCCTGGCAGCCCTAGGGCAATGGAGCACACCCAGAGCCGGAGTTCTACTTCAGCCAGATGAGGCCTGCCTAGAAAGTGCGTTTCACAGGCCTTTCAAAGTCATGTTCCCGGTAGGCTGTAAGAGCACGGGGCAGAGCGAGTTGGTTCTTAGCTTCCCAGAGAGCTGGAAGCAAGATGCTTTGGGGCCTCTCTGCCCCTTTGGAAACAAGGCAGCACCTTGGGCCTGGCAGCTCTAGGGCAATGGAGCACACCCAGAGCAGAAGTTCTACTTCAGCCAAATCAGGCCTGCCAGGAAACGGCGTTTCACAGGCCTTGGTAAGAGATGTTCCCGGTAGGCTGTAAGAGCACTGGGCAACGCCAGATGTTTCTTAGCTTCCCGAAGAGCTGGAAGCAAGATGCTTTGGTGCCACTCTCTCACTTTGGAATCAAGGCAGCCCTTTTGGGCAGGTAGCTCTAGGCCACTGGAGCACACCCAGAGCAGAAGTTCTACTTCGGCCAGTTCAGGCCACCAACAAACTGCGTTTCACAGGCCTTGGTAAGAGATGTTCCCGGTAGGCTGTAAGAGCACTGGGCAACGCCAGATGTATCTTAGCTTCCCGAAGAGCTGGAAGCAAGATGCTTTGGGGCCTCTCATCCCCTTTGCAAGCAAGGCGGCCCTTTGGGCCAGGCAGCTCTAGGCCAATGGAGCACACCCAGAGCAGAAGTTCTACTTCAGCTAGATCAGGCCACCAACAAAGTGCGTTTCACAGGCCTTGGTAAGAGATTTTCTCTCAGGCTGTAAGAGCACTGGGCAGAGCCAGTTGTTTCTTAGCTTCCCAAAGAGCTGGAAGCAAGATGCTTTGGGGGCTCCCTGCCCCTTTGCCAACAAGGCCGACCTTTGGGCCTTTCAGCTCTAGGCCAATGGAGCACACCCAGAGCAGAAGTTCTACCTCAGCCAGATAAGGCCTGCCAAGAAACTGCGTTTCAAAGGCTTTGGTAAGAGATGTTGCCGGTACTCTGTCAGAGCACTGGGCAGAGACAGTTGTTTCTTAGCTTCCCAAAGAGCTGGAAGCAAGATGCTTTGGGGCCTCTCTGCCCCTTTGCAAACAAGGCATCCCTTTGGGCCTTTCAGCTCTAGGCCAATGGAGCACAGCCAGAGCAGAAGTCCTACTTCAGCCATATCAGGCCTGCCAAGGAACTGCGTTTCAGAGGCCTTTGTATGTGACGTTCCCGGTAGGCTGTGAGAGCACGGTGCAGAGCCAGTTGTTTCCTTGTTTCCCAAACAGCTGGAAGCAAGACGCTTTGGGGCCTCTCTGCCCCTTTGGAAACAAGGCAGCACGTTGGGTCTGGCAGCTCTAGGGCAATGGAGCACACCCAGAGCAGAAGTTCTACTTCTTCCAGATCAGGCCTGCCTAGAAAGTGCGTTTCACAGGCCTTGATAAGAGATGTTCTCTTAGGCTATAAGAGCACTGGGCACAGCCAGTTGTTTCTTAGCTTCCCAATGAGCTGGAAGCAAGATGCTTTGGGGCCTCTCTGCCCCTTTGCAAACAAGGCATCCCTTTGGGCCTTTCAGCTCTAGGGCAATGGAGCACACCCAGAGCAGAAGTTCTACCTCAGCCAGATAAGGCCTGCCAAGAAACTGCGTTTCAAAGGCTTTGGTAAGAGATGTTCCCGGTACTCTGTCAGAGCACTGGGCAGAGACAGTTGTTTCTTAGCTTCCCAATGAGCTGGAAGCAAGATGCTTTGGGGCCTCTCTGCCCCTTTGCAAACAAGGCATCCCTTTGGGCCTTTCAGCTCTAGGCCAATGGAGCACACCCAGAGCAGAAGTTCTACCTCAGCCAGATCAGGCCTGCCAAGAAACTGCTTTTCACAGGCCTTCGTAAGAGGTGTTCCCGGAAGGCTGTAAGAGTACCTGGCAGAGCGAGTTGTTTCTTAGCTTCAAAAACAGCTGGAAGCAACATGATTTGGGGCCTCTCTCCCCCTTTGGAAACAAAGCAGCCTTTGTGCCTGGCAGCTCTAGGCCAAAGTAGCACACCCAGAGCACAAGTTCTACCTCAGCCAGATAAGGCCTGTCAAGAAGCTGCGTTTCACAGGCCTTTGTATGTGACGTTCCCGGTTGGCTTTGAGAGCACTGTGCAGAGCCAGTTGTTTTAGCTTCCCAGAGAGCAGGAAGCAAGATGCTTTGGGGCCTCTCTCACACTTTGGAAATAAAGGCAGCCCTTTGGGCCTGGCAGCCCTAGGCCAATGGAGTACACCCAGAGCAGAAGTTCTACCTCAGCCAGATCAGGCCTTCCAAGAAACTGCGTCTCACAGGCCTTTCTCTGTCACGTTGCCGGTAGGCTGTGAGAGCACTGTGCAGAGCCAGTTGTTTCTTAGCTTCCCAAAGATTTGGAAGCAAGATGCTTTGGGGACTCTCAGCCCCTTTGGAAAGAAGGCGGCCCTTTGGGCCTGGCAGCTCTAGGCCAAAGTAGCACGCCCAGAGCAGGAGTTCTACTTCAGCCAGATCAGGCCTGCCAAGAAACTGCGTTTCACAGGCCTTGGTAAGAGATGTTCCCGGTAGGCTGTGAGAGCACTGTGGAGAGCCAGTTGCTTTAGCTTCCCACAGAGCTGGAAGCAAGATGCCTTGGGGCCTCTCTCTCCCTTTGGACACAAGGCAGCCGTTTGGGCCTGGCAGCTCTAGGCCAATGGAGCACACCCACAGCAGAAGTTCTACTTCAGGCAGATCAGTCCTGCCCAGAAACTGCGTTTCACAGCCCTTGGTAAGAGATGTTCACGGTAGGCTGTGAGAGCACTGGGCAGAACCAGTTTTTTTTTAGCTTCCCAAAGTGCTGGAGGCAAGATGCTTTGGGGCCTCTCTCACCCTTTGGAAACAAGGCAGCCCTTAGGTCCTGGTAGCTCTAGGCCTATGTAGCACAACCAGAACAGAAGTTCTATTTCAGCCAGGTCAGGCCTGCCAAGAAACTGCGTTTCACAGGCCTTTCAAAGACATGTTCCCGGTAGGCTGTAAGAGCACGGGGCAGAGCGAGTTGGTTCTTAGTTTCCCAGAGAGCTGGAAGCAAGATGCTTTGGGGCCTCTCTGCCCCTTTGGAAACAAGGCAGCAACTTGGGCCTGGCAGCTCTAGGGCAATGGAGCACACCCAGAGCAGAAGTTCTACTTCAGCCAAATCAGGCCTGCCAGGAAACGGCGTTTCACAGGCCTTGATAAGAGATGTTCTCTTAGGCTATAAGAGCACTGGGCACAGCCAGTTGTTTCTTAGCTTCCCAATGAGCTGGAAGCAAGATGCTTTGGGGCCTCTCTGCCCCTTTGCAAACAAGGCATCCCTTTGGGCCTTTCAGCTCTAGGGCAATGGAGCACACCCAGAGCAGAAGTTCTACCTCAGCCAGATCAGGCCTGCCAAGAAACTGCTTTTCACAGGCCTTCGTAAGAGGTGTTCCCGGAAGGCTGTAAGAGTACCTGGCAGAGCGAGTTGTTTCTTAGCTTCAAAAACAGCTGGAAGCAACATGATTTGGGGCCTCTCTCCCCCTTTGGAAACAAAGCAGCCTTTGTGCCTGGCAGCTCTAGGCCAAAGTAGCACACCCAGAGCACAAGTTCTACCTCAGCCAGATAAGGCCTGTCAAGAAGCTGCGTTTCACAGGCCTTTGTATGTGACGTTCCCGGTTGGCTTTGAGAGCACTGTGCAGAGCCAGTTGTTTTAGCTTCCCAGAGAGCAGGAAGCAAGATGCTTTGGGGCCTCTCTCACACTTTGGAAATAAAGGCAGCCCTTTGGGCCTGGCAGCCCTAGGCCAATGGAGTACACCCAGAGCAGAAGTTCTACCTCAGCCAGATCAGGCCTTCCAAGAAACTGCGTCTCACAGGCCTTTCTCTGTCACGTTGCCGGTAGGCTGTGAGAGCACTGTGCAGAGCCAGTTGTTTCTTAGCTTCCCAAAGATTTGGAAGCAAGATACTTTGGGGACTCTCAGCCCCTTTGGAAACAAGGCGGCCCTTTGGGCCTGGCAGCTCTAGGCCAAAGTAGCACGCCCAGAGCAGGAGTTCTACTTCAGCCAGATCAGGCCTGCCAAGAAACTGCGTTTCACAGGCCTTGGTAAGAGATGTTCCCGGTAGGCTGTGAGAGCACTGTGGAGAGCCAGTTGCTTTAGCTTCCCACAGAGCTGGAAGCAAGATGCTTTGGGGCCTCTCTCTCCCTTTGGACACAAGGCAGCCGTTTGCGCCTGGCAGCTCTAGGCCAATGGAGCACACCCACAGCAGAAGTTCTACTTCAGGCAGATCAGTCCTGCCCAGAAACTGCGTTTCACAGCCCTTGGTAAGAGATGTTCACGGTAGGCTGTGAGAGCACTGGGCAGAACCAGTTGTTTTTTAGCTTCCCAAAGTGCTGGAGGCAAGATGCTTTGGGGCCTCTCTCACCCTTTGGAAACAAGGCAGCCCTTAGGTCCTGGTAGCTCTAGGCCTATGTAGCACAACCAGAACAGAAGTTCTACTTCAGCCAGGTCAGGCCTGCCAAGAAACTGCGTTTCACAGGCCTTTCAAAGAGATGTTCTCTTAGGCTGTAAGAGCACTGGGCAGAGCCAGCTGTTTCTTAGCTTCCCGAAGAGCTGGGAGCAAGATGCTTTGGGTCCACTCTCGGTCTTTGGAAACAAGGCAGCCCTTTGGGCCTGGCAGCTCTAGGGCAATGGAGCACACCCAGAGCAGAAGTTCTACTTCAGCCAGATCAGGCCTGCCAGGAAACTGCGTTTCACAGGCCTTGGTAAGAGATGTTCCCGGTAGGCTGTAAGAGCACTGGGCAGAGCCAGTTGTTTCTTACCTTCCTGAAAAGCTGGAAGCAAGACGCTTGGGACCCCTCTGCCCGTTTGGGAACAAGGCAGCCTTTTGGGTCGGGAAGCTCTAGGCCAATGGAGCACACGCAGAGCAGGAGTTCTACTTCAGCCTGATCAGGCCTGCAAAGAAACAGCGTTTGACAGGCCTTGGTAAGAGATGTTCCCGGTAGGTGTAAGAGCACTGGGCAGAGCCAGTTGTTTCTTAGCTTCGCAAAGACCGGGAAGCAAGATGCTTTGGGCCTCTCTGCCCCTTGGAAACAGGGCAGCACTTTGGGCCTGGCAGCCCTAGGGCAATGGAGCACACCCAGAGCCGGAGTTCTACTTCAGCCAGATGAGGCCTGCCTAGAAAGTGCGTTTCACAGGCCTTTCAAAGTCATGTTCCCGGTAGGCTGTAAGAGCACGGGGCAGAGCGAGTTGGTTCTTAGCTTCCCAGAGAGCTGGAAGCAAGATGCTTTGGGGCCTCTCTGCCCCTTTGGAAACAAGGCAGCACCTTGGGCCTGGCAGCTCTAGGGCAATGGAGCACACCCAGAGCAGAAGTTCTACTTCAGCCAAATCAGGCCTGCCAGGAAACGGCGTTTCACAGGCCTTGGTAAGAGATGTTCCCGGTAGGCTGTAAGAGCACTGGGCAACGCCAGATGTTTCTTAGATTCCCGAAGAGCTGGAAGCAAGATGCTTTGGTGCCACTCTCTCACTTTGGAATCAAGGCAGCCCTTTGGGGCAGGTAGCTCTAGGCCACTGGATCACACCCAGAGCAGAAGTTCTACTTCGGCCAGTACAGGCCACCAACAAACTGCGTTTCACAGGCCTTGGTAAGAGATGTTCCCGGTAGGCTGTAAGAGCACTGGGCAACGCCAGATGTTTCTTAGCTTCCCGAAGAGCTGGAAGCAAGATGCTTTGGGGCCTCTCATCCCCTTTGCAAGCAAGGCGGCCCTTTGGGCCAGGCAGCTCTAGGCCAATGGAGCACACCCAGAGCAGAAGTTCTACTTCAGCTAGATCAGGCCACCAACAAAGTGCGTTTCACAGGCCTTGGTAAGAGATTTTCTCTCAGGCTGTAAGAGCACTGGGCAGAGCCAGTTGTTTCTTAGCTTCCCAAAGAGCTGGAAGCAAGATGCTTTGGGGGCTCCCTGCCCCTTTGCCAACAAGGCCGACCTTTGGGCCTTTCAGCTCTAGGCCAATGGAGCACACCGAGAGCAGAAGTTCTACCTCAGCCAGATAAGGCCTGCCAAGAAACTGCGTTTCAAAGGCTTTGGTAAGAGATGTTGCCGGTACTCTGTCAGAGCACTGGGCAGAGACAGTTGTTTCTTAGCTTCCCAAAGAGCTGGAAGCAAGATGCTTTGGGGCCTCTCTGCCCCTTTGCAAACAAGGCATCCCTTTGGGCCTTTCAGCTCTAGGCCAATGGAGCACAGCCAGAGCAGAAGTCCTACTTCAGCCAGATCAGGCCTGCCAAGGAACTGCGTTTCAGAGGCCTTTGTATGTGACGTTCCCGGTAGGCTGTGAGAGCACGGTGCAGAGCCAGTTGTTTCCTTGTTTCCCAAACAGCTGGAAGCAAGACGCTTTGGGGCCTCTCTGCCCCTTTGGAAACAAGGCAGCACGTTGGGTCTGGCAGCTCTAGGGCAATGGAGCACAACCAGAGCAGAAGTTCTACTTCTTCCAGATCAGGCCTGCCTAGAAAGTGCGTTTCACAGGCCTTGATAAGAGATGTTCTCTTAGGCTATAAGAGCACTGGGCACAGCCAGTTGTTTCTTAGCTTCCCAATGAGCTGGAAGCAAGATGCTTTGGGGCCTCTCTGCCCCTTTGCAAACAAGGCATCCCTTTGGGCCTTTCAGCTCTAGGGCAATGGAGCACACCCAGAGCAGAAGTTCTACCTCAGCCAGATCAGGCCTGCCAAGAAACTGCTTTTCACAGGCCTTCGTAAGAGGTGTTCCCGGAAGGCTGTAAGAGTACCTGGCAGAGCGAGTTGTTTCTTAGCTTCAAAAACAGCTGGAAGCAACATGATTTGGGGCCTCTCTCCCCCTTTGGAAACAAAGCAGCCTTTGTGCCTGGCAGCTCTAGGCCAAAGTAGCACACCCAGAGCACAAGTTCTACCTCAGCCAGATAAGGCCTGTCAAGAAGCTGCGTTTCACAGGCCTTTGTATGTGACGTTCCCGGTTGGCTTTGAGAGCACTGTGCAGAGCCAGTTGTTTTAGCTTCCCAGAGAGCAGGAAGCAAGATGCTTTGGGGCCTCTCTCACACTTTGGAAATAAAGGCAGCCCTTTGGGCCTGGCAGCCCTAGGCCAATGGAGTACACCCAGAGCAGAAGTTCTACCTCAGCCAGATCAGGCCTTCCAAGAAACTGCGTCTCACAGGCCTTTCTCTGTCACGTTGCCGGTAGGCTGTGAGAGCACTGTGCAGAGCCAGTTGTTTCTTAGCTTCCCAAAGATTTGGAAGCAAGATACTTTGGGGACTCTCAGCCCCTTTGGAAACAAGGCGGCCCTTTGGGCCTGGCAGCTCTAGGCCAAAGTAGCACGCCCAGAGCAGGAGTTCTACTTCAGCCAGATCAGGCCTGCCAAGAAACTGCGTTTCACAGGCCTTGGTAAGAGATGTTCCCGGTAGGCTGTGAGAGCACTGTGGAGAGCCAGTTGCTTTAGCTTCCCACAGAGCTGGAAGCAAGATGCTTTGGGGCCTCTCTCTCCCTTTGGACACAAGGCAGCCGTTTGCGCCTGGCAGCTCTAGGCCAATGGAGCACACCCACAGCAGAAGTTCTACTTCAGGCAGATCAGTCCTGCCCAGAAACTGCGTTTCACAGCCCTTGGTAAGAGATGTTCACGGTAGGCTGTGAGAGCACTGGGCAGAACCAGTTGTTTTTTAGCTTCCCAAAGTGCTGGAGGCAAGATGCTTTGGGGCCTCTCTCACCCTTTGGAAACAAGGCAGCCCTTAGGTCCTGGTAGCTCTAGGCCTATGTAGCACAACCAGAACAGAAGTTCTACTTCAGCCAGGTCAGGCCTGCCAAGAAACTGCGTTTCACAGGCCTTTCAAAGAGATGTTCTCTTAGGCTGTAAGAGCACTGGGCAGAGCCAGCTGTTTCTTAGCTTCCCGAAGAGCTGGGAGCAAGATGCTTTGGGTCCACTCTCGGTCTTTGGAAACAAGGCAGCCCTTTGGGCCTGGCAGCTCTAGGGCAATGGAGCACACCCAGAGCAGAAGTTCTACTTCAGCCAGATCAGGCCTGCCAGGAAACTGCGTTTCACAGGCCTTGGTAAGAGATGTTCCCGGTAGGCTGTAAGAGCACTGGGCAGAGCCAGTTGTTTCTTACCTTCCTGAAAAGCTGGAAGCAAGACGCTTGGGACCCCTCTGCCCGTTTGGGAACAAGGCAGCCTTTTGGGTCGGGAAGCTCTAGGCCAATGGAGCACACGCAGAGCAGGAGTTCTACTTCAGCCTGATCAGGCCTGCAAAGAAACAGCGTTTGACAGGCCTTGGTAAGAGATGTTCCCGGTAGGTGTAAGAGCACTGGGCAGAGCCAGTTGTTTCTTAGCTTCGCAAAGACCGGGAAGCAAGATGCTTTGGGCCTCTCTGCCCCTTGGAAACAGGGCAGCACTTTGGGCCTGGCAGCCCTAGGGCAATGGAGCACACCCAGAGCCGGAGTTCTACTTCAGCCAGATGAGGCCTGCCTAGAAAGTGCGTTTCACAGGCCTTTCAAAGTCATGTTCCCGGTAGGCTGTAAGAGCACGGGGCAGAGCGAGTTGGTTCTTAGCTTCCCAGAGAGCTGGAAGCAAGATGCTTTGGGGCCTCTCTGCCCCTTTGGAAACAAGGCAGCACCTTGGGCCTGGCAGCTCTAGGGCAATGGAGCACACCCAGAGCAGAAGTTCTACTTCAGCCAAATCAGGCCTGCCAGGAAACGGCGTTTCACAGGCCTTGGTAAGAGATGTTCCCGGTAGGCTGTAAGAGCACTGGGCAACGCCAGATGTTTCTTAGCTTCCCGAAGAGCTGGAAGCAAGATGCTTTGGTGCCACTCTCTCACTTTGGAATCAAGGCAGCCCTTTTGGGCAGGTAGCTCTAGGCCACTGGAGCACACCCAGAGCAGAAGTTCTACTTCGGCCAGTTCAGGCCACCAACAAACTGCGTTTCACAGGCCTTGGTAAGAGATGTTCCCGGTAGGCTGTAAGAGCACTGGGCAACGCCAGATGTTTCTTAGCTTCCCGAAGAGCTGGAAGCAAGATGCTTTGGGGCCTCTCATCCCCTTTGCAAGCAAGGCGGCCCTTTGGGCCAGGCAGCTCTAGGCCAATGGAGCACACCCAGAGCAGAAGTTCTACTTCAGCTAGATCAGGCCACCAACAAAGTGCGTTTCACAGGCCTTGGTAAGAGATTTTCTCTCAGGCTGTAAGAGCACTGGGCAGAGCCAGTTGTTTCTTAGCTTCCCAAAGAGCTGGAAGCAAGATGCTTTGGGGCTCCCTGCCCCTTTGCCAACAAGGCCGACCTTTGGGCCTTTCAGCTCTAGGCCAATGGAGCACACCGAGAGCAGAAGTTCTACCTCAGCCAGATAAGGCCTGCCAAGAAACTGCGTTTCAAAGGCTTTGGTAAGAGATGTTGCCGGTACTCTGTCAGAGCACTGGGCAGAGACAGTTGTTTCTTAGCTTCCCAAAGAGCTGGAAGCAAGATGCTTTGGGGCCTCTCTGCCCCTTTGCAAACAAGGCATCCCTTTGGGCCTTTCAGCTCTAGGCCAATGGAGCACAGCCAGAGCAGAAGTCCTACTTCAGCCAGATCAGGCCTGCCAAGGAACTGCGTTTCAGAGGCCTTTGTATGTGACGTTCCCGGTAGGCTGTGAGAGCACGGTGCAGAGCCAGTTGTTTCCTTGTTTCCCAAACAGCTGGAAGCAAGACGCTTTGGGGCCTCTCTGCCCCTTTGGAAACAAGGCAGCACGTTGGGTCTGGCAGCTCTAGGGCAATGGAGCACAACCAGAGCAGAAGTTCTACTTCTTCCAGATCAGGCCTGCCTAGAAAGTGCGTTTCACAGGCCTTGATAAGAGATGTTCTCTTAGGCTATAAGAGCACTGGGCACAGCCAGTTGTTTCTTAGCTTCCCAATGAGCTGGAAGCAAGATGCTTTGGGGCCTCTCTGCCCCTTTGGAAACAAGGCATCCCTTTGGGCCTTTCAGCTCTAGGGCAATGGAGCACACCCAGAGCAGAAGTTCTACCTCAGCCAGATCAGGCCTGCCAAGAAACTGCTTTTCACAGGCCTTCGTAAGAGGTGTTCCCGGAAGGCTGTAAGAGTACCTGGCAGAGCGAGTTGTTTCTTAGCTTCAAAAACAGCTGGAAGCAACATGATTTGGGGCCTCTCTCCCCCTTTGGAAACAAAGCAGCCTTTGTGCCTGGCAGCTCTAGGCCAAAGTAGCACACCCAGAGCACAAGTTCTACCTCAGCCAGATAAGGCCTGTCAAGAAGCTGCGTTTCACAGGCCTTTGTATGTGACGTTCCCGGTTGGCTTTGAGAGCACTGTGCAGAGCCAGTTGTTTTAGCTTCCCAGAGAGCAGGAAGCAAGATGCTTTGGGGCCTCTCTCACACTTTGGAAATAAAGGCAGCCCTTTGGGCCTGGCAGCCCTAGGCCAATGGAGTACACCCAGAGCAGAAGTTCTACCTCAGCCAGATCAGGCCTTCCAAGAAACTGCGTCTCACAGGCCTTTCTCTGTCACGTTGCCGGTAGGCTGTGAGAGCACTGTGCAGAGCCAGTTGTTTCTTAGCTTCCCAAAGATTTGGAAGCAAGATACTTTGGGGACTCTCAGCCCCTTTGGAAACAAGGCGGCCCTTTGGGCCTGGCAGCTCTAGGCCAAAGTAGCACGCCCAGAGCAGGAGTTCTACTTCAGCCAGATCAGGCCTGCCAAGAAACTGCGTTTCACAGGCCTTGGTAAGAGATGTTCCCGGTAGGCTGTGAGAGCACTGTGGAGAGCCAGTTGCTTTAGCTTCCCACAGAGCTGGAAGCAAGATGCTTTGGGGCCTCTCTCTCCCTTTGGACACAAGGCAGCCGTTTGCGCCTGGCAGCTCTAGGCCAATGGAGCACACCCACAGCAGAAGTTCTACTTCAGGCAGATCAGTCCTGCCCAGAAACTGCGTTTCACAGCCCTTGGTAAGAGATGTTCACGGTAGGCTGTGAGAGCACTGGGCAGAACCAGTTGTTTTTTAGCTTCCCAAAGTGCTGGAGGCAAGATGCTTTGGGGCCTCTCTCACCCTTTGGAAACAAGGCAGCCCTTAGGTCCTGGTAGCTCTAGGCCTATGTAGCACAACCAGAACAGAAGTTCTACTTCAGCCAGGTCAGGCCTGCCAAGAAACTGCGTTTCACAGGCCTTTCAAAGAGATGTTCTCTTAGGCTGTAAGAGCACTGGGCAGAGCCAGCTGTTTCTTAGCTTCCCGAAGAGCTGGGAGCAAGATGCTTTGGGTCCACTCTCGGTCTTTGGAAACAAGGCAGCCCTTTGGGCCTGGCAGCTCTAGGGCAATGGAGCACACCCAGAGCAGAAGTTCTACTTCAGCCAGATCAGGCCTGCCAGGAAACTGCGTTTCACAGGCCTTGGTAAGAGATGTTCCCGGTAGGCTGTAAGAGCACTGGGCAGAGCCAGTTGTTTCTTACCTTCCTGAAAAGCTGGAAGCAAGACGCTTGGGACCCCTCTGCCCGTTTGGGAACAAGGCAGCCTTTTGGGTCGGGAAGCTCTAGGCCAATGGAGCACACGCAGAGCAGGAGTTCTACTTCAGCCTGATCAGGCCTGCAAAGAAACAGCGTTTGACAGGCCTTGGTAAGAGATGTTCCCGGTAGGTGTAAGAGCACTGGGCAGAGCCAGTTGTTTCTTAGCTTCGCAAAGACCGGGAAGCAAGATGCTTTGGGCCTCTCTGCCCCTTGGAAACAGGGCAGCACTTTGGGCCTGGCAGCCCTAGGGCAATGGAGCACACCCAGAGCCGGAGTTCTACTTCAGCCAGATGAGGCCTGCCTAGAAAGTGCGTTTCACAGGCCTTTCAAAGTCATGTTCCCGGTAGGCTGTAAGAGCACGGGGCAGAGCGAGTTGGTTCTTAGCTTCCCAGAGAGCTGGAAGCAAGATGCTTTGGGGCCTCTCTGCCCCTTTGGAAACAAGGCAGCACCTTGGGCCTGGCAGCTCTAGGGCAATGGAGCACACCCAGAGCAGAAGTTCTACTTCAGCCAAATCAGGCCTGCCAGGAAACGGCGTTTCACAGGCCTTGGTAAGAGATGTTCCCGGTAGGCTGTAAGAGCACTGGGCAACGCCAGATGTTTCTTAGCTTCCCGAAGAGCTGGAAGCAAGATGCTTTGGTGCCACTCTCTCACTTTGGAATCAAGGCAGCCCTTTGGGGCAGGTAGCTCTAGGCCACTGGAGCACACCCAGAGCAGAAGTTCTACTTCGGCCAGTTCAGGCCACCAACAAACTGCGTTTCACAGGCCTTGGTAAGAGATGTTCCCTGTAGGCTGTAAGAGCACTGGGCAACGCCAGATGTTTCTTAGCTTCCCGAAGAGCTGGAAGCAAGATGCTTTGGGGCCTCTCATCCCCTTTGCAAGCAAGGCGGCCCTTTGGGCCAGGCAGCTCTAGGCCAATGGAGCACACCCAGAGCAGAAGTTCTACTTCAGCTAGATCAGGCCACCAACAAAGTGCGTTTCACAGGCCTTGGTAAGAGATTTTCTCTCAGGCTGTAAGAGCACTGGGCAGAGCCAGTTGTTTCTTAGCTTCCCAAAGAGCTGGAAGCAAGATGCTTTGGGGGCTCCCTGCCCCTTTGCCAACAAGGCCGACCTTTGGGCCTTTCAGCTCTAGGCCAATGGAGCACACCGAGAGCAGAAGTTCTACCTCAGCCAGATAAGGCCTGCCAAGAAACTGCGTTTCAAAGGCTTTGGTAAGAGATGTTGCCGGTACTCTGTCAGAGCACTGGGCAGAGACAGTTGTTTCTTAGCTTCCCAAAGAGCTGGAAGCAAGATGCTTTGGGGCCTCTCTGCCCCTTTGCAAACAAGGCATCCCTTTGGGCCTTTCAGCTCTAGGCCAATGGAGCACAGCCAGAGCAGAAGTCCTACTTCAGCCAGATCAGGCCTGCCAAGGAACTGCGTTTCAGAGGCCTTTGTATGTGACGTTCCCGGTAGGCTGTGAGAGCACGGTGCAGAGCCAGTTGTTTCCTTGTTTCCCAAACAGCTGGAAGCAAGACGCTTTGGGGCCTCTCTGCCCCTTTGGAAACAAGGCAGCACGTTGGGTCTGGCAGCTCTAGGGCAATGGAGCACACCCAGAGCAGAAGTTCTACTTCTTCCAGATCAGGCCTGCCTAGAAAGTGCGTTTCACAGGCCTTGATAAGAGATGTTCTCTTAGGCTATAAGAGCACTGGGCACAGCCAGTTGTTTCTTAGCTTCCCAATGAGCTGGAAGCAAGATGCTTTGGGGCCTCTCTGCCCCTTTGCAAACAAGGCATCCCTTTGGGCCTTTCAGCTCTAGGGCAATGGAGCACACCCAGAGCAGAAGTTCTACCTCAGCCAGATCAGGCCTGCCAAGAAACTGCTTTTCACAGGCCTTCGTAAGAGGTGTTCCCGGAAGGCTGTAAGAGTACCTGGCAGAGCGAGTTGTTTCTTAGCTTCAAAAACAGCTGGAAGCAACATGATTTGGGGCCTCTCTCCCCCTTTGGAAACAAAGCAGCCTTTGTGCCTGGCAGCTCTAGGCCAAAGTAGCACACCCAGAGCACAAGTTCTACCTCAGCCAGATAAGGCCTGTCAAGAAGCTGCGTTTCACAGGCCTTTGTATGTGACGTTCCCGGTTGGCTTTGAGAGCACTGTGCAGAGCCAGTTGTTTTAGCTTCCCAGAGAGCAGGAAGCAAGATGCTTTGGGGCCTCTCTCACACTTTGGAAATAAAGGCAGCCCTTTGGGCCTGGCAGCCCTAGGCCAATGGAGTACACCCAGAGCAGAAGTTCTACCTCAGCCAGATCAGGCCTTCCAAGAAACTGCGTCTCACAGGCCTTTCTCTGTCACGTTGCCGGTAGGCTGTGAGAGCACTGTGCAGAGCCAGTTGTTTCTTAGCTTCCCAAAGATTTGGAAGCAAGATACTTTGGGGACTCTCAGCCCCTTTGGAAACAAGGCGGCCCTTTGGGCCTGGCAGCTCTAGGCCAAAGTAGCACGCCCAGAGCAGGAGTTCTACTTCAGCCAGATCAGGCCTGCCAAGAAACTGCGTTTCACAGGCCTTGGTAAGAGATGTTCCCGGTAGGCTGTGAGAGCACTGTGGAGAGCCAGTTGCTTTAGCTTCCCACAGAGCTGGAAGCAAGATGCTTTGGGGCCTCTCTCTCCCTTTGGACACAAGGCAGCCGTTTGCGCCTGGCAGCTCTAGGCCAATGGAGCACACCCACAGCAGAAGTTCTACTTCAGGCAGATCAGTCCTGCCCAGAAACTGCGTTTCACAGCCCTTGGTAAGAGATGTTCACGGTAGGCTGTGAGAGCACTGGGCAGAACCAGTTGTTTTTTAGCTTCCCAAAGTGCTGGAGGCAAGATGCTTTGGGGCCTCTCTCACCCTTTGGAAACAAGGCAGCCCTTAGGTCCTGGTAGCTCTAGGCCTATGTAGCACAACCAGAACAGAAGTTCTACTTCAGCCAGGTCAGGCCTGCCAAGAAACTGCGTTTCACAGGCCTTTCAAAGAGATGTTCTCTTAGGCTGTAAGAGCACTGGGCAGAGCCAGCTGTTTCTTAGCTTCCCGAAGAGCTGGGAGCAAGATGCTTTGGGTCCACTCTCGGTCTTTGGAAACAAGGCAGCCCTTTGGGCCTGGCAGCTCTAGGGCAATGGAGCACACCCAGAGCAGAAGTTCTACTTCAGCCAGATCAGGCCTGCCAGGAAACTGCGTTTCACAGGCCTTGGTAAGAGATGTTCCCGGTAGGCTGTAAGAGCACTGGGCAGAGCCAGTTGTTTCTTACCTTCCTGAAAAGCTGGAAGCAAGACGCTTGGGACCCCTCTGCCCGTTTGGGAACAAGGCAGCCTTTTGGGTCGGGAAGCTCTAGGCCAATGGAGCACACGCAGAGCAGGAGTTCTACTTCAGCCTGATCAGGCCTGCAAAGAAACAGCGTTTGACAGGCCTTGGTAAGAGATGTTCCCGGTAGGTGTAAGAGCACTGGGCAGAGCCAGTTGTTTCTTAGCTTCGCAAAGACCGGGAAGCAAGATGCTTTGGGCCTCTCTGCCCCTTGGAAACAGGGCAGCACTTTGGGCCTGGCAGCCCTAGGGCAATGGAGCACACCCAGAGCCGGAGTTCTACTTCAGCCAGATGAGGCCTGCCTAGAAAGTGCGTTTCACAGGCCTTTCAAAGTCATGTTCCCGGTAGGCTGTAAGAGCACGGGGCAGAGCGAGTTGGTTCTTAGCTTCCCAGAGAGCTGGAAGCAAGATGCTTTGGGGCCTCTCTGCCCCTTTGGAAACAAGGCAGCACCTTGGGCCTGGCAGCTCTAGGGCAATGGAGCACACCCAGAGCAGAAGTTCTACTTCAGCCAAATCAGGCCTGCCAGGAAACGGCGTTTCACAGGCCTTGGTAAGAGATGTTCCCGGTAGGCTGTAAGAGCACTGGGCAACGCCAGATGTTTCTTAGCTTCCCGAAGAGCTGGAAGCAAGATGCTTTGGTGCCACTCTCTCACTTTGGAATCAAGGCAGCCCTTTTGGGCAGGTAGCTCTAGGCCACTGGAGCACACCCAGAGCAGAAGTTCTACTTCGGCCAGTTCAGGCCACCAACAAACTGCGTTTCACAGGCCTTGGTAAGAGATGTTCCCGGTAGGCTGTAAGAGCACTGGGCAACGCCAGATGTTTCTTAGCTTCCCGAAGAGCTGGAAGCAAGATGCTTTGGGGCCTCTCATCCCCTTTGCAAGCAAGGCGGCCCTTTGGGCCAGGCAGCTCTAGGCCAATGGAGCACACCCAGAGCAGAAGTTCTACTTCAGCTAGATCAGGCCACCAACAAAGTGCGTTTCACAGGCCTTGGTAAGAGATTTTCTCTCAGTCTGTAAGAGCACTGGGCAGAGCCAGTTGTTTCTTAGCTTCCCAAAGAGCTGGAAGCAAGATGCTTTGGGGGCTCCCTGCCCCTTTGCCAACAAGGCCGACCTTTGGGCCTTTCAGCTCTAGGCCAATGGAGCACACCCAGAGCAGAAGTTCTACCTCAGCCAGATAAGGCCTGCCAAGAAACTGCGTTTCAAAGGCTTTGGTAAGAGATGTTCCCGGTACTCTGTCAGAGCACTGGGCAGAGACAGTTGTTTCTTAGCTTCCCAAAGAGCTGGAAGCAAGATGCTTTGGGGCCTCTCTGCCCCTTTGCAAACAAGGCATCCCTTTGGGCCTTTCAGCTCTAGGCCAATGGAGCACAGCCAGAGCAGAAGTCCTACTTCAGCCAGATCAGGCCTGCCAAGGAACTGCGTTTCAGAGGCCTTTGTATGTGACGTTCCCGGTAGGCTGTGAGAGCACGGTGCAGAGCCAGTTGTTTCCTTGTTTCCCAAACAGCTGGAAGCAAGACGCTTTGGGGCCTCTCTGCCCCTTTGGAAACAAGGCAGCACGTTGGGTCTGTCAGCTCTAGGGCAATGGAGCACAACCAGAGCAGAAGTTCTACTTCTTCCAGATCAGGCCTGCCTAGAAAGTGCGTTTCACAGGCCTTGATAAGAGATGTTCTCTTAGGCTATAAGAGCACTGGGCACAGCCAGTTGTTTCTTAGCTTCCCAATGAGCTGGAAGCAAGATGCTTTGGGGCCTCTCTGCCCCTTTGCAAACAAGGCATCCCTTTGGGCCTTTCAGCTCTAGGGCAATGGAGCACACCCAGAGCAGAAGTTCTACCTCAGCCAGATCAGGCCTGCCAAGAAACTGCTTTTCACAGGCCTTCGTAAGAGGTGTTCCCGGAAGGCTGTAAGAGTACCTGGCAGAGCGAGTTGTTTCTTAGCTTCAAAAACAGCTGGAAGCAACATGATTTGGGGCCTCTCTCCCCCTTTGGAAACAAAGCAGCCTTTGTGCCTGGCAGCTCTAGGCCAAAGTAGCACACCCAGAGCACAAGTTCTACCTCAGCCAGATAAGGCCTGTCAAGAAGCTGCGTTTCACAGGCCTTTGTATGTGACGTTCCCGGTTGGCTTTGAGAGCACTGTGCAGAGCCAGTTGTTTTAGCTTCCCAGAGAGCAGGAAGCAAGATGCTTTGGGGCCTCTCTCACACTTTGGAAATAAAGGCAGCCCTTTGGGCCTGGCAGCCCTAGGCCAATGGAGTACACCCAGAGCAGAAGTTCTACCTCAGCCAGATCAGGCCTTCCAAGAAACTGCGTCTCACAGGCCTTTCTCTGTCACGTTGCCGGTAGGCTGTGAGAGCACTGTGCAGAGCCAGTTGTTTCTTAGCTTCCCAAAGATTTGGAAGCAAGATACTTTGGGGACTCTCAGCCCCTTTGGAAACAAGGCGGCCCTTTGGGCCTGGCAGCTCTAGGCCAAAGTAGCACGCCCAGAGCAGGAGTTCTACTTCAGCCAGATCAGGCCTGCCAAGAAACTGCGTTTCACAGGCCTTGGTAAGAGATGTTCCCGGTAGGCTGTGAGAGCACTGTGGAGAGCCAGTTGCTTTAGCTTCCCACAGAGCTGGAAGCAAGATGCTTTGGGGCCTCTCTCTCCCTTTGGACACAAGGCAGCCGTTTGCGCCTGGCAGCTCTAGGCCAATGGAGCACACCCACAGCAGAAGTTCTACTTCAGGCAGATCAGTCCTGCCCAGAAACTGCGTTTCACAGCCCTTGGTAAGAGATGTTCACGGTAGGCTGTGAGAGCACTGGGCAGAACCAGTTGTTTTTTAGCTTCCCAAAGTGCTGGAGGCAAGATGCTTTGGGGCCTCTCTCACCCTTTGGAAACAAGGCAGCCCTTAGGTCCTGGTAGCTCTAGGCCTATGTAGCACAACCAGAACAGAAGTTCTACTTCAGCCAGGTCAGGCCTGCCAAGAAACTGCGTTTCACAGGCCTTTCAAAGAGATGTTCTCTTAGGCTGTAAGAGCACTGGGCAGAGCCAGCTGTTTCTTAGCTTCCCGAAGAGCTGGGAGCAAGATGCTTTGGGTCCACTCTCCGTCTTTGGAAACAAGGCAGCCCTTTGGGCCTGGCAGCTCTAGGGCAATGGAGCACACCCAGAGCAGAAGTTCTACTTCAGCCAGATCAGGCCTGCCAGGAAACTGCGTTTCACAGGCCTTGGTAAGAGATGTTCCCGGTAGGCTGTAAGAGCACTGGGCAGAGCCAGTTGTTTCTTACCTTCCTGAAAAGCTGGAAGCAAGACGCTTGGGACCCCTCTGCCCGTTTGGGAACAAGGCAGCCTTTTGGGTCGGGAAGCTCTAGGCCAATGGAGCACACGCAGAGCAGGAGTTCTACTTCAGCCTGATCAGGCCTGCAAAGAAACAGCGTTTGACAGGCCTTGGTAAGAGATGTTCCCGGTAGGTGTAAGAGCACTGGGCAGAGCCAGTTGTTTCTTAGCTTCGCAAAGACCGGGAAGCAAGATGCTTTGGGCCTCTCTGCCCCTTGGAAACAGGGCAGCACTTTGGGCCTGGCAGCCCTAGGGCAATGGAGCACACCCAGAGCCGGAGTTCTACTTCAGCCAGATGAGGCCTGCCTAGAAAGTGCGTTTCACAGGCCTTTCAAAGACATGTTCCCGGTAGGCTGTAAGAGCACGGGGCAGAGCGAGTTGGTTCTTAGCTTCCCAGAGAGCTGGAAGCAGGATGCTTTGGGGCCTCTCTGCCCCTTTGGAAACAAGGCAGCACCTTGGGCCTGGCAGCTCTAGGGCAATGGAGCACACCCAGAGCAGAAGTTCTACTTCAGCCAAATCAGGCCTGCCAGGAAACGGCGTTTCACAGGCCTTGGTAAGAGATGTTCCCGGTAGGCTGTAAGAGCACTGGGCAACGCCAGATGTTTCTTAGCTTCCCGAAGAGCTGGAAGCAAGATGCTTTGGTGCCACTCTCTCACTTTGGACTCAAGGCAGCCCTTTGGGGCAGGTAGCTCTAGGCCACTGGAGCACACCCAGAGCAGAAGTTCTACTTCGGCCAGTTCAGGCCACCAACAAACTGCGTTTCACAGGCCTTGGTAAGAGATGTTCCCGGTAGGCTGTAAGAGCACTGGGCAACGCCAGATGTTTCTTAGCTTCCCGAAGAGCTGGAAGCAAGATGCTTTGGGGCCTCTCATCCCCTTTGCAAGCAAGGCGGCCCTTTGGGCCAGGCAGCTCTAGGCCAATGGAGCACACCCAGAGCAGAAGTTCTACTTCAGCTAGATCAGGCCACCAACAAAGTGCGTTTCACAGGCCTTGGTAAGAGATTTTCTCTCAGGCTGTAAGAGCACTGGGCAGAGCCAGTTGTTTCTTAGCTTCCCAAAGAGCTGGAAGCAAGATGCTTTGGGGGCTCCCTGTCCCTTTGCCAACAAGGCGGCCCTTTGGGCCAGGCAGCTCTAGGCCAATGGAGCACACCCAGAGCAGAAGTTCTACTTCAGCTAGATCAGGCCACCTACAAAGTGCGTTTCACAGGCCTTGGTAAGAGATTTTCTCTCAGGCTGTAAGAGCACTGGGCAGAGCCAGTTGTTTCTTAGCTTCCCGAAGAGCTGGAAGCAAGATGCTTTGGGGGCTCCCTGCCCCTTTGCCAACAAGGCCGACCTTTGGGCCTTTCAGCTCTAGGCCAATGGAGCACACCCAGAGCAGAAGTTCTACTTCGGCCAGTTCAGGCCACCAACAAACTGCGTTTCACAGGCCTTGGTAAGAGATGTTCCCGGTAGGCTGTAAGAGCACTGGGCAACGCCAGATGTTTCTTAGCTTCCCGAAGAGCTGGAAGCAAGATGCTTTGGGGCCTCTCTGCCCCTTTGCCAACAAGGCGGCCCTTTGGGCCAGGCAGCTCTAGGCCAATGGAGCACACCCAGAGCAGAAGTTCTACTTCAGCTAGATCAGGCCACCTACAAAGTGCGTTTCACAGGCCTTGGTAAGAGATTTTCTCTCAGGCTGTAAGAGCACTGGGCAGAGCCAGTTGTTTCTTAGCTTCCCAAAGAGCTGGAAGCAAGATGCTTTGGGGGCTCCCTGTCCCTTTGCCAACAAGGCCGACCTTTGGGCCTTTCAGCTCTAGGCCAATGGAGCACACCCAGAGCAGAAGTTCTACCTCAGCCAGATAAGGCCTGCCAAGAAACTGCGTTTCAAAGGCTTTGGTAAGAGATGTTGCCGGTACTCTGTCAGAGCACTGGGCAGAGACAGTTGTTTCTTAGCTTCCCAATGAGCTGGAAGCAAGATGCTTTGGGGCCTCTCTGCCCCTTTGCAAACAAGGCATCCCTTTGGGCCTTTCAGCTCTAGGCCAATGGAGCACAGCCAGAGCAGAAGTCCTACTTCAGCCAGATCAGGCGTGCCAAGGAACTGCGTTTCAGAGGCCTTTGTATGTGACGTTCCCGGTAGGCTGTGAGAGCACGGTGCAGAGCCAGTTGTTTCCTTGTTCCCAAACAGCTGGAAGCAAGACGCTTTGGGGCCTCTCTGCCCCTTTGGAAACAAGGCAGCACGTTGGGTCTGGCAGCTCTAGGGCAATGGAGCACAACCAGAGCAGAAGTTCTACTTCTTCCAGATCAGGCCTGCCTAGAAAGTGCGTTTCACAGGCCTTGATAAGAGATGTTCTCTTAGGCTATAAGAGCACTGGGCACAGCCAGTTGTTTCTTAGCTTCCCCAGAGGTGGAAGCAAGATGCTTTGGGGCCTCTCTGCCCCTTTGCAAACAAGGCATCCCTTTGGGCCTTTCAGCTCTAGGGCAATGGAGCACACCCAGAGCAGAAGTTCTACCTCAGCCAGATCAGGCCTGCCAAGAAACTGCTTTTCACAGGCCTTCGTAAGAGGTGTTCCCGGAAGGCTGTAAGAGTACCTGGCAGAGCGAGTTGTTTCTTAGCTTCAAAAACAGCTGGAAGCAACATGATTTGGGGCCTCTCTCCCCCTTTGGAAACAAAGCAGCCTTTGTGCCTGGCAGCTCTAGGCCAAAGTAGCACACCCAGAGCACAAGTTCTACCTCAGCCAGATAAGGCCTGTCAAGAAGCTGCGTTTCACAGGCCTTTGTATGTGACGTTCCCGGTTGGCTTTGAGAGCACTGTGCAGAGCCAGTTGTCTTAGCTTCCCAGAGAGCAGGAAGCAAGATGCTTTGGGGCCTCTCTCACACTTTGGAAATAAAGGCAGCCCTTTGGGCCTGGCAGCCCTAGGCCAATGGAGTACACCCAGAGCAGAAGTTCTACCTCAGCCAGATCAGGCCTTCCAAGAAACTGCGTCTCACAGGCCTTTCTCTGTCACGTTGCCGGTAGGCTGTGAGAGCACTGTGCAGAGCCAGTTGTTTCTTAGCTTCCCAAAGATTTGGAAGCAAGATACTTTGGGGACTCTCAGCCCCTTTGGAAACAAGGCGGCCCTTTGGGCCTGGCAGCTCTAGGCCAAAGTAGCACGCCCAGAGCAGGAGTTCTACTTCAGCCAGATCAGGCCTGCCAAGAAACTGCGTTTCACAGGCCTTGGTAAGAGATGTTCCCGGTAGGCTGTGAGAGCACTGTGGAGAGCCAGTTGCTTTAGCTTCCCACAGAGCTGGAAGCAAGATGCTTTGGGGCCTCTCTCTCCCTTTGGACACAAGGCAGCCGTTTGGGCCTGGCAGCTCTAGGCCAATGGAGCACACCCACAGCAGAAGTTCTACTTCAGGCAGATCAGTCCTGCCCAGAAACTGCGTTTCACAGCCCTTGGTAAGAGATGTTCACGGTAGGCTGTGAGAGCACTGGGCAGAACCAGTTGTTTTTTAGCTTCCCAAAGTGCTGGAGGCAAGATGCTTTGGGGCCTCTCTCACCCTTTGGAAACAAGGCAGCCCTTAGGTCCTGGTAGCTCTAGGCCTATGTAGCACAACCAGAACAGAAGTTCTACTTCAGCCAGGTCAGGCCTGCCAAGAAACTGCGTTTCACAGGCCTTTCAAAGAGATGTTCTCTTAGGCTGTAAGAGCACTGGGCAGAGCCAGCTGTTTCTTAGCTTCCCGAAGAGCTGGGAGCAAGATGCTTTGGGTCCACTCTCGGTCTTTGGAAACAAGGCAGCCCTTTGGGCCTGGCAGCTCTAGGGCAATGGAGCACACCCAGAGCAGAAGTTCTACTTCAGCCAGATCAGGCCTGCCAGGAAACTGCGTTTCACAGGCCTTGGTAAGAGATGTTCCCGGTAGGCTGTAAGAGCACTGGGCAGAGCCAGTTGTTTCTTACCTTCCTGAAAAGCTGGAAGCAAGACGCTTGGGACCCCTCTGCCCGTTTGGGAACAAGGCAGCCTTTTGGGTCGGGAAGCTCTAGGCCAATGGAGCACACGCAGAGCAGGAGTTCTACTTCAGCCTGATCAGGCCTGCAAAGAAACAGCGTTTGACAGGCCTTGGTAAGAGATGTTCCCGGTAGGTGTAAGAGCACTGGGCAGAGCCAGTTGTTTCTTAGCTTCGCAAAGACCGGGAAGCAAGATGCTTTGGGCCTCTCTGCCCCTTGGAAACAGGGCAGCACTTTGGGCCTGGCAGCCCTAGGGCAATGGAGCACACCCAGAGCCGGAGTTCTACTTCAGCCAGATGAGGCCTGCCTAGAAAGTGCGTTTCACAGGCCTTTCAAAGACATGTTCCCGGTAGGCTGTAAGAGCACGGGGCAGAGCGAGTTGGTTCTTAGCTTCCCAGAGAGCTGGAAGCAGGATGCTTTGGGGCCTCTCTGCCCCTTTGGAAACAAGGCAGCACCTTGGGCCTGGCAGCTCTAGGGCAATGGAGCACACCCAGAGCAGAAGTTCTACTTCAGCCAAATCAGGCCTGCCAGGAAACGGCGTTTCACAGGCCTTGGTAAGAGATGTTCCCGGTAGGCTGTAAGAGCACTGGGCAACGCCAGATGTTTCTTAGCTTCCCGAAGAGCTGGAAGCAAGATGCTTTGGTGCCACTCTCTCACTTTGGAATCAAGGCAGCCCTTTGGGGCAGGTAGCTCTAGGCCAGTGGAGCACACCCAGAGCAGAAGTTCTACTTCGGCCAGTTCAGGCCACCAACAAACTGCGTTTCACAGGCCTTGGTAAGAGATGTTCCCGGTAGGCTGTAAGAGCACTGGGCAACGCCAGATGTTTCTTAGCTTCCCGAAGAGCTGGAAGCAAGATGCTTTGGTGCCACTCTCTCACTTTGGAATCAAGGCAGCCCTTTGGGGCAGGTAGCTCTAGGCCAGTGGAGCACACCCAGAGCAGAAGTTCTATTTCGGCCAGTTCAGGCCACCAACAAACTGCGTTTCACAGGCCTTGGTAAGAGATGTTCCCGGTAGGCTGTAAGAGCACTGGGCAACGCCAGATGTTTCTTAGCTTCCCGAAGAGCTGGAAGCAAGATGCTTTGGGGCCTCTCATCCCCTTTGCAAACAAGGCCGACCTTTGGGCCAGGCAGCTCTAGGCCAATGGAGCACACCCAGAGCAGAAGTTCTACCTCAGCCAGATAAGGCCTGCCAAGAAACTGCGATTCAAAGGCTTTGGTAAGAGATGTTGCCGGTACTCTGTCAGAGCACTGGGCAGAGACAGTTGTTTCTTAGCTTCCCAAAGAGCTGGAAGCAAGATGCTTTGGGGCCTCTCTGCCCCTTTGCAAACAAGGCATCCCTTTGGGCCTTTCAGCTCTAGGCCAATGGAGCACAGCCAGAGCAGAAGTCCTACTTCAGCCAGATCAGGCCTGCCAAGGAACTGCGTTTCAGAGGCCTTTGTATGTGACGTTCCCGGTAGGCTGTGAGAGCACGGTGCAGAGCCAGTTGTTTCCTTGTTTCCCAAACAGCTGGAAGAAAGACGCTTAGGGGCCTCTCTGCCCCTTTGGAAACAAGGCAGCACGTTGGGTCTGGCAGCTCTAGGGCAGTGGAGCACAACCAGAGCAGAAGTTCTACTTCTTCCAGATCAGGCCTGCCTAGAAAGTGCGTTTCACAGGCCTTGATAAGAGATGTTCTCTTAGGCTATAAGAGCACTGGGCAGAGCCAGTTGTTTCTTACCTTCCTGAAAAGCTGGAAGCAAGACGCTTGGGACCCCTCTGCCCGTTTGGGAACAAGGCAGCCTTTTGGGTCGGGAAGCTCTAGGCCAATGGAGCACACGCAGAGCAGGAGTTCTACTTCAGCCTGATCAGGCCTGCAAAGAAACAGCGTTTGACAGGCCTTGGTAAGAGATGTTCCCGGTAGGTGTAAGAGCACTGGGCAGAGCCAGTTGTTTCTTAGCTTCGCAAAGACCGGGAAGCAAGATGCTTTGGGCCTCTCTGCCCCTTGGAAACAGGGCAGCACTTTGAGCCTGGCAGCCCTAGGGCAATGGAGCACACCCAGAGCCGGAGTTCTACTTCAGCCAGATGAGGCCTGCCAAGAAACTGCGTTTCACAGGCCTTTCAAAGACATGTTCCCGGTAGGCTGTAAGAGCACGGGGCAGAGCGAGTTGGTTCTTAGCTTCCCAGAGAGCTGGAAGCAGGATGCTTTGGGGCCTCTCTGCCCCTTTGGAAACAAGGCAGCACCTTGGGCCTGGCAGCTCTAGGGCAATGGAGCACACCCAGAGCAGAAGTTCTACTTCAGCCAAATCAGGCCTGCCAGGAAACGGCGTTTCACAGGCCTTGGTAAGAGATGTTCCCGGTAGGCTGTAAGAGCACTGGGCAACGCCAGATGTTTCTTAGCTTCCCGAAGAGCTGGAAGCAAGATGCTTTGGTGAGACTCTCTCACTTTGGAATCAAGGCAGCCCTTTGGGGCAGGTAGCTCTAGGCCAGTGGAGCACACCCAGAGCAGAAGTTCTACTTCGGCCAGTTCAGGCCACCAACAAACTGCGTTTCACAGGACTTGGTAAGAGATGTTCCCGGTAGGCTGTAAGAGCACTGGGCAACGCCAGATGTTTCTTAGCTTCCCGAAGAGCTGGAAGCAAGATGCTTTGGGGCCTCTCATCCCCTTTGCAAACAAGGCGGCCCTTTGGGCCAGGCAGCTCTAGGCCAATGGAGCACACCCAGAGCAGAAGTTCTACTTCAGCTAGATCAGGCCACCAACAAAGTGCGTTTCACAGGCCTTTGTAAGAGATTTTCTCTCAGTCTGTAAGAGCACTGGGCAGAGCCAGTTGTTTCTTAGCTTCCCAAAGAGCTGGAAGCAAGATGCTTTGGGGGCTCCCTGCCCCTTTGCCAACAAGGCCGACCTTTGGGCCTTTCAGCTCTAGGCCAATGGAGCACACCGAGAGCAGAAGTTCTACCTCAGCCAGATAAGGCCTGCCAAGAAACTGCGTTTCAAAGTCTTTGGTAAGAGATATTCCCGGTACAGTGTCAGAGCACTGGGCAGAGACAGCTGTTTCTTAGCTTCCCAAAGAGCTGGAAGCAAGATGCTTTGGGGCCTCTCTGCCCCTTTGCAAACAAGGCATCCCTTTGGGCCTTTCAGCTCTAGGCCAATGGAGCACAGCCAGAGCAGAAGTCCTACTTCAGCCAGATCAGGCCTGCCAAGGAACTGCGTTTCAGAGGCCTTTGTATGTGACGTTCCCGGTAGGCTGTGAGAGCACGGTGCAGAGCCAGTTGTTTCCTTGTTTCCCAAACACCTGGAAGCAAGACGATTAGGGGCCTCTCTGCCCCTTTGGAAACAAGGCAGCACGTTGGGTCTGGCAACTCTAGGGCAATGGAGCACAACCAGAGCAGAAGTTCTACTTCTTCCAGATCAGGCCTGCCTAGAAAGTGCGTTTCACAGGCCTTGATAAGAGATGTTCTCTTAGGCTGTAAGAGCACTGGGCACAGCCAGTTGTTTCTTAGCTTCCCACAGAGCTGGAAGCAAGATGCTTTGGGGCCTCTCTCCCCCTTTGGAAACAAGGCAGCCCTTTGGGCCTTTCAGCTCTAGGGCAAAGGAGCACACCCAGAGCAGAAGTTCTACCTCAGCCAGATCAGGCCTGCCAAGAAACTGCTTTTCACAGGCCTTCGTAAGAGGTGTTCCCGGAAGGCTGTAAGAGTACCTGGCAGAGCGAGTTGTTTCTTAGCTTCAAAAACAGCTGGAAGCAACATGATTTGGGGCCTCTCTCCCCCTTTGGAAACAAAGCAGCCTTTGTGCCTGGCAGCTCTAGGCCAAAGTAGCACACCCAGAGCACAAGTTCTACCTCAGCCAGATCAGGCATTCCAAGAAACTGCGTCTCACAGGCCTTTCTCTGTCACGTTGCCGGTAGGCTGTGAGAGCACTGTGCAGAGCCAGTTGTTTCTTAGCTTCCCAAAGATTTGGAAGCAAGATGCTTTGGGGACTCTCAGCCCCTTTGGAAACAAGGCGGCCCTTTGGGCCTGGCAGCTCTAGGCCAAAGTAGCACGCCCAGAGCAGGAGTTCTACTTCAGCCAGATCAGGCCTGCCAAGAAACTGCGTTTGACAGGCCTTGGTAAGAGATGTTCCCGGTAGGTGTAAGAGCACTGGGCAGAGCCAGTTGTTTCTTAGCTTCGCAAAGACCGGGAAGCAAGATGCTTTGGGCCTCTCTGCCCCTTGGAAACAGGGCAGCACTTGGGGCCTGGCAGCTCTAGGGCAATGGAGCACACCCAGAGCCGGAGTTCTACTTCAGCCAGATGAGGCCTGCCAAGAAACTGCGTTTCACAGGCCTTTCAAAGACATGTTCCTGGTAGGCTGTAAGAGCACGGGGCAGAGCGAGTTGCTTCTTAGCTTCCCAGAGAGCCGGAAGCAAGATGCTTTGGGGCCTCTCTGCCCCTTTGCAAACAAGGCATCCCTTTGGGCCTTTCAGCTCTAGGCCAATGGAGCACAGCCAGAGCAGAAGTCCTACTTCAGCCAGATCAGGCGTGCCAAGGAACTTCGTTTCAGAGGCCTTTGTATGTGACGTTCCCGGTAGGCTGTGAGAGCACGGTGCAGAGCCAGTTGTTTCCTTGTTTCCCAAACAGCTGGAAGCAAGACGCTTTGGGGCCTCTCTGCCCCTTTGGAAACAAGGCAGCACGTTGGGTCTGGCAGCTCTAGGGCAATGGAGCACAACCAGAGCAGAAGTTCTACTTCTTCCAGATCAGGCCTGCCTAGAAAGTGCGTTTCACAGGCCTTGATAAGAGATGTTCCCTTAGGCTATAAGAGCACTGGGCACAGCCAGTTGTTTCTTAGCTTCCCAAGAGGTGGAAGCAAGATGCTTTGGGGCCTCTCTCCCCCTTTGGAAACAAGGCAGCCCTTTGGGCCTTTCAGCTCTAGGGCAATGGAGCACACCCAGAGCAGAAGTTCTACCTCAGCCAGATCAGGCCTGCCAAGAAACTGCTTTTCACAGGCCTTCGTAAGAGGTGTTCCCGGAAGGCTGTAAGAGTACCTGGCAGAGCGAGTTGTTTCTTAGCTTCAAAAACAGCTGGAAGCAACATGATTTGGGGCCTCTCTCCCCCTTTGGAAACAAAGCAGCCTTTGTGCCTGGCAGCTCTAGGCCAAAGTAGCACACCCAGAGCACAAGTTCTACCTCAGCCAGATAAGGCCTGTCAAGAAGCTGCGTTTCACAGGCCTTTGTATGTGACGTTCCCGGTTGGCTTTGAGAGCACTGTGCAGAGCCAGTTGTTTTAGCTTCCCAGAGAGCAGGAAGCAAGATGCTTTGGGGCCTCTCTCACACTTTGGAAATAAAGGCAGCCCTTTGGGCCTGGCAGCCCTAGGCCAATGGAGTACACCCAGAGCAGAAGTTCTACCTCAGCCAGATCAGGCCTTCCAAGAAACTGCGTCTCACAGGCCTTTCTCTGTCACGTTGCCGGTAGGCTGTGAGAGCACTGTGCAGAGCCAGTTGTTTCTTAGCTTCCCAAAGATTTGGAAGCAAGATACTTTGGGGACTCTCAGCCCCTTTGGAAACAAGGCGGCCCTTTGGGCCTGGCAGCTCTAGGCCAAAGTAGCACGCCCAGAGCAGGAGTTCTACTTCAGCCAGATCAGGCCTGCCAAGAAACTGCGTTTCACAGCCCTTGGTAAGAGATGTTCCCGGTAGGCTGTGAGAGCACTGTGGAGAGCCAGTTGCTTTAGCTTCCCACAGCGCTGGAAGCAAGATGCTTTGGGGCCTCTCTCTCCCTTTGGACACAAGGCAGCCGTTTGGGCCTGGCAGCTCTAGGCCAATGGAGCACACCCACAGCAGAAGTTCTACTTCAGGCAGATCAGTCCTGCCCAGAAACTGCGTTTCACAGCCCTTGGTAAGAGATGTTCACGGTAGGCTGTGAGAGCACTGGGCAGAACCAGTTGTTTTTTAGCTTCCCAAAGTGCTGGAGGCAAGATGCTTTGGGGCCTCTCTCACCCTTTGGAAACAAGGCAGCCCTTAGGTCCTGGTAGCTCTAGGCCTATGTAGCACAACCAGAACAGAAGTTCTACTTCAGCCAGGTCAGGCCTGCCAAGAAACTGCGTTTCACAGGCCTTTCAAAGAGATGTTCTCTTAGGCTGTAAGAGCACTGGGCAGAGCCAGCTGTTTCTTAGCTTCCCGAAGAGCTGGGAGCAAGATGCTTTGGGTCCACTCTCCGTCTTTGGAAACAAGGCAGCCCTTTGGGCCTGGCAGCTCTAGGGCAATGGAGCACACCCAGAGCAGAAGTTCTACTTCAGCCAGATCAGGCCTGCCAGGAAATTGCGTTTCACAGGCCTTGGTAAGAGATGTTCCCGGTAGGCTGTATGAGCACTGGGCAGAGCCAGTTGTTTCTTACCTTCCTGAAAAGCTGGAAGCAAGATGCTTGGGACCCCTCTGCCCGTTTGGGAACAAGGCAGCCTTTTGGGTCGGGAAGCTCTAGGCCAATGGAGCACACGCAGAGCAGGAGTTCTACTTCAGCCTGATCAGGCCTGCAAAGAAACAGCGTTTGACAGGCCTTGGTAAGAGATGTTCCCGGTAGGTGTAAGAGCACTGGGCAGAGCCAGTTGTTTCTTAGCTTCGCAAAGACCGGGAAGCAAGATGCTTTGGGCCTCTCTGCCCCTTGGAAACAGGGCAGCACTTGGGGCCTGGCAGCTCTAGGGCAGTGGAGCACACCCAGAGCCGGAGTTCTACTTCAGCCAGATGAGGCCTGCCAAGAAACTGCGTTTCACAGGCCTTTCAAAGACATGTTCCCGGTAGGCTGTAAGAGCACGGGGCAGAGCGAGTTGGTTCTTAGCTTCCCAGAGAGCTGGAAGCAGGATGCTTTGGGGCCTCTCTGCCCCTTTGGAAACAAGGCAGCACCTTGGGCCTGGCAGCTCTAGGGCAATGGAGCACACCCAGAGCAGAAGTTCTACTTCAGCCAAATCAGGCCTGCCAGGAAACGGCGTTTCACAGGCCTTGGTAAGAGATGTTCCCGGTAGGCTGTAAGAGCACTGGGCAACGCCAGATGTTTCTTAGCTTCCCGAAGAGCTGGAAGCAAGATGCTTTGGGGCCTCTCTGCCCCTTTCCAAACAAGGCGGCCCTTTGGGCCAGGCAGCTCTAGGCCAATGGAGCACACCCAGAGCAGAAGTTCTACTTCAGCTAGATCAGGCCACCAACAAAGTGCGTTTCACAGGCCTTGGTAAGAGATTTTCTCTCAGGCTGTAAGAGCACTGGGCAGAGCCAGTTGTTTCTTAGCTTCCCAAAGAGCTGGAAGCAAGATGCTTTGGGGGCTCCCTGCCCCTTTGCCAACAAGGCCGACCTTTGGGCCTTTCAGCTCTAGGCCAATGGAGCACACCCAGAGCAGAAGTTCTACCTCAGCCAGATAAGGCCTGCCAAGAAACTGCGTTTCAAAGGCTTTGGTAAGAGATATTCCCGGTACTCTGTCAGAGCACTGGGCAGAGACAGCTGTTTCTTAGCTTCCCAAAGAGCTGGAAGCAAGATGCTTTGGGGCCTCTCTGCCCCTTTGCAAACAAGGCATCCCTTTGGGCCTTTCAGCTCTAGGCCAATGGAGCACAGCCAGAGCAGAAGTCCTACTTCAGCCAGATCAGGCCTGCCAAGGAACTGCGTTTCAGAGGCCTTTGTATGTGACGTTCCCGGTAGGCTGTGAGAGCACGGTGCAGAGCCAGTTGTTTCCTTGTTTCCCAAACAGCTGGAAGCAAGACGCTTAGGGGCCTCTCTGCCCCTTTGGAAACAAGGCAGCACGTTGGGTCTGGCAGCTCTAGGGCAATGGAGCACAACCAGAGCAGAAGTTCTACTTCTTCCAGATCAGGCCTGCCTAGAAAGTGCGTTTCACAGGCCTTGATAAGAGATGTTCTCTTAGGCTGTAAGAGCACTGGGCACAGCCAGTTGTTTCTTAGCTTCCCAATGAGCTGGAAGCAAGATGCTTTGGGGCCTCTCTGCCCCTTTGCAAACAAGGCATCCCTTTGGGTCTTTCAGCTCTAGGGCAATGGAGCACACCCAGAGCAGAAGTTCTACCTCAGCCAGATCAGGCCTGCCAAGAAACTGCTTTTCACAGGCCTTCGTAAGAGGTGTTCCCGTAAGGCTGTAAGAGTACCTGGCAGAGCGAGTTGTTTCTTAGCTTCAAAAACAGCTGGAAGCAACATGATTTGGGGCCTCTCTCCCCCTTTGGAAACAAAGCAGCCTTTGTGCCTGGCAGCTCTAGGCCAAAGTAGCACACCCAGAGCACAAGTTCTACCTCAGCCAGATAAGGCCTGTCAAGAAGCTGCGTTTCACAGGCCTTTGTATGTGACGTTCCCGGTTGGCTTTGAGAGCACTGTGCAGAGCCAGTTGTTTTAGCTTCCCAGAGAGCAGGAAGCAAGATGCTTTGGGGCCTCTCTCACACTTTGGAAATAAAGGCAGCCCTTTGGGCCTGGCAGCCCTAGGCCAATGGAGTACACCCAGAGCAGAAGTTCTACCTCAGCCAGATCAGGCCTTCCAAGAAACTGCGTCTCACAGGCCTTTCTCTGTCACGTTGCCGGTAGGCTGTGAGAGCACTGTGCAGAGCCAGTTGTTTCTTAGCTTCCCAAAGATTTGGAAGCAAGATACTTTGGGGACTCTCAGCCCCTTTGGAAACAAGGCGGCCCTTTGGGCCTGGCAGCTCTAGGCCAAAGTAGCACGCCCAGAGCAGGAGTTCTACTTCAGCCAGATCAGGCCTGCCAAGAAACTGCGTTTCACAGGCCTTGGTAAGAGATGTTCCCGGTAGGCTGTGAGAGCACTGTGGAGAGCCAGTTGCTTTAGCTTCCCACAGAGCTGGAAGCAAGATGCTTTGGGGCCTCTCTCTCCCTTTGGACACAAGGCAGCCGTTTGTGCCTGGCAGCTCTAGGCCAATGGAGCACACCCACAGCAGAAGTTCTACTTCAGGCAGATCAGTCCTGCCCAGAAACTGCGTTTCACAGCCCTTGGTAAGAGATGTTCACGGTAGGCTGTGAGAGCACTGGGCAGAACCAGTTGTTTTTTAGCTTCCCAAAGTGCTGGAGGCAAGATGCTTTGGGGCCTCTCTCACCCTTTGGAAACAAGGCAGCCCTTAGGTCCTGGTAGCTCTAGGCCTATGTAGCACAACCAGAACAGAAGTTCTACTTCAGCCAGGTCAGGCCTGCCAAGAAACTGCGTTTCACAGGCCTTTCAAAGAGATGTTCTCTTAGGCTGTAAGAGCACTGGGCAGAGCCAGCTGTTTCTTAGCTTCCCGAAGAGCTGGGAGCAAGATGCTTTGGGTCCACTCTCCGTCTTTGGAAACAAGGCAGCCCTTTGGGCCTGGCAGCTCTAGGGCAATGGAGCACAGCCAGAGCAGAAGTTCTACTTCAGCCAGATCAGGCCTGCCAGGAAATTGCGTTTCACAGGCCTTGGTAAGAGATGTTCCCGGTAGGCTGTATGAGCACTGGGCAGAGCCAGTTGTTTCTTACCTTCCTGAAAAGCTGGAAGCAAGATGCTTGGGACCCCTCTGCCCGTTTGGGAACAAGGCAGCCTTTTGGGTCGGGAAGCTCTAGGCCAATGGAGCACACGCAGAGCAGGAGTTCTACTTCAGCCTGATCAGGCCTGCAAAGAAACAGCGTTTGACAGGCCTTGGTAAGAGATGTTCCCGGTAGGTGTAAGAGCACTGGGCAGAGCCAGTTGTTTCTTAGCTTCGCAAAGACCGGGAAGCAAGATGCTTTGGGCCTCTCTGCCCCTTGGAAACAGGGCAGCACTTGGGGCCTGGCAGCTCTAGGGCAGTGGAGCACACCCAGAGCCGGAGTTCTACTTCAGCCAGATGAGGCCTGCCAAGAAACTGCGTTTCACAGGCCTTTCAAAGACATGTTCCCGGTAGGCTGTAAGAGCACGGGGCAGAGCGAGTTGGTTCTTAGCTTCCCAGAGAGCTGGAAGCAGGATGCTTTGGGGCCTCTCTGCCCCTTTGGAAACAAGGCAGCACCTTGGGCCTGGCAGCTCTAGGGCAATGGAGCACACCCAGAGCAGAAGTTCTACTTCAGCCAAATCAGGCCTGCCAGGAAACGGCGTTTCACAGGCCTTGGTAAAAGATGTTCCCGGTAGGCTGTAAGAGCACTGGGCAACGCCAGATGTTTCTTAGCTTCCCGAAGAGCTGGAAGCAAGATGCTTTGGGGCCTCTCTGCCCCTTTCCAAACAAGGCGGCCCTTTGGGCCAGGCAGCTCTAGGCCAATGGAGCACACCCAGAGCAGAAGTTCTACTTCAGCTAGATCAGGCCACCAACAAAGTGCGTTTCACAGGCCTTGGTAAGAGATTTTCTCTCAGGCTGTAAGAGCACTGGGCAGAGCCAGTTGTTTCTTAGCTTCCCAAAGAGCTGGAAGCAAGATGCTTTGGGGGCTCCCTGCCCCTTTGCCAACAAGGCCGACCTTTGGGCCTTTCAGCTCTAGGCCAATGGAGCACACCCAGAGCAGAAGTTCTACCTCAGCCAGATAAGGCCTGCCAAGAAACTGCGTTTCAAAGGCTTTGGTAAGAGATATTCCCGGTACTCTGTCAGAGCACTGGGCAGAGACAGCTGTTTCTTAGCTTCCCAAAGAGCTGGAAGCAAGATGCTTTGGGGCCTCTCTGCCCCTTTGCAAACAAGGCATCCCTTTGGGCCTTTCAGCTCTAGGCCAATGGAGCACAGCCAGAGCAGAAGTCCTACTTCAGCCAGATCAGGCCTGCCAAGGAACTGCGTTTCAGAGGCCTTTGTATGTGACGTTCCCGGTAGGCTGTGAGAGCACGGTGCAGAGCCAGTTGTTTCCTTGTTTCCCAAACAGCTGGAAGCAAGACGCTTAGGGGCCTCTCTGCCCCTTTGGAAACAAGGCAGCACGTTGGGTCTGGCAACTCTAGGGCAATGGAGCACAACCAGAGCAGAAGTTCTACTTCTTCCAGATCAGGCCTGCCTAGAAAGTGCGTTTCACAGGCCTTGATAAGAGATGTTCTCTTAGGCTGTAAGAGCACTGGGCACAGCCAGTTGTTTCTTAGCTTCCCACAGAGCTGGAAGAAAGATGCTTTGGGGCCTCTCTGCCCCTTTGCAAACAAGGCATCCCTTTGGGCCTTTCAGCTCTAGGGCAATGGAGCACACCCAGAGCAGAAGTTCTACCTCAGCCAGATCAGGCCTGCCAAGAAACTGCTTTTCACAGGCCTTCGTAAGAGGTGTTCCCGGAAGGCTGTAAGAGTACCTGGCAGAGCGAGTTGTTTCTTAGCTTCAAAAACAGCTGGAAGCAACATGATTTGGGGCCTCTCTCCCCCTTTGGAAACAAAGCAGCCTTTGTGCCTGGCAGCTCTAGGCCAAAGTAGCACACCCAGAGCACAAGTTCTACCTCAGCCAGATAAGGCCTGTCAAGAAGCTGCGTTTCACAGGCCTTTGTATGTGACGTTCCCGGTTGGCTTTGAGAGCACTGTGCAGAGCCAGTTGTTTTAGCTTCCCAGAGAGCAGGAAGCAAGATGCTTTGGGGCCTCTCTCACACTTTGGAAATAAAGGCAGCCCTTTGGGCCTGGCAGCCCTAGGCCAATGGAGTACACCCAGAGCAGAAGTTCTACCTCAGCCAGATCAGGCCTTCCAAGAAACTGCGTCTCACAGGCCTTTCTCTGTCACGTTGCCGGTAGGCTGTGAGAGCACTGTGCAGAGCCAGTTGTTTCTTAGCTTCCCAAAGATTTGGAAGCAAGATACTTTGGGGACTCTCAGCCCCTTTGGAAACAAGGCGGCCCTTTGGGCCTGGCAGCTCTAGGCCAAAGTAGCACGCCCAGAGCAGGAGTTCTACTTCAGCCAGATCAGGCCTGCCAAGAAACTGCGTTTCACAGGCCTTGGTAAGAGATGTTCCCGGTAGGCTGTGAGAGCACTGTGGAGAGCCAGTTGCTTTAGCTTCCCACAGAGCTGGAAGCAAGATGCTTTGGGGCCTCTCTCTCCCTTTGGACACAAGGCAGCCGTTTGTGCCTGGCAGCTCTAGGCCAATGGAGCACACCCACAGCAGAAGTTCTACTTCAGGCAGATCAGTCCTGCCCAGAAACTGCGTTTCACAGCCCTTGGTAAGAGATGTTCACGGTAGGCTGTGAGAGCACTGGGCAGAACCAGTTGTTTTTTAGCTTCCCAAAGTGCTGGAGGCAAGATGCTTTGGGGCCTCTCTCACCCTTTGGAAACAAGGCAGCCCTTAGGTCCTGGTAGCTCTAGGCCTATGTAGCACAACCAGAACAGAAGTTCTACTTCAGCCAGGTCAGGCCTGCCAAGAAACTGCGTTTCACAGGCCTTTCAAAGAGATGTTCTCTTAGGCTGTAAGAGCACTGGGCAGAGCCAGCTGTTTCTTAGCTTCCCGAAGAGCTGGGAGCAAGATGCTTTGGGTCCACTCTCCGTCTTTGGAAACAAGGCAGCCCTTTGGGCCTGGCAGCTCTAGGGCAATGGAGCACAGCCAGAGCAGAAGTTCTACTTCAGCCAGATCAGGCCTGCCAGGAAATTGCGTTTCACAGGCCTTGGTAAGAGATGTTCCCGGTAGGCTGTATGAGCACTGGGCAGAGCCAGTTGTTTCTTACCTTCCTGAAAAGCTGGAAGCAAGATGCTTGGGACCCCTCTGCCCGTTTGGGAACAAGGCAGCCTTTTGGGTCGGGAAGCTCTAGGCCAATGGAGCACACGCAGAGCAGGAGTTCTACTTCAGCCTGATCAGGCCTGCAAAGAAACAGCGTTTGACAGGCCTTGGTAAGAGATGTTCCCGGTAGGTGTAAGAGCACTGGGCAGAGCCAGTTGTTTCTTAGCTTCGCAAAGACCGGGAAGCAAGATGCTTTGGGCCTCTCTGCCCCTTGGAAACAGGGCAGCACTTGGGGCCTGGCAGCTCTAGGGCAGTGGAGCACACCCAGAGCCGGAGTTCTACTTCAGCCAGATGAGGCCTGCCAAGAAACTGCGTTTCACAGGCCTTTCAAAGACATGTTCCCGGTAGGCTGTAAGAGCACGGGGCAGAGCGAGTTGGTTCTTAGCTTCCCAGAGAGCTGGAAGCAGGATGCTTTGGGGCCTCTCTGCCCCTTTGGAAACAAGGCAGCACCTTGGGCCTGGCAGCTCTAGGGCAATGGAGCACACCCAGAGCAGAAGTTCTACTTCAGCCAAATCAGGCCTGCCAGGAAACGGCGTTTCACAGGCCTTGGTAAGAGATGTTCCCGGTAGGCTGTAAGAGCACTGGGCAACGCCAGATGTTTCTTAGCTTCCCGAAGAGCTGGAAGCAAGATGCTTTGGGGCCTCTCTGCCCCTTTCCAAACAAGGCGGCCCTTTGGGCCAGGCAGCTCTAGGCCAATGGAGCACACCCAGAGCAGAAGTTCTACTTCAGCTAGATCAGGCCACCAACAAAGTGCGTTTCACAGGCCTTGGTAAGAGATTTTCTCTCAGGCTGTAAGAGCACTGGGCAGAGCCAGTTGTTTCTTAGCTTCCCAAAGAGCTGGAAGCAAGATGCTTTGGGGGCTCCCTGCCCCTTTGCCAACAAGGCCGACCTTTGGGCCTTTCAGCTCTAGGCCAATGGAGCACACCCAGAGCAGAAGTTCTACCTCAGCCAGATAAGGCCTGCCAAGAAACTGCGTTTCAAAGGCTTTGGTAAGAGATATTCCCGGTACTCTGTCAGAGCACTGGGCAGAGACAGCTGTTTCTTAGCTTCCCAAAGAGCTGGAAGCAAGATGCTTTGGGGCCTCTCTGCCCCTTTGCAAACAAGGCATCCCTTTGGGCCTTTCAGCTCTAGGCCAATGGAGCACAGCCAGAGCAGAAGTCCTACTTCAGCCAGATCAGGCCTGCCAAGGAACTGCGTTTCAGAGGCCTTTGTATGTGACGTTCCCGGTAGGCTGTGAGAGCACGGTGCAGAGCCAGTTGTTTCCTTGTTTCCCAAACAGCTGGAAGCAAGACGCTTAGGGGCCTCTCTGCCCCTTTGGAAACAAGGCAGCACGTTGGGTCTGGCAGCTCTAGGGCAATGGAGCACAACCAGAGCAGAAGTTCTACTTCTTCCAGATCAGGCCTGCCTAGAAAGTGCGTTTCACAGGCCTTGATAAGAGATGTTCTCTTAGGCTGTAAGAGCACTGGGCACAGCCAGTTGTTTCTTAGCTTCCCACAGAGCTGGAAGAAAGATGCTTTGGGGCCTCTCTGCCCCTTTGCAAACAAGGCATCCCTTTGGGCCTTTCAGCTCTAGGGCAATGGAGCACACCCAGAGCAGAAGTTCTACCTCAGCCAGATCAGGCCTGCCAAGAAACTGCTTTTCACAGGCCTTCGTAAGAGGTGTTCCCGGAAGGCTGTAAGAGTACCTGGCAGAGCGAGTTGTTTCTTAGCTTCAAAAACAGCTGGAAGCAACATGATTTGGGGCCTCTCTCCCCCTTTGGAAACAAAGCAGCCTTTGTGCCTGGCAGCTCTAGGCCAAAGTAGCACACCCAGAGCACAAGTTCTACCTCAGCCAGATAAGGCCTGTCAAGAAGCTGCGTTTCACAGGCCTTTGTATGTGACGTTCCCGGTTGGCTTTGAGAGCACTGTGCAGAGCCAGTTGTTTTAGCTTCCCAGAGAGCAGGAAGCAAGATGCTTTGGGGCCTCTCTCACACTTTGGAAATAAAGGCAGCCCTTTGGGCCTGGCAGCCCTAGGCCAATGGAGTACACCCAGAGCAGAAGTTCTACCTCAGCCAGATCAGGCCTTCCAAGAAACTGCGTCTCACAGGCCTTTCTCTGTCACGTTGCCGGTAGGCTGTGAGAGCACTGTGCAGAGCCAGTTGTTTCTTAGCTTCCCAAAGATTTGGAAGCAAGATACTTTGGGGACTCTCAGCCCCTTTGGAAACAAGGCGGCCCTTTGGGCCTGGCAGCTCTAGGCCAAAGTAGCACGCCCAGAGCAGGAGTTCTACTTCAGCCAGATCAGGCCTGCCAAGAAACTGCGTTTCACAGGCCTTGGTAAGAGATGTTCCCGGTAGGCTGTGAGAGCACTGTGGAGAGCCAGTTGCTTTAGCTTCCCACAGAGCTGGAAGCAAGATGCTTTGGGGCCTCTCTCTCCCTTTGGACACAAGGCAGCCGTTTGGGCCTGGCAGCTCTAGGCCAATGGAGCACACCCACAGCAGAAGTTCTACTTCAGGCAGATCAGTCCTGCCCAGAAACTGCGTTTCACAGCCCTTGGTAAGAGATGTTCACGGTAGGCTGTGAGAGCACTGGGCAGAACCAGTTGTTCTTTAGCTTCCCAAAGTGCTGGAGGCAAGATGCTTTGGGGCCTCTCTCACCCTTTGGAAACAAGGCAGCCCTTAGGTCCTGGTAGCTCTAGGCCTATGTAGCACAACCAGAACAGAAGTTCTACTTCAGCCAGGTCAGGCCTGCCAAGAAACTGCGTTTCACAGGCCTTTCAAAGAGATGTTCTCTTAGGCTGTAAGAGCACTGGGCAGAGCCAGCTGTTTCTTAGCTTCCCGAAGAGCTGGGAGCAAGATGCTTTGGGTCCACTCTCCGTCTTTGGAAACAAGGCAGCCCTTTGGGCCTGGCGGCTCTAGGGCAATGGAGCACACCCAGAGCAGAAGTTCTACTTCAGCCAGATCAGGCCTGCCAGGAAACTGCGTTTCACAGGCCTTGGTAAGAGATGTTCCCGGTAGGCTGTAAGAGCACTGGGCAGAGCCAGTTGTTTCTTACCTTCCTGAAAAGCTGGAAGCAAGATGCTTGGGACCCCTCTGCCCGTTTGGGAACAAGGCAGCCTTTTGGGTCGGGAAGCTCTAGGCCAATGGAGCACACGCAGAGCAGGAGTTCTACTTCAGCCTGATCAGGCCTGCAAAGAAACAGCGTTTGACAGGCCTTGGTAAGAGATGTTCCCGGTAGGTGTAAGAGCACTGGGCAGAGCCAGTTGTTTCTTAGCTTCGCAAAGACTGGGAAGCAAGATGCTTTGGGCCTCTCTGCCCCTTGGAAACAGGGCAGCACTTGGGGCCTGGCAGCTCTAGGGCAGTGGAGCACACCCAGAGCCGGAGTTCTACTTCAGCCAGATGAGGCCTGCCAAGAAACTGCGTTTCACAGGCCTTTCAAAGACATGTTCCCGGTAGGCTGTAAGAGCACGGGGCAGAGCGAGTTGGTTCTTAGCTTCCCAGAGAGCTGGAAGCAGGATGCTTTGGGGCCTCTCTGCCCCTTTGGAAACAAGGCAGCACCTTGGGCCTGGCAGCTCTAGGGCAATGGAGCACACCCAGAGCAGAAGTTCTACTTCAGCCAAATCAGGCCTGCCAGGAAACGGCGTTTCACAGGCCTTGGTAAGAGATGTTCCCGGTAGGCTGTAAGAGCACTGGGCAACGCCAGATGTTTCTTAGCTTCCCGAAGAGCTGGAAGCAAGATGCTTTGGTGCCACTCTCTCACTTTGGAATCAAGGCAGCCCTTTGGGGCAGGTAGCTCTAGGCCAGTGGAGCACACCCAGAGCAGAAGTTCTACTTCGGCCAGTTCAGGCCACCAACAAACTGCGTTTCACAGGCCTTGGTAAGAGATGTTCCCGGTAGGCTGTAAGAGCACTGGGCAACGCCAGATGTTTCTTAGCTTCCCGAAGAGCTGGAAGCAAGATGCTTTGGGGCCTCTCTGCCCCTTTGCAAACAAGGCGGCCCTTTGGGCCAGGCAGCTCTAGGCCAATGGAGCACACCCAGAGCAGAAGTTCTACTTCAGCTAGATCAGGCCACCAACAAAGTGCGTTTCACAGGCCTTGGTAAGAGATTTTCTCTCAGGCTGTAAGAGCACTGGGCAGAGCCAGTTGTTTCTTAGCTTCCCAAAGAGCTGGAAGCAAGATGCTTTGGGGGCTCCCTGCCCCTTTGCCAACAAGGCCGACCTTTGGGCCTTTCAGCTCTAGGCCAATGGAGCACACCGAGAGCAGAAGTTCTACCTCAGCCAGATAAGGCCTGCCAAGAAACTGCGTTTCAAAGGCTTTGGTAAGAGATATTCCCGGTACTCTGTCAGAGCACTGGGCAGAGACAGCTGTTTCTTAGCTTCCCAAAGAGCTGGAAGCAAGATGCTTTGGGGCCTCTCTGCCCCTTTGCAAACAAGGCATCCCTTTGGGCCTTTCAGCTCTAGGCCAATGGAGCACAGCCAGAGCAGAAGTCCTACTTCAGCCAGATCAGGCCTGCCAAGGAACTGCGTTTCAGAGGCCTTTGTATGTGACGTTCCCGGTAGGCTGTGAGAGCACGGTGCAGAGCCAGTTGTTTCCTTGTTTCCCAAACAGCTGGAAGCAAGACGCTTAGGGGCCTCTCTGCCCCTTTGGAAACAAGGCAGCACGTTGGGTCTGGCAGCTCTAGGGCAATGGAGCACAACCAGAGCAGAAGTTCTACTTCTTCCAGATCAGGCCTGCCTAGAAAGTGCGTTTCACAGGCCTTGATAAGAGATGTTCTCTTAGGCTGTAAGAGCACTGGGCACAGCCAGTTGTTTCTTAGCTTCCCAATGAGCTGGAAGCAAGATGCTTTGGGGCCTCTCTGCCCCTTTGCAAACAAGGCATCCCTTTGGGCCTTTCAGCTCTAGGGCAATGGAGCACACCCAGAGCAGAAGTTCTACCTCAGCCAGATCAGGCCTGCCAAGAAACTGCTTTTCACAGGCCTTCGTAAGCGTGTTCCCGGAAGGCTGTAAGAGTACCTGGCAGAGCGAGTTGTTTCTTAGCTTCAAAAACAGCTGGAAGCAACATGATTTGGGGCCTCTCTCCCCCTTTGGAAACAAAGCAGCCTTTGTGCCTGGCAGCTCTAGGCCAAAGTAGCACACCCAGAGCACAAGTTCTACCTCAGCCAGATAAGGCCTGTCAAGAAGCTGCGTTTCACAGGCCTTTGTATGTGACGTTCCCGGTTGGCTTTGAGAGCACTGTGCAGAGCCAGTTGTTTTAGCTTCCCAGAGAGCAGGAAGCAAGATGCTTTGGGGCCTCTCTCACACTTTGGAAATAAAGGCAGCCCTTTGGGCCTGGCAGCCCTAGGCCAATGGAGTACACCCAGAGCAGAAGTTCTACCTCAGCCAGATCAGGCCTTCCAAGAAACTGCGTCTCACAGGCCTTTCTCTGTCACGTTGCCGGTAGGCTGTGAGAGCACTGTGCAGAGCCAGTTGTTTCTTAGCTTCCCAAAGATTTGGAAGCAAGATACTTTGGGGACTCTCAGCCCCTTTGGAAACAAGGCGGCCCTTTGGGCCTGGCAGCTCTAGGCCAAAGTAGCACGCCCAGAGCAGGAGTTCTACTTCAGCCAGATCAGGCCTGCCAAGAAACTGCGTTTCACAGGCCTTGGTAAGAGATGTTCCCGGTAGGCTGTGAGAGCACTGTGGAGAGCCAGTTGCTTTAGCTTCCCACAGAGCTGGAAGCAAGATGCTTTGGGGCCTCTCTCTCCCTTTGGACACAAGGCAGCCGTTTGTGCCTGGCAGCTCTAGGCCAATGGAGCACACCCACAGCAGAAGTTCTACTTCAGGCAGATCAGTCCTGCCCAGAAACTGCGTTTCACAGCCCTTGGTAAGAGATGTTCACGGTAGGCTGTGAGAGCACTGGGCAGAACCAGTTGTTTTTTAGCTTCCCAAAGTGCTGGAGGCAAGATGCTTTGGGGCCTCTCTCACCCTTTGGAAACAAGGCAGCCCTTAGGTCCTGGTAGCTCTAGGCCTATGTAGCACAACCAGAACAGAAGTTCTACTTCAGCCAGGTCAGGCCTGCCAAGAAACTGCGTTTCACAGGCCTTTCAAAGAGATGTTCTCTTAGGCTGTAAGAGCACTGGGCAGAGCCAGCTGTTTCTTAGCTTCCCGAAGAGCTGGGAGCAAGATGCTTTGGGTCCACTCTCCGTCTTTGGAAACAAGGCAGCCCTTTGGGCCTGGCGGCTCTAGGGCAATGGAGCACACCCAGAGCAGAAGTTCTACTTCAGCCAGATCAGGCCTGCCAGGAAACTGCGTTTCACAGGCCTTGGTAAGAGATGTTCCCGGTAGGCTGTAAGAGCACTGGGCAGAGCCAGTTGTTTCTTACCTTCCTGAAAAGCTGGAAGCAAGATGCTTGGGACCCCTCTGCCCGTTTGGGAACAAGGCAGCCTTTTGGGTCGGGAAGCTCTAGGCCAATGGAGCACACGCAGAGCAGGAGTTCTACTTCAGCCTGATCAGGCCTGCAAAGAAACAGCGTTTGACAGGCCTTGGTAAGAGATGTTCCCGGTAGGTGTAAGAGCACTGGGCAGAGCCAGTTGTTTCTTAGCTTCGCAAAGACTGGGAAGCAAGATGCTTTGGGCCTCTCTGCCCCTTGGAAACAGGGCAGCACTTGGGGCCTGGCAGCTCTAGGGCAGTGGAGCACACCCAGAGCCGGAGTTCTACTTCAGCCAGATGAGGCCTGCCAAGAAACTGCGTTTCACAGGCCTTTCAAAGACATGTTCCCGGTAGGCTGTAAGAGCACGGGGCAGAGCGAGTTGGTTCTTAGCTTCCCAGAGAGCTGGAAGCAGGATGCTTTGGGGCCTCTCTGCCCCTTTGGAAACAAGGCAGCACCTTGGGCCTGGCAGCTCTAGGGCAATGGAGCACACCCAGAGCAGAAGTTCTACTTCAGCCAAATCAGGCCTGCCAGGAAACGGCGTTTCACAGGCCTTGGTAAGAGATGTTCCCGGTAGGCTGTAAGAGCACTGGGCAACGCCAGATGTTTCTTAGCTTCCCGAAGAGCTGGAAGCAAGATGCTTTGGTGCCACTCTCTCACTTTGGAATCAAGGCAGCCCTTTGGGGCAGGTAGCTCTAGGCCAGTGGAGCACACCCAGAGCAGAAGTTCTACTTCGGCCAGTTCAGGCCACCAACAAACTGCGTTTCACAGGCCTTGGTAAGAGATGTTCCCGGTAGGCTGTAAGAGCACTGGGCAACGCCAGATGTTTCTTAGCTTCCCGAAGAGCTGGAAGCAAGATGCTTTGGGGCCTCTCTGCCCCTTTGCAAACAAGGCGGCCCTTTGGGCCAGGCAGCTCTAGGCCAATGGAGCACACCCAGAGCAGAAGTTCTACTTCAGCTAGATCAGGCCACCAACAAAGTGCGTTTCACAGGCCTTGGTAAGAGATTTTCTCTCAGGCTGTAAGAGCACTGGGCAGAGCCAGTTGTTTCTTAGCTTCCCAAAGAGCTGGAAGCAAGATGCTTTGGGGGCTCCCTGCCCCTTTGCCAACAAGGCCGACCTTTGGGCCTTTCAGCTCTAGGCCAATGGAGCACACCGAGAGCAGAAGTTCTACCTCAGCCAGATAAGGCCTGCCAAGAAACTGCGTTTCAAAGGCTTTGGTAAGAGATATTCCCGGTACTCTGTCAGAGCACTGGGCAGAGACAGCTGTTTCTTAGCTTCCCAAAGAGCTGGAAGCAAGATGCTTTGGGGCCTCTCTGCCCCTTTGCAAACAAGGCATCCCTTTGGGCCTTTCAGCTCTAGGCCAATGGAGCACAGCCAGAGCAGAAGTCCTACTTCAGCCAGATCAGGCCTGCCAAGGAACTGCGTTTCAGAGGCCTTTGTATGTGACGTTCCCGGTAGGCTGTGAGAGCACGGTGCAGAGCCAGTTGTTTCCTTGTTTCCCAAACAGCTGGAAGCAAGACGCTTAGGGGCCTCTCTGCCCCTTTGGAAACAAGGCAGCACGTTGGGTCTGGCAGCTCTAGGGCAATGGAGCACAACCAGAGCAGAAGTTCTACTTCTTCCAGATCAGGCCTGCCTAGAAAGTGCGTTTCACAGGCCTTGATAAGAGATGTTCTCTTAGGCTGTAAGAGCACTGGGCACAGCCAGTTGTTTCTTAGCTTCCCAATGAGCTGGAAGCAAGATGCTTTGGGGCCTCTCTGCCCCTTTGCAAACAAGGCATCCCTTTGGGCCTTTCAGCTCTAGGGCAATGGAGCACACCCAGAGCAGAAGTTCTACCTCAGCCAGATCAGGCCTGCCAAGAAACTGCTTTTCACAGGCCTTCGTAAGCGTGTTCCCGGAAGGCTGTAAGAGTACCTGGCAGAGCAAGTTGTTTCTTAGCTTCAAAAACAGCTGGAAGCAACATGATTTGGGGCCTCTCTCCCCCTTTGGAAACAAAGCAGCCTTTGTGCCTGGCAGCTCTAGGCCAAAGTAGCACACCCAGAGCACAAGTTCTACCTCAGCCAGATAAGGCCTGTCAAGAAGCTGCGTTTCACAGGCCTTTGTATGTGACGTTCCCGGTTGGCTTTGAGAGCACTGTGCAGAGCCAGTTGTTTTAGCTTCCCAGAGAGCAGGAAGCAAGATGCTTTGGGGCCTCTCTCACACTTTGGAAATAAAGGCAGCCCTTTGGGCCTGGCAGCCCTAGGCCAATGGAGTACACCCAGAGCAGAAGTTCTACCTCAGCCAGATCAGGCCTTCCAAGAAACTGCGTCTCACAGGCCTTTCTCTGTCACGTTGCCGGTAGGCTGTGAGAGCACTGTGCAGAGCCAGTTGTTTCTTAGCTTCCCAAAGATTTGGAAGCAAGATACTTTGGGGACTCTCAGCCCCTTTGGAAACAAGGCGGCCCTTTGGGCCTGGCAGCTCTAGGCCAAAGTAGCACGCCCAGAGCAGGAGTTCTACTTCAGCCAGATCAGGCCTGCCAAGAAACTGCGTTTCACAGGCCTTGGTAAGAGATGTTCCCGGTAGGCTGTGAGAGCACTGTGGAGAGCCAGTTGCTTTAGCTTCCCACAGAGCTGGAAGCAAGATGCTTTGGGGCCTCTCTCTCCCTTTGGACACAAGGCAGCCGTTTGGGCCTGGCAGCTCTAGGCCAATGGAGCACACCCACAGCAGAAGTTCTACTTCAGGCAGATCAGTCCTGCCCAGAAACTGCGTTTCACAGCCCTTGGTAAGAGATGTTCACGGTAGGCTGTGAGAGCACTGGGCAGAACCAGTTGTTTTTTAGCTTCCCAAAGTGCTGGAGGCAAGATGCTTTGGGGCCTCTCTCACCCTTTGGAAACAAGGCAGCCCTTAGGTCCTGGTAGCTCTAGGCCTATGTAGCACAACCAGAACAGAAGTTCTACTTCAGCCAGGTCAGGCCTGCCAAGAAACTGCGTTTCACAGGCCTTTCAAAGAGATGTTCTCTTAGGCTGTAAGAGCACTGGGCAGAGCCAGCTGTTTCTTAGCTTCCCGAAGAGCTGGGAGCAAGATGCTTTGGGTCCACTCTCCGTCTTTGGAAACAAGGCAGCCCTTTGGGCCTGGCAGCTCTAGGGCAATGGAGCACAGCCAGAGCAGAAGTTCTACTTCAGCCAGATCAGGCCTGCCAGGAAATTGCGTTTCACAGGCCTTGGTAAGAGATGTTCCCGGTAGGCTGTATGAGCACTGGGCAGAGCCAGTTGTTTCTTACCTTCCTGAAAAGCTGGAAGCAAGACGCTTGGGACCCCTCTGCCCGTTTGGGAACAAGGCAGCCTTTTGGGTCGGGAAGCTCTAGGCCAATGGAGCACACGCAGAGCAGGAGTTCTACTTCAGCCTGATCAGGCCTGCAAAGAAACAGCGTTTGACAGGCCTTGGTAAGAGATGTTCCCGGTAGGTGTAAGAGCACTGGGCAGAGCCAGTTGTTTCTTAGCTTCGCAAAGACCGGGAAGCAAGATGCTTTGGGCCTCTCTGCCCCTTGGAAACAGGGCAGCACTTGGGGCCTGGCAGCTCTAGGGCAGTGGAGCACACCCAGAGCCGGAGTTCTACTTCAGCCAGATGAGGCCTGCCAAGAAACTGCGTTTCACAGGCCTTTCAAAGACATGTTCCCGGTAGGCTGTAAGAGCACGGGGCAGAGCGAGTTGGTTCTTAGCTTCCCAGAGAGCTGGAAGCAGGATGCTTTGGGGCCTCTCTGCCCCTTTGGAAACAAGGCAGCACCTTGGGCCTGGCAGCTCTAGGGCAATGGAGCACACCCAGAGCAGAAGTTCTACTTCAGCCAAATCAGGCCTGCCAGGAAACGGCGTTTCACAGGCCTTGGTAAGAGATGTTCCCGGTAGGCTGTAAGAGCACTGGGCAACGCCAGATGTTTCTTAGCTTCCCGAAGAGCTGGAAGCAAGATGCTTTGGGGCCTCTCTGCCCCTTTCCAAACAAGGCGGCCCTTTGGGCCAGGCAGCTCTAGGCCAATGGAGCACACCCAGAGCAGAAGTTCTACTTCAGCTAGATCAGGCCACCAACAAAGTGCGTTTCACAGGCCTTAATAAGAGATTTTCTCTCAGGCTGTAAGAGCACTGGGCAGAGCCAGTTGTTTCTTAGCTTCCCAAAGAGCTGGAAGCAAGATGCTTTGGGGGCTCCCTGCCCCTTTGCCAACAAGGCCGACCTTTGGGCCTTTCAGCTCTAGGCCAATGGAGCACACCCAGAGCAGAAGTTCTACCTCAGCCAGATAAGGCCTGCCAAGAAACTGCGTTTCAAAGGCTTTGGTAAGAGATATTCCCGGTACTCTGTCAGAGCACTGGGCAGAGACAGCTGTTTCTTAGCTTCCCAAAGAGCTGGAAGCAAGATGCTTTGGGGCCTCTCTGCCCCTTTGCAAACAAGGCATCCCTTTGGGCCTTTCAGCTCTAGGCCAATGGAGCACAGCCAGAGCAGAAGTCCTACTTCAGCCAGATCAGGCCTGCCAAGGAACTGCGTTTCAGAGGCCTTTGTATGTGACGTTCCCGGTAGGCTGTGAGAGCACGGTGCAGAGCCAGTTGTTTCCTTGTTTCCCAAACAGCTGGAAGCAAGACGCTTAGGGGCCTCTCTGCCCCTTTGGAAACAAGGCAGCACGTTGGGTCTGGCAACTCTAGGGCAATGGAGCACAACCAGAGCAGAAGTTCTACTTCTTCCAGATCAGGCCTGCCTAGAAAGTGCGTTTCACAGGCCTTGATAAGAGATGTTCTCTTAGGCTGTAAGAGCACTGGGCACAGCCAGTTGTTTCTTAGCTTCCCACAGAGCTGGAAGAAAGATGCTTTGGGGCCTCTCTGCCCCTTTGCAAACAAGGCATCCCTTTGGGCCTTTCAGCTCTAGGGCAATGGAGCACACCCAGAGCAGAAGTTCTACCTCAGCCAGATCAGGCCTGCCAAGAAACTGCTTTTCACAGGCCTTCGTAAGAGGTGTTCCCGGAAGGCTGTAAGAGTACCTGGCAGAGCGAGTTGTTTCTTAGCTTCAAAAACAGCTGGAAGCAACATGATTTGGGGCCTCTCTCCCCCTTTGGAAACAAAGCAGCCTTTGTGCCTGGCAGCTCTAGGCCAAAGTAGCACACCCAGAGCACAAGTTCTACCTCAGCCAGATAAGGCCTGTCAAGAAGCTGCGTTTCACAGGCCTTTGTATGTGACGTTCCCGGTTGGCTTTGAGAGCACTGTGCAGAGCCAGTTGTTTTAGCTTCCCAGAGAGCAGGAAGCAAGATGCTTTGGGGCCTCTCTCACACTTTGGAAATAAAGGCAGCCCTTTGGGCCTGGCAGCCCTAGGCCAATGGAGTACACCCAGAGCAGAAGTTCTACCTCAGCCAGATCAGGCCTTCCAAGAAACTGCGTCTCACAGGCCTTTCTCTGTCACGTTGCCGGTAGGCTGTGAGAGCACTGTGCAGAGCCAGTTGTTTCTTAGCTTCCCAAAGATTTGGAAGCAAGATACTTTGGGGACTCTCAGCCCCTTTGGAAACAAGGCGGCCCTTTGGGCCTGGCAGCTCTAGGCCAAAGTAGCACGCCCAGAGCAGGAGTTCTACTTCAGCCAGATCAGGCCTGCCAAGAAACTGCGTTTCACAGGCCTTGGTAAGAGATGTTCCCGGTAGGCTGTGAGAGCACTGTGGAGAGCCAGTTGCTTTAGCTTCCCACAGAGCTGGAAGCAAGATGCTTTGGGGCCTCTCTCTCCCTTTGGACACAAGGCAGCCGTTTGGGCCTGGCAGCTCTAGGCCAATGGAGCACACCCACAGCAGAAGTTCTACTTCAGGCAGATCAGTCCTGCCCAGAAACTGCGTTTCACAGCCCTTGGTAAGAGATGTTCACGGTAGGCTGTGAGAGCACTGGGCAGAACCAGTTGTTCTTTAGCTTCCCAAAGTGCTGGAGGCAAGATGCTTTGGGGCCTCTCTCACCCTTTGGAAACAAGGCAGCCCTTAGGTCCTGGTAGCTCTAGGCCTATGTAGCACAACCAGAACAGAAGTTCTACTTCAGCCAGGTCAGGCCTGCCAAGAAACTGCGTTTCACAGGCCTTTCAAAGAGATGTTCTCTTAGGCTGTAAGAGCACTGGGCAGAGCCAGCTGTTTCTTAGCTTCCCGAAGAGCTGGGAGCAAGATGCTTTGGGTCCACTCTCCGTCTTTGGAAACAAGGCAGCCCTTTGGGCCTGGCAGCTCTAGGGCAATGGAGCACACCCAGAGCAGAAGTTCTACTTCAGCCAGATCAGGCCTGCCAGGAAACTGCGTTTCACAGGCCTTGGTAAGAGATGTTCCCGGTAGGCTGTAAGAGCACTGGGCAGAGCCAGTTGTTTCTTACCTTCCTGAAAAGCTGGAAGCAAGATGCTTGGGACCCCTCTGCCCGTTTGGGAACAAGGCAGCCTTTTGGGTCGGGAAGCTCTAGGCCAATGGAGCACACGCAGAGCAGGAGTTCTACTTCAGCCTGATCAGGCCTGCAAAGAAACAGCGTTTGACAGGCCTTGGTAAGAGATGTTCCCGGTAGGTGTAAGAGCACTGGGCAGAGCCAGTTGTTTCTTAGCTTCGCAAAGACTGGGAAGCAAGATGCTTTGGGCCTCTCTGCCCCTTGGAAACAGGGCAGCACTTGGGGCCTGGCAGCTCTAGGGCAGTGGAGCACACCCAGAGCCGGAGTTCTACTTCAGCCAGATGAGGCCTGCCAAGAAACTGCGTTTCACAGGCCTTTCAAAGACATGTTCCCGGTAGGCTGTAAGAGCACGGGGCAGAGCGAGTTGGTTCTTAGCTTCCCAGAGAGCTGGAAGCAGGATGCTTTGGGGCCTCTCTGCCCCTTTGGAAACAAGGCAGCACCTTGGGCCTGGCAGCTCTAGGGCAATGGAGCACACCCAGAGCAGAAGTTCTACTTCAGCCAAATCAGGCCTGCCAGGAAACGGCGTTTCACAGGCCTTGGTAAGAGATGTTCCCGGTAGGCTGTAAGAGCACTGGGCAACGCCAGATGTTTCTTAGCTTCCCGAAGAGCTGGAAGCAAGATGCTTTGGTGCCACTCTCTCACTTTGGAATCAAGGCAGCCCTTTGGGGCAGGTAGCTCTAGGCCAGTGGAGCACACCCAGAGCAGAAGTTCTACTTCGGCCAGTTCAGGCCACCAACAAACTGCGTTTCACAGGCCTTGGTAAGAGATGTTCCCGGTAGGCTGTAAGAGCACTGGGCAACGCCAGATGTTTCTTAGCTTCCCGAAGAGCTGGAAGCAAGATGCTTTGGGGCCTCTCTGCCCCTTTGCAAACAAGGCGGCCCTTTGGGCCAGGCAGCTCTAGGCCAATGGAGCACACCCAGAGCAGAAGTTCTACTTCAGCTAGATCAGGCCACCAACAAAGTGCGTTTCACAGGCCTTGGTAAGAGATTTTCTCTCAGGCTGTAAGAGCACTGGGCAGAGCCAGTTGTTTCTTAGCTTCCCAAAGAGCTGGAAGCAAGATGCTTTGGGGGCTCCCTGCCCCTTTGCCAACAAGGCCGACCTTTGGGCCTTTCAGCTCTAGGCCAATGGAGCACACCGAGAGCAGAAGTTCTACCTCAGCCAGATAAGGCCTGCCAAGAAACTGCGTTTCAAAGGCTTTGGTAAGAGATATTCCCGGTACTCTGTCAGAGCACTGGGCAGAGACAGCTGTTTCTTAGCTTCCCAAAGAGCTGGAAGCAAGATGCTTTGGGGCCTCTCTGCCCCTTTGCAAACAAGGCATCCCTTTGGGCCTTTCAGCTCTAGGCCAATGGAGCACAGCCAGAGCAGAAGTCCTACTTCAGCCAGATCAGGCCTGCCAAGGAACTGCGTTTCAGAGGCCTTTGTATGTGACGTTCCCGGTAGGCTGTGAGAGCACGGTGCAGAGCCAGTTGTTTCCTTGTTTCCCAAACAGCTGGAAGCAAGACGCTTAGGGGCCTCTCTGCCCCTTTGGAAACAAGGCAGCACGTTGGGTCTGGCAGCTCTAGGGCAATGGAGCACAACCAGAGCAGAAGTTCTACTTCTTCCAGATCAGGCCTGCCTAGAAAGTGCGTTTCACAGGCCTTGATAAGAGATGTTCTCTTAGGCTGTAAGAGCACTGGGCACAGCCAGTTGTTTCTTAGCTTCCCAATGAGCTGGAAGCAAGATGCTTTGGGGCCTCTCTGCCCCTTTGCAAACAAGGCATCCCTTTGGGCCTTTCAGCTCTAGGGCAATGGAGCACACCCAGAGCAGAAGTTCTACCTCAGCCAGATCAGGCCTGCCAAGAAACTGCTTTTCACAGGCCTTCGTAAGCGTGTTCCCGGAAGGCTGTAAGAGTACCTGGCAGAGCGAGTTGTTTCTTAGCTTCAAAAACAGCTGGAAGCAACATGATTTGGGGCCTCTCTCCCCCTTTGGAAACAAAGCAGCCTTTGTGCCTGGCAGCTCTAGGCCAAAGTAGCACACCCAGAGCACAAGTTCTACCTCAGCCAGATAAGGCCTGTCAAGAAGCTGCGTTTCACAGGCCTTTGTATGTGACGTTCCCGGTTGGCTTTGAGAGCACTGTGCAGAGCCAGTTGTTTTAGCTTCCCAGAGAGCAGGAAGCAAGATGCTTTGGGGCCTCTCTCACACTTTGGAAATAAAGGCAGCCCTTTGGGCCTGGCAGCCCTAGGCCAATGGAGTACACCCAGAGCAGAAGTTCTACCTCAGCCAGATCAGGCCTTCCAAGAAACTGCGTCTCACAGGCCTTTCTCTGTCACGTTGCCGGTAGGCTGTGAGAGCACTGTGCAGAGCCAGTTGTTTCTTAGCTTCCCAAAGATTTGGAAGCAAGATACTTTGGGGACTCTCAGCCCCTTTGGAAACAAGGCGGCCCTTTGGGCCTGGCAGCTCTAGGCCAAAGTAGCACGCCCAGAGCAGGAGTTCTACTTCAGCCAGATCAGGCCTGCCAAGAAACTGCGTTTCACAGGCCTTGGTAAGAGATGTTCCCGGTAGGCTGTGAGAGCACTGTGGAGAGCCAGTTGCTTTAGCTTCCCACAGAGCTGGAAGCAAGATGCTTTGGGGCCTCTCTCTCCCTTTGGACACAAGGCAGCCGTTTGGGCCTGGCAGCTCTAGGCCAATGGAGCACACCCACAGCAGAAGTTCTACTTCAGGCAGATCAGTCCTGCCCAGAAACTGCGTTTCACAGCCCTTGGTAAGAGATGTTCACGGTAGGCTGTGAGAGCACTGGGCAGAACCAGTTGTTTTTTAGCTTCCCAAAGTGCTGGAGGCAAGATGCTTTGGGGCCTCTCTCACCCTTTGGAAACAAGGCAGCCCTTAGGTCCTGGTAGCTCTAGGCCTATGTAGCACAACCAGAACAGAAGTTCTACTTCAGCCAGGTCAGGCCTGCCAAGAAACTGCGTTTCACAGGCCTTTCAAAGAGATGTTCTCTTAGGCTGTAAGAGCACTGGGCAGAGCCAGCTGTTTCTTAGCTTCCCGAAGAGCTGGGAGCAAGATGCTTTGGGTCCACTCTCCGTCTTTGGAAACAAGGCAGCCCTTTGGGCCTGGCGGCTCTAGGGCAATGGAGCACACCCAGAGCAGAAGTTCTACTTCAGCCAGATCAGGCCTGCCAGGAAACTGCGTTTCACAGGCCTTGGTAAGAGATGTTCCCGGTAGGCTGTAAGAGCACTGGGCAGAGCCAGTTGTTTCTTACCTTCCTGAAAAGCTGGAAGCAAGATGCTTGGGACCCCTCTGCCCGTTTGGGAACAAGGCAGCCTTTTGGGTCGGGAAGCTCTAGGCCAATGGAGCACACGCAGAGCAGGAGTTCTACTTCAGCCTGATCAGGCCTGCAAAGAAACAGCGTTTGACAGGCCTTGGTAAGAGATGTTCCCGGTAGGTGTAAGAGCACTGGGCAGAGCCAGTTGTTTCTTAGCTTCGCAAAGACTGGGAAGCAAGATGCTTTGGGCCTCTCTGCCCCTTGGAAACAGGGCAGCACTTGGGGCCTGGCAGCTCTAGGGCAGTGGAGCACACCCAGAGCCGGAGTTCTACTTCAGCCAGATGAGGCCTGCCAAGAAACTGCGTTTCACAGGCCTTTCAAAGACATGTTCCCGGTAGGCTGTAAGAGCACGGGGCAGAGCGAGTTGGTTCTTAGCTTCCCAGAGAGCTGGAAGCAGGATGCTTTGGGGCCTCTCTGCCCCTTTGGAAACAAGGCAGCACCTTGGGCCTGGCAGCTCTAGGGCAATGGAGCACACCCAGAGCAGAAGTTCTACTTCAGCCAAATCAGGCCTGCCAGGAAACGGCGTTTCACAGGCCTTGGTAAGAGATGTTCCCGGTAGGCTGTAAGAGCACTGGGCAACGCCAGATGTTTCTTAGCTTCCCGAAGAGCTGGAAGCAAGATGCTTTGGTGCCACTCTCTCACTTTGGAATCAAGGCAGCCCTTTGGGGCAGGTAGCTCTAGGCCAGTGGAGCACACCCAGAGCAGAAGTTCTACTTCGGCCAGTTCAGGCCACCAACAAACTGCGTTTCACAGGCCTTGGTAAGAGATGTTCCCGGTAGGCTGTAAGAGCACTGGGCAACGCCAGATGTTTCTTAGCTTCCCGAAGAGCTGGAAGCAAGATGCTTTGGGGCCTCTCTGCCCCTTTGCAAACAAGGCGGCCCTTTGGGCCAGGCAGCTCTAGGCCAATGGAGCACACCCAGAGCAGAAGTTCTACTTCAGCTAGATCAGGCCACCAACAAAGTGCGTTTCACAGGCCTTGGTAAGAGATTTTCTCTCAGGCTGTAAGAGCACTGGGCAGAGCCAGTTGTTTCTTAGCTTCCCAAAGAGCTGGAAGCAAGATGCTTTGGGGGCTCCCTGCCCCTTTGCCAACAAGGCCGACCTTTGGGCCTTTCAGCTCTAGGCCAATGGAGCACACCGAGAGCAGAAGTTCTACCTCAGCCAGATAAGGCCTGCCAAGAAACTGCGTTTCAAAGGCTTTGGTAAGAGATATTCCCGGTACTCTGTCAGAGCACTGGGCAGAGACAGCTGTTTCTTAGCTTCCCAAAGAGCTGGAAGCAAGATGCTTTGGGGCCTCTCTGCCCCTTTGCAAACAAGGCATCCCTTTGGGCCTTTCAGCTCTAGGCCAATGGAGCACAGCCAGAGCAGAAGTCCTACTTCAGCCAGATCAGGCCTGCCAAGGAACTGCGTTTCAGAGGCCTTTGTATGTGACGTTCCCGGTAGGCTGTGAGAGCACGGTGCAGAGCCAGTTGTTTCCTTGTTTCCCAAACAGCTGGAAGCAAGACGCTTAGGGGCCTCTCTGCCCCTTTGGAAACAAGGCAGCACGTTGGGTCTGGCAGCTCTAGGGCAATGGAGCACAACCAGAGCAGAAGTTCTACTTCTTCCAGATCAGGCCTGCCTAGAAAGTGCGTTTCACAGGCCTTGATAAGAGATGTTCTCTTAGGCTGTAAGAGCACTGGGCACAGCCAGTTGTTTCTTAGCTTCCCAATGAGCTGGAAGCAAGATGCTTTGGGGCCTCTCTGCCCCTTTGCAAACAAGGCATCCCTTTGGGCCTTTCAGCTCTAGGGCAATGGAGCACACCCAGAGCAGAAGTTCTACCTCAGCCAGATCAGGCCTGCCAAGAAACTGCTTTTCACAGGCCTTCGTAAGCGTGTTCCCGGAAGGCTGTAAGAGTACCTGGCAGAGCGAGTTGTTTCTTAGCTTCAAAAACAGCTGGAAGCAACATGATTTGGGGCCTCTCTCCCCCTTTGGAAACAAAGCAGCCTTTGTGCCTGGCAGCTCTAGGCCAAAGTAGCACACCCAGAGCACAAGTTCTACCTCAGCCAGATAAGGCCTGTCAAGAAGCTGCGTTTCACAGGCCTTTGTATGTGACGTTCCCGGTTGGCTTTGAGAGCACTGTGCAGAGCCAGTTGTTTTAGCTTCCCAGAGAGCAGGAAGCAAGATGCTTTGGGGCCTCTCTCACACTTTGGAAATAAAGGCAGCCCTTTGGGCCTGGCAGCCCTAGGCCAATGGAGTACACCCAGAGCAGAAGTTCTACCTCAGCCAGATCAGGCCTTCCAAGAAACTGCGTCTCACAGGCCTTTCTCTGTCACGTTGCCGGTAGGCTGTGAGAGCACTGTGCAGAGCCAGTTGTTTCTTAGCTTCCCAAAGATTTGGAAGCAAGATACTTTGGGGACTCTCAGCCCCTTTGGAAACAAGGCGGCCCTTTGGGCCTGGCAGCTCTAGGCCAAAGTAGCACGCCCAGAGCAGGAGTTCTACTTCAGCCAGATCAGGCCTGCCAAGAAACTGCGTTTCACAGGCCTTGGTAAGAGATGTTCCCGGTAGGCTGTGAGAGCACTGTGGAGAGCCAGTTGCTTTAGCTTCCCACAGAGCTGGAAGCAAGATGCTTTGGGGCCTCTCTCTCCCTTTGGACACAAGGCAGCCGTTTGGGCCTGGCAGCTCTAGGCCAATGGAGCACACCCACAGCAGAAGTTCTACTTCAGGCAGATCAGTCCTGCCCAGAAACTGCGTTTCACAGCCCTTGGTAAGAGATGTTCACGGTAGGCTGTGAGAGCACTGGGCAGAACCAGTTGTTTTTTAGCTTCCCAAAGTGCTGGAGGCAAGATGCTTTGGGGCCTCTCTCACCCTTTGGAAACAAGGCAGCCCTTAGGTCCTGGTAGCTCTAGGCCTATGTAGCACAACCAGAACAGAAGTTCTACTTCAGCCAGGTCAGGCCTGCCAAGAAACTGCGTTTCACAGGCCTTTCAAAGAGATGTTCTCTTAGGCTGTAAGAGCACTGGGCAGAGCCAGCTGTTTCTTAGCTTCCCGAAGAGCTGGGAGCAAGATGCTTTGGGTCCACTCTCCGTCTTTGGAAACAAGGCAGCCCTTTGGGCCTGGCAGGTCTAGGGCAATGGAGCACACCCAGAGCAGAAGTTCTACTTCAGCCAGATCAGGCCTGCCAGGAAACTGCGTTTCACAGGCCTTGGTAAGAGATGTTCCCGGTAGGCTGTAAGAGCACTGGGCAGAGCCAGTTGTTTCTTACCTTCCTGAAAAGCTGGAAGCAAGATGCTTGGGACCCCTCTGCCCGTTTGGGAACAAGGCAGCCTTTTGGGTCGGGAAGCTCTAGGCCAATGGAGCACACGCAGAGCAGGAGTTCTACTTCAGCCTGATCAGGCCTGCAAAGAAACAGCGTTTGACAGGCCTTGGTAAGAGATGTTCCCGGTAGGTGTAAGAGCACTGGGCAGAGCCAGTTGTTTCTTAGCTTCGCAAAGACTGGGAAGCAAGATGCTTTGGGCCTCTCTGCCCCTTGGAAACAGGGCAGCACTTGGGACCTGGCAGCTCTAGGGCAGTGGAGCACACCCAGAGCCGGAGTTCTACTTCAGCCATATGAGGCCTGCCAAGAAACTGCGTTTCACAGGCCTTTCAAAGACATGTTCCCGGTAGGCTGTAAGAGCATGGGGCAGAGCGAGTTGGTTCTTAGCTTCCCAGAGAGCTGGAAGCAGGATGCTTTGGGGCCTCTCTGCCCCTTTGGAAACAAGGCAGCACCTTGGGCATGGCAGCTCTAGGGCAATGGAGCACACCCAGAGCAGAAGTTCTACTTCAGCCAAATCAGGCCTGCCAGGAAACGGCGTTCACAGGCCTTGGTAAGAGATGTTCCCGGTAGGCTGTAAGAGCACTGGGCAACGCCAGATGTTTCTTAGCTTCCCGAAGAGCTGGAAGCAAGATGCTTTGGTGCCACTCTCTCACTTTGGAATCAAGGCAGCCCTTTGGGGCAGGTAGCTCTAGGCCAGTGGAGCACACCCAGAGCAGAAGTTCTACTTCGGCCAGTTCAGGCCACCAACAAACTGCGTTTCACAGGCCTTGGTAAGAGATGTTCCCGGTAGGCTGTAAGAGCACTGGGCAACGCCAGATGTTTCTTAGCTTCCCGAAGAGCTGGAAGCAAGATGCTTTGGTGCCACTCTCTCACTTTGGAATCAAGGCAGCCCTTTGGGGCAGGTAGCTCTAGGCCAGTGGAGCACACCCAGAGCAGAAGTTCTACTTCGGCCAGTTCAGGCCACCAACAAACTGCGTTTCACAGGCCTTGGTAAGAGATGTTCCCGGTAGGCTGTAAGAGCACTGGGCAACGCCAGATGTTTCTTAGCTTCCCGAAGAGCTGGAAGCAAGATGCTTTGGGGCCTCTCTGCCCCTTTGCAAACAAGGCGGCCCTTTGGGCCAGGCAGCTCTAGGCCAATGGAGCACACCCAGAGCAGAAGTTCTACTTCAGCTAGATCAGGCCACCAACAAAGTGCGTTTCACAGGCCTTGGTAAGAGATTTTCTCTCAGGCTGTAAGAGCACTGGGCAGAGCCAGTTGTTTCTTAGCTTCCCAAAGAGCTGGAAGCAAGATGCTTTGGGGGCTCCCTGCCCCTTTGCCAACAAGGCCGACCTTTGGGCCTTTCAGCTCTAGGCCAATGGAGCACACCCAGAGCAGAAGTTCTACCTCAGCCAGATAAGGCCTGCCAAGAAACTGCGTTTCAAAGGCTTTGGTAAGAGATATTCCCGGTACTCTGTCAGAGCACTGGGCAGAGACAGCTGTTTCTTAGCTTCCCAAAGAGCTGGAAGCAAGATGCTTTGGGGCCTCTCTGCCCCTTTGCAAACAAGGCATCCCTTTGGGCCTTTCAGCTCTAGGCCAATGGAGCACAGCCAGAGCAGAAGTCCTACTACAGCCAGATCAGGCCTGCCAAGGAACTGCGTTTCAGAGGCCTTTGTATGTGACGTTCCCGGTAGGCTGTGAGAGCACGGTGCAGAGCCAGTTGTTTCCTTGTTTCCCAAACAGCTGGAAGCAAGACGCTTAGGGGCCTCTCTGCCCCTTTGGAAACAAGGCAGCACGTTGGGTCTGGCAGCTCTAGGGCAATGGAGCACAACCAGAGCAGAAGTTCTACTTCTTCCAGATCAGGCCTGCCTAGAAAGTGCGTTTCACAGGCCTTGATAAGAGATGTTCTCTTAGGCTGTAAGAGCACTGGGCACAGCCAGTTGTTTCTTAGCTTCCCAATGAGCTGGAAGCAAGATGCTTTGGGGCCTCTCTGCCCCTTTGCAAACAAGGCATCCCTTTGGGCCTTTCAGCTCTAGGGCAATGGAGCACACCCAGAGCAGAAGTTCTACCTCAGCCAGATCAGGCCTGCCAAGAAACTGCTTTTCACAGGCCTTCGTAAGCGTGTTCCCGGAAGGCTGTAAGAGTACCTGGCAGAGCGAGTTGTTTCTTAGCTTCAAAAACAGCTGGAAGCAACATGATTTGGGGCCTCTCTCCCCCTTTGGAAACAAAGCAGCCTTTGTGCCTGGCAGCTCTAGGCCAAAGTAGCACACCCAGAGCACAAGTTCTACCTCAGCCAGATAAGGCCTGTCAAGAAGCTGCGTTTCACAGGCCTTTTTATGTGACGTTCCCGGTTGGCTTTGAGAGCACTGTGCAGAGCCAGTTGTTTTAGCTTCCCAGAGAGCAGGAAGCAAGATGCTTTGGGGCCTCTCTCACACTTTGGAAATAAAGGCAGCCCTTTGGGCCTGGCAGCCCTAGGCCAATGGAGTACACCCAGAGCAGAAGTTCTACCTCAGCCAGATCAGGCCTTCCAAGAAACTGCGTCTCACAGGCCTTTCTCTGTCACGTTGCCGGTAGGCTGTGAGAGCACTGTGCAGAGCCAGTTGTTTCTTAGCTTCCCAAAGATTTGGAAGCAAGATACTTTGGGGACTCTCAGCCCCTTTGGAAACAAGGCGGCCCTTTGGGCCTGGCAGCTCTAGGCCAAAGTAGCACGTCCAGAGCAGGAGTTCTACTTCAGCCAGATCAGGCCTGCCAAGAAACTGCGTTTCACAGGCCTTGGTAAGAGATGTTCCCGGTAGGCTGTGAGAGCACTGTGGAGAGCCAGTTGCTTTAGCTTCCCACAGAGCTGGAAGCAAGATGCTTTGGGGCCTCTCTCTCCCTTTGGACACAAGGCAGCCGTTTGGGCCTGGCAGCTCTAGGCCAATGGAGCACACCCACAGCAGAAGTTCTACTTCAGGCAGATCAGTCCTGCCCAGAAACTGCGTTTCACAGCCCTTGGTAAGAGATGTTCACGGTAGGCTGTGAGAGCACTGGGCAGAACCAGTTGTTTTTTAGCTTCCCAAAGTGCTGGAGGCAAGATGCTTTGGGGCCTCTCTCACCCTTTGGAAACAAGGCAGCCCTTAGGTCCTGGTAGCTCTAGGCCTATGTAGCACAACCAGAACAGAAGTTCTACTTCAGCCAGGTCAGGCCTGCCAAGAAACTGCGTTTCACAGGCCTTTCAAAGAGATGTTCTCTTAGGCTGTAAGAGCACTGGGCAGAGCCAGCTGTTTCTTAGCTTCCCGAAGAGCTGGGAGCAAGATGCTTTGGGTCCACTCTCCGTCTTTGGAAACAAGGCAGCCCTTTGGGCCTGGCAGCTCTAGGGCAATGGAGCGCACCCAGAGCAGAAGTTCTACTTCAGCCAGATCAGGCCTGCCAGGAAACTGCGTTTCACAGGCCTTGGTAAGAGATGTTCCCGGTAGGCTGTAAGAGCACTGGGCAGAGCCAGTTGTTTCTTACCTTCCTGAAAAGCTGGAAGCAAGACGCTTGGGACCCCTCTGCCCGTTTGGGAACAAGGCAGCCTTTTGGGTCGGGAAGCTCTAGGCCAATGGAGCACACGCAGAGCAGGAGTTCTACTTCAGCCTGATCAGGCCTGCAAAGAAACAGCGTTTGACAGGCCTTGGTAAGAGATGTTCCCGGTAGGTGTAAGAGCACTGGGCAGAGCCAGTTGTTTCTTAGCTTCGCAAAGACTGGGAAGCAAGATGCTTTGGGCCTCTCTGCCCCTTGGAAACAGGGCAGCACTTGGGGCCTGGCAGCTCTAGGGCAATGGAGCACACCCAGAGCCGGAGTTCTACTTCAGCCAGATGAGGCCTGCCAAGAAACTGCGTTTCACAGGCCTTTCAAAGACATGTTCCCGGTAGGCTGTAAGAGCACGGGGCAGAGCGAGTTGGTTCTTAGCTTCCCAGAGAGCTGGAAGCAGGATGCTTTGGGGCCTCTCTGCCCCTTTGGAAACAAGGCAGCACCTTGGGCCTGGCAGCTCTAGGGCAATGGAGCACACCCAGAGCAGAAGTTCTACTTCAGCCAAATCAGGCCTGCCAGGAAACGGCGTTTCACAGGCCTTGGTAAGAGATGTTCCCGGTAGGCTGTAAGAGCACTGGGCAACGCCAGATGTTTCTTAGCTTCCCGAAGAGCTGGAAGCAAGATGCTTTGGTGCCACTCTCTCACTTTGGAATCAAGGCAGCCCTTTGGGGCAGGTAGCTCTAGGCCAGTGGAGCACACCCAGAGCAGAAGTTCTACTTCGGCCAGTTCAGGCCACCAACAAACTGCGTTTCACAGGCCTTGGTAAGAGATGTTCCCGGTAGGCTGTAAGAGCACTGGGCAACGCCAGATGTTTCTTAGCTTCCCGAAGAGCTGGAAGCAAGATGCTTTGGTGCCACTCTCTCACTTTGGAATCAAGGCAGCCCTTTGGGGCAGGTAGCTCTAGGCCAGTGGAGCACACCCAGAGCAGAAGTTCTACTTCGGCCAGTTCAGGCCACCAACAAACTGCGTTTCACAGGCCTTGGTAAGAGATGTTCCCGGTAGGCTGTAAGAGCACTGGGCAACGCCAGATGTTTCTTAGCTTCCCGAAGAGCTGGAAGCAAGATGCTTTGGGGCCTCTCTGCCCCTTTGCAAACAAGGCGGCCCTTTGGGCCAGGCAGCTCTAGGCCAATGGAGCACACCCAGAGCAGAAGTTCTACTTCAGCTAGATCAGGCCACCAACAAAGTGCGTTTCACAGGCCTTGGTAAGAGATTTTCTCTCAGGCTGTAAGAGCACTGGGCAGAGCCAGTTGTTTCTTAGCTTCCCAAAGAGCTGGAAGCAAGATGCTTTGGGGGCTCCCTGCCCCTTTGCCAACAAGGCCGACCTTTGGGCCTTTCAGCTCTAGGCCAATGGAGCACACCCAGAGCAGAAGTTCTACCTCAGCCAGATAAGGCCTGCCAAGAAACTGCGTTTCAAAGGCTTTGGTAAGAGATATTCCCGGTACTCTGTCAGAGCACTGGGCAGAGACAGCTGTTTCTTAGCTTCCCAAAGAGCTGGAAGCAAGATGCTTTGGGGCCTCTCTGCCCCTTTGCAAACAAGGCATCCCTTTGGGCCTTTCAGCTCTAGGCCAATGGAGCACAGCCAGAGCAGAAGTCCTACTACAGCCAGATCAGGCCTGCCAAGGAACTGCGTTTCAGAGGCCTTTGTATGTGACGTTCCCGGTAGGCTGTGAGAGCACGGTGCAGAGCCAGTTGTTTCCTTGTTTCCCAAACAGCTGGAAGCAAGACGCTTAGGGGCCTCTCTGCCCCTTTGGAAACAAGGCAGCACGTTGGGTCTGGCAGCTCTAGGGCAATGGAGCACAACCAGAGCAGAAGTTCTACTTCTTCCAGATCAGGCCTGCCTAGAAAGTGCGTTTCACAGGCCTTGATAAGAGATGTTCTCTTAGGCTGTAAGAGCACTGGGCACAGCCAGTTGTTTCTTAGCTTCCCAATGAGCTGGAAGCAAGATGCTTTGGGGCCTCTCTGCCCCTTTGCAAACAAGGCATCCCTTTGGGCCTTTCAGCTCTAGGGCAATGGAGCACACCCAGAGCAGAAGTTCTACCTCAGCCAGATCAGGCCTGCCAAGAAACTGCTTTTCACAGGCCTTCGTAAGCGTGTTCCCGGAAGGCTGTAAGAGTACCTGGCAGAGCGAGTTGTTTCTTAGCTTCAAAAACAGCTGGAAGCAACATGATTTGGGGCCTCTCTCCCCCTTTGGAAACAAAGCAGCCTTTGTGCCTGGCAGCTCTAGGCCAAAGTAGCACACCCAGAGCACAAGTTCTACCTCAGCCAGATAAGGCCTGTCAAGAAGCTGCGTTTCACAGGCCTTTTTATGTGACGTTCCCGGTTGGCTTTGAGAGCACTGTGCAGAGCCAGTTGTTTTAGCTTCCCAGAGAGCAGGAAGCAAGATGCTTTGGGGCCTCTCTCACACTTTGGAAATAAAGGCAGCCCTTTGGGCCTGGCAGCCCTAGGCCAATGGAGTACACCCAGAGCAGAAGTTCTACCTCAGCCAGATCAGGCCTTCCAAGAAACTGCGTCTCACAGGCCTTTCTCTGTCACGTTGCCGGTAGGCTGTGAGAGCACTGTGCAGAGCCAGTTGTTTCTTAGCTTCCCAAAGATTTGGAAGCAAGATACTTTGGGGACTCTCAGCCCCTTTGGAAACAAGGCGGCCCTTTGGGCCTGGCAGCTCTAGGCCAAAGTAGCACGTCCAGAGCAGGAGTTCTACTTCAGCCAGATCAGGCCTGCCAAGAAACTGCGTTTCACAGGCCTTGGTAAGAGATGTTCCCGGTAGGCTGTGAGAGCACTGTGGAGAGCCAGTTGCTTTAGCTTCCCACAGAGCTGGAAGCAAGATGCTTTGGGGCCTCTCTCTCCCTTTGGACACAAGGCAGCCGTTTGGGCCTGGCAGCTCTAGGCCAATGGAGCACACCCACAGCAGAAGTTCTACTTCAGGCAGATCAGTCCTGCCCAGAAACTGCGTTTCACAGCCCTTGGTAAGAGATGTTCACGGTAGGCTGTGAGAGCACTGGGCAGAACCAGTTGTTTTTTAGCTTCCCAAAGTGCTGGAGGCAAGATGCTTTGGGGCCTCTCTCACCCTTTGGAAACAAGGCAGCCCTTAGGTCCTGGTAGCTCTAGGCCTATGTAGCACAACCAGAACAGAAGTTCTACTTCAGCCAGGTCAGGCCTGCCAAGAAACTGCGTTTCACAGGCCTTTCAAAGAGATGTTCTCTTAGGCTGTAAGAGCACTGGGCAGAGCCAGCTGTTTCTTAGCTTCCCGAAGAGCTGGGAGCAAGATGCTTTGGGTCCACTCTCCGTCTTTGGAAACAAGGCAGCCCTTTGGGCCTAGCAGCTCTAGGGCAATGGAGCGCACCCAGAGCAGAAGTTCTACTTCAGCCAGATCAGGCCTGCCAGGAAACTGCGTTTCACAGGCCTTGGTAAGAGATGTTCCCGGTAGGCTGTAAGAGCACTGGGCAGAGCCAGTTGTTTCTTACCTTCCTGAAAAGCTGGAAGCAAGACGCTTGGGACCCCTCTGCCCGTTTGGGAACAAGGCAGCCTTTTGGGTCGGGAAGCTCTAGGCCAATGGAGCACACGCAGAGCAGGAGTTCTACTTCAGCCTGATCAGGCCTGCAAAAAAACAGCGTTTGACAGGCCTTGGTAAGAGATGTTCCCGGTAGGTGTAAGAGCACTGGGCAGAGCCAGTTGTTTCTTAGCTTCGCAAAGACCGGGAAGCAAGATGCTTTGGGCCTCTCTGCCCCTTGGAAACAGGGCAGCACTTGGGGCCTGGCAGCTCTAGGGCAATGGAGCACACCCAGAGCCGGAGTTCTACTTCAGCCAGATGAGGCCTGCCAAGAAACTGCGTTTCACAGGCCTTTCAAAGACATGTTCCCGGTAGGCTGTAAGAGCACTGGGCAACGCCAGATGTTTCTTAGCTTCCCGAAGAGCTGGAAGCAAGATGCTTTGGTGCCACTCTCTCACTTTGGAATCAAGGCAGCCCTTTGGGGCAGGTAGCTCCAGGCCAGTGGAGCACACCCAGAGCAGAAGTTCTACTTCGGCCAGTTCAGGCCACCAACAAACTGTGTTTCACAGGCCTTGGTAAGAGACGTTCCCGGTAGGCTGTAAGAGCACTGGGCAACGCCAGATGTTTCTTAGCTTCCCGAAGAGCTGGAAGCAAGATGCTTTGGGGCCTCTCTGCCCCTTTGCAAACAAGGCGGCCCTTTGGGCCAGGCAGCTCTAGGCCAATGGAGCACACCCAGAGCAGAAGTTCTACTTCAGCTAGATCAGGCCACCAACAAAGTGCGTTTCACAGGCCTTGGTAAGAGATTTTCTCTCAGGCTGTAAGAGCACTGGGCAGAGCCAGTTGTTTCTTAGCTTCCCGAAGAGCTGGAAGCAAGATGCTTTGGGGGCTCCCTGCCCCTTTGCCAACAAGGCCGACCTTTGGGCCTTTCAGCTCTAGGCCAATGGAGCACATCCAGAGCAGAAGTTCTACCTCAGCCAGATAAGGCCTGCCAAGAAACTGCGTTTCAAAGGCTTTGGTAAGAGATGTTCCCGGTACTCTGTCAGAGCACTGGGCAGAGACAGTTGTTTCTTAGCTTCCCAATGAGCTGGAAGCAAGATGCTTTGGGGCCTCTCTGCCCCTTTGCAAACAAGGCATCCCTTTGGGCCTTTCAGCTCTAGGCCAATGGAGCACACCCAGAGCAGAAGTTCTACCTGAGCCAGATCAGGCCTGCCAAGAAACTGCTTTTCACAGGCCTTCGTAAGAGGTGTTCCCGGAAGGCTGTAAGAGTACCTGGCAGAGCGAGTTGTTTCTTAGCTTCAAAAACAGCTGGAAGCAACATGATTTGGGGCCTCTCTCCCCCTTTGGAAACAAAGCAGCCTTTGTGCCTGGCAGCTCTAGGCCAAAGTAGCACACCCAGAGCACAAGTTCTACCTCAGCCAGATCAGGCCTTCCAAGAAACTGCGTCTCACAGGCCTTTCTCTGTCACGTTGCCGGTAGGCTGTGAGAGCACTGTGCAGAGCCAGTTGTTTCTTAGCTTCCCAAAGATTTGGAAGCAAGATACTTTGGGGACTCTCAGCCCCTTTGGAAACAAGGCGGCCCTTTGGGCCTGGCAGCTCTAGGCCAAAGTAGCACGCCCAGAGCAGGAGTTCTACTTCAGCCAGATCAGGCCTGCCAAGAAACTGCGTTTCACAGGCCTTGGTAAGAGATGTTCCCGGTAGGCTGTAAGAGCACTGGGCAGAGCCAGTTGTTTCTTACCTTCCTGAAAAGCTGGAAGCAAGACGCTTGGGACCCCTCTGCCCGTTTGGGAACAAGGCAGCCTTTTGGGTCGGGAAGCTCTAGGCCAATGGAGCACACGCAGAGCAGGAGTTCTACTTCAGCCTGATCAGGCCTGCAAAGAAACAGCGTTTGACAGGCCTTGGTAAGAGATGTTCCCGGTAGGTGTAAGAGCACTGGGCAGAGCCAGTTGTTTCTTAGCTTCGCAAAGACCGGGAAGCAAGATGCTTTGGGCCTCTCTGCCCCTTGGAAACAGGGCAGCACTTGGGGCCTGGCAGCTCTAGGGCAATGGAGCACACCCAGAGCCGGAGTTCTACTTCAGCCAGATGAGGCCTGCCAGGAAACTGCGTTTCACAGGCCTTTCAAAGACATGTTCCCGGTAGGCTGTAAGAGCACTGGGCAACGCCAGATGTTTCTTAGCTTCCCGAAGAGCTGGAAGCAAGATGCTTTGGTGCCACTCTCTCACTTTGGAATCAAGGCAGCCCTTTGGGGCAGGTAGCTCCAGGCCAGTGGAGCACACCCAGAGCAGAAGTTCTACTTCGGCCAGTTCAGGCCACCAACAAACTGTGTTTCACAGGCCTTGGTAAGAGATGTTCCCGGTAGGCTGTAAGAGCACTGGGCAACGCCAGATGTTTCTTAGCTTCCCGAAGAGCTGGAAGCAAGATGCTTTGGGGCCTCTCTGCCCCTTTGCAAACAAGGCGGCCCTTTGGGCCAGGCAGCTCTAGGCCAATGGAGCACACCCAGAGCAGAAGTTCTACTTCAGCTAGATCAGGCCACCAACAAAGTGCGTTTCACAGGCCTTGGTAAGAGATTTTCTCTCAGGCTGTAAGAGCACTGGGCAGAGCCAGTTGTTTCTTAGCTTCCCAAAGAGCTGGAAGCAAGATGCTTTGGGGGCTCCCTGCCCCTTTGCCAACAAGGCCGACCTTTGGGCCTTTCAGCTCTAGGCCAATGGAGCACATCCAGAGCAGAAGTTCTACCTCAGCCAGATAAGGCCTGCCAAGAAACTGCGTTTCAAAGGCTTTGGTAAGAGATGTTCCCGGTACTCTGTCAGAGCACTGGGCAGAGACAGTTGTTTCTTAGCTTCCCAATGAGCTGGAAGCAAGATGCTTTGGGGCCTCTCTGCCCCTTTGCAAACAAGGCCGACCTTTGGGCCTTTCAGCTCTAGGCCAATGGAGCACACCCAGAGCAGAAGTTCTACCTCAGCCAGATCAGGCCTGCGAAGAAACTGCTTTTCACAGGCCTTCGTAAGAGGTGTTCCCGGAAGGCTGTAAGAGTACCTGGCAGAGCGAGTTGTTTCTTAGCTTCAAAAACAGCTGGAAGCAACATGATTTGGGGCCTCTCTCCCCCTTTGGAAACAAAGCAGCCTTTGTGCCCGGCAGCTCTAGGCCAAAGTAGCACACCCAGAGCACAAGTTCTACCTCAGCCAGATAAGGCCTGTCAAGAAGCTGCGTTTCACAGGCCTTTGTATGTGACGTTCCCGGTTGGCTTTGAGAGCACTGTGCAGAGCCAGTTGTTTTAGCTTCCCAGAGAGCAGGAAGCAAGATGCTTTGGGGCCTCTCTCACACTTTGGAAATAAAGGCAGCCCTTTGGGCCTGGCAGCCCTAGGCCAATGGAGTACACCCAGAGCAGAAGTTCTACCTCAGCCAGATCAGGCCTTCCAAGAAACTGCGTCTCACAGGCCTTTCTCTGTCACGTTGCCGGTAGGCTGTGAGAGCACTGTGCAGAGCCAGTTGTTTCTTAGCTTCCCAAAGATTTGGAAGCAAGATACTTTGGGGACTCTCAGCCCCTTTGGAAACAAGGTGGCCCTTTGGGCCTGGCAGCTCTAGGCCAAAGTAGCACGCCCAGAGCAGGAGTTCTACTTCAGCCAGATCAGGCCTGCCAAGAAACTGCGTTTCACAGGCCTTGGTAAGAGATGTTCCCGGTAGGCTGTAAGAGCACTGGGCAGAGCCAGTTGTTTCTTACCTTCCTGAAAAGCTGGAAGCAAGACGCTTGGGACCCCTCTGCCCGTTTGGGAACAAGGCAGCCTTTTGGGTCGGGAAGCTCTAGGCCAATGGAGCACACGCAGAGCAGGAGTTCTACTTCAGCCTGATCAGGCCTGCAAAGAAACAGCGTTTGACAGGCCTTGGTAAGAGATGTTCCCGGTAGGTGTAAGAGCACTGGGCAGAGCCAGTTGTTTCTTAGCTTCGCAAAGACCGGGAAGCAAGATGCTTTGGGCCTCTCTGCCCCTTGGAAACAGGGCAGCACTTGGGGCCTGGCAGCTCTAGGGCAATGGAGCACACCCAGAGCCGGAGTTCTACTTCAGCCAGATGAGGCCTGCCAAGAAACTGCGTTTCACAGGCCTTTCAAAGACATGTTCCCGGTAGGCTGTAAGAGCACTGGGCAACGCCAGATGTTTCTTAGCTTCCCGAAGAGCTGGAAGCAAGATGCTTTGGTGCCACTCTCTCACTTTGGAATCAAGGCAGCCCTTTGGGGCAGGTAGCTCCAGGCCAGTGGAGCATACCCAGAGCAGAAGTTCTACTTCGGCCAGTTCAGGCCACCAACAAACTGCGTTTCACAGGCCTTGGTAAGAGATGTTCCCGGTAGGCTGTAAGAGCACTGGGCAACGCCAGATGTTTCTTAGCTTCCCGAAGAGCTGGAAGCAAGATGCTTTGGGGCCTCTCTGCCCCTTTGCAAACAAGGCGGCCCTTTGGGCCAGGCAGCTCTAGGCCAATGGAGCACACCCAGAGCAGAAGTTCTACTTCAGCTAGATCAGGCCACCTACAAAGTGCGTTTCACAGGCCTTGGTAAGAGATTTTCTCTCAGGCTGTAAGAGCACTGGGCAGAGCCAGTTGTTTCTTAGCTTCCTGAAGAGCTGGAAGCAAGATGCTTTGGGGGCTCCCTGCCCCTTTGCCAACAAGGCCGACCTTTGGGCCTTTCAGCTCTAGGCCAATGGAGCACACCCAGAGCAGAAGTTCTCCTTCAGCCAGATAAGGCCTGCCAAGAAACTGCGTTTCAAAGGCTTTGGTAAGAGATGTTCCCGGTACTCTGTCAGAGCACTGGGCAGAGACAGTTGTTTCTTAGCTTCCCAATGAGCTGGAAGCAAGATGCTTTGGGGCCTCTCTGCCCCTTTGCAAACAAGGCATCCCTTTGGGCCTTTCAGCTCTAGGCCAATGGAGTACACCCAGAGCAGAAGTTCTACCTCAGCCAGATCAGGCCTGCCAAGAAACTGCTTTTCACAGGCCTTCGTAAGAGGTGTTCCCGGAAGGCTGTAAGAGTACCTGGCAGAGCGAGTTGTTTCTTAGCTTCAAAAACAGCTGGAAGCAACATGATTTGGGGCCTCTCTCCCCCTTTGGAAACAAAGCAGCCTTTGTGCCTGGCAGCTCTAGGCCAAAGTAGCACACCCAGAGCACAAGTTCTACCTCAGCCAGATAAGGCCTGTCAAGAAGCTGCGTTTCACAGGCCTTTGTATGTGACGTTCCCGGTTGGCTTTGAGAGCACTGTGCAGAGCCAGTTGTTTTAGCTTCCCAGAGAGCAGGAAGCAAGATGCTTTGGGGCCTCTCTCACACTTTGGAAATAAAGGCAGCCCTTTGGGCCTGGCAGCCCTAGGCCAATGGAGTACACCCAGAGCAGAAGTTCTACCTCAGCCAGATCAGGCCTTCCAAGAAACTGCGTCTCACAGGCCTTTCTCTGTCACGTTGCCGGTAGGCTGTGAGAGCACTGTGCAGAGCCAGTTGTTTCTTAGCTTCCCAAAGATTTGGAAGCAAGATACTTTGGGGACTCTCAGCCCCTTTGGAAACAAGGCGGCCCTTTGGGCCTGGCAGCTCTAGGCCAAAGTAGCACGCCCAGAGCAGGAGTTCTACTTCAGCCAGATCAGGCCTGCCAAGAAACTGCGTTTCACAGGCCTTGGTAAGAGATGTTCCCGGTAGGCTGTAAGAGCACTGGGCAGAGCCAGTTGTTTCTTACCTTCCTGAAAAGCTGGAAGCAAGACGCTTGGGACCCCTCTGCCCGTTTGGGAACAAGGCAGCCTTTTGGGTCGGGAAGCTCTAGGCCAATGGAGCACACGCAGAGCAGGAGTTCTACTTCAGCCTGATCAGGCCTGCAAAGAAACAGCGTTTGACAGGCCTTGGTAAGAGATGTTCCCGGTAGGTGTAAGAGCACTGGGCAGAGCCAGTTGTTTCTTAGCTTCGCAAAGACCGGGAAGCAAGATGCTTTGGGCCTCTCTGCCCCTTGGAAACAGGGCAGCACTTGGGGCCTGGCAGCTCTAGGGCAATGGAGCACACCCAGAGCCGGAGTTCTACTTCAGCCAGATGAGGCCTGCCAAGAAACTGCGTTTCACAGGCCTTTCAAAGACATGTTCCCGGTAGGCTGTAAGAGCACTGGGCAACGCCAGATGTTTCTTAGCTTCCCGAAGAGCTGGAAGCAAGATGCTTTGGTGCCACTCTCTCACTTTGGAATCAAGGCAGCCCTTTGGGGCAGGTAGCTCCAGGCCAGTGGAGCACACCCAGAGCAGAAGTTCTACTTCGGCCAGTTCAGGCCACCAACAAACTGCGTTTCACAGGCCTTGGTAAGAGATGTTCCCGGTAGGCTGTAAGAGCACTGGGCAACGCCAGATGTTTCTTAGCTTCGCAAAGACCGGGAAGCAAGATGCTTTGGGCCTCTCTGCCCCTTGGAAACAGGGCAGCACTTGGGGCCTGGCAGCTCTAGGGCAATGGAGCACACCCAGAGCCAGAGTTCTACTTCGGCCAGTTCAGGCCACCAACAAACTGCGTTTCACAGGCCTTGGTAAGAGATGTTCCCGGTAGGCTGTAAGAGCACTGGGCAACGCCAGATGTTTCTTAGCTTCCCGAAGAGCTGGAAGCAAGATGCTTTGGGGCCTCTCATCCCCTTTGCAAGCAAGGCGGCCCTTTGGGCCAGGCAGCTCTAGGCCAATGGAGCACACCCAGAGCAGAAGTTCTACCTCAGCCAGATAAGGCCTGCCAAGAAACTGCGTTTCAAAGGCTTTGGTAAGAGATGTTCCCGGTACTCTGTCAGAGCACTGGGCAGAGACAGTTGTTTCTTAGCTTCCCAATGAGCTGGAAGCAAGATGCTTTGGGGCCTCTCTGCCCCTTTGCAAACAAGGCATCCCTTTGGGCCTTTCAGCTCTAGGGCAATGGAGCACACCCAGAGCAGAAGTTCTACCTCAGCCAGATCAGGCCTGCCAAGAAACTGCTTTTCACAGGCCTTCGTAAGAGGTGTTCCCGGAAGGCTGTAAGAGTACCTGGCAGAGCGAGTTGTTTCTTAGCTTCCCAATGAGCTGGAAGCAACATGATTTGGGGCCTCTCTCCCCCTTTGGAAACAAAGCAGCCTTTGTGCCTGGCAGCTCTAGGCCAAAGTAGCACACCCAGAGCACAAGTTCTACCTCAGCCAGATAAGGCCTGTCAAGAAGCTGCGTTTCACAGGCCTTTGTATGTGACGTTCCCGGTTGGCTTTGAGAGCACTGTGCAGAGCCAGTTGTTTTAGCTTCCCAGAGAGCAGGAAGCAAGATGCTTTGGGGCCTCTCTCACACTTTGGAAATAAAGGCAGCCCTTTGGGCCTGGCAGCCCTAGGCCAATGGAGTACACCCAGAGCAGAAGTTCTACCTCAGCCAGATCAGGCCTTCCAAGAAACTGCGTCTCACAGGCCTTTCTCTGTCACGTTGCCGGTAGGCTGTGAGAGCACTGTGCAGAGCCAGTTGTTTCTTAGCTTCCCAAAGATTTGGAAGCAAGATACTTTGGGGACTCTCAGCCCCTTTGGAAACAAGGCGGCCCTTTGGGCCTGGCAGCTCTAGGCCAAAGTAGCACGCCCAGAGCAGGAGTTCTACTTCAGCCAGATCAGGCCTGCCAAGAAACTGCGTTTCACAGGCCTTGGTAAGAGATGTTCCCGGTAGGCTGTAAGAGCACTGGGCAGAGCCAGTTGTTTCTTACCTTCCTGAAAAGCTGGAAGCAAGACGCTTGGGACCCCTCTGCCCGTTTGGGAACAAGGCAGCCTTTTGGGTCGGGAAGCTCTAGGCCAATGGAGCACACGCAGAGCAGGAGTTCTACTTCAGCCTGATCAGGCCTGCAAAGAAACAGCGTTTGACAGGCCTTGGTAAGAGATGTTCCCGGTAGGTGTAAGAGCACTGGGCAGAGCCAGTTGTTTCTTAGCTTCGCAAAGACCGGGAAGCAAGATGCTTTGGGCCTCTCTGCCCCTTGGAAACAGGGCAGCACTTGGGGCCTGGCAGCTCTAGGGCAATGGAGCACACCCAGAGCCGGAGTTCTACTTCAGCCAGATGAGGCCTGCCAAGAAACTGCGTTTCACAGGCCTTTCAAAGACATGTTCCCGGTAGGCTGTAAGAGCACTGGGCAACGCCAGATGTTTCTTAGCTTCCCGAAGAGCTGGAAGCAAGATGCTTTGGTGCCACTCTCTCACTTTGGAATCAAGGCAGCCCTTTGGGGCAGGTAGCTCCAGGCCAGTGGAGCACACCCAGAGCAGAAGTTCTACTTCGGCCAGTTCAGGCCACCAACAAACTGCGTTTCACAGGCCTTGGTAAGAGATGTTCCCGGTAGGCTGTAAGAGCACTGGGCAACGCCAGATGTTTCTTAGCTTCGCAAAGACCGGGAAGCAAGATGCTTTGGGCCTCTCTGCCCCTTGGAAACAGGGCAGCACTTGGGGCCTGGCAGCTCTAGGGCAATGGAGCACACCCAGAGCCGGAGTTCTACTTCGGCCAGTTCAGGCCACCAACAAACTGCGTTTCACAGGCCTTGGTAAGAGATGTTCCCGGTAGGCTGTAAGAGCACTGGGCAACGCCAGATGTTTCTTAGCTTCCCGAAGAGCTGGAAGCAAGATGCTTTGGGGCCTCTCATCCCCTTTGCAAGCAAGGCGGCCCTTTGGGCCAGGCAGCTCTAGGCCAATGGAGCACACCCAGAGCAGAAGTTCTACCTCAGCCAGATAAGGCCTGCCAAGAAACTGCGTTTCAAAGGCTTTGGTAAGAGATGTTCCCGGTACTCTGTCAGAGCACTGGGCAGAGACAGTTGTTTCTTAGCTTCCCAATGAGCTGGAAGCAAGATGCTTTGGGGCCTCTCTGCCCCTTTGCAAACAAGGCATCCCTTTGGGCCTTTCTGCTCTAGGACAATGGAGCACACCCAGAGCAGAAGTTCTACCTCAGCCAGATCAGGCCTGCCAAGAAACTGCTTTTCACAGGCCTTCGTAAGAGGTGTTCCCGGAAGGCTGTAAGAGTACCTGGCAGAGCGAGTTGTTTCTTAGCTTCAAAAACAGCTGGAAGCAACATGATTTGGGGCCTCTCTCCCCCTTTGGAAACAAAGCAGCCTTTGTGCCTGGCAGCTCTAGGCCAAAGTAGCACACCCAGAGCACAAGTTCTACCTCAGCCAGATAAGGCCTGTCAAGAAGCTGCGTTTCACAGGCCTTTGTATGTGACGTTCCCGGTTGGCTTTGAGAGCACTGTGCAGAGCCAGTTGTTTTAGCTTCCCAGAGAGCAGGAAGCAAGATGCTTTGGGGCCTCTCTCACACTTTGGAAATAAAGGCAGCCCTTTGGGCCTGGCAGCCCTAGGCCAATGGAGTACACCCAGAGCAGAAGTTCTACCTCAGCCAGATCAGGCCTTCCAAGAAACTGCGTCTCACAGGCCTTTCTCTGTCACGTTGCCGGTAGGCTGTGAGAGCACTGTGCAGAGCCAGTTGTTTCTTAGCTTCCCAAAGATTTGGAAGCAAGATACTTTGGGGACTCTCAGCCCCTTTGGAAACAAGGCGGCCCTTTGGGCCTGGCAGCTCTAGGCCAAAGTAGCACGCCCAGAGCAGGAGTTCTACTTCAGCCAGATCAGGCCTGCCAAGAAACTGCGTTTCACAGGCCTTGGTAAGAGATGTTCCCGGTAGGCTGTAAGAGCACTGGGCAGAGCCGGTTGTTTCTTACCTTCCTGAAAAGCTGGAAGCAAGACGCTTGGGACCCCTCTGCCCGTTTGGGAACAAGGCAGCCTTTTGGGTCGGGAAGCTCTAGGCCAATGGAGCACACGCAGAGCAGGAGTTCTACTTCAGCCTGATCAGGCCTGCAAAGAAACAGCGTTTGACAGGCCTTGGTAAGAGATGTTCCCGGTAGGGGTAAGAGCACTGGGCAGAGCCAGTTGTTTCTTAGCTTCGCAAAGACCGGGAAGCAAGATGCTTTGGGCCTCTCTGCCCCTTGGAAACAGGGCAGCACTTGGGGCCTGGCAGCTCTAGGGCAATGGAGCACACCCAGAGCCGGAGTTCTACTTCAGCCAGATGAGGCCTGCCAAGAAACTGCGTTTCACAGGCCTTTCAAAGACATGTTCCCGGTAGGCTGTAAGAGCACGGGGCAGAGCGAGTTGGTTCTTAGCTTCCCAGAGAGCTGGAAGCAAGATGCTTTGGGGCCTCTCTGCCCCTTTGGAAACAAGGCAGCACCTTGGGCCTGGCAGCTCTAGGGCAATGGAGCACACCCAGAGCAGAAGTTCTACTTCAGCCAAATCAGGCCTGCCAGGAAACGGCGTTTCACAGGCCTTGGTAAGAGATGTTCCCGGTAGGCTGTAAGAGCACTGGGCAACGCCAGATGTTTCTTAGCTTCCCGAAGAGCTGGAAGCAAGATGCTTTGGTGCCACTCTCTCACTTTGGAATCAAGGCAGCCCTTTGGGGCAGGTAGCTCCAGGCCAGTGGAGCACACCCAGAGCAGAAGTTCTACTTCGGCCAGTTCAGGCCACCAACAAACTGCGTTTCACAGGCCTTGGTAAGAGATGTTCCCGGTAGGCTGTAAGAGCACTGGGCAACGCCAGATGTTTCTTAGCTTCCCGAAGAGCTGGAAGCAAGATGCTTTGGGGCCTCTCTGCCCCTTTGCAAACAAGGCGGCCCTTTGGGCCAGGCAGCTCTAGGCCAATGGAGCACACCCAGAGCAGAAGTTCTACTTCAGCTAGATCAGGCCACCTACAAAGTGCGTTTCACAGGCCTTGGTAAGAGATTTTCTCTCAGGCTGTAAGAGCACTGGGCAGAGCCAGTTGTTTCTTAGCTTCCCGAAGAGCTGGAAGCAAGATGCTTTGGGGGCTCCCTGCCCCTTTGCCAACAAGGCCGACCTTTGGGCCTTTCAGCTCTAGGCCAATGGAGCACACCCAGAGCAGAAGTTCTACCTCAGCCAGATAAGGCCTGCCAAGAAACTGCGTTTCAAAGGCTTTGGTAAGAGATGTTCCCGGTACTCTGTCAGAGCACTGGGCAGAGACAGTTGTTTCTTAGCTTCCCAATGAGCTGGAAGCAAGATGCTTTGGGGCCTCTCTGCCCCTTTGCAAACAAGGCATCCCTTTGGGCCTTTCAGCTCTAGGACAATGGAGCACACCCAGAGCAGAAGTTCTACCTCAGCCAGATCAGGCCTGCCAAGAAACTGCTTTTCACAGGCCTTCGTAAGAGGTGTTCCCGGAAGGCTGTAAGAGTACCTGGCAGAGCGAGTTGTTTCTTAGCTTCAAAAACAGCTGGAAGCAACATGATTTGGGGCCTCTCTCCCCCTTTGGAAACAAAGCAGCCTTTGTGCCTGGCAGCTCTAGGCCAAAGTAGCACACCCAGAGCACAAGTTCTACCTCAGCCAGATAAGGCCTGTCAAGAAGCTGCTTTTCACAGGCCTTTGTATGTGACGTTCCCGGTTGGCTTTGAGAGCACTGTGCAGAGCCAGTTGTTTTAGCTTCCCAGAGAGCAGGAAGCAAGATGCTTTGGGGCCTCTCTCACACTTTGGAAATAAAGGCAGCCCTTTGGGCCTGGCAGCCCTAGGCCAATGGAGTACACCCAGAGCAGAAGTTCTACCTCAGCCAGATCAGGCCTTCCAAGAAACTGCGTCTCACAGGCCTTTCTCTGTCACGTTGCCGGTAGGCTGTGAGAGCACTGTGCAGAGCCAGTTGTTTCTTAGCTTCCCAAAGATTTGGAAGCAAGATACTTTGGGGACTCTCAGCCCCTTTGGAAACAAGGCGGCCCTTTGGGCCTGGCAGCTCTAGGCCAAAGTAGCACGCCCAGAGCAGGAGTTCTACTTCAGCCAGATCAGGCCTGCCAAGAAACTGCGTTTCACAGGCCTTGGTAAGAGATGTTCCCGGTAGGCTGTAAGAGCACTGGGCAGAGCCGGTTGTTTCTTACCTTCCTGAAAAGCTGGAAGCAAGACGCTTGGGACCCCTCTGCCCGTTTGGGAACAAGGCAGCCTTTTGGGTCGGGAAGCTCTAGGCCAATGGAGCACACGCAGAGCAGGAGTTCTACTTCAGCCTGATCAGGCCTGCAAAGAAACAGCGTTTGACAGGCCTTGGTAAGAGATGTTCCCCGTAGGGGTAAGAGCACTGGGCAGAGCCAGTTGTTTCTTAGCTTCGCAAAGACCGGGAAGCAAGATGCTTTGGGCCTCTCTGCCCCTTGGAAACAGGGCAGCACTTGGGGCCTGGCAGCTCTAGGGCAATGGAGCACACCCAGAGCCGGAGTTCTACTTCAGCCAGATGAGGCCTGCCAAGAAACTGCGTTTCACAGGCCTTTCAAAGACATGTTCCCGGTAGGCTGTAAGAGCACGGGGCAGAGCGAGTTGGTTCTTAGCTTCCCAGAGAGCTGGAAGCAAGATGCTTTGGGGCCTCTCTGCCCCTTTGGAAACAAGGCAGCACCTTGGGCCTGGCAGCTCTAGGGCAATGGAGCACACCCAGAGCAGAAGTTCTACTTCAGCCAAATCAGGCCTGCCAGGAAACGGCGTTTCACAGGCCTTGGTAAGAGATGTTCCCGGTAGGCTGTAAGAGCACTGGGCAACGCCAGATGTTTCTTAGCTTCCCGAAGAGCTGGAAGCAAGATGCTTTGGTGCCACTCTCTCACTTTGGAATCAAGGCAGCCCTTTGGGGCAGGTAGCTCCAGGCCAGTGGAGCACACCCAGAGCAGAAGTTCTACTTCGGCCAGTTCAGGCCACCAACAAACTGCGTTTCACAGGCCTTGGTAAGAGATGTTCCCGGTAGGCTGTAAGAGCACTGGGCAACGCCAGATGTTTCTTAGCTTCCCGAAGAGCTGGAAGCAAGATGCTTTGGGGCCTCTCTGCCCCTTTGCAAACAAGGCGGCCCTTTGGGCCAGGCAGCTCTAGGCCAATGGAGCACACCCAGAGCAGAAGTTCTACTTCAGCTAGATCAGGCCACCTACAAAGTGCGTTTCACAGGCCTTGGTAAGAGATTTTCTCTCAGGCTGTAAGAGCACTGGGCAGAGCCAGTTGTTTCTTAGCTTCCCGAAGAGCTGGAAGCAAGATGCTTTGGGGGCTCCCTGCCCCTTTGCCAACAAGGCCGACCTTTGGGCCTTTCAGCTCTAGGCCAATGGAGCACACCCAGAGCAGAAGTTCTACCTCAGCCAGATAAGGCCTGCCAAGAAACTGCGTTTCAAAGGCTTTGGTAAGAGATGTTCCCGGTACTCTGTCAGAGCACTGGGCAGAGACAGTTGTTTCTTAGCTTCCCAATGAGCTGGAAGCAAGATGCTTTGGGGCCTCTCTGCCCCTTTGCAAACAAGGCATCCCTTTGGGCCTTTCAGCTCTAGGCCAATGGAGCACACCCAGAGCAGAAGTTCTACCTCAGCCAGATCAGGCCTGCCAAGAAACTGCTTTTCACAGGCCTTCGTAAGAGGTGTTCCCGGAAGGCTGTAAGAGTACCTGGCAGAGCGAGTTGTTTCTTAGCTTCAAAAACAGCTGGAAGCAACATGATTTGGGGCCTCTCTCCCCCTTTGGAAACAAAGCAGCCTTTGTGCCTGGCAGCTCTAGGCCAAAGTAGCACACCCAGAGCACAAGTTCTACCTCAGCCAGATAAGGCCTGTCAAGAAGCTGCTTTTCACAGGCCTTTGTATGTGACGTTCCCGGTTGGCTTTGAGAGCACTGTGCAGAGCCAGTTGTTTTAGCTTCCCAGAGAGCAGGAAGCAAGATGCTTTGGGGCCTCTCTCACACTTTGGAAATAAAGGCAGCCCTTTGGGCCTGGCAGCCCTAGGCCAATGGAGTACACCCAGAGCAGAAGTTCTACCTCAGCCAGATCAGGCCTTCCAAGAAACTGCGTCTCACAGGCCTTTCTCTGTCACGTTGCCGGTAGGCTGTGAGAGCACTGTGCAGAGCCAGTTGTTTCTTAGCTTCCCAAAGATTTGGAAGCAAGATACTTTGGGGACTCTCAGCCCCTTTGGAAACAAGGCGGCCCTTTGGGCCTGGCAGCTCTAGGCCAAAGTAGCACGCCCAGAGCAGGAGTTCTACTTCAGCCAGATCAGGCCTGCCAAGAAACTGCGTTTCACAGGCCTTGGTAAGAGATGTTCCCGGTAGGCTGTAAGAGCACTGGGCAGAGCCGGTTGTTTCTTACCTTCCTGAAAAGCTGGAAGCAAGACGCTTGGGACCCCTCTGCCCGTTTGGGAACAAGGCAGCCTTTTGGGTCGGGAAGCTCTAGGCCAATGGAGCACACGCAGAGCAGGAGTTCTACTTCAGCCTGATCAGGCCTGCAAAGAAACAGCGTTTGACAGGCCTTGGTAAGAGATGTTCCCGGTAGGGGTAAGAGCACTGGGCAGAGCCAGTTGTTTCTTAGCTTCGCAAAGACCGGGAAGCAAGATGCTTTGGGCCTCTCTGCCCCTTGGAAACAGGGCAGCACTTGGGGCCTGGCAGCTCTAGGGCAATGGAGCACACCCAGAGCCGGAGTTCTACTTCAGCCAGATGAGGCCTGCCAAGAAACTGCGTTTCACAGGCCTTTCAAAGACATGTTCCCGGTAGGCTGTAAGAGCACGGGGCAGAGCGAGTTGGTTCTTAGCTTCCCAGAGAGCTGGAAGCAAGATGCTTTGGGGCCTCTCTGCCCCTTTGGAAACAAGGCAGCACCTTGGGCCTGGCAGCTCTAGGGCAATGGAGCACACCCAGAGCAGAAGTTCTACTTCAGCCAAATCAGGCCTGCCAGGAAACGGCGTTTCACAGGCCTTGGTAAGAGATGTTCCCGGTAGGCTGTAAGAGCACTGGGCAACGCCAGATGTTTCTTAGCTTCCCGAAGAGCTGGAAGCAAGATGCTTTGGTGCCACTCTCTCACTTTGGAATCAAGGCAGCCCTTTGGGGCAGGTAGCTCCAGGCCAGTGGAGCACACCCAGAGCAGAAGTTCTACTTCGGCCAGTTCAGGCCACCAACAAACTGCGTTTCACAGGCCTTGGTAAGAGATGTTCCCGGTAGGCTGTAAGAGCACTGGGCAACGCCAGATGTTTCTTAGCTTCCCGAAGAGCTGGAAGCAAGATGCTTTGGGGCCTCTCTGCCCCTTTGCAAACAAGGCGGCCCTTTGGGCCAGGCAGCTCTAGGCCAATGGAGCACACCCAGAGCAGAAGTTCTACTTCAGCTAGATCAGGCCACCTACAAAGTGCGTTTCACAGGCCTTGGTAAGAGATTTTCTCTCAGGCTGTAAGAGCACTGGGCAGAGCCAGTTGTTTCTTAGCTTCCCGAAGAGCTGGAAGCAAGATGCTTTGGGGGCTCCCTGCCCCTTTGCCAACAAGGCCGACCTTTGGGCCTTTCAGCTCTAGGCCAATGGAGCACACCCAGAGCAGAAGTTCTACCTCAGCCAGATAAGGCCTGCCAAGAAACTGCGTTTCAAAGGCTTTGGTAAGAGATGTTCCCGGTACTCTGTCAGAGCACTGGGCAGAGACAGTTGTTTCTTAGCTTCCCAATGAGCTGGAAGCAAGATGCTTTGGGGCCTCTCTGCCCCTTTGCAAACAAGGCATCCCTTTGGGCCTTTCAGCTCTAGGCCAATGGAGCACACCCAGAGCAGAAGTTCTACCTCAGCCAGATCAGGCCTGCCAAGAAACTGCTTTTCACAGGCCTTCGTAAGAGGTGTTCCCGGAAGGCTGTAAGAGTACCTGGCAGAGCGAGTTGTTTCTTAGCTTCAAAAACAGCTGGAAGCAACATGATTTGGGGCCTCTCTCCCCCTTTGGAAACAAAGCAGCCTTTGTGCCTGGCAGCTCTAGGCCAAAGTAGCACACCCAGAGCACAAGTTCTACCTCAGCCAGATAAGGCCTGTCAAGAAGCTGCTTTTCACAGGCCTTTGTATGTGACGTTCCCGGTTGGCTTTGAGAGCACTGTGCAGAGCCAGTTGTTTTAGCTTCCCAGAGAGCAGGAAGCAAGATGCTTTGGGGCCTCTCTCACACTTTGGAAATAAAGGCAGCCCTTTGGGCCTGGCAGCCCTAGGCCAATGGAGTACACCCAGAGCAGAAGTTCTACCTCAGCCAGATCAGGCCTTCCAAGAAACTGCGTCTCACAGGCCTTTCTCTGTCACGTTGCCGGTAGGCTGTGAGAGCACTGTGCAGAGCCAGTTGTTTCTTAGCTTCCCAAAGATTTGGAAGCAAGATACTTTGGGGACTCTCAGCCCCTTTGGAAACAAGGCGGCCCTTTGGGCCTGGCAGCTCTAGGCCAAAGTAGCACGCCCAGAGCAGGAGTTCTACTTCAGCCAGATCAGGCCTGCCAAGAAACTGCGTTTCACAGGCCTTGGTAAGAGATGTTCCCGGTAGGCTGTAAGAGCACTGGGCAACGCCAGATGTTTCTTAGCTTCCCGAAGAGCTGGAAGCAAGATGCTTTGGGGCCTCTCTGCCCCTTTGCAAACAAGGCGGCCCTTTGGGCCAGGCAGCTCTAGGCCAATGGAGCACACCCAGAGCAGAAGTTCTACTTCAGCTAGATCAGGCCACCTACAAAGTGCGTTTCACAGGCCTTGGTAAGAGATTTTCTCTCAGGCTGTAAGAGCACTGGGCAGAGCCAGTTGTTTCTTAGCTTCCCGAAGAGCTGGAAGCAAGATGCTTTGGGGGCTCCCTGCCCCTTTGCCAACAAGGCCGACCTTTGGGCCTTTCAGCTCTAGGCCAATGGAGCACACCCAGAGCAGAAGTTCTACCTCAGCCAGATAAGGCCTGCCAAGAAACTGCGTTTCCAAGGCTTTGGTAAGAGATGTTCCCGGTACTCTGTCAGAGCACTGGGCAGAGACAGTTGTTTCTTAGCTTCCCAATGAGCTGGAAGCAAGATGCTTTGGGGCCTCTCTGCCCCTTTGCAAACAAGGCATCCCTTTGGGCCTTTCAGCTCTAGGGCAATGGAGCACACCCAGAGCAGAAGTTCTACCTCAGCCAGATCAGGCCTGCCAAGAAACTGCTTTTCACAGGCCTTCGTAAGAGGTGTTCCCGGAAGGCTGTAAGAGTACCTGGCAGAGCGAGTTGTTTCTTAGCTTCAAAAACAGCTGGAAGCAACATGATTTGGGGCCTCTCTCCCCCTTTGGAAACAAAGCAGCCTTTGTGCCTGGCAGCTCTAGGCCAAAGTAGCACACCCAGAGCACAAGTTCTACCTCAGCCAGATAAGGCCTGTCAAGAAGCTGCTTTTCACAGGCCTTTGTATGTGACGTTCCCGGTTGGCTTTGAGAGCACTGTGCAGAGCCAGTTGTTTTAGCTTCCCAGAGAGCAGGAAGCAAGATGCTTTGGGGCCTCTCTCACACTTTGGAAATAAAGGCAGCCCTTTGGGCCTGGCAGCCCTAGGCCAATGGAGTACACCCAGAGCAGAAGTTCTACCTCAGCCAGATCAGGCCTTCCAAGAAACTGCGTCTCACAGGCCTTTCTCTGTCACGTTGCCGGTAGGCTGTGAGAGCACTGTGCAGAGCCAGTTGTTTCTTAGCTTCCCAAAGATTTGGAAGCAAGATACTTTGGGGACTCTCAGCCCCTTTGGAAACAAGGCGGCCCTTTGGGCCTGGCAGCTCTAGGCCAAAGTAGCACGCCCAGAGCAGGAGTTCTACTTCAGCCAGATCAGGCCTGCCAAGAAACTGCGTTTCACAGGCCTTGGTAAGAGATGTTCCCGGTAGGCTGTAAGAGCACTGGGCAGAGCCGGTTGTTTCTTACCTTCCTGAAAAGCTGGAAGCAAGACGCTTGGGACCCCTCTGCCCGTTTGGGAACAAGGCAGCCTTTTGGGTCGGGAAGCTCTAGGCCAATGGAGCACACGCAGAGCAGGAGTTCTACTTCAGCCTGATCAGGCCTGCAAAGAAACAGCGTTTGACAGGCCTTGGTAAGAGATGTTCCCGGTAGGGGTAAGAGCACTGGGCAGAGCCAGTTGTTTCTTAGCTTCGCAAAGACCGGGAAGCAAGATGCTTTGGGCCTCTCTGCCCCTTGGAAACAGGGCAGCACTTGGGGCCTGGCAGCTCTAGGGCAATGGAGCACACCCAGAGCCGGAGTTCTACTTCAGCCAGATGAGGCCTGCCAAGAAACTGCGTTTCACAGGCCTTTCAAAGACATGTTCCCGGTAGGCTGTAAGAGCACGGGGCAGAGCGAGTTGGTTCTTAGCTTCCCAGAGAGCTGGACGCAAGATGCTTTGGGGCCTCTCTGCCCCTTTGGAAACAAGGCAGCACCTTGGGCCTGGCAGCTCTAGGCCAATGGAGCACACCCAGAGCAGAAGTTCTACTTCAGCCAAATCAGGCCTGCCAGGAAACGGCGTTTCACAGGCCTTGGTAAGAGATGTTCCCGGTAGGCTGTAAGAGCACTGGGCAACGCCAGATGTTTCTTAGCTTCCCGAAGAGCTGGAAGCAAGATGCTTTGGTGCCACTCTCTCACTTTGGAATCAAGGCAGCCCTTTGGGGCAGGTAGCTCCAGGCCAGTGGAGCACACCCAGAGCAGAAGTTCTACTTCGGCCAGTTCAGGCCACCAACAAACTGCGTTTCACAGGCCTTGGTAAGAGATGTTCCCGGTAGGCTGTAAGAGCACTGGGCAACGCCAGATGTTTCTTAGCTTCCCGAAGAGCTGGAAGCAAGATGCTTTGGGGCCTCTCTGCCCCTTTGCAAACAAGGCGGCCCTTTGGGCCAGGCAGCTCTAGGCCAATGGAGCACACCCAGAGCAGAAGTTCTACTTCAGCTAGATCAGGCCACCTACAAAGTGCGTTTCACAGGCCTTGGTAAGAGATTTTCTCTCAGGCTGTAAGAGCACTGGGCAGAGCCAGTTGTTTCTTAGCTTCCCGAAGAGCTGGAAGCAAGATGCTTTGGGGGCTCCCTGCCCCTTTGCCAACAAGGCCGACCTTTGGGCCTTTCAGCTCTAGGCCAATGGAGCACACCCAGAGCAGAAGTTCTACCTCAGCCAGATAAGGCCTGCCAAGAAACTGCGTTTCCAAGGCTTTGGTAAGAGATGTTCCCGGTACTCTGTCAGAGCACTGGGCAGAGACAGTTGTTTCTTAGCTTCCCAATGAGCTGGAAGCAAGATGCTTTGGGGCCTCTCTGCCCCTTTGCAAACAAGGCATCCCTTTGGGCCTTTCAGCTCTAGGGCAATGGAGCACACCCAGAGCAGAAGTTCTACCTCAGCCAGATCAGGCCTGCCAAGAAACTGCTTTTCACAGGCCTTCGTAAGAGGTGTTCCCGGAAGGCTGTAAGAGTACCTGGCAGAGCGAGTTGTTTCTTAGCTTCAAAAACAGCTGGAAGCAACATGATTTGGGGCCTCTCTCCCCCTTTGGAAACAAAGCAGCCTTTGTGCCTGGCAGCTCTAGGCCAAAGTAGCACACCCAGAGCACAAGTTCTACCTCAGCCAGATAAGGCCTGTCAAGAAGCTGCTTTTCACAGGCCTTTGTATGTGACGTTCCCGGTTGGCTTTGAGAGCACTGTGCAGAGCCAGTTGTTTTAGCTTCCCAGAGAGCAGGAAGCAAGATGCTTTGGGGCCTCTCTCACACTTTGGAAATAAAGGCAGCCCTTTGGGCCTGGCAGCCCTAGGCCAATGGAGTACACCCAGAGCAGAAGTTCTACCTCAGCCAGATCAGGCCTTCCAAGAAACTGCGTCTCACAGGCCTTTCTCTGTCACGTTGCCGGTAGGCTGTGAGAGCACTGTGCAGAGCCAGTTGTTTCTTAGCTTCCCAAAGATTTGGAAGCAAGATACTTTGGGGACTCTCAGCCCCTTTGGAAACAAGGCGGCCCTTTGGGCCTGGCAGCTCTAGGCCAAAGTAGCACGCCCAGAGCAGGAGTTCTACTTCAGCCAGATCAGGCCTGCCAAGAAACTGCGTTTGACAGGCCTTGGTAAGAGATGTTCCCGGTAGGCTGTAAGAGCACTGGGCAGAGCCGGTTGTTTCTTACCTTCCTGAAAAGCTGGAAGCAAGACGCTTGGGACCCCTCTGCCCGTTTGGGAACAAGGCAGCCTTTTGGGTCGGGAAGCTCTAGGCCAATGGAGCACACGCAGAGCAGGAGTTCTACTTCAGCCTGATCAGGCCTGCAAAGAAACAGCGTTTGACAGGCCTTGGTAAGAGATGTTCCCGGTAGGGGTAAGAGCACTGGGCAGAGCCAGTTGTTTCTTAGCTTCGCAAAGACCGGGAAGCAAGATGCTTTGGGCCTCTCTGCCCCTTGGAAACAGGGCAGCACTTGGGGCCTGGCAGCTCTAGGGCAATGGAGCACACCCAGAGCCGGAGTTCTACTTCAGCCAGATGAGGCCTGCCAAGAAACTGCGTTTCACAGGCCTTTCAAAGACATGTTCCCGGTAGGCTGTAAGAGCACGGGGCAGAGCGAGTTGGTTCTTAGCTTCCCAGAGAGCTGGAAGCAAGATGCTTTGGGGCCTCTCTGCCCCTTTGGAAACAAGGCAGCACCTTGGGCCTGGCAGCTCTAGGGCAATGGAGCACACCCAGAGCAGAAGTTCTACTTCAGCCAAATCAGGCCTGCCAGGAAACGGCGTTTCACAGGCCTTGGTAAGAGATGTTCCCGGTAGGCTGTAAGAGCACTGGGCAACGCCAGATGTTTCTTAGCTTCCCGAAGAGCTGGAAGCAAGATGCTTTGGTGCCACTCTCTCACTTTGGAATCAAGGCAGCCCTTTGGGGCAGGTAGCTCCAGGCCAGTGGAGCACACCCAGAGCAGAAGTTCTACTTCGGCCAGTTCAGGCCACCAACAAACTGCGTTTCACAGGCCTTGGTAAGAGATGTTCCCGGTAGGCTGTAAGAGCACTGGGCAACGCCAGATGTTTCTTAGCTTCCCGAAGAGCTGGAAGCAAGATGCTTTGGGGCCTCTCTGCCCCTTTGCAAACAAGGCGGCCCTTTGGGCCAGGCAGCTCTAGGCCAATGGAGCACACCCAGAGCAGAAGTTCTACTTCAGCTAGATCAGGCCACCTACAAAGTGCGTTTCACAGGCCTTGGTAAGAGATTTTCTCTCAGGCTGTAAGAGCACTGGGCAGAGCCAGTTGTTTCTTAGCTTCCCGAAGAGCTGGAAGCAAGATGCTTTGGGGGCTCCCTGCCCCTTTGCCAACAAGGCCGACCTTTGGGCCTTTCAGCTCTAGGCCAATGGAGCACACCCAGAGCAGAAGTTCTACCTCAGCCAGATAAGGCCTGCCAAGAAACTGCGTTTCCAAGGCTTTGGTAAGAGATGTTCCCGGTACTCTGTCAGAGCACTGGGCAGAGACAGTTGTTTCTTAGCTTCCCAATGAGCTGGAAGCAAGATGCTTTGGGGCCTCTCTGCCCCTTTGCAAACAAGGCATCCCTTTGGGCCTTTCAGCTCTAGGGCAATGGAGCACACCCAGAGCAGAAGTTCTACCTCAGCCAGATCAGGCCTGCCAAGAAACTGCTTTTCACAGGCCTTCGTAAGAGGTGTTCCCGGAAGGCTGTAAGAGTACCTGGCAGAGCGAGTTGTTTCTTAGCTTCAAAAACAGCTGGAAGCAACATGATTTGGGGCCTCTCTCCCCCTTTGGAAACAAAGCAGCCTTTGTGCCTGGCAGCTCTAGGCCAAAGTAGCACACCCAGAGCACAAGTTCTACCTCAGCCAGATAAGGCCTGTCAAGAAGCTGCTTTTCACAGGCCTTTGTATGTGACGTTCCCGGTTGGCTTTGAGAGCACTGTGCAGAGCCAGTTGTTTTAGCTTCCCAGAGAGCAGGAAGCAAGATGCTTTGGGGCCTCTCTCACACTTTGGAAATAAAGGCAGCCCTTTGGGCCTGGCAGCCCTAGGCCAATGGAGTACACCCAGAGCAGAAGTTCTACCTCAGCCAGATCAGGCCTTCCAAGAAACTGCGTCTCACAGGCCTTTCTCTGTCACGTTGCCGGTAGGCTGTGAGAGCACTGTGCAGAGCCAGTTGTTTCTTAGCTTCCCAAAGATTTGGAAGCAAGATACTTTGGGGACTCTCAGCCCCTTTGGAAACAAGGCGGCCCTTTGGGCCTGGCAGCTCTAGGCCAAAGTAGCACGCCCAGAGCAGGAGTTCTACTTCAGCCAGATCAGGCCTGCCAAGAAACTGCGTTTGACAGGCCTTGGTAAGAGATGTTCCCGGTAGGCTGTAAGAGCACTGGGCAGAGCCGGTTGTTTCTTACCTTCCTGAAAAGCTGGAAGCAAGACGCTTGGGACCCCTCTGCCCGTTTGGGAACAAGGCAGCCTTTTGGGTCGGGAAGCTCTAGGCCAATGGAGCACACGCAGAGCAGGAGTTCTACTTCAGCCTGATCAGGCCTGCAAAGAAACAGCGTTTGACAGGCCTTGGTAAGAGATGTTCCCGGTAGGGGTAAGAGCACTGGGCAGAGCCAGTTGTTTCTTAGCTTCGCAAAGACCGGGAAGCAAGATGCTTTGGGCCTCTCTGCCCCTTGGAAACAGGGCAGCACTTGGGGCCTGGCAGCTCTAGGGCAATGGAGCACACCCAGAGCCGGAGTTCTACTTCAGCCAGATGAGGCCTGCCAAGAAACTGCGTTTCACAGGCCTTTCAAAGACATGTTCCCGGTAGGCTGTAAGAGCACGGGGCAGAGCGAGTTGGTTCTTAGCTTCCCAGAGAGCTGGAAGCAAGATGCTTTGGGGCCTCTCTGCCCCTTTGGAAACAAGGCAGCACCTTGGGCCTGGCAGCTCTAGGGCAATGGAGCACACCCAGAGCAGAAGTTCTACTTCAGCCAAATCAGGCCTGCCAGGAAACGGCGTTTCACAGGCCTTGGTAAGAGATGTTCCCGGTAGGCTGTAAGAGCACTGGGCAACGCCAGATGTTTCTTAGCTTCCCGAAGAGCTGGAAGCAAGATGCTTTGGTGCCACTCTCTCACTTTGGAATCAAGGCAGCCCTTTGGGGCAGGTAGCTCCAGGCCAGTGGAGCACACCCAGAGCAGAAGTTCTACTTCGGCCAGTTCAGGCCACCAACAAACTGCGTTTCACAGGCCTTGGTAAGAGATGTTCCCGGTAGGCTGTAAGAGCACTGGGCAACGCCAGATGTTTCTTAGCTTCCCGAAGAGCTGGAAGCAAGATGCTTTGGGGCCTCTCTGCCCCTTTGCAAACAAGGCGGCCCTTTGGGCCAGGCAGCTCTAGGCCAATGGAGCACACCCAGAGCAGAAGTTCTACTTCAGCTAGATCAGGCCACCTACAAAGTGCGTTTCACAGGCCTTGGTAAGAGATTTTCTCTCAGGCTGTAAGAGCACTGGGCAGAGCCAGTTGTTTCTTAGCTTCCCGAAGAGCTGGAAGCAAGATGCTTTGGGGGCTCCCTGCCCCTTTGCCAACAAGGCCGACCTTTGGGCCTTTCAGCTCTAGGCCAATGGAGCACACCCAGAGCAGAAGTTCTACCTCAGCCAGATAAGGCCTGCCAAGAAACTGCGTTTCCAAGGCTTTGGTAAGAGATGTTCCCGGTACTCTGTCAGAGCACTGGGCAGAGACAGTTGTTTCTTAGCTTCCCAATGAGCTGGAAGCAAGATGCTTTGGGGCCTCTCTGCCCCTTTGCAAACAAGGCATCCCTTTGGGCCTTTCAGCTCTAGGGCAATGGAGCACACCCAGAGCAGAAGTTCTACCTCAGCCAGATCAGGCCTGCCAAGAAACTGCTTTTCACAGGCCTTCGTAAGAGGTGTTCCCGGAAGGCTGTAAGAGTACCTGGCAGAGCGAGTTGTTTCTTAGCTTCAAAAACAGCTGGAAGCAACATGATTTGGGGCCTCTCTCCCCCTTTGGAAACAAAGCAGCCTTTGTGCCTGGCAGCTCTAGGCCAAAGTAGCACACCCAGAGCACAAGTTCTACCTCAGCCAGATAAGGCCTGTCAAGAAGCTGCTTTTCACAGGCCTTTGTATGTGACGTTCCCGGTTGGCTTTGAGAGCACTGTGCAGAGCCAGTTGTTTTAGCTTCCCAGAGAGCAGGAAGCAAGATGCTTTGGGGCCTCTCTCACACTTTGGAAATAAAGGCAGCCCTTTGGGCCTGGCAGCCCTAGGCCAATGGAGTACACCCAGAGCAGAAGTTCTACCTCAGCCAGATCAGGCCTTCCAAGAAACTGCGTCTCACAGGCCTTTCTCTGTCACGTTGCCGGTAGGCTGTGAGAGCACTGTGCAGAGCCAGTTGTTTCTTAGCTTCCCAAAGATTTGGAAGCAAGATACTTTGGGGACTCTCAGCCCCTTTGGAAACAAGGCGGCCCTTTGGGCCTGGCAGCTCTAGGCCAAAGTAGCACGCCCAGAGCAGGAGTTCTACTTCAGCCAGATCAGGCCTGCAAAGAAACAGCGTTTGACAGGCCTTGGTAAGAGATGTTCCCGGTAGGCTGTAAGAGCACTGGGCAGAGCCGGTTGTTTCTTACCTTCCTGAAAAGCTGGAAGCAAGACGCTTGGGACCCCTCTGCCCGTTTGGGAACAAGGCAGCCTTTTGGGTCGGGAAGCTCTAGGCCAATGGAGCACACGCAGAGCAGGAGTTCTACTTCAGCCTGATCAGGCCTGCAAAGAAACAGCGTTTGACAGGCCTTGGTAAGAGATGTTCCCGGTAGGGGTAAGAGCACTGGGCAGAGCCAGTTGTTTCTTAGCTTCGCAAAGACCGGGAAGCAAGATGCTTTGGGCCTCTCTGCCCCTTGGAAACAGGGCAGCACTTGGGGCCTGGCAGCTCTAGGGCAATGGAGCACACCCAGAGCCGGAGTTCTACTTCAGCCAGATGAGGCCTGCCAAGAAACTGCGTTTCACAGGCCTTTCAAAGACATGTTCCCGGTAGGCTGTAAGAGCACGGGGCAGAGCGAGTTGGTTCTTAGCTTCCCAGAGAGCTGGAAGCAAGATGCTTTGGGGCCTCTCTGCCCCTTTGGAAACAAGGCAGCACCTTGGGCCTGGCAGCTCTAGGGCAATGGAGCACACCCAGAGCAGAAGTTCTACTTCAGCCAAATCAGGCCTGCCAGGAAACGGCGTTTCACAGGCCTTGGTAAGAGATGTTCCCGGTAGGCTGTAAGAGCACTGGGCAACGCCAGATGTTTCTTAGCTTCCCGAAGAGCTGGAAGCAAGATGCTTTGGTGCCACTCTCTCACTTTGGAATCAAGGCAGCCCTTTGGGGCAGGTAGCTCCAGGCCAGTGGAGCACACCCAGAGCAGAAGTTCTACTTCGGCCAGTTCAGGCCACCAACAAACTGCGTTTCACAGGCCTTGGTAAGAGATGTTCCCGGTAGGCTGTAAGAGCACTGGGCAACGCCAGATGTTTCTTAGCTTCCCGAAGAGCTGGAAGCAAGATGCTTTGGGGCCTCTCTGCCCCTTTGCAAACAAGGCGGCCCTTTGGGCCAGGCAGCTCTAGGCCAATGGAGCACACCCAGAGCAGAAGTTCTACTTCAGCTAGATCAGGCCACCTACAAAGTGCGTTTCACAGGCCTTGGTAAGAGATTTTCTCTCAGGCTGTAAGAGCACTGGGCAGAGCCAGTTGTTTCTTAGCTTCCCGAAGAGCTGGAAGCAAGATGCTTTGGGGGCTCCCTGCCCCTTTGCCAACAAGGCCGACCTTTGGGCCTTTCAGCTCTAGGCCAATGGAGCACACCCAGAGCAGAAGTTCTACCTCAGCCAGATAAGGCCTGCCAAGAAACTGCGTTTCCAAGGCTTTGGTAAGAGATGTTCCCGGTACTCTGTCAGAGCACTGGGCAGAGACAGTTGTTTCTTAGCTTCCCAATGAGCTGGAAGCAAGATGCTTTGGGGCCTCTCTGCCCCTTTGCAAACAAGGCATCCCTTTGGGCCTTTCAGCTCTAGGGCAATGGAGCACACCCAGAGCAGAAGTTCTACCTCAGCCAGATCAGGCCTGCCAAGAAACTGCTTTTCACAGGCCTTCGTAAGAGGTGTTCCCGGAAGGCTGTAAGAGTACCTGGCAGAGCGAGTTGTTTCTTAGCTTCAAAAACAGCTGGAAGCAACATGATTTGGGGCCTCTCTCCCCCTTTGGAAACAAAGCAGCCTTTGTGCCTGGCAGCTCTAGGCCAAAGTAGCACACCCAGAGCACAAGTTCTACCTCAGCCAGATAAGGCCTGTCAAGAAGCTGCTTTTCACAGGCCTTTGTATGTGACGTTCCCGGTTGGCTTTGAGAGCACTGTGCAGAGCCAGTTGTTTTAGCTTCCCAGAGAGCAGGAAGCAAGATGCTTTGGGGCCTCTCTCACACTTTGGAAATAAAGGCAGCCCTTTGGGCCTGGCAGCCCTAGGCCAATGGAGTACACCCAGAGCAGAAGTTCTACCTCAGCCAGATCAGGCCTTCCAAGAAACTGCGTCTCACAGGCCTTTCTCTGTCACGTTGCCGGTAGGCTGTGAGAGCACTGTGCAGAGCCAGTTGTTTCTTAGCTTCCCAAAGATTTGGAAGCAAGATACTTTGGGGACTCTCAGCCCCTTTGGAAACAAGGCGGCCCTTTGGGCCTGGCAGCTCTAGGCCAAAGTAGCACGCCCAGAGCAGGAGTTCTACTTCAGCCAGATCAGGCCTGCCAAGAAACTGCGTTTGACAGGCCTTGGTAAGAGATGTTCCCGGTAGGCTGTAAGAGCACTGGGCAGAGCCGGTTGTTTCTTACCTTCCTGAAAAGCTGGAAGCAAGACGCTTGGGACCCCTCTGCCCGTTTGGGAACAAGGCAGCCTTTTGGGTCGGGAAGCTCTAGGCCAATGGAGCACACGCAGAGCAGGAGTTCTACTTCAGCCTGATCAGGCCTGCAAAGAAACAGCGTTTGACAGGCCTTGGTAAGAGATGTTCCCGGTAGGGGTAAGAGCACTGGGCAGAGCCAGTTGTTTCTTAGCTTCGCAAAGACCGGGAAGCAAGATGCTTTGGGCCTCTCTGCCCCTTGGAAACAGGGCAGCACTTGGGGCCTGGCAGCTCTAGGGCAATGGAGCACACCCAGAGCCGGAGTTCTACTTCAGCCAGATGAGGCCTGCCAAGAAACTGCGTTTCACAGGCCTTTCAAAGACATGTTCCCGGTAGGCTGTAAGAGCACGGGGCAGAGCGAGTTGGTTCTTAGCTTCCCAGAGAGCTGGAAGCAAGATGCTTTGGGGCCTCTCTGCCCCTTTGGAAACAAGGCAGCACCTTGGGCCTGGCAGCTCTAGGGCAATGGAGCACACCCAGAGCAGAAGTTCTACTTCAGCCAAATCAGGCCTGCCAGGAAACGGCGTTTCACAGGCCTTGGTAAGAGATGTTCCCGGTAGGCTGTAAGAGCACTGGGCAACGCCAGATGTTTCTTAGCTTCCCGAAGAGCTGGAAGCAAGATGCTTTGGTGCCACTCTCTCACTTTGGAATCAAGGCAGCCCTTTGGGGCAGGTAGCTCCAGGCCAGTGGAGCACACCCAGAGCAGAAGTTCTACTTCGGCCAGTTCAGGCCACCAACAAACTGCGTTTCACAGGCCTTGGTAAGAGATGTTCCCGGTAGGCTGTAAGAGCACTGGGCAACGCCAGATGTTTCTTAGCTTCCCGAAGAGCTGGAAGCAAGATGCTTTGGGGCCTCTCTGCCCCTTTGCAAACAAGGCGGCCCTTTGGGCCAGGCAGCTCTAGGCCAATGGAGCACACCCAGAGCAGAAGTTCTACTTCAGCTAGATCAGGCCACCTACAAAGTGCGTTTCACAGGCCTTGGTAAGAGATTTTCTCTCAGGCTGTAAGAGCACTGGGCAGAGCCAGTTGTTTCTTAGCTTCCCGAAGAGCTGGAAGCAAGATGCTTTGGGGGCTCCCTGCCCCTTTGCCAACAAGGCCGACCTTTGGGCCTTTCAGCTCTAGGCCAATGGAGCACACCCAGAGCAGAAGTTCTACCTCAGCCAGATAAGGCCTGCCAAGAAACTGCGTTTCCAAGGCTTTGGTAAGAGATGTTCCCGGTACTCTGTCAGAGCACTGGGCAGAGACAGTTGTTTCTTAGCTTCCCAATGAGCTGGAAGCAAGATGCTTTGGGGCCTCTCTGCCCCTTTGCAAACAAGGCATCCCTTTGGGCCTTTCAGCTCTAGGGCAATGGAGCACACCCAGAGCAGAAGTTCTACCTCAGCCAGATCAGGCCTGCCAAGAAACTGCTTTTCACAGGCCTTCGTAAGAGGTGTTCCCGGAAGGCTGTAAGAGTACCTGGCAGAGCGAGTTGTTTCTTAGCTTCAAAAACAGCTGGAAGCAACATGATTTGGGGCCTCTCTCCCCCTTTGGAAACAAAGCAGCCTTTGTGCCTGGCAGCTCTAGGCCAAAGTAGCACACCCAGAGCACAAGTTCTACCTCAGCCAGATAAGGCCTGTCAAGAAGCTGCTTTTCACAGGCCTTTGTATGTGACGTTCCCGGTTGGCTTTGAGAGCACTGTGCAGAGCCAGTTGTTTTAGCTTCCCAGAGAGCAGGAAGCAAGATGCTTTGGGGCCTCTCTCACACTTTGGAAATAAAGGCAGCCCTTTGGGCCTGGCAGCCCTAGGCCAATGGAGTACACCCAGAGCAGAAGTTCTACCTCAGCCAGATCAGGCCTTCCAAGAAACTGCGTCTCACAGGCCTTTCTCTGTCACGTTGCCGGTAGGCTGTGAGAGCACTGTGCAGAGCCAGTTGTTTCTTAGCTTCCCAAAGATTTGGAAGCAAGATACTTTGGGGACTCTCAGCCCCTTTGGAAACAAGGCGGCCCTTTGGGCCTGGCAGCTCTAGGCCAAAGTAGCACGCCCAGAGCAGGAGTTCTACTTCAGCCAGATCAGGCCTGCCAAGAAACTGCGTTTGACAGGCCTTGGTAAGAGATGTTCCCGGTAGGCTGTAAGAGCACTGGGCAGAGCCGGTTGTTTCTTACCTTCCTGAAAAGCTGGAAGCAAGACGCTTGGGACCCCTCTGCCCGTTTGGGAACAAGGCAGCCTTTTGGGTCGGGAAGCTCTAGGCCAATGGAGCACACGCAGAGCAGGAGTTCTACTTCAGCCTGATCAGGCCTGCAAAGAAACAGCGTTTGACAGGCCTTGGTAAGAGATGTTCCCGGTAGGGGTAAGAGCACTGGGCAGAGCCAGTTGTTTCTTAGCTTCGCAAAGACCGGGAAGCAAGATGCTTTGGGCCTCTCTGCCCCTTGGAAACAGGGCAGCACTTGGGGCCTGGCAGCTCTAGGGCAATGGAGCACACCCAGAGCCGGAGTTCTACTTCAGCCAGATGAGGCCTGCCAAGAAACTGCGTTTCACAGGCCTTTCAAAGACATGTTCCCGGTAGGCTGTAAGAGCACGGGGCAGAGCGAGTTGGTTCTTAGCTTCCCAGAGAGCTGGAAGCAAGATGCTTTGGGGCCTCTCTGCCCCTTTGGAAACAAGGCAGCACCTTGGGCCTGGCAGCTCTAGGCCAATGGAGCACACCCAGAGCAGAAGTTCTACTTCAGCCAAATCAGGCCTGCCAGGAAACGGCGTTTCACAGGCCTTGGTAAGAGATGTTCCCGGTAGGCTGTAAGAGCACTGGGCAACGCCAGATGTTTCTTAGCTTCCCGAAGAGCTGGAAGCAAGATGCTTTGGTGCCACTCTCTCACTTTGGAATCAAGGCAGCCCTTTGGGGCAGGTAGCTCCAGGCCAGTGGAGCACACCCAGAGCAGAAGTTCTACTTCGGCCAGTTCAGGCCACCAACAAACTGCGTTTCACAGGCCTTGGTAAGAGATGTTCCCGGTAGGCTGTAAGAGCACTGGGCAACGCCAGATGTTTCTTAGCTTCCCGAAGAGCTGGAAGCAAGATGCTTTGGGGCCTCTCTGCCCCTTTGCAAACAAGGCGGCCCTTTGGGCCAGGCAGCTCTAGGCCAATGGAGCACACCCAGAGCAGAAGTTCTACTTCAGCTAGATCAGGCCACCTACAAAGTGCGTTTCACAGGCCTTGGTAAGAGATTTTCTCTCAGGCTGTAAGAGCACTGGGCAGAGCCAGTTGTTTCTTAGCTTCCCGAAGAGCTGGAAGCAAGATGCTTTGGGGGCTCCCTGCCCCTTTGCCAACAAGGCCGACCTTTGGGCCTTTCAGCTCTAGGCCAATGGAGCACACCCAGAGCAGAAGTTCTACCTCAGCCAGATAAGGCCTGCCAAGAAACTGCGTTTCCAAGGCTTTGGTAAGAGATGTTCCCGGTACTCTGTCAGAGCACTGGGCAGAGACAGTTGTTTCTTAGCTTCCCAATGAGCTGGAAGCAAGATGCTTTGGGGCCTCTCTGCCCCTTTGCAAACAAGGCATCCCTTTGGGCCTTTCAGCTCTAGGGCAATGGAGCACACCCAGAGCAGAAGTTCTACCTCAGCCAGATCAGGCCTGCCAAGAAACTGCTTTTCACAGGCCTTCGTAAGAGGTGTTCCCGGAAGGCTGTAAGAGTACCTGGCAGAGCGAGTTGTTTCTTAGCTTCAAAAACAGCTGGAAGCAACATGATTTGGGGCCTCTCTCCCCCTTTGGAAACAAAGCAGCCTTTGTGCCTGGCAGCTCTAGGCCAAAGTAGCACACCCAGAGCACAAGTTCTACCTCAGCCAGATAAGGCCTGTCAAGAAGCTGCTTTTCACAGGCCTTTGTATGTGACGTTCCCGGTTGGCTTTGAGAGCACTGTGCAGAGCCAGTTGTTTTAGCTTCCCAGAGAGCAGGAAGCAAGATGCTTTGGGGCCTCTCTCACACTTTGGAAATAAAGGCAGCCCTTTGGGCCTGGCAGCCCTAGGCCAATGGAGTACACCCAGAGCAGAAGTTCTACCTCAGCCAGATCAGGCCTTCCAAGAAACTGCGTCTCACAGGCCTTTCTCTGTCACGTTGCCGGTAGGCTGTGAGAGCACTGTGCAGAGCCACTTGTTTCTTAGCTTCCCAAAGATTTGGAAGCAAGATACTTTGGGGACTCTCAGCCCCTTTGGAAACAAGGCGGCCCTTTGGGCCTGGCAGCTCTAGGCCAAAGTAGCACGCCCAGAGCAGGAGTTCTACTTCAGCCAGATCAGGCCTGCCAAGAAACTGCGTTTCACAGGCCTTGGTAAGAGATGTTCCCGGTAGGCTGTAAGAGCACTGGGCAGAGCCGGTTGTTTCTTACCTTCCTGAAAAGCTGGAAGCAAGACGCTTGGGACCCCTCTGCCCGTTTGGGAACAAGGCAGCCTTTTGGGTCGGGAAGCTCTAGGCCAATGGAGCACACGCAGAGCAGGAGTTCTACTTCAGCCTGATCAGGCCTGCAAAGAAACAGCGTTTGACAGGCCTTGGTAAGAGATGTTCCCGGTAGGTGTAAGAGCACTGGGCAGAGCCAGTTGTTTCTTAGCTTCGCAAAGACCGGGAAGCAAGATGCTTTGGGCCTCTCTGCCCCTTGGAAACAGGGCAGCACTTGGGGCCTGGCAGCTCTAGGGCAATGGAGCACACCCAGAGCCGGAGTTCTACTTCAGCCAGATGAGGCCTGCCAAGAAACTGCGTTTCACAGGCCTTTCAAAGACATGTTCCCGGTAGGCTGTAAGAGCACGGGGCAGAGCGAGTTGGTTCTTAGCTTCCCAGAGAGCTGGAAGCAAGATGCTTTGGGGCCTCTCTGCCCCTTTGGAAACAAGGCAGCACCTTGGGCCTGGCAGCTCTAGGGCAATGGAGCACACCCAGAGCAGAAGTTCTACTTCAGCCAAATCAGGCCTGCCAGGAAACGGCGTTTCACAGGCCTTGGTAAGAGATGTTCCCGGTAGGCTGTAAGAGCACTGGGCAACGCCAGATGTTTCTTAGCTTCCCGAAGAGCTGGAAGCAAGATGCTTTGGTGCCACTCTCTCACTTTGGAATCAAGGCAGCCCTTTGGGGCAGGTAGCTCCAGGCCAGTGGAGCACACCCAGAGCAGAAGTTCTACTTCGGCCAGTTCAGGCCACCAACAAACTGCGTTTCACAGGCCTTGGTAAGAGATGTTCCCGGTAGGCTGTAAGAGCACTGGGCAACGCCAGATGTTTCTTAGCTTCCCGAAGAGCTGGAAGCAAGATGCTTTGGGGCCTCTCTGCCCCTTTGCAAACAAGGCGGCCCTTTGGGCCAGGCAGCTCTAGGCCAATGGAGCACACCCAGAGCAGAAGTTCTACTTCAGCTAGATCAGGCCACCTACAAAGTGCGTTTCACAGGCCTTGGTAAGAGATTTTCTCTCAGGCTGTAAGAGCACTGGGCAGAGCCAGTTGTTTCTTAGCTTCCCGAAGAGCTGGAAGCAAGATGCTTTGGGGGCTCCCTGCCCCTTTGCCAACAAGGCCGACCTTTGGGCCTTTCAGCTCTAGGCCAATGGAGCACACCCAGAGCAGAAGTTCTACCTCAGCCAGATAAGGCCTGCCAAGAAACTGCGTTTCCAAGGCTTTGGTAAGAGATGTTCCCGGTACTCTGTCAGAGCACTGGGCAGAGACAGTTGTTTCTTAGCTTCCCAATGAGCTGGAAGCAAGATGCTTTGGGGCCTCTCTGCCCCTTTGCAAACAAGGCATCCCTTTGGGCCTTTCAGCTCTAGGGCAATGGAGCACACCCAGAGCAGAAGTTCTACCTCAGCCAGATCAGGCCTGCCAAGAAACTGCTTTTCACAGGCCTTCGTAAGAGGTGTTCCCGGAAGGCTGTAAGAGTACCTGGCAGAGCGAGTTGTTTCTTAGCTTCAAAAACAGCTGGAAGCAACATGATTTGGGGCCTCTCTCCCCCTTTGGAAACAAAGCAGCCTTTGTGCCTGGCAGCTCTAGGCCAAAGTAGCACACCCAGAGCACAAGTTCTACCTCAGCCAGATAAGGCCTGTCAAGAAGCTGCTTTTCACAGGCCTTTGTATGTGACGTTCCCGGTTGGCTTTGAGAGCACTGTGCAGAGCCAGTTGTTTTAGCTTCCCAGAGAGCAGGAAGCAAGATGCTTTGGGGCCTCTCTCACACTTTGGAAATAAAGGCAGCCCTTTGGGCCTGGCAGCCCTAGGCCAATGGAGTACACCCAGAGCAGAAGTTCTACCTCAGCCAGATCAGGCCTTCCAAGAAACTGCGTCTCACAGGCCTTTCTCTGTCACGTTGCCGGTAGGCTGTGAGAGCACTGTGCAGAGCCAGTTGTTTCTTAGCTTCCCAAAGATTTGGAAGCAAGATACTTTGGGGACTCTCAGCCCCTTTGGAAACAAGGCGGCCCTTTGGGCCTGGCAGCTCTAGGCCAAAGTAGCACGCCCAGAGCAGGAGTTCTACTTCAGCCAGATCAGGCCTGCCAAGAAACTGCGTTTCACAGGCCTTGGTAAGAGATGTTCCCGGTAGGCTGTAAGAGCACTGGGCAGAGCCGGTTGTTTCTTACCTTCCTGAAAAGCTGGAAGCAAGACGCTTGGGACCCCTCTGCCCGTTTGGGAACAAGGCAGCCTTTTGGGTCGGGAAGCTCTAGGCCAATGGAGCACACGCAGAGCAGGAGTTCTACTTCAGCCTGATCAGGCCTGCAAAGAAACAGCGTTTGACAGGCCTTGGTAAGAGATGTTCCCGGTAGGGGTAAGAGCACTGGGCAGAGCCAGTTGTTTCTTAGCTTCGCAAAGACCGGGAAGCAAGATGCTTTGGGCCTCTCTGCCCCTTGGAAACAGGGCAGCACTTGGGGCCTGGCAGCTCTAGGGCAATGGAGCACACCCAGAGCCGGAGTTCTACTTCAGCCAGATGAGGCCTGCCAAGAAACTGCGTTTCACAGGCCTTTCAAAGACATGTTCCCGGTAGGCTGTAAGAGCACGGGGCAGAGCGAGTTGGTTCTTAGCTTCCCAGAGAGCTGGAAGCAAGATGCTTTGGGGCCTCTCTGCCCCTTTGGAAACAAGGCAGCACCTTGGGCCTGGCAGCTCTAGGCCAATGGAGCACACCCAGAGCAGAAGTTCTACTTCAGCCAAATCAGGCCTGCCAGGAAACGGCGTTTCACAGGCCTTGGTAAGAGATGTTCCCGGTAGGCTGTAAGAGCACTGGGCAACGCCAGATGTTTCTTAGCTTCCCGAAGAGCTGGAAGCAAGATGCTTTGGTGCCACTCTCTCACTTTGGAATCAAGGCAGCCCTTTGGGGCAGGTAGCTCCAGGCCAGTGGAGCACACCCAGAGCAGAAGTTCTACTTCGGCCAGTTCAGGCCACCAACAAACTGCGTTTCACAGGCCTTGGTAAGAGATGTTCCCGGTAGGCTGTAAGAGCACTGGGCAACGCCAGATGTTTCTTAGCTTCCCGAAGAGCTGGAAGCAAGATGCTTTGGGGCCTCTCTGCCCCTTTGCAAACAAGGCGGCCCTTTGGGCCAGGCAGCTCTAGGCCAATGGAGCACACCCAGAGCAGAAGTTCTACTTCAGCTAGATCAGGCCACCTACAAAGTGCGTTTCACAGGCCTTGGTAAGAGATTTTCTCTCAGGCTGTAAGAGCACTGGGCAGAGCCAGTTGTTTCTTAGCTTCCCGAAGAGCTGGAAGCAAGATGCTTTGGGGGCTCCCTGCCCCTTTGCCAACAAGGCCGACCTTTGGGCCTTTCAGCTCTAGGCCAATGGAGCACACCCAGAGCAGAAGTTCTACCTCAGCCAGATAAGGCCTGCCAAGAAACTGCGTTTCCAAGGCTTTGGTAAGAGATGTTCCCGGTACTCTGTCAGAGCACTGGGCAGAGACAGTTGTTTCTTAGCTTCCCAATGAGCTGGAAGCAAGATGCTTTGGGGCCTCTCTGCCCCTTTGCAAACAAGGCATCCCTTTGGGCCTTTCAGCTCTAGGGCAATGGAGCACACCCAGAGCAGAAGTTCTACCTCAGCCAGATCAGGCCTGCCAAGAAACTGCTTTTCACAGGCCTTCGTAAGAGGTGTTCCCGGAAGGCTGTAAGAGTACCTGGCAGAGCGAGTTGTTTCTTAGCTTCAAAAACAGCTGGAAGCAACATGATTTGGGGCCTCTCTCCCCCTTTGGAAACAAAGCAGCCTTTGTGCCTGGCAGCTCTAGGCCAAAGTAGCACACCCAGAGCACAAGTTCTACCTCAGCCAGATAAGGCCTGTCAAGAAGCTGCGTTTCACAGGCCTTTGTATGTGACGTTCCCGGTTGGCTTTGAGAGCACTGTGCAGAGCCAGTTGTTTTAGCTTCCCAGAGAGCAGGAAGCAAGATGCTTTGGGGCCTCTCTCACACTTTGGAAATAAAGGCAGCCCTTTGGGCCTGGCAGCCCTAGGCCAATGGAGTACACCCAGAGCAGAAGTTCTACCTCAGCCAGATCAGGCCTTCCAAGAAACTGCGTCTCACAGGCCTTTCTCTGTCACGTTGCCGGTAGGCTGTGAGAGCACTGTGCAGAGCCAGTTGTTTCTTAGCTTCCCAAAGATTTGGAAGCAAGATACTTTGGGGACTCTCAGCCCCTTTGGAAACAAGGCGGCCCTTTGGGCCTGGCAGCTCTAGGCCAAAGTAGCACGCCCAGAGCAGGAGTTCTACTTCAGCCAGATCAGGCCTGCCAAGAAACTGCGTTTCACAGGCCTTGGTAAGAGATGTTCCCGGTAGGCTGTAAGAGCACTGGGCAGAGCCGGTTGTTTCTTACCTTCCTGAAAAGCTGGAAGCAAGACGCTTGGGACCCCTCTGCCCGTTTGGGAACAAGGCAGCCTTTTGGGTCGGGAAGCTCTAGGCCAATGGAGCACACGCAGAGCAGGAGTTCTACTTCAGCCTGATCAGGCCTGCAAAGAAACAGCGTTTGACAGGCCTTGGTAAGAGATGTTCCCGGTAGGTGTAAGAGCACTGGGCAGAGCCAGTTGTTTCTTAGCTTCGCAAAGACCGGGAAGCAAGATGCTTTGGGCCTCTCTGCCCCTTGGAAACAGGGCAGCACTTGGGGCCTGGCAGCTCTAGGGCAATGGAGCACACCCAGAGCCGGAGTTCTACTTCAGCCAGATGAGGCCTGCCAAGAAACTGCGTTTCACAGGCCTTTCAAAGACATGTTCCCGGTAGGCTGTAAGAGCACGGGGCAGAGCGAGTTGGTTCTTAGCTTCCCAGAGAGCTGGAAGCAAGATGCTTTGGGGCCTCTCTGCCCCTTTGGAAACAAGGCAGCACCTTGGGCCTGGCAGCTCTAGGGCAATGGAGCACACCCAGAGCAGAAGTTCTACTTCAGCCAAATCAGGCCTGCCAGGAAACGGCGTTTCACAGGCCTTGGTAAGAGATGTTCCCGGTAGGCTGTAAGAGCACTGGGCAACGCCAGATGTTTCTTAGCTTCCCGAAGAGCTGGAAGCAAGATGCTTTGGTGCCACTCTCTCACTTTGGAATCAAGGCAGCCCTTTGGGGCAGGTAGCTCCAGGCCAGTGGAGCACACCCAGAGCAGAAGTTCTACTTCGGCCAGTTCAGGCCACCAACAAACTGCGTTTCACAGGCCTTGGTAAGAGATGTTCCCGGTAGGCTGTAAGAGCACTGGGCAACGCCAGATGTTTCTTAGCTTCCCGAAGAGCTGGAAGCAAGATGCTTTGGGGCCTCTCTGCCCCTTTGCAAACAAGGCGGCCCTTTGGGCCAGGCAGCTCTAGGCCAATGGAGCACACCCAGAGCAGAAGTTCTACTTCAGCTAGATCAGGCCACCTACAAAGTGCGTTTCACAGGCCTTGGTAAGAGATTTTCTCTCAGGCTGTAAGAGCACTGGGCAGAGCCAGTTGTTTCTTAGCTTCCCGAAGAGCTGGAAGCAAGATGCTTTGGGGGCTCCCTGCCCCTTTGCCAACAAGGCCGACCTTTGGGCCTTTCAGCTCTAGGCCAATGGAGCACACCCAGAGCAGAAGTTCTACCTCAGCCAGATAAGGCCTGCCAAGAAACTGCGTTTCCAAGGCTTTGGTAAGAGATGTTCCCGGTACTCTGTCAGAGCACTGGGCAGAGACAGTTGTTTCTTAGCTTCCCAATGAGCTGGAAGCAAGATGCTTTGGGGCCTCTCTGCCCCTTTGCAAACAAGGCATCCCTTTGGGCCTTTCAGCTCTAGGGCAATGGAGCACACCCAGAGCAGAAGTTCTACCTCAGCCAGATCAGGCCTGCCAAGAAACTGCTTTTCACAGGCCTTCGTAAGAGGTGTTCCCGGAAGGCTGTAAGAGTACCTGGCAGAGCGAGTTGTTTCTTAGCTTCAAAAACAGCTGGAAGCAACATGATTTGGGGCCTCTCTCCCCCTTTGGAAACAAAGCAGCCTTTGTGCCTGGCAGCTCTAGGCCAAAGTAGCACACCCAGAGCACAAGTTCTACCTCAGCCAGATAAGGCCTGTCAAGAAGCTGCTTTTCACAGGCCTTTGTATGTGACGTTCCCGGTTGGCTTTGAGAGCACTGTGCAGAGCCAGTTGTTTTAGCTTCCCAGAGAGCAGGAAGCAAGATGCTTTGGGGCCTCTCTCACACTTTGGAAATAAAGGCAGCCCTTTGGGCCTGGCAGCCCTAGGCCAATGGAGTACACCCAGAGCAGAAGTTCTACCTCAGCCAGATCAGGCCTTCCAAGAAACTGCGTCTCACAGGCCTTTCTCTGTCACGTTGCCGGTAGGCTGTGAGAGCACTGTGCAGAGCCACTTGTTTCTTAGCTTCCCAAAGATTTGGAAGCAAGATACTTTGGGGACTCTCAGCCCCTTTGGAAACAAGGCGGCCCTTTGGGCCTGGCAGCTCTAGGCCAAAGTAGCACGCCCAGAGCAGGAGTTCTACTTCAGCCAGATCAGGCCTGCCAAGAAACTGCGTTTGACAGGCCTTGGTAAGAGATGTTCCCGGTAGGCTGTAAGAGCACTGGGCAGAGCCGGTTGTTTCTTACCTTCCTGAAAAGCTGGAAGCAAGACGCTTGGGACCCCTCTGCCCGTTTGGGAACAAGGCAGCCTTTTGGGTCGGGAAGCTCTAGGCCAATGGAGCACACGCAGAGCAGGAGTTCTACTTCAGCCTGATCAGGCCTGCAAAGAAACAGCGTTTGACAGGCCTTGGTAAGAGATGTTCCCGGTAGGGGTAAGAGCACTGGGCAGAGCCAGTTGTTTCTTAGCTTCGCAAAGACCGGGAAGCAAGATGCTTTGGGCCTCTCTGCCCCTTGGAAACAGGGCAGCACTTGGGGCCTGGCAGCTCTAGGGCAATGGAGCACACCCAGAGCCGGAGTTCTACTTCAGCCAGATGAGGCCTGCCAAGAAACTGCGTTTCACAGGCCTTTCAAAGACATGTTCCCGGTAGGCTGTAAGAGCACGGGGCAGAGCGAGTTGGTTCTTAGCTTCCCAGAGAGCTGGAAGCAAGATGCTTTGGGGCCTCTCTGCCCCTTTGGAAACAAGGCAGCACCTTGGGCCTGGCAGCTCTAGGGCAATGGAGCACACCCAGAGCAGAAGTTCTACTTCAGCCAAATCAGGCCTGCCAGGAAACGGCGTTTCACAGGCCTTGGTAAGAGATGTTCCCGGTAGGCTGTAAGAGCACTGGGCAACGCCAGATGTTTCTTAGCTTCCCGAAGAGCTGGAAGCAAGATGCTTTGGTGCCACTCTCTCACTTTGGAATCAAGGCAGCCCTTTGGGGCAGGTAGCTCCAGGCCAGTGGAGCACACCCAGAGCAGAAGTTCTACTTCGGCCAGTTCAGGCCACCAACAAACTGCGTTTCACAGGCCTTGGTAAGAGATGTTCCCGGTAGGCTGTAAGAGCACTGGGCAACGCCAGATGTTTCTTAGCTTCCCGAAGAGCTGGAAGCAAGATGCTTTGGGGCCTCTCTGCCCCTTTGCAAACAAGGCGGCCCTTTGGGCCAGGCAGCTCTAGGCCAATGGAGCACACCCAGAGCAGAAGTTCTACTTCAGCTAGATCAGGCCACCTACAAAGTGCGTTTCACAGGCCTTGGTAAGAGATTTTCTCTCAGGCTGTAAGAGCACTGGGCAGAGCCAGTTGTTTCTTAGCTTCCCGAAGAGCTGGAAGCAAGATGCTTTGGGGGCTCCCTGCCCCTTTGCCAACAAGGCCGACCTTTGGGCCTTTCAGCTCTAGGCCAATGGAGCACACCCAGAGCAGAAGTTCTACCTCAGCCAGATAAGGCCTGCCAAGAAACTGCGTTTCCAAGGCTTTGGTAAGAGATGTTCCCGGTACTCTGTCAGAGCACTGGGCAGAGACAGTTGTTTCTTAGCTTCCCAATGAGCTGGAAGCAAGATGCTTTGGGGCCTCTCTGCCCCTTTGCAAACAAGGCATCCCTTTGGGCCTTTCAGCTCTAGGGCAATGGAGCACACCCAGAGCAGAAGTTCTACCTCAGCCAGATCAGGCCTGCCAAGAAACTGCTTTTCACAGGCCTTCGTAAGAGGTGTTCCCGGAAGGCTGTAAGAGTACCTGGCAGAGCGAGTTGTTTCTTAGCTTCAAAAACAGCTGGAAGCAACATGATTTGGGGCCTCTCTCCCCCTTTGGAAACAAAGCAGCCTTTGTGCCTGGCAGCTCTAGGCCAAAGTAGCACACCCAGAGCACAAGTTCTACCTCAGCCAGATAAGGCCTGTCAAGAAGCTGCTTTTCACAGGCCTTTGTATGTGACGTTCCCGGTTGGCTTTGAGAGCACTGTGCAGAGCCAGTTGTTTTAGCTTCCCAGAGAGCAGGAAGCAAGATGCTTTGGGGCCTCTCTCACACTTTGGAAATAAAGGCAGCCCTTTGGGCCTGGCAGCCCTAGGCCAATGGAGTACACCCAGAGCAGAAGTTCTACCTCAGCCAGATCAGGCCTTCCAAGAAACTGCGTCTCACAGGCCTTTCTCTGTCACGTTGCCGGTAGGCTGTGAGAGCACTGTGCAGAGCCACTTGTTTCTTAGCTTCCCAAAGATTTGGAAGCAAGATACTTTGGGGACTCTCAGCCCCTTTGGAAACAAGGCGGCCCTTTGGGCCTGGCAGCTCTAGGCCAAAGTAGCACGCCCAGAGCAGGAGTTCTACTTCAGCCAGATCAGGCCTGCCAAGAAACTGCGTTTGACAGGCCTTGGTAAGAGATGTTCCCGGTAGGCTGTAAGAGCACTGGGCAGAGCCGGTTGTTTCTTACCTTCCTGAAAAGCTGGAAGCAAGACGCTTGGGACCCCTCTGCCCGTTTGGGAACAAGGCAGCCTTTTGGGTCGGGAAGCTCTAGGCCAATGGAGCACACGCAGAGCAGGAGTTCTACTTCAGCCTGATCAGGCCTGCAAAGAAACAGCGTTTGACAGGCCTTGGTAAGAGATGTTCCCGGTAGGGGTAAGAGCACTGGGCAGAGCCAGTTGTTTCTTAGCTTCGCAAAGACCGGGAAGCAAGATGCTTTGGGCCTCTCTGCCCCTTGGAAACAGGGCAGCACTTGGGGCCTGGCAGCTCTAGGGCAATGGAGCACACCCAGAGCCGGAGTTCTACTTCAGCCAGATGAGGCCTGCCAAGAAACTGCGTTTCACAGGCCTTTCAAAGACATGTTCCCGGTAGGCTGTAAGAGCACGGGGCAGAGCGAGTTGGTTCTTAGCTTCCCAGAGAGCTGGAAGCAAGATGCTTTGGGGCCTCTCTGCCCCTTTGGAAACAAGGCAGCACCTTGGGCCTGGCAGCTCTAGGGCAATGGAGCACACCCAGAGCAGAAGTTCTACTTCAGCCAAATCAGGCCTGCCAGGAAACGGCGTTTCACAGGCCTTGGTAAGAGATGTTCCCGGTAGGCTGTAAGAGCACTGGGCAACGCCAGATGTTTCTTAGCTTCCCGAAGAGCTGGAAGCAAGATGCTTTGGTGCCACTCTCTCACTTTGGAATCAAGGCAGCCCTTTGGGGCAGGTAGCTCCAGGCCAGTGGAGCACACCCAGAGCAGAAGTTCTACTTCGGCCAGTTCAGGCCACCAACAAACTGCGTTTCACAGGCCTTGGTAAGAGATGTTCCCGGTAGGCTGTAAGAGCACTGGGCAACGCCAGATGTTTCTTAGCTTCCCGAAGAGCTGGAAGCAAGATGCTTTGGGGCCTCTCTGCCCCTTTGCAAACAAGGCGGCCCTTTGGGCCAGGCAGCTCTAGGCCAATGGAGCACACCCAGAGCAGAAGTTCTACTTCAGCTAGATCAGGCCACCTACAAAGTGCGTTTCACAGGCCTTGGTAAGAGATTTTCTCTCAGGCTGTAAGAGCACTGGGCAGAGCCAGTTGTTTCTTAGCTTCCCGAAGAGCTGGAAGCAAGATGCTTTGGGGGCTCCCTGCCCCTTTGCCAACAAGGCCGACCTTTGGGCCTTTCAGCTCTAGGCCAATGGAGCACACCCAGAGCAGAAGTTCTACCTCAGCCAGATAAGGCCTGCCAAGAAACTGCGTTTCCAAGGCTTTGGTAAGAGATGTTCCCGGTACTCTGTCAGAGCACTGGGCAGAGACAGTTGTTTCTTAGCTTCCCAATGAGCTGGAAGCAAGATGCTTTGGGGCCTCTCTGCCCCTTTGCAAACAAGGCATCCCTTTGGGCCTTTCAGCTCTAGGGCAATGGAGCACACCCAGAGCAGAAGTTCTACCTCAGCCAGATCAGGCCTGCCAAGAAACTGCTTTTCACAGGCCTTCGTAAGAGGTGTTCCCGGAAGGCTGTAAGAGTACCTGGCAGAGCGAGTTGTTTCTTAGCTTCAAAAACAGCTGGAAGCAACATGATTTGGGGCCTCTCTCCCCCTTTGGAAACAAAGCAGCCTTTGTGCCTGGCAGCTCTAGGCCAAAGTAGCACACCCAGAGCACAAGTTCTACCTCAGCCAGATAAGGCCTGTCAAGAAGCTGCTTTTCACAGGCCTTTGTATGTGACGTTCCCGGTTGGCTTTGAGAGCACTGTGCAGAGCCAGTTGTTTTAGCTTCCCAGAGAGCAGGAAGCAAGATGCTTTGGGGCCTCTCTCACACTTTGGAAATAAAGGCAGCCCTTTGGGCCTGGCAGCCCTAGGCCAATGGAGTACACCCAGAGCAGAAGTTCTACCTCAGCCAGATCAGGCCTTCCAAGAAACTGCGTCTCACAGGCCTTTCTCTGTCACGTTGCCGGTAGGCTGTGAGAGCACTGTGCAGAGCCACTTGTTTCTTAGCTTCCCAAAGATTTGGAAGCAAGATACTTTGGGGACTCTCAGCCCCTTTGGAAACAAGGCGGCCCTTTGGGCCTGGCAGCTCTAGGCCAAAGTAGCACGCCCAGAGCAGGAGTTCTACTTCAGCCAGATCAGGCCTGCCAAGAAACTGCGTTTGACAGGCCTTGGTAAGAGATGTTCCCGGTAGGCTGTAAGAGCACTGGGCAGAGCCAGTTGTTTCTTACCTTCCTGAAAAGCTGGAAGCAAGACGCTTGGGACCCCTCTGCCCGTTTGGGAACAAGGCAGCCTTTTGGGTCGGGAAGCTCTAGGCCAATGGAGCACACGCAGAGCAGGAGTTCTACTTCAGCCTGATCAGGCCTGCAAAGAAACAGCGTTTGACAGGCCTTGGTAAGAGATGTTCCCGGTAGGTGTAAGAGCACTGGGCAGAGCCAGTTGTTTCTTAGCTTCGCAAAGACCGGGAAGCAAGATGCTTTGGGCCTCTCTGCCCCTTGGAAACAGGGCAGCACTTGGGGCCTGGCAGCTCTAGGGCAATGGAGCACACCCAGAGCCGGAGTTCTACTTCAGCCAGATGAGGCCTGCCAAGAAACTGCGTTTCACAGGCCTTTCAAAGACATGTTCCCGGTAGGCTGTAAGAGCACGGGGCAGAGCGAGTTGGTTCTTAGCTTCCCAGAGAGCTGGAAGCAAGATGCTTTGGGGCCTCTCTGCCCCTTTGGAAACAAGGCAGCACCTTGGGCCTGGCAGCTCTAGGCCAATGGAGCACACCCAGAGCAGAAGTTCTACTTCAGCCAAATCAGGCCTGCCAGGAAACGGCGTTTCACAGGCCTTGGTAAGAGATGTTCCCGGTAGGCTGTAAGAGCACTGGGCAACGCCAGATGTTTCTTAGCTTCCCGAAGAGCTGGAAGCAAGATGCTTTGGTGCCACTCTCTCACTTTGGAATCAAGGCAGCCCTTTGGGGCAGGTAGCTCCAGGCCAGTGGAGCACACCCAGAGCAGAAGTTCTACTTCGGCCAGTTCAGGCCACCAACAAACTGCGTTTCACAGGCCTTGGTAAGAGATGTTCCCGGTAGGCTGTAAGAGCACTGGGCAACGCCAGATGTTTCTTAGCTTCCCGAAGAGCTGGAAGCAAGATGCTTTGGGGCCTCTCTGCCCCTTTGCAAACAAGGCGGCCCTTTGGGCCAGGCAGCTCTAGGCCAATGGAGCACACCCAGAGCAGAAGTTCTACTTCAGCTAGATCAGGCCACCTACAAAGTGCGTTTCACAGGCCTTGGTAAGAGATTTTCTCTCAGGCTGTAAGAGCACTGGGCAGAGCCAGTTGTTTCTTAGCTTCCCGAAGAGCTGGAAGCAAGATGCTTTGGGGGCTCCCTGCCCCTTTGCCAACAAGGCCGACCTTTGGGCCTTTCAGCTCTAGGCCAATGGAGCACACCCAGAGCAGAAGTTCTACCTCAGCCAGATAAGGCCTGCCAAGAAACTGCGTTTCCAAGGCTTTGGTAAGAGATGTTCCCGGTACTCTGTCAGAGCACTGGGCAGAGACAGTTGTTTCTTAGCTTCCCAATGAGCTGGAAGCAAGATGCTTTGGGGCCTCTCTGCCCCTTTGCAAACAAGGCATCCCTTTGGGCCTTTCAGCTCTAGGGCAATGGAGCACACCCAGAGCAGAAGTTCTACCTCAGCCAGATCAGGCCTGCCAAGAAACTGCTTTTCACAGGCCTTCGTAAGAGGTGTTCCCGGAAGGCTGTAAGAGTACCTGGCAGAGCGAGTTGTTTCTTAGCTTCAAAAACAGCTGGAAGCAACATGATTTGGGGCCTCTCTCCCCCTTTGGAAACAAAGCAGCCTTTGTGCCTGGCAGCTCTAGGCCAAAGTAGCACACCCAGAGCACAAGTTCTACCTCAGCCAGATAAGGCCTGTCAAGAAGCTGCTTTTCACAGGCCTTTGTATGTGACGTTCCCGGTTGGCTTTGAGAGCACTGTGCAGAGCCAGTTGTTTTAGCTTCCCAGAGAGCAGGAAGCAAGATGCTTTGGGGCCTCTCTCACACTTTGGAAATAAAGGCAGCCCTTTGGGCCTGGCAGCCCTAGGCCAATGGAGTACACCCAGAGCAGAAGTTCTACCTCAGCCAGATCAGGCCTTCCAAGAAACTGCGTCTCACAGGCCTTTCTCTGTCACGTTGCCGGTAGGCTGTGAGAGCACTGTGCAGAGCCAGTTGTTTCTTAGCTTCCCAAAGATTTGGAAGCAAGATACTTTGGGGACTCTCAGCCCCTTTGGAAACAAGGCGGCCCTTTGGGCCTGGCAGCTCTAGGCCAAAGTAGCACGCCCAGAGCAGGAGTTCTACTTCAGCCAGATCAGGCCTGCCAAGAAACTGCGTTTCACAGGCCTTGGTAAGAGATGTTCCCGGTAGGCTGTAAGAGCACTGGGCAGAGCCAGTTGTTTCTTACCTTCCTGAAAAGCTGGAAGCAAGACGCTTGGGACCCCTCTGCCCGTTTGGGAACAAGGCAGCCTTTTGGGTCGGGAAGCTCTAGGCCAATGGAGCACACGCAGAGCAGGAGTTCTACTTCAGCCTGATCAGGCCTGCAAAGAAACAGCGTTTGACAGGCCTTGGTAAGAGATGTTCCCGGTAGGGGTAAGAGCACTGGGCAGAGCCAGTTGTTTCTTAGCTTCGCAAAGACCGGGAAGCAAGATGCTTTGGGCCTCTCTGCCCCTTGGAAACAGGGCAGCACTTGGGGCCTGGCAGCTCTAGGGCAATGGAGCACACCCAGAGCCGGAGTTCTACTTCAGCCAGATGAGGCCTGCCAAGAAACTGCGTTTCACAGGCCTTTCAAAGACATGTTCCCGGTAGGCTGTAAGAGCACGGGGCAGAGCGAGTTGGTTCTTAGCTTCCCAGAGAGCTGGAAGCAAGATGCTTTGGGGCCTCTCTGCCCCTTTGGAAACAAGGCAGCACCTTGGGCCTGGCAGCTCTAGGCCAATGGAGCACACCCAGAGCAGAAGTTCTACTTCAGCCAAATCAGGCCTGCCAGGAAACGGCGTTTCACAGGCCTTGGTAAGAGATGTTCCCGGTAGGCTGTAAGAGCACTGGGCAACGCCAGATGTTTCTTAGCTTCCCGAAGAGCTGGAAGCAAGATGCTTTGGTGCCACTCTCTCACTTTGGAATCAAGGCAGCCCTTTGGGGCAGGTAGCTCCAGGCCAGTGGAGCACACCCAGAGCAGAAGTTCTACTTCGGCCAGTTCAGGCCACCAACAAACTGCGTTTCACAGGCCTTGGTAAGAGATGTTCCCGGTAGGCTGTAAGAGCACTGGGCAACGCCAGATGTTTCTTAGCTTCCCGAAGAGCTGGAAGCAAGATGCTTTGGGGCCTCTCTGCCCCTTTGCAAACAAGGCGGCCCTTTGGGCCAGGCAGCTCTAGGCCAATGGAGCACACCCAGAGCAGAAGTTCTACTTCAGCTAGATCAGGCCACCTACAAAGTGCGTTTCACAGGCCTTGGTAAGAGATTTTCTCTCAGGCTGTAAGAGCACTGGGCAGAGCCAGTTGTTTCTTAGCTTCCCGAAGAGCTGGAAGCAAGATGCTTTGGGGGCTCCCTGCCCCTTTGCCAACAAGGCCGACCTTTGGGCCTTTCAGCTCTAGGCCAATGGAGCACACCCAGAGCAGAAGTTCTACCTCAGCCAGATAAGGCCTGCCAAGAAACTGCGTTTCCAAGGCTTTGGTAAGAGATGTTCCCGGTACTCTGTCAGAGCACTGGGCAGAGACAGTTGTTTCTTAGCTTCCCAATGAGCTGGAAGCAAGATGCTTTGGGGCCTCTCTGCCCCTTTGCAAACAAGGCATCCCTTTGGGCCTTTCAGCTCTAGGGCAATGGAGCACACCCAGAGCAGAAGTTCTACCTCAGCCAGATCAGGCCTGCCAAGAAACTGCTTTTCACAGGCCTTCGTAAGAGGTGTTCCCGGAAGGCTGTAAGAGTACCTGGCAGAGCGAGTTGTTTCTTAGCTTCAAAAACAGCTGGAAGCAACATGATTTGGGGCCTCTCTCCCCCTTTGGAAACAAAGCAGCCTTTGTGCCTGGCAGCTCTAGGCCAAAGTAGCACACCCAGAGCACAAGTTCTACCTCAGCCAGATAAGGCCTGTCAAGAAGCTGCGTTTCACAGGCCTTTGTATGTGACGTTCCCGGTTGGCTTTGAGAGCACTGTGCAGAGCCAGTTGTTTTAGCTTCCCAGAGAGCAGGAAGCAAGATGCTTTGGGGCCTCTCTCACACTTTGGAAATAAAGGCAGCCCTTTGGGCCTGGCAGCCCTAGGCCAATGGAGTACACCCAGAGCAGAAGTTCTACCTCAGCCAGATCAGGCCTTCCAAGAAACTGCGTCTCACAGGCCTTTCTCTGTCACGTTGCCGGTAGGCTGTGAGAGCACTGTGCAGAGCCAGTTGTTTCTTAGCTTCCCAAAGATTTGGAAGCAAGATACTTTGGGGACTCTCAGCCCCTTTGGAAACAAGGCGGCCCTTTGGGCCTGGCAGCTCTAGGCCAAAGTAGCACGCCCAGAGCAGGAGTTCTACTTCAGCCAGATCAGGCCTGCCAAGAAACTGCGTTTCACAGGCCTTGGTAAGAGATGTTCCCGGTAGGCTGTGAGAGCACTGGGCAGAGCCAGTTGTTTCTTACCTTCCTGAAAAGCTGGAAGCAAGACGCTTGGGACCCCTCTGCCCGTTTGGGAACAAGGCAGCCTTTTGGGTCGGGAAGCTCTAGGCCAATGGAGCACACGCAGAGCAGGAGTTCTACTTCAGCCTGATCAGGCCTGCAAAGAAACAGCGTTTGACAGGCCTTGGTAAGAGATGTTCCCGGTAGGTGTAAGAGCACTGGGCAGAGCCAGTTGTTTCTTAGCTTCGCAAAGACCGGGAAGCAAGATGCTTTGGGCCTCTCTGCCCCTTGGAAACAGGGCAGCACTTGGGGCCTGGCAGCTCTAGGGCAATGGAGCACACCCAGAGCCGGAGTTCTACTTCAGCCAGATGAGGCCTGCCAAGAAACTGCGTTTCACAGGCCTTTCAAAGACATGTTCCCGGTAGGCTGTAAGAGCACGGGGCAGAGCGAGTTGGTTCTTAGCTTCCCAGAGAGCTGGAAGCAAGATGCTTTGGGGCCTCTCTGCCCCTTTGGAAACAAGGCAGCACCTTGGGCCTGGCAGCTCTAGGGCAATGGAGCACACCCAGAGCAGAAGTTCTACTTCAGCCAAATCAGGCCTGCCAGGAAACGGCGTTTCACAGGCCTTGGTAAGAGATGTTCCCGGTAGGCTGTAAGAGCACTGGGCAACGCCAGATGTTTCTTAGCTTCCCGAAGAGCTGGAAGCAAGATGCTTTGGTGCCACTCTCTCACTTTGGAATCAAGGCAGCCCTTTGGGGCAGGTAGCTCCAGGCCAGTGGAGCACACCCAGAGCAGAAGTTCTACTTCGGCCAGTTCAGGCCACCAACAAACTGCGTTTCACAGGCCTTGGTAAGAGATGTTCCCGGTAGGCTGTAAGAGCACTGGGCAACGCCAGATGTTTCTTAGCTTCCCGAAGAGCTGGAAGCAAGATGCTTTGGGGCCTCTCTGCCCCTTTGCAAACAAGGCGGCCCTTTGGGCCAGGCAGCTCTAGGCCAATGGAGCACACCCAGAGCAGAAGTTCTACTTCAGCTAGATCAGGCCACCTACAAAGTGCGTTTCACAGGCCTTGGTAAGAGATTTTCTCTCAGGCTGTAAGAGCACTGGGCAGAGCCAGTTGTTTCTTAGCTTCCCGAAGAGCTGGAAGCAAGATGCTTTGGGGGCTCCCTGCCCCTTTGCCAACAAGGCCGACCTTTGGGCCTTTCAGCTCTAGGCCAATGGAGCACACCCAGAGCAGAAGTTCTACCTCAGCCAGATAAGGCCTGCCAAGAAACTGCGTTTCAAAGGCTTTGGTAAGAGATGTTCCCGGTACTCTGTCAGAGCACTGGGCAGAGACAGTTGTTTCTTAGCTTCCCAATGAGCTGGAAGCAAGATGCTTTGGGGCCTCTCTGCCCCTTTGCAAACAAGGCATCCCTTTGGGCCTTTCAGCTCTAGGGCAATGGAGCACACCCAGAGCAGAAGTTCTACCTCAGCCAGATCAGGCCTGCCAAGAAACTGCTTTTCACAGGCCTTCGTAAGAGGTGTTCCCGGAAGGCTGTAAGAGTACCTGGCAGAGCGAGTTGTTTCTTAGCTTCAAAAACAGCTGGAAGCAACATGATTTGGGGCCTCTCTCCCCCTTTGGAAACAAAGCAGCCTTTGTGCCTGGCAGCTCTAGGCCAAAGTAGCACACCCAGAGCACAAGTTCTACCTCAGCCAGATAAGGCCTGTCAAGAAGCTGCGTTTCACAGGCCTTTGTATGTGACGTTCCCGGTTGGCTTTGAGAGCACTGTGCAGAGCCAGTTGTTTTAGCTTCCCAGAGAGCAGGAAGCAAGATGCTTTGGGGCCTCTCTCACACTTTGGAAATAAAGGCAGCCCTTTGGGCCTGGCAGCCCTAGGCCAATGGAGTACACCCAGAGCAGAAGTTCTACCTCAGCCAGATCAGGCCTTCCAAGAAACTGCGTCTCACAGGCCTTTCTCTGTCACGTTGCCGGTAGGCTGTGAGAGCACTGTGCAGAGCCAGTTGTTTCTTAGCTTCCCAAAGATTTGGAAGCAAGATACTTTGGGGACTCTCAGCCCCTTTGGAAACAAGGCGGCCCTTTGGGCCTGGCAGCTCTAGGCCAAAGTAGCACGCCCAGAGCAGGAGTTCTACTTCAGCCAGATCAGGCCTGCCAAGAAACTGCGTTTCACAGGCCTTGGTAAGAGATGTTCCCGGTAGGCTGTAAGAGCACTGGGCAGAGCCAGTTGTTTCTTACCTTCCTGAAAAGCTGGAAGCAAGACGCTTGGGACCCCTCTGCCCGTTTGGGAACAAGGCAGCCTTTTGGGTCGGGAAGCTCTAGGCCAATGGAGCACACGCAGAGCAGGAGTTCTACTTCAGCCTGATCAGGCCTGCAAAGAAACAGCGTTTGACAGGCCTTGGTAAGAGATGTTCCCGGTAGGTGTAAGAGCACTGGGCAGAGCCAGTTGTTTCTTAGCTTCGCAAAGACCGGGAAGCAAGATGCTTTGGGCCTCTCTGCCCCTTGGAAACAGGGCAGCACTTGGGGCCTGGCAGCTCTAGGGCAATGGAGCACACCCAGAGCCGGAGTTCTACTTCAGCCAGATGAGGCCTGCCAAGAAACTGCGTTTCACAGGCCTTTCAAAGACATGTTCCCGGTAGGCTGTAAGAGCACGGGGCAGAGCGAGTTGGTTCTTAGCTTCCCAGAGAGCTGGAAGCAAGATGCTTTGGGGCCTCTCTGCCCCTTTGGAAACAAGGCAGCACCTTGGGCCTGGCAGCTCTAGGGCAATGGAGCACACCCAGAGCAGAAGTTCTACTTCAGCCAAATCAGGCCTGCCAGGAAACGGCGTTTCACAGGCCTTGGTAAGAGATGTTCCCGGTAGGCTGTAAGAGCACTGGGCAACGCCAGATGTTTCTTAGCTTCCCGAAGAGCTGGAAGCAAGATGCTTTGGTGCCACTCTCTCACTTTGGAATCAAGGCAGCCCTTTGGGGCAGGTAGCTCCAGGCCAGTGGAGCACACCCAGAGCAGAAGTTCTACTTCGGCCAGTTCAGGCCACCAACAAACTGCGTTTCACAGGCCTTGGTAAGAGATGTTCCCGGTAGGCTGTAAGAGCACTGGGCAACGCCAGATGTTTCTTAGCTTCCCGAAGAGCTGGAAGCAAGATGCTTTGGGGCCTCTCTGCCCCTTTGCAAACAAGGCGGCCCTTTGGGCCAGGCAGCTCTAGGCCAATGGAGCACACCCAGAGCAGAAGTTCTACTTCAGCTAGATCAGGCCACCTACAAAGTGCGTTTCACAGGCCTTGGTAAGAGATTTTCTCTCAGGCTGTAAGAGCACTGGGCAGAGCCAGTTGTTTCTTAGCTTCCCGAAGAGCTGGAAGCAAGATGCTTTGGGGGCTCCCTGCCCCTTTGCCAACAAGGCCGACCTTTGGGCCTTTCAGCTCTAGGCCAATGGAGCACACCCAGAGCAGAAGTTCTACCTCAGCCAGATAAGGCCTGCCAAGAAACTGCGTTTCAAAGGCTTTGGTAAGAGATGTTCCCGGTACTCTGTCAGAGCACTGGGCAGAGACAGTTGTTTCTTAGCTTCCCAATGAGCTGGAAGCAAGATGCTTTGGGGCCTCTCTGCCCCTTTGCAAACAAGGCATCCCTTTGGGCCTTTCAGCTCTAGGGCAATGGAGCACACCCAGAGCAGAAGTTCTACCTCAGCCAGATCAGGCCTGCCAAGAAACTGCTTTTCACAGGCCTTCGTAAGAGGTGTTCCCGGAAGGCTGTAAGAGTACCTGGCAGAGCGAGTTGTTTCTTAGCTTCAAAAACAGCTGGAAGCAACATGATTTGGGGCCTCTCTCCCCCTTTGGAAACAAAGCAGCCTTTGTGCCTGGCAGCTCTAGGCCAAAGTAGCACACCCAGAGCACAAGTTCTACCTCAGCCAGATAAGGCCTGTCAAGAAGCTGCGTTTCACAGGCCTTTGTATGTGACGTTCCCGGTTGGCTTTGAGAGCACTGTGCAGAGCCAGTTGTTTTAGCTTCCCAGAGAGCAGGAAGCAAGATGCTTTGGGGCCTCTCTCACACTTTGGAAATAAAGGCAGCCCTTTGGGCCTGGCAGCCCTAGGCCAATGGAGTACACCCAGAGCAGAAGTTCTACCTCAGCCAGATCAGGCCTTCCAAGAAACTGCGTCTCACAGGCCTTTCTCTGTCACGTTGCCGGTAGGCTGTGAGAGCACTGTGCAGAGCCAGTTGTTTCTTAGCTTCCCAAAGATTTGGAAGCAAGATACTTTGGGGACTCTCAGCCCCTTTGGAAACAAGGCGGCCCTTTGGGCCTGGCAGCTCTAGGCCAAAGTAGCACGCCCAGAGCAGGAGTTCTACTTCAGCCAGATCAGGCCTGCCAAGAAACTGCGTTTCACAGGCCTTGGTAAGAGATGTTCCCGGTAGGCTGTAAGAGCACTGGGCAGAGCCAGTTGTTTCTTACCTTCCTGAAAAGCTGGAAGCAAGACGCTTGGGACCCCTCTGCCCGTTTGGGAACAAGGCAGCCTTTTGGGTCGGGAAGCTCTAGGCCAATGGAGCACACGCAGAGCAGGAGTTCTACTTCAGCCTGATCAGGCCTGCAAAGAAACAGCGTTTGACAGGCCTTGGTAAGAGATGTTCCCGGTAGGTGTAAGAGCACTGGGCAGAGCCAGTTGTTTCTTAGCTTCGCAAAGACCGGGAAGCAAGATGCTTTGGGCCTCTCTGCCCCTTGGAAACAGGGCAGCACTTGGGGCCTGGCAGCTCTAGGGCAATGGAGCACACCCAGAGCCGGAGTTCTACTTCAGCCAGATGAGGCCTGCCAAGAAACTGCGTTTCACAGGCCTTTCAAAGACATGTTCCCGGTAGGCTGTAAGAGCACGGGGCAGAGCGAGTTGGTTCTTAGCTTCCCAGAGAGCTGGAAGCAAGATGCTTTGGGGCCTCTCTGCCCCTTTGGAAACAAGGCAGCACCTTGGGCCTGGCAGCTCTAGGGCAATGGAGCACACCCAGAGCAGAAGTTCTACTTCAGCCAAATCAGGCCTGCCAGGAAACGGCGTTTCACAGGCCTTGGTAAGAGATGTTCCCGGTAGGCTGTAAGAGCACTGGGCAACGCCAGATGTTTCTTAGCTTCCCGAAGAGCTGGAAGCAAGATGCTTTGGTGCCACTCTCTCACTTTGGAATCAAGGCAGCCCTTTGGGGCAGGTAGCTCCAGGCCAGTGGAGCACACCCAGAGCAGAAGTTCTACTTCGGCCAGTTCAGGCCACCAACAAACTGCGTTTCACAGGCCTTGGTAAGAGATGTTCCCGGTAGGCTGTAAGAGCACTGGGCAACGCCAGATGTTTCTTAGCTTCCCGAAGAGCTGGAAGCAAGATGCTTTGGGGCCTCTCTGCCCCTTTGCAAACAAGGCGGCCCTTTGGGCCAGGCAGCTCTAGGCCAATGGAGCACACCCAGAGCAGAAGTTCTACTTCAGCTAGATCAGGCCACCTACAAAGTGCGTTTCACAGGCCTTGGTAAGAGATTTTCTCTCAGGCTGTAAGAGCACTGGGCAGAGCCAGTTGTTTCTTAGCTTCCCGAAGAGCTGGAAGCAAGATGCTTTGGGGGCTCCCTGCCCCTTTGCCAACAAGGCCGACCTTTGGGCCTTTCAGCTCTAGGCCAATGGAGCACACCCAGAGCAGAAGTTCTACCTCAGCCAGATAAGGCCTGCCAAGAAACTGCGTTTCAAAGGCTTTGGTAAGAGATGTTCCCGGTACTCTGTCAGAGCACTGGGCAGAGACAGTTGTTTCTTAGCTTCCCAATGAGCTGGAAGCAAGATGCTTTGGGGCCTCTCTGCCCCTTTGCAAACAAGGCATCCCTTTGGGCCTTTCAGCTCTAGGGCAATGGAGCACACCCAGAGCAGAAGTTCTACCTCAGCCAGATCAGGCCTGCCAAGAAACTGCTTTTCACAGGCCTTCGTAAGAGGTGTTCCCGGAAGGCTGTAAGAGTACCTGGCAGAGCGAGTTGTTTCTTAGCTTCAAAAACAGCTGGAAGCAACATGATTTGGGGCCTCTCTCCCCCTTTGGAAACAAAGCAGCCTTTGTGCCTGGCAGCTCTAGGCCAAAGTAGCACACCCAGAGCACAAGTTCTACCTCAGCCAGATAAGGCCTGTCAAGAAGCTGCGTTTCACAGGCCTTTGTATGTGACGTTCCCGGTTGGCTTTGAGAGCACTGTGCAGAGCCAGTTGTTTTAGCTTCCCAGAGAGCAGGAAGCAAGATGCTTTGGGGCCTCTCTCACACTTTGGAAATAAAGGCAGCCCTTTGGGCCTGGCAGCCCTAGGCCAATGGAGTACACCCAGAGCAGAAGTTCTACCTCAGCCAGATCAGGCCTTCCAAGAAACTGCGTCTCACAGGCCTTTCTCTGTCACGTTGCCGGTAGGCTGTGAGAGCACTGTGCAGAGCCAGTTGTTTCTTAGCTTCCCAAAGATTTGGAAGCAAGATACTTTGGGGACTCTCAGCCCCTTTGGAAACAAGGCGGCCCTTTGGGCCTGGCAGCTCTAGGCCAAAGTAGCACGCCCAGAGCAGGAGTTCTACTTCAGCCAGATCAGGCCTGCCAAGAAACTGCGTTTCACAGGCCTTGGTAAGAGATGTTCCCGGTAGGCTGTAAGAGCACTGGGCAGAGCCAGTTGTTTCTTACCTTCCTGAAAAGCTGGAAGCAAGACGCTTGGGACCCCTCTGCCCGTTTGGGAACAAGGCAGCCTTTTGGGTCGGGAAGCTCTAGGCCAATGGAGCACACGCAGAGCAGGAGTTCTACTTCAGCCTGATCAGGCCTGCAAAGAAACAGCGTTTGACAGGCCTTGGTAAGAGATGTTCCCGGTAGGTGTAAGAGCACTGGGCAGAGCCAGTTGTTTCTTAGCTTCGCAAAGACCGGGAAGCAAGATGCTTTGGGCCTCTCTGCCCCTTGGAAACAGGGCAGCACTTGGGGCCTGGCAGCTCTAGGGCAATGGAGCACACCCAGAGCCGGAGTTCTACTTCAGCCAGATGAGGCCTGCCAAGAAACTGCGTTTCACAGGCCTTTCAAAGACATGTTCCCGGTAGGCTGTAAGAGCACGGGGCAGAGCGAGTTGGTTCTTAGCTTCCCAGAGAGCTGGAAGCAAGATGCTTTGGGGCCTCTCTGCCCCTTTGGAAACAAGGCAGCACCTTGGGCCTGGCAGCTCTAGGGCAATGGAGCACACCCAGAGCAGAAGTTCTACTTCAGCCAAATCAGGCCTGCCAGGAAACGGCGTTTCACAGGCCTTGGTAAGAGATGTTCCCGGTAGGCTGTAAGAGCACTGGGCAACGCCAGATGTTTCTTAGCTTCCCGAAGAGCTGGAAGCAAGATGCTTTGGTGCCACTCTCTCACTTTGGAATCAAGGCAGCCCTTTGGGGCAGGTAGCTCCAGGCCAGTGGAGCACACCCAGAGCAGAAGTTCTACTTCGGCCAGTTCAGGCCACCAACAAACTGCGTTTCACAGGCCTTGGTAAGAGATGTTCCCGGTAGGCTGTAAGAGCACTGGGCAACGCCAGATGTTTCTTAGCTTCCCGAAGAGCTGGAAGCAAGATGCTTTGGGGCCTCTCTGCCCCTTTGCAAACAAGGCGGCCCTTTGGGCCAGGCAGCTCTAGGCCAATGGAGCACACCCAGAGCAGAAGTTCTACTTCAGCTAGATCAGGCCACCTACAAAGTGCGTTTCACAGGCCTTGGTAAGAGATTTTCTCTCAGGCTGTAAGAGCACTGGGCAGAGCCAGTTGTTTCTTAGCTTCCCGAAGAGCTGGAAGCAAGATGCTTTGGGGGCTCCCTGCCCCTTTGCCAACAAGGCCGACCTTTGGGCCTTTCAGCTCTAGGCCAATGGAGCACACCCAGAGCAGAAGTTCTACCTCAGCCAGATAAGGCCTGCCAAGAAACTGCGTTTCAAAGGCTTTGGTAAGAGATGTTCCCGGTACTCTGTCAGAGCACTGGGCAGAGACAGTTGTTTCTTAGCTTCCCAATGAGCTGGAAGCAAGATGCTTTGGGGCCTCTCTGCCCCTTTGCAAACAAGGCATCCCTTTGGGCCTTTCAGCTCTAGGGCAATGGAGCACACCCAGAGCAGAAGTTCTACCTCAGCCAGATCAGGCCTGCCAAGAAACTGCTTTTCACAGGCCTTCGTAAGAGGTGTTCCCGGAAGGCTGTAAGAGTACCTGGCAGAGCGAGTTGTTTCTTAGCTTCAAAAACAGCTGGAAGCAACATGATTTGGGGCCTCTCTCCCCCTTTGGAAACAAAGCAGCCTTTGTGCCTGGCAGCTCTAGGCCAAAGTAGCACACCCAGAGCACAAGTTCTACCTCAGCCAGATAAGGCCTGTCAAGAAGCTGCGTTTCACAGGCCTTTGTATGTGACGTTCCCGGTTGGCTTTGAGAGCACTGTGCAGAGCCAGTTGTTTTAGCTTCCCAGAGAGCAGGAAGCAAGATGCTTTGGGGCCTCTCTCACACTTTGGAAATAAAGGCAGCCCTTTGGGCCTGGCAGCCCTAGGCCAATGGAGTACACCCAGAGCAGAAGTTCTACCTCAGCCAGATCAGGCCTTCCAAGAAACTGCGTCTCACAGGCCTTTCTCTGTCACGTTGCCGGTAGGCTGTGAGAGCACTGTGCAGAGCCAGTTGTTTCTTAGCTTCCCAAAGATTTGGAAGCAAGATACTTTGGGGACTCTCAGCCCCTTTGGAAACAAGGCGGCCCTTTGGGCCTGGCAGCTCTAGGCCAAAGTAGCACGCCCAGAGCAGGAGTTCTACTTCAGCCAGATCAGGCCTGCCAAGAAACTGCGTTTCACAGGCCTTGGTAAGAGATGTTCCCGGTAGGCTGTAAGAGCACTGGGCAGAGCCAGTTGTTTCTTACCTTCCTGAAAAGCTGGAAGCAAGACGCTTGGGACCCCTCTGCCCGTTTGGGAACAAGGCAGCCTTTTGGGTCGGGAAGCTCTAGGCCAATGGAGCACACGCAGAGCAGGAGTTCTACTTCAGCCTGATCAGGCCTGCAAAGAAACAGCGTTTGACAGGCCTTGGTAAGAGATGTTCCCGGTAGGTGTAAGAGCACTGGGCAGAGCCAGTTGTTTCTTAGCTTCGCAAAGACCGGGAAGCAAGATGCTTTGGGCCTCTCTGCCCCTTGGAAACAGGGCAGCACTTGGGGCCTGGCAGCTCTAGGGCAATGGAGCACACCCAGAGCCGGAGTTCTACTTCAGCCAGATGAGGCCTGCCAAGAAACTGCGTTTCACAGGCCTTTCAAAGACATGTTCCCGGTAGGCTGTAAGAGCACGGGGCAGAGCGAGTTGGTTCTTAGCTTCCCAGAGAGCTGGAAGCAAGATGCTTTGGGGCCTCTCTGCCCCTTTGGAAACAAGGCAGCACCTTGGGCCTGGCAGCTCTAGGGCAATGGAGCACACCCAGAGCAGAAGTTCTACTTCAGCCAAATCAGGCCTGCCAGGAAACGGCGTTTCACAGGCCTTGGTAAGAGATGTTCCCGGTAGGCTGTAAGAGCACTGGGCAACGCCAGATGTTTCTTAGCTTCCCGAAGAGCTGGAAGCAAGATGCTTTGGTGCCACTCTCTCACTTTGGAATCAAGGCAGCCCTTTGGGGCAGGTAGCTCCAGGCCAGTGGAGCACACCCAGAGCAGAAGTTCTACTTCGGCCAGTTCAGGCCACCAACAAACTGCGTTTCACAGGCCTTGGTAAGAGATGTTCCCGGTAGGCTGTAAGAGCACTGGGCAACGCCAGATGTTTCTTAGCTTCCCGAAGAGCTGGAAGCAAGATGCTTTGGGGCCTCTCTGCCCCTTTGCAAACAAGGCGGCCCTTTGGGCCAGGCAGCTCTAGGCCAATGGAGCACACCCAGAGCAGAAGTTCTACTTCAGCTAGATCAGGCCACCTACAAAGTGCGTTTCACAGGCCTTGGTAAGAGATTTTCTCTCAGGCTGTAAGAGCACTGGGCAGAGCCAGTTGTTTCTTAGCTTCCCGAAGAGCTGGAAGCAAGATGCTTTGGGGGCTCCCTGCCCCTTTGCCAACAAGGCCGACCTTTGGGCCTTTCAGCTCTAGGCCAATGGAGCACACCCAGAGCAGAAGTTCTACCTCAGCCAGATAAGGCCTGCCAAGAAACTGCGTTTCAAAGGCTTTGGTAAGAGATGTTCCCGGTACTCTGTCAGAGCACTGGGCAGAGACAGTTGTTTCTTAGCTTCCCAATGAGCTGGAAGCAAGATGCTTTGGGGCCTCTCTGCCCCTTTGCAAACAAGGCATCCCTTTGGGCCTTTCAGCTCTAGGGCAATGGAGCACACCCAGAGCAGAAGTTCTACCTCAGCCAGATCAGGCCTGCCAAGAAACTGCTTTTCACAGGCCTTCGTAAGAGGTGTTCCCGGAAGGCTGTAAGAGTACCTGGCAGAGCGAGTTGTTTCTTAGCTTCAAAAACAGCTGGAAGCAACATGATTTGGGGCCTCTCTCCCCCTTTGGAAACAAAGCAGCCTTTGTGCCTGGCAGCTCTAGGCCAAAGTAGCACACCCAGAGCACAAGTTCTACCTCAGCCAGATAAGGCCTGTCAAGAAGCTGCGTTTCACAGGCCTTTGTATGTGACGTTCCCGGTTGGCTTTGAGAGCACTGTGCAGAGCCAGTTGTTTTAGCTTCCCAGAGAGCAGGAAGCAAGATGCTTTGGGGCCTCTCTCACACTTTGGAAATAAAGGCAGCCCTTTGGGCCTGGCAGCCCTAGGCCAATGGAGTACACCCAGAGCAGAAGTTCTACCTCAGCCAGATCAGGCCTTCCAAGAAACTGCGTCTCACAGGCCTTTCTCTGTCACGCTGCCGGTAGGCTGTGAGAGCACTGTGCAGAGCCAGTTGTTTCTTAGCTTCCCAAAGATTTGGAAGCAAGATACTTTGGGGACTCTCAGCCCCTTTGGAAACAAGGCGGCCCTTTGGGCCTGGCAGCTCTAGGCCAAAGTAGCACGCCCAGAGCAGGAGTTCTACTTCAGCCAGATCAGGCCTGCCAAGAAACTGCGTTTCACAGGCCTTGGTAAGAGATGTTCCCGGTAGGCTGTGAGAGCACTGGGCAGAGCCAGTTGTTTCTTACCTTCCTGAAAAGCTGGAAGCAAGACGCTTGGGACCCCTCTGCCCGTTTGGGAACAAGGCAGCCTTTTGGGTCGGGAAGCTCTAGGCCAATGGAGCACACGCAGAGCAGGAGTTCTACTTCAGCCTGATCAGGCCTGCAAAGAAACAGCGTTTGACAGGCCTTGGTAAGAGATGTTCCCGGTAGGTGTAAGAGCACTGGGCAGAGCCAGTTGTTTCTTAGCTTCGCAAAGACCGGGAAGCAAGATGCTTTGGGCCTCTCTGCCCCTTGGAAACAGGGCAGCACTTGGGGCCTGGCAGCTCTAGGGCAATGGAGCACACCCAGAGCCGGAGTTCTACTTCAGCCAGATGAGGCCTGCCAAGAAACTGCGTTTCACAGGCCTTTCAAAGACATGTTCCCGGTAGGCTGTAAGAGCACGGGGCAGAGCGAGTTGGTTCTTAGCTTCCCAGAGAGCTGGAAGCAAGATGCTTTGGGGCCTCTCTGCCCCTTTGGAAACAAGGCAGCACCTTGGGCCTGGCAGCTCTAGGGCAATGGAGCACACCCAGAGCAGAAGTTCTACTTCAGCCAAATCAGGCCTGCCAGGAAACGGCGTTTCACAGGCCTTGGTAAGAGATGTTCCCGGTAGGCTGTAAGAGCACTGGGCAACGCCAGATGTTTCTTAGCTTCCCGAAGAGCTGGAAGCAAGATGCTTTGGTGCCACTCTCTCACTTTGGAATCAAGGCAGCCCTTTGGGGCAGGTAGCTCCAGGCCAGTGGAGCACACCCAGAGCAGAAGTTCTACTTCGGCCAGTTCAGGCCACCAACAAACTGCGTTTCACAGGCCTTGGTAAGAGATGTTCCCGGTAGGCTGTAAGAGCACTGGGCAACGCCAGATGTTTCTTAGCTTCCCGAAGAGCTGGAAGCAAGATGCTTTGGGGCCTCTCTGCCCCTTTGCAAACAAGGCGGCCCTTTGGGCCAGGCAGCTCTAGGCCAATGGAGCACACCCAGAGCAGAAGTTCTACTTCAGCTAGATCAGGCCACCTACAAAGTGCGTTTCACAGGCCTTGGTAAGAGATTTTCTCTCAGGCTGTAAGAGCACTGGGCAGAGCCAGTTGTTTCTTAGCTTCCCGAAGAGCTGGAAGCAAGATGCTTTGGGGGCTCCCTGCCCCTTTGCCAACAAGGCCGACCTTTGGGCCTTTCAGCTCTAGGCCAATGGAGCACACCCAGAGCAGAAGTTCTACCTCAGCCAGATAAGGCCTGCCAAGAAACTGCGTTTCAAAGGCTTTGGTAAGAGATGTTCCCGGTACTCTGTCAGAGCACTGGGCAGAGACAGTTGTTTCTTAGCTTCCCAATGAGCTGGAAGCAAGATGCTTTGGGGCCTCTCTGCCCCTTTGCAAACAAGGCATCCCTTTGGGCCTTTCAGCTCTAGGCCAATGGAGCACACCCAGAGCAGAAGTTCTACCTCAGCCAGATCAGGCCTGCCAAGAAACTGCTTTTCACAGGCCTTCGTAAGAGGTGTTCCCGGAAGGCTGTAAGAGTACCTGGCAGAGCGAGTTGTTTCTTAGCTTCAAAAACACCTGGAAGCAACATGATTTGGGGCCTCTCTCCCCCTTTGGAAACAAAGCAGCCTTTGTGCCTGGCAGCTCTAGGCCAAAGTAGCACACCCAGAGCACAAGTTCTACCTCAGCCAGATAAGGCCTGTCAAGAAGCTGCGTTTCACAGGCCTTTGTATGTGACGTTCCCGGTTGGCTTTGAGAGCACTGTGCAGAGCCAGTTGTTTTAGCTTCCCAGAGAGCAGGAAGCAAGATGCTTTGGGGCCTCTCTCACACTTTGGAAATAAAGGCAGCCCTTTGGGCCTGGCAGCCCTAGGCCAATGGAGTACACCCAGAGCAGAAGTTCTACCTCAGCCAGATCAGGCCTTCCAAGAAACTGCGTCTCACAGGCCTTTCTCTGTCACGTTGCCGGTAGGCTGTGAGAGCACTGTGCAGAGCCAGTTGTTTCTTAGCTTCCCAAAGATTTGGAAGCAAGATACTTTGGGGACTCTCAGCCCCTTTGGAAACAAGGCGGCCCTTTGGGCCTGGCAGCTCTAGGCCAAAGTAGCACGCCCAGAGCAGGAGTTCTACTTCAGCCAGATCAGGCCTGCCAAGAAACTGCGTTTCACAGGCCTTGGTAAGAGATGTTCCCGGTAGGCTGTGAGAGCACTGGGCAGAGCCAGTTGTTTCTTACCTTCCTGAAAAGCTGGAAGCAAGACGCTTGGGACCCCTCTGCCCGTTTGGGAACAAGGCAGCCTTTTGGGTCGGGAAGCTCTAGGCCAATGGAGCACACGCAGAGCAGGAGTTCTACTTCAGCCTGATCAGGCCTGCAAAGAAACAGCGTTTGACAGGCCTTGGTAAGAGATGTTCCCGGTAGGTGTAAGAGCACTGGGCAGAGCCAGTTGTTTCTTAGCTTCGCAAAGACCGGGAAGCAAGATGCTTTGGGCCTCTCTGCCCCTTGGAAACAGGGCAGCACTTGGGGCCTGGCAGCTCTAGGGCAATGGAGCACACCCAGAGCCGGAGTTCTACTTCAGCCAGATGAGGCCTGCCAAGAAACTGCGTTTCACAGGCCTTTCAAAGACATGTTCCCGGTAGGCTGTAAGAGCACGGGGCAGAGCGAGTTGGTTCTTAGCTTCCCAGAGAGCTGGAAGCAAGATGCTTTGGGGCCTCTCTGCCCCTTTGGAAACAAGGCAGCACCTTGGGCCTGGCAGCTCTAGGGCAATGGAGCACACCCAGAGCAGAAGTTCTACTTCAGCCAAATCAGGCCTGCCAGGAAACGGCGTTTCACAGGCCTTGGTAAGAGATGTTCCCGGTAGGCTGTAAGAGCACTGGGCAACGCCAGATGTTTCTTAGCTTCCCGAAGAGCTGGAAGCAAGATGCTTTGGTGCCACTCTCTCACTTTGGAATCAAGGCAGCCCTTTGGGGCAGGTAGCTCCAGGCCAGTGGAGCACACCCAGAGCAGAAGTTCTACTTCGGCCAGTTCAGGCCACCAACAAACTGCGTTTCACAGGCCTTGGTAAGAGATGTTCCCGGTAGGCTGTAAGAGCACTGGGCAACGCCAGATGTTTCTTAGCTTCCCGAAGAGCTGGAAGCAAGATGCTTTGGGGCCTCTCTGCCCCTTTGCAAACAAGGCGGCCCTTTGGGCCAGGCAGCTCTAGGCCAATGGAGCACACCCAGAGCAGAAGTTCTACTTCAGCTAGATCAGGCCACCTACAAAGTGCGTTTCACAGGCCTTGGTAAGAGATTTTCTCTCAGGCTGTAAGAGCACTGGGCAGAGCCAGTTGTTTCTTAGCTTCCCGAAGAGCTGGAAGCAAGATGCTTTGGGGGCTCCCTGCCCCTTTGCCAACAAGGCCGACCTTTGGGCCTTTCAGCTCTAGGCCAATGGAGCACACCCAGAGCAGAAGTTCTACCTCAGCCAGATAAGGCCTGCCAAGAAACTGCGTTTCAAAGGCTTTGGTAAGAGATGTTCCCGGTACTCTGTCAGAGCACTGGGCAGAGACAGTTGTTTCTTAGCTTCCCAATGAGCTGGAAGCAAGATGCTTTGGGGCCTCTCTGCCCCTTTGCAAACAAGGCATCCCTTTGGGCCTTTCAGCTCTAGGGCAATGGAGCACACCCAGAGCAGAAGTTCTACCTCAGCCAGATCAGGCCTGCCAAGAAACTGCTTTTCACAGGCCTTCGTAAGAGGTGTTCCCGGAAGGCTGTAAGAGTACCTGGCAGAGCGAGTTGTTTCTTAGCTTCAAAAACACCTGGAAGCAACATGATTTGGGGCCTCTCTCCCCCTTTGGAAACAAAGCAGCCTTTGTGCCTGGCAGCTCTAGGCCAAAGTAGCACACCCAGAGCACAAGTTCTACCTCAGCCAGATAAGGCCTGTCAAGAAGCTGCGTTTCACAGGCCTTTGTATGTGACGTTCCCGGTTGGCTTTGAGAGCACTGTGCAGAGCCAGTTGTTTTAGCTTCCCAGAGAGCAGGAAGCAAGATGCTTTGGGGCCTCTCTCACACTTTGGAAATAAAGGCAGCCCTTTGGGCCTGGCAGCCCTAGGCCAATGGAGTACACCCAGAGCAGAAGTTCTACCTCAGCCAGATCAGGCCTTCCAAGAAACTGCGTCTCACAGGCCTTTCTCTGTCACGTTGCCGGTAGGCTGTGAGAGCACTGTGCAGAGCCAGTTGTTTCTTAGCTTCCCAAAGATTTGGAAGCAAGATACTTTGGGGACTCTCAGCCCCTTTGGAAACAAGGCGGCCCTTTGGGCCTGGCAGCTCTAGGCCAAAGTAGCACGCCCAGAGCAGGAGTTCTACTTCAGCCAGATCAGGCCTGCCAAGAAACTGCGTTTCACAGGCCTTGGTAAGAGATGTTCCCGGTAGGCTGTGAGAGCACTGGGCAGAGCCAGTTGTTTCTTACCTTCCTGAAAAGCTGGAAGCAAGACGCTTGGGACCCCTCTGCCCGTTTGGGAACAAGGCAGCCTTTTGGGTCGGGAAGCTCTAGGCCAATGGAGCACACGCAGAGCAGGAGTTCTACTTCAGCCTGATCAGGCCTGCAAAGAAACAGCGTTTGACAGGCCTTGGTAAGAGATGTTCCCGGTAGGTGTAAGAGCACTGGGCAGAGCCAGTTGTTTCTTAGCTTCGCAAAGACCGGGAAGCAAGATGCTTTGGGCCTCTCTGCCCCTTGGAAACAGGGCAGCACTTGGGGCCTGGCAGCTCTAGGGCAATGGAGCACACCCAGAGCCGGAGTTCTACTTCAGCCAGATGAGGCCTGCCAAGAAACTGCGTTTCACAGGCCTTTCAAAGACATGTTCCCGGTAGGCTGTAAGAGCACGGGGCAGAGCGAGTTGGTTCTTAGCTTCCCAGAGAGCTGGAAGCAAGATGCTTTGGGGCCTCTCTGCCCCTTTGGAAACAAGGCAGCACCTTGGGCCTGGCAGCTCTAGGGCAATGGAGCACACCCAGAGCAGAAGTTCTACTTCAGCCAAATCAGGCCTGCCAGGAAACGGCGTTTCACAGGCCTTGGTAAGAGATGTTCCCGGTAGGCTGTAAGAGCACTGGGCAACGCCAGATGTTTCTTAGCTTCCCGAAGAGCTGGAAGCAAGATGCTTTGGTGCCACTCTCTCACTTTGGAATCAAGGCAGCCCTTTGGGGCAGGTAGCTCCAGGCCAGTGGAGCACACCCAGAGCAGAAGTTCTACTTCGGCCAGTTCAGGCCACCAACAAACTGCGTTTCACAGGCCTTGGTAAGAGATGTTCCCGGTAGGCTGTAAGAGCACTGGGCAACGCCAGATGTTTCTTAGCTTCCCGAAGAGCTGGAAGCAAGATGCTTTGGGGCCTCTCTGCCCCTTTGCAAACAAGGCGGCCCTTTGGGCCAGGCAGCTCTAGGCCAATGGAGCACACCCAGAGCAGAAGTTCTACTTCAGCTAGATCAGGCCACCAACAAAGTGCGTTTCACAGGCCTTGGTAAGAGATTTTCTCTCAGGCTGTAAGAGCACTGGGCAGAGCCAGTTGTTTCTTAGCTTCCCGAAGAGCTGGAAGCAAGATGCTTTGGGGGCTCCCTGCCCCTTTGCCAACAAGGCCGACCTTTGGGCCTTTCAGCTCTAGGCCAATGGAGCACACCCAGAGCAGAAGTTCTACCTCAGCCAGATAAGGCCTGCCAAGAAACTGCGTTTCAAAGGCTTTGGTAAGAGATGTTCCCGGTACTCTGTCAGAGCACTGGGCAGAGACAGTTGTTTCTTAGCTTCCCAATGAGCTGGAAGCAAGATGCTTTGGGGCCTCTCTGCCCCTTTGCAAACAAGGCATCCCTTTGGGCCTTTCAGCTCTAGGGCAATGGAGCACACCCAGAGCAGAAGTTCTACCTCAGCCAGATCAGGCCTGCCAAGAAACTGCTTTTCACAGGCCTTCGTAAGAGGTGTTCCCGGAAGGCTGTAAGAGCACCTGGCAGAGCGAGTTGTTTCTTAGCTTCAAAAACAGCTGGAAGCAACATGATTTGGGGCCTCTCTCCCCCTTTGGAAACAAAGCAGCCTTTGTGCCTGGCAGCTCTAGGCCAAAGTAGCACACCCAGAGCACAAGTTCTACCTCAGCCAGATAAGGCCTGTCAAGAAGCTGCGTTTCACAGGCCTTTGTATGTGACGTTCCCGGTTGGCTTTGAGAGCACTGTGCAGAGCCAGTTGTTTTAGCTTCCCAGAGAGCAGGAAGCAAGATGCTTTGGGGCCTCTCTCACACTTTGGAAATAAAGGCAGCCCTTTGGGCCTGGCAGCCCTAGGCCAATGGAGTACACCCAGAGCAGAAGTTCTACCTCAGCCAGATCAGGCCTTCCAAGAAACTGCGTCTCACAGGCCTTTCTCTGTCACGTTGCCGGTAGGCTGTGAGAGCACTGTGCAGAGCCAGTTGTTTCTTAGCTTCCCAAAGATTTGGAAGCAAGATACTTTGGGGACTCTCAGCCCCTTTGGAAACAAGGCGGCCCTTTGGGCCTGGCAGCTCTAGGCCAAAGTAGCACGCCCAGAGCAGGAGTTCTACTTCAGCCAGATCAGGCCTGCCAAGAAACTGCGTTTCACAGGCCTTGGTAAGAGATGTTCCCGGTAGGCTGTGAGAGCACTGGGCAGAGCCAGTTGTTTCTTACCTTCCTGAAAAGCTGGAAGCAAGACGCTTGGGACCCCTCTGCCCGTTTGGGAACAAGGCAGCCTTTTGGGTCGGGAAGCTCTAGGCCAATGGAGCACACGCAGAGCAGGAGTTCTACTTCAGCCTGATCAGGCCTGCAAAGAAACAGCGTTTGACAGGCCTTGGTAAGAGATGTTCCCGGTAGGTGTAAGAGCACTGGGCAGAGCCAGTTGTTTCTTAGCTTCGCAAAGACCGGGAAGCAAGATGCTTTGGGCCTCTCTGCCCCTTGGAAACAGGGCAGCACTTGGGGCCTGGCAGCTCTAGGGCAATGGAGCACACCCAGAGCCGGAGTTCTACTTCAGCCAGATGAGGCCTGCCAAGAAACTGCGTTTCACAGGCCTTTCAAAGACATGTTCCCGGTAGGCTGTAAGAGCACGGGGCAGAGCGAGTTGGTTCTTAGCTTCCCAGAGAGCTGGAAGCAAGATGCTTTGGGGCCTCTCTGCCCCTTTGGAAACAAGGCAGCACCTTGGGCCTGGCAGCTCTAGGGCAATGGAGCACACCCAGAGCAGAAGTTCTACTTCAGCCAAATCAGGCCTGCCAGGAAACGGCGTTTCACAGGCCTTGGTAAGAGATGTTCCCGGTAGGCTGTAAGAGCACTGGGCAACGCCAGATGTTTCTTAGCTTCCCGAAGAGCTGGAAGCAAGATGCTTTGGTGCCACTCTCTCACTTTGGAATCAAGGCAGCCCTTTGGGGCAGGTAGCTCCAGGCCAGTGGAGCACACCCAGAGCAGAAGTTCTACTTCGGCCAGTTCAGGCCACCAACAAACTGCGTTTCACAGGCCTTGGTAAGAGATGTTCCCGGTAGGCTGTAAGAGCACTGGGCAACGCCAGATGTTTCTTAGCTTCCCGAAGAGCTGGAAGCAAGATGCTTTGGGGCCTCTCTGCCCCTTTGCAAACAAGGCGGCCCTTTGGGCCAGGCAGCTCTAGGCCAATGGAGCACACCCAGAGCAGAAGTTCTACTTCAGCTAGATCAGGCCACCAACAAAGTGCGTTTCACAGGCCTTGGTAAGAGATTTTCTCTCAGGCTGTAAGAGCACTGGGCAGAGCCAGTTGTTTCTTAGCTTCCCGAAGAGCTGGAAGCAAGATGCTTTGGGGGCTCCCTGCCCCTTTGCCAACAAGGCCGACCTTTGGGCCTTTCAGCTCTAGGCCAATGGAGCACACCCAGAGCAGAAGTTCTACCTCAGCCAGATAAGGCCTGCCAAGAAACTGCGTTTCAAAGGCTTTGGTAAGAGATGTTCCCGGTACTCTGTCAGAGCACTGGGCAGAGACAGTTGTTTCTTAGCTTCCCAATGAGCTGGAAGCAAGATGCTTTGGGGCCTCTCTGCCCCTTTGCAAACAAGGCATCCCTTTGGGCCTTTCAGCTCTAGGCCAATGGAGCACACCCAGAGCAGAAGTTCTACCTCAGCCAGATCAGGCCTGCCAAGAAACTGCTTTTCACAGGCCTTCGTAAGAGGTGTTCCCGGAAGGCTGTAAGAGCACCTGGCAGAGCGAGTTGTTTCTTAGCTTCAAAAACAGCTGGAAGCAACATGATTTGGGGCCTCTCTCCCCCTTTGGAAACAAAGCAGCCTTTGTGCCTGGCAGCTCTAGGCCAAAGTAGCACACCCAGAGCACAAGTTCTACCTCAGCCAGATAAGGCCTGTCAAGAAGCTGCGTTTCACAGGCCTTTGTATGTGACGTTCCCGGTTGGCTTTGAGAGCACTGTGCAGAGCCAGTTGTTTTAGCTTCCCAGAGAGCAGGAAGCAAGATGCTTTGGGGCCTCTCTCACACTTTGGAAATAAAGGCAGCCCTTTGGGCCTGGCAGCCCTAGGCCAATGGAGTACACCCAGAGCAGAAGTTCTACCTCAGCCAGATCAGGCCTTCCAAGAAACTGCGTCTCACAGGCCTTTCTCTGTCACGTTGCCGGTAGGCTGTGAGAGCACTGTGCAGAGCCAGTTGTTTCTTAGCTTCCCAAAGATTTGGAAGCAAGATACTTTGGGGACTCTCAGCCCCTTTGGAAACAAGGCGGCCCTTTGGGCCTGGCAGCTCTAGGCCAAAGTAGCACGCCCAGAGCAGGAGTTCTACTTCAGCCAGATCAGGCCTGCCAAGAAACTGCGTTTCACAGGCCTTGGTAAGAGATGTTCCCGGTAGGCTGTGAGAGCACTGGGCAGAGCCAGTTGTTTCTTACCTTCCTGAAAAGCTGGAAGCAAGACGCTTGGGACCCCTCTGCCCGTTTGGGAACAAGGCAGCCTTTTGGGTCGGGAAGCTCTAGGCCAATGGAGCACACGCAGAGCAGGAGTTCTACTTCAGCCTGATCAGGCCTGCAAAGAAACAGCGTTTGACAGGCCTTGGTAAGAGATGTTCCCGGTAGGTGTAAGAGCACTGGGCAGAGCCAGTTGTTTCTTAGCTTCGCAAAGACCGGGAAGCAAGATGCTTTGGGCCTCTCTGCCCCTTGGAAACAGGGCAGCACTTGGGGCCTGGCAGCTCTAGGGCAATGGAGCACACCCAGAGCCGGAGTTCTACTTCAGCCAGATGAGGCCTGCCAAGAAACTGCGTTTCACAGGCCTTTCAAAGACATGTTCCCGGTAGGCTGTAAGAGCACGGGGCAGAGCGAGTTGGTTCTTAGCTTCCCAGAGAGCTGGAAGCAAGATGCTTTGGGGCCTCTCTGCCCCTTTGGAAACAAGGCAGCACCTTGGGCCTGGCAGCTCTAGGGCAATGGAGCACACCCAGAGCAGAAGTTCTACTTCAGCCAAATCAGGCCTGCCAGGAAACGGCGTTTCACAGGCCTTGGTAAGAGATGTTCCCGGTAGGCTGTAAGAGCACTGGGCAACGCCAGATGTTTCTTAGCTTCCCGAAGAGCTGGAAGCAAGATGCTTTGGTGCCACTCTCTCACTTTGGAATCAAGGCAGCCCTTTGGGGCAGGTAGCTCCAGGCCAGTGGAGCACACCCAGAGCAGAAGTTCTACTTCGGCCAGTTCAGGCCACCAACAAACTGCGTTTCACAGGCCTTGGTAAGAGATGTTCCCGGTAGGCTGTAAGAGCACTGGGCAACGCCAGATGTTTCTTAGCTTCCCGAAGAGCTGGAAGCAAGATGCTTTGGGGCCTCTCTGCCCCTTTGCAAACAAGGCGGCCCTTTGGGCCAGGCAGCTCTAGGCCAATGGAGCACACCCAGAGCAGAAGTTCTACTTCAGCTAGATCAGGCCACCAACAAAGTGCGTTTCACAGGCCTTGGTAAGAGATTTTCTCTCAGGCTGTAAGAGCACTGGGCAGAGCCAGTTGTTTCTTAGCTTCCCGAAGAGCTGGAAGCAAGATGCTTTGGGGGCTCCCTGCCCCTTTGCCAACAAGGCCGACCTTTGGGCCTTTCAGCTCTAGGCCAATGGAGCACACCCAGAGCAGAAGTTCTACCTCAGCCAGATAAGGCCTGCCAAGAAACTGCGTTTCAAAGGCTTTGGTAAGAGATGTTCCCGGTACTCTGTCAGAGCACTGGGCAGAGACAGTTGTTTCTTAGCTTCCCAATGAGCTGGAAGCAAGATGCTTTGGGGCCTCTCTGCCCCTTTGCAAACAAGGCATCCCTTTGGGCCTTTCAGCTCTAGGCCAATGGAGCACACCCAGAGCAGAAGTTCTACCTCAGCCAGATCAGGCCTGCCAAGAAACTGCTTTTCACAGGCCTTCGTAAGAGGTGTTCCCGGAAGGCTGTAAGAGTACCTGGCAGAGCGAGTTGTTTCTTAGCTTCAAAAACAGCTGGAAGCAACATGATTTGGGGCCTCTCTCCCCCTTTGGAAACAAAGCAGCCTTTGTGCCTGGCAGCTCTAGGCCAAAGTAGCACACCCAGAGCACAAGTTCTACCTCAGCCAGATAAGGCCTGTCAAGAAGCTGCGTTTCACAGGCCTTTGTATGTGACGTTCCCGGTTGGCTTTGAGAGCACTGTGCAGAGCCAGTTGTTTTAGCTTCCCAGAGAGCAGGAAGCAAGATGCTTTGGGGCCTCTCTCACACTTTGGAAATAAAGGCAGCCCTTTGGGCCTGGCAGCCCTAGGCCAATGGAGTACACCCAGAGCAGAAGTTCTACCTCAGCCAGATCAGGCCTTCCAAGAAACTGCGTCTCACAGGCCTTTCTCTGTCACGTTGCCGGTAGGCTGTGAGAGCACTGTGCAGAGCCAGTTGTTTCTTAGCTTCCCAAAGATTTGGAAGCAAGATACTTTGGGGACTCTCAGCCCCTTTGGAAACAAGGCGGCCCTTTGGGCCTGGCAGCTCTAGGCCAAAGTAGCACGCCCAGAGCAGGAGTTCTACTTCAGCCAGATCAGGCCTGCCAAGAAACTGCGTTTCACAGGCCTTGGTAAGAGATGTTCCCGGTAGGCTGTGAGAGCACTGGGCAGAGCCAGTTGTTTCTTACCTTCCTGAAAAGCTGGAAGCAAGACGCTTGGGACCCCTCTGCCCGTTTGGGAACAAGGCAGCCTTTTGGGTCGGGAAGCTCTAGGCCAATGGAGCACACGCAGAGCAGGAGTTCTACTTCAGCCTGATCAGGCCTGCAAAGAAACAGCGTTTGACAGGCCTTGGTAAGAGATGTTCCCGGTAGGTGTAAGAGCACTGGGCAGAGCCAGTTGTTTCTTAGCTTCGCAAAGACCGGGAAGCAAGATGCTTTGGGCCTCTCTGCCCCTTGGAAACAGGGCAGCACTTGGGGCCTGGCAGCTCTAGGGCAATGGAGCACACCCAGAGCCGGAGTTCTACTTCAGCCAGATGAGGCCTGCCAAGAAACTGCGTTTCACAGGCCTTTCAAAGACATGTTCCCGGTAGGCTGTAAGAGCACGGGGCAGAGCGAGTTGGTTCTTAGCTTCCCAGAGAGCTGGAAGCAAGATGCTTTGGGGCCTCTCTGCCCCTTTGGAAACAAGGCAGCACCTTGGGCCTGGCAGCTCTAGGGCAATGGAGCACACCCAGAGCAGAAGTTCTACTTCAGCCAAATCAGGCCTGCCAGGAAACGGCGTTTCACAGGCCTTGGTAAGAGATGTTCCCGGTAGGCTGTAAGAGCACTGGGCAACGCCAGATGTTTCTTAGCTTCCCGAAGAGCTGGAAGCAAGATGCTTTGGTGCCACTCTCTCACTTTGGAATCAAGGCAGCCCTTTGGGGCAGGTAGCTCCAGGCCAGTGGAGCACACCCAGAGCAGAAGTTCTACTTCGGCCAGTTCAGGCCACCAACAAACTGCGTTTCACAGGCCTTGGTAAGAGATGTTCCCGGTAGGCTGTAAGAGCACTGGGCAACGCCAGATGTTTCTTAGCTTCCCGAAGAGCTGGAAGCAAGATGCTTTGGGGCCTCTCTGCCCCTTTGCAAACAAGGCGGCCCTTTGGGCCAGGCAGCTCTAGGCCAATGGAGCACACCCAGAGCAGAAGTTCTACTTCAGCTAGATCAGGCCACCTACAAAGTGCGTTTCACAGGCCTTGGTAAGAGATTTTCTCTCAGGCTGTAAGAGCACTGGGCAGAGCCAGTTGTTTCTTAGCTTCCCGAAGAGCTGGAAGCAAGATGCTTTGGGGGCTCCCTGCCCCTTTGCCAACAAGGCCGACCTTTGGGCCTTTCAGCTCTAGGCCAATGGAGCACACCCAGAGCAGAAGTTCTACCTCAGCCAGATAAGGCCTGCCAAGAAACTGCGTTTCCAAGGCTTTGGTAAGAGATGTTCCCGGTACTCTGTCAGAGCACTGGGCAGAGACAGTTGTTTCTTAGCTTCCCAATGAGCTGGAAGCAAGATGCTTTGGGGCCTCTCTGCCCCTTTGCAAACAAGGCATCCCTTTGGGCCTTTCAGCTCTAGGGCAATGGAGCACACCCAGAGCAGAAGTTCTACCTCAGCCAGATCAGGCCTGCCAAGAAACTGCTTTTCACAGGCCTTCGTAAGAGGTGTTCCCGGAAGGCTGTAAGAGTACCTGGCAGAGCGAGTTGTTTCTTAGCTTCAAAAACAGCTGGAAGCAACATGATTTGGGGCCTCTCTCCCCCTTTGGAAACAAAGCAGCCTTTGTGCCTGGCAGCTCTAGGCCAAAGTAGCACACCCAGAGCACAAGTTCTACCTCAGCCAGATAAGGCCTGTCAAGAAGCTGCGTTTCACAGGCCTTTGTATGTGACGTTCCCGGTTGGCTTTGAGAGCACTGTGCAGAGCCAGTTGTTTTAGCTTCCCAGAGAGCAGGAAGCAAGATGCTTTGGGGCCTCTCTCACACTTTGGAAATAAAGGCAGCCCTTTGGGCCTGGCAGCCCTAGGCCAATGGAGTACACCCAGAGCAGAAGTTCTACCTCAGCCAGATCAGGCCTTCCAAGAAACTGCGTCTCACAGGCCTTTCTCTGTCACGTTGCCGGTAGGCTGTGAGAGCACTGTGCAGAGCCAGTTGTTTCTTAGCTTCCCAAAGATTTGGAAGCAAGATACTTTGGGGACTCTCAGCCCCTTTGGAAACAAGGCGGCCCTTTGGGCCTGGCAGCTCTAGGCCAAAGTAGCACGCCCAGAGCAGGAGTTCTACTTCAGCCAGATCAGGCCTGCCAAGAAACTGCGTTTCACAGGCCTTGGTAAGAGATGTTCCCGGTAGGCTGTTAGAGCACTGGGCAGAGCCAGTTGTTTCTTACCTTCCTGAAAAGCTGGAAGCAAGACGCTTGGGACCCCTCTGCCCGTTTGGGAACAAGGCAGCCTTTTGGGTCGGGAAGCTCTAGGCCAATGGAGCACACGCAGAGCAGGAGTTCTACTTCAGCCTGATCAGGCCTGCAAAGAAACAGCGTTTGACAGGCCTTGGTAAGAGATGTTCCCGGTAGGTGTAAGAGCACTGGGCAGAGCCAGTTGTTTCTTAGCTTCGCAAAGACCGGGAAGCAAGATGCTTTGGGCCTCTCTGCCCCTTGGAAACAGGGCAGCACTTGGGGCCTGGCAGCTCTAGGGCAATGGAGCACACCCAGAGCCGGAGTTCTACTTCAGCCAGATGAGGCCTGCCAAGAAACTGCGTTTCACAGGCCTTTCAAAGACATGTTCCCGGTAGGCTGTAAGAGCACGGGGCAGAGCGAGTTGGTTCTTAGCTTCCCAGAGAGCTGGAAGCAAGATGCTTTGGGGCCTCTCTGCCCCTTTGGAAACAAGGCAGCACCTTGGGCCTGGCAGCTCTAGGGCAATGGAGCACACCCAGAGCAGAAGTTCTACTTCAGCCAAATCAGGCCTGCCAGGAAACGGCGTTTCACAGGCCTTGGTAAGAGATGTTCCCGGTAGGCTGTAAGAGCACTGGGCAACGCCAGATGTTTCTTAGCTTCCCGAAGAGCTGGAAGCAAGATGCTTTGGTGCCACTCTCTCACTTTGGAATCAAGGCAGCCCTTTGGGGCAGGTAGCTCCAGGCCAGTGGAGCACACCCAGAGCAGAAGTTCTACTTCGGCCAGTTCAGGCCACCAACAAACTGCGTTTCACAGGCCTTGGTAAGAGATGTTCCCGGTAGGCTGTAAGAGCACTGGGCAACGCCAGATGTTTCTTAGCTTCCCGAAGAGCTGGAAGCAAGATGCTTTGGGGCCTCTCTGCCCCTTTGCAAACAAGGCGGCCCTTTGGGCCAGGCAGCTCTAGGCCAATGGAGCACACCCAGAGCAGAAGTTCTACTTCAGCTAGATCAGGCCACAAACAAAGTGCGTTTCACAGGCCTTGGTAAGAGATTTTCTCTCAGGCTGTAAGAGCACTGGGCAGAGCCAGTTGTTTCTTAGCTTCCCGAAGAGCTGGAAGCAAGATGCTTTGGGGGCTCCCTGCCCCTTTGCCAACAAGGCCGACCTTTGGGCCTTTCAGCTCTAGGCCAATGGAGCACACCCAGAGCAGAAGTTCTACCTCAGCCAGATAAGGCCTGCCAAGAAACTGCGTTTCAAAGGCTTTGGTAAGAGATGTTCCCGGTACTCTGTCAGAGCACTGGGCAGAGACAGTTGTTTCTTAGCTTCCCAATGAGCTGGAAGCAAGATGCTTTGGGGCCTCTCTGCCCCTTTGCAAACAAGGCATCCCTTTGGGCCTTTCAGCTCTAGGCCAATGGAGCACACCCAGAGCAGAAGTTCTACCTCAGCCAGATCAGGCCTGCCAAGAAACTGCTTTTCACAGGCCTTCGTAAGAGGTGTTCCCGGAAGGCTGTAAGAGTACCTGGCAGAGCGAGTTGTTTCTTAGCTTCAAAAACAGCTGGAAGCAACATGATTTGGGGCCTCTCTCCCCCTTTGGAAACAAAGCAGCCTTTGTGCCTGGCAGCTCTAGGCCAAAGTAGCACACCCAGAGCACAAGTTCTACCTCAGCCAGATAAGGCCTGTCAAGAAGCTGCGTTTCACAGGCCTTTGTATGTGACGTTCCCGGTTGGCTTTGAGAGCACTGTGCAGAGCCAGTTGTTTTAGCTTCCCAGAGAGCAGGAAGCAAGATGCTTTGGGGCCTCTCTCACACTTTGGAAATAAAGGCAGCCCTTTGGGCCTGGCAGCCCTAGGCCAATGGAGTACACCCAGAGCAGAAGTTCTACCTCAGCCAGATCAGGCCTTCCAAGAAACTGCGTCTCACAGGCCTTTCTCTGTCACGTTGCCGGTAGGCTGTGAGAGCACTGTGCAGAGCCAGTTGTTTCTTAGCTTCCCAAAGATTTGGAAGCAAGATACTTTGGGGACTCTCAGCCCCTTTGGAAACAAGGCGGCCCTTTGGGCCTGGCAGCTCTAGGCCAAAGTAGCACGCCCAGAGCAGGAGTTCTACTTCAGCCAGATCAGGCCTGCCAAGAAACTGTGTTTCACAGGCCTTGGTAAGAGATGTTCCCGGTAGGCTGTAAGAGCACTGGGCAGAGCCAGTTGTTTCTTACCTTCCTGAAAAGCTGGAAGCAAGACGCTTGGGACCCCTCTGCCCGTTTGGGAACAAGGCAGCCTTTTGGGTCGGGAAGCTCTAGGCCAATGGAGCACACGCAGAGCAGGAGTTCTACTTCAGCCTGATCAGGCCTGCAAAGAAACAGCGTTTGACAGGCCTTGGTAAGAGATGTTCCCGGTAGGTGTAAGAGCACTGGGCAGAGCCAGTTGTTTCTTAGCTTCGCAAAGACCGGGAAGCAAGATGCTTTGGGCCTCTCTGCCCCTTGGAAACAGGGCAGCACTTGGGGCCTGGCAGCTCTAGGGCAATGGAGCACACCCAGAGCCGGAGTTCTACTTCAGCCAGATGAGGCCTGCCAAGAAACTGCGTTTCACAGGCCTTTCAAAGACATGTTCCCGGTAGGCTGTAAGAGCACGGGGCAGAGCGAGTTGGTTCTTAGCTTCCCAGAGAGCTGGAAGCAAGATGCTTTGGGGCCTCTCTGCCCCTTTGGAAACAAGGCAGCACCTTGGGCCTGGCAGCTCTAGGGCAATGGAGCACACCCAGAGCAGAAGTTCTACTTCAGCCAAATCAGGCCTGCCAGGAAACGGCGTTTCACAGGCCTTGGTAAGAGATGTTCCCGGTAGGCTGTAAGAGCACTGGGCAACGCCAGATGTTTCTTAGCTTCCCGAAGAGCTGGAAGCAAGATGCTTTGGTGCCACTCTCTCACTTTGGAATCAAGACAGCCCTTTGGGGCAGGTAGCTCCAGGCCAGTGGAGCACACCCAGAGCAGAAGTTCTACTTCGGCCAGTTCAGGCCACCAACAAACTGCGTTTCACAGGCCTTGGTAAGAGATGTTCCCGGTAGGCTGTAAGAGCACTGGGCAACGCCAGATGTTTCTTAGCTTCCCGAAGAGCTGGAAGCAAGATGCTTTGGGGCCTCTCTGCCCCTTTGCAAACAAGGCGGCCCTTTGGGCCAGGCAGCTCTAGGCCAAAGGAGCACACCCAGAGCAGAAGTTCTACTTCAGCTAGATCAGGCCACCTACAAAGTGCGTTTCACAGGCCTTGGTAAGAGATTTTCTCTCAGGCTGTAAGAGCACTGGGCAGAGCCAGTTGTTTCTTAGCTTCCCGAAGAGCTGGAAGCAAGATGCTTTGGGGGCTCCCTGCCCCTTTGCCAACAAGGCCGACCTTTGGGCCTTTCAGCTCTAGGCCAATGGAGCACACCCAGAGCAGAAGTTCTACCTCAGCCAGATAAGGCCTGCCAAGAAACTGCGTTTCAAAGGCTTTGGTAAGAGATGTTCCCGGTACTCTGTCAGAGCACTGGGCAGAGACAGTTGTTTCTTAGCTTCCCAATGAGCTGGAAGCAAGATGCTTTGGGGCCTCTCTGCCCCTTTGCAAACAAGGCATCCCTTTGGGCCTTTCAGCTCTAGGGCAATGGAGCACACCCAGAGCAGAAGTTCTACCTCAGCCAGATCAGGCCTGCCAAGAAACTGCTTTTCACAGGCCTTCGTAAGAGGTGTTCCCGGAAGGCTGTAAGAGTACCTGGCAGAGCGAGTTGTTTCTTAGCTTCAAAAACAGCTGGAAGCAACATGATTTGGGGCCTCTCTCCCCCTTTGGAAACAAAGCAGCCTTTGTGCCTGGCAGCTCTAGGCCAAAGTAGCACACCCAGAGCACAAGTTCTACCTCAGCCAGATAAGGCCTGTCAAGAAGCTGCGTTTCACAGGCCTTTGTATGTGACGTTCCCGGTTGGCTTTGAGAGCACTGTGCAGAGCCAGTTGTTTTAGCTTCCCAGAGAGCAGGAAGCAAGATGCTTTGGGGCCTCTCTCACACTTTGGAAATAAAGGCAGCCCTTTGGGCCTGGCAGCCCTAGGCCAATGGAGTACACCCAGAGCAGAAGTTCTACCTCAGCCAGATCAGGCCTTCCAAGAAACTGCGTCTCACAGGCCTTTCTCTGTCACGTTGCCGGTAGGCTGTGAGAGCACTGTGCAGAGCCAGTTGTTTCTTAGCTTCCCAAAGATTTGGAAGCAAGATACTTTGGGGACTCTCAGCCCCTTTGGAAACAAGGCGGCCCTTTGGGCCTGGCAGCTCTAGGCCAAAGTAGCACGCCCAGAGCAGGAGTTCTACTTCAGCCAGATGAGGCCTGCCAAGAAACTGCGTTTCACAGGCCTTTCAAAGACATGTTCCCAGTAGGCTGTAAGAGCACGGGGCAGAGCGAGTTGGTTCTTAGCTTCCCAGAGAGCTGGAAGCAAGATGCTTTGGGGCCTCTCTGCCCCTTTGGAAACAAGGCAGCACCTTGGGCCTGGCAGCTCTAGGGCAATGGAGCACACCCAGAGCAGAAGTTCTACTTCAGCCAAATCAGGCCTGCCAGGAAACGGCGTTTCACAGGCCTTGGTAAGAGATGTTCCCGGTAGGCTGTAAGAGCACTGGGCAACGCCAGATGTTTCTTAGCTTCCCGAAGAGCTGGAAGCAAGATGCTTTGGTGCCACTCTCTCACTTTGGAATCAAGACAGCCCTTTGGGGCAGGTAGCTCCAGGCCAGTGGAGCACACCCAGAGCAGAAGTTCTACTTCGGCCAGTTCAGGCCACCAACAAACTGCGTTTCACAGGCCTTGGTAAGAGATGTTCCCGGTAGGCTGTAAGAGCACTGGGCAACGCCAGATGTTTCTTAGCTTCCCGAAGAGCTGGAAGCAAGATGCTTTGGGGCCTCTCTGCCCCTTTGCAAACAAGGCGGCCCTTTGGGCCAGGCAGCTCTAGGCCAAAGGAGCACACCCAGAGCAGAAGTTCTACTTCAGCTAGATCAGGCCACCTACAAAGTGCGTTTCACAGGCCTTGGTAAGAGATTTTCTCTCAGGCTGTAAGAGCACTGGGCAGAGCCAGTTGTTTCTTAGCTTCCCGAAGAGCTGGAAGCAAGATGCTTTGTGGGCTCCCTGCCCCTTTGCCAACAAGGCCGACCTTTGGGCCTTTCAGCTCTAGGCCAATGGAGCACACCCAGAGCAGAAGTTCTACCTCAGCCAGATCAGGCCTGCCAAGAAACTGCTTTTCACAGGCCTTCATAAGAGGTGTTCCCGGAAGGCTGTAAGAGTACCTGGCAGAGCGAGTTGTTTCTTAGCTTCAAAAACAGCTGGAAGCAACATGATTTGGGGCCTCTCTCCCCCTTTGGAAACAAAGCAGCCTTTGTGCCTGGCAGCTCTAGGCCAAAGTAGCACACCCAGAGCACAAGTTCTACCTCAGCCAGATAAGGCCTGTCAAGAAGCTGCGTTTCACAGGCCTTTGTATGTGACGTTCCCGGTTGGCTTTGAGAGCACTGTGCAGAGCCAGTTGTTTTAGCTTCCCAGAGAGCAGGAAGCAAGATGCTTTGGGGCCTCTCTCACACTTTGGAAATAAAGGCAGCCCTTTGGGCCTGGCAGCCCTAGGCCAATGGAGTACACCCAGAGCAGAAGTTCTACCTCAGCCAGATCAGGCCTTCCAAGAAACTGCGTCTCACAGGCCTTTCTCTGTCACGTTGCCGGTAGGCTGTGAGAGCACTGTGCAGAGCCAGTTGTTTCTTAGCTTCCCAAAGATTTGGAAGCAAGATACTTTGGGGACTCTCAGCCCCTTTGGAAACAAGGCGGCCCTTTGGGCCTGGCAGCTCTAGGCCAAAGTAGCACGCCCAGAGCAGGAGTTCTACTTCAGCCAGATCAGGACTGCCAAGAAACTGCGTTTCACAGGCCTTGGTAAGAGATGTTCCCGGTAGGCTGTAAGAGCACTGGGCAGAGCCAGTTGTTTCTTACCTTCCTGAAAAGCTGGAAGCAAGACGCTTGGGACCCCTCTGCCCGTTTGGGAACAAGGCAGCCTTTTGGGTCGGGAAGCTCTAGGCCAATGGAGCACACGCAGAGCAGGAGTTCTACTTCAGCCTGATCAGGCCTGCAAAGAAACAGCGTTTGACAGGCCTTGGTAAGAGATGTTCCCGGTAGGTGTAAGAGCACTGGGCAGAGCCAGTTGTTTCTTAGCTTCGCAAAGACCGGGAAGCAAGATGCTTTGGGCCTCTCTGCCCCTTGGAAACAGGGCAGCACTTGGGGCCTGGCAGCTCTAGGGCAATGGAGCACACCCAGAGCCGGAGTTCTACTTCAGCCAGATGAGGCCTGCCAAGAAACTGCGTTTCACAGGCCTTTCAAAGACATGTTCCCGGTAGGCTGTAAGAGCACGGGGCAGAGCGAGTTGGTTCTTAGCTTCCCAGAGAGCTGGAAGCAAGATGCTTTGGGGCCTCTCTGCCCCTTTGGAAACAAGGCAGCACCTTGGGCCTGGCAGCTCTAGGGCAATGGAGCACACCCAGAGCAGAAGTTCTACTTCAGCCAAATCAGGCCTGCCAGGAAACGGCGTTTCACAGGCCTTGGTAAGAGATGTTCCCGGTAGGCTGTAAGAGCACTGGGCAACGCCAGATGTTTCTTAGCTTCCCGAAGAGCTGGAAGCAAGATGCTTTGGTGCCACTCTCTCACTTTGGAATCAAGGCAGCCCTTTGGGGCAGGTAGCTCCAGGCCAGTGGAGCACACCCAGAGCAGAAGTTCTACTTCGGCCAGTTCAGGCCACCAACAAACTGCGTTTCACAGGCCTTGGTAAGAGATGTTCCCGGTAGGCTGTAAGAGCACTGGGCAACGCCAGATGTTTCTTAGCTTCCCGAAGAGCTGGAAGCAAGATGCTTTGGGGCCTCTCTGCCCCTTTGCAAACAAGGCGGCCCTTTGGGCCAGGCAGCTCTAGGCCAAAGGAGCACACCCAGAGCAGAAGTTCTACTTCAGCTAGATTAGGCCACCTACAAAGTGCGTTTCACAGGCCTTGGTAAGAGATTTTCTCTCAGGCTGTAAGAGCACTGGGCAGAGCCAGTTGTTTCTTAGCTTCCCGAAGAGCTGGAAGCAAGATGCTTTGGGGGCTCCCTGCCCCTTTGCCAACAAGGCCGACCTTTGGGCCTTTCAGCTCTAGGCCAATGGAGCACACCCAGAGCAGAAGTTCTACCTCAGCCAGATAAGGCCTGCCAAGAAACTGCGTTTCAAAGGCTTTGGTAAGAGATGTTCCCGGTACTCTGTCAGAGCACTGGGCAGAGACAGTTGTTTCTTAGCTTCCCAATGAGCTGGAAGCAAGATGCTTTGGGGCCTCTCTGCCCCTTTGCAAACAAGGCATCCCTTTGGGCCTTTCAGCTCTAGGGCAATGGAGCACACCCAGAGCAGAAGTTCTACCTCAGCCAGATCAGGCCTGCCAAGAAACTGCTTTTCACAGGCCTTCGTAAGAGGTGTTCCCGGAAGGCTGTAAGAGTACCTGGCAGAGCGAGTTGTTTCTTAGCTTCAAAAACAGCTGGAAGCAACATGATTTGGGGCCTCTCTCCCCCTTTGGAAACAAAGCAGCCTTTGTGCCTGGCAGCTCTAGGCCAAAGTAGCACACCCAGAGCACAAGTTCTACCTCAGCCAGATAAGGCCTGTCAAGAAGCTGCGTTTCACAGGCCTTTGTATGTGACGTTCCCGGTTGGCTTTGAGAGCACTGTGCAGAGCCAGTTGTTTTAGCTTCCCAGAGAGCAGGAAGCAAGATGCTTTGGGGCCTCTCTCACACTTTGGAAATAAAGGCAGCCCTTTGGGCCTGGCAGCCCTAGGCCAATGGAGTACACCCAGAGCAGAAGTTCTACCTCAGCCAGATCAGGCCTTCCAAGAAACTGCGTCTCACAGGCCTTTCTCTGTCACGTTGCCGGTAGGCTGTGAGAGCACTGTGCAGAGCCAGTTGTTTCTTAGCTTCCCAAAGATTTGGAAGCAAGATACTTTGGGGACTCTCAGCCCCTTTGGAAACAAGGCGGCCCTTTGGGCCTGGCAGCTCTAGGCCAAAGTAGCACGCCCAGAGCAGGAGTTCTACTTCAGCCAGATGAGGCCTGCCAAGAAACTGCGTTTCACAGGCCTTTCAAAGACATGTTCCCAGTAGGCTGTAAGAGCACGGGGCAGAGCGAGTTGGTTCTTAGCTTCCCAGAGAGCTGGAAGCAAGATGCTTTGGGGCCTCTCTGCCCCTTTGGAAACAAGGCAGCACCTTGGGCCTGGCAGCTCTAGGGCAATGGAGCACACCCAGAGCAGAAGTTCTACTTCAGCCAAATCAGGCCTGCCAGGAAACGGCGTTTCACAGGCCTTGGTAAGAGATGTTCCCGGTAGGCTGTAAGAGCACTGGGCAACGCCAGATGTTTCTTAGCTTCCCGAAGAGCTGGAAGCAAGATGCTTTGGTGCCACTCTCTCACTTTGGAATCAAGACAGCCCTTTGGGGCAGGTAGCTCCAGGCCAGTGGAGCACACCCAGAGCAGAAGTTCTACTTCGGCCAGTTCAGGCCACCAACAAACTGCGTTTCACAGGCCTTGGTAAGAGATGTTCCCGGTAGGCTGTAAGAGCACTGGGCAACGCCAGATGTTTCTTAGCTTCCCGAAGAGCTGGAAGCAAGATGCTTTGGGGCCTCTCTGCCCCTTTGCAAACAAGGCGGCCCTTTGGGCCAGGCAGCTCTAGGCCAAAGGAGCACACCCAGAGCAGAAGTTCTACTTCAGCTAGATCAGGCCACCTACAAAGTGCGTTTCACAGGCCTTGGTAAGAGATTTTCTCTCAGGCTGTAAGAGCACTGGGCAGAGCCAGTTGTTTCTTAGCTTCCCGAAGAGCTGGAAGCAAGATGCTTTGTGGGCTCCCTGCCCCTTTGCCAACAAGGCCGACCTTTGGGCCTTTCAGCTCTAGGCCAATGGAGCACACCCAGAGCAGAAGTTCTACCTCAGCCAGATCAGGCCTGCCAAGAAACTGCTTTTCACAGGCCTTCATAAGAGGTGTTCCCGGAAGGCTGTAAGAGTACCTGGCAGAGCGAGTTGTTTCTTAGCTTCAAAAACAGCTGGAAGCAACATGATTTGGGGCCTCTCTCCCCCTTTGGAAACAAAGCAGCCTTTGTGCCTGGCAGCTCTAGGCCAAAGTAGCACACCCAGAGCACAAGTTCTACCTCAGCCAGATAAGGCCTGTCAAGAAGCTGCGTTTCACAGGCCTTTGTATGTGACGTTCCCGGTTGGCTTTGAGAGCACTGTGCAGAGCCAGTTGTTTTAGCTTCCCAGAGAGCAGGAAGCAAGATGCTTTGGGGCCTCTCTCACACTTTGGAAATAAAGGCAGCCCTTTGGGCCTGGCAGCCCTAGGCCAATGGAGTACACCCAGAGCAGAAGTTCTACCTCAGCCAGATCAGGCCTTCCAAGAAACTGCGTCTCACAGGCCTTTCTCTGTCACGTTGCCGGTAGGCTGTGAGAGCACTGTGCAGAGCCAGTTGTTTCTTAGCTTCCCAAAGATTTGGAAGCAAGATACTTTGGGGACTCTCAGCCCCTTTGGAAACAAGGCGGCCCTTTGGGCCTGGCAGCTCTAGGCCAAAGTAGCACGCCCAGAGCAGGAGTTCTACTTCAGCCAGATCAGGACTGCCAAGAAACTGCGTTTCACAGGCCTTGGTAAGAGATGTTCCCGGTAGGCTGTAAGAGCACTGGGCAGAGCCAGTTGTTTCTTACCTTCCTGAAAAGCTGGAAGCAAGACGCTTGGGACCCCTCTGCCCGTTTGGGAACAAGGCAGCCTTTTGGGTCGGGAAGCTCTAGGCCAATGGAGCACACGCAGAGCAGGAGTTCTACTTCAGCCTGATCAGGCCTGCAAAGAAACAGCGTTTGACAGGCCTTGGTAAGAGATGTTCCCGGTAGGTGTAAGAGCACTGGGCAGAGCCAGTTGTTTCTTAGCTTCGCAAAGACCGGGAAGCAAGATGCTTTGGGCCTCTCTGCCCCTTGGAAACAGGGCAGCACTTGGGGCCTGGCAGCTCTAGGGCAATGGAGCACACCCAGAGCCGGAGTTCTACTTCAGCCAGATGAGGCCTGCCAAGAAACTGCGTTTCACAGGCCTTTCAAAGACATGTTCCCGGTAGGCTGTAAGAGCACGGGGCAGAGCGAGTTGGTTCTTAGCTTCCCAGAGAGCTGGAAGCAAGATGCTTTGGGGCCTCTCTGCCCCTTTGGAAACAAGGCAGCACCTTGGGCCTGGCAGCTCTAGGGCAATGGAGCACACCCAGAGCAGAAGTTCTACTTCAGCCAAATCAGGCCTGCCAGGAAACGGCGTTTCACAGGCCTTGGTAAGAGATGTTCCCGGTAGGCTGTAAGAGCACTGGGCAACGCCAGATGTTTCTTAGCTTCCCGAAGAGCTGGAAGCAAGATGCTTTGGTGCCACTCTCTCACTTTGGAATCAAGGCAGCCCTTTGGGGCAGGTAGCTCCAGGCCAGTGGAGCACACCCAGAGCAGAAGTTCTACTTCGGCCAGTTCAGGCCACCAACAAACTGCGTTTCACAGGCCTTGGTAAGAGATGTTCCCGGTAGGCTGTAAGAGCACTGGGCAACGCCAGATGTTTCTTAGCTTCCCGAAGAGCTGGAAGCAAGATGCTTTGGGGCCTCTCTGCCCCTTTGCAAACAAGGCGGCCCTTTGGGCCAGGCAGCTCTAGGCCAAAGGAGCACACCCAGAGCAGAAGTTCTACTTCAGCTAGATTAGGCCACCTACAAAGTGCGTTTCACAGGCCTTGGTAAGAGATTTTCTCTCAGGCTGTAAGAGCACTGGGCAGAGCCAGTTGTTTCTTAGCTTCCCGAAGAGCTGGAAGCAAGATGCTTTGGGGGCTCCCTGCCCCTTTGCCAACAAGGCCGACCTTTGGGCCTTTCAGCTCTAGGCCAATGGAGCACACCCAGAGCAGAAGTTCTACCTCAGCCAGATAAGGCCTGCCAAGAAACTGCGTTTCAAAGGCTTTGGTAAGAGATGTTCCCGGTACTCTGTCAGAGCACTGGGCAGAGACAGTTGTTTCTTAGCTTCCCAATGAGCTGGAAGCAAGATGCTTTGGGGCCTCTCTGCCCCTTTGCAAACAAGGCATCCCTTTGGGCCTTTCAGCTCTAGGGCAATGGAGCACACCCAGAGCAGAAGTTCTACCTCAGCCAGATCAGGCCTGCCAAGAAACTGCTTTTCACAGGCCTTCGTAAGAGGTGTTCCCGGAAGGCTGTAAGAGTACCTGGCAGAGCGAGTTGTTTCTTAGCTTCAAAAACAGCTGGAAGCAACATGATTTGGGGCCTCTCTCCCCCTTTGGAAACAAAGCAGCCTTTGTGCCTGGCAGCTCTAGGCCAAAGTAGCACACCCAGAGCACAAGTTCTACCTCAGCCAGATAAGGCCTGTCAAGAAGCTGCGTTTCACAGGCCTTTGTATGTGACGTTCCCGGTTGGCTTTGAGAGCACTGTGCAGAGCCAGTTGTTTTAGCTTCCCAGAGAGCAGGAAGCAAGATGCTTTGGGGCCTCTCTCACACTTTGGAAATAAAGGCAGCCCTTTGGGCCTGGCAGCCCTAGGCCAATGGAGTACACCCAGAGCAGAAGTTCTACCTCAGCCAGATCAGGCCTTCCAAGAAACTGCGTCTCACAGGCCTTTCTCTGTCACGTTGCCGGTAGGCTGTGAGAGCACTGTGCAGAGCCAGTTGTTTCTTAGCTTCCCAAAGATTTGGAAGCAAGATACTTTGGGGACTCTCAGCCCCTTTGGAAACAAGGCGGCCCTTTGGGCCTGGCAGCTCTAGGCCAAAGTAGCACGCCCAGAGCAGGAGTTCTACTTCAGCCAGATGAGGCCTGCCAAGAAACTGCGTTTCACAGGCCTTTCAAAGACATGTTCCCAGTAGGCTGTAAGAGCACGGGGCAGAGCGAGTTGGTTCTTAGCTTCCCAGAGAGCTGGAAGCAAGATGCTTTGGGGCCTCTCTGCCCCTTTGGAAACAAGGCAGCACCTTGGGCCTGGCAGCTCTAGGGCAATGGAGCACACCCAGAGCAGAAGTTCTACTTCAGCCAAATCAGGCCTGCCAGGAAACGGCGTTTCACAGGCCTTGGTAAGAGATGTTCCCGGTAGGCTGTAAGAGCACTGGGCAACGCCAGATGTTTCTTAGCTTCCCGAAGAGCTGGAAGCAAGATGCTTTGGTGCCACTCTCTCACTTTGGAATCAAGACAGCCCTTTGGGGCAGGTAGCTCCAGGCCAGTGGAGCACACCCAGAGCAGAAGTTCTACTTCGGCCAGTTCAGGCCACCAACAAACTGCGTTTCACAGGCCTTGGTAAGAGATGTTCCCGGTAGGCTGTAAGAGCACTGGGCAACGCCAGATGTTTCTTAGCTTCCCGAAGAGCTGGAAGCAAGATGCTTTGGGGCCTCTCTGCCCCTTTGCAAACAAGGCGGCCCTTTGGGCCAGGCAGCTCTAGGCCAAAGGAGCACACCCAGAGCAGAAGTTCTACTTCAGCTAGATCAGGCCACCTACAAAGTGCGTTTCACAGGCCTTGGTAAGAGATTTTCTCTCAGGCTGTAAGAGCACTGGGCAGAGCCAGTTGTTTCTTAGCTTCCCGAAGAGCTGGAAGCAAGATGCTTTGGGGGCTCCCTGCTCCTTTGCCAACAAGGCCGACCTTTGGGCCTTTCAGCTCTAGGCCAATGGAGCACACCCAGAGCAGAAGTTCTACCTCAGCCAGATAAGGCCTGCCAAGAAACTGCGTTTCAAAGGCTTTGGTAAGAGATGTTCCCGGTACTCTGTCAGAGCACTGGGCAGAGACAGTTGTTTCTTAGCTTCCCAATGAGCTGGAAGCAAGATGCTTTGGGGCCTCTCTGCCCCTTTGCAAACAAGGCATCCCTTTGGGCCTTTCAGCTCTAGGGCAATGGAGCACACCCAGAGCAGAAGTTCTACCTCAGCCAGATCAGGCCTGCCAAGAAACTGCTTTTCACAGGCCTTCGTAAGAGGTGTTCCCGGAAGGCTGTAAGAGTACCTGGCAGAGCGAGTTGTTTCTTAGCTTCAAAAACAGCTGGAAGCAACATGATTTGGGGCCCCTCTCCCCCTTTGGAAACAAAGCAGCCTTTGTGCCTGGCAGCTCTAGGCCAAAGTAGCACACCCAGAGCACAAGTTCTACCTCAGCCAGATCAGGCCTTCCAAGAAACTGCGTCTCACAGGCCTTTCTCTGTCACGTTGCCGGTAGGCTGTGAGAGCACTGTGCAGAGCCAGTTGTTTCTTAGCTTCCCAAAGATTTGGAAGCAAGATACTTTGGGGACTCTCAGCCCCTTTGGAAACAAGGCGGCCCTTTGGGCCTGGCAGCTCTAGGCCAAAGTAGCACGCCCAGAGCAGGAGTTCTACTTCAGCCAGATCAGGCCTGCCAAGAAACTGCGTTTCACAGGCCTTGGTAAGAGATGTTCCCGGTAGGCTGTAAGAGCACTGGGCAGAGCCAGTTGTTTCTTACCTTCCTGAAAAGCTGGAAGCAAGACGCTTGGGACCCCTCTGCCCGTTTGGGAACAAGGCGGCCTTTTGGGTCGGGAAGCTCTAGGCCAATGGAGCACACGCAGAGCAGGAGTTCTACTTCAGCCTGATCAGGCCTGCAAAGAAACAGCGTTTGACAGGCCTTGGTAAGAGATGTTCCCGGTAGGTGTAAGAGCACTGGGCAGAGCCAGTTGTTTCTTAGCTTCGCAAAGACCGGGAAGCAAGATGCTTTGGGCCTCTCTGCCCCTTGGAAACAGGGCAGCTCTTGGGGCCTGGCAGCTCTAGGGCAATGGAGCACACCCAGAGCCGGAGTTCTACTTCAGCCAGATGAGGCCTGCCAAGAAACTGCGTTTCACAGGCCTTTCAAAGACATGTTCCCGGTAGGCTGTAAGAGCACGGGGCAGAGCGAGTTGGTTCTTAGCTTCCCAGAGAGCTGGAAGCAAGATGCTTTGGGGCCTCTCTGCCCCTTTGGAAACAAGGCAGCACCTTGGGCCTGGCAGCTCTAGGCCAATGGAGCACACCCAGAGCAGAAGTTCTACTTCAGCCAAATCAGGCCTGCCAGGAAACGGCGTTTCACAGGCCTTGGTAAGAGATGTTCCCGGTAGGCTGTAAGAGCACTGGGCAACGCCAGATGTTTCTTAGCTTCCCGAAGAGCTGGAAGCAAGATGCTTTGGTGCCACTCTCTCACTTTGGAATCAAGGCAGCCCTTTGGGGCAGGTAGCTCCAGGCCAGTGGAGCACACCCAGAGCAGAAGTTCTACTTCGGCCAGTTCAGGCCACCAACAAACTGCGTTTCACAGGCCTTGGTAAGAGATGTTCCCGGTAGGCTGTAAGAGCACTGGGCAACGCCAGATGTTTCTTAGCTTCCCGAAGAGCTGGAAGCAAGATGCTTTGGGGCCTCTCTGCCCCTTTGCAAACAAGGCGGCCCTTTGGGCCAGGCAGCTCTAGGCCAAAGGAGCACACCCAGAGCAGAAGTTCTACTTCAGCTAGATTAGGCCACCTACAAAGTGCGTTTCACAGGCCTTGGTAAGAGATTTTCTCTCAGGCTGTAAGAGCACTGGGCAGAGCCAGTTGTTTCTTAGCTTCCCGAAGAGCTGGAAGCAAGATGCTTTGGGGGCTCCCTGCCCCTTTGCCAACAAGGCCGACCTTTGGGCCTTTCAGCTCTAGGCCAATGGAGCACACCCAGAGCAGAAGTTCTACCTCAGCCAGATAAGGCCTGCCAAGAAACTGCGTTTCAAAGGCTTTGGTAAGAGATGTTCCCGGTACTCTGTCAGAGCACTGGGCAGAGACAGTTGTTTCTTAGCTTCCCAATGAGCTGGAAGCAAGATGCTTTGGGGCCTCTCTGCCCCTTTGCAAACAAGGCATCCCTTTGGGCCTTTCAGCTCTAGGGCAATGGAGCACACCCAGAGCAGAAGTTCTACCTCAGCCAGATCAGGCCTGCCAAGAAACTGCTTTTCACAGGCCTTCGTAAGAGGTGTTCCCGGAAGGCTGTAAGAGTACCTGGCAGAGCGAGTTGTTTCTTAGCTTCAAAAACAGCTGGAAGCAACATGATTTGGGGCCTCTCTCCCCCTTTGGAAACAAAGCAGCCTTTGTGCCTGGCAGCTCTAGGCCAAAGTAGCACACCCAGAGCACAAGTTCTACCTCAGCCAGATAAGGCCTGTCAAGAAGCTGCGTTTCACAGGCCTTTGTATGTGACGTTCCCGGTTGGCTTTGAGAGCACTGTGCAGAGCCAGTTGTTTTAGCTTCCCAGAGAGCAGGAAGCAAGATGCTTTGGGGCCTCTCTCACACTTTGGAAATAAAGGCAGCCCTTTGGGCCTGGCAGCCCTAGGCCAATGGAGTACACCCAGAGCAGAAGTTCTACCTCAGCCAGATCAGGCCTTCCAAGAAACTGCGTCTCACAGGCCTTTCTCTGTCACGTTGCCGGTAGGCTGTGAGAGCACTGTGCAGAGCCAGTTGTTTCTTAGCTTCCCAAAGATTTGGAAGCAAGATACTTTGGGGACTCTCAGCCCCTTTGGAAACAAGGCGGCCCTTTGGGCCTGGCAGCTCTAGGCCAAAGTAGCACGCCCAGAGCAGGAGTTCTACTTCAGCCAGATGAGGCCTGCCAAGAAACTGCGTTTCACAGGCCTTTCAAAGACATGTTCCCAGTAGGCTGTAAGAGCACGGGGCAGAGCGAGTTGGTTCTTAGCTTCCCAGAGAGCTGGAAGCAAGATGCTTTGGGGCCTCTCTGCCCCTTTGGAAACAAGGCAGCACCTTGGGCCTGGCAGCTCTAGGGCAATGGAGCACACCCAGAGCAGAAGTTCTACTTCAGCCAAATCAGGCCTGCCAGGAAACGGCGTTTCACAGGCCTTGGTAAGAGATGTTCCCGGTAGGCTGTAAGAGCACTGGGCAACGCCAGATGTTTCTTAGCTTCCCGAAGAGCTGGAAGCAAGATGCTTTGGTGCCACTCTCTCACTTTGGAATCAAGACAGCCCTTTGGGGCAGGTAGCTCCAGGCCAGTGGAGCACACCCAGAGCAGAAGTTCTACTTCGGCCAGTTCAGGCCACCAACAAACTGCGTTTCACAGGCCTTGGTAAGAGATGTTCCCGGTAGGCTGTAAGAGCACTGGGCAACGCCAGATGTTTCTTAGCTTCCCGAAGAGCTGGAAGCAAGATGCTTTGGGGCCTCTCTGCCCCTTTGCAAACAAGGCGGCCCTTTGGGCCAGGCAGCTCTAGGCCAAAGGAGCACACCCAGAGCAGAAGTTCTACTTCAGCTAGATCAGGCCACCTACAAAGTGCGTTTCACAGGCCTTGGTAAGAGATTTTCTCTCAGGCTGTAAGAGCACTGGGCAGAGCCAGTTGTTTCTTAGCTTCCCGAAGAGCTGGAAGCAAGATGCTTTGGGGGCTCCCTGCTCCTTTGCCAACAAGGCCGACCTTTGGGCCTTTCAGCTCTAGGCCAATGGAGCACACCCAGAGCAGAAGTTCTACCTCAGCCAGATAAGGCCTGCCAAGAAACTGCGTTTCAAAGGCTTTGGTAAGAGATGTTCCCGGTACTCTGTCAGAGCACTGGGCAGAGACAGTTGTTTCTTAGCTTCCCAATGAGCTGGAAGCAAGATGCTTTGGGGCCTCTCTGCCCCTTTGCAAACAAGGCATCCCTTTGGGCCTTTCAGCTCTAGGGCAATGGAGCACACCCAGAGCAGAAGTTCTACCTCAGCCAGATCAGGCCTGCCAAGAAACTGCTTTTCACAGGCCTTCGTAAGAGGTGTTCCCGGAAGGCTGTAAGAGTACCTGGCAGAGCGAGTTGTTTCTTAGCTTCAAAAACAGCTGGAAGCAACATGATTTGGGGCCCCTCTCCCCCTTTGGAAACAAAGCAGCCTTTGTGCCTGGCAGCTCTAGGCCAAAGTAGCACACCCAGAGCACAAGTTCTACCTCAGCCAGATCAGGCCTTCCAAGAAACTGCGTCTCACAGGCCTTTCTCTGTCACGTTGCCGGTAGGCTGTGAGAGCACTGTGCAGAGCCAGTTGTTTCTTAGCTTCCCAAAGATTTGGAAGCAAGATACTTTGGGGACTCTCAGCCCCTTTGGAAACAAGGCGGCCCTTTGGGCCTGGCAGCTCTAGGCCAAAGTAGCACGCCCAGAGCAGGAGTTCTACTTCAGCCAGATCAGGCCTGCCAAGAAACTGCGTTTCACAGGCCTTGGTAAGAGATGTTCCCGGTAGGCTGTAAGAGCACTGGGCAGAGCCAGTTGTTTCTTACCTTCCTGAAAAGCTGGAAGCAAGACGCTTGGGACCCCTCTGCCCGTTTGGGAACAAGGCAGCCTTTTGGGTCGGGAAGCTCTAGGCCAATGGAGCACACGCAGAGCAGGAGTTCTACTTCAGCCTGATCAGGCCTGCAAAGAAACAGCGTTTGACAGGCCTTGGTAAGAGATGTTCCCGGTAGGTGTAAGAGCACTGGGCAGAGCCAGTTGTTTCTTAGCTTCGCAAAGACCGGGAAGCAAGATGCTTTGGGCCTCTCTGCCCCTTGGAAACAGGGCAGCTCTTGGGGCCTGGCAGCTCTAGGGCAATGGAGCACACCCAGAGCCGGAGTTCTACTTCAGCCAGATGAGGCCTGCCAAGAAACTGCGTTTCACAGGCCTTTCAAAGACATGTTCCCGGTAGGCTGTAAGAGCACGGGGCAGAGCGAGTTGGTTCTTAGCTTCCCAGAGAGCTGGAAGCAAGATGCTTTGGGGCCTCTCTGCCCCTTTGGAAACAAGGCAGCACCTTGGGCCTGGCAGCTCTAGGCCAATGGAGCACACCCAGAGCAGAAGTTCTACTTCAGCCAAATCAGGCCTGCCAGGAAACGGCGTTTCACAGGCCTTGGTAAGAGATGTTCCCGGTAGGCTGTAAGAGCACTGGGCAACGCCAGATGTTTCTTAGCTTCCCGAAGAGCTGGAAGCAAGATGCTTTGGTGCCACTCTCTCACTTTGGAATCAAGGCAGCCCTTTGGGGCAGGTAGCTCCAGGCCAGTGGAGCACACCCAGAGCAGAAGTTCTACTTCGGCCAGTTCAGGCCACCAACAAACTGCGTTTCACAGGCCTTGGTAAGAGATGTTCCCGGTAGGCTGTAAGAGCACTGGGCAACGCCAGATGTTTCTTAGCTTCCCGAAGAGCTGGAAGCAAGATGCTTTGGGGCCTCTCTGCCCCTTTGCAAACAAGGCGGCCCTTTGGGCCAGGCAGCTCTAGGCCAAAGGAGCACACCCAGAGCAGAAGTTCTACTTCAGCTAGATCAGGCCACCAACAAAGTGCGTTTCACAGGCCTTGGTAAGAGATTTTCTCTCAGGCTGTAAGAGCACTGGGCAGAGCCAGTTGTTTCTTAGCTTCCCGAAGAGCTGGAAGCAAGATGCTTTGGGGGCTCCCTGCCCCTTTGCCAACAAGGCCGACCTTTGGGCCTTTCAGCTCTAGGCCAATGGAGCACACCCAGAGCAGAAGTTCTACCTCAGCCAGATAAGGCCTGCCAAGAAACTGCGTTTCAAAGGCTTTGGTAAGAGATGTTCCCGGTACTCTGTCAGAGCACTGGGCAGAGACAGTTGTTTCTTAGCTTCCCAATGAGCTGGAAGCAAGATGCTTTGGGGCCTCTCTGCCCCTTTGCAAACAAGGCATCCCTTTGGGCCTTTCAGCTCTAGGGCAATGGAGCACACCCAGAGCAGAAGTTCTACCTCAGCCAGATCAGGCCTGCCAAGAAACTGCTTTTCACAGGCCTTCGTAAGAGGTGTTCCCGGAAGGCTGTAAGAGTACCTGGCAGAGCGAGTTGTTTCTTAGCTTCAAAAACAGCTGGAAGCAACATGATTTGGGGCCCCTCTCCCCCTTTGGAAACAAAGCAGCCTTTGTGCCTGGCAGCTCTAGGCCAAAGTAGCACACCCAGAGCACAAGTTCTACCTCAGCCAGATCAGGCCTTCCAAGAAACTGCGTCTCACAGGCCTTTCTCTGTCACGTTGCCGGTAGGCTGTGAGAGCACTGTGCAGAGCCAGTTGTTTCTTAGCTTCCCAAAGATTTGGAAGCAAGATACTTTGGGGACTCTCAGCTCCTTTGGAAACAAGGCGGCCCTTTGGGCCTGGCAGCTCTAGGCCAAAGTAGCACGCCCAGAGCAGGAGTTCTACTTCAGCCAGATCAGGCCTGCCAAGAAACTGCGTTTCACAGGCCTTGGTAAGAGATGTTCCCGGTAGGCTGTAAGAGCACTGGGCAGAGCCAGTTGTTTCTTACCTTCCTGAAAAGCTGGAAGCAAGACGCTTGGGACCCCTCTGCCCGTTTGGGAACAAGGCAGCCTTTTGGGTCGGGAAGCTCTAGGCCAATGGAGCACACGCAGAGCAGGAGTTCTACTTCAGCCTGATCAGGCCTGCAAAGAAACAGCGTTTGACAGGCCTTGGTAAGAGATGTTCCCGGTAGGTGTAAGAGCACTGGACAGAGCCAGTTGTTTCTTAGCTTCGCAAAGACCGGGAAGCAAGATGCTTTGGGCCTCTCTGCCCCTTGGAAACAGGGCAGCACTTGGGGCCTGGCAGCTCTAGGGCAATGGAGCACACCCAGAGCCGGAGTTCTACTTCAGCCAGATGAGGCCTGCCAAGAAACTGCGTTTCACAGGCCTTTCAAAGACATGTTCCCGGTAGGCTGTAAGAGCACGGGGCAGAGCGAGTTGGTTCTTAGCTTCCCAGAGAGCTGGAAGCAAGATGCTTTGGGGCCTCTCTGCCCCTTTGGAAACAAGGCAGCACCTTGGGCCTGGCAGCTCTAGGGCAATGGAGCACACCCAGAGCAGAAGTTCTACTTCAGCCAAATCAGGCCTGCCAGGAAACGGCGTTTCACAGGCCTTGGTAAGAGATGTTCCCGGTAGGCTGTAAGAGCACTGGGCAACGCCAGATGTTTCTTAGCTTCCCGAAGAGCTGGAAGCAAGATGCTTTGGTGCCACTCTCTCACTTTGGAATCAAGGCAGCCCTTTGGGGCAGGTAGCTCCAGGCCAGTGGAGCACACCCAGAGCAGAAGTTCTACTTCGGCCAGTTCAGGCCACCAACAAACTGCGTTTCACAGGCCTTGGTAAGAGATGTTCCCGGTAGGCTGTAAGAGCACTGGGCAACGCCAGATGTTTCTTAGCTTCCCGAAGAGCTGGAAGCAAGATGCTTTGGGGCCTCTCTGCCCCTTTGCAAACAAGGCGGCCCTTTGGGCCAGGCAGCTCTAGGCCAATGGAGCACACCCAGAGCAGAAGTTCTACTTCAGCTAGATCAGGCCACCAACAAAGTGCGTTTCACAGGCCTTGGTAAGAGATTTTCTCTCTGGCTGTAAGAGCACTGGGCAGAGCCAGTTGTTTCTTAGCTTCCCGAAGAGCTGGAAGCAAGATGCTTTGGGGGCTCCCTGCCCCTTTGCCAACAAGGCCGACCTTTGGGCCTTTCAGCTCTAGGCCAATGGAGCACACCCAGAGCAGAAGTTCTACCTCAGCCAGATAAGGCCTGCCAAGAAACTGCGTTTCAAAGGCTTTGGTAAGAGATGTTCCCGGTACTCTGTCAGAGCACTGGGCAGAGACAGTTGTTTCTTAGCTTCCCAATGAGCTGGAAGCAAGATGCTTTGGGGCCTCTCTGCCCCTTTGCAAACAAGGCATCCCTTTGGGCCTTTCAGCTCTAGGCCAATGGAGCACACCCAGAGCAGAAGTTCTACCTCAGCCAGATCAGGCCTGCCAAGAAACTGCTTTTCACAGGCCTTCGTAAGAGGTGTTCCCGGAAGGCTGTAAGAGTACCTGGCAGAGCGAGTTGTTTCTTAGCTTCAAAAACAGCTGGAAGCAACATGATTTGGGGCCCCTCTCCCCCTTTGGAAACAAAGCAGCCTTTGTGCCTGGCAGCTCTAGGCCAAAGTAGCACACCCAGAGCACAAGTTCTACCTCAGCCAGATCAGGCCTTCCAAGAAACTGCGTCTCACAGGCCTTTCTCTGTCACGTTGCCGGTAGGCTGTGAGAGCACTGTGCAGAGCCAGTTGTTTCTTAGCTTCCCAAAGATTTGGAAGCAAGATACTTTGGGGACTCTCAGCTCCTTTGGAAACAAGGCGGCCCTTTGGGCCTGGCAGCTCTAGGCCAAAGTAGCACGCCCAGAGCAGGAGTTCTACTTCAGCCAGATCAGGCCTGCCAAGAAACTGCGTTTCACAGGCCTTGGTAAGAGATGTTCCCGGTAGGCTGTAAGAGCACTGGGCAGAGCCAGTTGTTTCTTACCTTCCTGAAAAGCTGGAAGCAAGACGCTTGGGACCCCTCTGCCCGTTTGGGAACAAGGCAGCCTTTTGGGTCGGGAAGCTCTAGGCCAATGGAGCACACGCAGAGCAGGAGTTCTACTTCAGCCTGATCAGGCCTGCAAAGAAACAGCGTTTGACAGGCCTTGGTAAGAGATGTTCCCGGTAGGTGTAAGAGCACTGGGCAGAGCCAGTTGTTTCTTAGCTTCGCAAAGACCGGGAAGCAAGATGCTTTGGGCCTCTCTGCCCCTTGGAAACAGGGCAGCACTTGGGGCCTGGCAGCTCTAGGGCAATGGAGCACACCCAGAGACGGAGTTCTACTTCAGCCAGATGAGGCCTGCCAAGAAACTGCGTTTCACAGGCCTTTCAAAGACATGTTCCCGGTAGGCTGTAAGAGCACGGGGCAGAGCGAGTTGGTTCTTAGCTTCCCAGAGAGCTGGAAGCAAGATGCTTTGGGGCCTCTCTGCCCCTTTGGAAACAAGGCAGCACCTTGGGCCTGGCAGCTCTAGGGCAATGGAGCACACCCAGAGCAGAAGTTCTACTTCAGCCAAATCAGGCCTGCCAGGAAACGGCGTTTCACAGGCCTTGGTAAGAGATGTTCCCGGTAGGCTGTAAGAGCACTGGGCAACGCCAGATGTTTCTTAGCTTCCCGAAGAGCTGGAAGCAAGATGCTTTGGTGCCACTCTCTCACTTTGGAATCAAGGCAGCCCTTTGGGGCAGGTAGCTCCAGGCCAGTGGAGCACACCCAGAGCAGAAGTTCTACTTCGGCCAGTTCAGGCCACCAACAAACTGCGTTTCACAGGCCTTGGTAAGAGATGTTCCCGGTAGGCTGTAAGAGCACTGGGCAACGCCAGATGTTTCTTAGCTTCCCGAAGAGCTGGAAGCAAGATGCTTTGGGGCCTCTCTGCCCCTTTGCAAACAAGGCGGCCCTTTGGGCCAGGCAGCTCTAGGCCAATGGAGCACACCCAGAGCAGAAGTTCTACTTCAGCTAGATCAGGCCACCAACAAAGTGCGTTTCACAGGCCTTGGTAAGAGATTTTCTCTCAGGCTGTAAGAGCACTGGGCAGAGCCAGTTGTTTCTTAGCTTCCCGAAGAGCTGGAAGCAAGATGCTTTGGGGGCTCCCTGCCCCTTTGCCAACAAGGCCGACCTTTGGGCCTTTCAGCTCTAGGCCAATGGAGCACACCCAGAGCAGAAGTTCTACCTCAGCCAGATAAGGCCTGCCAAGAAACTGCGTTTCAAAGGCTTTGGTAAGAGATGTTCCCGGTACTCTGTCAGAGCACTGGGCAGAGACAGTTGTTTCTTAGCTTCCCAATGAGCTGGAAGCAAGATGCTTTGGGGCCTCTCTGCCCCTTTGCAAACAAGGCATCCCTTTGGGCCTTTCAGCTCTAGGCCAATGGAGCACACCCAGAGCAGAAGTTCTACCTCAGCCAGATCAGGCCTGCCAAGAAACTGCTTTTCACAGGCCTTCGTAAGAGGTGTTCCCGGAAGGCTGTAAGAGTACCTGGCAGAGCGAGTTGTTTCTTAGCTTCAAAAACAGCTGGAAGCAACATGATTTGGGGCCTCTCTCCCCCTTTGGAAACAAAGCAGCCTTTGTGCCTGGCAGCTCTAGGCCAAAGTAGCACACCCAGAGCACAAGTTCTACCTCAGCCAGATAAGGCCTGTCAAGAAGCTGCGTTTCACAGGCCTTTGTATGTGACGTTCCTGGTTGGCTTTGAGAGCACTGTGCAGAGCCAGTTGTTTTAGCTTCCCAGAGAGCAGGAAGCAAGATGCTTTGGGGCCTCTCTCACACTTTGGAAATAAAGGCAGCCCTTTGGGCCTGGCAGCCCTAGGCCAATGGAGTACACCCAGAGCAGAAGTTCTACCTCAGCCAGATCAGGCCTTCCAAGAATCTGCGTCTCACAGGCCTTTCTCTGTCACGTTGCCGGTAGGCTGTGAGAGCACTGTGCAGAGCCAGTTGTTTCTTAGCTTCCCAAAGATTTGGAAGCAAGATACTTTGGGGACTCTCAGCCCCTTTGGAAACAAGGCGGCCCTTTGGGCCTGGCAGCTCTAGGCCAAAGTAGCACGCCCAGAGCAGGAGTTCTACTTCAGCCAGATCAGGCCTGCCAAGAAACTGCGTTTCACAGGCCTTGGTAAGAGATGTTCCCGGTAGGCTGTAAGAGCACTGGGCAGAGCCAGTTGTTTCTTACCTTCCTGAAAAGCTGGAAGCAAGACGCTTGGGACCCCTCTGCCCGTTTGGGAACAAGGCAGCCTTTTGGGTCGGGAAGCTCTAGGCCAATGGAGCACACGCAGAGCAGGAGTTCTACTTCAGCCTGATCAGGCCTGCAAAGAAACAGCGTTTGACAGGCCTTGGTAAGAGATGTTCCCGGTAGGTGTAAGAGCACTGGGCAGAGCCAGTTGTTTCTTAGCTTCGCAAAGACCGGGAAGCAAGATGCTTTGGGCCTCTCTGCCCCTTGGAAACAGGGCAGCACTTGGGGCCTGGCAGCTCTAGGGCAATGGAGCACACCCAGAGCCGGAGTTCTACTTCAGCCAGATGAGGCCTGCCAAGAAACTGCGTTTCACAGGCCTTTCAAAGACATGTTCCCGGTAGGCTGTAAGAGCACGGGGCAGAGCGAGTTGGTTCTTAGCTTCCCAGAGAGCTGGAAGCAAGATGCTTTGGGGCCTCTCTGCCCCTTTGGAAACAAGGCAGCACCTTGGGCCTGGCAGCTCTAGGGCAATGGAGCACACCCAGAGAGGAGTTCTACTTCAGCCAAATCAGGCCTGCCAGGAAACGGCGTTTCACAGGCCTTGGTAAGAGATGTTCCCGGTAGGCTGTAAGAGCACTGGGCAACGCCAGATGTTTCTTAGCTTCCCGAAGAGCTGGAAGCAAGATGCTTTGGTGCCACTCTCTCACTTTGGAATCAAGGCAGCCATTTGGGGCAGGTAGCTCCAGGCCAGTGGAGCACACCCAGAGCAGAAGTTCTACTTCGGCCAGTTCAGGCCACCAACAAACTGCGTTTCACAGGCCTTGGTAAGAGATGTTCCCGGTAGGCTGTAAGAGCACTGGGCAACGCCAGATGTTTCTTAGCTTCCCGAAGAGCTGGAAGCAAGATGCTTTGGGGCCTCTCTGCCCCTTTGCAAACAAGGCGGCCCTTTGGGCCAGGCAGCTCTAGGCCAATGGAGCACACCCAGAGCAGAAGTTCTACTTCAGCTAGATCAGGCCACCAACAAAGTGCGTTTCACAGGCCTTGGTAAGAGATTTTCTCTCAGGCTGTAAGAGCACTGGGCAGAGCCAGTTGTTTCTTAGCTTCCCGAATAGCTGGAAGCAAGATGCTTTGGGGGCTCCCTGCCCCTTTGCCAACAAGGCCGACCTTTGGGCCTTTCAGCTCTAGGCCAATGGAGCACACCCAGAGCAGAAGTTCTACCTCAGCCAGATAAGGCCTGCCAAGAAACTGCGTTTCAAAGGCTTTGGTAAGAGATGTTCCCGGTACTCTGTCAGAGCACTGGGCAGAGACAGTTGTTTCTTAGCTTCCCAATGAGCTGGAAGCAAGATGCGTTGGGGCCTCTCTGCCCCTTTGCAAACAAGGCATCCCTTTGGGCCTTTCAGCTCTAGGCCAATGGAGCACACCCAGAGCAGAAGTTCTACCTCAGCCAGATCAGGCCTGCCAAGAAACTGCTTTTCACAGGCCTTCGTAAGAGGTGTTCCCGGAAGGCTGTAAGAGTACCTGGCAGAGCGAGTTGTTTCTTAGCTTCAAAAACAGCTGGAAGCAACATGATTTGGGGCCTCTCTCCCCCTTTGGAAACAAAGCAGCCTTTGTGCCTGGCAGCTCTAGGCCAAAGTAGCACACCCAGAGCACAAGTTCTACCTCAGCCAGATAAGGCCTGTCAAGAAGCTGCGTTTCACAGGCCTTTGTATGTGACGTTCCCGGTTGGCTTTGAGAGCACTGTGCAGAGCCAGTTGTTTTAGCTTCCCAGAGAGCAGGAAGCAAGATGCTTTGGGGCCTCTCTCACACTTTGGAAATAAAGGCAGCCCTTTGGGCCTGGCAGCCCTAGGCCAATGGAGTACACCCAGAGCAGAAGTTCTACCTCAGCCAGATCAGGCCTTCCAAGAAACTGCGTCTCACAGGCCTTTCTCTGTCACGTTGCCGGTAGGCTGTGAGAGCACTGTGCAGAGCCAGTTGTTTCTTAGCTTCCCAAAGATTTGGAAGCAAGATACTTTGGGGACTCTCAGCCCCTTTGGAAACAAGGCGGCCCTTTGGGCCTGGCAGCTCTAGGCCAAAGTAGCACGCCCAGAGCAGGAGTTCTACTTCAGCCAGATCAGGCCTGCCAAGAAACTGCGTTTCACAGGCCTTGGTAAGAGATGTTCCCGGTAGGCTGTAAGAGCACTGGGCAGAGCCAGTTGTTTCTTACCTTCCTGAAAAGCTGGAAGCAAGACGCTTGGGACCCCTCTGCCCGTTTGGGAACAAGGCAGCCTTTTGGGTCGGGAAGCTCTAGGCCAATGGAGCACACGCAGAGCAGGAGTTCTACTTCAGCCTGATCAGGCCTGCAAAGAAACAGCGTTTGACAGGCCTTGGTAAGAGATGTTCCCGGTAGGTGTAAGAGCACTGGGCAGAGCCAGTTGTTTCTTAGCTTCGCAAAGACCGGGAAGCAAGATGCTTTGGGCCTCTCTGCCCCTTGGAAACAGGGCAGCACTTGGGGCCTGGCAGCTCTAGGGCAATGGAGCACACCCAGAGCCGGAGTTCTAATTCAGCCAGATGAGGCCTGCCAAGAAACTGCGTTTCACAGGCCTTTCAAAGACATGTTCCCGGTAGGCTGTAAGAGCACGGGGCAGAGCGAGTTGGTTCTTAGCTTCCCAGAGAGCTGGAAGCAAGATGCTTTGGGGCCTCTCTGCCCCTTTGGAAACAAGGCAGCACCTTGGGCCTGGCAGCTCTAGGGCAATGGAGCACACCCAGAGCAGAAGTTCTACTTCAGCCAAATCAGGCCTGCCAGGAAACGGCGTTTCACAGGCCTTGGTAAGAGATGTTCCCGGTAGGCTGTAAGAGCACTGGGCAACGCCAGATGTTTCTTAGCTTCCCGAAGAGCTGGAAGCAAGATGCTTTGGTGCCACTCTCTCACTTTGGAATCAAGGCAGCCCTTTGGGGCAGGTAGCTCCAGGCCAGTGGAGCACACCCAGAGCAGAAGTTCTACTTCGGCCAGTTCAGGCCACCAACAAACTGCGTTTCACAGGCCTTGGTAAGAGATGTTCCCGGTAGGCTGTAAGAGCACTGGGCAACGCCAGATGTTTCTTAGCTTCCCGAAGAGCTGGAAGCAAGATGCTTTGGGGCCTCTCTGCCCCTTTGCAAACAAGGCGGCCCTTTGGGCCAGGCAGCTCTAGGCCAATGGAGCACACCCAGAGCAGAAGTTCTACTTCAGCTAGATCAGGCCACCAACAAAGTGCGTTTCACAGGCCTTGGTAAGAGATTTTCTCTCAGGCTGTAAGAGCACTGGGCAGAGCCAGTTGTTTCTTAGCTTCCCGAAGAGCTGGAAGCAAGATGCTTTGGGGGCTCCCTGCCCCTTTGCCAACAAGGCCGACCTTTGGGCCTTTCAGCTCTAGGCCAATGGAGCACACCCAGAGCAGAAGTTCTACCTCAGCCAGATAAGGCCTGTCAAGAAGCTGCGTTTCACAGGCCTTTGTATGTGACGTTCCCGGTTGGCTTTGAGAGCACTGTGCAGAGCCAGTTGTTTTAGCTTCCCAGAGAGCAGGAAGCAAGATGCTTTGGGGCCTCTCTCACACTTTGGAAATAAAGGCAGCCCTTTGGGCCTGGCAGCCCTAGGCCAATGGAGTACACCCAGAGCAGAAGTTCTACCTCAGCCAGATCAGGCCTTCCAAGAAACTGCGTCTCACAGGCCTTTCTCTGTCACGTTGCCGGTAGGCTGTGAGAGCACTGTGCAGAGCCAGTTGTTTCTTAGCTTCCCAAAGATTTGGAAGCAAGATACTTTGGGGACTCTCAGCCCCTTTGGAAACAAGGCGGCCCTTTGGGCCTGGCAGCTCTAGGCCAAAGTAGCACGCCCAGAGCAGGAGTTCTACTTCAGCCAGATCAGGCCTGCCAAGAAACTGCGTTTCACAGGCCTTGGTAAGAGATGTTCCCGGTAGGCTGTAAGAGCACTGGGCAGAGCCAGTTGTTTCTTACCTTCCTGAAAAGCTGGAAGCAAGACGCTTGGGACCCCTCTGCCCGTTTGGGAACAAGGCAGCCTTTTGGGTCGGGAAGCTCTAGGCCAATGGAGCACACGCAGAGCAGGAGTTCTACTTCAGCCTGATCAGGCCTGCAAAGAAACAGCGTTTGACAGGCCTTGGTAAGAGATGTTCCCGGTAGGTGTAAGAGCACTGGGCAGAGCCAGTTGTTTCTTAGCTTCGCAAAGACCGGGAAGCAAGATGCTTTGGGCCTCTCTGCCCCTTGGAAACAGGGCAGCACTTGGGGCCTGGCAGCTCTAGGGCAATGGAGCACACCCAGAGCCGGAGTTCTACTTCAGCCAGATGAGGCCTGCCAAGAAACTGCGTTTCACAGGCCTTTCAAAGACATGTTCCCGGTAGGCTGTAAGAGCACGGGGCAGAGCGAGTTGGTTCTTAGCTTCCCAGAGAGCTGGAAGCAAGATGCTTTGGGGCCTCTCTGCCCCTTTGGAAACAAGGCAGCACCTTGGGCCTGGCAGCTCTAGGGCAATGGAGCACACCCAGAGCAGAAGTTCTACTTCAGCCAAATCAGGCCTGCCAGGAAACGGCGTTTCACAGGCCTTGGTAAGAGATGTTCCCGGTAGGCTGTAAGAGCACTGGGCAACGCCAGATGTTTCTTAGCTTCCCGAAGAGCTGGAAGCAAGATGCTTTGGTGCCACTCTCTCACTTTGGAATCAAGGCAGCCCTTTGGGGCAGGTAGCTCCAGGCCAGTGGAGCACACCCAGAGCAGAAGTTCTACTTCGGCCAGTTCAGGCCACCAACAAACTGCGTTTCACAGGCCTTGGTAAGAGATGTTCCCGGTAGGCTGTAAGAGCACTGGGCAACGCCAGATGTTTCTTAGCTTCCCGAAGAGCTGGAAGCAAGATGCTTTGGGGCCTCTCTGCCCCTTTGCAAACAAGGCGGCCCTTTGGGCCAGGCAGCTCTAGGCCAATGGAGCACACCCAGAGCAGAAGTTCTACTTCAGCTAGATCAGGCCACCTACAAAGTGCGTTTCACAGGCCTTGGTAAGAGATTTTCTCTCAGGCTGTAAGAGCACTGGGCAGAGCCAGTTGTTTCTTAGCTTCCCGAAGAGCTGGAAGCAAGATGCTTTGGGGGCTCCCTGCCCCTTTGCCAACAAGGCTGACCTTTGGGCCTTTCAGCTCTAGGCCAATGGAGCACACCCAGAGCAGAAGTTCTACCTCAGCCAGATAAGGCCTGCCAAGAAACTGCGTTTCCAAGGCTTTGGTAAGAGATGTTCCCGGTACTCTGTCAGAGCACTGGGCAGAGACAGTTGTTTCTTAGCTTCCCAATGAGCTGGAAGCAAGATGCTTTGGGGCCTCTCTGCCCCTTTGCAAACAAGGCATCCCTTTGGGCCTTTCAGCTCTAGGGCAATGGAGCACACCCAGAGCAGAAGTTCTACCTCAGCCAGATCAGGCCTGCCAAGAAACTGCTTTTCACAGGCCTTCGTAAGAGGTGTTCCCGGAAGGCTGTAAGAGTACCTGGCAGAGCGAGTTGTTTCTTAGCTTCAAAAACAGCTGGAAGCAACATGATTTGGGGCCTCTCTCCCCCTTTGGAAACAAAGCAGCCTTTGTGCCTGGCAGCTCTAGGCCAAAGTAGCACACCCAGAGCACAAGTTCTACCTCAGCCAGATAAGGCCTGTCAAGAAGCTGCTTTTCACAGGCCTTTGTATGTGACGTTCCCGGTTGGCTTTGAGAGCACTGTGCAGAGCCAGTTGTTTTAGCTTCCCAGAGAGCAGGAAGCAAGATGCTTTGGGGCCTCTCTCACACTTTGGAAATAAAGGCAGCCCTTTGGGCCTGGCAGCCCTAGGCCAATGGAGTACACCCAGAGCAGAAGTTCTACCTCAGCCAGATCAGGCCTTCCAAGAAACTGCGTCTCACAGGCCTTTCTCTGTCACGTTGCCGGTAGGCTGTGAGAGCACTGTGCAGAGCCAGTTGTTTCTTAGCTTCCCAAAGATTTGGAAGCAAGATACTTTGGGGACTCTCAGCCCCTTTGGAAACAAGGCGGCCCTTTGGGCCTGGCAGCTCTAGGCCAAAGTAGCACGCCCAGAGCAGGAGTTCTACTTCAGCCAGATCAGGCCTGCCAAGAAACTGCGTTTCACAGGCCTTGGTAAGAGATGTTCCCGGTAGGCTGTAAGAGCACTGGGCAGAGCCAGTTGTTTCTTACCTTCCTGAAAAGCTGGAAGCAAGACGCTTGGGACCCCTCTGCCCGTTTGGGAACAAGGCAGCCTTTTGGGTCGGGAAGCTCTAGGCCAATGGAGCACACGCAGAGCAGGAGTTCTACTTCAGCCTGATCAGGCATGCAAAGAAACAGCGTTTGACAGGCCTTGGTAAGAGATGTTCCCGGTAGGTGTAAGAGCACTGGGCAGAGCCAGTTGTTTCTTAGCTTCGCAAAGACCGGGAAGCAAGATGCTTTGGGCCTCTCTGCCCCTTGGAAACAGGGCAGCACTTGGGGCCTGGCAGCTCTAGGGCAATGGAGCACACCCAGAGCCGGAGTTCTACTTCAGCCAGATGAGGCCTGCCAAGAAACTGCGTTTCACAGGCCTTTCAAAGACATGTTCCCGGTAGGCTGTAAGAGCACGGGGCAGAGCGAGTTGGTTCTTAGCTTCCCAGAGAGCTGGAAGCAAGATGCTTTGGGGCCTCTCTGCCCCTTTGGAAACAAGGCAGCACCTTGGGCCTGGCAGCTCTAGGGCAATGGAGCACACCCAGAGCAGAAGTTCTACTTCAGCCAAATCAGGCCTGCCAGGAAACGGCGTTTCACAGGCCTTGGTAAGAGATGTTCCCGGTAGGCTGTAAGAGCACTGGGCAACGCCAGATGTTTCTTAGCTTCCCGAAGAGCTGGAAGCAAGATGCTTTGGTGCCACTCTCTCACTTTGGAATCAAGGCAGCCCTTTGGGGCAGGTAGCTCCAGGCCAGTGGAGCACACCCAGAGCAGAAGTTCTACTTCGGCCAGTTCAGGCCACCAACAAACTGCGTTTCACAGGCCTTGGTAAGAGATGTTCCCGGTAGGCTGTAAGAGCACTGGGCAACGCCAGATGTTTCTTAGCTTCCCGAAGAGCTGGAAGCAAGATGCTTTGGGGCCTCTCTGCCCCTTTGCAAACAAGGCGGCCCTTTGGGCCAGGCAGCTCTAGGCCAATGGAGCACACCCAGAGCAGAAGTTCTACTTCAGCTAGATCAGGCCACCTACAAAGTGCGTTTCACAGGCCTTGGTAAGAGATTTTCTCTCAGGCTGTAAGAGCACTGGGCAGAGCCAGTTGTTTCTTAGCTTCCCGAAGAGCTGGAAGCAAGATGCTTTGGGGGCTCCCTGCCCCTTTGCCAACAAGGCCGACCTTTGGGCCTTTCAGCTCTAGGCCAATGGAGCACACCCAGAGCAGAAGTTCTACCTCAGCCAGATAAGGCCTGCCAAGAAACTGCGTTTCAAAGGCTTTGGTAAGAGATGTTGCCGGTACTCTGTCAGAGCACTGGGCAGAGACAGTTGTTTCTTAGCTTCCCAATGAGCTGGAAGCAAGATGCTTTGGGGCCTCTCTGCCCCTTTGCAAACAAGGCATCCCTTTGGGCCTTTCAGCTCTAGGCCAATGGAGCACAGCCAGAGCAGAAGTCCTACTTCAGCCAGATCAGGCGTGCCAAGGAACTGCGTTTCAGAGGCCTTTGTATGTGACGTTCCCGGTAGGCTGTGAGAGCACGGTGCAGAGCCAGTTGTTTCCTTGTTTCCCAAACAGCTGGAAGCAAGACGCTTTGGGGCCTCTCTGCCCCTTTGGAAACAAGGCAGCACGTTGGGTCTGGCAGCTCTAGGGCAATGGAGCACAACCAGAGCAGAAGTTCTACTTCTTCCAGATCAGGCCTGCCTAGAAAGTGCGTTTCACAGGCCTTGATAAGAGATGTTCTCTTAGGCTATAAGAGCACTGGGCACAGCCAGTTGTTTCTTAGCTTCCCCAGAGGTGGAAGCAAGATGCTTTGGGTCCTCTCTCCCCCTTTGGAAACAAGGCAGCCCTTTGGGCCTTTAAGCTCTAGGCCAATGAAGCACACCCAGAGCAGAAGTTCTACCTCAGCCAGATCAGGCCTGCCAAGAAACTGCTTTTCACAGGCCTTCGTAAGAGGTGTTCCCGGAAGGCTGTAAGAGTACCTGGCAGAGCGAGTTGTTTCTTAGCTTCAAAAACAGCTGGAAGCAACATGATTTGGGGCCTCTCTCCCCCTTTGGAAACAAAGCAGCCTTTGTGCCTGGCAGCTCTAGGCCAAAGTAGCACACCTAGAGCACAAGTTCTACCTCAGCCAGATAAGGCCTGTCAAGAAGCTGCGTTTCACAGGCCTTTGTATGTGACGTTCCCGGTTGGCTTTGAGAGCACTGTGCAGAGCCAGTTGTTTTAGCTTCCCAGAGAGCAGGAAGCAAGATGCTTTGGGGCCTCTCTCACACTTTGGAAATAAAGGCAGCCCTTTGGGCCTGGCAGCCCTAGGCCAATGGAGTACACCCAGAGCAGAAGTTCTACCTCAGCCAGATCAGGCCTTCCAAGAAACTGCGTCTCACAGGCCTTTCTCTGTCACGTTGCCGGTAGGCTGTGAGAGCACTGTGCAGAGCCAGTTGTTTCTTAGCTTCCCAAAGATTTGGAAGCAAGATACTTTGGGGACTCTCAGCCCCTTTGGAAACAAGGCGGCCCTTTGGGCCTGGCAGCTCTAGGCCAAAGTAGCACGCCCAGAGCAGGAGTTCTACTTCAGCCAGATCAGGCCTGCCAAGAAACTGCGTTTCACAGGCCTTGGTAAGAGATGTTCCCGGTAGGCTGTAAGAGCACTGGGCAGAGCCAGTTGAATCTTACCTTCCTGAAAAGCTGGAAGCAAGACGCTTGGGACCCCTCTGCCCGTTTGGGAACAAGGCAGCCTTTTGGGTCGGGAAGCTCTAGTTCACTGGAGCACACGCAGAGCAGGAGTTCTACTTCAGCCTGATCAGGCCTGCAAAGAAACAGCGTTTGACAGGCCTTGGTAAGAGATGTTCCCGGTAGGTGTAAGAGCACTGGGCAGAGCCAGTTGTTTCTTAGCTTCGCAAAGACCGGGAAGCAAGATGCTTTGGGCCTCTCTGCCCCTTGGAAACAGGGCAGCACTTGGGGCCTGGCAGCTCTAGGGCAATGGAGCACACCCAGAGACGGAGTTCTACTTCAGCCAGATGAGGCCTGCCAAGAAACTGCGTTTCACAGGCCTTTCAAAGACATGTTCCCGGTAGGCTGTAAGAGCACGGGGCAGAGCGAGTTGGTTCTTAGCTTCCCAGAGAGCTGGAAGCAAGATGCTTTGGGGCCTCTCTGCCCCTTTGGAAACAAGGCAGCACCTTGGGCCTGGCAGCTCTAGGGCAATGGAGCACACCCAGAGCAGAAGTTCTACTTCAGCCAAATCAGGCCTGCCAGGAAACGGCGTTTCACAGGCCTTGGTAAGAGATGTTCCCGGTAGGCTCTAAGAGCACTGGGCAACGCCAGATGTTTCTTAGCTTCCCGAAGAGCTGGAAGCAAGATGCTTTGGTGCCACTCTCTCACTTTGGAATCAAGGCAGCCCTTTGGGGCAGGTAGCTCCAGGCCAGTGGAGCACACCCAGAGCAGAAGTTCTACTTCGGCCAGTTCAGGCCACCAACAAACTGCGTTTCACAGGCCTTGGTAAGAGATGTTCCCGGTAGGCTGTAAGAGCACTGGGCAACGCCAGATGTTTCTTAGCTTCCCGAAGAGCTGGAAGCAAGATGCTTTGGGGCCTCTCTGCCCCTTTGCAAACAAGGCGGCCCTTTGGGCCAGGCAGCTCTAGGCCAATGGAGCACACCCAGAGCAGAAGTTCTACTTCAGCTAGATCAGGCCACCTACAAAGTGCGTTTCACAGGCCTTGGTAAGAGATTTTCTCTCAGGCTGTAAGAGCACTGGGCAGAGCCAGTTGTTTCTTAGCTTCCCGAAGAGCTGGAAGCAAGATGCTTTGGGGGCTCCCTGCCCCTTTGCCAACAAGGCCGACCTTTGGGCCTTTCAGCTCTAGGCCAATGGAGCACACCCAGAGCAGAAGTTCTACCTCAGCCAGATCAGGCCTGCCAAGAAACTGCTTTTCACAGGCCTTCGTAAGAGGTGTTCCCGGAAGGCTGTAAGAGTACCTGGCAGAGCGAGTTGTTTCTTAGCTTCAAAAACAGCTGGAAGCAACATGATTTGGGGCCTCTCTCCCCCTTTGGAAACAAAGCAGCCTTTGTGCCTGGCAGCTCTAGGCCAAAGTAGCACACCCAGAGCACAAGTTCTACCTCAGCCAGATAAGGCCTGTCAAGAAGCTGCGTTTCACAGGCCTTTGTATGTGACGTTCCCGGTTGGCTTTGAGAGCACTGTGCAGAGCCAGTTGTTTTAGCTTCCCAGAGAGCAGGAAGCAAGATGCTTTGGGGCCTCTCTCACACTTTGGAAATAAAGGCAGCCCTTTGGGCCTGGCAGCCCTAGGCCAATGGAGTACACCCAGAGCAGAAGTTCTACCTCAGCCAGATCAGGCCTTCCAAGAAACTGCGTCTCACAGGCCTTTCTCTGTCACGTTGCCGGTAGGCTGTGAGAGCACTGTGCAGAGCCAGTTGTTTCTTAGCTTCCCAAAGATTTGGAAGCAAGATACTTTGGGGACTCTCAGCCCCTTTGGAAACAAGGCGGCCCTTTGGGCCTGGCAGCTCTAGGCCAAAGTAGCACGCCCAGAGCAGGAGTTCTACTTCAGCCAGATCAGGCCTGCCAAGAAACTGCGTTTCACAGGCCTTGGTAAGAGATGTTCCCGGTAGGCTGTGAGAGCACTGTGGAGAGCCAGTTGCTTTAGCTTCCCACAGAGCTGGAAGCAAGATGCTTTGGGGCCTCTCTCTCCCTTTGGACACAAGGCAGCCGTTTGGGCCTGGCAGCTCTAGGCCAATGGAGCACACCCACAGCAGAAGTTCTACTTCAGGCAGATCAGTCCTGCCCAGAAACTGCGTTTCACAGCCCTTGGTAAGAGATGTTCACGGTAGGCTGTGAGAGCACTGGGCAGAACCAGTTGTTTTTTAGCTTCCCAAAGTGCTGGAGGCAAGATGCTTTGGGGCCTCTCTCACCCTTTGGAAACAAGGCAGCCCTTAGGTCCTGGTAGCTCTAGGCCTATGTAGCACAACCAGAACAGAAGTTCTACTTCAGCCAGGTCAGGCCTGCCAAGAAACTGCGTTTCACAGGCCTTTCAAAGAGATGTTCTCTTAGGCTGTAAGAGCACTGGGCAGAGCCAGCTGTTTCTTAGCTTCCCGAACAGCTGGGAGCAAGATGCTTTGTGTCCACTCTCCGTCTTTGGAAACAAGGCAGCCCTTTGGGCCTGGCAGCTCTAGGGCAATGGAGCACACCCAGAGCAGAAGTTCTACTTCAGCCAGATCAGGCCTGTCAAGAAGCTGCGTTTCACAGGCCTTTGTATGTGACGTTCCCGGTTGGCTTTGAGAGCACTGTGCAGAGCCAGTTGTTTTAGCTTCCCAGAGAGCAGGAAGCAAGATGCTTTGGGGCCTCTCTCACACTTTGGAAATAAAGGCAGCCCTTTGGGCCTGGCAGCCCTAGGCCAATGGAGTACACCCAGAGCAGAAGTTCTACCTCAGCCAGATCAGGCCTTCCAAGAAACTGCGTCTCACAGGCCTTTCTCTGTCACGTTGCCGGTAGGCTGTGAGAGCACTGTGCAGAGCCAGTTGTTTCTTAGCTTCCCAAAGATTTGGAAGCAAGATACTTTGGGGACTCTCAGCCCCTTTGGAAACAAGGCGGCCCTTTGGGCCTGGCAGCTCTAGGCCAAAGTAGCACGCCCAGAGCAGGAGTTCTACTTCAGCCAGATCAGGCCTGCCAAGAAACTGCGTTTCACAGGCCTTGGTAAGAGATGTTCCCGGTAGGCTGTAAGAGCACTGGGCAGAGCCAGTTGTTTCTTACCTTCCTGAAAAGCTGGAAGCAAGACGCTTGGGACCCCTCTGCCCGTTTGGGAACAAGGCAGCCTTTTGGGTCGGGAAGCTCTAGGCCAATGGAGCACACGCAGAGCAGGAGTTCTACTTCAGCCTGATCAGGCATGCAAAGAAACAGCGTTTGACAGGCCTTGGTAAGAGATGTTCCCGGTAGGTGTAAGAGCACTGGGCAGAGCCAGTTGTTTCTTAGCTTCGCAAAGACCGGGAAGCAAGATGCTTTGGGCCTCTCTGCCCCTTGGAAACAGGGCAGCACTTGGGGCCTGGCAGCTCTAGGGCAATGGAGCACACCCAGAGCCGGAGTTCTACTTCAGCCAGATGAGGCCTGCCAAGAAACTGCGTTTCACAGGCCTTTCAAAGACATGTTCCCGGTAGGCTGTAAGAGCACGGGGCAGAGCGAGTTGGTTCTTAGCTTCCCAGAGAGCTGGAAGCAAGATGCTTTGGGGCCTCTCTGCCCCTTTGGAAACAAGGCAGCACCTTGGGCCTGGCAGCTCTAGGGCAATGGAGCACACCCAGAGCAGAAGTTCTACTTCAGCCAAATCAGGCCTGCCAGGAAACGGCGTTTCACAGGCCTTGGTAAGAGATGTTCCCGGTAGGCTGTAAGAGCACTGGGCAACGCCAGATGTTTCTTAGCTTCCCGAAGAGCTGGAAGCAAGATGCTTTGGTGCCACTCTCTCACTTTGGAATCAAGGCAGCCCTTTGGGGCAGGTAGCTCCAGGCCAGTGGAGCACACCCAGAGCAGAAGTTCTACTTCGGCCAGTTCAGGCCACCAACAAACTGCGTTTCACAGGCCTTGGTAAGAGATGTTCCCGGTAGGCTGTAAGAGCACTGGGCAACGCCAGATGTTTCTTAGCTTCCCGAAGAGCTGGAAGCAAGATGCTTTGGGGCCTCTCTGCCCCTTTGCAAACAAGGCGGCCCTTTGGGCCAGGCAGCTCTAGGCCAATGGAGCACACCCAGAGCAGAAGTTCTACTTCAGCTAGATCAGGCCACCAACAAAGTGCGTTTCACAGGCCTTGGTAAGAGATTTTCTCTCTGGCTGTAAGAGCACTGGGCAGAGCCAGTTGTTTCTTAGCTTCCCGAAGAGCTGGAAGCAAGATGCTTTGGGGGCTCCCTGCCCCTTTGCCAACAAGGCCGACCTTTGGGCCTTTCAGCTCTAGGCCAATGGAGCACACCCAGAGCAGAAGTTCTACCTCAGCCAGATAAGGCCTGCCAAGAAACTGCGTTTCAAAGGCTTTGGTAAGAGATGTTGCCGGTACTCTGTCAGAGCACTGGGCAGAGACAGTTGTTTCTTAGCTTCCCAATGAGCTGGAAGCAAGATGCTTTGGGGCCTCTCTGCCCCTTTGCAAACAAGGCATCCCTTTGGGCCTTTCAGCTCTAGGGCAATGGAGCACACCCAGAGCAGAAGTTCTACCTCAGCCAGATCAGGCCTGCCAAGAAACTGCTTTTCACAGGCCTTCATAAGAGGTGTTCCCGGAAGGCTGTAAGAGTACCTGGCAGAGAGAGTTGTTTCTTAGCTTCAAAAACAGCTGGAAGCAACATGATTTGGGGCCTCTCTCCCCCTTTGGAAACAAAGCAGCCTTTGTGCCTGGCAGCTCTAGGCCAAAGTAGCACACCCAGAGCACAAGTTCTACCTCAGCCAGATAAGGCCTGTCAAGAAGCTGCGCTTCAGAGGCCTTTGTATGTGACGTTCCCGGTTGGCTTTGAGAGCACTGTGCAGAGCCAGTTGTTTTAGCTTCCCAGAGAGCAGGAAGCAAGATGCTTTGGGGCCTCTCTCACACTTTGGAAATAAAGGCAGCCCTTTGGGCCTGGCAGCCCTAGGCCAATGGAGTACACCCAGAGCAGAAGTTCTACCTCAGCCAGATCAGGCATTCCAAGAAACTGCGTCTCACAGGCCTTTCTCTGTCATGTTGCCGGTAGGATGTGAGAGCACTGTGCAGAGCCAGTTGTTTCTTAGCTTCCCAAAGATTTGGAAGCAAGATACTTTGGGGACTCTCAGCCCCTTTGGAAACAAGGCGGCCCTTTGGGCCTGGCAGCTCTAGGCCAAAGTAGCACGCCCAGAGCAGGAGTTCTACTTCAGCCAGATCAGGCCTGCCAAGAAACTGCGTTTCACAGGCCTTGGTAAGAGATGTTCCCGGTAGGCTGTGAGAGCCCTGTGGAGAGCCAGTTGCTTTAGCTTCCCACAGAGCTGGAAGCAAGATGCTTTGGGGCCTCTCTCTCCCTTTGGACACAAGGCAGCCGTTTGCGCCTGGCAGCTCTAGGCCAATGGAGCACACCCACAGCAGAAGTTCTACTTCAGGCAGATCAGTCCTGCCCAGAAACTGCATTTCACAGCCCTTGGTAAGAGATGTTCACGGTAGGCTGTGAGAGCACTGGGCAGAACCAGTTGTTTTTTAGCTTTGCAAAGTGCTGGAGGCAAGATGCTTTGGGGCCTCTCTCACCCTTTGGAAGCAAGGCAGCCCTTAGGTCCTGGTAGCTCTAGGCGTATGTAGCACAACCAGAACAGAAGTTCTACTTCAGCCAGGTCAGGCCTGCCAAGAAACTGCGTTTCACAGGCCTTTCAAAGAGATGTTCTCTTAGGCTGTAAGAGCACTGGGCAGAGCCAGCTGTTTCTTAGCTTCCCGAAGAGCTGGGAGCAAGATTCTTTGGGTCCACTCTCCGTCTTTGGAAACAAGGCAGCCCTTTGGGCCTGGCAGCTCTGGGGCAATGGAGCACACCCAGAGCAGAAGTTCTACTTCAGCCAGATCAGGCCTGCCAGGAAACTGCGTTTCACAGGCCTTGGTAAGAGATGTTCCCGGTAGGCTGTAAGAGCACTGGGCAGAGCCAGTTGTTTCTTACCTTCCTGAAAAGCTGGAAGCAAGACGCCTGGGACCCCTCTGCCCGTTTGGGAACAAGGCAGCCTTTTGGGTCGGGAAGCTCTAGGCCAATGGTGCACACGCAGAGCAGGAGTTCTACTTCAGCCTGATCAGGCCTGCAAAGAAACAGCGTTTGACAGGCCTTGGTAAGAGATGTTCCCGGTAGGTGTAAGAGCACTGGGCAGAGTCAGTTGTTTCTTAGCTTTGCAGAGACCGGGAAGCAAGAAGCTTTGGGCCTCTCTGCCCCTTGGAAACAGGGCAGCACTGGGTCCTGGCAGCCCTAGGGCAATGGAGCACACCCAGAGCCGGAGTTCTACTTCAGCCAGATGAGGCCTGCCAAGAAACTGCGTTTCACAGGCCTTTCAAAGACATGTTCCCGGTAGGCTGTAAGAGCACGGGGCAGAGCGAGTTGGTTCTTAGCTTCCCAGAGAGCTGGAAGCAAGATGCTTTGGGGCCTCTCTGCCCCTTTGGAAACAAGGCAGCACCTTGGGCCTGGCAGCTCTAGGGCAATGGAGCACACCCAGAGCAGAAGTTCTACTTCAGCCAAATCAGGCCTGCCAGGAAACGGCGTTTCACAGGCCTTGGTAAGAGATGTTCCCGGTAGGCTGTAAGAGCACTGGGCAACGCCAGATGTTTCTTAGCTTCCCGAAGAGCTGGAAGCAAGATGCTTTGGTGCCACTCTCTCACTTTGGAATCAAGGCAGCCCTTTGGGGCAGGTAGCTCTAGGCCAGTGGAGCACACCCAGAGCAGAAGTTCTACTTCGGCCAGTTCAGGCCACCAACAAACTGCGTTTCACAGGCCTTGGTAAGAGATGTTCCCGGTAGGCTGTAAGAGCACTGGGCAACGCCAGATGTTTCTTAGCTTCCCGAAGAGCTGGAAGCAAGGTGCTTTGGGGCCTCTCATCCCCTTTGCAAACAAGGCGGCCCTTTGGGCCAGGCAGCTCTAGGCCAATGGAGCACACCCAGAGCAGAAGTTCTACTTCAGCTAGATCAGGCCACCAACAAAGTGCGTTTCACAGGCCTTGATAAGAGATTTTCTCTCAGGCTGTAAGAGCACTGGGCAGAGCCAGTTGTTTCTTAGCTTCCCAAAGAGCTGGAAGCAAGATGCTTTGGGGGCTCCCTGCCCCTTTGCCAACAAGGCCGACCTTTGGGCCTTTCAGCTCTAGGCCAATGGAGCACACCGAGAGCAGAAGTTCTACCTCAGCCAGATAAGGCCTGCCAAGAAACTGCGTTTCAAAGGCTTTGGTAAGAGCTGTTGCCGGTACTCTGTCAGAGCACTGGGCAGAGACAGTTGTTTCTTAGCTTCCCAAAGAGCTGGAAGCAAGATGCTTTGGGGCCTCTCTGCCCCTTTGCAAACAAGGCAGCCCTTTGGGCCTTTCAGCTCTAGGCCAATGGAGCACACCCAGAGCAGAAGTTCTACCTCAGCCAGATCAGGCCTGCCAAGAAACTGCTTTTCACAGGCCTTCGTAAGAGGTGTTCCCGGAAGGCTGTAAGAGTACCTGGCAGAGCGAGTTGTTTCTTAGCTTCAAAAACAGCTGGAAGCAACATGATTTGGGGCCTCTCTCCCCCTTTGGAAACAAAGCAGCCTTTGTGCCTGGCAGCTCTAGGCCAAAGTAGCACACCCAGAGCACAAGTTCTACCTCAGCCAGATAAGGCCTGTCAAGAAGCTGCGTTTCACAGGCCTTTGTATGTGACGTTCCCGGTTGGCTTTGAGAGCACTGTGCAGAGCCAGTTGTTTTAGCTTCCCAGAGAGCAGGAAGCAAGATGCTTTGGGGCCTCTCTCACACTTTGGAAATAAAGGCAGCCCTTTGGGCCTGGCAGCCCTAGGCCAATGGAGTACACCCAGAGCAGAAGTTCTACCTCAGCCAGATAAGGCCTGCCACGAAACTGCGTTTCAAAGGCTCTGGTAAGAGATGTTCCCGGTACTCTGTCAGAGCACTGGGCAGAGACAGTTGTTTCTTAGCTTCCCAAAGAGCTGGAAGCAAGATGCTTTGGGGCCTCTCTGCCCCTTTGCAAACAAGGCATCCCTTTGGGCCTTTCAGCTCTAGGCCAATGGAGCACAGCCAGAGCAGAAGTCCTACTTCAGCCAGATCAGGCCTGCCAAGGAACTGCGTTTCAGAGGCCTTTGTATGTGACGTTCCCGGTAGGCTGTGAGAGCACGGTGCAGAGCCAGTTGTTTCCTTGTTTCCCAAACAGCTGGAAGCAAGACGCTTTGGGGCCTCTCTGCCCCTTTGGAAACAAGGCAGCACGTTGGGTCTGGCAGCTCTAGGGCAACGGAGCACAACCAGAGCAGAAGTTCTACTTCTTCCAGATCAGGCCTGCCTAGAAAGTGCGTTTCACAGGCCTTGATAAGAGATGTTCTCTTAGGCTATAAGAGCACTGGGCACAGCGAGTTGTTTCTTAGCTTCCCAAGAGGTGGAAGCAAGATGCTTTGGGGCCTCTCTCCCCCTTTGGAAACAAGGCAGCCCTTTGGGCCTTTCAGCTCTAGGCCAATGGAGCACACCCAGAGCAGAAGTTCTACCTCAGCCAGATCAGGCCTGCCAAGAAACTGCTTTTCACAGGCCTTCGTAAGAGGTGTTCCCGGAAGGCTGTAAGAGTACCTGGCAGAGCGAGTTGTTTCTTAGCTTCAAAAACAGCTGGAAGCAACATGATTTGGGGCCTCTCTCCCCCTTTGGAAACAAAGCAGCCTTTGTGCCTGGCAGCTCTAGGCCAAAGTAGCACACCCAGAGCACAAGTTCTACCTCAGCCAGATAAGGCCTGTCAAGAAGCTGCGTTTCACAGGCCTTTGTATGTGACGTTCCCGGTTGGCTTTGAGAGCACTGTGCAGAGCCAGTTGTTTTAGCTTCCCAGAGAGCAGGAAGCAAGATGCTTTGGGGCCTCTCTCACACTTTGGAAATAAAGGCAGCCCTTTGGGCCTGGCAGCCCTAGGCCAATGGAGTACACCCAGAGCAGAAGTTCTACCTCAGCCAGATCAGGCCTTCCAAGAAACTGCGTCTCACAGGCCTTTCTCTGTCACATTGCCGGTAGGCTGTGAGAGCACTGTGCAGAGCCAGTTGTTTCTTAGCTTCCCAAAGATTTGGAAGCAAGATACTTTGGGGACTCTCAGCCCCTTTGGAAACAAGGCGGCCCTTTGGGCCTGGCAGCTCTAGGCCAAAGTAGCACGCCCAGAGCAGGAGTTCTACTTCAGCCAGATCAGGCCTGCCAAGAAACTGCGTTTCACAGGCCTTGGTAAGAGATGTTCCCGGTAGGCTGTGAGAGCACTGTGGAGAGCCAGTTGCTTTAGCTTCCCACAGAGCTGGAAGCAAGATGCTTTGGGGCCTCTCTCTCCCTTTGGACACAAGGCAGCCGTTTGGGCCTGGCAGCTCTAGGCCAATGGAGCACACCCACAGCAGAAGTTCTACTTCAGGCGGATCAGTCCTGCCCAGAAACTGCGTTTCACAGCCCTTGGTAAGAGATGTTCACGGTAGGCTGTGAGAGCACTGGGCAGAACCAGTTGTTTTTTAGCTTCCCAAAGTGCTGGAGGCAAGATGCTTTGGGGCCTCTCTCACCCTTTGGAAACAAGGCAGCCCTTAGGTCCTGGTAGCTCTAGGCCTATGTAGCACAACCAGAACAGAAGTTCTACTTCAGCCAGGTCAGGCCTGCCAAGAAACTGCGTTTCACAGGCCTTTCAAAGAGATGTTCTCTTAGGCTGTAAGAGCACTGGGCAGAGCCAGCTGTTTCTTAGCTTCCCGAAGAGCTGGGAGCAAGATGCTTTGGTGCCACTCTCTCACTTTGGAATCAAGGCAGCCCTTTGTGCCAGGTAGCTCTAGGCCAGTGGAGCACACCCAGAGCAGAAGTTCTACTTCGGCCAGTTCAGGCCACCAACAAACTGCGTTTCACAGGCCTTGGTAAGAGATGTTCCCGGTAGGCTGTAAGAGCACTGGGCAACGCCAGATGTTTCTTAGCTTCCCGAAGAGCTGGAAGCAAGATGCTTTGGGGCCTCTCTGCCCCTTTGCAAACAAGGCGGCCCTTTGGGCCAGGCAGCTCTAGGCCAATGGAGCACACCCAGAGCAGAAGTTCTACTTCAGCTAGATCAGGCCACCAACAAAGTGCGTTTCACAGGCCTTGGTAAGAGATTTTCTCTTAGGCTGTAAGAGCACTGGGCAGAGCCAGTTGTTTCTTAGCTTCCCAAAGAGCTGGAAGCAAGATGCTTTGGGGGCTCCCTGCCCCTTTGCCAACAAGGCCGACCTTTGGGCCTTTCAGCTCTAGGCCAATGGAGCACACCCAGAGCAGAAGTTCTACCTCAGCCAGATAAGGCCTGCCACGAAACTGCGTTTCAAAGTCTCTGGTAAGAGATGTTCCCGGTACTCTGTCAGAGCACTGGGCAGAGACAGTTGTTTCTTAGCTTCCCAAAGAGCTGGAAGCAAGATGCTTTGGGGCCTCTCTGCCCCTTTGCAAACAAGGCATCCCTTTGGGCCTTTCAGCTCTAGGCCAATGGAGCACACCCAGAGCAGAAGTCCTACTTCAGCCAGATCAGGCCTGCCATGGAACTGCGTTTCAGAGGCCTTTGTATGTGACGTTCCCGGTAGGCTGTGAGAGCACGGTGCAGAGACAGTTGTTTCCTTGTTTCCCAAACAGCTGGAAGCAAGACGCTTTGGGGCCTCTCTGCCCCTTTGGAAACAAGGCAGCACGTTGGGTCTGGCAGCTCTAGGGCAATGGAGCACAACCAGAGCAGAAGTTCTACTTCTTCGAGATCAGGCCTGCCTAGAAAGTGCGTTTCACAGGCCTTGATAAGAGATGTTCTCTTAGGCTATAAGAGCACTGGGCACAGCGAGTTGTTTCTTAGCTTCCCAAGAGGTGGAAGCAAGATGCTTTGGGGCCTCTCTCCCCCTTTGGAAACAAGGCAGCCCTTTGGGCCTTTCAGCTCTAGGCCAATGGAGCACACCCAGAGCAGAAATTCTACCTCAGCCAGATCAGGCCTGCCAAGAAACTGCTTTTCACAGGCCTTCGTAAGAGGTGTTCCCGGAAGGCTGTAAGAGTACCTGGCAGAGCGAGTTGTTTCTTAGCTTCAAAAACAGCTGGAAGCAACATGATTTGGGGCCTCTCTCCCCCTTTGGAAACAAAGCAGCCTTTGTGCCTGGCAGCTCTAGGCCAAAGTAGCACACCCAGAGCACAAGTTCTACCTCAGCCAGATAAGGCCTGTCAAGAAGCTGCGTTTCACAGGCCTTTGTATGTGACGTTCCCGGTTGGCTTTGAGAGCACTGTGCAGAGCCAGTTGTTTTAGCTTCCCAGAGAGCAGGAAGCAAGATGCTTTGGGGCCTCTCTCACACTTTGGAAATAAAGGCAGCCCTTTGGGCCTGGCAGCCCTAGGCCAATGGAGTACACCCAGAGCAGAAGTTCTACCTCAGCCAGATCAGGCCTTCCAAGAAACTGCGTCTCACAGGCCTTTCTCTGTCACGTTGCCGGTAGGCTGTGAGAGCACTGTGCAGAGCCAGTTGTTTCTTAGCTTCCCAAAGATTTGGAAGCAAGATACTTTGGGGACTCTCAGCCCCTTTGGAAACAAGGCGGCCCTTTGGGCCTGGCAGCTCTCGGCCAAAGTAGCACGCCCAGAGCAGGAGTTCTACTTCAGCCAGATCAGGCCTGCCAAGAAACAGCGTTTGACAGGCCTTGGTAAGAGATGTTCCCGGTAGGCTGTAAGAGCACTGGGCAGAGCCAGTTGTTTCTTACCTTCCTGAAAAGCTGGAAGCAAGACGCTTGGGACCCCTCTGCCCGTTTGGGAACAAGGCAGCCTTTTGGGTCGGGAAGCTCTAGGCCAATGGAGCACACGCAGAGCAGGAGTTCTACTTCAGCCTGATCAGGCCTGCAAAGAAACAGCGTTTGACAGGCCTTCGTAAGAGATGTTCCCGGTAGGTGTAAGAGCACTGGGCAGAGCCAGTTGTTTCATAGCTTCGCAAAGACCGGGAAGCAAGATGCTTTGGGCCTCTCTGCCCCTTGGAAACAGGGCAGCACTTGGGGCCTGGCAGCTCTAGGGCAATGGAGCACACCCAGAGCCGGAGTTCTACTTCAGCCAGATGAGGCCTGCCAAGAAACTGCGTTTCACAGGCCTTTCAAAGACATGTTCCCGGTAGGCTGTAAGAGCACGGGGCAGAGCGAGTTGGTTCTTAGCTTCCCAGAGAGCTGGAAGCAAGATGCTTTGGGGCCTCTCTGCCCCTTTGGAAACAAGGCAGCACCTTGGGCCTGGCAGCTCTAGGGCAATGGAGCACACCCAGAGCAGAAGTTCTACTTCAGCCAAATCAGGCCTGCCAGGAAACGGCGTTTCACAGGCCTTGGTAAGAGATGTTCCCGGTAGGCTGTAAGAGCACTGGGCAACGCCAGATGTTTCTTAGCTTCCCGAAGAGCTGGAAGCAAGATGCTTTGGTGCCACTCTCTCACTTTGGAATCAAGGCAGCCCTTTGGGGCAGGTAGCTCTAGGCCAGTGGAGCACACCCAGAGCAGAAGTTCTACTTCGGCCAGTTCAGGCCACCAACAAACTGCATTTCACAGGCCTTGGTAAGAGATGTTCCCGGTAGGCTGTAAGAGCACTGGGCAACGCCAGATGTTTCTTAGCTTCCCGAAGAGCTGGAAGCAAGATGCTTTGGGGCCTCTCATCCCCTTTGCAAACAAAGCGGCCCTTTGGGCCAGGCAGCTCTAGGCCAATGGAGCACACCCAGAGCAGAAGTTCTACTTCAGCTAGATCAGGCCACCAACAAAGTGCGTTTCACAAGCCTTGGTAAGAGATTTTCTCTCAGGCTGTAAGAGCACTGGGCAGAGCTTGTTGTTTCTTAGCTTCCCAACAGGTGGAAGCAAGATGCTTTGGGGGCTCCCTGCCCCTTTGCCAACAAGGCCGACCTTTGGGCCTTTCAGCTCTAGGCCAATGGAGCACACCCAGAGCAGAAGTTCTACCTCAGCCAGATAAGGCCTGCCAAGAAACTGCGTTTCAAAGGCTTTGGTAAGAGATGTTGCCGGTACTCTGTCAGAGCACTGGGCAGAGACAGTTGTTTCTTAGCTTCCCAAAGAGCTGGAAGCAAGATGCTATGGGGCCTCTCTGCCCCTTTGCAAACAAGGCATCCCTTTGGGCTTTTCAGCTCTAGGCCAATGGAGCACACCCAGAGCAGAAGTTCTACCTCAGCCAGATCAGGCCTGCCAAGAAACTGCTTTTCACAGGCCTTCGTAAGAGGTGTTCCCGGAAGGCTGTAAGAGTACCTGGCAGAGCGAGTTGTTTCTTAGCTTCAAAAACAGCTGGAAGCAACATGATTTGGGGCCTCTCTCCCTCTTTGGAAACAAAGCAGCCTTTGTGCCTGGCAGCTCTAGGCCAAAGTAGCACACCCAGAGCATAAGTTCTACCTCAGCCAGATAAGGCCTGTCAAGAAGCTGCGTTTCACAGGCCTTTGTATGTGATGTTCCCGGTTGGCTTTGAGAGCACTGTGCAGAGCCAGTTGTTTTAGCTTCCCAGAGAGCAGGAAGCAAGATGCTTTGGGGCCTCTCTCACACTTTGGAAATAAAGGCAGCCCTTTGGGCCTGGCAGCCCTAGGCCAATGGAGTACACCCAGAGCAGAAGTTCTACCTCAGCCAGATCAGGCCTTCCAAGAAACTGCGTCTCACAGGCCTTTCTCTGTCACGTTGCCGGTGGGCTGTGAGAGCACTGTGCAGAGCCAGTTGTTTCTTAGCTTCCCAAAGATTTGGAAGCAAGATACTTTGGGGACTCTCAGCCCCTTTGGAAACAAGGCGGCCCTTTGGGCCTGGCAGCTCTAGGCCAAAGTGGCACGCCCAGAGCAGGAGTTCTACTTCAGCCAGATCAGGCCTGCCAAGAAACTGCGTTTCACAGGCCTTGGTAAGAGATGTTCCCGGTAGGCTGTGAGAGCACTGTGGAGAGCCAGTTGCTTTAGCTTCCCACAGAGCTGGAAGCAAGATGCTTTGGGGCCTCTCTCTCCCTTTGGACACAAGGCAGCCGTTTGGGCCTGGCAGCTCTAGGCCAATGGAGCACACCCACAGCAGAAGTTCTACTTCAGGCAGATCAGTCCTGCCCAGAAACTGCGTTTCACAGCCCTTGGTAAGAGATGTTCACGGTAGGCTGTGAGAGCACTGGGCAGAACCAGTTGTTTTTTAGCTTCGCAAAGTGCTGGAGGCAAGATGCTTTGGGGCCTCTCTCACCCTTTGGAAGCAAGGCAGCCCTTAGGTCCTGGTAGCTCTAGGCGTATGTAGCACAACCAGAACAGAAGTTCTACTTCAGCCAGGTCAGGCCTGCCAAGAAACTGCGTTTCACAGGCCTTTCAAAGAGATGTTCTCTTAGGCTGTAAGAGCACTGGGCAGAGCCAGCTGTTTCTTAGCTTCCCGAAGAGCTGGGAGCAAGATTCTTTGGGTCCACTCTCCGTCTTTGGAAACAAGGCAGCCCTTTGGGCCTGGCAGCTCTGGGTCAATGGAGCACACCCAGAGCAGAAGTTCTACTTCAGCCAGATCAGGCCTGCCAGGAAACTGCGTTTCACAGGCCTTGGTAAGAAATGTTCACGGTAGGCTGTAAGAGCACTGGGCAGAGCCAGTTGTTTCTTACCTTCCTGAAAAGCTGGAAGCAAGACGCCTGGGACCCCTCTGCCCGTTTGGGAACAAGGCAGCCTTTTGGGTCGGGAAGCTCTAGGCCAATGGAGCACACGCAGAGCAGGAGTTCTACTTCAGCCTGATCAGGCCTGCAAAGAAACAGCGTTTGACAGGCCTTGGTAAGAGATGTTCCCGGTAGGTGTAAGAGCACTGGGCAGAGCCAGTTGTTTCTTAGCTTCGCAAAGACCGGGAAGCAAGATGCTTTGGGCCTCTCTGCCCCTTGGAAACAGGGCAGCACTTGGGGCCTGGCAGCTCTAGGGCAATGGAGCACACCCAGAGCCGGAGTTCTACTTCAGCCAGATGAGGCCTGCCAAGAAACTGCGTTTCACAGGCCTTTCAAAGACATGTTCCCAGTAGGCTGTAAGAGCACGGGGCAGAGCGAGTTGGTTCTTAGCTTCCCAGAGAGCCGGAAGCAAGATGCTTTGGGGCCTCTCTGCCCCTTTGGAAACAAGGCAGCACCTTGGGCCTGGCAGCTCTAGGGCAATGGAGCACACCCAGAGCAGAAGTTCTACTTCAGCCAAATCAGGCCTGCCAGGAAACGGCGTTTCACAGGCCTTGGTAAGAGATGTTCCCGGTAGGCTATAAGAGCACTGGGCAACGCCAGATGTTTCTTAGCTTCCCGAAGAGCTGGAAGCAAGATGCTTTGGGGCCTCTCATCCCCTTTGCAAACAAAGCGGCCCTTTGGGCCAGGCAGCTCTAGGCCAATGGAGCACACCCAGAGCAGAAGTTCTACTTCAGCTAGATCAGGCCACCAACAAAGTGCGTTTCACAGGCCTTGGTAAGAGATTTTCTCTCAGGCTGTAAGAGCACTGGGCAGAGCCAGTTGTTTCTTAGCTTCCCAAAGAGCTGGAAGCAAGATGCTTTGGGGGCTCCCTGCCCCTTTGCCAACAAGGCCGACCTTTGGGCCTTTCAGCTCTAGGCCAATGGAGCACACCCAGAACAGAAGTTCTACCTCAGCCAGATAAGGCCTGCCAAGAAACTGCGTTTCAAAGGCTTTGGTAAGAGATGTTCCCGGTACTCTGTCAGAGCACTGGGCAGAGACAGTTGTTTCTTAGCTTCCCAATGAGCTGGAAGCAAGATGCTTTGGGGCCTCTCTGCCCCTTTGCAAACAAGGCATCCCTTTGGGCCTTTCAGCTCTAGGGCAATGGAGCACACCCAGAGCAGAAGTTCTACCTCAGCCAGATCAGGCCTGCCAAGAAACTGCTTTTCACAGGCCTTCGTAAGAGGTGTTCCCGGAAATCTGTAAGAGTACCTGGCAGAGCGAGTTGTTTCTTAGCTTCAAAAACAGCTGGAAGCAACATGATTTGGGGCCTCTCTCCCCCTTTGGAAACAAAGCAGCCTTTGTGCCTGGCAGCTCTAGGCCAAAGTAGCACACCCAGAGCACAAGTTCTACCTCAGCCAGATAAGGCCTGTCAAGAAGCTGCGCTTCACAGGCCTTTGTATGTGACGTTCCCGGTTGGCTTTGAGAGCACTGTGCAGAGCCAGTTGTTTTAGCTTCCCAGAGAGCAGGAAGCAAGATGCTTTGGGGCCTCTCTCACACTTTAGAAATAAAGGCAGCCCTTTGGGCCTGGCAGCCCTAGGCCAATGGAGTACACCCAGAGCAGAAGTTCTACCTCAGCCAGATCAGGCCTTCCAAGAAACTGCGTCTCACAGGCCTTTCTCTGTCATGTTGCCGGTAGGCTGTGAGAGCACTGTGCAGAGCCAGTTGTTTCTTAGCTTCCCAAAGATTTGGAAGCAAGATACTTTGGGGACTCTCAGCCCCTTTGGAAACAAGGCGGCCCTTTGGGCCTGGCAGCTCTAGGCCAAAGTAGCACGCCCAGAGCAGGAGTTCTACTTCAGCCAGATCAGGCCTGCCAAGAAACTGCGTTTCACAGGCCTTGGTAAGAGATGTTCCCGGTAGGCTGTGAGAGCACTGTGGAGAGCCAGTTGCTTTAGCTTCCCACAGAGCTGGAAGCAAGATGCTTTGGGGCCTCTCTCTCCCTTTGGACACAAGGCAGCCGTTTGCGCCTGGCAGCTCTAGGACAATGGAGCACACCCACAGCAGAAGTTCTACTTCAGGCAGATCAGTCCTGCCCAGAAACTGCGTTTCACAGCCCTTGGTAAGAGATGTTCACGGTAGGCTGTGAGAGCACTGGGCAGAACCAGTTGTTTTTTAGCTTCCCAAAGTGCTGGAGGCAAGATGCTTTGGGGCCTCTCTCACCCTTTGGAAACAAGGCAGCCCTTAGGTCCTGGTAGCTCTAGGCCTATGTAGCACAACCAGAACAGAAGTTCTACTTCAGCCAGGTCAGGCCTGCCAAGAAACTGCGTTTCACAGGCCTTTCAAAGAGATGTTCTCTTAGGCTGTAAGAGCACTGGGCAGAGCCAGCTGTTTCTTAGCTTCCCGAACAGCTGGGAGCAAGATGCTTTGGGTCCACTCTCCGTCTTTGGAAACAAGGCAGCCCTTTGGGCCTGGCAGCTCTAGGGCAATGGAGCACACCCAGAGCAGAAGTTCTACTTCAGCCAGATCAGGCCTGCCAGGAAACTGTGTTTCACAGGCCTTGGTAAGAGATGTTCCCGGTAGGCTGTAAGAGCACTGGGCAGAGCCAGTTGTTTCTTACCTTCCTGAAAAGCTGGAAGCAAGATGCTTGGGACCCCTCTGCCCATTTGGGAACAAGGCAGCCTTTTGGGTCGGGAAGCTCTAGGCCAATGGAGCACACGCAGAGCAGGAGTTCTACTTCAGCCTGATCAGGCCTGCAAAGAAACAGCGTTTGACAGGCCTTGGTAAGAGATGTTCCCGGTAGGTGTAAGAGCACTGGGCAGAGCCAGTTGTTTCTTAGCTTCGCAAAGACCGGGAAGCAAGATGCTTTGGGCCTCTCTGCCCCTTGGAAACAGGGCAGCACTTGGGGCCTGGCAGCTCTAGGGCAATGGAGCACACCCAGAGCCGGAGTTCTACTTCAGCCAGATGAGGCCTGCCAAGAAACTGCGTTTCACAGGCCTTTCAAAGACATGTTCCCGGTAGGCTGTAAGAGCACGGGGCAGAGCGAGTTGGTTCTTAGCTTCCCAGAGAGCTGGAAGCAAGATGCTTTGGGGCCTCTCTGCCCCTTTGGAAACAAGGCAGCACCTTGGGCCTGGCAGCTCTAGGGCAATGGAGCACACCCAGAGCAGAAGTTCTACTTCAGCCAAATCAGGCCTGCCAGGAAACGGCGTTTCACAGGCCTTGGTAAGAGATGTTCCCGGTAGGCTGTAAGAGCACTGGGCAACGCCAGATGTTTCTTAGCTTCCCGAAGAGCTGGAAGCAAGATGCTTTGGTGCCACTCTCTCACTTTGGAATCAAGGCAGCCCTTTGGGGCAGGTAGCTCTAGGCCAGTGGAGCACACCCAGAGCAGAAGTTCTACTTCGGCCACTTCAGGCCACCAACAAACTGCGTTTCACAGGCCTTGGTAAGAGATGTTCCCGGTAGGCTGTAAGAGCACTGGGCAACGCCAGATGTTTCTTAGCTTCCCGAAGAGCTGGAAGCAAGATGCTTTGGGGCCTCTCATCCCCTTTGCAAACAAGGCGGCACTTTGGGCCAGGCAGCTCTAGGCCAATGGAGCACACCCAGAGCAGAAGTTCTACTTCAGCTAGATCAGGCCACCAACAAAGTGCGTTTCACAGGCCTTGGTAAGAGATTTTCTCTCAGGCTGTAAGAGCACTGGGCAGAGTCAGTTGTTTCTTAGCTTCCCAAAGACCGGGAAGCAAGATGCTTTGGGGCCTCTCTCACACTTTGGAAATAAAGGCAACCCTTTGGGCCTGGCAGCCCTAGGCCAATGGAGTACACCCAGAGCAGAAGTTCTACCTCAGCCAGATCAGGCCTTCCAAGAAACTGCGTCTCACAGGCCTTTCTCTGTCACGTTGCCGGTGGGCTGTGAGAGCACTGTGCAGAGCCAGTTGTTTCTTAGCTTCCCAAAGATTTGGAAGCAAGATACTTTGGGGACTCTCAGCCCCTTTGGAAACAAGGCGGCCCTTTGGGCCTGGCAGCTCTAGGCCAAAGTAGCACGCCCAGAGCAGGAGTTCTACTTCAGCCAGATCAGGCCTGCCAAGAAACTGCGTTTCACAGGCCTTGGTAAGAGATGTTCCCGGTAGGCTGTGAGAGCACTGTGGAGAGCCAGTTGCTTTAGCTTCCCACAGAGCTGGAAGCAAGATGCTTTGGGGCCTCTCTCTCCCTTTGGACACAAGGCAGCCGTTTGCGCCTGGCAGCTCTAGGCCAATGGAGCACACCCACAGCAGAAGTTCTACTTCAGGCAGATCAGTCCTGCCCAGAAACTGCGTTTCACAGCCCTTGGTAAGAGATGTTCACGGTAGGCTGTGAGAGCACTGGGCAGAACCAGTTGTTTTTTAGCTTCGCAAAGTGCTGGAGGCAAGATGCTTTGGGGCCTCTCTCACCCTTTGGAAGCAAGGCAGCCCTTAGGTCCTGGTAGCTCTAGGCGTATGTAGCACAACCAGAACAGAAGTTCTACTTCAGCCAGGTCAGGCCTGCCAAGAAACTGCGTTTCACAGGCCTTTCAAAGAGATGTTCTCTTAGGCTGTAAGAGCACTGGGCAGAGCCAGCTGTTTCTTAGCTTCCCGAAGAGCTGGGAGCAAGATTCTTTGGGTCCACTCTCCGTCTTTGGAAACAAGGCAGCCCTTTGGGCCTGGCAGCTCTGGGGCAATGGAGCACACCCAGAGCAGAAGTTCTACTTCAGCCAGATCAGGCCTGCCAGGAAACTGCGTTTCACAGGCCTTGGTAAGAGATGTTCGCGGTAGGCTGTAAGAGCACTGGGCAGAGCCAGTTGTTTCTTACCTTCCTGAAAAGCTGGAAGCAAGACGCCTGGGACACCTCTGCCCGTTTGGGAACAAGGCAGCCTTTTGGGTCGGGAAGCTCTAGGCCAATGGAGCACACGCAGAGCAGGAGTTCTACTTCAGCCTGATCAGGCCTGCAAAGAAACAGCGTTTGACAGGCCTTGGTAAGAGATGTTCCCGGTAGGTGTAAGAGCACTGGGCAGAGCCAGTTGTTTCTTAGCTTCGCAAAGACCGGGAAGCAAGATGATTTGGGCCTCTCTGCCCCTTGGAAACAGGGCAGCACTTGGGGCTGGCAGCTCTAGGGCAATGGAGCACACCCAGAGCCGGAGTTCTACTTCAGCCAGATGAGGCCTGCCAAGAAACTGCGTTTCACAGGCCTTTCAAAGACATGTTCCCAGTAGGCTGTAAGAGCACGGGGCAGAGCGAGTTGGTTCTTAGCTTCCCAGAGAGCCGGAAGCAAGATGCTTTGGGGCCTCTCTGCCCCTTTGGAAACAAGGCAGCACCTTGGGCCTGGCAGCTCTAGGGCAATGGAGCACACCCAGAGCAGAAGTTCTACTTCAGCCAAATCAGGCCTGCCAGGAAACGGCGTTTCACAGGCCTTGGTAAGAGATGTTCCCGGTAGGCTGTAAGAGCACTGGGCAACGCCAGATGTTTCTTAGCTTCCCGAAGAGCTGGAAGCAAGATGCTTTGGGGCCTCTCATCCCCTTTGCAAACAAAGCGGCCCTTTGGGCCAGGCAGCTCTAGGCCAATGGAGCACACCCAGAGCAGAAGTTCTACTTCAGCTAGATCAGGCCACCAACAAAGTGCGTTTCACAGGCCTTGGTAAGAGATTTTCTCTCAGGCTGTAAGAGCACTGGGCAGAGCCAGTTGTTTCTTAGCTTCCCAAAGAGCTGGAAGCAAGATGCTTTGGGCGCTCCCTGCCCCTTTGCCAACAAGGCCGACCTTTGGGCCTTTCAGCTCTAGGCAAATGGAGCACACCCAGAACAGAAGTTCTACCTCAGCCAGATAAGGCCTGCCAAGAAACTGCGTTTCAAAGGCTTTGGTAAGAGATGTTCCCGGTACTCTGTCAGAGCACTGGGCAGAGACAGTTGTTTCTTAGCTTCCCAATGAGCTGGAAGCAAGATGCTTTGGGGCCTCTCTGCCCCTTTGCAAACAAGGCATCCCTTTGGGCCTTTCAGCTCTAGGGCAATGGAGCACACCCAGAGCAGAAGTTCTACCTCAGCCAGATCAGGCCTGCCAAGAAACTGCTTTTCACAGGCCTTCGTAAGAGGTGTTCCCGGAAATCTGTAAGAGTACCTGGCAGAGCGAGTTGTTTCTTAGCTTCAAAAACAGCTGGAAGCAACATGATTTGGGGCCTCTCTCCCCCTTTGGAAACAAAGCAGCCTTTGTGCCTGGCAGCTCTAGGCCAAAGTAGCACACCCAGAGCACAAGTTCTACCTCAGCCAGATAAGGCCTGTCAAGAAGCTGCGCTTCACAGGCCTTTGTATGTGACGTTCCCGGTTGGCTTTGAGAGCACTGTGCAGAGCCAGTTGTTTTAGCTTCCCAGAGAGCAGGAAGCAAGATGCTTTGGGGCCTCTCTCACACTTTAGAAATAAAGGCAGCCCTTTGGGCCTGGCAGCCCTAGGCCAATGGAGTACACCCAGAGCAGAAGTTCTACCTCAGCCAGATCAGGCCTTCCAAGAAACTGCGTCTCACAGGCCTTTCTCTGTCATGTTGCCGGTAGGCTGTGAGAGCACTGTGCAGAGCCAGTTGTTTCTTAGCTTCCCAAAGATTTGGAAGCAAGATACTTTGGGGACTCTCAGCCCCTTTGGAAACAAGGCGGCCCTTTGGGCCTGGCAGCTCTAGGCCAAAGTAGCACGCCCAGAGCAGGAGTTCTACTTCAGCCAGATCAGGCCTGCCAAGAAACTGCGTTTCACAGGCCTTGGTAAGAGATGTTCCCGGTAGGCTGTGAGAGCACTGTGGAGAGCCAGTTGCTTTAGCTTCCCACAGAGCTGGAAGCAAGATGCTTTGGGGCCTCTCTCTCCCTTTGGACACAAGGCAGCCGTTTGCGCCTGGCAGCTCTAGGACAATGGAGCACACCCACAGCAGAAGTTCTACTTCAGGCAGATCAGTCCTGCCCAGAAACTGCGTTTCACAGCCCTTGGTAAGAGATGTTCACGGTAGGCTGTGAGAGCACTGGGCAGAACCAGTTGTTTTTTAGCTTCCCAAAGTGCTGGAGGCAAGATGCTTTGGGGCCTCTCTCACCCTTTGGAAACAAGGCAGCCCTTAGGTCCTGGTAGCTCTAGGCCTATGTAGCACAACCAGAACAGAAGTTCTACTTCAGCCAGGTCAGGCCTGCCAAGAAACTGCGTTTCACAGGCCTTTCAAAGAGATGTTCTCTTAGGCTGTAAGAGCACTGGGCAGAGCCAGCTGTTTCTTAGCTTCCCGAACAGCTGGGAGCAAGATGCTTTGGGTCCACTCTCCGTCTTTGGAAACAAGGCAGCCCTTTGGGCTTGGCAGCTCTAGGGCAATGGAGCACACCCAGAGCAGAAGTTCTACTTCAGCCAGATCAGGCCTGCCAGGAAACTGTGTTTCACAGGCCTTGGTAAGAGATGTTCCCGGTAGGCTGTAAGAGCACTGGGCAGAGCCAGTTGTTTCTTACCTTCCTGAAAAGCTGGAAGCAAGATGCTTGGGACCCCTCTGCCCATTTGGGAACAAGGCAGCCTTTTGGGTCGGGAAGCTCTAGGCCAATGGAGCACACGCAGAGCAGGAGTTCTACTTCAGCCTGATCAGGCCTGCAAAGAAACAGCGTTTGACAGGCCTTGGTAAGAGATGTTCCCGGTAGGTGTAAGAGCACTGGGCAGAGCCAGTTGTTTCTTAGCTTCGCAAAGACCGGGAAGCAAGATGCTTTGGGCCTCTCTGCCCCTTGGAAACAGGGCAGCACTTGGGGCCTGGCAGCTCTAGGGCAATGGAGCACACCCAGAGCCGGAGTTCTACTTCAGCCAGATGAGGCCTGCCAAGAAACTGCGTTTCACAGGCCTTTCAAAGACATGTTCCCGGTAGGCTGTAAGAGCACGGGGCAGAGCGAGTTGGTTCTTAGCTTCCCAGAGAGCTGGAAGCAAGATGCTTTGGGGCCTCTCTGCCCCTTTGGAAACAAGGCAGCACCTTGGGCCTGGCAGCTCTAGGGCAATGGAGCACACCCAGAGCAGAAGTTCTACTTCAGCCAAATCAGGCCTGCCAGGAAACGGCGTTTCACAGGCCTTGGTAAGAGATGTTCCCGGTAGGCTGTAAGAGCACTGGGCAACGCCAGATGTTTCTTAGCTTCCCGAAGAGCTGGAAGCAAGATGCTTTGGTGCCACTCTCTCACTTTGGAATCAAGGCAGCCCTTTGGGGCAGGTAGCTCTAGGCCAGTGGAGCACACCCAGAGCAGAAGTTCTACTTCGGCCACTTCAGGCCACCAACAAACTGCGTTTCACAGGCCTTGGTAAGAGATGTTCCCGGTAGGCTGTAAGAGCACTGGGCAACGCCAGATGTTTCTTAGCTTCCCGAAGAGCTGGAAGCAAGATGCTTTGGGGCCTCTCATCCCCTTTGCAAACAAGGCGGCACTTTGGGCCAGGCAGCTCTAGGCCAATGGAGCACACCCAGAGCAGAAGTTCTACTTCAGCTAGATCAGGCCACCAACAAAGTGCGTTTCACAGGCCTTGGTAAGAGATTTTCTCTCAGGCTGTAAGAGCACTGGGCAGAGTCAGTTGTTTCTTAGCTTCCCAAAGACCGGGAAGCAAGATGCTTTGGGGCCTCTCTCACACTTTGGAAATAAAGGCAACCCTTTGGGCCTGGCAGCCCTAGGCCAATGGAGTACACCCAGAGCAGAAGTTCTACCTCAGCCAGATCAGGCCTTCCAAGAAACTGCGTCTCACAGGCCTTTCTCTGTCACGTTGCCGGTGGGCTGTGAGAGCACTGTGCAGAGCCAGTTGTTTCTTAGCTTCCCAAAGATTTGGAAGCAAGATACTTTGGGGACTCTCAGCCCCTTTGGAAACAAGGCGGCCCTTTGGGCCTGGCAGCTCTAGGCCAAAGTAGCACGCCCAGAGCAGGAGTTCTACTTCAGCCAGATCAGGCCTGCCAAGAAACTGCGTTTCACAGGCCTTGGTAAGAGATGTTCCCGGTAGGCTGTGAGAGCACTGTGGAGAGCCAGTTGCTTTAGCTTCCCACAGAGCTGGAAGCAAGATGCTTTGGGGCCTCTCTCTCCCTTTGGACACAAGGCAGCCGTTTGCGCCTGGCAGCTCTAGGCCAATGGAGCACACCCACAGCAGAAGTTCTACTTCAGGCAGATCAGTCCTGCCCAGAAACTGCGTTTCACAGCCCTTGGTAAGAGATGTTCACGGTAGGCTGTGAGAGCACTGGGCAGAACCAGTTGTTTTTTAGCTTCGCAAAGTGCTGGAGGCAAGATGCTTTGGGGCCTCTCTCACCCTTTGGAAGCAAGGCAGCCCTTAGGTCCTGGTAGCTCTAGGCGTATGTAGCACAACCAGAACAGAAGTTCTACTTCAGCCAGGTCAGGCCTGCCAAGAAACTGCGTTTCACAGGCCTTTCAAAGAGATGTTCTCTTAGGCTGTAAGAGCACTGGGCAGAGCCAGCTGTTTCTTAGCTTCCCGAAGAGCTGGGAGCAAGATTCTTTGGGTCCACTCTCCGTCTTTGGAAACAAGGCAGCCCTTTGGGCCTGGCAGCTCTGGGGCAATGGAGCACACCCAGAGCAGAAGTTCTACTTCAGCCAGATCAGGCCTGCCAGGAAACTGCGTTTCACAGGCCTTGGTAAGAGATGTTCGCGGTAGGCTGTAAGAGCACTGGGCAGAGCCAGTTGTTTCTTACCTTCCTGAAAAGCTGGAAGCAAGACGCCTGGGACACCTCTGCCCGTTTGGGAACAAGGCAGCCTTTTGGGTCGGGAAGCTCTAGGCCAATGGAGCACACGCAGAGCAGGAGTTCTACTTCAGCCTGATCAGGCCTGCAAAGAAACAGCGTTTGACAGGCCTTGGTAAGAGATGTTCCCGGTAGGTGTAAGAGCACTGGGCAGAGCCAGTTGTTTCTTAGCTTCGCAAAGACCGGGAAGCAAGATGCTTTGGGCCTCTCTGCCCCTTGGAAACAGGGCAGCACTTGGGGCTGGCAGCTCTAGGGCAATGGAGCACACCCAGAGCCGGAGTTCTACTTCAGCCAGATGAGGCCTGCCAAGAAACTGCGTTTCACAGGCCTTTCAAAGACATGTTCCCAGTAGGCTGTAAGAGCACGGGGCAGAGCGAGTTGGTTCTTAGCTTCCCAGAGAGCCGGAAGCAAGATGCTTTGGGGCCTCTCTGCCCCTTTGGAAACAAGGCAGCACCTTGGGCCTGGCAGCTCTAGGGCAATGGAGCACACCCAGAGCAGAAGTTCTACTTCAGCCAAATCAGGCCTGCCAGGAAACGGCGTTTCACAGGCCTTGGTAAGAGATGTTCCCGGTAGGCTGTAAGAGCACTGGGCAACGCCAGATGTTTCTTAGCTTCCCGAAGAGCTGGAAGCAAGATGCTTTGGGGCCTCTCATCCCCTTTGCAAACAAAGCGGCCCTTTGGGCCAGGCAGCTCTAGGCCAATGGAGCACACCCAGAGCAGAAGTTCTACTTCAGCTAGATCAGGCCACCAACAAAGTGCGTTTCACAGGCCTTGGTAAGAGATTTTCTCTCAGGCTGTAAGAGCACTGGGCAGAGCCAGTTGTTTCTTAGCTTCCCAAAGAGCTGGAAGCAAGATGCTTTGGGCGCTCCCTGCCCCTTTGCCAACAAGGCCGACCTTTGGGCCTTTCAGCTCTAGGCAAATGGAGCACACCCAGAACAGAAGTTCTACCTCAGCCAGATAAGGCCTGCCAAGAAACTGCGTTTCAAAGGCTTTGGTAAGAGATGTTCCCGGTACTCTGTCAGAGCACTGGGCAGAGACAGTTGTTTCTTAGCTTCCCAATGAGCTGGAAGCAAGATGCTTTGGGGCCTCTCTGCCCCTTTGCAAACAAGGCATCCCTTTGGGCCTTTCAGCTCTAGGGCAATGGAGCACACCCAGAGCAGAAGTTCTACCTCAGCCAGATCAGGCCTGCCAAGAAACTGCTTTTCACAGGCCTTCGTAAGAGGTGTTCCCGGAAGGCTGTAAGAGTACCTGGCAGAGCGAGTTGTTTCTTAGCTTCAAAAACAGCTGGAAGCAACATGATTTGGGGCCTCTCTCCCCCTTTGGAAACAAAGCAGCCTTTGTGCCTGGCAGCTCTAGGCCAAAGTAGCACACCCAGAGCACAAGTTCTACCTCAGCCAGATAAGGCCTGTCAAGAAGCTGCGCTTCACAGGCCTTTGTATGTGACGTTCCCGGTTGGCTTTGAGAGCACTGTGCAGAGCCAGTTGTTTTAGCTTCCCAGAGAGCAGGAAGCAAGATGCTTTGGGGCCTCTCTCACACTTTGGAAATAAAGGCAGCCCTTTGGGCCTGGCAGCCCTAGGCCAATGGAGTACACCCAGAGCAGAAGTTCTACCTCAGCCAGATCAGGCCTTCCAAGAAACTGCGTCTCACAGGCCTTTCTCTGTCATGTTGCCGGTAGGCTGTGAGAGCACTGTGCAGAGCCAGTTGTTTCTTAGCTTCCCAAAGATTTGGAAGCAAGATACTTTGGGGACTCTCAGCCCCTTTGGAAACAAGGCGGCCCTTTGGGCCTGGCAGCTCTAGGCCAAAGTAGCACGCCCAGAGCAGGAGTTCTACTTCAGCCAGATCAGGCCTGCCAAGAAACTGCGTTTCACAGGCCTTGGTAAGAGATGTTCCCGGTAGGCTGTGAGAGCACTGTGGAGAGCCAGTTGCTTTAGCTTCCCACAGAGCTGGAAGCAAGATGCTTTGGGGCCTCTCTCTCCCTTTGGACACAAGGCAGCCGTTTGCGCCTGGCAGCTCTAAGCCAATGGAGCACACCCACAGCAGAAGTTCTACTTCAGGCAGATCAGTCCTGCCCAGAAACTGCGTTTCACAGCCCTTGGTAAGAGATGTTCACGGTAGGCTGTGAGAGCACTGGGCAGAACCAGTTGTTTTTTAGCTTCGCAAAGTGCTGGAGGCAAGATGCTTTGGGGCCTCTCTCACCCTTTGGAAGCAAGGCAGCCCTTAGGTCCTGGTAGCTCTATGCGTATGTAGCACAACCAGAACAGAAGTTCTACTTCAGCCAGGTCAGGCCTGCCAAGAAACTGCGTTTCACAGGCCTTTCAAAGAGATGTTCTCTTAGGCTGTAAGAGCACTGGGCAGAGCCAGCTGTTTCTTAGCTTCCCGAAGAGCTGGGAGCAAGATTCTTTGGGTCCACTCTCCGTCTTTGGAAACAAGGCAGCCCTTTGGGCCTGGCAGCTCTGGGTCAATGGAGCACACCCAGAGCAGAAGTTCTACTTCAGCCAGATCAGGCCTGCCAGGAAACTGCGTTTCACAGGCCTTGGTAAGAGATGTTCCCGGTAGGCTGTAAGAGCACTGGGCAGAGCCAGTTGTTTCTTACCTTCCTGAAAAGCTGGAAGCAAGACGCCTGGGACCCCTCTGCCCGTTTGGGAACAAGGCAGCCTTTTGGGTCGGGAAGCTCTAGGCCAATGGAGCACACGCAGAGCAGGAGTTCTACTTCAGCCTGATCAGGCCTGCAAAGAAACAGCGTTTGACAGGCCTTGGTAAGAGATGTTCCCGGTAGGTGTAAGAGCACTGGGCAGAGCCAGTTCTTTCTTAGCTTTGCAGAGACCGGGAAGCAAGATGCTTTGGGCCTCTCTGCCCCTTGGAAACAGGGCAGCACTGGGTCCTGGCAGCCCTAGGGCAATGGAGCACACCCAGAGCCGGAGTTCTACTTCAGCCAGATGAGGCCTGCCAAGAAACTGCGTTTCACAGGCCTTTCAAAGACATGTTCCCGGTAGGCTGTAAGAGCACGGGGCAGAGCGAGTTGGTTCTTAGCTTCCCAGAGAGCTGGAAGCAAGATGCTTTGGGGCCTCTCTGCCCCTTTGGAAACAAGGCAGCACCTTGGGCCTGGCAGCTCTAGGGCAATGGAGCACACCCAGAGCAGAAGTTCTACTTCAGCCAAATCAGGCCTGCCAGGAAACGGCGTTTCACAGGCCTTGGTAAGAGATGTTCCCGGTAGGCTGTAAGAGCACTGGGCAACGCCAGATGTTTCTTAGCTTCCCGAAGAGCTGGAAGCAAGATGCTTTGGTGCCACTCTCTCACTTTGGAATCAAGGCAGCCCTTTGGGGCAGGTAGCTCTAGGCCAGTGGAGCACACCCAGAGCAGAAGTTCTACTTCGGCCAGTTCAGGCCACCAACAAACTGCGTTTCACAGGCCTTGGTAAGAGATGTTCCCGGTAGGCTGTAAGAGCACTGGGCAACGCCAGATGTTTCTTAGCTTCCCGAAGAGCTGGAAGCAAGATGCTTTGGGGCCTCTCATCCCCTTTGCAAACAAGGCGGCCCTTTGGGCCAGGCAGCTCTAGGCCAATGGAGCACACCCAGAGCAGAAGTTCTACTTCAGCTAGATCAGGCCACCAACAAAGTGCGTTTCACAGGCCTTGGTAAGAGATTTTCTCTCAGGCTGTAAGAGCACTGGGCAGAGCCAGTTGTTTCTTAGCTTCCCAAAGACCGGGAAGCAAGATGCTTTGGGGGCTCCCTGCCCCTTTGCCAACAAGGCCGACCTTTGGGCCTTTCAGCTCTAGGCCAATGGAGCACACCCAGAACAGAAGTTCTACCTCAGCCAGATAAGGCCTGCCAAGAAACTGCGTTTCAAAGGCTTTGGTAAGAGCTGTTGCCGGTACTCTGTCAGAGCACTGGGCAGAGACAGTTGTTTCTTAGCTTCCCAAAGAGCTGGAAGCAAGATGCTTTGGGGCCTCTCTGCCCCTTTGCAAACAAGGCAGCCCTTTGGGCCTTTCAGCTCTAGGCCAATGGAGCACACCCAGAGCAGAAGTTCTACCTCAGCCAGATCAGGCCTGCCAAGAAACTGCTTTTCACAGGCCTTCGTAAGAGGTGTTCCCGGAAGGCTGTAAGAGTACCTGGCAGAGCGAGTTGTTTCTTAGCTTCAAAAACAGCTGGAAGCAACATTATTTGGGGCCTCTCTCCCCCTTTGGAAACAAAGCAGCCTTTGTGCCTGGCAGCTCTAGGCCAAAGTAGCACACCCAGAGCACAAGTTCTACCTCAGCCAGATAAGGCCTGTCAAGAAGCTGCGCTTCACAGGCCTTTGTATGTGACGTTCCCGGTTGGCTTTGAGAGCACTGTGCAGAGCCAGTTGTTTTAGCTTCCCAGAGAGCAGGAAGCAAGATGCTTTGGGGCCTCTCTCACACTTTGGAAATAAAGGCAGCCCTTTGGGCCTGGCAGCCCTAGGCCAATGGAGTACACCCAGAGCAGAAGTTCTACCTCAGCCACATCAGGCCTTCCAAGAAACTGCGTCTCACAGGCCTTTCTCTGTCACGTTGCCGGTAGGCTGTGAGAGCACTGTGCAGAGCCAGTTGTTTCTTAGCTTCCCAAAGATTTGGAAGCAAGATACTTTGGGGACTCTCAGCCCCTTTGGAAACAAGGCGGCCCTTTGGGCCTGGCAGCTCTAGGCCAAAGTAGCACGCCCAGAGCAGGAGTTCTACTTCAGCCAGATCAGGCCTGCCAAGAAACTGCGTTTCACAGGCCTTGGTAAGAGATGTTCCCGGTAGGCTGTGAGAGCACTGTGGAGAGCCAGTTGCTTTAGCTTCCCACAGAGCTGGAAGCAAGATGCTTTGGGGCCTCTCTCTCCCTTTGGACACAAGGCAGCCGTTTGCGCCTGGCAGCTCTAGGCCAATGGAGCACACCCACAGCAGAAGTTCTACTTCAGGCAGATCAGTCCTGCCCAGAAACTGCGTTTCACAGCCCTTGGTAAGAGATGTTCACGGTAGGCTGTGAGAGCACTGGGCAGAACCAGTTGTTTTTTAGCTTCGCAAAGTGCTGGAGGCAAGATGCTTTGGGGCCTCTCTCACCCTTTGGAAGCAAGGCAGCCCTTAGGTCCTGGTAGCTCTAGGCCTATGTAGCACAACCAGAACAGAAGTTCTACTTCAGCCAGGTCAGGCCTGCCAAGAAACTGCGTTTCACAGGCCTTTCAAAGAGATGTTCTCTTAGGTTGTAAGAGCACTGGGCAGAGCCAGCTGTTTCTTAGCTTCCCGAAGAGCTGGGAGCAAGATGCTTTGGGTCCACTCTCCGTCTTTGGAAACAAGGCAGCCCTTTGGGCCTGGCAGCTCTGGGGCAATGGAGCACACCCAGAGCAGAAGTTCCACTTCAGCCAGATCAGGCCTGCCAGGAAACTGCGTTTCACAGGCCTTGGTAAGAGATGTTCCCGGTAGGCTGTAAGAGCACTGGGCAGAGCCAGTTGTTTCTTACCTTCCTGAAAAGCTGGAAGCAAGACGCCTGGGACCCCTCTGCCCGTTTGGGAACAAGGCAGCCTTTTGGGTCGGGAAGCTCTAGGCCAATGGAGCACACGCAGAGCAGGAGTTCTACTTCAGCCTGATCAGGCCTGCAAAGAAACAGCGTTTGACAGGCCTTGGTAAGAGATGTTCCCGGTAGGTGTAAGAGCACGGGGCAGAGCCAGTTCTTTCTTAGCTTCCCAGAGAGCTGGAAGCAAGATGCTTTGGGGCCTCTCTGCCCCTTTGGAAACAGGGCAGCACCTTGGTCCTGGCAGCTCTAGGGCAACGGAGCACACCCAGAGCAGAAGTTCTACTTCAGCCTAATCAGGCATGCCAGGAAACGGCGTTTCACAGGCCTTGGTAAGAGATGTTCCCGGTAGGCTGCAAGAGCACTGGGCAACGCCAGATGTTTCTTAGCTTCCCGAAGAGCTGGAAGCAAGATGCTTTGGGGCCTCTCATCCCCTTTGCAAACAAAGCGGCCCTTTGGGCCAGGCAGCTCTAGGTCAATGGAGCACACCCAGAGCAGAAGTTCTACTTCAGCTAGATCAGGCCACCAACAAAGTGCGTTTCACAGGCCTTGGTAAGAGATTTTCTCTCAGGCTGTAAGAGCACTGGGCAGAGCCAGTTGTTTCTTAGCTTCCCAAAGAGCTGGAAGCAAGATGCTTTGGGGGCTCCGTGCCCCTTTGCCAACAAGGCCGACCTTTGGGCCTTTCAGCTCTAGGCCAATGGAGCACACCCAGAGCAGAAGTTCTACCTCAGCCAGATAAGGCCTGCCAAGAAACTGCGTTTCAAAGGCTTTGGTAAGAGATGTTGCCGGTACTCTGTCAGAGCACTGGGCAGAGACAGTTGTTTCTTAGCTTCCCAATGAGCTGGAAGCAAGATGCGTTGGGGCCTCTCTGCCCCTTTGCAAACAAGGCATCCCTTTGGGCCTTTCAGCTCTAGGGCAATGGAGCACACCCAGAGCAGAAGTTCTACCTCAGCCAGATCAGGCCTGCCAAGAAACTGCTTTTCACAGGCCTTCGTAAGAGGTGTTCCCGGAAGGCTGTAAGAGTACCTGGCAGAGCGAGTTGTTTCTTAGCTTCAAAAACAGCTGGAAGCAACATTATTTGGGGCCTCTCTCCCCCTTTGGAAACAAAGCAGCCTTTGTGCCTGGCAGCTCTAGGCCAAAGTAGCACACCCAGAGCACAAGTTCTACCTCAGCCAGATAAGGCCTGTCAAGAAGCTGCATTTCACAGGCCTTTGTATGTGACGTTCCCGGTTGGCTTTGAGAGCACTGTGCAGAGCCAGTTGTTTTAGCTTCCCAGAGAGCAGGAAGCAAGATGCTTTGGGGCCTCTCTCACACTTTGGAAATAAAGGCAGCCCTTTGGGCCTGGCAGCCCTAGGCCAATGGAGTACACCCAGAGCAGAAGTTCTACCTCAGCCAGATCAGGCCTTCCAAGAAACTGCGTCTCACAGGCCTTTCTCTGTCACGTTGCCGGTAGGCTGTGAGAACACTGTGCAGAGCCACTTGTTTCTTAGCTTCCCAAAGATTTGGAAGCAAGATACTTTGGGGACTCTCAGCCCCTTTGGAAACAAGGCGGCCCTTTGGGACTGGCAGCTCTAGGCCAAAGTAGCACGCCCAGAGCAGGAGTTCTACTTCAGCCAGATCAGGCCTGCCAAGAAACTGCGTTTCACAGGCCTTGGTAAGAGATGTTCCCGGTAGGCTGTGAGAGCACTGTGGAGAGCCAGTTGCTTTAGCTTCCCACAGAGCTGGAAGCAAGATGCTTTGGGGCCTCTCTCACCCTTTGGAAGCAAGGCAGCCCTTAGGTCCTGGTAGCTCTATGCGTATGTAGCACAACCAGAACAGAAGTTCTACTTCAGCCAGGTCAGGCCTGCCAAGAAACTGCGTTTCACAGGCCTTTCAAAGAGATGTTCTCTTAGGCTGTAAGAGCACTGGGCAGAGCCAGCTGTTTCTTAGCTTCCCGAAGAGCTGGGAGCAAGATTCTTTGGGTCCACTCTCCGTCTTTGGAAACAAGGCAGCCCTTTGGGCCTGGCAGCTCTGGGGCAATGGAGCACACCCAGAGCAGAAGTTCTACTTCAGCCAGATCAGGCCTGCCAGGAAACTGCGTTTCACAGGCCTTGGTAAGAGATGTTCCCGGTAGGCTGTAAGAGCACTGGGCAGAGCCAGTTGTTTCTTACCTTCCTGAAAAGCTGGAAGCAAGACGCCTGGGACACCTCTGCCCGTTTGGGAACAAGGCAGCCTTTTGGGTCGGGAAGCTCTAGGCCAATGGAGCACACGCAGAGCAGGAGTTCTACTTCAGCCTGATCAGGCCTGCAAAGAAACAGCGTTTGACAGGCCTTGGTAAGAGATGTTCCCGGTAGGTGTAAGAGCACTGGGCAGAGCCAGTTCTTTCTTAGCTTTGCAGAGACCGGGAAGCAAGATGCTTTGGGCCTCTCTGCCCCTTGGAAACAGGGCAGCACTGGGTCCTGGCAGCCCTAGGGCAATGGAGCACACCCAGAGCCGGAGTTCTACTTCAGCCAGATGAGGCCTGCCAAGAAACTGCGTTTCACAGGCCTTTCAAAGACATGTTCCCGGTAGGCTGTAAGAGCACGGGGCAGAGCGAGTTGGTTCTTAGCTTCCCAGAGAGCTGGAAGCAAGATGCTTTGGGGCCTCTCTGCCCCTTTGGAAACAAGGCAGCACCTTGGGCCTGGCAGCTCTAGGGCAATGGAGCACACCCAGAGCAGAAGTTCTACTTCAGCCAAATCAGGCCTGCCAGGAAACGGCGTTTCACAGGCCTTGGTAAGAGATGTTCCCGGTAGGCTGTAAGAGCACTGGGCAACGCCAGATGTTTCTTAGCTTCCCGAAGAGCTGGAAGCAAGATGCTTTGGTGCCACTCTCTCACTTTGGAATCAAGGCAGCCCTTTGGGGCAGGTAGCTCTAGGCCAGTGGAGCACACCCAGAGCAGAAGTTCTACTTCGGCCAGTTCAGGCCACCAACAAACTGCGTTTCACAGGCCTTGGTAAGAGATGTTCCCGGTAGGCTGTAAGAGCACTGGGCAACGCCAGATGTTTCTTAGCTTCCCGAAGAGCTGGAAGCAAGATGCTTTGGGGCCTCTCATCCCCTTTGCAAACAAGGCGGCCCTTTGGGCCAGGCAGCTCTAGGCCAATGGAGCACACCCAGAGCAGAAGTTCTACTTCAGCTAGATCAGGCCACCAACAAAGTGCGTTTCACAGGCCTTGGTAAGAGATTTTCTCTCAGGCTGTAAGAGCACTGGGCAGAGCCAGTTGTTTCTTAGCTTCCCAAAGAGCTGGAAGCAAGATGCTTTGGGGGCTCCCTGCCCCTTTGCCAACAAGGCCGACCTTTGGGCCTTTCAGCTCTAGGCCAATGGAGCACACCCAGAACAGAAGTTCTACCTCAGCCAGATAAGGCCTGCCAAGAAACTGCGTTTCAAAGGCTTTGGTAAGAGCTGTTGCCGGTACTCTGTCAGAGCACTGGGCAGAGACAGTTGTTTCTTAGCTTCCCAAAGAGCTGGAAGCAAGATGCTTTGGGGCCTCTCTGCCCCTTTGCAAACAAGGCAGCCCTTTGGGCCTTTCAGCTCTAGGCCAATGGAGCACACCCAGAGCAGAAGTTCTACCTCAGCCAGATCAGGCCTGCCAAGAAACTGCTTTTCACAGGCCTTCGTAAGAGGTGTTCCCGGAAGGCTGTAAGAGTACCTGGCAGAGCGAGTTGTTTCTTAGCTTCAAAAACAGCTGGAAGCAACATGATTTGGGGCCTCTCTCCCCCTTTGGAAACAAAGCAGCCTTTGTGCCTGGCAGCTCTAGGCCAAAGTAGCACACCCAGAGCACAAGTTCTACCTCAGCCAGATAAGGCCTGTCAAGAAGCTGCGCTTCACAGGCCTTTGTATGTGACGTTCCCGGTTGGCTTTGAGAGCACTGTGCAGAGCCAGTTGTTTTAGCTTCCCAGAGAGCAGGAAGCAAGATGCTTTGGGGCCTCTCTCACACTTTGGAAATAAAGGCAGCCCTTTGGGCCTGGCAGCCCTAGGCCAATGGAGTACACCCAGAGCAGAAGTTCTACCTCAGCCAGATCAGGCCTTCCAAGAAACTGCGTCTCACAGGCCTTTCTCTGTCACGTTGCCGGTAGGCTGTGAGAGCACTGTGCAGAGCCAGTTGTTTCTTAGCTTCCCAAAGATTTGGAAGCAAGATACTTTGGGGACTCTCAGCCCCTTTGGAAACAAGGCGGCCCTTTGGGCCTGGCAGCTCTAGGCCAAAGTAGCACGCCCAGAGAAGGAGTTCTACTTCAGCCAGATCAGGCCTGCCAAGAAACTGCGTTTCACAGGCCTTGGTAAGAGATGTTCCCGGTAGGCTGTGAGAGCACTGTGGAGAGCCAGTTGCTTTAGCTTCCCACAGAGCTGGAAGCAAGATGCTTTGGGGCCTCTCTCTCCCTTTGGACACAAGGCAGCCGTTTGCGCCTGGCAGCTCTAGGCCAATGGAGCACACCCACAGCAGAAGTTCTACTTCAGGCAGATCAGTCCTGCCCAGAAACTGCGTTTCACAGCCCTTGGTAAGAGATGTTCACGGTAGGCTGTGAGAGCACTGGGCAGAACCAGTTGTTTTTTAGCTTCGCAAAGTGCTGGAGGCAAGATGCTTTGGGGCCTCTCTCACCCTTTGGAAGCAAGGCAGCCCTTAGGTCCTGGTAGCTCTAGGCCTATGTAGCACAACCAGAACAGAAGTTCTACTTCAGCCAGGTCAGGCCTGCCAAGAAACTGCGTTTCACAGGCCTTTCAAAGAGATGTTCTCTTAGGCTGTAAGAGCACTGGGCAGAGCCAGCTGTTTCTTAGCTTCCCGAAGAGCTGGGAGCAAGATGCTTTGGGTCCACTCTCCGTCTTTGGAAACAAGGCAGCCCTTTGGGCCTGGCAGCTCTGGGGCAATGGAGCACACCCAGAGCAGAAGTTCTACTTCAGCCAGATCAGGCCTGCCAGGAAACTGCGTTTCACAGGCCTTGGTAAGAGATGTTCGCGGTAGGCTGTAAGAGCACTGGGCAGAGCCAGTTGTTTCTTACCTTCCTGAAAAGCTGGAAGCAAGACGCCTGGGACCCCTCTGCCCGTTTGGGAACAAGGCAGCCTTTTGGGTCGGGAAGCTCTAGGCCAATGGAGCACACGCAGAGCAGGAGTTCTACTTCAGCCTGATCAGGCCTGCAAAGAAACAGCGTTTGACAGGCCTTGGTAAGAGATGTTCCCGGTAGGTGTAAGAGCACGGGGCAGAGCCAGTTCTTTCTTAGCTTCCCAGAGAGCTGGAAGCAAGATGCTTGGGGCCTCTCTGCCCCTTTGGAAACAGGGCAGCACCTTGGTCCTGGCAGCTCTAGGGCAACGGAGCACACCCAGAGCAGAAGTTCTACTTCAGCCTAATCAGGCATGCCAGGAAACGGCGTTTCACAGGCCTTGGTAAGAGATGTTCCCGGTAGGCTGCAAGAGCACTGGGCAACGCCAGATGTTTCTTAGCTTCCCGAAGAGCTGGAACCAAGATGCTTTGGTGCCACTCTCTCACTTTGGAATCAAGGCAGCCCTTTGGGGCAGGTAGCTCTAGGCCAGTGGAGCACACCCAGAGCAGAAGTTCTACTTCGGCCAGTTCCGGCCACCAACAAACTGCGTTTCACAGGCCTTGGTAAGAGATGTTCCCGGTAGGCTGTAAGAGCACTGGGCAACGCCAGATGTATCTTAGCTTCCCGAAGAGCTGGAAGCAAGATGCTTTGGGGCCTCTCTGCCCCTTTCCAAACAAGGCGGCCCTTTGGGCCAGGCAGCTCTAGGCCAATGGAGCACACCCAGAGCAGAAGTTCTACTTCAGCTAGATCAGGCCACCAACAAAGTGCGTTTCACAGGCCTTGGTAAGAGATTTTCTCTCAGGCTGTAAGAGCACTGGGCAGAGCCAGTTGTTTCTTAGCTTCCCAAAGAGCTGGAAGCAAGATGCTTTGGGGGCTCCGTGCCCCTTTGCCAACAAGGCCGACCTTTGGGCCTTTCAGCTCTAGGCCAATGGAGCACACCCAGAGCAGAAGTTCTACCTCAGCCAGATAAGGCCTGCCAAGAAACTGCGTTTCAAAGGCTTTGGTAAGAGATGTTGCCGGTACTCTGTCAGAGCACTGGGCAGAGACAGTTGTTTCTTAGCTTCCCAATGAGCTGGAAGCAAGATGCGTTGGGGCCTCTCTGCCCCTTTGCAAACAAGGCATCCCTTTGGGCCTTTCAGCTCTAGGGCAATGGAGCACACCCAGAGCAGAAGTTCTACCTCAGCCAGATCAGGCCTGCCAAGAAACTGCTTTTCACAGGCCTTCGTAAGAGGTGTTCCCGGAAGGCTGTAAGAGTACCTGGCAGAGCGAGTTGTTTCTTAGCTTCAAAAACAGCTGGAAGCAACATGATTTGGGGCCTCTCTCCCCCTTTGGAAACAAAGCAGCCTTTGTGCCTGGCAGCTCTAGGCCAAAGTAGCACACCCAGAGCACAAGTTCTACCTCAGCCAGATAAGGCCTGTCAAGAAGCTGCATTTCACAGGCCTTTGTATGTGACGTTCCCGGTTGGCTTTGAGAGCACTGTGCAGAGCCAGTTGTTTTAGCTTCCCAGAGAGCAGGAAGCAAGATGCTTTGGGGCCTCTCTCACACTTTGGAAATAAAGGCAGCCCTTTGGGCCTGGCAGCCCTAGGCCAATGGAGTACACCCAGAGCAGAAGTTCTACCTCAGCCAGATCAGGCCTTCCAAGAAACTGCGTCTCACAGGCCTTTCTCTGTCACGTTGCCGGTAGGCTGTGAGAACACTGTGCAGAGCCACTTGTTTCTTAGCTTCCCAAAGATTTGGAAGCAAGATACTTTGGGGACTCTCAGCCCCTTTGGAAACAAGGCGGCCCTTTGGGCCTGGCAGCTCTAGGCCAAAGTAGCACGCCCAGAGCAGGAGTTCTACTTCAGCCAGATCAGGCATGCCAGGAAACTGCGTTTCACAGGCCTTGGTAAGAGATGTTCCCGGTAGGCTGTAAGAGCACTGGGCAGAGCCAGTTGTTTCTTACCTTCCTGAAAAGCTGGAAGCAAGATGCTTGGCACCCGTCTGCCCGTTTGGGAACAAGGCAGCCTTTTGGGTCGGGAAGCTCTAGGCCAATGGAGCACACGCAGAGCAGGAGTTCTACTTCAGCCTGATTAGGCCTGCAAAGAAACAGCGTTTCACAGGCCTTGGTAAGAGATGTTCCCGGTAGGCTGTGAGAGCACTGTGGAGAGCCAGTTGCTTTAGCTTCCCACAGAGCTGGAAGCAAGATGCTTTGGGGCCTCTCTCTCCCTTTGGACACAAGGCAGCCGTTTGGGCCTGGCAGCTCTAGGCCAATGGAGCACACCCACAGCAGAAGTTCTACTTCAGGCAGATCAGTCCTGCCCAGAAACTGCGTTTCACAGCCCCTGGTAAGAGATGTTCACGGTAGGCTGTGAGAGCACTGGGCAGAACCAGTTGTTTTTTAGCTTCCCAAAGTGCTGTAGGCAAGATGCTTTGGGGCCTCTCTCACCCTTTGGAAACAAGGCAGCCCTTAGGTCCTGGTAGCTCTAGGCCTATGTAGCACAACCAGAACAGAAGTTCTACTTCAGCCAGGTCAGGCCTGCCAAGAAACTGCATTTCACAGGCCTTTCAAAGAGATGTTCTCTTAGGCTGTAAGAGCACTGGGCAGAGCCAGTTGTTTCTTAGATTCCCGAAGAGCCGGGAGCAAGATGCTTTGGGTCCACTCTCCATCTTTGGAAACAAGGCAGCCCTTTGGGCCTGGCAGCTCTAGGGCAATGGAGCACACCCAGAGCAGAAGTTCTTCTTCAGCCAGATCAGGCCTGCCAGGAAACTGCGTTTCACAGGCCTTGGTAAGAGATGTTCCCGGTAGGCTGTAAGAGCACTGGGCAGAGCCAGTTGTTTCTTACCTTCCTGAAAAGCTGGAAGCAAGATGCTTGGGACCCCTCTGCCCGTTTGGGAACAAGGCAGCCTTTTGGGTCGGGAAGCTCTAGGCCAATGGAGCACACGCAGAGCAGGAGTTCTACTTCAGCGTGATCAGGCCTGCAAAGAAACAGCGTTTGACAGGCCTTGGTAAGAGATGTTCCCGGTAGGTGTAAGAGCACTGGGCAGAGCCAGTTGTTTCTTAGCTTCGCAAAGACCGGGAAGCAAGATGCTTTGGGCCTCTCTGCCCCTTGGAAACAGGGCAGCACTTGGGGCCTGGCAGCTCTAGGGCAATGGAGCACACCCAGAGCCGGAGTTCTAATTCAGCCAGATGAGGCCTGCCAAGAAACTGCGTTTCACAGGCCTTTCAAAGACATGTTCCCGGTAGGCTGTAAGAGCACGGGGCAGAGCGAGTTGGTTCTTAGCTTCCCAGAGAGCCAGAAGCAAGATGCTTTGGGGCCTCTCTGCCCCTTTGGAAACAAGGCAGCACCTTGGGCCTGGCAGCTCTAGGGCAATGGAGCACACCCAGAGCAGAAGTTCTACTTCAGCCAAATCAGGCCTGCCAGGAAACGGCGTTTCACAGGCCTTGGTAAGAGATGTTCCCGGTAGGCTGTAAGAGCACTGGGCAACGCCAGATGTTTCTTAGCTTCCCGAAGAGCTGGAAGCAAGATGCTTTGGTGCCACTCTCTCACTTTGGAATCAAGGCAGCCCTTTGGGGCAGGTAGCTCTAGGCCAGTGGAGCACACCCAGAGCAGAAGTTCTACTTCGGCCAGTTCAGGCCACCAACAAACTGCGTTTCACAGGCCTTGGTAAGAGATGTTCCCGGTAGGCTGTAAGAGCACTGGGCAACGCCAGATGTTTCTTAGCTTCCCGAAGAGCTGGAAGCAAGATGCTTTGGGGCCTCTCTGCCCCTTTGCAAACAAGGCGGCCCTTTGGGCCAGGCAGCTCTAGGCGAGTGGAGCACACCCAGAGCAGAAGTTCTACTTCAGCTAGATCAGGCCACCAACAAAGTGCGTTTCACAGGCCTTGGTAAGAGATTTTCGCTTAGGCTGTAAGAGCACTGGGCAGAGCCAGTTGTTTCTTAGCTTCCCAAAGAGCTGGAAGCAAGATGCTTTGGGGGCTCCCTGCCCCTTTGCCAACAAGGCCGACCTTTGGGCCTTTCAGCTCTAGGCCAATGGAGCACACCCAGAGCAGATGTTCTACCTCAGCCAGATAAGGCCTGCCAAGAAACTGCGTTTCAAAGGCTTTGGTAAGAGATGTTGCCGGTACTCTGTCAGAGCACTGGGCAGAGACAGTTGTTTCTTAGCTTCCCAAAGAGATGGAAGCAAGATGCTTTGGGGCCTCTCTGCCCCTTTGCAAACAAGGCATCCCTTTGGGCCTTTCAGCTCTAGGCCAATGGAGCACAGCCAGAGCAGAAGTCCTACTTCAGCCAGATCAGGCCTGCCAAGGAACTGCGTTTCAGAGGCCTTTGTATGTGACGTTCCCGGTAGGCTGTGAGAGCACGGTGCAGAGCCAGTTGTTTCCTTGTTTCCCAAACAGCTGGAAGCAAGACGCTTTGGGGCCTCTCTGCCCCTTTGGAAACAAGGCAGCACGTTGGGTCTGGCAGCTCTAGGGCAATGGAGCACAACCAGAGCAGAAGTTCTACTTCTTCCAGATCAGGCCTGCCTAGAAAGTGCGTTTCACAGGCCTTGATAAGAGATGTTCTCTTAGGCTATAAGAGCACTGGGCACAGCGAGTTGTTTCTTAGCTTCCCAAGAGGTGGAAGCAAGATGCTTTGGGGCCTCTCTCCCCCTTTGGAAACAAGGCAGCCCTTTGGGCCTTTCAGCTCTAGGCCAATGGAGCACACCCAGAGCAGAAATTCTACCTCAGCCAGATCAGGCCTGCCAAGAAACTGCTTTTCACAGGCCTTCGTAAGAGGTGTTCCCGGAAGGCTGTAAGAGTACCTGGCAGAGCGAGTTGTTTCTTAGCTTCAAAAACAGCTGGAAGCAACATGATTTGGGGCCTCTCTCCCCCTTTGGAAACAAAGCAGCCTTTGTGCCTGGCAGCTCTAGGCCAAAGTAGCACACCCAGAGCACAAGTTCTACCTCAGCCAGATAAGGCCTGTCAAGAAGCTGCATTTCACAGGCCTTTGTATGTGACGTTCCCGGTTGGCTTTGAGAGCACTGTGCAGAGCCAGTTGTTTTAGCTTCCCAGAGAGCAGGAAGCAAGATGCTTTGGGGCCTCTCTCACACTTTGGAAATAAAGGCAGCCCTTTGGGCCTGGCAGCCCTAGGCCAATGGAGTACACCCAGAGCAGAAGTTCTACCTCAGCCAGATCAGGCCTTCCAAGAAACTGCGTCTCACAGGTCTTTCTCTGTCACGTTGCCGGTAGGCTGTGAGAGCACTGTGCAGAGCCAGTTGTTTCTTAGCTTCCCAAAGATTTGGAAGCAAGATACTTTGGGGACTCTCAGCCCCTTTGGAAACAAGGCGGCCCTTTGGGCCTGGCAGCTCTAGGCCAAAGTAGCATGCCCAGAGCAGGAGTTCTACTTCAGCCAGATCAGGCCTGCCAAGAAACTGCATTTCACAGGCCTTGGTAAGAGATGTTCCCGGTAGGCTGTGAGAGCACTGTGGAGAGCCAGTTGCTTTAGCTTCCCACAGAGCTGGAAGCAAGATGCTTTGGGGCCTCTCTCTCCCTTTGGACACAAGGCAGCCGTTTGGGCCTGGCAGCTCTAGGCCAATGGAGCACACCCACAGCAGAAGTTCTACTTCAGGCAGATCAGTCCTGCCCAGAAACTGGGTTTCACAGCCCCTGGTAAGACATGTTCACGGTAGGCTGTGAGAGCACTGGGCAGAACCAGTTGTTTTTTAGCTTCCCAAAGTGCTGGAGGCAAGATGCTTTGGGGCCTCTCTCACCCTTTGGAAACAAGGCAGCCCTTAGGTCCTGGTAGCTCTAGGCCTATGTAGCACAACCAGAACAGAAGTTCTACTTCAGCCAGGTCAGGCCTGCCAAGAAACTGCATTTCACAGGCCTTTCAAAGAGATGTTCTCTTAGGCTGTAAGAGCACTGGGCAGAGCCAGCTGTTTCTTAGCTTCCCGAAGAGCTGGGAGCAAGATGCTTTGGGTCCACTCTCCATCTTTGGAAACAAGGCAGCCCTTTGGGCCTGGCAGCTCTAGGGCAATGGAGCACACCCAGAGCAGAAGTTCTACTTCAGCCAGATCAGGCCTGCCAGGAAACTGCGTTTCACAGGCCTTGGTAAGAGATGTTCCCGGTAGGCTGTAAGAGCACTGGGCAGAGCCAGTTGTTTCTTACCTTCCTGAAAAGCTGGAAGCAAGATGCTTGGGACCCCTCTGCCCGTTTGGGAACAAGGCAGCCTTTTGGGTCGGGAAGCTCTAGGCCAATGGAGCACACGCAGAGCAGGAGTTCTACTTCAGCCTGATCAGGCCTGCAAAGAAACAGCGTTTGACAGGCCTTGGTAAGAGATGTTCCCGGTAGGTGTAAGAGCACTGGGCAGAGCCAGTTGTTTCTTAGCTTCGCAAAGACTGGGAAGCAAGATGCTTTGGGCCTCTCTGCCCCTTGGAAACAGGGCAGCACTTGGGGCCTGGCAGCTCTAGGGCAATGGAGCACACCCAGAGCCGGAGTTCTAATTCAGCCAGATGAGGCCTGCCAAGAAACTGCGTTTCACAGGTTTTTCAAAGACATGTTCCCGGTAGGCTGTAAGAGCACGGGGCAGAGCGAGTTGGTTCTTAGCTTCCCAGAGAGCCGGAAGCAAGATGCTTTGGGGCCTCTCTGCCCCTTTGGAAACAAGGCAGCACCTTGGGCCTGGCAGCTCTAGGGCAATGGAGCACACCCAGAGCAGAAGTTCTACTTCAGCCGAATCAGGCCTGCCAGGAAACGGCGTTTCACAGGCCTTGGTAAGAGATGTTCCCGGTAGGCTGTAAGAGCTCTGGGCAACGCCAGATGTTTCTTAGCTTCCCGAAGAGCTGGAAGCAAGATGCTTTGGTGCCACTCTCTCACTTTGGAATCAAGGCAGCCCTTTGGGGCAGGTAGCTCTAGGCCAGTGGAGCACACCCGGAGCAGAAGTTCTACTTCGGCCAGTTCAGGCCACCAACAAACTGCGTTTCACAGGCCTTGGTAAGAGATGTTCCCGGTAGGCTGTAAGAGCACTGGGCAACGCCAGATGTTTCTTAGCTTCCCGAAGAGCTGGAAGCAAGATGCTTTGGGGCCTCTCTGCCCCTTTGCAAACAAGGCGGCCCTTTGGGCCAGGCAGCTCTAGGCGAGTGGAGCACACCCAGAGCAGAAGTTCTACTTCAGCTAGATCAGGCCACCAAGAAAGTGCGTTTCACAGGCCTTGGTAAGAGATTTTCTCTTAGGCTGTAAGAGCACTGGGCAGAGCCAGTTGTTTCTTAGCTTCCCAAAGAGCTGGAAGCAAGATGCTTTGGGGGCTCCCTGCCCCTTTGCCAACAAGGCCGACCTTTGGGCCTTTCAGCTCTAGGCCAATGGAGCACACCCAGAGCAGAAGTTCTACCTCAGCCAGATAAGGCCTGCCAAGAAACTGCGTTTCAAAGGCTTTGGTAAGAGATGTTGCCGGTACTCTGTCAGAGCACTGGGCAGAGACAGTTGTTTCTTAGCTTCCCAAAGAGCTGGAAGCAAGATGCTTTGGGGCCTCTCTGCCCCTTTGCAAACAAGGCATCCCTTTGGGCCTTTCAGCTCTAGGCCAATGGAGCACAGCCAGAGCAGAAGTCCTACTTCAGCCAGATCAGGCCTGCCAAGGAACTGCGTTTCAGAGGCCTTTGTATGTGACGTTCCCGGTAGGCTGTGAGAGCACGGTGCAGAGCCAGTTGTTTCCTTGTTTCCCAAACAGCTGGAAGCAAGACGCTTTGGGGCCTCTCTGCCCCTTTGGAAACAAGGCAGCACGTTGGGTCTGGCAGCTCTATGGCAAAGGAGCACAACCAGAGCAGAAGTTCTACTTCTTCCAGATCAGGCCTGCCTAGAAAGTGCGTTTCACAGGCCTTGATAAGAGATGTTCTCTTAGGCTATAAGAGCACTGGGCACAGCGAGTTGTTTCTTAGCTTCCCAAGAGGTGGAAGCAAGATGCTTTGGGGCCTCTCTCCCCCTTTGGAAACAAGGCAGCCCTTTGGGCCTTTCAGCTCTAGGCCAATGGAGCACACCCAGAGCAGAAATTCTACCTCAGCCAGATCAGGCCTTCCAAGAAACTGCGTCTCACAGGCCTTTCTCTGTCACGTTGCCGGTAGGCTGTGAGAGCACTGTGCAGAGCCAGTTGTTTCTTAGCTTCCCAAAGATTTGGAAGCAAGATACTTTGGGGACTCTCAGCCCCTTTGGAAACAAGGCGGCCCTTTGGGCCTGGCAGCTCTAGGCCAAAGTAGCACGCCCAGAGAAGGAGTTCTACTTCAGCCAGATCAGGCCTGCCAAGAAACTGCGTTTCACAGGCCTTGGTAAGAGATGTTCCCGGTAGGCTGTGAGAGCACTGTGGAGAGCCAGTTGCTTTAGCTTCCCACAGAGCTGGAAGCAAGATGCTTTGGGGCCTCTCTCTCCCTTTGGACACAAGGCAGCCGTTTGCGCCTGGCAGCTCTAGGCCAATGGAGCACACCCACAGCAGAAGTTCTACTTCAGGCAGATCAGTCCTGCCCAGAAACTGCGTTTCACAGCCCTTGGTAAGAGATGTTCACGGTAGGCTGTGAGAGCACTGGGCAGAACCAGTTGTTTTTTAGCTTCGCAAAGTGCTGGAGGCAAGATGCTTTGGGGCCTCTCTCACCCTTTGGAAGCAAGGCAGCCCTTAGGTCCTGGTAGCTCTAGGCCTATGTAGCACAACCAGAACAGAAGTTCTACTTCAGCCAGGTCAGGCCTGCCAAGAAACTGCGTTTCACAGGCCTTTCAAAGAGATGTTCTCTTAGGCTGTAAGAGCACTGGGCAGAGCCAGCTGTTTCTTAGCTTCCCGAAGAGCTGGGAGCAAGATGCTTTGGGTCCACTCTCCGTCTTTGGAAACAAGGCAGCCCTTTGGGCCTGGCAGCTCTGGGGCAATGGAGCACACCCAGAGCAGAAGTTCTACTTCAGCCAGATCAGGCCTGCCAGGAAACTGCGTTTCACAGGCCTTGGTAAGAGATGTTCGCGGTAGGCTGTAAGAGCACTGGGCAGAGCCAGTTGTTTCTTACCTTCCTGAAAAGCTGGAAGCAAGACGCCTGGGACCCCTCTGCCCGTTTGGGAACAAGGCAGCCTTTTGGGTCGGGAAGCTCTAGGCCAATGGAGCACACGCAGAGCAGGAGTTCTACTTCAGCCTGATCAGGCCTGCAAAGAAACAGCGTTTGACAGGCCTTGGTAAGAGATGTTCCCGGTAGGTGTAAGAGCACGGGGCAGAGCCAGTTCTTTCTTAGCTTCCCAGAGAGCTGGAAGCAAGATGCTTGGGGCCTCTCTGCCCCTTTGGAAACAGGGCAGCACCTTGGTCCTGGCAGCTCTAGGGCAACGGAGCACACCCAGAGCAGAAGTTCTACTTCACCCTAATCAGGCATGCCAGGAAACGGCGTTTCACAGGCCTTGGTAAGAGATGTTCCCGGTAGGCTGCAAGAGCACTGGGCAACGCCAGATGTTTCTTAGCTTCCCGAAGAGCTGGAACCAAGATGCTTTGGTGCCACTCTCTCACTTTGGAATCAAGGCAGCCCTTTGGGGCAGGTAGCTCTAGGCCAGTGGAGCACACCCAGAGCAGAAGTTCTACTTCGGCCAGTTCCGGCCACCAACAAACTGCGTTTCACAGGCCTTGGTAAGAGATGTTCCCGGTAGGCTGTAAGAGCACTGGGCAACGCCAGATGTATCTTAGCTTCCCGAAGAGCTGGAAGCAAGATGCTTTGGGGCCTCTCTGCCCCTTTCCAAACAAGGCGGCCCTTTGGGCCAGGCAGCTCTAGGCCAATGGAGCACACCCAGAGCAGAAGTTCTACTTCAGCTAGATCAGGCCACCAACAAAGTGCGTTTCACAGGCCTTGGTAAGAGATTTTCTCTCAGGCTGTAAGAGCACTGGGCAGAGCCAGTTGTTTCTTAGCTTCCCAAAGAGCTGGAAGCAAGATGCTTTGGGGGCTCCGTGCCCCTTTGCCAACAAGGCCGACCTTTGGGCCTTTCAGCTCTAGGCCAATGGAGCACACCCAGAGCAGAAGTTCTACCTCAGCCAGATAAGGCCTGCCAAGAAACTGCGTTTCAAAGGCTTTGGTAAGAGATGTTGCCGGTACTCTGTCAGAGCACTGGGCAGAGACAGTTGTTTCTTAGCTTCCCAATGAGCTGGAAGCAAGATGCGTTGGGGCCTCTCTGCCCCTTTGCAAACAAGGCATCCCTTTGGGCCTTTCAGCTCTAGGGCAATGGAGCACACCCAGAGCAGAAGTTCTACCTCAGCCAGATCAGGCCTGCCAAGAAACTGCTTTTCACAGGCCTTCGTAAGAGGTGTTCCCGGAAGGCTGTAAGAGTACCTGGCAGAGCGAGTTGTTTCTTAGCTTCAAAAACAGCTGGAAGCAACATGATTTGGGGCCTCTCTTCCCCTTTGGAAACAAAGCAGCCTTTGTGCCTGGCAGCTCTAGGCCAAAGTAGCACACCCAGAGCACAAGTTCTACCTCAGCCAGATAAGGCCTGTCAAGAAGCTGCGTTTCACAGGCCTTTGTATGTGACGTTCCCGGTTGGCTTTGAGAGCACTGTGCAGAGCCAGTTGTTTTAGCTTCCCAGAGAGCAGGAAGCAAGATGCTTTGGGGCCTCTCTCACACTTTGGAAATAAAGGCAGCCCTTTGGGCCTGGCAGCCCTAGGCCAATGGAGTACACCCAGAGCAGAAGTTCTACCTCAGCCAGATCAGGCCTTCCAAGAAACTGCGTCTCACAGGCCTTTCTCTGTCACGTTGCCGGTAGGCTGTGAGAACACTGTGCAGAGCCACTTGTTTCTTAGCTTCCCAAAGATTTGGAAGCAAGATACTTTGGGGACTCTCAGCCCCTTTGGAAACAAGGCGGCCCTTTGGGCCTGGCAGCTCTAGGCCAAAGTAGCACGCCCAGAGCAGGAGTTCTACTTCAGCCAGATCAGGCATGCCAGGAAACTGCGTTTCACAGGCCTTGGTAAGAGATGTTCCCGGTAGGCTGTAAGAGCACTGGGCAGAGCCAGTTGTTTCTTACCTTCCTGAAAAGCTGGAAGCAAGATGCTTGGCACCCCTCTGCCCGTTTGGGAACAAGGCAGCCTTTTGGGTCGGGAAGCTCTAGGCCAATGGAGCACACGCAGAGCAGGAGTTCTACTTCAGCCTGATTAGGCCTGCAAAGAAACAGCGTTTCACAGGCCTTGGTAAGAGATGTTCCCGGTAGGCTGTGAGAGCACTGTGGAGAGCCAGTTGCTTTAGCTTCCCACAGAGCTGGAAGCAAGATGCTTTGGGGCCTCTCTCTCCCTTTGGACACAAGGCAGCCGTTTGGGCCTGGCAGCTCTAGGCCAATGGAGCACACCCACAGCAGAAGTTCTACTTCAGGCAGATCAGTCCTGCCCAGAAACTGCGTTTCACAGCCCCTGGTAAGAGATGTTCACGGTAGGCTGTGAGAGCACTGGGCAGAACCAGTTGTTTTTTAGCTTCCCAAAGTGCTGTAGGCAAGATGCTTTGGGGCCTCTCTCACCCTTTGGAAACAAGGCAGCCCTTAGGTCCTGGTAGCTCTAGGCCTATGTAGCACAACCAGAACAGAAGTTCTACTTCAGCCAGGTCAGGCCTGCCAAGAAACTGCATTTCACAGGCCTTTCAAAGAGATGTTCTCTTAGGCTGTAAGAGCACTGGGCAGAGCCAGTTGTTTCTTAGATTCCCGAAGAGCCGGGAGCAAGATGCTTTGGGTCCACTCTCCATCTTTGGAAACAAGGCAGCCCTTTGGGCCTGGCAGCTCTAGGGCAATGGAGCACACCCTGAGCAGAAGTTCTTCTTCAGCCAGATCAGGCCTGCCAGGAAACTGCGTTTCACAGGCCTTGGTAAGAGATGTTCCCGGTAGGCTGTAAGAGCACTGGGCAGAGCCAGTTGTTTCTTACCTTCCTGAAAAGCTGGAAGCAAGATGCTTGGGACCCCTCTGCCCGTTTGGGAACAAGGCAGCCTTTTGGGTCGGGAAGCTCTAGGCCAATGGAGCACACGCAGAGCAGGAGTTCTACTTCAGCGTGATCAGGCCTGCAAAGAAACAGCGTTTGACAGGCCTTGGTAAGAGATGTTCCCGGTAGGTGTAAGAGCACTGGGCAGAGCCAGTTGTTTCTTAGCTTCGCAAAGACCGGGAAGCAAGATGCTTTGGGCCTCTCTGCCCCTTGGAAACAGGGCAGCACTTGGGGCCTGGCAGCTCTAGGGCAATGGAGCACACCCAGAGCCGGAGTTCTAATTCAGCCAGATGAGGCCTGCCAAGAAACTGCGTTTCACAGGCCTTTCAAAGACATGTTCCCGGTAGGCTGTAAGAGCACGGGGCAGAGCGAGTTGGTTCTTAGCTTCCCAGAGAGCCAGAAGCAAGATGCTTTGGGGCCTCTCTGCCCCTTTGGAAACAAGGCAGCACCTTGGGCCTGGCAGCTCTAGGGCAATGGAGCACACCCAGAGCAGAAGTTCTACTTCAGCCAAATCAGGCCTGCCAGGAAACGGCGTTTCACAGGCCTTGGTAAGAGATGTTCCCGGTAGGCTGTAAGAGCACTGGGCAACGCCAGATGTTTCTTAGCTTCCCGAAGAGCTGGAAGCAAGATGCTTTGGTGCCACTCTCTCACTTTGGAATCAAGGCAGCCCTTTGGGGCAGGTAGCTCTAGGCCAGTGGAGCACACCCAGAGCAGAAGTTCTACTTCGGCCAGTTCAGGCCACCAACAAACTGCGTTTCACAGGCCTTGGTAAGAGATGTTCCCGGTAGGCTGTAAGAGCACTGGGCAACGCCAGATGTTTCTTAGCTTCCCGAAGAGCTGGAAGCAAGATGCTTTGGGGCCTCTCTGCCCCTTTGCAAACAAGGCGGCCCTTTGGGCCAGGCAGCTCTAGGCGAGTGGAGCACACCCAGAGCAGAAGTTCTACTTCAGCTAGATCAGGCCACCAACAAAGTGCGTTTCACAGGCCTTGGTAAGAGATTTTCGCTTAGGCTGTAAGAGCACTGGGCAGAGCCAGTTGTTTCTTAGCTTCCCAAAGAGCTGGAAGCAAGATGCTTTGGGGGCTCCCTGCCCCTTTGCCAACAAGGCCGACCTTTGGGCCTTTCAGCTCTAGGCCAATGGAGCACACCCAGAGCAGATGTTCTACCTCAGCCAGATAAGGCCTGCCAAGAAACTGCGTTTCAAAGGCTTTGGTAAGAGATGTTGCCGGTACTCTGTCAGAGCACTGGGCAGAGACAGTTGTTTCTTAGCTTCCCAAAGAGATGGAAGCAAGATGCTTTGGGGCCTCTCTGCCCCTTTGCAAACAAGGCATCCCTTTGGGCCTTTCAGCTCTAGGCCAATGGAGCACAGCCAGAGCAGAAGTCCTACTTCAGCCAGATCAGGCCTGCCAAGGAACTGCGTTTCAGAGGCCTTTGTATGTGACGGTCCCGGTAGGCTGTGAGAGCACGGTGCAGAGCCAGTTGTTTCCTTGTTTCCCAAACAGCTGGAAGCAAGACGCTTTGGGGCCTCTCTGCCCCTTTGGAAACAAGGCAGCACGTTGGGTCTGGCAGCTCTAGGGCAATGGAGCACAACCAGAGCAGAAGTTCTACTTCTTCCAGATCAGGCCTGCCTAGAAAGTGCGTTTCACAGGCCTTGATAAGAGATGTTCTCTTAGGCTATAAGAGCACTGGGCACAGCGAGTTGTTTCTTAGCTTCCCAAGAGGTGGAAGCAAGATGCTTTGGGGCCTCTCTCCCCCTTTGGAAACAAGGCAGCCCTTTGGGCCTTTCAGCTCTAGGCCAATGGAGCACACCCAGAGCAGAAATTCTACCTCAGCCAGATCAGGCCTGCCAAGAAACTGCTTTTCACAGGCCTTCGTAAGAGGTCTTCCCGGAAGGCTGTAAGAGTACCTGGCAGAGCGAGTTGTTTCTTAGCTTCAAAAACAGCTGGAAGCAACATGATTTGGGGCCTCTCTCCCCCTTTGGAAACAAAGCAGCCTTTGTGCCTGGCAGCTCTAGGCCAAAGTAGCACACCCAGAGCACAAGTTCTACCTCAGCCAGATAAGGCCTGTCAAGAAGCTGCATTTCACAGGCCTTTGTATGTGACGTTCCCGGTTGGCTTTGAGAGCACTGTGCAGAGCCAGTTGTTTTAGCTTCCCAGAGAGCAGGAAGCAAGATGCTTTGGGGCCTCTCTCACACTTTGGAAATAAAGGCAGCCCTTTGGGCCTGGCAGCCCTAGGCCAATGGAGTACACCCAGAGCAGAAGTTCTACCTCAGCCAGATCAGGCCTTCCAAGAAACTGCGTCTCACAGGTCTTTCTCTGTCACGTTGCCGGTAGGCTGTGAGAGCACTGTGCAGAGCCAGTTGTTTCTTAGCTTCCCAAAGATTTGGAAGCAAGATACTTTGGGGACTCTCAGCCCCTTTGGAAACAAGGCGGCCCTTTGGGCCTGGCAGCTCTAGGCCAAAGTAGCATGCCCAGAGCAGGAGTTCTACTTCAGCCAGATCAGGCCTGCCAAGAAACTGCATTTCACAGGCCTTGGTAAGAGATGTTCCCGGTAGGCTGTGAGAGCACTGTGGAGAGCCAGTTGCTTTAGCTTCCCACAGAGCTGGAAGCAAGATGCTTTGGGGCCTCTCTCTCCCTTTGGACACAAGGCAGCCGTTTGGGCCTGGCAGCTCTAGGCCAATGGAGCACACCCACAGCAGAAGTTCTACTTCAGGCAGATCAGTCCTGCCCAGAAACTGGGTTTCACAGCCCCTGGTAAGACATGTTCACGGTAGGCTGTGAGAGCACTGGGCAGAACCAGTTGTTTTTTAGCTTCCCAAAGTGCTGGAGGCAAGATGCTTTGGGGCCTCTCTCACCCTTTGGAAACAAGGCAGCCCTTAGGTCCTGGTAGCTCTAGGCCTATGTAGCACAACCAGAACAGAAGTTCTACTTCAGCCAGGTCAGGCCTGCCAAGAAACTGCATTTCACAGGCCTTTCAAAGAGATGTTCTCTTAGGCTGTAAGAGCACTGGGCAGAGCCAGCTGTTTCTTAGCTTCCCGAAGAGCTGGGAGCAAGATGCTTTGGGTCCACTCTCCATCTTTGGAAACAAGGCAGCCCTTTGGGCCTGGCAGCTCTAGGGCAATGGAGCACACCCAGAGCAGAAGTTCTACTTCAGCCAGATCAGGCCTGCCAGGAAACTGCGTTTCACAGGCCTTGGTAAGAGATGTTCCCGGTAGGCTGTAAGAGCACTGGGCAGAGCCAGTTGTTTCTTACCTTCCTGAAAAGCTGGAAGCAAGATGCTTGGGACCCCTCTGCCCGTTTGGGAACAAGGCAGCCTTTTGGGTCGGGAAGCTCTAGGCCAATGGAGCACACGCAGAGCAGGAGTTCTACTTCAGCCTGATCAGGCCTGCAAAGAAACAGCGTTTGACAGGCCTTGGTAAGAGATGTTCCCGGTAGGTGTAAGAGCACTGGGCAGAGCCAGTTGTTTCTTAGCTTCGCAAAGACTGGGAAGCAAGATGCTTTGGGCCTCTCTGCCCCTTGGAAACAGGGCAGCACTTGGGGCCTGGCAGCTCTAGGGCAATGGAGCACACCCAGAGCCGGAGTTCTAATTCAGCCAGATGAGGCCTGCCAAGAAACTGCGTTTCACAGGTTTTTCAAAGACATGTTCCCGGTAGGCTGTAAGAGCACGGGGCAGAGCGAGTTGGTTCTTAGCTTCCCAGAGAGCCGGAAGCAAGATGCTTTGGGGCCTCTCTGCCCCTTTGGAAACAAGGCAGCACCTTGGGCCTGGCAGCTCTAGGGCAATGGAGCACACCCAGAGCAGAAGTTCTACTTCAGCCGAATCAGGCCTGCCAGGAAACGGCGTTTCACAGGCCTTGGTAAGAGATGTTCCCGGTAGGCTGTAAGAGCTCTGGGCAACGCCAGATGTTTCTTAGCTTCCCGAAGAGCTGGAAGCAAGATGCTTTGGTGCCACTCTCTCACTTTGGAATCAAGGCAGCCCTTTGGGGCAGGTAGCTCTAGGCCAGTGGAGCACACCCGGAGCAGAAGTTCTACTTCGGCCAGTTCAGGCCACCAACAAACTGCGTTTCACAGGCCTTGGTAAGAGATGTTCCCGGTAGGCTGTAAGAGCACTGGGCAACGCCAGATGTTTCTTAGCTTCCCGAAGAGCTGGAAGCAAGATGCTTTGGGGCCTCTCTGCCCCTTTGCAAACAAGGCGGCCCTTTGGGCCAGGCAGCTCTAGGCGAGTGGAGCACACCCAGAGCAGAAGTTCTACTTCAGCTAGATCAGGCCACCAAGAAAGTGCGTTTCACAGGCCTTGGTAAGAGATTTTCTCTTAGGCTGTAAGAGCACTGGGCAGAGCCAGTTGTTTCTTAGCTTCCCAAAGAGCTGGAAGCAAGATGCTTTGGGGGCTCCCTGCCCCTTTGCCAACAAGGCCGACCTTTGGGCCTTTCAGCTCTAGGCCAATGGAGCACACCCAGAGCAGAAGTTCTACCTCAGCCAGATAAGGCCTGCCAAGAAACTGCGTTTCAAAGGCTTTGGTAAGAGATGTTGCCGGTACTCTGTCAGAGCACTGGGCAGAGACAGTTGTTTCTTAGCTTCCCAAAGAGCTGGAAGCAAGATGCTTTGGGGCCTCTCTGCCCCTTTGCAAACAAGGCATCCCTTTGGGCCTTTCAGCTCTAGGCCAATGGAGCACAGCCAGAGCAGAAGTCCTACTTCAGCCAGATCAGGCCTGCCAAGGAACTGCGTTTCAGAGGCCTTTGTATGTGACGTTCCCGGTAGGCTGTGAGAGCACGGTGCAGAGCCAGTTGTTTCCTTGTTTCCCAAACAGCTGGAAGCAAGACGCTTTGGGGCCTCTCTGCCCCTTTGGAAACAAGGCAGCACGTTGGGTCTGGCAGCTCTATGGCAATGGAGCACAACCAGAGCAGAAGTTATACTTCTTCCAGATCAGGCCTGCCTAGAAAGTGCGTTTCACAGGCCTTGATAAGAGATGTTCTCTTAGGCTATAAGAGCACTGGGCACAGCGAGTTGTTTCTTAGCTTCCCAAGAGGTGGAAGCAAGATGCTTTGGGGCCTCTCTCCCCCTTTGGAAACAAGGCAGCCCTTTGGGCCTTTCAGCTCTAGGCCAATGGAGCACACCCAGAGCAGAAATTCTACCTCAGCCAGATCAGGCCTTCCAAGAAACTGCGTCTCACAGGCCTTTCTCTGTCACGTTGCCGGTAGGCTGTGAGAGCACTGTGCAGAGCCAGTTGTTTCTTAGCTTCCCAAAGATTTGGAAGCAAGATACTTTGGGGACTCTCAGCCCCTTTGGAAACAAGGCGGCCCTTTGGGCCTGGCAGCTCTAGGCCAAAGTAGCACAGCCAGAGCAGGAGTTCTACTTCAGCCAGATCAGGCCTGCCAAGAAACTGCGTTTCACAGGCCTTGGTAAGAGATGTTCCCGGTAGGCTGTGAGAGCACTGTGGAGAGCCAGTTGCTTTAGCTTCCCACAGAGCTGGAAGCAAGATGCTTTGGGGCCTCTCTCTCCCTTTGGACACAAGGCAGCCGTTTGGGCCTGGCAGCTCTAGGCCAATGGAGCACACCCACAGCAGAAGTTCTACTTCAGGCAGATCAGTCCTGCCCAGAAACTGCGTTTCACAGCCCCTGGTAAGAGATGTTCACGGTAGGCTGTGAGAGCACTGGGCAGAACCAGTTGTTTTTTAGCTTCCCAAAGTGCTGGAGGCAAGATGCTTTGGGGCCTCTCTCACCCTTTGGAAACAAGGCAGCCCTTAGGTCCTGGTAGCTCTAGGCCTATGTAGCACAACCAGAACAGAAGTTCTACTTCAGCCAGGTCAGGCCTGCCAAGAAACTGCGTTTCACAGGCCTTTCAAAGAGATGTTCTCTTAGGCTGTAAGAGCACTGGGCAGAGCCAGCTGTTTCTTAGATTCCCGAAGAGCCGGGAGCAAGATGCTTTGGGTCCACTCTCCATCTTTGGAAACAAGGCAGCCCTTTGGGCCTGGCAGCTCTAGGGCAATGGAGCACACCCAGAGCAGAAGTTCTACTTCAGCCAGATCAGGCCTGCCAGGAAACTGCGTTTCACAGGCCTTGGTAAGAGATGTTCCCGGTAGGCTGTAAGAGCTCTGGGCAGAGCCAGTTGTTTCTTACCTTCCTGAAAAGCTGGAAGCAAGACGCTTGGGACCCCTCTGCCCGTTTGGGAACAAGGCAGCCTTTTGGGTCGGGAAGCTCTAGGCCAATGGAGCACACGCAGAGCAGGAGTTCTACTTCAGCCTGATCAGGCCTGCAAAGAAACAGCGTTTGACAGGCCTTGGTAAGAGATGTTCCCGGTAGGTGTAAGAGCACTGGGCAGAGCCAGTTGTTTCTTAGCTTCGCAAAGACCGGGAAGCAAGATGCTTTGGGCCTCTCTGCCCCTTGGAAACAGGGCAGCACTTGGGGCCTGGCAGCTCTAGGGCAATGGAGCACACCCAGAGCCGGAGTTCTAATTCAGCCAGATGAGGCCTGCCAAGAAACTGCGTTTCACAGGCCTTTCAAAGACATGTTCCCGGTAGGCTGTAAGAGCACGGGGCAGAGCGAGTTGGTTCTTAGCTTCCCAGAGAGCCGGAAGCAAGATGCTTTGGGGCCTCTCTGCCCCTTTGGAAACAAGGCAGCACCTTGGGCCTGGCAGCTCTAGGGCAATGGAGCACACCCAGAGCAGAAGTTCTACTTCAGCCAAATCAGGCCTGCCAGGAAACGGCGTTTCACAGGCCTTGGTAAGAGATGTTCCCGGTAGGCTGTAAGAGCACTGGGCAACGCCAGATGTTTCTTAGCTTCCCGAAGAGCTGGAAGCAAGATGCTTTGGTGCCACTCTCTCACTTTGGAATCAAGGCGGCCCTTTGGGCCAGGCAGCTCTAGGCGAGTGGAGCACACCCAGAGCAGAAGTTCTACTTCAGCTAGATCAGGCCACCAACAAAGTGCGTTTCACAGGCCTTGGTAAGAGATTTTCTCTTAGGCTGTAAGAGCACTGGGCAGAGCCAGTTGTTTCTTAGCTTCCCAAAGAGCTGGAAGCAAGATGCTTTGGGGGCTCCCTGCCCCTTTGCCAACAAGGCCGACCTTTGGGCCTTTCAGCTCTAGGCCAATGGAGCACACCCAGAGCAGAAGTTCTACCTCAGCCAGATAAGGCCTGCCAAGAAACTGCGTTTCAAAGGCTTTGGTAAGAGATGTTGCCGGTAATCTGTCAGAGCACTGGGCAGAGACAGTTGTTTCTTAGCTTCCCAAAGAGCTGGAAGCAAGATGCTTTGGGGCCTCTCTGCCCCTTTGCAAACAAGGCATCCCTTTGGGCCTTTCAGCTCTAGGCCAATGGAGCACAGCCAGAGCAGAAGTCCTACTTCAGCCAGATCAGGCCTGCCAAGGAACTGCGTTTCAGAGGCCTTTGTATGTGACGTTCCCGGTAGGCTGTGAGAGCACGGTGCAGAGCCAGTTGTTTCCTTGTTTCCCAAACAGCTGGAAGCAAGACGCTTTGGGGCCTCTCTGCCCCTTTGGAAACAAGGCAGCACGTTGGGTCTGGCAGCTCTAGGGCAATGGAGCACAACCAGAGCAGAAGTTCTACTTCTTCCAGATCAGGCCTGCCTAGAAAGTGCGTTTCACAGGCCTTGATAAGAGATGTTCTCTTAGGCTATAAGAGCACTGGGCACAGCGAGTTGTTTCTTAGCTTCCCAAGAGGTGGAAGCAAGATGCTTTGGGGCCTCTCTCCCCCTTTGGAAACAAGGCAGCCCTTTGGGCCTTTCAGCTCTAGGCCAATGGAGCACACCCAGAGCAGAAATTCTACCTCAGCCAGATCAGGCCTTCCAAGAAACTGCGTCTCACAGGCCTTTCTCTGTCACGTTGCCGGTAGGCTGTGAGAGCACTGTGCAGAGCCAGTTGTTTCTTAGCTTCCCAAAGATTTGGAAGCAAGATACTTTGGGGACTCTCAGCCCCTTTGGAAACAAGGCGGCCCTTTGGGCCTGGCAGCTCTAGGCCAAAGTAGCACGCCCAGAGCAGGAGTTCTACTTCAGCCAGATCAGGCCTGCCAAGAAACTGCGTTTCACAGGCCTTGGTAAGAGATGTTCCCGGTAGGCTGTGAGAGCACTGTGGAGAGCCAGTTGCTTTAGCTTCCCACAGAGCTGGAAGCAAGATGCTTTGGGGCCTCTCTCTCCCTTTGGACACAAGGCAGCCGTTTGGGCCAGGCAGCTCTAGGCCAATGGAGCACACCCACAGCAGAAGTTCTACTTCAGGCAGATCAGTCCTGCCCAGAAACTGCGTTTCACAGCCCCTGGTAAGAGATGTTCACGGTAGGCTGTGAGAGCACTGGGCAGAACCAGTTGTTTTTTAGCTTCCCAAAGTGCTGGAGGCAAGATGCTTTGGGGCCTCTCTCACCCTTTGGAAACAAGGCAGCCCTTAGGTCCTGGTAGCTCTAGGCCTATGTAGCACAACCAGAACAGAAGTTCTACTTCAGCCAGGTCAGGCCTGCCAAGAAACTGCGTTTCACAGGCCTTTCAAAGAGATGTTCTCTTAGGCTGTAAGAGCACTGGGCAGAGCCAGCTGTTTCTTAGCTTCCCGAAGAGCCGGGAGCAAGATGCTTTGGGTCCACTCTCCATCTTTGGAAACAAGGCAGCCCTTTGGGCCTGGCAGCTCTAGGGCAATGGAGCACACCCAGAGCAGAAGTTCTACTTCAGCCAGATCAGGCCTGCCAGGAAACTGCGTTTCACAGGCCTTGGTAAGAGATGTTCCCGGTAGGCTGTAAGAGCACTGGGCAGAGCCAGTTGTTTCTTACCTTCCTGAAAAGCTGGAAGCAAGATGCTTGGGACCCCTCTGCCCGTTTGGGAACAAGGCAGCCTTTTGGGTCGGGAAGCTCTAGGCCAATGGAGCACACGCAGAGCAGGAGTTCTACTTCAGCCTGATCAGGCCTGCAAAGAAACAGCGTTTGACAGGCCTTGGTAAGAGATGTTCCCGGTAGGTGTAAGAGCACTGGGCAGAGCCAGTTGTTTCTTAGCTTCGCAAAGACCGGGAAGCAAGATGCTTTGGGCCTCTCTGCCCCTTGGAAACAGGGCAGCACTTGGGGCCTGGCAGCTCTAGGGCAATGGAGCACACCCAGAGCCGGAGTTCTAATTCAGCCAGATGAGGCCTGCCAAGAAACTGCGTTTCACAGGCCTTTCAAAGACATGTTCCCGGTAGGCTGTAAGAGCACGGGGCAGAGCGAGTTGGTTCTTAGCTTCCCAGAGAGCCGGAAGCAAGATGCTTTGGGGCCTCTCTGCCCCTTTGGAAACAAGGCAGCACCTTGGGCCTGGCAGCTCTAGGGCAATGGAGCACACCCAGAGCAGAAGTTCTACTTCAGCCAAATCAGGCCTGCCAGGAAACGGCGTTTCACAGGCCTTGGTAAGAGATGTTCCCGGTAGGCTGTAAGAGCACTGGGCAACGCCAGATGTTTCTTAGCTTCCCGAAGAGCTGGAAGCAAGATGCTTTGGTGCCACTCTCTCACTTTGGAATCAAGGCAGCCCTTTGGGGCAGGTAGCTCTAGGCCAGTGGAGCACACCCAGAGCAGAAGTTCTACTTCGGCCAGTTCAGGCCACCAACAAACTGCGTTTCACAGGCCTTGGTAAGAGATGTTCCCGGTAGGCTGTAAGAGCACTGGGCAACGCCAGATGTTTCTTAGCTTCCCGAAGAGCTGGAAGCAAGATGCTTTGGTGCCACTCTCTCACTTTGGAATCATGGCGGCCCTTTGGGCCAGGCAGCTCTAGGCGAGTGGAGCACACCCAGAGCAGAAGTTCTACTTCAGCTAGATCAGGCCACCAACAAAGTGCGTTTCACAGGCCTTGGTAAGAGATTTTCTCTTAGGCTGTAAGAGCACTGGGCAGAGCCAGTTGTTTCTTAGCTTCCCAAAGAGCTGGAAGCAAGATGCTTTGGGGGCTCCCTGCCCCTTTGCCAACAAGGCCGACCTTTGGGCCTTTCAGCTCTAGGCCAATGGAGCACACCCAGAGCAGAAGTTCTACCTCAGCCAGATAAGGCCTGCCAAGAAACTGCGTTTCAAAGGCTTTGGTAAGAGATGTTGCCGGTACTCTGTCAGAGCACTGGGCAGAGACAGTTGTTTCTTAGCTTCCCAAAGAGCTGGAAGCAAGATGCTTTGGGGCCTCTCTGCCCCTTTGCAAACAAGGCATCCCTTTGGGCCTTTCAGCTCTAGGCCAATGGAGCACACCCAGAGCAGAAGTCCTACTTCAGCCAGATCAGGCCTGCCAAGGAACTGCGTTTCAGAGGCCTTTGTATGTGACGTTCCCGGTAGGCTGTGAGAGCACGGTGCAGAGCCAGTTGTTTCCTTGTTTCCCAAACAGCTGGAAGCAAGACGCTTTGGGGCCTCTCTGCCCCTTTGGAAACAAGGCAGCACGTTGGGTCTGGCAGCTCTATGGCAATGGAGCACAACCAGAGCAGAAGTTCTACTTCTTCCAGATCAGGCCTGCCTAGAAAGTGCGTTTCACAGGCCTTGATAAGAGATGTTCTCTTAGGCTATAAGAGCACTGGGCACAGCGAGTTGTTTCTTAGCTTCCCAAGAGGTGGAAGCAAGATGCTTTGGGGCCTCTCTCCCCCTTTGGAAACAAGGCAGCCCTTTGGGCCTTTCAGCTCTAGGCCAATGGAGCACACCCAGAGCAGAAATTCTACCTCAGCCAGATCAGGCCTTCCAAGAAACTGCGTCTCACAGGCCTTTCTCTGTCACGTTGCCGGTAGGCTGTGAGAGCACTGTGCAGAGCCAGTTGTTTCTTAGCTTCCCAAAGATTTGGAAGCAAGATACTTTGGGGACTCTCAGCCCCTTTGGAAACAAGGCGGCCCTTTGGGCCTGGCAGCTCTAGGCCAAAGTAGCACGCCCAGAGCAGGAGTTCTACTTCAGCCAGATCAGGCCTGCCAAGAAACTGCGTTTCACAGGCCTTGGTAAGAGATGTTCCCGGTAGGCTGTGAGAGCACTGTGGAGAGCCAGTTGCTTTAGCTTCCCACAGAGCTGGAAGCAAGATGCTTTGGGGCCTCTCTCTCCCTTTGGACACAAGGCAGCCGTTTGGGCCAGGCAGCTCTAGGCCAATGGAGCACACCCACAGCAGAAGTTCTACTTCAGGCAGATCAGTCCTGCCCAGAAACTGCGTTTCACAGCCCCTGGTAAGAGATGTTCACGGTAGGCTGTGAGAGCACTGGGCAGAACCAGTTGTTTTTTAGCTTCCCAAAGTGCTGGAGGCAAGATGCTTTGGGGCCTCTCTCACCCTTTGGAAACAAGGCAGCCCTTAGGTCCTGGTAGCTCTAGGCCTATGTAGCACAACCAGAACAGAAGTTCTACTTCAGCCAGGTCAGGCCTGCCAAGAAACTGCGTTTCACAGGCCTTTCAAAGAGATGTTCTCTTAGGCTGTAAGAGCACTGGGCAGAGCCAGCTGTTTCTTAGCTTCCCGAAGAGCCGGGAGCAAGATGCTTTGGGTCCACTCTCCATCTTTGGAAACAAGGCAGCCCTTTGGGCCTGGCAGCTCTAGGGCAATGGAGCACACCCAGAGCAGAAGTTCTACTTCAGCCAGATCAGGCCTGCCAGGAAACTGCGTTTCACAGGCCTTGGTAAGAGATGTTCCCGGTAGGCTGTAAGAGCACTGGGCAGAGCCAGTTGTTTCTTACCTTCCTGAAAAGCTGGAAGCAAGATGCTTGGGACCCCTCTGCCCGTTTGGGAACAAGGCAGCCTTTTGGGTCGGGAAGCTCTAGGCCAATGGAGCACACGCAGAGCAGGAGTTCTACTTCAGCCTGATCAGGCCTGCAAAGAAACAGCGTTTGACAGGCCTTGGTAAGAGATGTTCCCGGTAGGTGTAAGAGCACTGGGCAGAGCCAGTTGTTTCTTAGCTTCGCAAAGACCGGGAAGCAAGATGCTTTGGGCCTCTCTGCCCCTTGGAAACAGGGCAGCACTTGGGGCCTGGCAGCTCTAGGGCAATGGAGCACACCCAGAGCCGGAGTTCTAATTCAGCCAGATGAGGCCTGCCAAGAAACTGCGTTTCACAGGCCTTTCAAAGACATGTTCCCGGTAGGCTGTAAGAGCACGGGGCAGAGCGAGTTGGTTCTTAGCTTCCCAGAGAGCCGGAAGCAAGATGCTTTGGGGCCTCTCTGCCCCTTTGGAAACAAGGCAGCACCTTGGGCCTGGCAGCTCTAGGGCAATGGAGCACACCCAGAGCAGAAGTTCTACTTCAGCCAAATCAGGCCTGCCAGGAAACGGCGTTTCACAGGCCTTGGTAAGAGATGTTCCCGGTAGGCTGTAAGAGCACTGGGCAACGCCAGATGTTTCTTAGCTTCCCGAAGAGCTGGAAGCAAGATGCTTTGGTGCCACTCTCTCACTTTGGAATCAAGGCAGCCCTTTGGGGCAGGTAGCTCTAGGCCAGTGGAGCACACCCAGAGCAGAAGTTCTACTTCGGCCAGTTCAGGCCACCAACAAACTGCGTTTCACAGGCCTTGGTAAGAGATGTTCCCGGTAGGCTGTAAGAGCACTGGGCAACGCCAGATGTTTCTTAGCTTCCCGAAGAGCTGGAAGCAAGATGCTTTGGTGCCACTCTCTCACTTTGGAATCATGGCGGCCCTTTGGGCCAGGCAGCTCTAGGCGAGTGGAGCACACCCAGAGCAGAAGTTCTACTTCAGCTAGATCAGGCCACCAACAAAGTGCGTTTCACAGGCCTTGGTAAGAGATTTTCTCTTAGGCTGTAAGAGCACTGGGCAGAGCCAGTTGTTTCTTAGCTTCCCAAAGAGCTGGAAGCAAGATGCTTTGGGGGCTCCCTGCCCCTTTGCCAACAAGGCCGACCTTTGGGCCTTTCAGCTCTAGGCCAATGGAGCACACCCAGAGCAGAAGTTCTACCTCAGCCAGATAAGGCCTGCCAAGAAACTGCGTTTCAAAGGCTTTGGTAAGAGATGTTGCCGGTACTCTGTCAGAGCACTGGGCAGAGACAGTTGTTTCTTAGCTTCCCAAAGAGCTGGAAGCAAGATGCTTTGGGGCCTCTCTGCCCCTTTGCAAACAAGGCATCCCTTTGGGCCTTTCAGCTCTAGGCCAATGGAGCACAGCCAGAGCAGAAGTCCTACTTCAGCCAGATCAGGCCTGCCAAGGAACTGCGTTTCAGAGGCCTTTGTATGTGACGTTCCCGGTAGGCTGTGAGAGCACGGTGCAGAGCCAGTTGTTTCCTTGTTTCCCAAACAGCTGGAAGCAAGACGCTTTGGGGCCTCTCTGCCCCTTTGGAAACAAGGCAGCACGTTGGGTCTGGCAGCTCTATGGCAATGGAGCACAACCAGAGCAGAAGTTCTACTTCTTCCAGATCAGGCCTGCCTAGAAAGTGCGTTTCACAGGCCTTGATAAGAGATGTTCTCTTAGGCTATAAGAGCACTGGGCACAGCGAGTTGTTTCTTAGCTTCCCAAGAGGTGGAAGCAAGATGCTTTGGGGCCTCTCTCCCCCTTTGGAAACAAGGCAGCCCTTTGGGCCTTTCAGCTCTAGGCCAATGGAGCACACCCAGAGCAGAAATTCTACCTCAGCCAGATCAGGCCTTCCAAGAAACTGCGTCTCACAGGCCTTTCTCTGTCACGTTGCCGGTAGGCTGTGAGAGCACTGTGCAGAGCCAGTTGTTTCTTAGCTTCCCAAAGATTTGGAAGCAAGATACTTTGGGGACTCTCAGCCCCTTTGGAAACAAGGCGGCCCTTTGGGCCTGGCAGCTCTAGGCCAAAGTAGCACGCCCAGAGCAGGAGTTCTACTTCAGCCAGATCAGGCCTGCCAAGAAACTGCGTTTCACAGGCCTTGGTAAGAGATGTTCCCGGTAGGCTGTGAGAGCACTGTGGAGAGCCAGTTGCTTTAGCTTCCCACAGAGCTGGAAGCAAGATGCTTTGGGGCCTCTCTCTCCCTTTGGACACAAGGCAGCCGTTTGGGCCTGGCAGCTCTAGGCCAATGGAGCACACCCACAGCAGAAGTTCTACTTCAGGCAGATCAGTCCTGCCCAGAAACTGCGTTTCACAGCCCCTGGTAAGAGATGTTCACGGTAGGCTGTGAGAGCACTGGGCAGAACCAGTTGTTTTTTAGCTTCCCAAAGTGCTGGAGGCAAGATGCTTTGGGGCCTCTCTCACCCTTTGGAAACAAGGCAGCCCTTAGGTCCTGGTAGCTCTAGGCCTATGTAGCACAACCAGAACAGAAGTTCTACTTCAGCCAGGTCAGGCCTGCCAAGAAACTGCGTTTCACAGGCCTTTCAAAGAGATGTTCTCTTAGGCTGTAAGAGCACTGGGCAGAGCCAGCTGTTTCTTAGCTTCCCGAAGAGCCGGGAGCAAGATGCTTTGGGTCCACTCTCCATCTTTGGAAACAAGGCAGCCCTTTGGGCCTGGCAGCTCTAGGGCAATGGAGCACACCCAGAGCAGAAGTTCTACTTCAGCCAGATCAGGCCTGCCAGGAAACTGCGTTTCACAGGCCTTGGTAAGAGATGTTCCCGGTAGGCTGTAAGAGCACTGGGCAGAGCCAGTTGTTTCTTACCTTCCTGAAAAGCTGGAAGCAAGATGCTTGGGACCCCTCTGCCCGTTTGGGAACAAGGCAGCCTTTTGGGTCGGGAAGCTCTAGGCCAATGGAGCACACGCAGAGCAGGAGTTCTACTTCAGCCTGATCAGGCCTGCAAAGAAACAGCGTTTGACAGGCCTTGGTAAGAGATGTTCCCGGTAGGTGTAAGAGCACTGGGCAGAGCCAGTTGTTTCTTAGCTTCGCAAAGACCGGGAAGCAAGATGCTTTGGGCCTCTCTGCCCCTTGGAAACAGGGCAGCACTTGGGGCCTGGCAGCTCTAGGGCAATGGAGCACACCCAGAGCCGGAGTTCTAATTCAGCCAGATGAGGCCTGCCAAGAAACTGCGTTTCACAGGCCTTTCAAAGACATGTTCCCGGTAGGCTGTAAGAGCACGGGGCAGAGCGAGTTGGTTCTTAGCTTCCCAGAGAGCCGGAAGCAAGATGCTTTGGGGCCTCTCTGCCCCTTTGGAAACAAGGCAGCACCTTGGGCCTGGCAGCTCTAGGGCAATGGAGCACACCCAGAGCAGAAGTTCTACTTCAGCCAAATCAGGCCTGCCAGGAAACGGCGTTTCACAGGCCTTGGTAAGAGATGTTCCCGGTAGGCTGTAAGAGCACTGGGCAACGCCAGATGTTTCTTAGCTTCCCGAAGAGCTGGAAGCAAGATGCTTTGGTGCCACTCTCTCACTTTGGAATCAAGGCAGCCCTTTGGGCCAGGCAGCTCTAGGCGAGTGGAGCACACCCAGAGCAGAAGTTCTACTTCAGCTAGATCAGGCCACCAACAAAGTGCGTTTCACAGGCCTTGGTAAGAGATTTTCTCTTAGGCTGTAAGAGCACTGGGCAGAGCCAGTTGTTTCTTAGCTTCCCAAAGAGCTGGAAGCAAGATGCTTTGGGGGCTCCCTGCCCCTTTGCCAACAAGGCCGACCTTTGGGCCTTTCAGCTCTAGGCCAATGGAGCACACCCAGAGCAGAAGTTCTACCTCAGCCAGATAAGGCCTGCCAAGAAACTGCGTTTCAAAGGCTTTGGTAAGAGATGTTGCCGGTACTCTGTCAGAGCACTGGGCAGAGACAGTTGTTTCTTAGCTTCCCAAAGAGCTGGAAGCAAGATGCTTTGGGGCCTCTCTGCCCCTTTGCAAACAAGGCATCCCTTTGGGCCTTTCAGCTCTAGGCCAATGGAGCACAGCCAGAGCAGAAGTCCTACTTCAGCCAGATCAGGCCTGCCAAGGAACTGCGTTTCAGAGGCCTTTGTATGTGACGTTCCCGGTAGGCTGTGAGAGCACGGTGCAGAGCCAGTTGTTTCCTTGTTTCCCAAACAGCTGGAAGCAAGACGCTTTGGGGCCTCTCTGCCCCTTTGGAAACAAGGCAGCACGTTGGGTCTGGCAGCTCTATGGCAATGGAGCACAACCAGAGCAGAAGTTCTACTTCTTCCAGATCAGGCCTGCCTAGAAAGTGCGTTTCACAGGCCTTGATAAGAGATGTTCTCTTAGGCTATAAGAGCACTGGGCACAGCGAGTTGTTTCTTAGCTTCCCAAGAGGTGGAAGCAAGATGCTTTGGGGCCTCTCTCCCCCTTTGGAAACAAGGCAGCCCTTTGGGCCTTTCAGCTCTAGGCCAATGGAGCACACCCAGAGCAGAAATTCTACCTCAGCCAGATCAGGCCTTCCAAGAAACTGCGTCTCACAGGCCTTTCTCTGTCACGTTGCCGGTAGGCTGTGAGAGCACTGTGCAGAGCCAGTTGTTTCTTAGCTTCCCAAAGATTTGGAAGCAAGATACTTTGGGGACTCTCAGCCCCTTTGGAAACAAGGCGGCCCTTTGGGCCTGGCAGCTCTAGGCCAAAGTAGCACGCCCAGAGCAGGAGTTCTACTTCAGCCAGATCAGGCCTGCCAAGAAACTGCGTTTCACAGGCCTTGGTAAGAGATGTTCCCGGTAGGCTGTGAGAGCACTGTGGAGAGCCAGTTGCTTTAGCTTCCCACAGAGCTGGAAGCAAGATGCTTTGGGGCCTCTCTCTCCCTTTGGACACAAGGCAGCCGTTTGGGCCTGGCAGCTCTAGGCCAATGGAGCACACCCACAGCAGAAGTTCTACTTCAGGCAGATCAGTCCTGCCCAGAAACTGCGTTTCACAGCCCCTGGTAAGAGATGTTCACGGTAGGCTGTGAGAGCACTGGGCAGAACCAGTTGTTTTTTAGCTTCCCAAAGTGCTGGAGGCAAGATGCTTTGGGGCCTCTCTCACCCTTTGGAAACAAGGCAGCCCTTAGGTCCTGGTAGCTCTAGGCCTATGTAGCACAACCAGAACAGAAGTTCTACTTCAGCCAGGTCAGGCCTGCCAAGAAACTGCGTTTCACAGGCCTTTCAAAGAGATGTTCTCTTAGGCTGTAAGAGCACTGGGCAGAGCCAGCTGTTTCTTAGATTCCCGAAGAGCCGGGAGCAAGATGCTTTGGGTCCACTCTCCATCTTTGGAAACAAGGCAGCCCTTTGGGCCTGGCAGCTCTAGGGCAATGGAGCACACCCAGAGCAGAAGTTCTACTTCAGCCAGATCAGGCCTGCCAGGAAACTGCGTTTCACAGGCCTTGGTAAGAGATGTTCCCGGTAGGCTGTAAGAGCTCTGGGCAGAGCCAGTTGTTTCTTACCTTCCTGAAAAGCTGGAAGCAAGACGCTTGGGACCCCTCTGCCCGTTTGGGAACAAGGCAGCCTTTTGGGTCGGGAAGCTCTAGGCCAATGGAGCACACGCAGAGCAGGAGTTCTACTTCAGCCTGATCAGGCCTGCAAAGAAACAGCGTTTGACAGGCCTTGGTAAGAGATGTTCCCGGTAGGTGTAAGAGCACTGGGCAGAGCCAGTTGTTTCTTAGCTTCGCAAAGACCGGGAAGCAAGATGCTTTGGGCCTCTCTGCCCCTTGGAAACAGGGCAGCACTTGGGGCCTGGCAGCTCTAGGGCAATGGAGCACACCCAGAGCCGGAGTTCTAATTCAGCCAGATGAGGCCTGCCAAGAAACTGCGTTTCACAGGCCTTTCAAAGACATGTTCCCGGTAGGCTGTAAGAGCACGGGGCAGAGCGAGTTGGTTCTTAGCTTCCCAGAGAGCCGGAAGCAAGATGCTTTGGGGCCTCTCTGCCCCTTTGGAAACAAGGCAGCACCTTGGGCCTGGCAGCTCTAGGGCAATGGAGCACACCCAGAGCAGAAGTTCTACTTCAGCCAAATCAGGCCTGCCAGGAAACGGCGTTTCACAGGCCTTGGTAAGAGATGTTCCCGGTAGGCTGTAAGAGCACTGGGCAACGCCAGATGTTTCTTAGCTTCCCGAAGAGCTGGAAGCAAGATGCTTTGGTGCCACTCTCTCACTTTGGAATCAAGGCAGCCCTTTGGGGCAGGTAGCTCTAGGCCAGTGGAGCACACCCAGAGCAGAAGTTCTACTTCGGCCAGTTCAGGCCACCAACAAACTGCGTTTCACAGGCCTTGGTAAGAGATGTTCCCGGTAGGCTGTAAGAGCACTGGGCAACGCCAGATGTTTCTTAGCTTCCCGAAGAGCTGGAAGCAAGATGCTTTGGGGCCTCTCTGCCCCTTTGCAAACAAGGCGGCCCTTTGGGCCAGGCAGCTCTAGGCGAGTGGAGCACACCCAGAGCAGAAGTTCTACTTCAGCTAGATCAGGCCACCAACAAAGTGCGTTTCACAGGCCTTGGTAAGAGATTTTCTCTTAGGCTGTAAGAGCACTGGGCAGAGCCAGTTGTTTCTTAGCTTCCCAAAGAGCTGGAAGCAAGATGCTTTGGGGGCTCCCTGCCCCTTTGCCAACAAGGCCGACCTTTGGGCCTTTCAGCTCTAGGCCAATGGAGCACACCCAGAGCAGAAGTTCTACCTCAGCCAGATAAGGCCTGCCAAGAAACTGCGTTTCAAAGGCTTTGGTAAGAGATGTTGCCGGTACTCTGTCAGAGCACTGGGCAGAGACAGTTGTTTCTTAGCTTCCCAAAGAGCTGGAAGCAAGATGCTTTGGGGCCTCTCTGCCCCTTTGCAAACAAGGCATCCCTTTGGGCCTTTCAGCTCTAGGCCAATGGAGCACACCCAGAGCAGAAGTCCTACTTCAGCCAGATCAGGCCTGCCAAGGAACTGCGTTTCAGAGGCCTTTGTATGTGACGTTCCCGGTAGGCTGTGAGAGCACGGTGCAGAGCCAGTTGTTTCCTTGTTTCCCAAACAGCTGGAAGCAAGACGCTTTGGGGCCTCTCTGCCCCTTTGGAAACAAGGCAGCACGTTGGGTCTGGCAGCTCTATGGCAAAGGAGCACAACCAGAGCAGAAGTTCTACTTCTTCCAGATCAGGCCTGCCTAGAAAGTGCGTTTCACAGGCCTTGATAAGAGATGTTCTCTTAGGCTATAAGAGCACTGGGCACAGCGAGTTGTTTCTTAGCTTCCCAAGAGGTGGAAGCAAGATGCTTTGGGGCCTCTCTCCCCCTTTGGAAACAAGGCAGCCCTTTGGGCCTTTCAGCTCTAGGCCAATGGAGCACACCCAGAGCAGAAATTCTACCTCAGCCAGATCAGGCCTTCCAAGAAACTGCGTCTCACAGGCCTTTCTCTGTCACGTTGCCGGTAGGCTGTGAGAGCACTGTGCAGAGCCAGTTGTTTCTTAGCTTCCCAAAGATTTGGAAGCAAGATACTTTGGGGACTCTCAGCCCCTTTGGAAACAAGGCGGCCCTTTGGGCCTGGCAGCTCTAGGCCAAAGTAGCACGCCCAGAGCAGGAGTTCTACTTCAGCCAGATCAGGCCTGCCAAGAAACTGCGTTTCACAGGCCTTGGTAAGAGATGTTCCCGGTAGGCTGTGAGAGCACTGTGGAGAGCCAGTTGCTTTAGCTTCCCACAGAGCTGGAAGCAAGATGCTTTGGGGCCTCTCTCTCCCTTTGGACACAAGGCAGCCGTTTGGGCCTGGCAGCTCTAGGCCAATGGAGCACACCCACAGCAGAAGTTCTACTTCAGGCAGATCAGTCCTGCCCAGAAACTGCGTTTCACAGCCCCTGGTAAGAGATGTTCACGGTAGGCTGTGAGAGCACTGGGCAGAACCAGTTGTTTTTTAGCTTCCCAAAGTGCTGGAGGCAAGATGCTTTGGGGCCTCTCTCACCCTTTGGAAACAAGGCAGCCCTTAGGTCCTGGTAGCTCTAGGCCTATGTAGCACAACCAGAACAGAAGTTCTACTTCAGCCAGGTCAGGCCTGCCAAGAAACTGCGTTTCACAGGCCTTTCAAAGAGATGTTCTCTTAGGCTGTAAGAGCACTGGGCAGAGCCAGCTGTTTCTTAGCTTCCCGAAGAGCCGGGAGCAAGATGCTTTGGGTCCACTCTCCATCTTTGGAAACAAGGCAGCCCTTTGGGCCTGGCAGCTCTAGGGCAATGGAGCACACCCAGAGCAGAAGTTCTACTTCAGCCAGATCAGGCCTGCCAGGAAACTGCGTTTCACAGGCCTTGGTAAGAGATGTTCCCGGTAGGCTGTAAGAGCTCTGGGCAGAGCCAGTTGTTTCTTACCTTCCTGAAAAGCTGGAAGCAAGATGCTTGGGACCCCTCTGCCCGTTTGGGAACAAGGCAGCCTTTTGGGTCGGGAAGCTCTAGGCCAATGGAGCACACGCAGAGCAGGAGTTCTACTTCAGCCTGATCAGGCCTGCAAAGAAACAGCGTTTGACAGGCCTTGGTAAGAGATGTTCCCGGTAGGTGTAAGAGCACTGGGCAGAGCCAGTTGTTTCTTAGCTTCGCAAAGACCGGGAAGCAAGATGCTTTGGGCCTCTCTGCCCCTTGGAAACAGGGCAGCACTTGGGGCCTGGCAGCTCTAGGGCAATGGAGCACACCCAGAGCCGGAGTTCTAATTCAGCCAGATGAGGCCTGCCAAGAAACTGCGTTTCACAGGCCTTTCAAAGACATGTTCCCGGTAGGCTGTAAGAGCACGGGGCAGAGCGAGTTGGTTCTTAGCTTCCCAGAGAGCCGGAAGCAAGATGCTTTGGGGCCTCTCTGCCCCTTTGGAAACAAGGCAGCACCTTGGGCCTGGCAGCTCTAGGGCAATGGAGCACACCCAGAGCAGAAGTTCTACTTCAGCCAAATCAGGCCTGCCAGGAAACGGCGTTTCACAGGCCTTGGTAAGAGATGTTCCCGGTAGGCTGTAAGAGCACTGGGCAACGCCAGATGTTTCTTAGCTTCCCGAAGAGCTGGAAGCAAGATGCTTTGGTGCCACTCTCTCACTTTGGAATCAAGGCAGCCCTTTGGGGCAGGTAGCTCTAGGCCAGTGGAGCACACCCAGAGCAGAAGTTCTACTTCGGCCAGTTCAGGCCACCAACAAACTGCGTTTCACAGGCCTTGGTAAGAGATGTTCCCGGTAGGCTGTAAGAGCACTGGGCAACGCCAGATGTTTCTTAGCTTCCCGAAGAGCTGGAAGCAAGATGCTTTGGTGCCACTCTCTCACTTTGGAATCAAGGCAGCCCTTTGGGCCAGGCAGCTCTAGGCGAGTGGAGCACACCCAGAGCAGAAGTTCTACTTCAGCTAGATCAGGCCACCAACAAAGTGCGTTTCACAGGCCTTGGTAAGAGATTTTCTCTTAGGCTGTAAGAGCACTGGGCAGAGCCAGTTGTTTCTTAGCTTCCCAAAGAGCTGGAAGCAAGATGCTTTGGGGGCTCCCTGCCCCTTTGCCAACAAGGCCGACCTTTGGGCCTTTCAGCTCTAGGCCAATGGAGCACACCCAGAGCAGAAGTTCTACCTCAGCCAGATAAGGCCTGCCAAGAAACTGCGTTTCAAAGGCTTTGGTAAGAGATGTTGCCGGTACTCTGTCAGAGCACTGGGCAGAGACAGTTGTTTCTTAGCTTCCCAAAGAGCTGGAAGCAAGATGCTTTGGGGCCTCTCTGCCCCTTTGCAAACAAGGCATCCCTTTGGGCCTTTCAGCTCTAGGCCAATGGAGCACAGCCAGAGCAGAAGTCCTACTTCAGCCAGATCAGGCCTGCCAAGGAACTGCGTTTCAGAGGCCTTTGTATGTGACGTTCCCGGTAGGCTGTGAGAGCACGGTGCAGAGCCAGTTGTTTCCTTGTTTCCCAAACAGCTGGAAGCAAGACGCTTTGGGGCCTCTCTGCCCCTTTGGAAACAAGGCAGCACGTTGGGTCTGGCAGCTCTAGGGCAATGGAGCACAACCAGAGCAGAAGTTCTACTTCTTCCAGATCAGGCCTGCCTAGAAAGTGCGTTTCACAGGCCTTGATAAGAGATGTTCTCTTAGGCTATAAGAGCACTGGGCACAGCGAGTTGTTTCTTAGCTTCCCAAGAGGTGGAAGCAAGATGCTTTGGGGCCTCTCTCCCCCTTTGGAAACAAGGCAGCCCTTTGGGCCTTTCAGCTCTAGGCCAATGGAGCACACCCAGAGCAGAAATTCTACCTCAGCCAGATCAGGCCTTCCAAGAAACTGCGTCTCACAGGCCTTTCTCTGTCACGTTGCCGGTAGGCTGTGAGAGCACTGTGCAGAGCCAGTTGTTTCTTAGCTTCCCAAAGATTTGGAAGCAAGATACTTTGGGGACTCTCAGCCCCTTTGGAAACAAGGCGGCCCTTTGGGCCTGGCAGCTCTAGGCCAAAGTAGCACGCCCAGAGCAGGAGTTCTACTTCAGCCAGATCAGGCCTGCCAAGAAACTGCGTTTCACAGGCCTTGGTAAGAGATGTTCCCGGTAGGCTGTGAGAGCACTGTGGAGAGCCAGTTGCTTTAGCTTCCCACAGAGCTGGAAGCAAGATGCTTTGGGGCCTCTCTCTCCCTTTGGACACAAGGCAGCCGTTTGGGCCTGGCAGCTCTAGGCCAATGGAGCACACCCACAGCAGAAGTTCTACTTCAGGCAGATCAGTCCTGCCCAGAAACTGCGTTTCACAGCCCCTGGTAAGAGATGTTCACGGTAGGCTGTGAGAGCACTGGGCAGAACCAGTTGTTTTTTAGCTTCCCAAAGTGCTGGAGGCAAGATGCTTTGGGGCCTCTCTCACCCTTTGGAAACAAGGCAGCCCTTAGGTCCTGGTAGCTCTAGGCCTATGTAGCACAACCAGAACAGAAGTTCTACTTCAGCCAGGTCAGGCCTGCCAAGAAACTGCGTTTCACAGGCCTTTCAAAGAGATGTTCTCTTAGGCTGTAAGAGCACTGGGCAGAGCCAGCTGTTTCTTAGCTTCCCGAAGAGCCGGGAGCAAGATGCTTTGGGTCCACTCTCCATCTTTGGAAACAAGGCAGCCCTTTGGGCCTGGCAGCTCTAGGGCAATGGAGCACACCCAGAGCAGAAGTTCTACTTCAGCCAGATCAGGCCTGCCAGGAAACTGCGTTTCACAGGCCTTGGTAAGAGATGTTCCCGGTAGGCTGTAAGAGCACTGGGCAGAGCCAGTTGTTTCTTACCTTCCTGAAAAGCTGGAAGCAAGATGCTTGGGACCCCTCTGCCCGTTTGGGAACAAGGCAGCCTTTTGGGTCGGGAAGCTCTAGGCCAATGGAGCACACGCAGAGCAGGAGTTCTACTTCAGCCTGATCAGGCCTGCAAAGAAACAGCGTTTGACAGGCCTTGGTAAGAGATGTTCCCGGTAGGTGTAAGAGCACTGGGCAGAGCCAGTTGTTTCTTAGCTTCGCAAAGACCGGGAAGCAAGATGCTTTGGGCCTCTCTGCCCCTTGGAAACAGGGCAGCACTTGGGGCCTGGCAGCTCTAGGGCAATGGAGCACACCCAGAGCCGGAGTTCTAATTCAGCCAGATGAGGCCTGCCAAGAAACTGCGTTTCACAGGCCTTTCAAAGACATGTTCCCGGTAGGCTGTAAGAGCACGGGGCAGAGCGAGTTGGTTCTTAGCTTCCCAGAGAGCCGGAAGCAAGATGCTTTGGGGCCTCTCTGCCCCTTTGGAAACAAGGCAGCACCTTGGGCCTGGCAGCTCTAGGGCAATGGAGCACACCCAGAGCAGAAGTTCTACTTCAGCCAAATCAGGCCTGCCAGGAAACGGCGTTTCACAGGCCTTGGTAAGAGATGTTCCCGGTAGGCTGTAAGAGCACTGGGCAACGCCAGATGTTTCTTAGCTTCCCGAAGAGCTGGAAGCAAGATGCTTTGGTGCCACTCTCTCACTTTGGAATCAAGGCAGCCCTTTGGGGCAGGTAGCTCTAGGCCAGTGGAGCACACCCAGAGCAGAAGTTCTACTTCGGCCAGTTCAGGCCACCAACAAACTGCGTTTCACAGGCCTTGGTAAGAGATGTTCCCGGTAGGCTGTAAGAGCACTGGGCAACGCCAGATGTTTCTTAGCTTCCCGAAGAGCTGGAAGCAAGATGCTTTGGTGCCACTCTCTCACTTTGGAATCAAGGCAGCCCTTTGGGCCAGGCAGCTCTAGGCGAGTGGAGCACACCCAGAGCAGAAGTTCTACTTCAGCTAGATCAGGCCACCAACAAAGTGCGTTTCACAGGCCTTGGTAAGAGATTTTCTCTTAGGCTGTAAGAGCACTGGGCAGAGCCAGTTGTTTCTTAGCTTCCCAAAGAGCTGGAAGCAAGATGCTTTGGGGGCTCCCTGCCCCTTTGCCAACAAGGCCGACCTTTGGGCCTTTCAGCTCTAGGCCAATGGAGCACACCCAGAGCAGAAGTTCTACCTCAGCCAGATAAGGCCTGCCAAGAAACTGCGTTTCAAAGGCTTTGGTAAGAGATGTTGCCGGTACTCTGTCAGAGCACTGGGCAGAGACAGTTGTTTCTTAGCTTCCCAAAGAGCTGGAAGCAAGATGCTTTGGGGCCTCTCTGCCCCTTTGCAAACAAGGCATCCCTTTGGGCCTTTCAGCTCTAGGCCAATGGAGCACAGCCAGAGCAGAAGTCCTACTTCAGCCAGATCAGGCCTGCCAAGGAACTGCGTTTCAGAGGCCTTTGTATGTGACGTTCCCGGTAGGCTGTGAGAGCACGGTGCAGAGCCAGTTGTTTCCTTGTTTCCCAAACAGCTGGAAGCAAGACGCTTTGGGGCCTCTCTGCCCCTTTGGAAACAAGGCAGCACGTTGGGTCTGGCAGCTCTATGGCAAAGGAGCACAACCAGAGCAGAAGTTCTACTTCTTCCAGATCAGGCCTGCCTAGAAAGTGCGTTTCACAGGCCTTGATAAGAGATGTTCTCTTAGGCTATAAGAGCACTGGGCACAGCGAGTTGTTTCTTAGCTTCCCAAGAGGTGGAAGCAAGATGCTTTGGGGCCTCTCTCCCCCTTTGGAAACAAGGCAGCCCTTTGGGCCTTTCAGCTCTAGGCCAATGGAGCACACCCAGAGCAGAAATTCTACCTCAGCCAGATCAGGCCTTCCAAGAAACTGCGTCTCACAGGCCTTTCTCTGTCACGTTGCCGGTAGGCTGTGAGAGCACTGTGCAGAGCCAGTTGTTTCTTAGCTTCCCAAAGATTTGGAAGCAAGATACTTTGGGGACTCTCAGCCCCTTTGGAAACAAGGCGGCCCTTTGGGCCTGGCAGCTCTAGGCCAAAGTAGCACGCCCAGAGCAGGAGTTCTACTTCAGCCAGATCAGGCCTGCCAAGAAACTGCGTTTCACAGGCCTTGGTAAGAGATGTTCCCGGTAGGCTGTGAGAGCACTGTGGAGAGCCAGTTGCTTTAGCTTCCCACAGAGCTGGAAGCAAGATGCTTTGGGGCCTCTCTCTCCCTTTGGACACAAGGCAGCCGTTTGGGCCTGGCAGCTCTAGGCCAATGGAGCACACCCACAGCAGAAGTTCTACTTCAGGCAGATCAGTCCTGCCCAGAAACTGCGTTTCACAGCCCCTGGTAAGAGATGTTCACGGTAGGCTGTGAGAGCACTGGGCAGAACCAGTTGTTTTTTAGCTTCCCAAAGTGCTGGAGGCAAGATGCTTTGGGGCCTCTCTCACCCTTTGGAAACAAGGCAGCCCTTAGGTCCTGGTAGCTCTAGGCCTATGTAGCACAACCAGAACAGAAGTTCTACTTCAGCCAGGTCAGGCCTGCCAAGAAACTGCGTTTCACAGGCCTTTCAAAGAGATGTTCTCTTAGGCTGTAAGAGCACTGGGCAGAGCCAGCTGTTTCTTAGCTTCCCGAAGAGCCGGGAGCAAGATGCTTTGGGTCCACTCTCCATCTTTGGAAACAAGGCAGCCCTTTGGGCCTGGCAGCTCTAGGGCAATGGAGCACACCCAGAGCAGAAGTTCTACTTCAGCCAGATCAGGCCTGCCAGGAAACTGCGTTTCACAGGCCTTGGTAAGAGATGTTCCCGGTAGGCTGTAAGAGCACTGGGCAGAGCCAGTTGTTTCTTACCTTCCTGAAAAGCTGGAAGCAAGATGCTTGGGACCCCTCTGCCCGTTTGGGAACAAGGCAGCCTTTTGGGTCGGGAAGCTCTAGGCCAATGGAGCACACGCAGAGCAGGAGTTCTACTTCAGCCTGATCAGGCCTGCAAAGAAACAGCGTTTGACAGGCCTTGGTAAGAGATGTTCCCGGTAGGTGTAAGAGCACTGGGCAGAGCCAGTTGTTTCTTAGCTTCGCAAAGACCGGGAAGCAAGATGCTTTGGGCCTCTCTGCCCCTTGGAAACAGGGCAGCACTTGGGGCCTGGCAGCTCTAGGGCAATGGAGCACACCCAGAGCCGGAGTTCTAATTCAGCCAGATGAGGCCTGCCAAGAAACTGCGTTTCACAGGCCTTTCAAAGACATGTTCCCGGTAGGCTGTAAGAGCACGGGGCAGAGCGAGTTGGTTCTTAGCTTCCCAGAGAGCCGGAAGCAAGATGCTTTGGGGCCTCTCTGCCCCTTTGGAAACAAGGCAGCACCTTGGGCCTGGCAGCTCTAGGGCAATGGAGCACACCCAGAGCAGAAGTTCTACTTCAGCCAAATCAGGCCTGCCAGGAAACGGCGTTTCACAGGCCTTGGTAAGAGATGTTCCCGGTAGGCTGTAAGAGCACTGGGCAACGCCAGATGTTTCTTAGCTTCCCGAAGAGCTGGAAGCAAGATGCTTTGGTGCCACTCTCTCACTTTGGAATCAAGGCAGCCCTTTGGGGCAGGTAGCTCTAGGCCAGTGGAGCACACCCAGAGCAGAAGTTCTACTTCGGCCAGTTCAGGCCACCAACAAACTGCGTTTCACAGGCCTTGGTAAGAGATGTTCCCGGTAGGCTGTAAGAGCACTGGGCAACGCCAGATGTTTCTTAGCTTCCCGAAGAGCTGGAAGCAAGATGCTTTGGTGCCACTCTCTCACTTTGGAATCAAGGCAGCCCTTTGGGCCAGGCAGCTCTAGGCCAGTGGAGCACACCCAGAGCAGAAGTTCTACTTCAGCTAGATCAGGCCACCAACAAAGTGCGTTTCACAGGCCTTGGTAAGAGATTTTCTCTTAGGCTGTAAGAGCACTGGGCAGAGCCAGTTGTTTCTTAGCTTCCCAAAGAGCTGGAAGCAAGATGCTTTGGGGGCTCCCTGCCCCTTTGCCAACAAGGCCGACCTTTGGGCCTTTCAGCTCTAGGCCAATGGAGCACACCCAGAGCAGAAGTTCTACCTCAGCCAGATAAGGCCTGCCAAGAAACTGCGTTTCAAAGGCTTTGGTAAGAGATGTTGCCGGTACTCTGTCAGAGCACTGGGCAGAGACAGTTGTTTCTTAGCTTCCCAAAGAGCTGGAAGCAAGATGCTTTGGGGCCTCTCTGCCCCTTTGCAAACAAGGCATCCCTTTGGGCCTTTCAGCTCTAGGCCAATGGAGCACAGCCAGAGCAGAAGTCCTACTTCAGCCAGATCAGGCCTGCCAAGGAACTGCGTTTCAGAGGCCTTTGTATGTGACGTTCCCGGTAGGCTGTGAGAGCACGGTGCAGAGCCAGTTGTTTCCTTGTTTCCCAAACAGCTGGAAGCAAGACGCTTTGGGGCCTCTCTGCCCCTTTGGAAACAAGGCAGCACGTTGGGTCTGGCAGCTCTAGGGCAATGGAGCACAACCAGAGCAGAAGTTCTACTTCTTCCAGATCAGGCCTGCCTAGAAAGTGCGTTTCACAGGCCTTGATAAGAGATGTTCTCTTAGGCTATAAGAGCACTGGGCACAGCCAGTTGTTTCTTAGCTTCCCAAGAGGTGGAAGCAAGATGCTTTGGGGCCTCTCTCCCCCTTTGGAAACAAGGCAGCCCTTTGGGCCTTTCAGCTCTAGGCCAATGGAGCACACCCAGAGCAGAAATTCTACCTCAGCCAGATCAGGCCTGCCAAGAAACTGCTTTTCACAGGCCTTCGTAAGAGGTGTTCCCGGAAGGCTGTAAGAGTACCTGGCAGAGCGAGTTGTTTCTTAGCTTCAAAAACAGCTGGAAGCAACATGATTTGGGGCCTCTCTCCCCCTTTGGAAACAAAGCAGCCTTTGTGCCTGGCAGCTCTAGGCCAAAGTAGCACACCCAGAGCACAAGTTCTACCTCAGCCAGATAAGGCCTGTCAAGAAGCTGCGTTTCACAGGCCTTTGTATGTGACGTTCCCGGTTGGATTTGAGAGCACTGTGCAGAGCCAGTTGTTTTAGCTTCCCAGAGAGCAGGAAGCAAGATGCTTTGGGGCCTCTCTCACACTTTGGAAATAAAGGCAGCCCTTTGGGCCTGGCAGCCCTAGGCCAATGGAGTACACCCAGAGCAGAAGTTCTACCTCAGCCAGATGAGGCCTTCCAAGAAACTGCGTCTCACAGGCCTTTCTCTGTCACGTTGCCAGTAGGCTGTGAGAGCACTGTGCAGAGCCAGTTGTTTCTTAGCTTCCCAAAGATTTGGAAGCAAGGTACTTTGGGGACTCTCAGCCCCTTTGGAAACAAGGCGGCCCTTTGGGCCTGGCAGCTCTAGGCCAAAGTAGCACGCCCAGAGCAGGAGTTCTACTTCAGCCAGATAAGGCCTGCCAAGAAACTGCGTTTCAAAGGCTTTGGTAAGAGATGTTGCCGGTACTCTGTCAGAGCACTGGGCAGAGACAGTTGTTTCTTAGCTTCCCAAAGAGCTGGAAGCAAGATGCTTTGGGGCCTCTCTGCCCCTTTGCAAACAAGGCATCCCTTTGGGCCTTTCAGCTCTAGGCCAATGGAGCACAGCCAGAGCAGAAGTCCTACTTCAGCCAGATCAGGCCTGCCAAGGAACTGCGTTTCAGAGGCCTTTGTATGTGACGTTCCCGGTCGGCTGTGAGAGCACGGTGCAGAGCCAGTTGTTTCCTTGTTTCCCAAACAGCTGGAAGCAAGACGCTTTGGGGCCTCTCTGCCCCTTTGGAAACAAGGCAGCACGTTGGGTCTGGAAGCTCTAGGGCAATGGAGCACAACCAGAGCAGAAGTTCTACTTCTTCCAGATCAGGCCTGCCTAGAAAGTGCGTTTCACAGGCCTTGATAAGAGATGTTCTCTTAGGCTATAAGAGCACTGGGCACAGCCAGTTGTTTCTTAGCTTCCCAAGAGGTGGAAGCAAGATGCTTTGGGGCCTCTCTTCCCCTTTGGAAACAAGGCAGCCCTTTGGGCCTTTCAGCTCTAGGGCAATGGAGCACACCCAGAGCAGAAGTTCTACCTCAGCCAGATCAGGCCTGCCAAGAAACTGCTTTTCACAGGCCTTCGTAAGAGGTGTTCCCGGAAGGCTGTAAGAGTACCTGGCAGAGCGAGTTGTTTCTTAGCTTCAAAAACAGCTGGAAGCAACATGATTTGGGGCCTCTCTCCCCCTTTGGAAACAAAGCAGCCTTTGTGCCTGGCAGCTCTAGGCCAAAGTAGCACACCCAGAGCACAAGTTCTACCTCAGCCACATAAGGCCTGTCAAGAAGCTGCGTTTCACAGGCCTTTGTATGTGACGTTCCCGGTTGGCTTTGAGAGCACTGTGCAGAGCCCGTTGTTTTAGCTTCCCAGAGAGCAGGAAGCAAGATGCTTTGGGGCCTCTCTCACACTTTGGAAATAAAGGCACCCCTTTGGGCCTGGCAGCCCTAGGCCAATGGAGTACACCCAGAGCAGAAGTTCTACCTCAGCCAGATCAGGCCTTCCAAGAAACTGCGTCTCACAGGCCTGTCTCTGTCACGTTGCCGGTAGGCTGTGAGAGCACTGTGCAGAGCCAGTTGTTTCTTAGCTTCCCAAAGATTTGGAAGCAAGATACTTTGGGGACTCTCAGCCCCTTTGGAAACAAGGCGGCCCTTTGGGCTGGGCAGCTCTAGGCCAAAGTAGCACGCCCAGAGCAGGAGTTCTACTTCAGCCAGATCAGGCCTGCCAAGAAACTGCGTTTCACAGGCCTTGGTAAGAGATGTTCCCGGTAGGCTGTGAGAGCACTGTGGAGAGCCAGTTGCTTTAGCTTCCCACAGAGCTGGAAGCAAGATGCTTTGGGGCATCTCTCTCCCTTTGGACACAAGGCAGCCGTTTGTGCCTGGCAGCTCTAGGCCAATGGAGCACACCCACAGCAGAAGTTCTACTTCAGGCAGATCAGTCCTGCCCAGAAACTGCGTTTCACAGCCCTTGGTAAGAGATGTTCACGGTAGGCTGTGAGAGCACTGGGCAGAACCAGTTGTTTTTTAGCTTCCCAAAGTGCTGGAGGCAAGATGCTTTGGGGCCTCTCTCACCCTTTGGAAACAAGGCAGCCCTTAGGTCCTGGTAGCTCTAGGCCTATGTAGCACAACCAGAACAGAAGTTCTACTTCAGCCAGGTCAGGCCTGCCAAGAAACTGCGTTTCACAGGCCTTTCAAAGAGATGTTCTCTTAGGCTGTAAGAGCACTGGGCAGAGCCAGCTGTTTCTTAGCTTCCCGAAGAGCCGGGAGCAAGATTCTTTGGGTCCACTCTCCGTCTTTGGAAACAAGGCAGCCCTTTGGGCCTGGCAGCTCTAGGGCAATGGAGCACACCCAGAGCAGAAGTTCTACTTCAGCCAGATCAGGCCTGCCAGGAAACTGCGTTTCACAGGCCTTGGTAAGAGATGTTCCCGGTAGGCTGTAAGAGCACTGGGCAGAGCCAGTTGTTTCTTACCTTCCTGAAAAGCTGGAAGCAAGACGCTTGGGACCCCTCTGCCCGTTTGGGAACAAGGCAGCCTTTTGGGTCGGGAAGCTCTAGGCCAATGGAGCACACGCAGAGCAGGAGTTCTACTTCAGCCTGATCAGGCCTGCAAAGAAACAGCGTTTGACAGGCCTTGGTAAGAGATGTTCCCGGTAGGTGTAAGAGCACGGGGCAGAGCGAGTTGGTTCTTAGCTTCCCAGAGAGCTGGAAGCAAGATGCTTTGGGGCCTCTCTGCCCCTTTGGAAACAAGGCAGCACCTTGGGCCTGGCAGCTCTAGGGCAACGGAGCACACCCAGAGCAGAAGTTCTACTTCAGCCTAATCAGGCATGCCAGGAAACGGCGTTTCACAGGCCTTGGTAAGAGATGTTCCCGGTAGGCTGTAAGAGCACTGGGCAACGCCAGATGTTTCTTAGCTTCCCGAAGAGCTGGAAGCAAGATGCTTTGGGGCCACTCTCTCACTTTGGAATCAAGGCAGCCCTTTGGGGCAGGTAGCTCTAGGCCAGTGGAGCACACCCAGAGCAGAAGTTCTACTTCGGCCAGTTCAGGCCACCAACAAAGTGCGTTTCACAGGCCTTGGTAAGAGATTTTCTCTCAGGCTGTAAGAGCACTGGGCAGAGCCAGTTGTTTCTTAGCTTCCCAAAGAGCTGGAAGCAAGATGCTTTGGGGGCTCCCTGCCCCTTTGCCAACAAGGCCGACCTTTGGGCCTTTCAGCTCTAGGCCAAAGGAGCACACCCAGAGCAGAAGTTCTACCTCAGCCAGATAAGGCCTGCCAAGAAACTGCGTTTCAAAGGCTTTGGTAAGAGATGTTGCCGGTACTCTGTCAGAGCACTGGGCAGAGACAGTTGTTTCTTAGCTTCCCAAAGAGCTGGAAGCAAGATGCTTTGGGGCCTCTCTGCCCCTTTGCAAACAAGGCATCCCTTTGGGCCTTTCAGCTCTAGGCCAATGGAGCACAGCCAGAGCAGAAGTCCTACTTCAGCCAGATCAGGCCTGCCAAGGAACTGCGTTTCAGAGGCCTTTGTATGTGACGTTCCCGGTCGGCTGTGAGAGCACGGTGCAGAGCCAGTTGTTTCCTTGTTTCCCAAACAGCTGGAAGCAAGACGCTTTGGGGCCTCTCTGCCCCTTTGGAAACAAGGCAGCACGTTGGGTCTGGAAGCTCTAGGGCAATGGAGCACAACCAGAGCAGAAGTTCTACTTCTTCCAGATCAGGCCTGCCTAGAAAGTGCGTTTCACAGGCCTTGATAAGAGATGTTCTCTTAGGCTATAAGAGCACTGGGCACAGCCAGTTGTTTCTTAGCTTCCCAAGAGGTGGAAGCAAGATGCTTTGGGGCCTCTCTTCCCCTTTGGAAACAAGGCAGCCCTTTGGGCCTTTCAGCTCTAGGGCAATGGAGCACACCCAGAGCAGAAGTTCTACCTCAGCCAGATCAGGCCTGCCAAGAAACTGCTTTTCACAGGCCTTCGTAAGAGGTGTTCCCGGAAGGCTGTAAGAGTACCTGGCAGAGCGAGTTGTTTCTTAGCTTCAAAAACAGCTGGAAGCAACATGATTTGGGGCCTCTCTCCCCCTTTGGAAACAAAGCAGCCTTTGTGCCTGGCAGCTCTAGGCCAAAGTAGCACACCCAGAGCACAAGTTCTACCTCAGCCAGATAAGGCCTGTCAAGAAGCTGCGTTTCACAGGCCTTTGTATGTGACGTTCCCGGTTGGCTTTGAGAGCACTGTGCAGAGCCAGTTGTTTTAGCTTCCCAGAGAGCAGGAAGCAAGATGCTTTGGGGCCTCTCTCACACTTTGGAAATAAAGGCAGCCCTTTGGGCCTGGCAGCCCTAGGCCAATGGAGTACACCCAGAGCAGAAGTTCTACCTCAGCCAGATCAGGCCTTCCAAGAAACTGCGTCTCACAGGCCTGTCTCTGTCACGTTGCCGGTAGGCTGTGAGAGCACTGTGCAGAGCCAGTTGTTTCTTAGCTTCCCAAAGATTTGGAAGCAAGATACTTTGGGGACTCTCAGCCCCTTTGGAAACAAGGCGGCCCTTTGGGCCTGGCAGCTCTAGGCCAAAGTAGCACGCCCAGAGCAGGAGTTCTACTTCAGCCAGATCAGGCCTGCCAAGAAACTGCGTTTCACAGGCCTTGGTAAGAGATGTTCCCGGTAGGCTGTGAGAGCACTGTGGAGAGCCAGTTGCTTTAGCTTCCCACAGAGCTGGAAGCAAGATGCTTTGGGGCCTCTCTCTCCCTTTGGACACAAGGCAGCCGTTTGTGCCTGGCAGCTCTAGGCCAATGGAGCACACCCACAGCAGAAGTTCTACTTCAGGCAGATCAGTCCTGCCCAGAAACTGCGTTTCACAGCCCTTGGTAAGAGATGTTCACGGTAGGCTGTGAGAGCACTGGGCAGAACCAGTTGTTTTTTAGCTTCCCAAAGTGCTGGAGGCAAGATGCTTTGGGGCCTCTCTCACCCTTTGGAAACAAGGCAGCCCTTAGGTCCTGGTAGCTCTAGGCCTATGTAGCACAACCAGAACAGAAGGTCTACTTCAGCCAGGTCAGGCCTGCCAAGAAACTGCGTTTCACAGGCCTTTCAAAGAGATGTTCTCTTAGGCTGTAAGAGCACTGGGCAGAGCCAGCTGTTTCTTAGCTTCCCGAAGAGCCGGGAGCAAGATGCTTTGGGTCCACTCTCCGTCTTTGGAAACAAGGCAGCCCTTTGGGCCTGGCAGCTCTAGGGCAATGGAGCACACCCAGAGCAGAAGTTCTACTTCAGCCAGATCAGGCCTGCCAGGAAACTGCGTTTCACAGGCCTTGGTAAGAGATGTTCCCGGTAGGCTGTAAGAGCACTGGGCAGAGCCAGTTGTTTCTTACCTTCCTGAAAAGCTGGATGCAAGACGCTTGGGACCCCTCTGCCCGTTTGGGAACAAGGCAGCCTTTTGGGTCGGGAAGCTCTAGGCCAATGGAGCACACGCAGAGCAGGAGTTCTACTTCAGCCTGATCAGGCCTGCAAAGAAACAGCGGTTGACAGGCCTTGGTAAGAGATGTTCCCGGTAGGTGTAAGAGCACGGGGCAGAGCGAGTTGGTTCTTAGCTTCCCAGAGAGCTGGAAGCAAGATGCTTTGGGGCCTCTCTGCCCCTTTGGAAACAAGGCAGCACCTTGGGCCTGGCAGCTCTAGGGCAACGGAGCACACCCAGAGCAGAAGTTCTACTTCAGCCTAATCAGGCATGCCAGGAAACGGCGTTTCACAGGCCTTGGTAAGAGATGTTCCCGGTAGGCTGTAAGAGCACTGGGCAACGCCAGATGTTTCTTAGCTTCCCGAAGAGCTGGAAGCAAGATGCTTTGGGGCCACTCTCTCACTTTGGAATCAAGGCAGCCCTTTGGGGCAGGTAGCTCTAGGCCAGTGGAGCACACCCAGAGCAGAAGTTCTACTTCGGCCAGTTCAGGCCACCAACAAAGTGCGTTTCACAGGCCTTGGTAAGAGATTTTCTCTCAGGCTGTAAGAGCACTGGGCAGAGCCAGTTGTTTCTTAGCTTCCCAAAGAGCTGGAAGCAAGATGCTTTGGGGGCTCCCTGCCCCTTTGCCAACAAGGCCGACCTTTGGGCCTTTCAGCTCTAGGCCAAAGGAGCACACCCAGAGCAGAAGTTCTACCTCAGCCAGATAAGGCCTGCCAAGAAACTGCGTTTCAAAGGCTTTGGTAAGAGATGTTGCCGGTACTCTGTCAGAGCACTGGGCAGAGACAGTTGTTTCTTAGCTTCCCAAAGAGCTGGAAGCAAGATGCTTTGGGGCCTCTCTGCCCCTTTGCAAACAAGGCATCCCTTTGGGCCTTTCAGCTCTAGGCCAATGGAGCACAGCCAGAGCAGAAGTCCTACTTCAGCCAGATCAGGCCTGCCAAGGAACTGCGTTTCAGAGGCCTTTGTATGTGACGTTCCCGGTAGGCTGTGAGAGCACGGTGCAGAGCCAGTTGTTTCCTTGTTTCCCAAACAGCTGGAAGCAAGACGCTTTGGGGCCTCTCTGCCCCTTTGGAAACAAGGCAGCACGTTGGGTCTGGAAGCTCTAGGGCAATGGAGCACAACCAGAGCAGAAGTTCTACTTCTTCCAGATCAGGCCTGCCTAGAAAGTGCGTTTCACAGGCCTTGATAAGAGATGTTCTCTTAGGCTATAAGAGCACTGGGCACAGCCAGTTGTTTCTTAGCTTCCCAAGAGGTGGAAGCAAGATGCTTTGGGGCCTCTCTTCCCCTTTGGAAACAAGGCAGCCCTTTGGGCCTTTCAGCTCTAGGGCAATGGAGCACACCCAGAGCAGAAGTTCTACCTCAGCCAGATCAGGCCTGCCAAGAAACTGCTTTTCACAGGCCTTCGTAAGAGGTGTTCCCGGAAGGCTGTAAGAGTACCTGGCAGAGCGAGTTGTTTCTTAGCTTCAAAAACAGCTGGAAGCAACATGATTTGGGGCCTCTCTCCCCCTTTGGAAACAAAGCAGCCTTTGTGCCTGGCAGCTCTAGGCCAAAGTAGCACACCCAGAGCACAAGTTCTACCTCAGCCAGATAAGGCCTGTCAAGAAGCTGCGTTTCACAGGCCTTTGTATGTGACGTTCCCGGTTGGCTTTGAGAGCACTGTGCAGAGCCAGTTGTTTTAGCTTCCCAGAGAGCAGGAAGCAAGATGCTTTGGGGCCTCTCTCACACTTTGGAAATAAAGGCAGCCCTTTGGGCCTGGCAGCCCTAGGCCAATGGAGTACACCCAGAGCAGAAGTTCTACCTCAGCCAGATCAGGCCTTCCAAGAAACTGCGTCTCACAGGCCTGTCTCTGTCACGTTGCCGGTAGGCTGTGAGAGCACTGTGCAGAGCCAGTTGTTTCTTAGCTTCCCAAAGATTTGGAAGCAAGATACTTTGGGGACTCTCAGCCCCTTTGGAAACAAGGCGGCCCTTTGGGCCTGGCAGCTCTAGGCCAAAGTAGCACGCCCAGAGCAGGAGTTCTACTTCAGCCAGATCAGGCCTGCCAAGAAACTGCGTTTCACAGGCCTTGGTAAGAGATGTTCCCGGTAGGCTGTGAGAGCACTGTGGAGAGCCAGTTGCTTTAGCTTCCCACAGAGCTGGAAGCAAGATGCTTTGGGGCCTCTCTCTCCCTTTGGACACAAGGCAGCCGTTTGTGCCTGGCAGCTCTAGGCCAATGGAGCACACCCACAGCAGAAGTTCTACTTCAGGCAGATCAGTCCTGCCCAGAAACTGCGTTTCACAGCCCTTGGTAAGAGATGTTCACGGTAGGCTGTGAGAGCACTGGGCAGAACCAGTTGTTTTTTAGCTTCCCAAAGTGCTGGAGGCAAGATGCTTTGGGGCCTCTCTCACCCTTTGGAAACAAGGCAGCCCTTAGGTCCTGGTAGCTCTAGGCCTATGTAGCACAACCAGAACAGAAGGTCTACTTCAGCCAGGTCAGGCCTGCCAAGAAACTGCGTTTCACAGGCCTTTCAAAGAGATGTTCTCTTAGGCTGTAAGAGCACTGGGCAGAGCCAGCTGTTTCTTAGCTTCCCGAAGAGCTGGGAGCAAGATGCTTTGGGTCCACTCTCCGTCTTTGGAAACAAGGCAGCCCTTTGGGCCTGGCAGCTCTAGGGCAATGGAGCACACCCAGAGCAGAAGTTCTACTTCAGCCAGATCAGGCCTGCCAGGAAACTGCGTTTCACAGGCCTTGGTAAGAGATGTTCCCGGTAGGCTGTAAGAGCACTGGGCAGAGCCAGTTGTTTCTTACCTTCCTGAAAAGCTGGATGCAAGACGCTTGGGACCCCTCTGCCCGTTTGGGAACAAGGCAGCCTTTTGGGTCGGGAAGCTCTAGGCCAATGGAGCACACGCAGAGCAGGAGTTCTACTTCAGCCTGATCAGGCCTGCAAAGAAACAGCGGTTGACAGGCCTTGGTAAGAGATGTTCCCGGTAGGTGTAAGAGCACGGGGCAGAGCGAGTTGGTTCTTAGCTTCCCAGAGAGCTGGAAGCAAGATGCTTTGGGGCCTCTCTGCCCCTTTGGAAACAAGGCAGCACCTTGGGCCTGGCAGCTCTAGGGCAACGGAGCACACCCAGAGCAGAAGTTCTACTTCAGCCTAATCAGGCATGCCAGGAAACGGCGTTTCACAGGCCTTGGTAAGAGATGTTCCCGGTAGGCTGTAAGAGCACTGGGCAACGCCAGATGTTTCTTAGCTTCCCGAAGAGCTGGAAGCAAGATGCTTTGGGGCCACTCTCTCACTTTGGAATCAAGGCAGCCCTTTGGGGCAGGTAGCTCTCGGCCAGTGGAGCACACCCAGAGCAGAATTTCTACTTCGGCCAGTTCAGGCCACAAACAAAGTGCGTTTCACAGGCCTTGGTAAGAGATTTTCTCTCAGGCTGTAAGAGCACTGGGCAGAGCCAGTTGTTTCTTAGCTTCCCAAAGAGCTGGAAGCAAGATGCTTTGGGGGCTCCCTGCCCCTTTGCCAACAAGGCCGACCTTTGGGCCTTTCAGCTCTAGGCCAAAGGAGCACACCCAGAGCAGAAGTTCTACCTCAGCCAGATAAGGCCTGCCAAGAAACTGCGTTTCAAAGGCTTTGGTAAGAGATGTTGCCGGTACTCTGTCAGAGCACTGGGCAGAGACAGTTGTTTCTTAGCTTCCCAATGAGCTGGAAGCAAGATGCGTTGGGGCCTCTCTGCCCCTTTGCAAACAAGGCATCCCTTTGGGCCTTTCAGCTCTAGGGCAATGGAGCACACCCAGAGCAGAAGTTCTACCTCAGCCAGATCAGGCCTGCCAAGAAACTGCTTTTCACAGGCCTTCGTAAGAGGTGTTCCCGGAAGGCTGTAAGAGTACCTGGCAGAGCGAGTTGTTTCTTAGCTTCAAAAACAGCTGGAAGCAACATGATTTGGGGCCTCTCTCCCCCTTTGGAAACAAAGCAGCCTTTGTGCCTGGCAGCTCTAGGCCAAAGTAGCACACCCAGAGCACAAGTTCTACCTCAGCCAGATAAGGCCTGTCAAGATGCTTCATTTCACAGGCCTTTGTATGTGACGTTCCCGGTTGGCTTTGAGAGCACTGTGCAGAGCCCGTTGTTTTAGCTTCCCAGAGAGCAGGAAGCAAGATGCTTTGGGGCCTCTCTCACACTTTGGAAATAAAGGCAGCCCTTTGGGCCTGGCAGCCCTAGGCCAATGGAGTACACCCAGAGCAGAAGTTCTACCTCAGCCAGATCAGGCCTTCCAAGAAACTGCGTCTCACAGGCCTTTCTCTGTCACGTTGCCGGTAGGCTGTGAGAGCATTGTGCAGAGCCAGTTGTTTCTTAGCTTCCCAAAGAGCTGGAAGCAAGATGCTTTGGGGCCTCTCTGCCCCTTTGCAAACAAGGCATCCCTTTGGGCCTTTCAGCTCTAGGCCAATGGAGCACAGCCAGAGCAGAAGTCCTACTTCAGCCAGATCAGGCCTGCCAAGGAACTGCGTTTCAGAGGCCTTTGTATGTGACGTTCCCGGTAGGCTGTGAGAGCACGGTGCAGAGCCAGTTGTTTCCTTGTTTCCCAAACAGCTGGAAGCAAGACGCTTTGGGGCCTCTCTGCCCCTTTGGAATCAAGGCAGCACGTTGGGTCTGGCAGCTCTATGGCAATGGAGCACAACCAGAGCAGAAGTTCTACTTCTTCCAGATCAGGCCTGCCTAGAAAGTGCGTTTCACAGGCCTTGATAAGAGATGTTCTCTTAGGCTATAAGAGCACTGGGCACAGCCAGTTGTTTCTTAGCTTCCCAAGAGGTGGAAGCAAGATGCTTTGGGGCCTCTCTCCCCCTTTGGAAACAAGGCAGCCCTTTGGGCCTTTCAGCTCTAGGCCAATGGAGCACACCCAGAGCAGAAATTCTACCTCAGCCAGATCAGGCCTGCCAAGAAACTGCTTTTCACAGGCCTTCGTAAGAGGTGTTCCCGGAAGGCTGTAAGAGTACCTGGCAGAGCGAGTTGTTTCTTAGCTTCAAAAACAGCTGGAAGCAACATGATTTGGGGCCTCTCTCCCCCTTTGGAAACAAAGCAGCCTTTGTGCCTGGCAGCTCTAGGCCAAAGTAGCACACCCAGAGCACAAGTTCTACCTCAGCCACATAAGGCCTGTCAAGAAGCTGCGTTTCACAGGCCTTTGTATGTGACGTTCCCGGTTGGCTTTGAGAGCACTGTGCAGAGCCAGTTGTTTTAGCTTCCCAGAGAGCAGGAAGCAAGATGCTTTGGGGCCTCTCTCACACTTTGGAAATAAAGGCAGCCCTTTGGGCCTGGCAGCCCTAGGCCAATGGAGTACACCCAGAGCAGAAGTTCTACCTCAGCCAGATCAGGCCTTCCAAGAAACTGCGTCTCACAGGCCTTTCTCTGTCACGTTGCCGGTAGGCTGTGAGAGCACTGTGCAGAGCCAGTTGTTTCTTAGCTTCCCAAAGATTTGGAAGCAAGGTACTTTGGGGACTCTCAGCCCCTTTGGAAACAAGGCGGCCCTTTGGGCCTGGCAGCTCTAGGCCAAAGTAGCACGCCCAGAGCAGGAGTTCTACTTCAGCCAGATAAGGCCTGCCAAGAAACTGCGTTTCAAAGGCTTTGGTAAGAGATGTTGCCGGTACTCTGTCAGAGCACTGGGCAGAGACAGTTGTTTCTTAGCTTCCCAAAGAGCTGGAAGCAAGATGCTTTGGGGCCTCTCTGCCCCTTTGCAAACAAGGCATCCCTTTGGGCCTTTCAGCTCTAGGCAAATGGAGCACAGCCAGAGCAGAAGTCCTACTTCAGCCAGATCAGGCCTGCCAAGGAACTGCGTTTCAGAGGCCTTTGTATGTGACGTTCCCGGTAGGCTGTGAGAGCACGGTGCAGAGCCAGTTGTTTCCTTGTTTCCCAAACAGCTGGAAGCAAGACGCTTTGGGGCCTCTCTGCCCCTTTGGAAACAAGGCAGCACGTTGGGTCTGGCAGCTCTACGGCAATGGAGCACAACCAGAGCAGAAGTTCTACTTCTTCCAAATCAGGCCTGCCTAGAAAGTGCGTTTCACAGGCCTTGGTAAGAGATGTTCCCGGTAGGCTGTAAGAGCACTGGGCAGAGCCAGTTGTTTCTTACCTTCCTGAAAAGCTGGAAGCAAGACGCTTGGGACCCCTCTGCCCGTTTGGGAACAAGGCAGCCTTTTGGGTCGGGAAGCTCTAGGCCAATGGAGCACACGCAGAGCAGGAGTTCTACTTCAGCCTGATCAGGCCTGCAAAGAAACAGCGTTTGACAGGCCTTGGTAAGAGATGTTCCCGGTAGGTGTAAGAGGACGGGGCAGAGCGAGTTGGTTCTTAGCTTCCCAGAGAGCTGGAAGCAAGATGCTTTGGGGCCTCTCTGCCCCTTTGGAAACAAGGCAGCACCTTGGGCCTGGCAGCTCTAGGGCAATGGAGCACACCCAGAGCAGAAGTTCTACTTCAGCCAAATCAGGCCTGCCAGGAAACGGCGTTTCACAGGCCTTGGTAAGAGATGTTCCCGGTAGGCTGTAAGAGCACTGGGCAACGCCAGATGTTTCTTGGCTTCCCGAAGAGCTGGAAGCAAGATGCTTTGGTGCCACTCTCTCACTTTGGAATCAAGGCAGCCCTTTGGGGAAAGTAGCTCTAGGCCAGTGGAGCACACCCAGAGCAGAAGTTCTACTTCGGCCAGTTCAGGCCACCAACAAACTGCGTTTCACAGGCCTTGGTAAGAGATGTTCCCGGTAGGCTGTAAGAGCACTGGGCAACGCCAGATGTTTCTTAGCTTCCCGAAGAGCTGGAAGCAAGATGCTTTGGGGCCTCTCATCCCCTTTGCAAACAAGGCGGCCCTTTGGGCCAGGCAGCTCTAGGCCAATGGAGCACACCCAGAGCAGAAGTTCTACTTCAGCTAGATCAGGCCACCAACAAAGTGCGTTTCACAGGCCTTGGTAAGAGATTTTCTCTCAGGCTGTAAGAGCACTGGGCAGAGCCAGTTGTTTCTTAGCTTCCCAAAGAGCTGGAAGCAAGATGCTTTGGGGGCTCCCTGCCCCTTTGCCAACAAGGCCGACCTTTGTGCCTTTCAGCTCTAGGCCAATGGAGCACACCCAGAGCAGAAGTTCTACCTCAGCCAGATAAGGCCTGCCAAGAAACTGCGTTTCAAAGGCTTTGGTAAGAGATGTTGCCGGTACTCTGTCAGAGCACTGGGCAGAGACAGTTGTTTCTTAGCTTCCCAATGAGCTGGAAGCAAGATGCTTTGGGGCCTCTCTGCCCCTTTGCAAACAAGGCATCCCTTTGGGCCTTTCAGCTCTAGGCCAATGGAGCACAGCCAGAGCAGAAGTCCTACTTCAGCCAGATCAGGCTTGCCAAGGAACTGCGTTTCAGAAGCCTTTGTATGTGACGTTCCCGGTAGGCTGTGCGAGCACGGTGCAGAGCCAGTTGTTTCCTTGTTTCCCAAACAGCTGGAAGCAAGACGCTTTGGGGCCTCTCTGCCCCTTTGGAAACAAGGCAGCACGTTGGGTCTGGCAGCTCTAGGGCAATGGAGCACAACCAGAGCAGAAGTTCTACTTCCTCCAGATCAGGCCTGCCTAGAAAGTGCGTTTCACAGGCCTTGATAAGAGATGTTCTCTTAGGCTATAAGAGCACTGGGCACAGCCAGTTGTTTCTTAGCTTCCCAAGAGGTGGAAGCAAGATGCTTTGGGGCCTCTCTCCCCCTTTGGAATCAAGGCAGCCCTTTGGGCCTTTCAGCTCTAGGGCAATGGAGCACACCCAGAGCAGAAGTTCTACCTCAGCCAGATCAGGCCTGCCAAGAAACTGCTTTTCACAGGCCTTCGTAAGAGGTGTTCCCGGAAGGCTGTAAGAGTACCTGGCAGAGCGAGTTGTTTCTTAGCTTCAAAAACAGCTGGAAGCAACATGATTTGGGGCCTCTCTCCCCCTTTGGAAACAAAGCAGCCTTTGTGCCTGGCAGCTCTAGGCCAAAGTAGCACACCCAGAGCACAAGTTCTACCTCAGCCAGATAAGGCCTGTCAAGAAGCTGCGTTTCACAGGCCTTTGTATGTGACGTTCCCGGTTGGCTTTGAGAGCACTGTGCAGAGCCAGTTGTTTTAGCTTCCCAGAGAGCAGGAAGCAAGATGCTTTGGGGCCTCTCTCACACTTTGGAAATAAAGGCAGCCCTTTGGGCCTGGCAGCCCTAGGCCAATGGAGTACACCCAGAGCAGAAGTTCTACCTCAGCCAGATCAGGCCTTCCAAGAAACTGCGTCTCACAGGCCTTTCTCTGTCACATTGCCGGTAGGCTGTGAGAGCACTGTGCAGAGCCAGTTGTTTCTTAGCTTCCCAAAGATTTGGAAGCAAGATACTTTGGGGACTCTCAGCCCCTTTGGAAAGAAGGCGGCCCTTTGGGCCTGGCAGCTCTAGGCCAAAGTAGCACGCCCAGAGCAGGAGTTCTACTTCAGCCAGATCAGGCCTGCCAAGAAACTGCGTTTCACAGGCCTTGGTAAGAGATGTTCCCGGTAGGCTGTGAGAGCACTGTGGAGAGCCAGTTGCTTTAGCTTCCCACAGAGCTGGAAGCAAGATGCTTTGGGGCCTCTCTCTCCCTTTGGACACAAGGCAGCCGTTTGTGCCTGGCAGCTCTAGGCCAATGGAGCACACCCACAGCAGAAGTTCTACTTCAGGCAGATCAGTCCTGCCCAGAAACTGCGTTTCACAGCCCTTGGTAAGAGATGTTCACGGTAGGCTGTGAGAGCACTGGGCAGAACCAGTTGTTTTTTAGCTTCCCAAAGTGCGGGAGGCAAGATGCTTTGGGGCCTCTCTCACCCTTTGGAAACAAGGCAGCCCTTTGGGCCTTTCAGCTCTAGGGCAATGGAGCACACCCAGAGCAGAAGTTCTACCTCAGCCAGATCAGGCCTGCCAAGAAACTGCTTTTCACAGGCCTTCGTAAGAGGTGTTCCCGGAAGGCTGTAAGAGTACCTGGCAGAGCGAGTTGTTTCTTAGCTTCAAAAACAGCTGGAAGCAACATGATTTGGGGCCTCTCTCCCCCTTTGGAAACAAAGCAGCCTTTGTGCCTGGCAGCTCTAGGCCAAAGTAGCACACCCAGAGCACAAGTTCTACCTCAGCCAGATAAGGCCTGTCAAGAAGCTGCGTTTCACAGGCCTTTGTATGTGACGTTCCCGGTTGGCTTTGAGAGCACTGTGCAGAGCCAGTTGTTTTAGCTTCCCAGAGAGCAGGAAGCAAGATGCTTTGGGGCCTCTCTCACACTTTGGAAATAAAGGCAGCCCTTTGGGCCTGGCAGCCCTAGGCCAATGGAGTACACCCAGAGCAGAAGTTCTACCTCAGCCAGATCAGGCCTTCCAAGAAACTGCGTCTCACAGGCCTGTCTCTGTCACGTTGCCGGTAGGCTGTGAGAGCACTGTGCAGAGCCAGTTGTTTCTTAGCTTCCCAAAGATTTGGAAGCAAGATACTTTGGGGACTCTCAGCCCCTTTGGAAACAAGGCGGCCCTTTGGGCCTGGCAGCTCTAGGCCAAAGTAGCACGCCCAGAGCAGGAGTTCTACTTCAGCCAGATCAGGCCTGCCAAGAAACTGCGTTTCACAGGCCTTGGTAAGAGATGTTCCCGGTAGGCTGTGAGAGCACTGTGGAGAGCCAGTTGCTTTAGCTTCCCACAGAGCTGGAAGCAAGATGCTTTGGGGCCTCTCTCTCCCTTTGGACACAAGGCAGCCGTTTGTGCCTGGCAGCTCTAGGCCAATGGAGCACACCCACAGCAGAAGTTCTACTTCAGGCAGATCAGTCCTGCCCAGAAACTGCGTTTCACAGCCCTTGGTAAGAGATGTTCACGGTAGGCTGTGAGAGCACTGGGCAGAACCAGTTGTTTTTTAGCTTCCCAAAGTGCGGGAGGCAAGATGCTTTGGGGCCTCTCTCACCCTTTGGAAACAAGGCAGCCCTTAGGTCCTGGTAGCTCTAGGCCTATGTAGCACAACCAGAACAGAAGTTCTACTTCAGCCAGGTCAGGCCTGCCAAGAAACTGCGTTTCACAGGCCTTTCAAAGAGATGTTCTCTTAGGCTGTAAGAGCACTGGGCAGAGCCAGTTGTTTCTTAGCTTCCCGAAGAGCTGGGAGCAAGATGCTTTGGGTCCACTCTCCGTCTTTGGAAACAAGGCAGCCCTTTGGGCCTGGCAGCTCTAGGGCAATGGAGCACACCCAGAGCAGAAGTTCTACTTCAGCCAGATCAGGCCTGCCAGGAAACTGCGTTTCACAGGCCTTGGTAAGAGATGTTCCCGGTAGGCTGTAAGAGCACTGGGCAGAGCCAGTTGTTTCTTACCTTCCTGAAAAGCTGGAAGCAAGACGCTTGGGACCCCTCTGCCCGTTTGGGAACAAGGCAGCCTTTTGGGTCGGGAAGCTCTAGGCCAATGGAGCACACGCAGAGCAGGAGTTCTACTTCAGCCTGATCAGGCCTGCAAAGAAACAGCGTTTGACAGGCCTTGGTAAGAGATGTTCCCGGTAGGTGTAAGAGCACGGGGCAGAGCGAGTTGGTTCTTAGCTTCCCAGAGAGCTGGAAGCAAGATGCTTTGGGGCCTCTCTGCCCCTTTGGAAACAAGGCAGCACCTTGGGCCTGGCAGCTCTAGGGCAACGGAGCACACCCAGAGCAGAAGTTCTACTTCAGCCTAATCAGGCATGCCAGGAAACGGCGTTTCACAGGCCTTGGTAAGAGATGTTCCCGGTAGGCTGTAAGAGCACTGGGCAACGCCAGATGTTTCTTAGCTTCCCGAAGAGCTGGAAGCAAGATGCTTTGGGGCCACTCTCTCACTTTGGAATCAAGGCAGCCCTTTGGGGCAGGTAGCTCTAGGCCAGTGGAGCACACCCAGAGCAGAAGTTCTACTTCGGCCAGTTCAACCACCAACAAAGTGCGTTTCACAGGCCTTGGTAAGAGATTTTCTCTCAGGCTGTAAGAGCACTGGGCAGAGCCAGTTGTTTCTTAGCTTCCCAAAGAGCTGGAAGCAAGATGCTTTGGGGGCTCCCTGCCCCTTTGCCAACAAGGCCGACCTTTGGGCCTTTCAGCTCTAGGCCAAAGGAGCACACCCAGAGCAGAAGTTCTACCTCAGCCAGATAAGGCCTGCCAAGAAACTGCGTTTCAAAGGCTTTGGTAAGAGATGTTGCCGGTACTCTGTCAGAGCACTGGGCAGAGACAGTTGTTTCTTAGCTTCCCAATGAGCTGGAAGCAAGATGCGTTGGGGCCTCTCTGCCCCTTTGCAAACAAGGCATCCCTTTGGGCCTTTCAGCTCTAGGGCAATGGAGCACACCCAGAGCAGAAGTTCTACCTCAGCCAGATCAGGCCTGCCAAGAAACTGCTTTTCACAGGCCTTCGTAAGAGGTGTTCCCGGAAGGCTGTAAGAGTACCTGGCAGAGCGAGTTGTTTCTTAGCTTCAAAAACAGCTGGAAGCAACATGATTTGGGGCCTCTCTCCCCCTTTGGAAACAAAGCAGCCTTTGTGCCTGGCAGCTCTAGGCCAAAGTAGCACACCCAGAGCACAAGTTCTACCTCAGCCAGATAAGGCCTGTCAAGAAGCTGCATTTCACAGGCCTTTGTATGTGACGTTCCCGGTTGGCTTTGAGAGCACTGTGCAGAGCCCGTTGTTTTAGCTTCCCAGAGAGCAGGAAGCAAGATGCTTTGGGGCCTCTCTCACACTTTGGAAATAAAGGCAGCCCTTTGGGTCTGGCAGCCCTAGGCCAATGGAGTACACCCAGAGCAGATGTTCTACCTCAGCCAGATCAGGCCTTCCAAGAAACTGCGTCTCACAGGCCTTTCTCTGTCACGTTGCCGGTAGGCTGTGCGAGCATTGTGCAGAGCCAGTTGTTTCTTAGCTTCCCAAAGAGCTGGAAGCAAGATGCTTTGGGGCCTCTCTGCCCCTTTGCAAACAAGGCATCCCTTTGGGCCTTTCAGCTCTAGGCCAATGGAGCACAGCCAGAGCAGAAGTCCTACTTCAGCCAGATCAGGCCTGCCAAGGAACTGCGTTTCACAGGCCTTTGTATGTGACGTTCCCGGTTGGCTTTGAGAGCACTGTGCAGAGCCAGTTGTTTTAGCTTCCCAGAGAGCAGGAAGCAAGATGCTTTGGGGCCTCTCTCACACTTTGGAAATAAAGGCAGCCCTTTGGGCCTGGCAGCCCTAGGCCAATGGAGTACACCCAGAGCAGAAGTTCTACCTCAGCCAGATCAGGCCTTCCAAGAAACTGCGTCTCACAGGCCTGTCTCTGTCACGTTGCCGGTAGGCTGTGAGAGCACTGTGCAGAGCCAGTTGTTTCTTAGCTTCCCAAAGATTTGGAAGCAAGATACTTTGGGGACTCTCAGCCCCTTTGGAAACAAGGCGGCCCTTTGGGCCTGGCAGCTCTAGGCCAAAGTAGCACGCCCAGAGCAGGAGTTCTACTTCAGCCAGATCAGGCCTGCCAAGAAACTGCGTTTCACAGGCCTTGGTAAGAGATGTTCCCGGTAGGCTGTGAGAGCACTGTGGAGAGCCAGTTGCTTTAGCTTCCCACAGAGCTGGAAGCAAGATGCTTTGGGGCCTCTCTCTCCCTTTGGACACAAGGCAGCCGTTTGTGCCTGGCAGCTCTAGGCCAATGGAGCACACCCAGAGCAGAAGTCCTACTTCAGGCAGATCAGTCCTGCCCAGAAACTGCGTTTCACAGCCCTTGGTAAGAGATGTTCACGGTAGGCTGTGAGAGCACTGGGCAGAACCAGTTGTTTTTTAGCTTCCCAAAGTGCTGGAGGCAAGATGCTTTGGGGCCTCTCTCACCCTTTGGAAACAAGGCAGCCCTTAGGTCCTGGTAGCTCTAGGCCTATGTAGCACAACCAGAACAGAAGTTCTACTTCAGCCAGGTCAGGCCTGCCAAGAAACTGCGTTTCACAGGCCTTTCAAAGAGATGTTCTCTTAGGCTGTAAGAGCACTGGGCAGAGCCAGCTGTTTCTTAGCTTCCCGAAGAGCTGGGAGAAAGATGCTTTGGGTCCACTCTCCGTCTTTGGAAACAAGGCAGCCCTTTGGGCCTGGCAGCTCTAGGGCAATGGAGCACACCCAGAGCAGAAGTTCTACTTCAGCCAGATCAGGCCTGCCAGGAAACTGCGTTTCACAGGCCTTGGTAAGAGATGTTCCCGGTAGGCTGTAAGAGCACTGGGCAGAGCCAGTTGTTTCTTACCTTCCTGAAAAGCTGGAAGCAAGACGCTTGGGACCCCTCTGCCCGTTTGGGAACAAGGCAGCCTTTTGGGTCGGGAAGCTCTAGGCCAATGGAGCACACGCAGAGCAGGAGTTCTACTTCAGCCTGATCAGGCCTGCAAAGAAACAGCGTTTGACAGGCCTTGGTAAGAGATGTTCCCGGTAGGTGTAAGAGCACGGGGCAGAGCGAGTTGGTTCTTAGCTTCCCAGAGAGCTGGAAGCAAGATGCTTTGGGGCCTCTCTGCCCCTTTGGAAACAAGGCAGCACCTTGGGCCTGGCAGCTCTAGGGCAACGGAGCACACCCAGAGCAGAAGTTCTACTTCAGCCTAATCAGGCATGCCAGGAAACGGCGTTTCACAGGCCTTGGTAAGAGATGTTCCCGGTAGGCTGTAAGAGCACTGGGCAACGCCAGATGTTTCTTAGCTTCCAGAAGAGCTGGAAGCAAGATGCTTTGGTGCCACTCTCTCACTTTGGAATCAAGGCAGCCCTTTGGGGCAGGTAGCTCTAGGCCAGTGGAGCACACCCAGAGCAGAAGTTCTACTTCGGCCAGTTCAGACCACCAACAAAGTGCGTTTCACAGGCCTTGGTAAGAGATTTTCTCTCAGGCTGTAAGAGCACTGGGCAGAGCCAGTTGTTTCTTAGCTTCCCAAAGAGCTGGAAGCAAGATGCTTTGGGGGCTCCCTGCCCCTTTGCCAACAAGGCCGACCTTTGGGCCTTTCAGCTCTAGGCCAATGGAGCACACCCAGAGCAGAAGTTCTACCTCAGCCAGATAAGGCCTGCCAAGAAACTGCGTTTCAAAGGCTTTGGTAAGAGATGTTGCCGGTACTCTGTCAGAGCACTGGGCAGAGACAGTTGTTTCTTAGCTTCCCAATGAGCTGGAAGCAAGATGCGTTGGGGCCTCTCTGCCCCTTTGCAAACAAGGCATCCCTTTGGGCCTTTCAGCTCTAGGGCAATGGAGCACACCCAGAGCAGAAGTTCTACCTCAGCCAGATCAGGCCTGCCAAGAAAGTGCTTTTCACAGGACTTCGTAAGAGGTGTTCCCGGAAGGCTGTAAGAGTACCTGGCAGAGCGAGTTGTTTCTTAGCTTCAAAAACAGCTGGAAGCAACATGATTTGGGGCCTCTCTCCCCCTTTGGAAACAAAGCAGCCTTTGTGCCTGGCAGCTCTAGGCCAAAGTAGCACACCCAGAGCACAAGTTCTACCTCAGCCAGATAAGGCCTGTCAAGAAGCTGCATTTCACAGGCCTTTGTATGTGACGTTCCCGGTTGGCTTTGAGAGCACTGTGCAGAGCCAGTTGTTTTAGCTTCCCAGAGAGCAGGAAGCAAGATGCTTTGGGGCCTCTCTCACACTTTGGAAATAAAGGCAGCCCTTTGGGCCTGGCAGCCCTAGGCCAATGGAGTACACCCAGAGCAGAAGTTCTACCTCAGCCAGATCAGGCCTTCCAAGAAACTGCGTCTCACAGGCCTTTCTCTGTCACGTTGCCGGTAGGCTGTGAGAGCATTGTGCAGAGCCAGTTGTTTCTTAGCTTCCCAAAGATTTGGAAGCAAGATACTTTGGGGACTCTCAGCCCCTTTGGAAACAAGGCGGCCCTTTGGGCCTGGCAGCTCTAGGCCAAAGTAGCACGCCCAGAGCAGGAGTTCTACTTCAGCCAGATCAGGCCTGCCAGGAAACTGCGTTTCACAGGCCTTTGTAAGAGATGTTCCCGGTAGGCTGTAAGAGCACTGGGCAGAGCCAGTTGTTTCTTACCTTCCTGAAAAGCTGGAAGCAAGATGCTTGGGACCCCTCTGTCCGTTTGGGAACAAGGCAGTCTTTTGGGTCGGGAAGCTCTAGGCCAATGGAGCACACGCAGAGCAGGAGTTCTACTTCAGCCTGATCAGGCCTGCAAAGAAACAGCGTTTGACAGGCCATGGTAAGAGATGTTCCCGGTAGGTGTAAGAGCACTGGGCAGAGCCAGTTGTTTCTTAGCTTCGCAAAGACCGGGAAGCAAGATGCTTTGGGCCTCTCTGCCCCTTTTAAACAGGGCAGCACTTGGGGCCTGGCAGCTCTAGGGCAATGGAGCACAGCCAGAGCCGGAGTTCTACTTCAGCCAGATGAGGCCTGCCAAGAAACTGCGTTTCACAGGCCTTGATAAGAGATGTTCTCTTAGGCTATAAGAGCACTGGGCACAGCCAGTTGTTTCTTAGCTTCCCAAGAGGTGGAAGCAAGATGCTTTGGGTCCTCTCTCCCCCTTTGGAAACAAGGCAGCCCTTTGGGCCTTTCAGCTCTAGGCCAATGAAGCACACCCAGAGCAGAAGTTCTACCTCAGCCAGATCAGGCCTGCCAAGAAACTGCTTTTCACAGGCCTTCGTAAGAGGTGTTCCCGGAAGGCTGTAAGAGTACCTGGCAGAGCGAGTTGTTTCTTAGCTTCAAAAACAGCTGGAAGCAACATGATTTGGGGCCTCTCTCCCCCTTTGGAAACAAAGCAGACTTTGTGCCTGGCAGCTCTAGGCCAAAGTAGCACACCCAGAGCACAAGTTCTACCTCTGCCAGATAAGGCCTGTCAAGAAGCTGCGTTTCACAGGCCTTTGTATGTGACGTTCCCGGTTGGCTTTGAGAGCACTGTGCAGAGCCAGTTGTTTTAGCTTCCCAGAGAGCAGGAAGCAAGATGCTTTGGGGCCTCTCTCACACTTTGGAAATAAAGGCAGCCCTTTGGGCCTGGCAGCCCTAGGCCAATGGAGTACACCCAGAGCAGAAGTTCTACCTCAGCCAGATCAGGCCTTCCAAGAAACTGCGTCTCACAGGCCTTTCTCTGTCACGTTGCCGGTAGGCTGTGAGAGCACTGTGCAGAGCCAGTTGTTTCTTAGCTTCCCAAAGATTTGGAAGCAAGGTACTTTGGGGACTCTCAGCCCCTTTGGAAACAAGGCGGCCCTTTGGGCCTGGCAGCTCTAGGCCAAAGTAGCACGCCCAGAGCAGGAGTTCTACTTCAGCCAGATCAGGCCTGCCAGGAAACTGCGTTTCAAAGGCTTTGGTAAGAGATGTTGCCGGTACTCTGTCAGAGCACTGGGCAGAGCCAGTTGTTTCTTAGCTTCCCAAAGAGCTGGAAGCAAGATGCTTTGGGGCCTCTCTGCCCCTTTGCAAACAAGGCATCCCTTTGGGCCTTTCAGCTCTAGGCCAATGGAGCACAGCCAGAGCAGAAGTCCTACTTCAGCCAGATCAGGCCTGCCAAGGAACTGCGTTTCAGAGGCCTTTGTATGTGACGTTCCCGGTAGGCTGTGAGAGCACGGTGCAGAGCCAGTTGTTTCCTTGTTTCCCAAACAGCTGGAAGCAAGACGCTTTGGGGCCTCTCTGCCCCTTTGGAAACAAGGCAGCACGTTGGGTCTGGCAGCTCTACGGCAATGGAGCACAACCAGAGCAGAAGTTCTACTTCTTCCAAATCAGGCCTGCCTAGAAAGTGCATTTCACAGGCCTTGGTAAGAGATGTTCCCGGTAGGCTGTAAGAGCACTGGGCAGAGCCAGTTGTTTCTTACCTTCCTGAAAAGCTGGAAGCAAGACGCTTGGGACCCCTCTGCCCGTTTGGGAACAAGGCAGCCTTTTGGGTAGGGAAGCTCTAGGCCAATGGAGCACACGCAGAGCAGGAGTTCTACTTCAGCCTGATCAGGCCTGCAAAGAAACAGCGTTTGACAGGCCTTGGTAAGAGATGTTCCCGGTAGGTGTAAGAGCACGGGGCAGAGCGAGTTGGTTCTTAGCTTTCCAGAGAGCTGGAAGCAAGATGCTTTGGGGCCTCTCTGCCCCTTTGGAAACAAGGCAGCACCTTGGGCCTGGCAGCTCTAGGGCAATGGAGCACACCCAGAGCAGAAGTTCTACTTCAGCCAAATCAGGCCTGCCAGGAAACGGCGTTTCACAGGCCTTGGTAAGAGATGTTCCCGGTAGGCTGTAAGAGCACTGGGCAACGCCAGATGTTTCTTAGCTTCCCGAAGAGCTGGAAGCAAGATGCTTTGGTGCCACTCTCTCACTTTGGAATCAAGGCAGCCCTTTGGGGCAGGTAGCTCTAGGCCAGTGGAGCACACCCAGAGCAGAAGTTCTACTTCGGCCAGTTCAGGCCACCAACAAACTGCGTTTCACAGGCCTTGGTAAGAGATGTTCCCGGTAGGCTGTAAGAGCACTGGGCAACGCCAGATGTTTCTTAGCTTCCCGAAGAGCTGGAAGCAAGATGCTTTGGGGCCTCTCATCCCCTTTGCAAACAAGGCGGCCCTTTGGGCCAGGCAGCTCTAGGCCAATGGAGCACACCCAGAGCAGAAGTTCTACTTCAGCTAGATCAGGCCACCAACAAAGTGCGTTTCACAGGCCTTGGTAAGAGATTTTCTCTCAGGCTGTAAGAGCACTGGGCAGAGCCAGTTGTTTCTTAGCTTCCCAAAGAGCTGGAAGCAAGATGCTTTGGGGGCTCCCTGCCCCTTTGCCAACAAGGCCGACCTTTGTGCCTTTCAGCTCTAGGCCAATGGAGCACACCCAGAGCAGAAGTTCTACCTCAGCCAGATAAGGCCTGCCAAGAAACTGCGTTTCAAAGGCTTTGGTAAGAGATGTTGCCGGTACTCTGTCAGAGCACTGGGCAGAGACAGTTGTTTCTTAGCTTCCCAATGAGCTGGAAGCAAGATGCTTTGGGGCCTCTCTGCCCCTTTGCAAACAAGGCATCCCTTTGGGCCTTTCAGCTCTAGGCCAATGGAGCACAGCCAGAGCAGAAGTCCTACTTCAGCCAGATCAGGCTTGCCAAGGAACTGCGTTTCAGAAGCCTTTGTATGTGACGTTCCCGGTAGGCTGTGCGAGCACGGTGCAGAGCCAGTTGTTTCCTTGTTTCCCAAACAGCTGGAAGCAAGACGCTTTGGGGCCTCTCTGCCCCTTTGGAAACAAGGCAGCACGTTGGGTCTGGCAGCTCTAGGGCAATGGAGCACAACCAGAGCAGAAGTTCTACTTCCTCCAGATCAGGCCTGCCTAGAAAGTGCGTTTCACAGGCCTTGATAAGAGATGTTCTCTTAGGCTATAAGAGCACTGGGCACAGCCAGTTGTTTCTTAGCTTCCCAAGAGGTGGAAGCAAGATGCTTTGGGGCCTCTCTCCCCCTTTGGAAACAAGGCAGCCCTTTGGGCCTTTCAGCTCTAGGGCAATGGAGCACACCCAGAGCAGAAGTTCTACCTCAGCCAGATCAGGCCTGCCAAGAAACTGCTTTTCACAGGCCTTCGTAAGAGGTGTTCCCGGAAGGCTGTAAGAGTACCTGGCAGAGCGAGTTGTTTCTTAGCTTCAAAAACAGCTGGAAGCAACATGATTTGGGGCCTCTCTCCCCCTTTGGAAACAAAGCAGCCTTTGTGCCTGGCAGCTCTAGGCCAAAGTAGCACACCCAGAGCACAAGTTCTACCTCAGCCAGATAAGGCCTGTCAAGAAGCTGCGTTTCACAGGCCTTTGTATGTGACGTTCCCGGTTGGCTTTGAGAGCACTGTGCAGAGCCAGTTGTTTTAGCTTCCCAGAGAGCAGGAAGCAAGATGCTTTGGGGCCTCTCTCACACTTTGGAAATAAAGGCAGCCCTTTGGGCCTGGCAGCCCTAGGCCAATGGAGTACACCCAGAGCAGAAGTTCTACCTCAGCCAGATCAGGCCTTCCAAGAAACTGCGTCTCACAGGCCTTTCTCTGTCACGTTGCCGGTAGGCTGTGAGAGCACTGTGCAGAGCCAGTTGTTTCTTAGCTTCCCAAAGATTTGGAAGCAAGATACTTTGGGGACTCTCAGCCCCTTTGGAAAGAAGGCGGCCCTTTGGGCCTGGCAGCTCTAGGCCAAAGTAGCACGCCCAGAGCAGGAGTTCTACTTCAGCCAGATCAGGCCTGCCAAGAAACTGCGTTTCACAGGCCTTGGTAAGAGATGTTCCCGGTAGGCTGTGAGAGCACTGTGGAGAGCCAGTTGCTTTAGCTTCCCACAGAGCTGGAAGCAAGATGCTTTGGGGCCTCTCTCTCCCTTTGGACACAAGGCAGCCGTTTGTGCCTGGCAGCTCTAGGCCAATGGAGCACACCCACAGCAGAAGTTCTACTTCAGGCAGATCAGTCCTGCCCAGAAACTGCGTTTCACAGCCCTTGGTAAGAGATGTTCACGGTAGGCTGTGAGAGCACTGGGCAGAACCAGTTGTTTTTTAGCTTCCCAAAGTGCTGGAGGCAAGATGCTTTGGGGCCTCTCTCACCCTTTGGAAACAAGGCAGCCCTTAGGTCCTGGTAGCTCTAGGCCTATGTAGCACAACCAGAACAGAAGTTCTACTTCAGCCAGGTCAGGCCTGCCAAGAAACTGCGTTTCACAGGCCTTTCAAAGAGATGTTCTCTTAGGCTGGAAGAGCACTGGGCAGAGCCAGCTGTTTCTTAGCTTCCCGAAGAGCTGGGAGCAAGATGCTTTGGGTCCACTCTCCGTCTTTGGAAACAAGGCAGCCCTTTGGGCCTGGCAGCTCTAGGGCAATGGAGCACACCCAGAGCAGAAGTTCTACTTCAGCCAGATCAGGCCTGCCAGGAAACTGCGTTTCACAGGCCTTGGTAAGAGATGTTCCCGGTAGGCTGTGAGAGCACTGGGCAGAGCCAGTTGTTTCTTACCTTCCTGAAAAGCTGGAAGCAAGACGCTTGGGACCCCTCTGCCCGTTTGGGAACAAGGCAGCCTTTTGGGTCGGGAAGCTCTAGGCCAATGGAGCACACGCAGAGCAGGAGTTCTACTTCAGCCTGATCAGGCCTGCAAAGAAACAGCGTTTGACAGGCCTTGGTAAGAGATGTTCCCGGTAGGCTGTAAGAGCACTGGGCAACGCCAGATGTTTCTTAGCTTCCCGAAGAGCTGGAAGCAAGATGCTTTGGTGCCACTCTCTCACTTTGGAATCAAGGCAGCCCTTTGGGGCAGGTAGCTCTAGGCCAGTGGATCACACCCAGAGCAGAAGTTCTACTTCGGCCAGTTCAGGCCACCAACAAACTGCGTTTCACAGGCCTTGGTAAGAGATTTTCTCTCAGGCTGTAAGAGCACTGGGCAGAGCCAGTTGTTTCTTAGCTTCCCTAAGAGCTGGAAGCAAGATGCTTTGGGGGCTCCCTGCCCCTTTGCCAACAAGGCCGACCTTTGGGCCTTTC